>NC_052088.1:40873094-42319219 GCF_015852505.1 Tachyglossus aculeatus | reverse complement strand
ATGCACAAATAAAATGAATAGAATAGATATGCACAAATAAAATGAATAAGTATGCACAAATAAAATCAATGGAATAAACATGCACAAATAAAATCAATGGAATAGACATGCACAAATAAAATCAATGGAGTAAACATGCACAAGTAAAATAAATAGAATAAACATGTACAAATGAAATAAATAGAATATGTACAAATGAAATAAATAGAATAAATATGTACAAATGAAATAAATAGAATAAGTATGCACAAATGAAATGAATAGAATAAACACACACAAATAAAATAAATAGAATAAACATGCACAAATACATAGAATAAACATGTACAAATGAAATGAATAGAATATGTACAAATGAAATAAATAGAATAAATATGTACAAATGAAATAAATAGAATAAATATGCACAAATGAAATGAACAGAATAAGTATGCACAAATAAAATGAACAGAATAAACACGCACAAATAAAATTAATAGAATAAACACACACAAATGAAATAAATAGAATAAACATGTACAAATGAAATAAATAGAATAAATATGCACAAATGAAATAAATAGAATATGCACAAATAAAATAAATAATAAATATGCACAAATAAAATGAATAGAATAAATATGCACAAATGAAATGAATAGAATAAATATGCACAAATGAAATGAATAGAATAAATATGCACAAATAAAATGAATAGAATAAATATGCACAAATAAAATGAATAGAATAAATATGCACAAATAAAATGAATAGAATAAATATGCACAAATGAAATAGAGTAAATATGCACAAATAAAATGAATAGAATAAGTATGCACAAATAAAATAAATAGAATAAACATGCACAAATGAAATAAATAGAATAAACATGTACAAATAAAATAAATAGAATATGTACAAATGAAATAAATAGAATAAATATGTACAAATAAAATAAATAGAGTAATTAATAAATAGGTCCAAACGTAAATACATCTTCACTTATGCCACGGGATCCCGGCCTCGCCCACCGAGCGCATGGTTTAGCGGGGCCTCGCAGGCCTCCGCGCCCCAAACTTTCCGTCCGTCAGGTCCTCTGTTCTGAGCGCTCCGGAGACAGCACTCTAATCATTCATTCATTCAGTCGTATTTATTGAGCGCTTCCTGTGTGCAAGACAGCACTCTAATCATTCATTTATTCATTCAGTCGTATTTATTGAGCGCTTCCTGTGTGCAAGACGGCACTCTAATCATTCATTTATTCATTCATTCATTCAATCAATCGTATTTATTGAGCGCTTCCTGTGCGCAAGACAGCACTCTAATCATTCATTCAATCATATTTATTGAGCGCTTCCTGTGTGCAAGACAGCACTCTAATCATTCACTCATTCAATCGTATTTATTGAGCGCTTCCTGTGTGCAGAGCACTGTGCTAAGCGCTTGGGAAGTCCAAGTTGCATAGCCATGGCATTTGTTGAGCGCTTACTACGTCCCGGGCCCCGTTCTAAGTGGTGGGGTGGAGCGCTTAGTACAGTGCTAAGCGCTTAGTACAGTGCTCTGCACACAGTAAGCGCTCAATAAATACGATTGATGATGACCGGACCCACTCTCCGTCCCCCGTGGGGCTCGCCGTCTCCTTCCCCGTTTTCCGGGTGAGGTCACTGAGGCCCAGGGAAGGGAAGTGACCGGTCCAAGGTCCCACGGCAGACCCAGGGCGGGGAATAGAACAAAAAAAGACGGCATTTGTTAAGCGCTTACTATGTGCCAAGCACTGTTCTAGGCACTGGGGAGGACACAGGGTGATCAGGTTGTCCCACGGGGGGGCTCTCAGTCTTACTTGCCAACTTGTACTTCCCAAGCGCTTAGTACAGTGCTCTGCACACAGTAAGTGCTCAATAAATATGATTGATTAATCCCCATTTTACGGATGAGGTAACTGAGGCTCAGAGAATAATAATAAAAATAATGGCATTTACTAAGCGCTAAGCACATAAATACGGCTGAATGAATGAATTGGACTTTCCAAGCGCTTAATCCAGTGCTCTGCACACAGTAGGTGCTCAATAAGGACAATTGAATGAATGAATAATAATGATAACAGTGATATTTGTTAAGCGCTTACTATGCGCCAGACACTGTGCTAAGCACATAAATACGACAATGAATGAACTGGACTTTCCAAGCGCTTAATCCACTGCTCTGCACACAGTAGGTGCTCAATACGGACGACTGACTGACTGACTGAATGAGTAATAATGATAAGAGTGGTATTTGTTAAGCGCTTACTATGTGCCAGACACTGTGCTAAGCACATAAATACGACTGAATGAATGAACTGGACTTTCCAAGCGCTTAACCCAGTGCTCTGCACACAGCAGGTGCTCAATAAGGACGACTGACTGCAAAGCACCATTCTAAGCGCTGGGGAGGATACAAGGTGATCAAGTTGTCCCACGGGGGGCTCTCAGTCTTAATCCCCATTTTACAGATGAGGTCACTGAGGCTCAGAGAATAATAATAATAATAATGGCAATTATTAAGCGCTTACTATGTGCAGAGCACTGTTGTAAGCGCTGGGGAGGATACAAGGTGATCAGTTTGTCGCACGGGGGGCTCACAGTCTTAATCCCCATTTTACAGATGAGGTCACTGAGGCTCAGAGAATAATAATAATAATAATAATGGCATTTATTAAGCACTTACTATGTGCAAAGCACTGTTCTAAGCACTGGGGAGGATACAAGGTGATCAGGTTGGCCCATTGGGGGGGCTCTCGGTTTGAATCCCCATTTTACAGATGAGGGAACTGAGGCTCAGAGAAGTGAAGTGACTTGCCCAAGGTCACCCAGCAGACATGTGGGGAAGCGGGATTCGAACCCACGACCTCTGACTCCAAAGCCCGGGCTCTTTCCACCGAGCCCCGCTGCTTCTAGAGCCCACGACCCTTCTTGGCACGTCGCCGGCTTCTTGACGACCAGTCTTCTAGACTGTGAGTCGGGTAGGGACCGTCTCTCTATGTCGCCAACCTGTACCTCCCAAGCGCTCAGTACAGTGCTCCGCACACAGTAAGCGCTCAATAAGTACGACTGAATGAAGGAAGGACCCGCGATTCCCCTGCTGCGGGGCCACGGGACGGATGCATTCCCACCCGTGGTCCATCGGTCGATGGCGTCTACCGGGTGCGGAGCACTGTACTGAGCAAACTCACAGGCGCCGTCCCAGCCGCGGCACTGTACTGAGCGCTTGGGAGAGGCCGGTCCCCGCCCCCGCCCCGGGCCCGGCGGACTCACCGATGAGCTGCGCGTCCACGGCGCGATCGTAGTAGTAGGAGAAGGCGTAGAAGGAGCCGCGGCGGATCTCGGCGGGCTGGTGTAGCCTCCCCCGGACCACCCGCGCCACCTCGGCGTAGCAGGACTCGAACCCAGGCTCCCCTGCCGGCCCGAAGAGACACCCCCGCCCCGGGGGGGGGGCCCTCAGGACCCACGGTCTCCATCCCCACCGGACTCGGGCGCTCAGTCCACTGCCCCGCACACGGCAGTACCAACGATGGCATTTGTTGAGCGCTTACTATGTGCCGAGCACTGCTCTGAGCGCCGATATAAGGTGATGAGGTGGTCCCACGGGGGCTCCCAGTCTTCATCCCCATTTTCCAGATGAGGGAACTGAGGCCCAGAGAAGTGAAGGGACTGGCCCAAAGCCACCCAGCTGGCAAGCGGCGGAGCGGAGATTCGAACCCGCGACCTCGGACTCCCAAGCCGGGGCTCTTTCCGCCGAGCCCCGCTGCCTGAGGGAGCGCTCCATAAGTAGGACTGAATGAACTGGACGGCTAGGGGCGGGGCTCGGCGGAAAGAGCCCGGGCTTGGGATTCGAGTCTTGTCGCCCACTGTGGGGTAGGGACCGTCTCTCTATGTTGCCAACTTGTGCTTCCCAAGCGCTTAGTACAGTGCTCTGCACACTGTAAGCGCTCAATAAATACGATTGATTGATTGATTGACGGTCGAACGATCAACGGACACGTTCCCTGCCCACCATGAGCTGGCACACGGTGGGAGCGTCTCTCTATGTTGCCAACCTGTGCTTCCCAAGCGCTTAGTACAGTGCTGTGCACACAGTAAGTGCTCAATAAAGACGATTGATGATGATATGTTGCCAACTTGTACTTCCCAAGCGCTTAGTGCAGTGCTCTGCACACAGTAAGCGCTCAATAAATACGATTGACTGAATGAATGAATGAGAAGCAGCAGGGCTCAGTGGAAAGAGCCCGGGCTTCAGAGCCCGAGGTCACGGGTTCAAATCCCAGCCCCGCCTCTTGTCAGCTGGGTGGCTTTGGGCAAGTCACTTCACTTCTCTGGGCCTCAGTTCCCTCATCCGGAAAATGGGGATGAAGACTGTGAGGGCCCCCCGCAGTGGGACAACCTGATCACCTTGTAACCTCCCCAGCGCTTAGAACAGCATGTAGTAAGCGCTTTATAAATGCCACCATTATTATTATCATTATTAGTACGCACTGCTCGTTCTAAGCGTGGGCTGCTTCTGGTGGCAGTGCCCTCTCCCAAGCGCTCAGTACAGTGCTCCGCACACAGTAAGCGTTCGATAAATACAACTGAATGAACAAATACTGTAAAAAAAACCCAACACCTGGGCTGTTTCTGGTGGCAATGCCCTCTCCCAAGCGCTTAGTACAGTGCTCCGCACACAGTCAGCGTTCGATAAATACGACTGAATGAACAAATACTGTAAAAACAAAAACCACCTGGGCTGTTTCTGGTCACAATGCCCTTTCCCAAACGTTTAGTACAGTGCCCTCTCCCAAGCGCTTAGTACAGTGCTCCGCACACAGTAAGCGTTCGATAAACACGACTGAATGAACAAATACCCAAAAAAAAAAAAAAATACCACCTGGGCTGTTTCTGGTCGCAGTGCCCTCTCCCAAGCGTTTAGTACAGTCCCCTCTCCCAAGCGCTTAGTACAGTGCTCGGCACACAGTAAGCGTTCGATAAATACGACTGAATGAATAAATACTGCAAAAAAGTAAAACCACCACCAAAAAACCCCAATGAGCTTGTAGGAACCCCAGCATGTAGTAAGTGCTTTATAAATGCCACCACTATTATTATCATTATTAGTACGCACTGCTTGTTATAAGTGTGGGCTGCTTCTGGTCGCAGTGCCCTCTCCCGAGCGCTCAGTACAGTGCTCCGCACACAGTAAGCATTCGATAAATACGACTGAATGAATAAATACTGTAAAATAAAACCACCACCAAAAAACCCCAATGAGCTTGTAGGAACCCCAGCACGTAGTAAGCGCTTTATAACTGCCACCATTACTATTATCATTATTAGTACGCACTGCTCGTTCTAAGCGTGGGCTGCTTCTGGTTGCAGTGCCCTCTCCCAAGCGCTCA
The DNA here is from genome assembly GCF_015852505.1 of Tachyglossus aculeatus. Lineage (NCBI taxonomy): Eukaryota > Metazoa > Chordata > Mammalia > Monotremata > Tachyglossidae > Tachyglossus > Tachyglossus aculeatus. Next base: position 42,313,830 of record NC_052088.1, on the reverse strand, counting down.
GTACAGTGCTCCGCACACAGTAAGCGTTCGATAAATACGACTGAATGAACAAATACTGTTAAAAAAAACCACCTGGGCTGTTCCTGGTCGCAGTGCCCTCTCCCAAGCGCTCAGTACAGTGCTCCGCACACAGTAAGCGTTCAATAAATACGACTGAATGAACAAATACTGTAAAATCAAAAACCACCTGGGCTGTTTCTGGTCACAATGCCCTTTCCCAAGCGTTTAGTACAGTGCTCCGCACACAGTAAGCGTTCATTAAATACGACTGAATGAATACTGTAAAAAAAAAAAAAAAAAACCTGGGCTGTTTCTGGTCGCAGTGCCCTCTCCCAAGCGCTTAGTACAGTGCTCCGCACACAATAAGCGTTTGATAAATACGACTGAATGAATAAATACTGTAAAAAAATAAAACCACCTGGGCTGTTTCTGGTCACAGTGCCCTCTCCCAAGTGTTTAGTACAGTGCTCCGCACACAGTAAGCGTTCGATAAATACGACTGAATGAACAAATACTGTAAAAACAAAAACCACCTGGGCTGTTTCTGGTCACAATGCCCTTTCCCAAGCGTTTAGTACAGTGCTCCGCACACAGTAAGCGTTCAATAAATACGACTGAATGAATAAATACTGTAAAAAAATAAAACCACCACGAAAAAACCCCCAACGAGCTTGTAGGAACCCCAGCACGTAGTAAGCGCTTTATAACTGCCACCATTATTATTATCATTATTAGTACGCACTGCTCGTTCTAAGCGTGGGCTGCTTCTGGTGGCAGTGCCCTCTCCCAAGCGCTTAGTACAGTGCTCTGCACACAGTAAGCGTTCGATGAATGCGACTGAATGAACAAATACTGTTAAAAAAAAAAAGCTACCTGGGCTGTTTCTGGTTGCAGTGCCCTCTCCCAAGTGCTTAGTACAGTGCTCTGCACACAGTAAGCGTTCAATAAATACGACTGAATGAACAAATACTGTTAAAAAAAAAAACAAAAACCTGGGCAGTTTCTGGTCGCAGTGCCCTCTCCCAAGCGCTTAGTACAGTGCTCTGCACACAATAAGCGTTTGATAAATACGACTGAATGAATAAATACTGTAAAAAAAATAAAACCACCTGGGCTGTTTCTGGTCGCAGTGCCCTCTCCCAAGCGCTCAGTACAGTGCTCCGCACACAATAAGCATTAGATAAATACGACTGAATGAACAAATACTGTAAAAAAAAAAAAAACACCACCAAAAAACCCCATGAGCTTGTAGGAACCCCAGCGCTTAATAAAGCATTTAATACAGCGCTCTCCCAAGCGCTTAGTACAGTGCTCTGCACACAGTAAGCGTTCGATAAATGCGACAATGAACAAATACTGTAAAAAAAAAAAAAACCAAAACCACCACCAAAAAACCCCATGAGCTTGTGGGAACCCCAGCGCTTAATACAGTGCCCAGCACATAGTAAGCGCTTAAACCCCACAATCCTAAGGATTTTATTATTTATTCCCGGGCCTTCCCCGGGGGGGATTCCGGGGGCGGCCGTTCATTCGTTTAACCGTGTTTATCGAGCGCTTCCCGCGCGCGGGACACTGTCCTAAGCGCCGCTGGGAAAGGCCCGTCGGGCAGGTGTGAGCGGGCCGCCCAGTTCCGGGTGCGAATCCTCCGCTTACCTTCCGGGCTGCCCCCGTATTGGTAACTGACGCCCGCAAAGTGCCACTCGGCCTCCAGCCGCCGCGGGAGGCACGGGCTCCGGAAAGTCCGGCCGGACGCCCCTGGGGGGATAAAAAAATCCCCAATCATCCCAGTCTTGGCTACTTGGGAGGCAATTCCGAGGGCCGGGGGCCTCCCGTCACCCTCCCGTGGATGGACTGAGCGCCTTATTGGGGTGGGGCGCTGTACTGAGCGCTTGCAACGGTTCCACAGAAGTGGAGCTCACGGTCTAACTTATATAGCGATAAGCGGGGGATTTGAGAGGCGCCCGCAGGGGGATCGGGTCGGACGCGGTTCCCGTCCTACGAGGGACCGTTGGCCAGATGGGGAAACTGAGGCCCAGAGAGGCGCGGCGGCTTGCCCGAGGTCCCACAGCAGGCCAGTGGCGGACGTAGGATTAGAACCCACAACCTTCCCCCTCCTTCCTCTCCCCCTCCTCATCCCCCCGCCTTACCTCCTTCCCCTCCCCACAGCACCTGTATATATGTATATATGTTTGTATGAATTTATTACTCTATTTTATTTGTACATATTTATTTACTCCATTTATTTATTTTACTTGTCCATATTTATTTTACTTATTTTATTTTGTTCATATGTTTCGTTTCATTGCCTGTCTCCCCCTTCTAGACCGTGAGCCCGCTGTTGGGTAGGGACCGTCTCTAGATGTTGCCAACTTGGACTTCCCAAGCGCTTAGTACAGTGCTCTGCACACAGTAAGCTCTCAATAAATACAATTGAATGAATGAATGAGTATTTATTTATTTTACTTGTACATATTTATTCTACTTATTTTATTTTGTTAATATGTTTCGTTTTGTTGTCTGTCTCCCCCTTCTAGCCTGTGAGCCCGCTGTCGGGTAGGGACCATCTCTACATGCTGCTGACTTGGACTTCCCGAGCGCTTAGTCCAATGCTCTGCACACAGTAAGTGCTCAATAAATATGATTGAATGAATGAATGAATGCATTACTCAATTTATTTATTTTACCTGTACATATTTATTCTACCTATTTTATTTTGTTCATATGTTTTGTTTTGTCCACTGTCTCCCTCTTCTAGACTGTGAGCCCGCTGTTGGGTAGGGCCCGTCTCTAGATGTTGCCAACTTGGACTTCCCAAGCGCTTAGTACAGTGCTCTGCACACAGTAAGTGCTCAATAAATACGATTGAATTACTCTATTTATTTTATTTGTACATATTTATTCCACTTATTTTATTTTATTAATATGTTCTGTTTTGTTCTCTGTCTCCCCCATCTAGACTGTGAGCCCGCTGTTGGGTAGGAACCATCTCTAGATGTTGCCAACTTGGACTTCCCAAGCTCTTCGTCCAGTGCTCTGCACACAGTAAGCACTCAATAAATACGATTGAATGAATCAACGAATCTATTTATTTATTTATTTTACTTGTTAGTATTTATTCTACTTATTTCATTTTGTTAATATGTTTTGTTTTGTTGTCTGTCTCCCCCTTCTAGCCTGTGAGCCCGCTGTCAGGTAGGGACCGTCTCTATCTGTTGCCAGCCTGTACTTCCCAAGCGCTTAGTCCAGTGCTCTGCACACAGTAAGCGCTCAATAAATACAACTGAATGAATGAATGACTCTTTATTTTACTTTTACATATTTATTCTACTTATTTCATTTAGTTCATATGTTTTGTTTTGTTGTCTGTCTCCCCTTTCTAGCCTGTGAGCCCGCTGTCGGGTAGGGACCGTCTCTAGATGTTGCCGACTTGTCCTTCCCAAGCGCTTAGTCCAGGGCTCTGCACACAGTAAGCGCTCAATAAATACGACTGAATGAATGAATGAATATTTATTTATTTATTTTACTTGTACATATTTATTCTACTTATTTTATTTTGTTAATATGTTTCGTTTCGTTGTCTGTCTCCCCTTTCTAGCCTGTGAGCCCGCTGTCGGGTAGGGACCGTCTCTAGATGTTGCCGACTTGGACTTCCCAAGCGCTTAGTCCAGTGCTCTGCACACAGTAAGCGCTCAATAAATACGATTGAATGAATGAATGAATGAAAGAAGGCCGACCCCCGGCAATAGGGTCCCCGCCACCCCATCCTCCGTACCTCAACTTACCTTCCACGTCCAGGGCTCCCAGAATCGCGAGCCGGGCGGCTTTCAATCCGAAACCCAAGTAACTGCCCGGGAAACAAAAAGGGACAGGAACCGTCGTGACCCCCTTGACCGTTTGCGAGTAGGGACCGTCTCCATCTGTTGCCAAATCGTTCCTTCCAAGCGCTCAGTACAGTGCTCTGCGCACAGTAAGCGCTCAATAAATACGATCGAATGAAATCCCTGTGATGCCCGGCGGCCGCCACTCAAACCAAGAGTTCGAAAGGATCTGGGTGACCTTGGGCGAGCCGCTTCCCTCCTCTGGGGATGATAATAATAATGATGGCATTTATTAAGCGCTTACTATGGGCAAAGCACCGTTCTAAGCGCTGGGGAGGCTCACAGTCTTCATCCCCATTTTGCAGATGAGGGAACTGAGGCCCAGAGAAGCAAAGTGACTTATTTATTGAGCACTTACTGTGTGTGCTAAGTGCTTGGGAAGTAAAAGTCAGCGACATATTCATTCATTCATTCAACCACATTTACTGAGCGCTTACTGCGTGCAGAGCACTGGACTAAGCGCTTGGGAAGTCCAAGTCGGCAACATCTAGAGACGGTCCCTACCCGACAGCGGGCTCACGGGCTAGAAGGGGGAGACGGACAACAAAACAAAACATAGAAATAAAATAAAATAACATAAAACAAAATAAAATTAAATAATAAAATAAAATAAAATGATAAGATAAAATAAAATAATAAAATAAAACAAATAAAATAAAATATAATAAAATAAAATAAAAAAGAGAAAAGAAAATAAGAGAAAATAAAATAAAATAAAATTTTTATGAAATAAATAAAATAAAATAATAAAATAAGATAAAATAAGATAAAATAAAATAACAAAATAAAAATAAATAGAATAATCAAATAAGATAAAATGATAAGATAAAATAAAAATAATAACATAATAAAATATAATAAAATAATAAGATAAAATAAAATTATAAAATAAGATAAAATGAGAAGATAAAATAAAAATAACAATAAAATATAATAAAATAATAAGATAAAATAAAACAATAAAATGATAAAAATAATGAAAATAATGAAAATAATGAAATAAAAAATAAAATAAAATAAAAATAAAACAAAATAGAATTGCTCTGCCCTGCCAGCCCCACGGTGCTTGTGCCCATATCTGTCCCTCTTAAATCCACATCTGTCATTTTACTGATCTCTAGAGAGGCAGCGTGGCTCAGTGGAAAGAGCCCGGGCTTGGGGGTCCGAGGTCACGGGTTCGAATCCAACCGCCGCCGCCTGTCAGCTGTGGGACTTTGGGCCAGTCATTCAACTTCTCTGGGCCTCCGTTCCCTCATCTGTGAAATGGGGATGACGACTGGGAGCCCCCCGGGGGACAACCTGCTCACCTTGTAACCTCCCCTTGGCAGGCGGGGCTGCCGGTCTTTGTCCCCATCTTCCGGAGGGGGGCACTGAGGCCCGGAGGAGGAGGGCGGCGGGGGGCAGGCCGGGGTCCCCGGGGGTCTCACCTGTGGGTGTACAGCTCGTAGGAGCTGTTGAACATCTCGAAGGACGTGAGGTAACCGCTGGGGCTCTGATCCAGAGTCCTCTGAAAACCGGGAGGAAAAAGCAGAAACAGCGTCAGGGGCGTCCAGGACACCCTCGCCCGCGGCCGGGCCGAGCCGCTTCAGGGAATAACCATCACCACAGCGACGGCGCCCGCTCTGCGCCACCGTAGGCGCTCAATAAACACGACGGAGTGAATGAATGAATGAGTGTGTTGAGCGCTCACTCCAGGCCGGGCTCCGTACTGAGCGCCGGGATGGAGCCAGGCAAGTGGGGTCGGACGCGGTCCCCGGCCCACGGGGGGCTCACGCTCTTAATCCCCGTTTTCCAGATGAGGGAACTGAGGCCCAGAGAATCCTCATAATAATAGTAATAGAGGCCCAGAGAATCCTCAGAATAATAATAATAATAATAATAATAATAATGATACTGACGATGGCATTTGTTAAGCGCTTACTATGTGTCAAGCACTGTTCTAAGCGCGGGGGAGGAAATACAAGGTGGTCAGGTTGTCCCATGGGGGGCTCACAGTCTTCATCCCCGTTTTCCAGATGAGGGAACTGAGGCCCAGAGAATCCTCATAATAATAATAATGGCATTTGTTAAGCGTTTACTATGTGCCAAGCACTGTTCTAAGCACTGGGGAGGATACAAGGGGATCAGGTTGTCCCACGTGGGGCTCACAGTCTTCATCCCCGTTTTACAGATGAGGGAACTGAGGCCCTGAGAATCCTCATAATAATAATAATAATAATGATGATGATGATGATGGCATTTGTTAAGCGCTTACTATGTGCCAAGCACTGTTCTAAGCACTGGGGAGGATACAAGGGGATCAGGTTGTCCCACGTGGGGCTCACAGTCTTAATCCCCATTTTACAGATGAGGGAACTGAGGACCGGAGAATCCTCATAATAATAATAATGATGATGGCATTTGTAAGCGCTTACTATGTGCCAAGCACTGTTCTAAGCGCTGGGGAGGATACAAGGGGATCAGTCTTAATCCCTGTTTTCCAGATGAGGGAACTGAGGCCCCGAGAAGTGAAGGGACTTGCCCAAAGTCACCCGGAGCTGGGATTTGAACCCAGGACCTCCGGCTTCCAAGCCCGGGCTCTTGAGCCACGCTGCTTCTCCGGGGTATTTGTGAAGCGCTTACCCGGAGCCGGGCACTGTACTGAGCGCTGGGGCGGAGACGGGCACCTCGGGTCGGGCGCGGTCCCCATCCCCACTCATTCATTCAATCAGTCGTATTTATCGGGCGCTTACTGTGTGCAGAGCACTGTACTAAGCGCTTGGGAAGTCCGACATATAGGGACGGTCTCTACCCGACAGCAGGCTCACGGTCTTAGAAGGGGGAGGCGGACGACAAAACACATTGACAAAATAAAATAAACAGAATGGGGGGAGACGGACGACAAAATATATTAAAAAAATAAAAAAAAAATAGAATAGTAAATATGTGCAAGTAGACTATTTATCAATAATCTATTTATCGATAAAATAAATAGATTCAAAAGGGGCACGGCGGCTTCGGAAAATCGGAAGAGGTGAAGACGTCGGAGGCCTCGGTGGGGAAGCAGCAAAGATTTGCGGGAGGGAAGACGGGTTTTCTGGATTTTGGGGGGGGGGATGGTATTTGTTAAGCGCTCACTACGTGCAAAGCGCTGTTGTAAGCGCCGGTTGTGTCCGGAGGGTGAAATTTCAGAGCGCAGACGAGGGCACCGAGGCCCGGGGACGTCCCACGGCATTCCCGTGGCGAGCCGGGATGAGCCCCCCCCCCCTTTCCTGACCTTCCGACTCCCAGGTTTCTCCGGGGGCGGAGCGGGATTCGAACCCGGGCCCCCGACTTTCCCGTCCCGGCGGGGAGCGGATCGTTCTCCCTCCCGCTCGGAAAATCCCGGCGGGGGCGGCCAAAACGCTCACCTGGAGCCGGGGCCGGAATGTGATCTGGGTGGAGGCGCCTCCCAAGTCCAGGGTCCCGACGGTCTGCCGGTTCTGGCCGTGCAGCTGACCTGTAATGGACGCTTACTGAGCGCTCGGGAGACGGCGGTGTAGACACCCATCTTTTCTCCTCCCGGCCCTCCGCCCTTCATTCCGTCGTGCTTATTGAGCGCCTACTGGGTGCGGGGCGCTGTGCTAAGCGCTCGGGAGAGGACAACGCGACGAGCGGACGGTCCGGCCGTCTCCTCCCAGCCATTCGTCATCGGAAGAGGGGAATCTGTGGGCTCTTCCGGCTTTCCATCGTGCTTCCTGAGCGCTTCCTGGGTGCGGAGCGCTGTACTAAGCGCTCGGGAGAGTCATAATCATCATCGTCACGGGACTGGTTAAGCGCCTAATACGTGCAAATCAGGTTGGACGCAGACCCCTGACCCAGGTGGGGACCGGCGTCTCCGTCCCCATTTTCCAGAGGAGGGAACTGAGGCCCAGAGGAGGTCGCACGGCGGGAAAGCGGGATTCGAACCCAGATCCTTCTGCCCCCCACCCCCAGGTGGGTGTCAGCGGACAATGTGGGTTTGGTGTCCGTCTCCCCCGCTTCTAGACCGTGAGCCCGTCGTGGACAGGGATTAGAGAAGCAGCGCGGCTCGGTGGAAAGAGCCCGGGCTTGGGAGTCCGAGGTCACGGGTTCGAATCCCGGCTCCGCCACTTGTCAGCTGGGTGACTTTGGCCAAGTCACTTCGCTTCCCTGGGCCTCAGTTCCCTCATCTGGAAAATGGGGGTGACGACCGTGAGCCCCACGTGGGACAACTTCGTCACCTTATATCCTCCCCGGCGCTTAGAACAGTGCTTTGCACATAGTAAGCGCTTAATAAATGCCACTATTATTATTATTATTATTCATAAACTGTGAGCCCACTGTCGGGTAGGGACCGTCTCTATAAGTTGCCAACTTGGACTTCCCAAGCACTTAGTCCAGTGCTCTGCACACAGTAAGTGCTCAATAAATACGATTGAACGAATGAATGAAATGCTTTGCACATAGTAAGTGCTTAACAAATGCCATTAATAATAATAATAATATTATTATTATTATTATTATTATTCATAAACGGCACCCTCCCCACCTTCAAATCCCACTGATTTGAAGCTGATTTGAAGGTGATCAGGTTGTCTCCCTTCTAGCCTGTGAGCCCGCTGTCGGGTGGGGACCGTCTCTAGATGTTGCCGACTTGGACTCCCCAAGCGCTTAGTACAGTGCTCTGCACACAGTAAGCGCTCAATAAATACGACTGACTGATTGATTGATAAACGGCACCCTCCCCACCTTCAAATCTGGCTTTGGAGTCAGAGGTCGTGGGTTCAAATCCCGGCTCTGCCACTTGTCAGCTGTGTGACTTTGGGCAAGTCACTTCACTTCTCTGGGCCTCAGTTACCTCATCTGGAAAATGGGGATTAAGACTGTGAGCCCCACGTGGGACAACCTGGTCACCTTGTAACCTCCCCAGCGCTTAGAACAGTGCTTTGCACATAGTAAGCGCTTAATAAATGCCATCATTATTATTATTATTAAATCCCGCTGATTTGAAGGTGATCAGGTTGTCCCCCGTCCAGACAGTGAGCCCGCTGTCGGGTAGGGACCGTCTCTAGATGTTGGACTCCCCAAGCGCTTAGTACAGTGCTCTGCACACAGTCAGCGCTCAATAAATATGATTGAATGACTGAACGGAAGGCTTTGCACATAGTAAGCGCTTAACAAATGCCATCATTATCATTATTATTATTATTATTGTCTCCGTTGCTGAACTGTCCTTTCCCGGCGCTTAGTACAGCGCCCCGCGCGCAGTTTAGCACCCCATGAAGATGACGGAATGAACGGGGGAAAGCCGGGGAAAGACCTGCCCCCGGCATCAACCCTCCCGAAAGCGAGAGGCAATCCATCCGGGAAATCTATTACCTGTCAGAAAATTCACGGTGATCCAGGCCAGAATTCCTGAAAAACAGGGAAAGGGGATTTCAGTCGCCGCCTGGTTTTCCCCGACCCACGATTCCTGCCTTTTCGAATCCCAACTCCCACTAGCTGCCCAACCCCGGAAAGAGCCCGGGCTTTGGAGTCGGAGGTCACGGGTTCGAATCCTTTTTGAGGGTCTTTGTGTAACGCTTACTAGGCGCCAGGCTCTGTACTAAGCGCTGGGGTGGACACGGGCTAATCAGGGCAGGCCCGGGCCTCGATCCCCATTTTCCACAGGAGGAAGCTGAGGCCCGGAGAAGTGACCTGTCCAAGGTCACCCGGCCGACAAGATTCCTCAATCGATAATAACAACTAGGGTCTCCGTTAAGCGCTTACTAGGTGCCAGGCACTGTACTAAGCGCTGAGGCACGCTACTAATCACTTCATGGCATTTACTGAGTCCTTTCTGGGCTCCTTCCTCAATCGATAATAATAACTAGGGTCTCCGTTAAGCGCTTACTAGGTGCCAGGCACTGTACTAAGCGCTGAGACACGCTACTAATCACTCCATGGCATTTACTGAGTGCTCTTTGTACTCCTTCCTCACTCAATAATTGGCGTCTCCGTTAAGCACTTAATAGGGTGCCAGGCACTGTACTAAGCGCTGAGGCACGCTACTAATCACTCCATGGCATTTACTGAGCGCTCTTTGTACTCCTTCCTCAATCGATAATAACAACTAGGGTCTCCGTTAAGCGTTTACTAGGTGCCAGGCAATGTACTAAGCGCTGAGGCACTCTACTAATCAATCCAGGGCATTTATTGATCACTCTTTGTATTCCTTCCTCAATCGATGATAATAATTAGAGTCTCCGTTAAGTGCTGACTAGGTGCCAGGCACTGTACTAAGCGCTGTGGCACTCTACTAATCACTCCATGGCATTTACTGAGCGCTCTCTGTACTCCTTCCTCAATTGATAATAATTAGCATCTCCATTAAGCACTTACTAGGGTGCCAGGCACTGTACTAAGCGCTTAGGCATGCTACTAATCACTCCATGGCATTTACTGAGCGCTTTCTGTACTCCTTCCTCAATCGATAATAATAACTAGGGTCTCCGTTAAGCGCTTACTAGGTTCCAGGCACTGTACTAAGCACTGAGGCACTCTACTAATCAATCCAGGGCATTTATTGATCACTCTTTGTATTCCTTCCTCAATCGATGATAATAATTAGAGTCTCCGTTAAGTGCTGACTAGGTGCCAGGCACTGTACTAAGCGCTGAGGCAACCTACTAATCAGTCCATGGCATTTACTGAGTGCTTTCTGTACTCCTTCCTCAATCGATGATAATAATTAGTGTCTCCGTTAAGCGCTTACTAGGTGCCAGGCACTGTAATAAGCGCTGAGGCACTCTACTAATCAATCCATGGCATTTATTGAGCGCTCTCTGTACTCCTTCCTCAATCGATGATAATAATTAGTGTCTCCGTTAAGCGCTTACTAGGAGCAAGGCACTGTACTAAGCGCCGAGGCACGCTACTAATCACTCCATGGCATTTCGAGAAGCAACGTGGCTCAGTGGAAGGAGCCCGGGCTTGCAAGTCAGAGGCTGTGGGTTCTAATCCCGCCACTCGTCAGCGGTGTGACCTTGGGCGAGTCACTAAAGTCTTCTGTGCCTCAGTTCCCTCACCTGTAAAATGGGGATGAAGACCGTGAGCCCCCCGTGGGACAACCCGATCACCGGCGCTTAGAACAGTGCTTGGCACGTTCATTCAATCGCACCTACTAAGCGCTTACTGTGTGCAGAGCACTGTACTAAGCGCTTGGGAAGTACAATTGGATGGCGCTGAACGAATGCCGACGAAAAACAGATTTACTGAGCGCTTCCTGATCACGATACGGAGCGCGACGGACACGTCCCCTCCCTGCCGTGAGCTTCCCGTCCAGAGGGACGTCAACAGAAATCAAGGACGGCTACGTAGTAAGCGCTTCCCAAGAACTGTCATTATTATTTTTTACTACCCAAGTGTTGTGGGGCTGAGGGAGGGAGTGAAGAGAGGGGGCTAATACATCCCCATCTCCGTCCCCTTCTGACCCCGCCATGTGCCGCCTCCCCTTCGCGGCCGGTGGCGTCTACCTTCGGAGGAGCCGTCCATGATGCTCACGCTGTCCTCCGGGACCAGGAAGGGTGACTGCTCAAAGATCTCTCGGACCTAGAATCAATCAATCAATCAATCAATCGTACTTATTGAGCGCTTACTGTGTGCGGAGCACTGGACTAAGCGCTTGGGAAGTCCAAGTTGGCAACATCTAGAGACGGTCCCTACCCGACAGCGGGTTCACAGTCTAGAAGGGAGAGACAGAACAAAACATATTAACAAAAAATAAGTAGAAAAAATATGTACAAATAAAATAAATGAATGGAGTAATAATAATAATGGCATTTATTAAGCGCTTACTACGTGCAAAGCACTGTTCTAAGCGCTTGGGAAGTCCAAGTTGGCAACATCTAGAGACGGTCCCTACCCGACAGCGGGTTCACAGTCTAGAAGGGAGAGACAGAACAAAACATATTAACAAAAAATAAGTAGAAAAAATATGTACAAATAAAATAAATGAATGGAGTAATAATAATAATGGCATTTATTAAGCGCTTACTACGTGCAAAGCACTGTTCTAAGCGCTTGGGAAGTCCAAGTTGGCAACATCTAGAGACGGTCCCTACCCGACAGCGGGTTCACAGTCTAGAAAGGAGAGACAGAACAAAACAAAACATATTAACAAAAAATAAGTAGAAAAAATATGTACAAATAAAATAAATGAATGGAGTAATAATAATAATGGCATTTATTAAGCGCTTACTACGTGCAAAGCACTGTTCTAAGCGCTTGGGAAGTCCAAGTTGGCAACATCTAGAGACGGTCCCTACCCGACAGTGGGCTCACAGTCTAGAAGGGGGAGACAGACAACGAAACAAAACATATTAACAAAAAATAAGTAGAATAAATATGTACAAATAAAATTAATAAATGGAGTAATAATAATAATATTAATGATGGCATTTATTAAGCGCTTACTATGTGCAGAGCACTGTTCTAAGCCCTTGGGAAGTCCAAGTTGGCAACGTCTAGAGATGGTCCCTACCCGACAGCGGGCTCACAGTCTAGAAGGGGGAGACAGGGAACAAAACCAAACATATTAACAAAAAATAAGTAGAATAAATATTTACAAATAAAATAAATAAATGGAGTAATAATAATAATGGCATTTATTAAGCACTTGCTATGTGCAAAGCACTGTTCTAAGCGCTGGGGAGGATACAAGGTGATCAGGTTGTCCCCCGGGGGGCTCACAGTCTTCATCCCCATTGTACAGATGAGGGAACTGAGGCCCAGAGAAGTGAAGTGACTTGCCCAAAGTCACCCAGGTGACAAATGGCGGAGCTGGGATTTGAACCCATGACCTCTGACTCCAAAGCCCGGGCTCTTTCCACTGAGCCACGCTGCTTCTCCATAATTTTGGTATTTCTTAAGCACTTACTATGTGCCAAGCACTGTTCTAAGCGCTGGGGAGGTTACAAGGGGATCAGGGTGTCCCACGGGGGGCTCACAATCTTAACCCCCATTTTCCAGATGAGGTCACTGAGGCCCAGAGAAGTGGAGTGACTTGCCCAAAGTCGCCCAGCTGACAAGTGGCTGCACGTATCCCCCCAGCGCTTAGAACAGTGCTTTGCACATAACAAATGCTATCAAAAAAAAAAAAAAAAAAAAAGAATTGGCAGCACCGGGATTCAAACCCATGACCTCTGACTCCAAAGCCCGGGATCTTTCCACTGAGCCACGCTGTTTCTCTAATAAATAATGTAATACTATTTATGATATTTATACTATCATATAATTATTATTTCTTGTAATAAATACGTACATACATATATACCTCCCACAGCGCTCAGAACAGTGCCCGGGCACATTTCTAGACTGTGAGCCCACTGTTGGGTAGGGCCCATCTCTATATGTTGCCAACTTGGACTTCCCAAGCGCTTAGTACAGTGCTTGGCATACAGTAAGCGCTCAATAAATACGACTGAATGAATGACTGAATGAATATGTTGCCAACTTGTCCTTCCCAAGCGCTTAATCCAGTGCTCTGCACACAGGAAGTGCTCAATAAATACGATTGAATGACTGAATTAATATATTGCCAACTTGTCCTTCCCAAGCGCTTATCCAGTGCTCTGCACACAGTAAGCGCTCAATAAATATGACTGAATGAATGAATGAATGATGTTGCCAACTTGTCCTTCCCAAGTGCTTAGAACAGTACTCTGCACACAGTAAGCGCTCAATAAATACGATTGAATGACTGAATGAATATGTTGCCGACTTGTCCTTCCCAAGCGCTTAGTCCAGTGCTCGGCACACAGTAAGCGCTCAATAAATATGATTGAATGACTGAATGAATATGTTGCCGACTTGTCCTTCCCAAGCGCTTAGTCCAGTGCTCGGCACACAGTAAGCGCTCAATAAATATGATTGAATGACTGAATGAATATGTTGCCGACTTGTACTTCCCAAGCGCTTAGTCCAGTGCTCTGCACACAGTAAGCGCTCAATAAATACGACTGAATGACTGAATGAATATGTTGCCAACTTGTCCTTCCCAAGTGCTTAGTACAGTACTCTGCACACAGTAAGCGCTCAATAAATACGATTGAATGAATGAATGAATGTTACCAACTTGCACTTCCCAAGCGTTTAGTCCAGTGCTCTGCACACAGTAAGCGCTCAATAAATACGATTGAATGACTGAATGAATATGTTGCCCACCTGTCCTTCCCAAGTGCTCAGTCCAGTGCTCGGCACATAGTAAGCACTCGATAAATACGAATGAATGAATGAATGGACTGTGAGCCTGCTGTTGGGTAGGGACCGTCTATGCTGCCAACTTGGACTTCCCAAGCGCTTAGTCCAGTGCTCTGCACACAATAAGCGCTCAATAAATACGATTCAATGAACGACTGGACTGTGAGCCCGCCGTCGGGTAGGGACCGTCTCTGTACGTTGCCAACTCGTCCTTCCCAAGCGCTCAGTCCAGTGCTCGGCACACGGTAAGCGCTCAATACGTCGGATTGAATGACTGAATGAATACGTTGCCAACTTGTCCTTCAATCAACCGATTTATTGAGCGCTTACCGTGTGCAGAGCACCGTACTAAGCGAGCGTAACCGCTCAATAAATACGACAATGGACGAACGAACAGGAGGCGCTTAACCCACGCTATTTTTTTCAGAGAGGAAAGCCTCTGCAGAGGGGAAGAGGAGAGCCGCGAGGGGCCAAGAGGACGGCCAATAAGTTACCTCCAAGAGCAGGGCCTGGGCCTTGTGGTCGGGGAGGAGTCGGAGTCCCGCCGTCGCTTTCAAAACCACCGGCGTCCGCTTCCAGGAGCTGGCCGGGACCGACTGTTTGGCCACCTCTAACAGTCCCCTCACCGTCTCGGCACCCTTCAAGACCCCCCCGAGAAAGAGAAGAGAAAATCAACCGACGCTCCCAGGACTCGTTCGGATTGAGCGCTCAGCACACAGGAAGCGCTCGGTTCGTTCGCTCGTTCACTTCAGTCGTATTTACTGAGCGCTTCCCGCGCGAGCGTGGGTCGAAATCCGCTCCCCCGGTCCCGAAAGGGGTCATCCCGGAGCCGCGCTGCTGGGGAAGGGGTTCGGTTCATTCGTTCAACTGTATTCACTCGTTCGATCCTATTTATTGAGTGCTTGCTGGGTGCAGAGCAGTGTACTAAGCGCTTGGGAAGTACAAGTTGGCAACATATAGAGACAGTCCCTACCCAACAGTGGGCTCACAGTCTAAAAATCTAGGACACAGACAGCGTGGCTCAGTGGAAAGAGCCCAGGCTTGGGAGTCAGAGGTCATTCATTCATTCAATCGTATTTATTGAGCGCTTACTGTGTGCAGAGCACTGTACTAAGCGCTTGGGAAGTCTAAGTCGGTGACATCTAGAGACGGTCCCTACCCGACAGCGGGCTCACAGTCTAGACGGGGGGAGACAGACAACAAAACAAAACATTAACCAAATAAAATAGAGTAATAAATATGTACAAACATGTACGCAGGTATGTACAGGTACATTCATTCAGTCGTATTTATTGAGCGCTTACTGTGTGCAGAGCACTGGACTAAGCGCTTGGGAAGCCCAAGTGGGCGACATCGAGAGACGGTCCCTACCCGACAGCGGGCTCACAGGCTAGAGGGGGGAGACAGACAACAAAACAAAACATTAACAAAATAGAGTAATAAATATGTACAAACATGTATGCAGGTATATACAGGTACATTCATTCATTCAGTCGTATTTATTGAGCGCTTACTGTGTGCAGAGCACTGTACTAAGCGCTTGGGAAGTCCAAGTGGGCGACATCGAGAGACGGTCCCTACCCGACAGCGGGCTCACAGGCTAGAGGGGGGAGACGGACAACAAAACAAAACATATTAACAAAATAAAATAGAGTAATAAATATGTACAAACACGTATGTAGGTATATACAGGTACATTCATTCATTCAGTCGTATTTATTGAGCGCTTACTGTGTGCAGAGCACTGTACTAAGCACTTGGGAAGAACAAGTCGGCAACATCTAGAGATGGTCCCTACCCGACAGCGGGCTCATATCCAGCATGGTTTAGTGGAAATAATAATAATAATAATAATAATGGCATTTATAAGCGCTTACTATGTGCCAAGCACTGTTCTAAGCGCTGGGGTAGATACAAGCTAATCAGGTTGTCCCACATGGGGCCTCACAGTGAAGCAGCGTGGCTCAGTGGAAAGAGCCCGGGCTTTGGAGTCAGAGGTCATGGGTTCGAATCTCGCTCCGCCACGTCTGCTGGGTGACCTTGGGCAAGTCACTTCACTTCTCTGAGCCTCAGTTACCTCATCTGCAAAAGGGGGATGAAGACTGTGAGCCCCCCGTGGGACAACTTGATCCCCTTGTATCCCCCCAGCGCTTAGAACAGTGCTTTGCACATAGTAGGCGCTTAACAAATGCTATTATTATTATTATTATTATTAGAACAGTGCTTTGCACATAGTAAGTGCTTAACAAATGCCACTATTATTATTAATCCCCATTTTACAGATAGTAATAACAATGATGGTATTTGTTAAGCGCTTACTATGTGTGAAGCACTGTTCTAAGAGCCCAGGCTCAGGAGTCGGAGGTTGTGGGTTCTAACCCCGGCTCTGCCACCTGTCAGCCATGTGACTCTGGGCAAGTCACTTCACTTCTCTGGGCCTCAGTTTCCCCCATCTGTAAAATGGGGATGAAGACTGGGAGCCCCACGTGGGACAACCTGATCATCTTGTATCCATCCCAGCGCTCAGAACGGTGCTCAGCACATAGTAAGCGCTTAACAAATAACGTCATCATTATTACTATTGTTATTATTATCGATGAGTGGGAAACTCAGCAAAACAAAGTGACTGCCACATTAGGGAACTGGACAATAAAATCGACAGCCTCTTTCATTGTAAAGTCTTTGTACATATTTATTCTATTTATTTTATTTTGTTAATATGTTTGGTTTTGTTGTCTGTCTCCCCCTTCTAGACCGTGAGCCCGCTGTTGGGTAGGGACCGTCTCTAGATGTTGCCAACTTGGACTTCCCGAGCGCTTAGTCCAGTGCTCTGCACACAGTAAGCGCTCAATAAATACGATTGAATGAATGATTGAATGAATGAATTCCCTTCCCCACGGCACCTGTATATATGTTTGTACGTATTTATTACTCTTCTTATTTTACTTGTACATATCTATTCTATTTATTTTATTTTGTTAATATGCTTTGTTTTTGTTCTCTGTCTCCCCCTTCTAGACCGTGAGCCCGCTGTAGGGTAGGGACCGTCTCTATACGTTGCCAACTTGGACTTCCCAAGCGCTTAGTACAGTGCTCTGCACACAATAAGCGCTCAATACGATTGAATGATTGAATGAATGAATTCCCTTCCCCACAGCACCTGTATATATGTATATATGTTTGCATGTATTTATTACTCTATTTATATTACTTGTACATATCTATTCTATTTATTTTTGTTGCCAACTTGTACTTCCCAAGAGCTTAGTCCAGTGCTCTACACACAGGAAGCGCTCAATAAATACGATTGAATGATTGAATGAATGAATTCCCTTCCCCACAGCACCTGTATATATGTATATATGTTTGTATGTATTTATTACTCTATTTTTTTATTTTACTTGTACATATTTACTATTCTGTTTATTTTGTTAATATGTTTTGTTTTTGTTGTCTGTCTCCCCCTTCTAGACTGTGAGCCCACTGTCGGGTAGGGACCGTCTCTATACGTTCCCAACCTGGACCTCCCAAGCGCTTAGTACAGTGCTCTGAGCACAGTAAGCGCTCAATAAATACGACTGAATGAATGAGTGAATGAATTAATTCCCTTCCCCACAGCACCTGTATATATGTATATATGTTTGTATGTATTTATTACTCTATTTTTTTATTTTACTTGTACATATTTACTATTCTGTTTATTTTGTTAATATGTTTTGTTTTTGTTGTCTGTCTCCCCCTTCTAGACTGTGAGCCCACTGTCGGGTAGGGACCGTCTCTATACGTTCCCAACCTGGACCTCCCAAGCGCTTAGTACAGTGCTCTGAGCACAGTAAGCGCTCAATAAATACGACTGAATGAATGAGTGAATGAATTAATTCCCTTCCCCACAGCACCTGTATATATGTATATATGTTCGTACATATTTATTACTCTATTTTACTTGTACATATTTACTATTCTATTTATTTTATTTTGTTAATATGTTTTGTTTTATTTATTTATTTTACTTGTACGTATCTATTCTATTGATTTTATTTTGTTAATATGTTTTGTTTTTGTTCTCTGTCTCCCCCTTTCTAGACTGTGAGCCCGCTGTTGGGTAGGGACCGTCTCCATATGTTGCCAACTTGGACTTCCCAAACGCTTAGTTCAGTGCTCTGCACACAGTAAGTGCTCAATAAATATGATTGAATGAATGATTGAATGAATGAATTCCCTTCCCAACAGCACCTGTATATATGTTTGTACGTATTTATTACTCTATTTTACTTGTACATATCTGTTCTGTTTCTTTTATTTTGTTAATATGTCTTGTTTTGTTGTCTATCTCCCCCTTCTAGACTGTGAGCCCACTGTTGGGTAGGGACCGTCTCTATATGTTGCCAACTTGGACTTCCCAAGCGCTTAGTACAGTGTTCTGCCCACAGTAAGCGCTCAATAAATACAATTGAATGAATGATTGAATGAATTCCCTTCCCAACAGCACCTGCATATACGTTTGTACGTGTTTATTACTCTATTTATTTTACTCGTACATATCTATTCTATTTATTTTATTTTGTTAATATGTTTTGTTTTTGTTCTCTGTCTCCCCCTTCTAGACTGTCAGCCAACTCGGACTTCCCAAGCGCTTCGTACAGTGCTCTGCACACAGTAAGCGCTCAATAAATACGATTGATGGATCAATTGATCGAACGCCTTCGACCGTACTTACCGAGCGCTTCCTGTGGGCAGGACGCTCGCTGTATTAGATAGATTAGATTAGACAGATATGGATAGATAGATAGATAGGAGAGATAGTGTACGTGAAGCAAATTCCTCCTTTTTCAAACGAAATATTCCCTCTTCGTGCTTTAGGAAAAGGTCTCGAAGGCCTGCAATGGACTAATGCACAGGAGATGTTTCCGCATGGAGCCGACGTCTCCTTTTCCAGTTCACGTATTTTCTCTTCTGGCCTGGAGGACCTTAGACAGCTCATTAAGAGAGCAAATTTCTCCATTTTTGAGCCCCATCTATTGCCTTTTCCGGCCCTCAGGAGGAGAGACGGAAGCAGGAGATTGTTTGCATGAAGAAAACCTGCCTTTTTCCCCACACATATTCTCTTTTCGGATTAGGAAGACCTCAGGTAGAGAAGCGAAAGCGGGAGATGGTTTGCACGAACCAAATTTCTCCTCTTTAACCTCAAAGGCTTTCTTTTCAGGTCTGGAAGACCTGAGGGAGAGAAAAGGAGGTAGGAGATGGTTTTGCATGAAGCTGATTTTCTCCATCTCCAAGATCCTCTTGAGAGGCCTAGAAGAACTTAGGTAGGAGAGTAGGAGACTGTTTGCACGAAGCAAATTTCTCCTTTTTCGCCTCAAATATTCTCTTTGCAGGCCTTGGGGATCTTAGGTGGACAAATTCACTCATTCAGTCGTATTTACGGAGCGCTTCTTGCGTGCAGAGCACTGTACTAAGCGCTTGGGAGGTACAAATCGGCAACATACGGAGACGGTCCCGAAAGCCGGAGATGGTTTTCAAGTAGCCAGTTCCTCCTTTTAAGCCTCAAATGTTTGCTAGGGAGGCCTTGAAGACCTCAGATAAAAGCTGGAGATTTTAAAGATGAGGCCAATTTCTCCATTTTCACTGCGAATGTTCCCCCTCTTAAGTGCCTTAAACGCCTTGGATTAAAAAAGGAGAAGCTAGAGATTGATTGCATGCATCAAATTTCTCCTTCTTCACCTCAAATAGTCTCTTCTGAGGCCTTGAAGACCTTAGCCGGAGAAGGAAAAGCTGGACACGGTTTGCCTGAAGCAAATTCCTCCTTTTATACCTCTATTCATGATTCTCTATTCATTCGCAATTAAAAGGCCTTGAAGGCCTGAGGTGGAGTAAGGCACAGGAAGCAGTACCTGCATGAAGCAAATTTCTCCGTTTGACCCCTGGAAATAGTCTCTTTTAAGGTCTTGAAAAACCTTAGGGAGAGAAACCAGGGCTGGAGATGGCATCCAGAAAACTCCCTTTTCAACACAAACATCTTCTTTTCAGATCTTGAAGACCTCAGGGAGAAATACAAAAGCAGAAGATTGTCTGCGTGAAGTAAATTTCTCCTTTTTTCACCTCAGATATTCTCCATTCACAGACCTTGAAGGCCTCAAGTGGAGTAAGCCACAGGAGATATTTCCGCGTGAAGCAGACTTCAAATCTTCTCTTTTCTGGCCCTGAAGACCTTAGGTAGAGAAATAAAAGGAGATTTTTTTTGCGTGAAGTAAATTTCTCCTTTCCACCACCAATATTCTCAATGAATTGTCTCCTAAAAGGCCCTGAAGGCCTCAAGTGGAGTAACGCACGGGAGATGTTTCTGCATGAAGCAGCCTTCTTTCTCCTTTTCCACTTCATACATTTTCCTCTTCAGGTCTTGACGACCTTAGGTAGAAAAATGATGAGGTGCGTTTTTCTAGGAGGCAAATTTTTCCTTCTTTAACCCTATAAACTACCCTTTCCGGCCCTTAGGTAGAGAAACAAAAGCAGGAGATGGTGTGAAGGAAGAAAATTTGTACCTTTCGGACACAGTCTCCTTTCGGGTCGAGAAGACCTTCGGTAGAGAAACCAAAGTGGGAAGTGACTCAACTGAAGCAAATTTCTCCTTTTACGCCCTCAATATTTTCTTTTGAGGCCTTGGAGACCTTAGCTAGAGAAATAAAATTAGGAGATTGTTTGCATGAAGCAAATCTCTCCTCTTCCGCCTCAAATATTCTCTTTCTAGATCTTTACAGAGGGGAATGAAAGCAGGAGCTGGTTTTCACGGCACAAATTTCTCCATTTAGGTCTTAGATATTATCTTTTGAGGCCCTGAAAACCTTAGGTAGAGAAATAAAAGGAGGAGGTTGTTTGCATGAGGCAAATCTCTCCTTTTCAACCTCAGATATTCTCTTTTCGGGTCTTTGGGTTGATAACTGAAAGCAGGAGCCGGTTTTCATGATGCAAATTTCTCCTTTTGAGGCCTTGAAGACCTTAGAGAAATAAAGCCTGGAGATTGTACGCACAAAGCTATGCTCTCCCCTTTCACCGCAAATGTTGTCTTTCGTGGCCTTGAACACCTTAGAAAAGGATATAAAAGCTGAAGGTTGTTTGCATGAAGCAAATTTCTCTTTTTGTCCCACCTCAAATATTCGCTCTGGAGGCCTAGAAGACCTTCGCAAGATAAATCAAGGCTGCCGGTGGGTCCCGTGAAGCAAATTTCTCCTGCGGCACCTCAAATACTTTCTGTTAAGGCCTTGAAGACCCTGAATAAAGAAATAAAAGCCGGAGGTGGTTCGCGTGAAGCAAACTTCTCCTTTCGCGCCTCTCAATTCAAGGGCCTTGAAGGCCTGAAGTGGGAAAACGCACAGGAAGTGTATCTGCACGAAGCCAATTTCTCCCTTTCTTCACCAAAAACATTCTCTTTTAAGGCCTTGAAGACCTTGTGTAGAGACCTAAGCGCTGGAGGTGGTTTGCGGGAAGCAAGTTCACCCTTTTTCATCTCATATATTCCCTTGGATGGCCTTGAAGGCCTTGGGTTGAACAAGAAGCGGGACAGTTTTTGCATGAAGTTTTTTAGACTGTGAGCCCACTATTGGGTAGGGACTGTCTCTATATGTTGCCAACTTGTACTTCCCAAGCGCTTAGTACAGTGCTCTGCACACTGTAAGCGCTCAATAAATACGACTGATGATGATGAAGCAAGATTCTCCTTTTTTAATGCCATAAACTATCTTCTCAGGCCTTGAAGAACCATGTTAGAGAAAGAAAGCAGGAGATTGGTTTGCCTTTTAAAGCAAATTTCTCCTTTTCTCGGAGGCCTCGAAGACCTCCGAGAAGCCTAAACTGTAGATTGCGTCCACGTGACTTTCTCCTTTTTACCTCGAGTACCCTCTTTCGAGGCCTCCGAGGCCTTAGGCAGAGAAAGAAAAGCTGGAGATGGGTTTCCAGGGAGCAGTTTTCTCCTTTCTGACCTTCAGGATTCTCTTTTCTGGCCTTGATGACCTTAGGAAGGGAAATCCCAGCTGGAGCTGTTTGCGTGAAGCCAATTTCCCCTTTTCCACCTCAAACGTTCCCTCATTCAGGCTCAGTTCAAAGGCCTCGGGGGCCTAAGGTGGAGTTACGAACCGAGACGGATCTGCAAGAAGCCAATTTCTCCTTTAGGACCCTCAGGTGTTCTCCTTTTGAAGCCCTGAGGACCTCAAATGAGCAGGAGAGGTTTGGCACGAAGCAAAACTCTCCTCTTCAGCCCACATACTTGCCTTCTCAGGCTTCGAAGACCTCAGCAAGAGAAAATGAAGCAGGAGGTTTTTTGTATAAAGCAAATTTCCTGTTTATTCCCGAGCCGTTCTAGACAGCGGCCCCTTCTAAGCCTCCGAGAGGACTTCCCTGACTCAGTTCCCCTTTCCTCTTCTCCCACTCCCTTCTGCGTCGCCCCGACTCGCTCCCTTTATTCATCCCCCCACCACAACCCCACACCACTTAATATCCCCAAATGTGATTTATTTCTATTAATGTCCGTCTCCCTCTCCCTCAGCACTCCGGGAGTGCTCAATAAATATGCAAGAATGAAGGGAAGAGATCCGCTGGGAGCTGGCTGGCTCCTTGAATCTGTCCCGGATCTTCTCCCGACTCCGCCTTGATCCGGAGACGCAATTCCCGACCCTCGCTGGGTAGGGGGTCCTCGGGGCTGTTTTTTGGGGGGAGGACGAGGAGGGAGGGAAGGGGGGGGGGCGTCGAGGGGAAACCTCACCTGCTTCGGCTCATCGGCGAAGGCGGAGAGCCCGGGCTTCACCGAGTCAAAGATTTCCCCTTCCAGCTCCGGAGGCTGCTCTGGAAGGAAACACGGATCGGGAGAAGAGGTGGCTGAGCCCCACAGGCCACAACTAGTATACTAGTATATATAGACTACTGTATATATGCACTAGTGTATATATAGTGTATGTATATATGTGTATATATATATACACACACATATATGCACATACACTATATATACGCTTGTGTATATATACTTAGTATTTAGTTCTTTTAGTATATATATATATATACACTTAGTATTTAGCTCTTTTAGTGTATATATATATACATAGTCATATAGTTATATTACAGTCATAATATAAAGTCACAATTTAGCTCTTATATAAATACGACTGAATAAATGAATGAGTGGAAATGACTGTACGCTCACTGTGGGCAGGGAATGCGTCTGCTTATTGTTCTACCGTCCTCTCCCAAGCGCTCAGTACAGTGCTCTGCACCCAGTCAGTGCTCAAACAGGAAGAAACGGATGAATGGAAACGACCGTGGGCTCGTTGTGGGCAGGGAAGGCGTCTGTTGACTGTTCTACCGTCCTCTCCCAAGCGCTTAGTCCAGTGCTCTGCACCCAGTAAGCGCCCCATAAAGCTTCCCAAGCGCTTAGTCCAGTGCTCTGCACACAGTAGGCGCTCAATAAATACGACAATGAATGAATGAAGATGACTGAATAAACGGATGAATGGCAACGACCGCGGGCTGGTCGCGGGACTTGCCGCTGTAGTGTCCCCCCCCAGGCGCTCAGTACAGCGCGCCGCGGCCCGGCGAGGGGACTCACCGGGGCGCCTGTGCGCGAAGGTGTAGACGTGGATGCGAGTCCCGGTGCTCCCCGCGTCCAACATGATCCCGTAGAGGGTGGTGCCGTCGTCGAGGGGGCACATGGATGACAGGAAGACGCCCTCGAACCAGGTGGGCGGCTCGCGGGGGAAAGCGGAGCAACTGAGGCAGCAGCAGGCCGCCAGCAGGGCCAAGGCGGCGGGCGGCGCCGGGGTCATCTCGGGCGGAGGCGGGCCGGTGGCACCTTTCCTGGACGGCGAGACGCGCCGGGGGGGCGGTTAGCGGGGCGGGGAGGAGACACGCCACCGGATAATAATAATAATAATGATGACATTTATTAAGCGCTTACTATGTGCCAAGCACTGTTCTAAGCGCTGGGGAGGCTACAAGGTTGTCCCACGGGGGGCTCACAGTCTTCATCCCCATTTGGCAGAGGAGGGAACTGAGGCCCGGAGAAGTGAAGTGACTTGCCCAAGGTCACCCGGCCGACAACCGGCGGAGCCGGGATCGGGTGCCTGGGTGGGACAGAGCGTCCTCACCGCCTCCGCTTCCCGTTTCAAATAAATAATAGCAATAATTCCGCTCAGATAACAATAATGGTAGTTGTTAAGCGCTTACTATGTGCACAGCACTGTTCTGAGCGCTGGGGAGGCTACAAGGCGCTCCCAGTCTTCGTCCCCATTTTCCAGAGGAGGGAACTGAGGCCCGGAGAAGTGAAGTGACTTGCCCAAGGTCACCCGGCTGACACCTGGCGGAGCCGGGATTGGGTGCCCGGGGGGGACAGAGCGTCCTCACCGCCTCCGCTTACGGGTCCCGTTTCAAATAAATAATAGCAATAATTCCGCTCAGATAACGATAATAATAATAATAATGGCATTTATTAAGCTCTTACTATGTGCAAAGCACTGTTCTAAGCGCTGGGGGGGATACAAGGTGATCAGGTTGGCCCGCGTGGGGCTCACAGTCATCACCCCCATTTTACAGATGAGGGAACTGAGGCTCAGAGAAGTGAAGTGACTTCCCCAGGGTCACACAGCAGACATATGGTGGAACCGGGATTCGAACCCATGACCTCTGACTCCCAAGCCCGGGCTCTTTCCACTGAGCCACGCTGCTTCCTCAGTAATAATAATGATAATGGTATTTGTTAAGCGCTTACTCAGGTTACTTGATGGGTAACTCGAGAGGAGTTTCTTTTCCGGCCCGCTTAGCAAGGAGCGTGATTTCTTGCCTGCGGGTAACCTGTGCTTCCCAAGCGCTTAGTCCAGTGCTCCGCACACGGTAAGCGCTCAGTAAATACGACCGAATGCTTCCCCCCGACAGGCTGGAAGGGGGAAACCGCCCCCGACAACTTCCCCGCTTCCCTCCCCTGGGCCTGGAAAACTCGGGACCCGAAGACGCGGGCGCGGCGCTGAGCGACTCGTCATCGTTCATTTATTGAGCGCTTCCTGCGGGCAGGGCACTGTACTGGGCGCTTGGGGAGGACAAATCGGCAACGGATGAGCTCCCAGTCGAGAAGGGGCGGCCCGTTTTACAGCAGAGGGAACCGAGGCCTCCAGAGACGAGGTCGTCCGGCGTGCGAGGATCTGAATACTGCACGGGCCTCTCCCGAGCGCTTAGGACAGTGCTCTGCACGTAGTAAGCGCTTAATAAATGCCATTATTATAATTATTATTATTATTAGGACAGGCGGGCGCTTGGTAACCACAGTCGAAAGCCGATGCTCTTTGCCCTGGGCCGCGCTGGGCCGCTCTGGATTTCGTCCTCGCACCTTTGACCCCCCGTCACTCTCGCTTGGGCAGGGCTCCGGGTTCGAGAGGTCGGGGTCCGCTGGGCAGGGCGGTGCCGAGCACCGCTCTAAGCGCCGGAGTTGATACGGGGTGATCGGGTCGCCCCACGTGAGGCTCTCAGTCCTCAAGCCCATTTTCCGGATGGGGCCCAGAGGAGTGAAGTGACTTGCCCAAGGCCACACAGCGGACAAGTGGCGGGGCCGGGATTAGAACCCACGACCTCTGACCTCCCTTTCCCCTGGGCCACGGTGCTTAGCACAGTGCCGGGCACACGCTAAGCGCTTAACAAGCACCATAATAATTATTATTACGGCATTATATATATACCATATATATGGCATCCATACGGTAGGATACCCATTTTCCAGATGAGAGAACGGAGGCCCAGAGAAGGGAATCAATCGTATTTATTGAGCGCTTACTGTGTGCAGAGCACTGTACTGAGCGCTTGGGAAGCGACTTGCCCGGGGTCCCACGGCACATGGGGGGCGGGATTAGAACCCAGCTCCTCCTGCTTCCCACTAGCTCAACCCACTAGGCCACACTGATTGCGTTGGAGGAGCTCAGTATGGGGGAAACGCGTCTACCAACTCTGTTGTAGTCCTCTCCCGAGCGCTTAGTACAGCGCTCTGCGCACACGAAGCGCTTAATAAATATCGTTATAATTTATCGCGATTCACCAGGCACCCGGAGAGTGACGCAGCACTGTTTTCTTTTTTTCCCATGGACGCCTGATGTGGACGGCATTTTCCCCGATCAAAGCACCTGATCGATCAATCAATCAATCGTACTTATTGAGCGTTACTATTAATAAATGCGACCGGTGATGATGAGACCCCCGAAAAAGCACGTTTACACCCCCCTCCCGCCAAACAGGCTTCTTCTAGATAACCCTGAAAGGCAGTGGCGTCTAGTGGATAGAGCCCGGGAGTCAAGGAGACCCGGGTTCTCATCCCGGCTCCGCCGCTTGCCCGCTGTGTGACCTTGGACAAGTCACTTCCCTTCCCTGTGCCTCCGGGATAACAATAACGACGGCGTTTATTAAGCGCTCACCATGAGCAAAGCACTGTTCTAAGCGCTGCAGAGGCCGTCCCCCCGGGGGGGATCACGGTTTTAATCCCCATTTTCCAGATGAGGGAACTGAGGCACAGGGAAGTGACTTGTCCAAGGTCACACGGCCGACAACTGGCGGAGCCGGGATTTGAGTGATCTCATCTGGAAAACGGGGATGGAGATCGCGAGCCCACTCGCGGGACGGGGCCTGCGTCCAACCCGACTACCTCGCATCTTTCCCGGCGCTTAGTACAGTGCCCGGCACACCATCGTTATTCCATAAACTCCTCCCATTCCCACCGGACCGGCTTTCTTCTGGCTTGCTCTGACCATTTCGGGAAAATCCTCACTCCACTTTTCTTTCTTTCTCCCTCCCAAAGGGGGTGGGTTTTTTAAAAAGTGAAAATGCAATCCAGCTCAGGTTGCCAACTTGCCCTTCCCGGGCGCTTAGTACAGTGCTCTGCGCACAGTGAGCGCTCAATAAATACGATTGATTGATTGATCAGGTGCTTTGATCGGGGAAAATGCCATCCACATCAGGCGTCGAGGGGAAAGAAAGAAAACAGTGCTGTGTCACTCTCCGGGTGTCTGGTGAATAACGGTAATAATAATGATGTACTTATACAACTTGTACTTCCTGAGCGCTTAGTACAGTGCTCTGCACATAGTGAGCGCTCAATAAATACGATTGATTGATTGATCAGGTGCTTTGATCGGGGAAAACGCACTCCACATCAGGCGTCGAGGGGAAAGAAAGAAAACAGTGCTGTGTCACTCTCCGGGTGTCTGGTGAATAACGATAATAATAATGATGTACTTATACAACTTGTACTTCCTGAGCGCTTAGTACAGTGCTCTGCACACCATAAGCGCTCAATAAATACGATTGATTGATTGATCAGGTGCTTTGATCGGGGAAAATGCAATCCACATCAGGCGTCAAGGGGAAAACAAGAAAACAGTGCTGTGTCACTCTCCGGGTGTCTGGTGAATAACGATAATAATAATGATGTACTTATACAACCTGTACTTCCCGAGCGCTTAGTACAGTGCTCTGCATACAGTAAGCGCTCAATAAATACGATTGATTGACTGATTGATTGATTGATCAGGTGTTTTGTACGGGGAAAATGCAATCCACATCAGGCGTCACTCTCCGGGTGTCTGGTGAATAACGATAATAATAATGATGTACTTATACAACTTGTACTTCCCAAGCGCTTAGTACAGTGGTCTGCGCACAGTAAGTGCTCAATAAATACAATTGATTGATTGATCAGGTGCTTTGATCGGGGAAAATGCAATCCACATCAGGCGTCGACGGGAAAGAAAGAAAACAGTGCTGTGTCACTCTCCGGGTGTCTGGTGAATAACGATAATAATAAGGATGTACTTATACAACTAGCACTTCCTGAGCGCTTAGTACAGTGCTCTGCACACAGTAAGCGCTCAATAAATACGACTGATTGATGGCATTTGTTAAGCGCTTACTCTGTGCACACACGCTTTGAACAAGTGGAGAATATGGGTTGAATTATCCCCCTGCCGCCCTTCAATCCTTCCTTTATTTATTTAAGATGGCCGGGGTCAAACAACCTGATCACCTTGTATCCCCCCCAGCGCTTAGGACAGTGCTTTGCGCATAGTAAGCGCTTAGTACAGTGCTCTGCACACAGTAAGCGCTCAATAAATCCGATTGATTGATTAACAAATACCATCATTATTATTATTATTATTATCCTCCCTCTGGCCTGGGCCTCCCTCCCCCCTCGTATCTGACAGACCATCATCAATCGTATTTATTGAGCGCTTCCTGTGTGCAGAGCACTGTACTGAGCGCTTGGGAAGTCCAAGTTGGCAACATCTAGAGACTGTCCCTACCCGACAGTGGGCTCACAGTCTAAAAGACCACTTCTCCTATGTCGCCAGCTTGGCCTTCCCAAGCGCTCAGCACAGTGCCCTGCACACAGTGAGCGCTCAATAAATAGGCCGGAATGAACGAATGAATGGAAAGGGTTTGCTGGGCTGCAACAACAGCTTACGCAACGCTGTAAATCGACCCTCCGAGCGGAAAATCTTCCCATCCGATAAATACGGGCTTGGGAAAAGAGGGTAGATTTACAACGTCGCGGATTAAAAATTAAACAGAGGACAGGGTTGCTATTGAAATTACAGCAGAAACCTTGGGGAACAAACTGGGAGCCCGCTGCTGGGTAGGGATCGTCTCTCTATGTTGCCAACTTGGACTTCCCAAGCGCTCAGTACAGTGCTCTGCACACAGTAAGCGCTCAATAAATACGATTGAATGAATCAATGAATGAATTAAAAATTAAACAGAGGACAGGGTTGCCACTGAAACTACAGCAGAAATCTTGGGGAACAAACTGTGAGCCCGCTGTCGGGTAGGTACCGTCTCTAGATGTTGCCAACTTGTACTTCCCAAGCGCTTAGTACAGTGCTCTGCACACAGTAAGCGCTTAATAAATACGACTGACTGATTGATTGATTGAGGACGCAGCAGAGCAACCGTGGATCACGGGTATTACTTCTCTTCACTCATTCATTCATTCAATCGTATTTATTGAGCGCTTACTGTGTGCAGAGCACTGTGCTAAGCGCTTGGGAAGTACAAGCTGGCAACATATTCATTCAATCATATTTATTGAGCGCTTACTGTGTGCAGAGCACTGTGCTAAGCGCTGGGGAAGTCCAAGTTGGCAACCCAGAGAGACGGTCCCTACCCACGTCTTCACGTCTGTCTCCTTGGCTAGACCCGGCGGTTCCTTGGGGGCGGGGGCCACGCCTGTTCTACAGGCCTCTCCCAGGCGCTCAGTACAGTGCACCGCACCCAGGGAAGCGTCCTACAGATCCCATCTCCTTCCCTCCTCCTTTCCTTTCTCCTTCCCTCCTCCTTTCCCTTCTCCTTCCCTCCTCCTTTCCCTCCTCCTTTCCCATCTCCTTCCCTCCTCCTTTCTTTTCTCCTTCCTTCCTCCTTTCCCATCTCCTTCCTCCTTTCCCATCTCCTTCCCTCCTCCTTTCCTTTCTCCTTCCCTCCTCCTTTCCCATCTCCTTCCCTCCTCCTTTCCCTTCTCCTTCCCGACACTGCCCATTCATTCAGTCACATTTATTGAGCACTTACTGTGTGCTAGACCACTGCCCAAAGTGCTTGGGAAGTTGTATTTCCCCATATTGGAGATATTTATTTTATTTGTCCATATTTATTCTATTTATTTTATTTTGTTGATATGTTTTGTCTTGTTGCCTGTCTCCCCCTCTAGACTGTGGACCCACTGTTGGGCAGGGACTGTCTCTAGATGTTGCCAACTTGGACTTCCCAAGCGCTTAGTACAGTGCTCTGCACACAGTAAGCACTCAATACGATTGACTGATTGATTGAGGACACGGCAGAGCAACCGTGGATCACGGGTACTACTTCTCTTCATTCCTTCATTCATATTTATTGAGTGCTTACTGTGTGCAGAGCACTGTACCAAGCGCTTGGGAAGTACAAACTGGCAACATATTCATTCAATCATATTTATTGAGCGCTTACTGTGTGCAGAGCACTGTGCTAAGCGCTGGGGAAGTCCAAGTTGGCAACCTAGAGAGACGGTCCCTACTCACGTCTTCACGTCTGTCTCCTTGGCTAGACCGGCGGCTCCTTGGGGGCGGGGGCCACGCCTGTTCTAGAGGCCTCTCCCAGGTGCTCAGTACAGTGCACCACACCCAGGGAAGCGCCCTACAGATCCCATCTCCTTCCCTCCTCCTTTCCCATCTCCTTCCCTCCTCCTTTCTTTTCTCCTTCCTTCCTCCTTTCTTTTCTCCTTCCTTCCTCCTTTCCCATCTCCTTCCCTCCTCCTTTCCATTCTGCTTCCTCCTTTCCCATCTCCTTCCCTCCTCCTTGCCCATCTCCTTCCTTCCTCCTTTCCTTTCTCCTTCCCTCCTCCTTTCCCATCTCCTTCCCTCCTCCTTTCCCTTCTCCTTCCCTCCTTTCCCATCTCCTTCCCTCCTCCTTTCTTTTCTCCTTCCTTCCTCCTTTCCCATCTCCTTCCCTCTTCCTTTCCCTTCTCCTTCCCTCCTCCTTTCCATTCTGCTTCCTCCTTTCCCATCTCCTTCCCTCCTCCTTTCCTTTCCCATCTCCTTCCCTCCTCCTTTCCCATCTCCTTCCCTCCTCCTTTCCCTTCTCCTTCCCTCCTCCTTTCCCATCTCCTTCCCTCCTCCTTTCCCTTCTCCTTCCCTCCTCCTTTCCCATCTCCTTCCCTCCTCCTTTCCTTTCTCCTTCCCTCCTCCTTTCCCATCTCCTTCCCGACACTACTCATTCACTCAGTCGCATTTACTGAGCGCTCACTGTGTGCTAGAGCACTGCCCGAAGCGCCTGGGAAGTTTTATTTCCCCATATTGGAGACGTTTATTTCATCTGCACATATTTATTCTATTCCTTTTATTTTGTTGATATGTTTTGTCTTGTTGCCCGTCTCCCCCTTCCAGACTGTGGGCCCGCTGTCGGGCAGGGACCGTCTCTAGATGTTGCCAACCTGGACTTCCCAAGCGCTTAGTCCAGTGCTCTGCACACAGTAAGCGCTCAATAAATACGAATGAATGAATGAATCGGGGTGCCCCCCCCCCCCCCCCAGCCGCTCGCTGCCCTCTGGGCACTCACCCGGCTGTTTGGCCGTAAACCGTTGCCTTTGGCCTCTCGGTTGCTAGTTCACCTGCCCGGGGCGGGGAGACGCTTATCACATCACCTCTGATGGCAGCCACCTTTGCGCCCCGGTTGTGTGTGTCATCCACAACCAGTCGTGTGTCGCCTGCTCCTTTCAATCAATCAATCAATCAATCAATCCCCACCCCTGGATGTCTACGCTCACAAACGCCATCACGTTTTAGGGGGCCGCCGGACGGCTGAACTGACTGAACCCCCCCCTTTCCTCTCCTCCCACTCCCCTCTGCGTCGCCCCGACCTGCTCCCTCCCGGACGCAGGCCGCTTTTGTCCAAAAACGTCATTTCTCCTCGCATTCATTCATTCAATCGCATTTATTGAGCGCTTACTGTGTGCCGAGCACTGTACTGAGCGCTTGGGAGGTCCAAGTTGGCAGCATATAGAGACGGTCCCTACCCGACAGCGGACTCACAGTCTAGAAGTGGGCTCCCTCTGTCTCTCCCTCTAGATGGTCAGTGTGTTGTGGGCAGGGAGTGTTCGCCTGTTATTCATTCAATCGTATTTATTGAGCACTTACTGTGTGCAGAGCACTGGACTGAGCGCTTGGGAGGTCCAAGTTGGCAACATCTAGAGACAGTCCCTACCCGACAGTGGGCTCACAGTCTAGAAGTACATTCATTCATCCAATCGTATTTATTGAGCACTTACTGTGTGCAGAGCACTGGACTGAGCGCTTGGGAAGTACAAGTTGGCAACATATAGAGACGATCCCTACCCGACAGCGGGCTCACAGCCTCCTGTCCTCTCCCAGGCGCTTAGTACGGTGTTCTGCACACAATAATAAGAGAAGCAGCGTGGCTCAGTGGAAAGAGCCCGGGCTTGGGGGTCGGAGGTCATGGGTTCAAATCCCGGCTTTGCCAAATGTCAGCTGGGTGACTTTGGGCGAGTCACTTGACTTCTCTGGGCCTCAGTGACCTCATCTGGAAAATGGGGATGAAGACTATGAGCCCCCCGTGGGACAACCTGATCGCCTTGTAACCTCCCCAGCGCTTAGAACAGTGCTTCCTTCTAGACTGTGAGCCCACTGTTGGGTAGGGACCGTCTCTAGATGTTGCCAACTTGGACTTCCCAGGCGCTTAGTACGGTGTTCTGCACACAATAATAAGAGAAGCAGCGTGGCTCAGTGGAAAGAGCCCGGGCTTGGGGGTCGGAGGTCATGGGTTCAAATCCCGGCTTTGCCAAATGTCAGCTGGGTGACTTTGGGCGAGTCACTTGACTTCTCTGGGCCTCAGTGACCTCATCTGGAAAATGGGGATGAAGACTATGAGCCCCCCGTGGGACAACCTGATCGCCTTGTAACCTCCCCAGCGCTTAGAACAGTGCTTCCTTCTAGACTGTGAGCCCACTGTTGGGTAGGGACCGTCTCTAGATGTTGCCAACTTGGACTTCCCAAGCGCTTAGTACAGTGCTCTGCACACAGTAAGCGCTCAATAAATACGATTGAATGAATGCTTTGCACATAGTAAGCGCTTACCAAATGCCATCATTATTATTATCATTATTAATAATATCTACTGTCCTCTCCCAAGTGCTTAGCACAGTGCTCGGCACACAGTAAGCGCTCAATAAATACGATTGAATGAATGCTTTGCACACAGTAAGCGCTTACCAAAGGCCATCATTATTATTATCATTATTAATAATATCTACTGTCCTCTCCCAAGTGCTTAGTACAGTGTCCTGCACACGGTAATAATAATGACGATGGTCTCTGTTAAGCACTTGCTACGTGCGGAGCACTGTTCTAAGCGCTGGGGTAGATACAAGGTCATCGGGTTGTCCCACGTGGGGCTCACGGTCTTCATCCCCATTTTACAGATGAGAGAACTGAGGCGCAGAGAAGTGACTTGCCCAAGGTCACCCGACCCGGCAGACAAGTCGGGGAGCTGGGATTAGAACCTTAGGCCTTCCCAGACTGAGCCCCTTCCTTCCTCTCCCCCTCGTCCCCCTCTCCACCCCCCCATCTTACCTCCTTCCGTTCCCCACAGCACCTGTATATATGTATATATGTTTGTACATATTTATTACTCTATTTATATATTTACTATTATATATTTACTATTTATTTATTTTATTTGTACATATCTATTCTATTTATTTTATTTTGTTAGTATGTTTGGTTTTGTTCTCTGTTTCCCCCTTTTAGACTGTGAGCCCACTGTTGGGTAGGGACTGTCTCTAGATGTTGCCAATTTGTACTTCCCAAGCGCTTAGTACAGTGCTCTGCACATAGTAAGCGCTCAATAAATACGATTGATGATGATTAGAACTCACGACCTTCTGATTCCCAAGCCCGGGCTCTAGCTGCTACACCGTGCTGCTTCCCCTGCTAATCACTGCGCTTGTCCAGCAAGCGCTTAGTACAGTGCCCTGCACGCAGTAAGCGCTCAATAAATACGACTGAATGAATGAAGTTACTCTGCGCCAAGTGCTGTACTAAGGGTGCAGTAGAGCCATTCAATCAATCAATCACTCAATCGCATTCATTGGGTGCTTCCCAGGTGCAGAGCGCTGTACTGAGCGCTTGGGAGAGGTCAAAAGAACCATAAACCAACCCCTTCCCTGCCCACAACCAGCGGACAGCCTGCAGGCTGTTCTCTCATCTGTACTGCAATTGCTGAATTGTAGTTTCCAAGCGCTTAGTACAGCGCTCTGCACACCGTAAGTGCTCCATAAATACAACTGAATGAATGCAGAGGGAGATGCACATTACTAGAAATCAATAAATGGCAGGTATATGGATATAAAATATCAAATAACCGGGTCCAACACGATCCCTCAATCAATCAACCGTATTTATTGAGCGCCTACTGTGTGCAGAGCACTGGACTAAGCGCTTGGGAAGTCCAAGTTGGCAACATATAGAGACGGTCCCTGATCCCTCGTACCTCACGGTCTAAGAAGAATCCCCATTTTACGGCTGAGGAAGCTGGGTCCCCGGAGAAGTGAAATGACTCACCCAAGGTCACCCGGCAGGGCCGGGATTTGGGATCGAGGCCCTCGGACCCCCGGGACCGCGTCCTTTCCGCTCAGCCGGTTTCTTTTTAAGCGAAAAGCTCGCCTCAGAGGGGCTCGGGTAAATTAATCAAATGTTTTAACGTGAGGTCGGCGTGACGGGACGGAATAAATAAAACGGGTCCCCAAAACCACGGGGTTTGGAGTTCGGGAGGCCGGTTTGAACCGCGGATTAAAAATTAAACGGGGGACAGGGTTGCCATCGAAACTCCAAGCTGGCCGTGGACCGGGGACGAACTCCCGAATCGCCGAACGGCCGAAGTCCGTCCATGAGTCAGTCGTATTTACTGAGCGCCTTCTGTGCGCACAATCAATCAATCGTATTTATTGAGCGCTTATTATGTGCAGAGCACTGTACTAAGCGCTTGGGAAGTACAAATTGGCAACATCTAGAGACAGTCCCTACCCAACAGTGGGCTCACAGTCTAAAAGGGGGAGACAGAGAACAAAACCAAACATACCGACAAAATAAATAGTATAGATATGTACAAGTAAAATAAATAGAGTAATAAATATGTACAACCATATATACATATATACAGGTATATATGTACCTGTACCTGCACAGCGCTGTCCTGAGGGCTTCCCAAGTGCTCTGCACACGGTAGGCGCTCAATAAATACGACTGAATGAACGCGAGCTGAGGCGGCGGGGCCTAGCGGGTGGAGCCCGGGGCCCGGGAGTTGGCGGGACCCCGCTTGGGTGACCTTGGGCGAGTCGCTTCGCTTCTCCGGGCCTCGGTGACCTCATCCGGAAAATGGGGACGAAGTCCGTGAGCCCCACGCGGGACGGGGACTGGGCCCGACCCGATAAGCTTGGCTCCACCCCGGCGTCGGCCCCGTAGTACGCGCTTAACAGATACCACACTGAGTGCTTCGCAAGTACCGTGAAAAAATAATGAAGTTTTGTACTTGTACTTCCCGAGCGCTTAGTACAGTGCTCTGCACATAGTAAGCGCTCAATAAATATGATTGATTGATTGAGAACGCTGCTCATTTCCCACCATTCCCCTAAGCCGTCGCGGGTACTGAATCCGCACGTTACGGTTGGGGAAACTGAGGCACGGAGGAAGTGACTCGCCCGAGGTCGCACAGCAAGCAACCGGCACAGTCGGGATTAGAACTCAGGCCCTCTGACCCCCCCCGGCCCAGGGTCTTTACTCTGGGTTACCTCACCTGTAAAATGGGGATGAAGACTGTGAGCCCCCCGTGGGACAACCAGATTACCTTGCATCCCCCCCAGCACTTAGAACAGTGCTTCGCACATACTAAGTGCTTAACAAATACCATCATTATTATCCCCATTTTACAGATGAGGGAACTGAGGCCCAGAGAAGTGAAGTGACTTGCCCAAAGTCACCCAGCTGACAATGGGCGGGGCCGGGATTTGAACCCATGACCTCTGACTCCAAAGCTCAGGCTCTTTCCACTGAGCCATGCTGCTTCTCAATAGAGAGAGATGATCCCTGCCCACAATGAGCTCACCGTCTAGAGGAAAACGTAAAATTGGCACCTTCTCATATACCGCAAATACTATAAATTCATGCAAATCTTCACTACATTCTAGGGTGGGATGCCTTTTCTCCTCCTCTCTGTCCCTCCAGTTATATATATACACACACACACACACACACACACACAGATATGTACATATATACACACACATATACGCACATATATACACATGTATGTACGCATATACACATATATGTACATATATGCATACATATAAGTGTGTGTGCATGTATATACATATATGCATGCATATATGTATGTGTATATATGCATGCATATATGTGTGTATATATGCATACATATGTGTACATATACATACATATGTACATGTATATACACTTTAACACCTCAAAATCTTGTAAATCTTCACTACATTCTAGGGTGGGATGCCTTTTCTCCTCCTCTCTGTCCCTCCAATTCCATATGTGTGTGTGTGTGTGTGTGTGTGTGTGTGTGTGTGTGTGTGTGTGTATAAGTGAATATATAAGTGAATATATATAATATATATTATAATATTCGCTTATATGTTCACTTATATTATCTTATATAATATGTAAGTGAATATATATTCACTTTAACACATCAAAATCTTGTAAATCTTCACTACATTCTAGGGTGGGATGCCTTTTCTCCTCCTCTCTGTCCCTCCAAATATATACAAATATATAAACATATATATATATACATACATAATGTACATACATGTATACATATACATGCATATGTATGCATATATATAAATATATATATACACACACACACACTTTAACTTGAACATATCAAAATCTTGTAGAATTGAGTTCGGTCAGATGCAGATCTATTCGAAAGAGGAGCTGCTCTATCGCACCTTCCAGATTTCGACGGGAAGAATCCTCTTTCTTCCCTGAACGGCCATTTCGAGTTGAATTCGACCGCTCTGAGCCCAGAGAATCAATCAATCAATCGCATTTATTGAGCGCTCACTGTGTGCAGAGCACTGTACTAAGCGCTTGGGAAGTACAAGTTGGCAACATATAGAGACAGTCATTCATTCATTCATTCAATCGTATTTATTGAGCGCTTACTGTGTGCAGAGCACTGCACTAAGCGCTTGGGAAGTCCAAGTTGGCAACATATAGAGACGGTCCCTACCCAACAATGGGCTCACAGTCTAAAAGACCGTGAAGAGAAGCGAGAGCCACTTACCTGCGTGGGAAAGTAACGAGCCCGTCGGCTCGGGGGAAAGGGAAACGGCTGTACCCGATCGGATCCGAAATCTGGGCGCTTCATTTGTGGGGTGCCATGACTCCCTTCCCAGAAACGGTTGCGCTGGGCGACCGTGTAGAGTTTAAATAATTAAAAACATGGACGTGTGCCCGTTGGTTTTCCATTTCACCCACTCAAAAAACCTGATCTAAACCTGATTTCCCACCCATCCGCAACATGCTGACGGCTTGCAGAGGAATCATTATGTCTTCGACTTGGCTCCAAGAATTATAGGTGACATATTCAACCAAAAAAAAATAATGATATTAGGCAGTTAAATCCTCCATGATACATTGGGGGGCTTTCTAATTACCACAGGCCCTCGGGATAAATCCCAGGGTCGGCCGGCCCATTTTCGCAAGCGAGTTGGAGGGCAAATTTTAAAATTCTTCAATAGATGAAGAAATATGCGGCAGGGGGGCGAGGAAGGGGAACCCCAAGTCTCCACAGGGAGATTTAGTTCACGGAGGACTTGGAAAAACCGCATCCAAAGTCATGAATTCACCTGAAACGAGCTGAAATTGGATTCAGGTGCTGATGAACAACTGAAGCCAGGTGACGAAGGAAAACTGGGCGAAAGCTCGTTATGGAAAATTGGATTTCGGTGCCCATGTGCAGCTGAAACCCATTGATGAGAAAAAGTTCGCCGCCCTAGACTGTAATGATGATGATGATGGCATTTATTAAGCGCTTACGATGTGCCAAGCACTGTTCTAAGCGCTGGGGAGGTTGCAAGGTGATCAGGTTGTCCCACTGGGGGGCTCACAGTCTTCATCCCCATTTTACAGATGAGGTCACTGAGGCACAGAGAAGTGACTTGCCCAAAGTCACAAGATCATTATGGGCAGGGAACATTTCTTTTTTTATAAACTTTATAACTTTTTAACTTAATAACTTTCAACTTTTTAACCTTTATAACTTCATAACTTTATATACTTTTTTGCATTCATTCATCCAATTGTATTTAACTTTATACTTTTTTGGTATTTGTTCATTCATTCATTCATTCAATTGTATTTATTGAGCGCTTACTGTGTGCAGAGCAATCAATCAATCAATCGTATTTATTGAGCGCTTACTGTGTGCAGAGCACTGCACTAAGCGCTTGGAAAGTACAATTCGGCAACAGATGGAGACAATCCCTGCTAAGCGCTTACTACGTGCCACACCGCTTGCAAATTCTGTTATATTCTACTCTTCCAAATGCCCTGCACCATGGCACAGAGAAGCAGCGTGGCTCAGTGGAAAGAGCCGGGGCTTTGAAGTCAGTGGTCATGGGTTCAAATCCCGGCTCCGCCAACTGTCAAGCTGTGTGACTCTGGGCAAGTCACTTCACTTCTCTGGGCCTCAGTTACCTCACCTGTAAAATGGGGATTGACTGCGAGCCCCCTGTGGGACAACCTGATCACCTTGTAACCTCCCCAGCGCTTAGAACAGTGCTTTGCGCATAGTAGGCGCTTAATAAATGCCATCATCATCATCATTATCATAATGGGTAGAGCCCGGCCCCAGAGTCCAAAGGTCACGGGTTCGACTCCCGGCTCCACTCTCTGTCTGCCGAGTGGTCTTGGGCAAGTCACCACTTGTCCGGGCCTCAGTTCCCTCATCTGGAAAATGGGGATGGAGACCGTGAGCCCCACGTGGGGCAGGGACTGTGGCCAGCCCAATTTGCTCTTATCACGCCAGCACTCAGTACAGTGCCTGGCACATAGTAAGCGCTTAACAAATACCACAATTATTATTATTATTAGAGTTAAATGCTCAATAAATACCATTGATTACTGAAGAAACAGTCCACTTTACACTCGGCACACGGGATTGTGGCATTGCTCTTATGATGCCCACTTGTACTTCCCAAGCGCTTAGTACAGTGCTGTGCACACAGTAAGCGCTCAATAAATACGATTGAATGAATTGTTCTAAGACAAGCGCGGATGACAGAACTCCAACATGTAGATGGGAAAAGGCACAGAGTCCGTGATTTCCGTAAATAATGATCGTAACCATGGTGTTGACCGCCTATTACGTGCCAGGCACTGTACTAAGCGCTGTGGTGCAAGCTAATCGGGTTGGACACAGTCCCTGTCCCACGTGGGGCTCACCCTTTTCCAGATGAGGCAACTGAGGCCCAGAGAAGTGAAGGGACTTGGCCAGGGTCACCCGGCAGCAGATACAGTGCTCTGCACATAGTAAGCGCTCAATAAATACGATTGATGATGAGTCCTACAGACTCCCGGGCCCCGGCTCTACCCACTAGGCCACACTGTTCCCAGAGAGAAAGGAATCCCTCGAGAAAAACGGCCCAACTTTAATGGAGATTAAATTCATTCATTCAATCGTATTTATTGAGTGCTTACTGTGTGCGGAGCACTGTGCTAAGCGCTTGGGAAGTCCAAGTTGGCAACGTATAGAGACAGTCCCTACCCAAGAGTGGGCTCACAGTCCAGAGTAAATCAACTCCCCCCTGACGTGACCAGAAACGGGGAAAGAAGCAAGGCAGCACAAAGTGCGGTACAAAGAGAGTCACGAAACAAAACCCACTTAGGGCATTTCCCAGGGTCGACGGGATTAACACGCCGAACCGGGAAACGAGTCAATTTACCGGATAAAATGCTAAAAACAATAGGCCGGCTATCGGCTTTCGGAGTGACCGAAAGAGGAGAAGGGAACACAATCATTCCAAGTGCTAAAAGATCCTTTTGTGTCTACTAACCATCAAAAGTTTCTCACCAACAGGTAGAATTATTGCTACTGAAATTATTACTACTGAAATTCTGAAGACCGCATACATCCACTCCACTAAATAACAGTATTAATAGTTATCAATCAATGGCATTTATCAAGTGTTCGAAAGAAAAGGCAACACAATCATTCCAAGTGCTAAAAGATCCTTTTGTCTCTACTAACCATCAAAGAAGTTTCTCACCAACAGATGACGGGGTAGCATTATTACTACTGAAATTATTGCTACTACTGAAATTCTGAAGACCGCATACATCCACCCCACCAAATAACAGTATTAATAGTTATCAATCAATGGCATTTATCGAGTGTTCGAAAGAGGAGAAGGGAACACAATCATTCCTAGTGCTAAAAGATCCTTTTGTCTCTTGGCTAACCATCAAAAGTTTCTCACCAACAGGTGAGGGGGTAGCATTATTGCTAATGAAATTATTGCTACTACTAAAATTCTGAAGACCGCATACATCCACTCCACCGAATAACAGTATTAATAGTTATCAATCAATAGCATTTATCGAGTGTTCGAAAGAGAAGGGAACCCAATCATTCCAAGTGCTAAAAGATCCTTTTGTCTCTATTAACCATCAAAAGTCTCTCACCAACAGGTGAGGGGGTAGCATTATTGCTACTACTGAAATTCTGAAGACCGCATACATCCACTCAACCGAATAACAGTATTAATAGTTATCAATCAATGGCATTTATCAAGTGCTCGAAAGAGGAGAAGGGAACACAGTCATTCCAAGTGCTAAAAGATTCTTTTGTCTCTACTAACCATCAAAAGTTTCTCACCAACAGATGACGGGGTAGCATTATTACTACTGAAATTATTGCTACTACTGAAATTCTGAAGACCGCATACATCCACTCCACTGAATAACAGTATTAATAGTTATCAATCAATGGCATTTATCGAGTGCTCGATAGAGGCGAAGGGAACACAGTCATTCCTAGTGCTAAAGGATCCTTTTGTCTCTTGGCTAACCATCAAAAGTTTCTCACCAACAGGTGACGGGGTAGCATTATTGCTACTACTGAAATTCTGGAGACCGCACACATCCACTCCACCGAATAACAGTATTAATAGTTATCAATCAATGGCATTTATCGAGTGCTCGAAAGAGGAGAAGGGAACACAATCATTCCTAGTGCTAAAAGATCCTTTTGTCTCTACTAACCATGAAAAGTTTCTCACCAACAAATGACGGGGTAGCATTATTGCTAATGAAATTATTGCTACTACTAAAATTCTGAAGACCGCATACATCCCCTCCACCGAATAACAGTATTAAGAGTTATCAATCAATGGCATTTATCGAGTGCTCGAAAGAGGAAAAGGGAACACAATCATTCCAAGTGCTAAAGGATCCTTTTGTCTCTTGTCTAACCATCAAAAGTTTCTCACCAACAGGTGACGGGGTAGCATTATTGCTACTACTGAAATTCTGGAGACCGCATACATCCACTCCACCGAATAACAGTATTAATAGTTATCAATCAATGGCATTTATCGAGTGCTCGAAAGAGGAGAAGGGAACACAATCATTCCAAGTGCTAAAAGATCCTTTTGTCTCTTGGCTAACCATCAAAAGTTTCTCACCAACAGGTGACGGGGTAGCATTATTACTAGTGAAATTATTGCTACTACTGAAATTCTGAAGACTGCATACATCCACTCCACCGAATAACAGTATTAATAGTTATTAATCAATGGCATTTATCAAGTGCTCGAAAGAGGAGAAGGGAACACAATCATTCCAAGTGCTAAAAGATCCTTCTGTCTCTTTGCTCACCATCAAAAGTTTCTCACCAACAGGTGACACGGTAGCATTACTGCTACTACTGAAATTCTGAAGACCGCATACATCCACTCCACCGAATAACAGTATTAATAGTTATCAATCAATGGCATTTATCGAGTGCTCGACAGAGGAGAAGGGAACACAATCATTCCTAGTGCTAAAAGATCCTTTTGTCTCTACTAACCATCAAAAGTTTCTCACCAACAGGTGACGGGGTAGCATTATTGCTAATGAAATTATTGCTACTACTGAAATTCTGAAGACCGCATACATCCACTCCACCGAATAACAGTATTAAGAGTTATCAATCAATGGCATTTATCGAGTGCTCAAAGAGAAGAAGGGAACACAATCATTCCAAGTGCTAAAAGATCCTTTTGTCTCTTTGCTCACCATCAAAAGTTTCTCACCAACAGGTGACGGGGTAGCATTATTGCTACTACTGAAATTCTGGAGACCGCATACATCCACTCCACCGAATAACAGTA
Source organism: Tachyglossus aculeatus (assembly GCF_015852505.1). Lineage (NCBI taxonomy): Eukaryota > Metazoa > Chordata > Mammalia > Monotremata > Tachyglossidae > Tachyglossus > Tachyglossus aculeatus. The sequence continues at coordinate 42,271,773 of NC_052088.1, read as the reverse complement.
TTAATAGTTATCAATCAATGGCATTTATCGAGTGCTCGAAAGAGGAGAAGGGAACACAATCATTCCAAGTGCTAAAAGATCCTTTTGTCTCTTGGCTAACCATCAAAAGTTTCTCACCAACAGATGACGGGGTAGCATTATTGCTACTGAAATTATTGCTACTACTGAAATTCTGAAGACCGCAAACATCCACTCCACCGAATAACAGTATTAATAGTTATCAATCAATGGCATTTATCAAGTGCTAGAAAGAGGAGAAGGGAACACAATCATTCCAAGTGCTAAAAGATCCTTTTGTCTCTTTGCTCACCATCAAAAGTTTCTCACCAACAGGTGACGGGGTAGCATTATTGCTACTACTGAAATTCTGAAGACCGCATACATCCACTCCACCGAATAACAGTATTAATAGTTATCAATCAATGGCATTTATCGAGTGCTCGAAAGAGGAGAAGGGAACACAATCATTCGTAGTGCTAAAAGATCCTTTTGTCTCTACGAACCATCAAAAGTTTCTAACCAACAGGTGACGGGGTAGCATTATTGCTGAAAACCTGACTGAAATCCTGAAGACCGCATACATCCACTCCACTGAATAACAATATTAATAGTTACCATCAATCAGTGGCACTTAATGAGCGCTCACTATGTGCAGAGCACTGTTCTAAGCGCTTGGGAGAGGACGCTCCCACAGAATTAGCAGACCCCGTCCCTGCTGAAAGTGCTTACGACGTGCGCGGCCCTAAGTGCTGAGATAAATGCAACACAGTAGAATTTGAACACAGGCCCCATCCCACAAAGTCCAAGGGGGAGGGAGGCCGGGTATCTAATCCCATTTACAGGGGAGGAGACCGAGGCACAGAGAGGGATGTGACCTGCCCAAAGTCACACAGCATGCAAGAGTCAGAGGTCATGGGTTCAAATCCCAGCTCTGCCAACTGTCAGCTGTGTGACTCTGGATAAGTCACTTCACTTCTCTGGGCCTCAGTTACCTCATCTGTAAAATGGGGATGAAGACTGTGAGCACCAAGTGAAACAACCTGATTACCTTGTAACCTCCCCAGCGCTTAGAACAGTGCTTTGCACATAGTAAGCGCTTAATAACCATTATTATTATTACTATTAATAAGCCCTCAATGAACTCTGAGGAAAACTCTCTTGCTCCATAGAAACCATCCATACGGAGTTCCTTTCCTGTCCTCCAGGAACAAAATCTAAAATTTCCTTGCTTCGTAGAAACTCTCCAAAGGGAATTCATTCATTCAATCGCATTTATTGAGCACTTCCTGTGTGCAGAGCACTGGACTAAGCGCTTGGGACATCTACGTTGGCAACATCTAGAGACGGTCCCTACCTAACATTCATTCATTCAATCATATTTATTGAGCGCTTCCTGTGTGCAGAGCACTGGACTAAGCGCTTGGGAAGTCCAAGGTGGCAACATCTAGAGACCCGGGTCCCTACCTAACATTCATTCATTCATTCAATCGTATTTACTGAACACTTACTGTGTGCAGAGCACTGGACTAAGCGCTTGGGAAGTCCAAGTTGGCAACATCTAGAGACGGTCCCTACCTAACATTCATTCATTCACTCAATCGTATTTATTGAGCGCTTACTGTGTGCAGAACACTAGATGGTCCCTATCTAATATTCATTCACTCAATCGTATTTATTGAGCGCTGTGTGCAGAGCACTGGACTAAGCGCTTGGGAAGTCCAAGTTGGCAACATCTACAGACCGTCCCTGCCTAACATTCATTCATTCAATCGTATTTACAGAGCGCTTCCTATGTGCAGAGCACTGTACTAAACGCTTGGGAAGGGCACGTTGGCAACATAGAGAGACGGTCCCTACCTAACATTCATTCCTTCATTCAATAGTATTTATTGAGCTCTTACTGTGTGCAGACCACTGTACTAAGCGCTTGGGAAGTCCAAGTTGGCAACATCTAGAGACGGGCCCTACCTAACATTCATTCATTCATTCAATCAATCGTATATATTGAGCGCTTACTGTGTGCAGAGCACTGTACTAAGCGCTTGGGAAGTCCAAGATGGCAACATATAGAGACCATCCTTGCCTAACATTCCTGCATTCATTTAATCGCATTTATTGAGCGCTTACTGTGTGCAGAACACTAGACGGTCCCTACCTAACATTCATTCACTCACTCAATCGTATTTATTGAGCGCTTACTGTGTGCAGAGCACTGGACTAAGCGCTTGGGAAGGACAAGTTGGCGACATCTAGAGACCGTCCCTGCCTAACATTCATTCATTCATTCATCCAATCGTATTTATTGAGTGCTTCCTGTGTACAGAGCACTGTACTAAGCGCTTGGGAAGTCCAAGTTGGCGACAACTAGAGACAGTCCCTGCCTAACATTCATTAATTCATCCAATCGTATTTATTGAGCGCTTACTGTGTGCAGAGCGCTGGACTAAGCGCTTGGGAAGTCCAAAATGGCAACATATAGAGACCATCCTTGCCTAACATTCATTCATTCATTTAATCGTATTTGTTGAGCGCTTACTGTGTGCAGAGCACTGGACTAAGCGCTTGGGAAGTCCAAGTTGGTAACATATAGAGACCGTCCCTGCCTAACATTCATTCATTCATCCAATTGTATTTATTGAGCGCTTACTATGTGCAGAGCACTGGACTAAGCGCTTGGGAAGTCCAAGATGGCAACATATAGAGACCAAACTTGACTAACATTCACTCATTCATTTAATCGTATTTATTGAGCGCTTACTGTGTGCAGAACACTGTACTAAGCGCTTGGGAAGTCCAAGATGGCAACATCTAGAGACCAAAGTTGACTAACATTCATTCATTCATCCAATCGTATTTATTGAGCGCTTACCGTGTGCAGAGCACTGTACTAAGCGCCTGGGAAGTCCAAGTTGGCACCCAACAGGCGCTCGATCCGCCAAGGGCCCGCCAGCGGGTCCTGGGTTCGAATCCCGGGCCTGCCGAGTGACCTTGGGCCGGTCATTTCCCTCAGCCGTCAGAAGCGGGGCAGCCGGGGCCCAGCACAGAGCTTACGACAGGGTTTGGCACACAAGAAGCAAAAGTGACTATTGGTAATAATATCAACGATATTAATAATAATAAAAATGAAAATAATAGGTGGGGGAAGGGCACTCACCGGCCGCCGCCTCAGGCCCCGTGGCCGCCGCCCGCCCGGGCCTCGCCCCCACTGCGCATGCGCCCCACGTGGTTTCCATAGCGACGGCGGCGTGTGACGTCACCACGCCGCGCCTCCTCGGCGTCCCAGGCGTCCCCCTCCCACGAGCCCAACTGCGCGTGACGTCACCACGCCGTGGAGCCTGGCAACGGAAGCGTCCGTAGCAACCGCAGCGGGGGCCCCCGCCTGGCTGCGCGTGACGTCCCACTCCACGCCCCCCTCCCGGCCCGCCTGCGCGTGACGTCACCACGCCGTCCGTGCTCCCCGGAGCCTGGCAACTGAAGCGTCCTTAACAACCGCTGGGCTGCGGTGACGTCACCACGCCGCACCTCCTCCTTCCTTCATTCATTCATTCATTCATTCAATCGTACTTATTGAGCGCTTACTGTGTGCGGAGCACTGCACGAAGCGCTTGGGAAGTCCAAGTTGGCAACATTCCTTGGCCAATATCGTTTTCCTTCCCGTTGCGGAACGTCAAAAGTTAACGTAACCACGCCGCGCATCCTCGGCAATCCAATCTTCCCTAGCGACAGAGGCGGGGCCCCCAGCGCGCCTGCGCGTGACGTCACCACGCCGTGCGTGCTCCCCGGAGCCTGGCAACGGAAGCGTCCTTGGCAACCGGGAGGCGGTGGCCCCGCTGGGCTGCGCGTGACGTCATCGCTCTGCGTATCCCCGGCAATCTGTTTCCCTAGCGACAGAGGCGGGCCTCCAGCCCGCCTGCGTGTGACGTCACCACGCCGCACCTCCTCGGCGGCGGAGAGGCGGGCCCCCCTCCCAGCCCGCCTGCGCGTGACGTCACCACGCCAAGCGCCCTGGGGAACTCAAGCTTCCCAAGCGACAGAGAGGCGGGGCCCCAACCCCGCCTGCGTGTGACGTCACCACGCCGCCTGTCCCCTCTAGAGCGTCCTTAGCAACAGAGAGGCGGTGTTTTGCGCGTGACGTCATGACGCCGTGCGTCCTGCCCCGGGCATAGCAACCGGAGCGTCCTTAGCAACGGGGAGGCTGTTTGCGCGTGACGTCATGACGCCGTGCGTCCTGCCCGGAGCCTAGCAAACGGAGCGTCCCTAGCAACGGGGAGCTGGTGTTTGCGCGTGACGTCATGACGCCGTGCGTCCTGCCCGGAGCCTAGCAACCGGAGTGTCCTTAGCAACGGGAGCGCGGTTGGGGACCAGGGCGGTGATGGCGAAGGAGAAGGGCAGGAAGAAGAAGGAGAAGGCGAAGGGGTGAGGACCCGCCCACCCTCCGCAAAACGCTCTGCACCAAAGCCCGGGGGCCCTCCCTCCCCGTGGCTGGCAGTTGGGGGGCGCCTACTACGTGCCCGGGCACCGTACTGAGCGCTGAGGGGGAGACAGGCCAATCAAGATAATAACGACGGCATTTGGGAAGCGCTTACTAGGGGCCCAGCACTGTACTAAGCGCTGGGATAACAATAATAATAACAATAATGGTATTTGGGAAGCGCTTACTATGCGCCCAGCACTGTTCTAAGCGCTGGGTATAACAATAATAATAACAATAATGGTATTTGGGAAGCGCTTACTATGGGCCCAGCACTGTTCTAAGCGCTGGGATAACAATAATAATAACAATAATGGTATTTGGGAAGCGCTTACTATGGGCCCAGCACTGTTCTAAGCGCTGGGATAACAATAATAATAACAATAATGGTATTTGGGAAGCGCTTACTATGGGCCCAGCACTGTTCTAAGCGCTGGAATAACAATAATAATAACAATAAATGCATTTGGGAAGCGCTTTGGAAGCGCTTACTATGGGCCCAGCACTGTTCTAAGTGCTGGGATAACAATCATAATAACAATAATGGCATTTGGGAAGCGCTTACTGTGGGCCCAGCACTGTTCTAAGCGCTGGGATAATAATAATACAAATAATAATGGGATTTGTGAAGCGCTTACTATGTGCCCAGCACGGTTCTAAGCGCTGGGGTAATAATAACAATAATGGTATTTGTGAAGCGCTATGTGCCCAGCACTATTCTAAGCGCTGGGATAATAATAACAATAAGGGCATTTGTGAGGCACTTACTATGTGCCCAGCACTGTTCTAAGCACTGGGATAATAATAATAACAATAATGGTATTTGTGAAGTGCTTACTATGTGCCCAGCACTGTTCTAAGCCCTGGGATAGTAATAATAATAATAATAATAATAATAATAAGGGCATTTGTGAAGTGCTTACTATTTGCCCAGCACTGTTCTAAGTGCTGGGATGATAATAATAACAGGGCATTTGTGAAGCGCTTACTATGTGCCCAGCACTGTTCTAAGCGCTGGGATAATAATAACAATAAGGGCATTTGTGAAGCGCTTACTATGTGCCCAGCACTGTTCTAAGCGCTGGGATAATAATATCAATAAGGGAATTTGTGAAGCGCTTACTATGTGCCCAGCACTGTTCTAAGCGCTGGGATAATAATAATAACAATAATGGTATTTGTGAAGCGCTTACTATGTGCCCAGCACTGTTCTAAGCGCTGGGATAATAATAATAATAATAATAATAACAATAAGGGTATTTGTGAAGCACTTACTATGTGCCCGAACTGTACTTTCCAAGCACTTAGTACAGTGCTCTGCACGCAGTAAGCGCTCAATCAATGAATGACCAAAGGTCCCCACAGCACCTGTATATATGTATATATATTTGTACATATTTATTACTCTATTTTATTTGTACATATTTATTTTATTTTGTTAATATGTTTTGTTTTGTTGTCTGTCTCCCCCTTCTAGACTGTGAGCCCGCTGTCGGGTAGGGACCGTCTCTAGATGTTGCCAACTTGGCCTTCCCAAGCGCTTAGTCCAGTGCTCTGCACACAGGAAGCGCTCAATAAATACGATCGAACGAATGAAAGGCCAACCCTTTCTCCGAAAGCGGGCAAGTCGGAGGCGCCCACTCTGAAACGCCTCCTTCCCACACAGGAAAAAGGGGAGGAAAAAGTCCCTGAAGTTGGCCAAGGAATCCGAAATGGAGCGAGCCAAGGCCAACGCGACCCTCTGGGAGACTCGTCTGGAAATCACAGAGCTGTCCCGGACGGAATACCGGGACGCTTCCCGCAAACTGGCCCAAGAGAACGAAGAACTAAAGAGGAAGCAATATAAGATGGAGAAGGACGCGGTGTCCGTATTAAGCTACCTCAAGAAGCAGGATATGGAGAAAGGAGACTTGGTAAGCAGGAAGCCTCTGATTAATAATAATAATAATGGCATTTATTAAGCGCTTACTATGTGCAAAGCACCGTTACGAGGTGATGAGGAGGTCCCACGGGGGGCTCCCAGTCTTCATCCCCATTTTACAGATGAGGGAACTGAGGCCCAGAGAAGTGAAGCGACTTGCCCAAAGTCACACAGCTGACAGTTGGCGGAGCTGACTCCGAAGCCCATTCATTCATTCATTCAATCGTATTTATTGAGCGTTTACTGTGTGCAGAGCACTGGACTAAGCGCTTGGGAAGTCCCAGTTGGCAACATAGAGAGACGGTCCCTGCCCGACGGCGGGCTCACAGGCTAGAAGGGGGAGACAGACAACAAAACAATACATATTAACAAAATAAACAGAATAAATATGGACAAGTAAAATACATTTTCATTCATTCAATCGTATGTATTGAGTGCTTACTGTGTGCAGAGCACTGGACTAAGCGCTTGGGAAGTCCAAGTTGGCAACATAGAGAGACGGTCCCTACCCCACAGTGGGCTCACAGTCTAGAAGGGGGAGAATTATTATTATTATGTGCTAAACACTGTTCTAAGCACTAAAGTAGATCATCATCATTATCATCAATCGTATTTATTGAGCGCTTACTATGTGCAGAGCACTGTACTAAGCGCTTGGGAAGTACAAATTGGCAACATATAGAGACAGTCCCTACCCAACAGTGGGCTCACAGTCTAAAAGGGGGAGACAAGTTAAACCAGTCCCTGTCTCTCGTGGGGCTTGCAGTCGGTGTAGGAGGGAGTAGGATTTAATCCCCATTTTCAGATGAGGTAACTGAGGCACAGAGCAGTCAATATTACAAATTACAGTACTTGTTAAGCACTTTCTATGTGCCAACCACTGTTCTAAGCGCTGAGGCAGACACGAGTTAATCAGGTGGGGCAAAGTCCCTGGCCCCCATGGGACTCACACTCTAAACCCCCATTTTACAGAGGAGGCAACCGAGGCCCAGAAGTGATTTGTTCATGCTCTTTCCACTGAGCCATGCTGCTTCTCTAATAATGATAATAATGGCGTTTATTAAGCGCTTACTATGTGCCAAGCACCGTTCTAAGCGCTGGGGAGGTTACAAGGTGATCGGGTGGTCCCACGGGGGGCTCACAGTCTTCATCCCCATTTTACAGATGAGGGAGCTGAGGCCCAGAGAAGTGAAGTGACTGAGGATCCCGGCCCCGCGGCGTTTACGTCCACTTCGGTCCTTTTTTCAATTTCTGTTAACATCTTTTAGACTGTGAGCCCACTGTTGGGTAGGGACCGTCTCTATATGTTGCCAACTTGTACTTCCCAAGCGCTTAGTACAGTGCTCTGCACACAGTAAGCGCTCAATAAATACGATTGATTGATTGATTGCTTGATTGATCTGACTCATTCAGTCGTATTTACTGAACGCTTTAAGTTTCGCCCCTCTAGACTGGCAGCTCGTTGGGGGCAAGGAATGTGTCTGTTTATCCTCACGTTGGACTCGCCCAAGCGCTTAGTACAGTGGTCTGCCCACAGTAAGCGCTCGGTAAATACGATAAACGGAACCAATGGGGTAACGCTGGTTATCCATATTATCTCCTTCTAGAGAAGCAGCGTGGCTCAGTGGAAAGAGCAGGGGCTTGGGAGTCGGAGATCATGGGTTCGAATCCCGGCTCCGCTGCTTGACAGCTGGGTGACTTTGGGCAAGTCACTTCACTTCTCTGGGCCTCAGTGGCCTCATCTGGAAAATGGGGATTAAGATTGTGAGCCCGCCGTGGGCCAACCTGATCACCTTGTAACCTCCCCAGTGCTTAGAACAGTGCTTTGCACATAGTAAGCGCTTAACAAATACCAAAATTATTAAGCGCTTACTACACTGCTCTGCGCACAGTAAACACTCAATAAATACGATTGAATGAATGAATGAAGAAGCAGTGTGGCTCAGTGGAAAGAGCCCGGGCTTGGGAGTCAGAGGTCATGGGTTCGAATCCCAGTTCCACCCCTTGTCAGCTGGGTGACTTTGGGCAAGTCACTTCGCTTCCCTGGGCCTCAGTGACCTCATCTGGAAAATGGGGATGAAGACTGGGAGCCCCACGGGGGACAGCCCGATCACCTTGAATCTCCTCCGGAGATTCAGGAAGGACAGTTGTACGTATTTATTACTCTATTTATTTTATTTGTACATATTTATTCTATTTATTTTATTTTGTTAGTATGTTTGGTTTTGTTCCCTGTCTCCCCCTTCTAGCCTGTGAGCCCGCTGTCGGGTAGGGACCGTCTCTAGATGTTGCCGACTTCCCAAGCGCTTAGTCCAGTGCTCTGCACACAGTGAGCGCTCAATAAATACGATTGAATGAGTGAATAAATGACAGTTGCTTCACTGTGGACACTTTCCCCCCCTCTCTTTCGCAGTAATTTTCAGGACAATGTCACAGAGCGATCGATTTTGTTTGGTGTGGGGGAGAGAAGGGGAGCGTTTGCCATTTCTCAATAGGTCGTTATTCTCATCTCTGTAGATCGAGAAACTGAAACAGCAGTTGGTTGATGCCAAGAAACAAGCCCAGGAAGAGAATGAAAAACTGGTGAGTGAATTTATTTATATGTGTGTGTGTGTGTGTAGGTACTTTATATATATTTATATATACATATAAATACATATATTTATGTATATATATACATATATATACATATATGTATATATATACATATAAATATACTTAGGATTCATTCATTCATTCAGGGGGCGATAGAGAAGCGCGGAGGCCCAGAATCCGCATCTGGGAGAGAAGCAGCGCCGCCTGGTGGCTACAGCCCGGAAGGACCTGGCTCCAAATCCAGCGTCGGCCGCTTATCTGCGAGGTGACCTTGGGTAAGTCACTACACTTCTCTGAGAATAATAATAATAATAATAATTATAGAGAAGCAGCGTGGCTCAGTGGAAAGAGCCTCTGCTTGGGAGTCAGAGGTCATAGGTTCAAGTTCCGGCTCCGCCAATTGTCAGCTATGTGACCTTGGGCAAGTCACTTAACTGCTCTGGGCCTCAGTTACCTCATCTGTAAAGTGGGGGTTAAGACTGTGAGCCCCCCCTGGGGCAACCTGATCACCTTGTATCCTCCCCAGTGCTTAGGACAGTGCTTTGCACATAGTAAGCACTTAACAAATGCCAGAATAATAATAATAATAATAATGGCATTTATTAAGAGCTTACTATATACAAAGCACTGTACATATTTATTACTCTATTTTACTTGTACATATCTATTCTATTTATTTTGTTAATATGTCTGGTTTTGTTCCCTGTCTCCCCCTTCTAGACTGTGAGCCCACTGTTGGGTAGGGACCGTCTCTCTATGTTGCCAACTTGGACTTCCCAAGGGCTTAGTACAGTGCTCAGCACACAGTAAGTGCTCAATAAATACGATTGATTGATTGATTGACTCTAAGCGCTGGGGAGGTTACAAGGTGATCAGGTTGTCCCCCAGGGGGCTCACAGTATGATACTTGTCTGCTATGTGACCTTGGGCACATCACTTGACTTCTCTGTTCCTTAGTTATCTGTAAAAGGGGATTAAGACTGTGAGCCCCATGTTGGACAAGGACTGTGTCTGACCTGATTAACTTGTACATATTTACTATTCTATTTATTTTGTTAAGGATGTGCATATAGCTTACATTAAGAATAATAATAATAGTATTTATTAAGCGCTTACTATGTGCAAAGCACTGTTCTAAGCGCTGGGGAGGTTACAAGGTGATCAGGTTGTCCCACGGGGGGCTCACAGTTTTAATCCCCATTTTACAGATGAGGTAACTGAGGCCCAGAGAAGTTAAGTGACTTAATAATAAGTCACACAGCTGACAATTGGCAGAGCCGGGATTCGAACCTATAACCTCTGACTCCAAAGCCCGGGCTCTTTCCACTGAGCCACGCTATTTGTTCTGATGACTTTGATACCTTTCTATATGTTTTGTTTTGTTGTCTGTCTCCCCCTTCTAGCCTGTGAGCCTGCTGTTGGGTAGGGACCGTCTCTACATGTTGCCAACTTGTACTTCCCAAGCACTTTGTACAGTGCTCTGCACACAGTAAGCGCTCAATAAATATGATTGAATGAAGGAATGAATGAATCCCCATTTTGCAGATGAGGGAACTGAGGCCCAGAGAAGTGAAGTGACTTGCCCAAAGTCACACAGCTGACAAGTGGCGGAGCCGGGATTTGAACCCACAACCACTGACTCCAAAGCCCGTGCTAATTCCACCGAGCCACACTGCTTCTTAATCAGATATAGGATTAAGAAGAGATATATGATTGAGAATCAGATATATCATCTCTCAAATGGGGATTAAGACTTGTGAGTCCCATTGGGAACGTGGACCATGTCCAAACAGGTGAGCTTCTCTCTATCCCAGCGCTTAGTACAGTGCCTGGCACGTCGTGAGTGCTTCACAAACACCCTAAAAAATGGTCAGTGCCACCGGGTGATGGTAGGGAGGCGAAGCCTCACAGAACAAAAGGTAGTACCACCATGGGGCTCAATTATTGAGAAAAAGGCAACCTCCCAGGCCAACGCCTGTTGCCACAAGGCAGCCGCCCCGAATCCCTATTAGTGCCATCAGGGAGCAGGCTGCTGTGCTCAGACCTGAGGGCAGTTCCTGGTTCCAGGGGCATCTGTCCAGAGCAGCAGCTGCTCAGGGCTTCTCCTCGGCCTCGAGGATCATCTCTCTTATGCTGTGAGCAAAGGCAACTCCCAGATTTTCCCCATTCCCGAGTGGGCTGCACTGCTATCCCAAAGAGAAGGGGTGTGTGTTGGAGGGGGGTGAATAATAGGGAGGAAGAAGAGTGACGAGGCGGCTGCCACTCGTGGGAGCACAGGGGCCGGGGCTTTGCGCAGGAATCTAGTTCTGTCTGACTTGCCTGGGACTGAGAAGACCCAGGGCCTTTAGTTCTGTAGATGAGTCAAGCCTCCCTAGGACTACCATTCATTCATTCGATCGTATTTATTGAGCGCTTACTGTGTGCAGAGCATTGTACTAAGCGCTTGGAAAGTACAAGGCAGTCCTGCCTGCAGGGTCGCTTTCCAGCCTCATTCCCCGGAGAAGGGACCTTTTTGGGCTTAATGTGGAAGTTTGTGGCATCTAATGGCAGGAGGAGATCAGGGTGTCTATCGGTGTCTCTAGCCTATTTCTCTCTGTGGGGCAGGGTTGTGCAGACTCCTGCCTGAGATCAAGACAACGGGGGTGTGGGCCGGGAGGATAGAAGGCAGGTATTATACCAGAAACTGAATTCTGTCTAGCAGGCATGCAGTTCTGCCCCTTCAATCAGTCAATCGTATTGATGGAGTGCCTCCGGCGGGCAGAGCACTGTACTGAGCACTTGGGAGAGTACGGTAGGACAGACGCATTCCCTGCCCGCAATAAGCTTACAGTCTAGAGAGGACTGGAGTTTGTGGAGTAACAGAATTGGGGATCTGGGGGTGAGGGGGATATTGGGCAAGTCTTAGTAGGACATTGCAGCAGTCGGCTGCAGCTGTTTGTATACATCCTCTCTTGGCCTTAGGGTCAGTGTTTTCGGGGATGGGGAGACTAGTGTTTGCTCCAAACTAGGCTGTCTAAAACCCCTTACCCATCGGTCCTTCCCGCTCCGATACTGCTGATTTCCTCCTCCCAGCCCTGAGACCGATCTGTCTGGTAATGCACACGCTTCTCAGCTTTTTTCCAGAGAGCGGGATGGGAGACCCAGGATCTCGGGATCGGTAATCCTGTCATCTCTCCAGATCAGTTCCACGGTTCTAGATGGGGATTCCTGCCGAACCTGGTGGTGTGTTACGAGTCCTTCTCTTTCTCCCCTCTCATCCCCCAGCGGTGCTTAGGATGACCAAGCTTAGACCATGCAAATATTACTCTCTCTACAAACACCGGTCATTGTATCTCCTCGACCCGGAGAACCGTTCCACTGAAGTGTGGGTTCATGGAGGTCAGTTCACACAATGTACTACCAGTTTCCAAGGCCTAATGGACAGTTTGGGAAACTGGAAAATCAATCAATCAGTCGTGTTTATTGAGCACTTACTGTGTGCAGAGCACTGTACTAAGCGCTTGGGAAGTACAAGTGGGCAACACATAGAGCCAGTCTCTACCCAACAGTGGGCTCACAGTCTAGAAGGGGGAGACAGACCACAAAACAAAACATATTAACAAAAGCCCTGGCTGAGAATTAGACCCTATCCTCGAGGAGTATTTGAATGGGTTGCAGGTGTCTATAATTAAGGGTGCTTTTCCAGATCCTTTTAACGCTGAGCAGCTGCAAATGCTCTTCTCCTTAATCGCCTTCTGCCTCTTTTTTTCCTTGGTCTTATAGCCCTGCCTCCTGGAAACCCACTCACTCCCTTAGTCTCTCCACTCCATGGGGCAAGGGCAGTGCCCCTTTGACGTCCCAGAGGTAAGGCCTGTGGGTTTTATTTGCTGTAGGCTGAGGAGAGAAGACAGAGTGTGTTCCTCTGGCGTTTTGGTGAGGAGGGCCTGTAATGGCCCTATGATGAGCTTATCTTTTCTTCAGTTGTGGTAGTTGATGTATTGGATTAAGAGCCCCCCAAAGTTGGCTTTCTCTACCTACTTCATTAGTCAGTGGTTCTGGTGGTGCTGAGGCAGGTAGGACAAATGGTTTGGTTTTGATGGATCAGAAGTGACTTGGCCTGATGCTTTTGGGGGGTGACTTAATGTGGGGCTAACTGACGTTAGGGAGTGGCTCGTGAGGGGAGTTGGATGCTTAGGTTTGGGATATTAGGGATTTTTAATTCATTATGGTGATTGAGGGGGTTGAGGAATGGGCTGGGCTCAGGGTTTGAATTAAAAGGGTGAAGCAGGGAGACCCAAATAGGGGATAACTGACCTAGTGGTGGTGGCAGCACCCTGGTGAAGGGGGCAGCAGTTAGGAGTTTGTACTCACCCCAGTGTTTAAGACAGTGCTCTGCCTACAGTAAGTGCCCCATAAATATGATTGACTTTGTATTATTGACAAAAAATAATGGTACTTGTTAAATACTCTATGCCAAGCACTGGAGTAGATACAAGCTAGGTAGTGATAGCAATGGAGTTGATCATCTAGGGTTGGGATAAGTGATATCACCTGTACTGAATTATCCAAGGAGTTGGGGTGGGTGAAGGAAGCTGGAGTTGTGTATGTAGCAGGGCAGGCAGGAGACTAGGGCTGGATAGTCATTGTCAGTTGGATTAATGATGTGTATGTAGTGGAGAGGGCTGAGGGTGGTAGGAGAATGTGTTGGATAGCATTTCCTTGCTCATTCTGTTGATCAGATGATGGTGTTTGGCAGGCACTTAATATGTGTTCCAAGTGCTGTCGGATTGGACACTGATGTGTGTGGTTAGCGGTGTTGGTAGCCGAGCCTCTGATTTGGTTCTCTGGAGCGGAGGAAGTTGAGGGGTCATGATGCAATGAAGTTCGTTTGTTTTTTAGGGAGACGATTGCTGCTCTGCATCTGGAGGTGAGGGTTTCAATGGGGCTGAAATCATGGGGTGCATGGGGGTGCATGCTCACTGTTTCTGAGTGCCTCTGTGTGTCTCTGTGTGTCTTTGTCATTGAGCTCTCTTCCTGTGCTCTTGCCAGGCCCCAGTTAGCTAGTATTGCCCACTCGACCATAAAGTCATCCAATCGAGTGACCTTCCACAACCTCAACACAGGACTTTGTTCCTGGAATGTGCCGGATTCAAGGCAGTTTCTACAGGGCTTGTGCAACCCCCCACCCCATTATACAAAATTGGGTACATCTCCAGCCCCCATCCACGGAAAACTTGCCCTCTGCTCTCCACTCTCCTCACTGAATTCAGCGCCGTGGATCGGTCCTGGAGCGTCAGAATGTGAGTCCCCCCTCCCGGGGACGGGAACCAAGACCCGCCGATGGGGAAGGGGTGGGGTGGCAATGCCATGGTGAACGCCTCGAGGGCAAATCGCGCCGACCGCAGCTCGCCGTCGGGGGACTCTTTTTTCGAATTCCCAGTTCGTGTACCCTAAGATACAAGTCTCCGATTATGCCACTGCGGGACTCCATGAGAGCCCCACAAAAGCCCAGCAGCGAGTTGGGGTTCAGTAGCCCCACCCATGTGGAGTAGACTGTAAACTGCTTGTGGGCAAGGAATGTCCGTTCCGTTGTGCTCTCCAAAATGCTTAATACAGTACTGCGTGCTCAATAAATACTCTGGCCTGATCCAGAGCACCACCAGCACAAGCGCGGTTGTAAGAGCAGAGGCTCAGTCTCCAACAGGATTCGTTGTAAGAGCAGAAGCTGAGTCTCCAACCGTATTCGTTGAGTACTTAATAGATGTGCGCCCGGGAGACGGAGTTACCAGTGCAAATCTCTCCTTGAGTTGGAATCTAGTCTACAGAATATTTCCAATTGACTCTTCCACCCACTTGTCACGGCTCCTACTGAAATGGACGTAATTTATTCCTATCAATGTCAGTCTCCCCTTCTGGATGGTAAGCTCATAGTGGACAGAGAATCTGTCTGTCGATGGTTATACTGTGCTCTGCAGTAAGTGCTGGACAAATACGATTGACTGAGGCCTCTCACCCCCGTCGTGCTCTTCGTACGGTGCTCCGTCAAATGGCGTACGATAAACACTCTTGCTGTCTTAATGCAATATTGCCACCCTTCACTCTACCTACCGGTTTACTTGTTTTTCATGCCGATTCAAGCTCATCATGGGTTCAGCATGTACAACTTCAAGTACTGACGGTGTCTAAGCCGTTCCACCTGCATATAACTCAATTTTAATGTCTGTCATGTAGATCGGAAGTTTCCTAAGAGCAGGAGCCATGTGTGCTGTGTAATGCTGACCTCTTTGAAGCATTCTCCCCATGTTGTTCCAAAGTCATTGCTTCCCCCTCGAGGCTGTGAGCTTGTTGTGGCATGTTTGTTGCATTGTTCTATTGTAGTATGTGCCAACGGGTGAGCACAGTGTTCTGCACACGGGAAGCGCTGCAATGCGATGAACTGACTGACTGACTTAGATTGTGAGCTCCCAGTGAGCAGGGACTTTGTCTCCTAAATCGTTTGCCAAAGAGGGTGCTTGAGGGGGTGTGGTCTAGCGCTAGGCCAAATTTGGGGTCAGCTGCCCCAATCCGGCCTCCTGTGGGTGGACTGGAAGTGGAGCAGGGGTGAAGGACCAGCGTGGCAGTGGGTAAGTGTTCGGGGACTTGGCTGCCTCAGAGAAAGGGCAGAAGCCCAGCTTGTTTCTGCCCCCTGGAGAAGCCTCCTAGACAACCCTGTTCAAAGGTAAGCCTCTGGGGAATTGGGGGTGGGGTCTGCAGGGGCTGTGACTCTGGGGGAAACCCAGACTGCCTGGGGTGTCCTGCCTTGGGGTGACCAAGCCAGCCAGGGCCTCCCCTGCAGGGTGTGTGAATGGCAGCTGCTCTGTTCTGCCCGAGCGGTCGCCCCTCATCTCTGGCTCTTACTTGGGATCTCTCTCTTTCCCACACTCGCTTCCTCTTTTCCTCTTGTGCTCGCTCTCACTTCTGGGGTGAGTGAGCCTGCAGGGGACAGTCCAGCTGCAGCATGGGGGTACAGATGGGGCTGGGGCTGCAGCCCCCCCCTGACCTGAGACCTGACTCGGTTCATCCTTAGGGCCCAGGAAGGAGCCTGAGGAGCCCCAGGTGCATCCTGGAAGACCCTGCCCCCTGGTCCAACCCTGCCTCCCAAGGACGTGTTGGTGCAGACAGGACTGGACAGAATGGTGAGTTTTATGCCTTAAGCTTGGAGCTGTCTGGGTTCTGTTGCGGGCAAGTGGAAGGAATCGATGGGCTTTTATAGAGCACTGAAGTCTAGAGCACTACACGAAGTGCTTGAGAGATTATAGTGAAGGGAACTCTGTCCATTATTCCCCACTACACATACACACACACAATCCACTGCATCCTTCTGGTCCACAAACCAGGGCAGTGACTGAGTCCCTCCGAGCGCAGCAGTGACCCCTGACCAGGCTCCTCCCCAACATCCAACTTCCTGATCCCAGGCTGGAGGAATTGGCTCCCCACTGGAGACCCATCCAAGCCTCCTCCCCGCCCCCCAACTGTGTTTGGCTGGCTCTCTCCCCCTGGGTGGGCTGCGGCACACCTCATCAACCAACCAACGGTCACATCTGTCCCCAGGAAGCCCCAGCACAGCCCCGAACTGGACTCCTCGGCCCCGTGGACAGTGGAGGACTGACCGGCTACTCACCTGGGGTTATGGACACTCATAGATTGATTGCGCCGGCCCCACCATGAGGGAATCGGTTGGCACTGGGCTGCTGCCCCGTGGACACCCATCCCCGCCCCCAGCCTGAAACTGTATCCCCCCCCTTCCAGACAATGCCATTTCGTTTAGGAGTCAAGGGTCAAACCCTGCATCATGGGTGCCAAATCAGTCTCTTGCAAATCTAGGAGGTGATGGAGGCGTGTGCGTGCATGTGTGTCTGTTTCTTGTGTGAGAGCGAGGGCCGGGACAGGAGCAGGGTGAGAGGGGCTGCCCCTCTTTGGCGGGTAAAGGTTTCTGGAAACAGGGGTCTAGAGTCCTGGGCCCGTACTCCGTGGACCTCAAGACCGGGCGTGAAGTCGTGCCGGGGCCCTTAATTCTATAGTCAGCGCGTCTTACTCCCGCTCTGGTCCGTTGGGAGTTGTCGGGCCTGCTCTGGCTTCAGGAGTACAGACTCTCTTTCCCGCCTGAGGGGGCCACCCAGGGGGAGCGAGGGACAGGAGTAGTGGGATGTGTGTGTGTCTGTGTGTATGTGTCACTACCCTATGGCCTCCATCCCTCCTGGATGAGCATAAGGGCGGGGGCGAAAGGACTAGCAGCAAATTCTAAAGTGGGAAGATGCAGAATGGTTTCCCTCCCATCCTACCACCAGAAATGGCATGGTCCGGCTCCCTCCTCTCCTCCCTGTCCCCTTGGCTGCCTGGGCTCCGTGAGCCCATCTACATCTGTATGGAATAAAATGGATATTTTTTTTGTCTTTCCTGCATCCCTCGATCCACTGGCAGCTCCCCAGAAGGGTTATAATTTGGAGGTATCAGCAGTGTACTCAAAGCAGGAGGATGTCACCAGCTTCTAATTTGTAGATTGACAAGCTAGCACCCTCCCGCCTCCCTCCCAACCTCCACCTTTCATTCCTTCAGTCTCACCCACGCATGTAAGGGGGCTGGAGACTTGAGAGGGCAAACAGAGGGGGTGATGACACCCTCTTTTTCTCCTTCCCTCTTCCCATACCCAGCCTGAGGGGCTTGAGAAGAATGTGGCTCCCTTGGGTGGGAGAGTCTCAGATTTCTCTCTGCCCCCGTCAACTTTGTCGTGCGGGGCTAGGCCGGACGGCATGATCTTCTTAGGCCCAAGAGACAGGAAGGAGGTGACGTGGGTGGGAGGTGGGCAGTGGCTCAGACTGGAGGTTCTACGACCTGGGAATCAATCAGTCATATTGAAGCGACTTAAGTGACTTGGACTGTGACTTTAGCGGTGTCCCTCCATCTCTCTGGGTTTCTGCTTTCCCCTCCCCCTTTTCTAATAATAAACACAATACTTAGGGTATTCAATGCTTAAATGCCAGAATATACATCACATGTTTTTATAGTCATGTCCCCATCTAGTCTGGGAACACCTTGTGGGTAGGGAATGTGTCTACTAACTCTGTTGTAATAGTAGTGATGATGATAATTGTGGTATGTGTTAAGTGCTTCGCATGTGTCAGGCACTGCAGCAAGAGCTCGGTTAGACACAGGCCGTCAGATTGGATACAGCCCCTGTCCCACACAAGGCCTACAGTCTCCATTCCCACTGTACCCGTGAGGCAACTGAGGCCCAAAGAAGTGAAGGGACGCGCCCAAGGTCACACAGCAGACAAGGGGCAGAGCTGGAATTAATCCCTTGTGGTATTTAAGTACCCGAAACGCGGCAGGCACTGATGCGAGTACTGGGGGAACAAAAGCAAAGCGGGGTGGACATTCTCCCTGTCCCACTTTGGGTTCACTTCTTAATCTCCAGTTTACAGATGAGGTAGGTAAGGCACAGAGAAGGGAAGTGACATGCCCGAGGTCACACAGCAGACAAGTGATGGAGCTGGGATTAGAACCCATGACCGTCTGATTCTGTGGCCCAAGATGGGGAACTATAACCAGACACATTGAGAATGGTGACATCATAGGTAACTCTATGCAAGCACCCCCAAGCAGACAACTGAAATAATACCCACTCATGCGTAAATAGCCTACCTGGGTGAGTGTAAAAATAATAATGATAATAATGGCATTTATTAAGCATTTACTGTGTGCAAAGCACTGTTCTAAGCGCTGGGGTGGTTACAAGGTAATCAGGTTGTCCCAAGGGGGGCTCACAGTCTTCACCCCCAATTTACAGGTGAGGTGACTGAGGCACAGAGAAGCTAAGTGACTTGCCCAAAGTCACACAGCTGACACTTGGTGGAGGCAGGATTTGAACCCATGACCTCTGCCTCCAAAGCCCAGGCTCTTAATGCTGAGCCACGCTGCTTCGTGCAAATTTCAGTTCTGTGCACACACAATCACGCAGCGACAAATACACTTGTGACTTGATTCCAAGGCCCGTGACAGGGAGTTGTCACTAGACACACACACAACGGAGACATCATAGGTGGCACGTGCAAGCACCCACAAGCAGACAACTCCAGTAAGTTCACACCTATGCATAGGTAGCCCAACTGGTAGGGTGCACACACTAGCACACACACTTGTGCCCCAGATATCCCACCTACCTGTACTTTTATTTTAGGGTCTGCCTCCCCTGGTAGAATGTAAGACACGTGAAGGCAGGGATCCTGTCTCCCAGCTCTGTTGAAGACTCCCAAGCACTTAGTGGTCTGCATAACATAAACACCACTGATTAATCTCCCATGTGGCCTCATAAGCAATGTCCAATCTGCTGAGCCAAACCCCTCTCCTCTAGTTAACAAGGCAGGGGAAGGAGACAGAGAGAGAGAGGACAGAAATCTGGTTAGAAACAAGGTGGCCTCCTAACCCCTTTCTGTATAATAATAATTGTGGTGGCATTTTAAGTGCCCAGTTTGTGCCAAACACTGTACCAAGCCCTAGGTAAATTCAAGATTATCAGGTCGGATTCAGTCCCCGTCCCGCATGGAACTCACAGTATAAGAAGGTGGGGGAAGAGGTATTGAATCCCCATTTTATTATTATGGTCACTATTAATAATGGTATTTGTTAAGCACTTAGCTATGTACTACGCACTGTACCAGGAGCTGGGGTGGACCCAAGCAAATCAAGTTGGATACAGTCCCTCTCCCACGTGGAGCTAATACCATGACTTCCAATTACTTTTGTTTTTCCAATTCCAATTGGCAAAATCTCCCTCTTATAATCACCATTTTTGGATGCTGGTAGTCTGGTTGCTGCAGTGAGTCTATCCAAACCTTTGTGATGGTGGTATAATTGTTCTATAATCACGATGAGCTCATTAATCAATCCGTGGTATCTAGCGCTTGCTGTGTGCAGAGCATTATATGAAGCGTTTGGGGGAGCCCAGTACATGGAAGTTGGAAGACACGAGCTGCCCACCACATCTAGAGGGGGAGACAGACCTTAATATAAATTGCAGAGAGGGGAAATAGTTGTGGAAGTGTAATTGATGATTTGATGACACTGTCCTGAAAGAAACAGCTTTTCCCACTCTTACATGGCATATTGTTGAAGAGATGGATTTGGGAGTCATTCATGTTGATGTGGTATCTGAAGCCGCGTTATTGTTATTATTATTATTATTATTATGGCATTTAAGCGCCGAGCAGTGTGGCCTAGTGGAGAGAACCTGGGCCCGGAAGTCAGAAGGACCTGTGTTCTAATCCCTGCTCTGCCACTTGTCTGCTGTGTGACCTTGGGGAAGTCACTTCACTTCCTCTACCTCACTTACCTCATCTGTAAAATGGGGACGAAGACGGTGAGCCCACTCTTGGGTAGGGACTGTCTCTGTATGTTGCCGACTTGTACTTCCCAAGTGCTTAGTACAGTGCTCTGCACACAGTAAGCGCTCAATAAATATGATTGATTGATTGTGAGCCTCATTTTGGACAGAGACTGCGTTCAAAGCAATTTTCTTGTATCTACCCCAACGCTTGGTACGGTGCCTGGTAAATTTTAAGTGCTAGAGAAATGCCACATTACTACTACTAATTATGAATAATAACATTGTTATTACTTGTCCCCTCTGTGTTCACAACCACTGCATTTCTGTGCACCAAATGCATAGCTTGCAGATATGCATATAAAGTGCTGCAGGGGAAAGAGGGAATGAGGATGCAGAAGGGTGAAGGAGCCGGGGAGGGGTGGGGGAAGAGGGCTTAATCAGAGAAGGCATCTTGGCGGAGTTTCCACCTTAATAATGTTTTGAAGACCTGGAGAGTGGCGGTCTGGCCTATGTGGTGCGGCGAGGGAGATCCAGGCCCAGGGGGAGGCAGGCAGTGAGAAAGGAGCCTCTCCATTCCCCCATCTTACCTCCTTCCCTTCCCCACAGCACCTGTATATATGTATATATGTTTGTACATATTTATTACTCTATTTATTTATTCATTCTACCTGTACATGTCTATTCTATTTATTTTATTTTGTTAGTATGTTTGGTTTTGTTCTCTGTCTCCCCCTTTTAGACAGTGAGCGCACTGTTGGGTAGGGACTGTCCCTATATGTTGCCAGCTTGTGCTTCCCAAGCGCTTAGTACAGTGCTCTGCACGCAGTAAGCCTCAATAAATACGATTGATTGATTGATTGAGCCGAAGAAGCCGGCGCTGTTGGAGCAAAGGGCCACCAGGTGGCGATAGAGAAGCGCGGAAGCCCAGAATCATTTTCTGGGTTGGAAGCAGCGCCGCCTGGTGGCTACATCCCGGAGAAGCCGGCGCTGTTGGAGCAAAGGGCCACCAGGGGGCGATAGAGAAGCGCGGAGGCCCAGAAGCCTCATCTGGGAGGGAAGCAGCGCCGCCTGGTGGCTACATCCCGGAAGGACCTGGCTCCAAATCCAGCGTCGGCCGCTTATCTGCGAGGTGCCCTTGGGTAAGTCACTTCATTTCTCTGAGAATAATAATAATAATAATTATTATTATTCTTATTATTATTATATGATATAATTATTATTATTATTATTATTATTGTGGAGAAGCAGCGTGGCTTAATGGAAAGAGCCTCGGCTTGAGAGTCAGAGGTCATAGGTTCAAATCCCGGCTCCGCCAATTGTCAGCTGTGTGACCTTGGGCAAGTCACTTAACTTCTCTGGGCCTCAGTTACCTCATCTGTAAAATTTGGGTTAAGACTGTGAGCCCCACGTGGGACAACCTGATCACCTTGTATCCTCCCCAGCGCTTAGAACAGTGCTTTGCACATAGTAAGCGCTTAACAAATGCCACAATAATAATAATAATAATAATGACATTTATTAAGAGCTTACTATATGCGAAGCCCTGTACATATTTATTACTCTACTTATTTTACTTGTACATATCCATTCTATTTTATCTTGTTAATATGTCTGTTTTTGTTCTCTGTCTCCCCCTTCTAGACTGTGAGCCCACTGTTGGGTAGGGACTGTCTCTATATGTTGCCAACTTGGACTTCTCAAGCGCTTAGTACAGTGCTCTGCACACAGTAAGCGCTCAATAAATACGATTGATTGATTGATTCTAAGCGCTGGGGAGGTTACATGGTGATCAGGCTGTCCCACAGGGGGCTCACGGTATGATACTTGTCTGCTATGTGACCTTGGGCTCATCACTTGACTTCTCTGTTCCTTAGTTATCTGTAAAAGGGGATTAAAACTGTGAGCCCCATGTTGGACAAGGACTGTGTCTGACCTGGTTAACTTGTACATATTTACTATTCTATTTATTTTGTTAAGGATGTGCATATAGCTTTAATTAAGAATAATAACAATGGCATTTATTAAGCGCTTACTATGTGCAAAGCACTGTTCTAAGTGCTGGGGAGGTTACAAGGTGATCAGGTTGTCCCACGGGGGGCTCACAGTTTTAATCCCCATTTTACAGACGAGGTAACTGAGGCCCAGAGAAGTTAAGTGACTTAATAATGAGTCACACAGCTGACAATTGGCAGAGCTGGGATTTGAACCCATAACCCCTAACTCCAAAGCCTGGGCTCCTTCCACTGAGCCACGCTATTTGTTCTGACGACTCTGACACCTTTCTACATGCTTTGTTTTGTTGTCTGTCTCCCCCTTCTAGACTGTGAGCCTGTTGTTGGGTAGGGACCATCTCTACATGTTGCCGACTTGTACTTCCCAATCACTTAGTCCAGTGCCCTGCACACAGTAAGCGCTCAATAAATATGATTGAATGAAGGAATGAATCCCCATTTTACAGATGAGGGAACTGAGGCCCAGAGAAGTGAAGTGACTTGCCCAAAGTCACACAGCTGACAAGTGGCGGGGCCGGTATTTGAACCCACGACCTCTGACTCCAAAGCCCGTGTAAATTCCACCGAGCTACACCGCTTCTTAATCAGATGTAAGATTAAGACACGAGCTGCCCACCACATCTAGAGGGGGAGACAGACCTTAATATAAATTGCAGAGAGGGGAAATAGTTGTGGAAGTGTAATTGATGATTTGATGACACTGTCCTGAAAGAAACAGCTTTTCCCACTCTCACATGGCATATTGTTGGAGAGATGGATTTGGGAGTCATTCATGTTGACGTGGTATCTGAAGCCGCGTTATTGTTATTATTATTATTATTATTATGGCATTTAAGCGCTGAGCAGTGTGGCCTAGTGGAGAGAACCTGGGCCCGGAAGTCAGAAGGACCTGTGTTCTAATCCCTGCTCTGCCGCTTGTCTGCTGTGTGACCTTGGGGAAGTCACTTCACTTCCCTCTACCTCACTTACCTCATCTGTAAAACGGGGACGAGGACTGTGAGCCCACTGTTGGGTCGGGACTGTCTCTAGATGTTGCCGACTTGTATTTCCCAAGCGCTTAGTACAATGCTCTGCACACAGTAAGCGCTCAATAAATATGATTGATTGATTGATTGTGAGCCCCATTTTGGACAGAGACTGCGTTCAAAGCAATTTTCTTGTATCTACCCCAACGCTTGGTACGGTGCCTGGTATATTTTAAGTGCTAAAGAAATGCCACATTACTACTACTAATTATTAATAATGACATTGTTATTACCTGTCCCTCTGTGCGCACAACCCCTGCATTTCTGTGCACCAAATGCATAGCTTGCAGATATGCATATAAAGTGCTGCAGGGGAAAGAGGGAATGAGGATGCAGAAGGGTGAAGGAGCCGGGGAGGGGTGGGGGAAGAGGGCTTAATCAGAGAAGGCCTGTTGGCGGAGTTGCCACCTTAATAATGTTTTGAAGACCTGGAGAGTGGCGGTCTGGCCTATGTGGTGCGGCGAGGGAGATCCAGGCCAGGGGGAGGCAGGCGGTGAGAAAGGAGCCTCTCCATCCCCCCATCTTACCTCCTTCCCTTCCCCACAGCACCTGTATATATGTATATATGTTTGTACATATTTATTACTATATTTATTTATTTATTTATTTATTCTACCTGTACATATCTATGCTATTTATTTTATTTTGTTAGTATGTTTGGTTTTGTTCTCTGTCTCCTCCTTTTAGACTGTGAGCCCACTGTTGGGTAGGGACTGTCTTTATATGTTTCCAGCTTGTGCTTCCCAGTCGCTTAGTACAGTGCTCTGCACACAGTAAGCGCTCAATAAATACGATTGAATGATTGAGCCGGAGAAGCCGGCGCTGTTGGAACAAAGGGCCACCAGGGGGCGATAGAGAAGCGCGGAGGCCCAGAATCATCTGGAAGGGAAGCAGCGCCGCCTGGTGGCTACATCCCGGAGAAGCCGGCGCTGTTGGAGCAAAGGGCCACCAGGTGGCGATAGAGAAGCGCGGAGGCCCAGAATCCTCATCTGGGAGGGAAGCAGCGCCGCCTGGTGGCTACAGTCCGGAGAAGCCGGCGCTGTTGGAGCAAAGGGCCACCAGGTGGCGATAGAGAAGCGCGGAGGCCCGGAATCCTCATCTGGGAGGGAAGCAGCGCCGCCTGGTGGCTGCATCCCGGAGAAGCCGGCGCTGTTGGAGCAAAGGGCCACCAGGGGGCGATAGAGAAGCGCGGAGGCCCAGAATCCTCATCTGGGAGGGAAGCAGCGCCGCCTGGTGGCTACAGCCCGGAAGGACCTGGCTCCAAATCCAGCGTCGGCCGCTTATCTGCGAGGTGACCTTGGGTAAGTCACTTCACTTCTCTGAGAATAATAATAATAATAATAATTATAGAGAAGCAGCGTGGCTCAGTGGAAAGAGCCTCGGCTTGGGCGTCAGAGGTCATAGGTTCAAATCCCGGCTCCGCCAATTGTCAGCTGTGTGACCTTGGGCAAGTCACTTAACTTCTCTGGGCCTCAGTTACCTCATCTGTAAAATGGGGGTTAAGACTGTGAGCCCCACGTGGGACAACCTGATCACCTTGTATCCTCCCCAGCGCTTAGAACAGTGCTTTGCACATAGTAAGCGCTTAACAAATGCCATAATAATAATAATAATGTCATTTATTAAGAGCTTACTATATGCAAAGGACTGTACATATTTATTACTCTATTTTACTTGTACATATCTATTCTATTTATTTTATTTTGTTAATATGTCTGGTTTTGTTCTCTGTCTCCCCCTTCTAGACTGTGAGCCCACTGTTGGGTAGGGACTGTCTCTATATGTTGCCAACTTGGACTTCTCAAGCGCTTAGTACAGTGCTCAGCACACAGTAAGCTCTCAATGAATACGATTGATTGATTGATTGACTCTAAGCGCTGGGGAGGTTACAAGGTGATCAGGTTGTCCCCCAGGGGGCTCACAGTATGATACTTGTCTGCTATGTGACCTTGGGCACATCACTTGACTTCTCTGTTCCTTAGTTATCTGTAAAAGGGGATTAAGACTGTGAGCCCCATGTTGGACAAGGACTGTGTCTGACCTGATTAACTTGTACATATTTAGTATTCTATTTATTTTGTTAAGGATGTGCATATACCTTTAATTAAGAATAATAATAATAACAATGGCATTTATTAAGCACTTACTATGTGCAAAGCACTGTTCTAAGTGCTGGGGAGGTTACAAGGTGATCAGGTTGTCCCACGGGGGGCTCACAGTTTTAATCCCCATTTTACAGATGAGGTAACTGAGGCCCAGAGAAGTTAAGTGACTTAATAATGTTACACAGCTGACAATTGGCAGAGCCGGGATTTGAACCCATAACCCCTAACTCCAAAGCCTGGGCTCCTTTCACTGAGCCACGCTATTTGTTCTGACGACTCTGACACCTTTCTACATGTTTTGTTTTGTTGTCTGTCTCCCCCTTCTAGACTGTGAGCCTGTTGTTGGGTAGGGACCATCTCTACATGTTGCCGACTTGTACTTCCCAAGCACTTAGTCCAGTGCTCTGCACACAGTAAGCGTTCAATAAATATGATTGAATGAATGAATGAATCCCCATTTTACAGATGAGGGAACTGAGGCCCAGAGAAGTGAAGTGACTTGCCCAAAGTCACACAGCTGACAAGTGGCGGAGCCGGGATTTGAACCCACGACCTCTGACTCCAAAGCCCCTGTAAATTCCACCGAGCTACACCGCTTCTTAATCAGATGTAAGATTAAGACACGAGCTGCCCACCCCATCTAGAGGGGGAGACAGACCTTAATATAAATTGCAGAGAGGGGAAATAGTTGTGGAAGTGTAATTGATGATTTGATGACACTGTCCTGAAAGAAACAGCTTTTCCCACTCTCACATGGCATATTGTTGGAGAGATGGATTTGGGAGTCATTCATGTTGACGTGGTATCTGAAGCCATGTTATTGTTATTATTATTATTATTATTATGGCATTTAAGCGCTGAACAGTGTGGCCTAGTGGAGAGAACCTGGGCCCGGAAGTCAGAAGGACCTGTGTTCTAATCCCTGCTGTGCCGCTTGTCTGCTGTGTGACCTTGGGGAAGTCACTTCACTTCCCTCTACCTCACTCACCTCATCTGTAAAACGGGCATGAAGACTGTGAGCCCACTGTTGGGTAGGGACTGTCTCTATATGTTGCCGACTTGTACTTCCCAAGCACTTAGTACAGTGCTCTGCACACAGTAAGTGCTCAATAAATACGATTGATTGATTGTGAGCCCCATTTTGGACAGAGACTGCGTTCAAAGCAATTTTCTTGTACCTACCCCAACGCTTGGTACGGTGCCTGGTATATTTTAAGTGCTAAAGAAATGCCACATTACTACTACTAATTATTAATAATGACATTGTTATTACCTGTCCCCTCTGTGCTCACAACCACTGCATTTCTGTGCACCAAATGCAAAGGTTACAGATCTGCCTATGAGCGCTGCAAGGGAAAGGGGGAATGGCCACTGGTCACAGACGTCGAGGATGCAGAAGGGTGAAGGAGCCAGAGAAGGGTAGGGGAAGAGGGCTTGCTCAGAGAAGGCATCTTGGTGGATTTGCGACCTTAATAATGTTTTGAAGACCTGGAGAGTGGCGGTCTGGCCTATGTTGAGCGGTGAGGGCGATCCAGGCCGGGGGAGGCAGGTGGTGAGAAAGGAGCCTCTCCATCCCCCCATCTTACCTCCTTCCCTTCCCCACAGCACCTGTATATATATTTGTACATATTTATTACTCTATTTATTTATTTATTCTACCTGTACATATCTATTCTATTTATTTTATTTTGTTAGTATGTTTGGTTTTGTTCTCTGTCTCCCCCTTTTAGACTGTGAGCCCACTGTTGGGTAGGGACTGTCTCTATATGTTGCCAACTTGTGCTTCCCAGGCGCTTAGTCCAGTGCTCTGCACGCAGTAAGCGCTCAATAAATACGATGGATTGATTGATTGAGCCGGAGATGCCGGCGCTGTTGGAGCAAAGGGGCCACCAGGTGGCGACAGAGAAGCGCGGAGGCCCAGAATCCTCATCTGGGAGGGAAACAGCGCCGCCTGGTGGCTACATCCTGGAAAAGCAGGCGCTGTTGGAGCAAAGGGCCACCAGGGGGCGATAGAGAAGCGCGGAGGCCCGGAATCCTCATCTGGGAGGGAAGCAGCGCCGCCTGGTGGCTACATCCCGGAGAAGCCGGCGCTGTTGGAGCAAAGGGCCACCAGGGGGCGATAGAGAAGCGCGGAGGCCCGGAATCCTCATCTGGGAGGGAAGCAGCGCCGCCTGGTGGCTACAGCCCGGAGAAGCCGGCGCTGTTGGAGCAAAGGGCCACCAGGGGGCGATAGAGAAGCGCGGAGACCCGGAATCCTCATCTGGGAGGGAAGCAGCGCCGCCTGGTGGCTACAGCCCGGAGAAGCCGGCGCTGTTGGAGCAAAGGGCCACCAGGGGGCGATAGAGAAGCGCGGAGGCCCGGAATTCTCATCTGGGAGGGAAGCAGCGCCGCCTGGTGGCTACATCCCGGAAGGACCTGGCTCCAAATCCAGCGTCGGCCGCTTATCTGCGAGGTGACCTTGGGTAAGTCACTTCATTTCTCTGAGAATAATAATAATAATAGTAATAATTATAGAGAAGCAGCGTGGCTCAGTGGAAAGAGCCTCGGCTTGGGCGTCAGAGGTCATAGGTTCAAATCCCGGCTCCGCCAATTGTCAGCCGTGTGACCTTGGGCAAGTCACTTAACATCTCTGGGCCTCAGTTACCTCATCTGTAAAATGGGGGTTAAGACTGTGAGCCCCACGTGGAACAACCTGATCACCTTGTATCCTCCCCAGCGCTTAGAACAGTGCTTTGCACATAGTAAGCATTTAACAAATGCCATAATAATAATAATAATAATAATAATGGCATTTATTAAGAGCTTGCTATATGCAAAGCAGTGTACATATTTATTACTCTACTTGTACATATCTATTCTATTTATTTCATTTTGTTAATATGTCTGGTTTTGTTCTCTGACTCCCCCTTCTAGACTGTGAGCCCATTGCTGGGTAGGGACCGTCTC
Organism: Tachyglossus aculeatus; assembly: GCF_015852505.1. NCBI lineage: Eukaryota > Metazoa > Chordata > Mammalia > Monotremata > Tachyglossidae > Tachyglossus > Tachyglossus aculeatus. Next base: position 42,243,357 of record NC_052088.1, on the reverse strand, counting down.
TATATGTTGCCAACTTGGACTTCCCAAGTGCTTAGTACAGTGCTCTGCACACAGTCAGCGCTCAATAAATGCGATTGATTAATTGATTGATTCTAAGCGCTGGGGAGGTTACAAGGTGATCAGGTTGTCCCCCAGGGGGCTCACAGTATGATACTTGTCTGCTGTGTGACCTTGGGCACATCACTTGACTTCTCTGTTCCTTAGTTATCTGTAAAAGGGGATTAAGACTGTGAGCCCCATGTTGGACAAGGACTGTGTCTGACCTGGTTAACTTGTACATATTTACTATTCTATTTATTTTGTTAAGGATGTGCATATAGCTTTAATTAAGAATAATAATAATAACAATGGCATTTATTAAGTACTTACTATGTGCAAAGCACTGTTCTAAGCGCTGGGGAGGTTACAAGGTGATCAGGTTGTCCCCCTGGGGGGCTCAAAGTTTTAATCCCCATTTTACAGATGAGGTAAATGAGGCCCAGAGAAGTTAAGTGACTTAATAATGTCACACAGCTGACAAATGGCAGAGCTGGGATTCGAACCCATAACCTCTGACTCCAAAGCCCGGGCTCTTTCCACTGAGCCACGCTATTTGTTCTGACGACTCTGACACCTTTCTACATGTTTTGTTTTGTTGTCTGTCTCCCCCTTCTAGACTGTGAGCCTGTTGTTGTGTAGGGACCATCTCTGCGTGTTGCCGACTTGTACTTCCCAAACACTTAGTCCAGTGCTCTGCACACAGTAAGCGCTCAATAAATATGATTGAATGAATGAATCCCCATTTTACAGATGAGGGAACTGAGGCCCAGAGAAATGAAGTGACTTGCCCAAAGTCACACACAGCTGGCAAGTGCAGAGCTGGGATTCGAACCCACGACCTCTGACTCCAAAGCCCGGGCTCTTTCCACTGAGCCACGCTCCCTCTCTATGAGGCCATGAGACTGGACACAGTCTCCGTCCCGCACGAGGCGCGCAATCCCTCATATCCTCATTTTACGGATGAGGAAACTGAGGCCCAGGGAGGTTAAGCGACTCGCCCAAGGTCACGCAGCCGGGCAGTGGCCGAGATGGGACGCAAACCCAAGTCTCCAGACTCTCCTTCCCGGACTCTGCCCCCTCCTCCAGGAAGGCCACATGGGTCTTTACTCAGTCACTAAGGGGCCCGTGGCCCCTTGGATGTCGCTTGGCTTCTACTTTGAAGGAGTGAATCGCTGCCAGCTCCTCCTCTCTCCACATGGAAGGTTTTTGGTTATTTTTTTTTTTTGCAAATGGTGTTTAAATGTTCTAAGCTCTGGGGTAGATACAAGTTATTATTAGTAATAATATTAATAATATCTCCCCCTTCACATATTTATTCTCTTTATTTTATTTTGTTGATATGTCTAATTTTGTTGTCTGTCTCTGTTAATATGTTTTGTTTTTTCTCTGTCTCCCCCGTCACATATCTATTCTCTTTATTTTATTTTGTTGATATGTTTTATTTTGTTGTCTGTCTCTGTTAATATGTTTTGTTTTGTTCTGTCTCGCCCTTCACATATGTATTCTCTTTATTTTATTTTGTTGATATGTTTTATTTTGTTGTCTGTCTCTGTTAATATGTTTTGTTTCGTTCTCTGTCTCCCCCTTCACATATTTATTCTCTTCATTTTATTTTGTTGATATGTTTTATTCATTCATTCATTCATTCATTCAATCGTATTTATTGAGCGCTTACTGTGTGCAGAGCACCGTACTAAGCGCTTGGGAAGTACAAGTCGGCAACATATAGAGACGGTCCCTACCCAACAGTGGGCTCACGGTCTTGAAGGGGGAGACAGAGAACAAAACGAAACATATTAACAAAATAAAATAATTAGAATAAACATGTACAAATAAAATAAATAAATAGAGCAATAAATCCGTACAAACATCTATCCATATATACAGGTGCTGTGGGGAGGGGAAGGAGGTAAGGCTGGGTGGGATGGGGAGGGGAGGAGGGGGAGAGGAAGGAGGGGGCCCAGTCTGGGAAGGCCTCCTGGAGGAGTTGAGCTCTCAGTAGGGCTTTGAAAGGAGGAAGAGGTGAAGCAGTGTGCCTCAGTGGAAAGAACCCGGGCTTTGGAGTCAGAGGTCATGGGTGCAAATTCCGGCTCCGCCAATTGCCTGCTGTGTGACTTTGGGCCAGTCACTTCGCATCTCTGGGCCTCAGTGACCTCATCTGGAAAATGGGGATTAAGACTGTGAGCCCCCCGTCGGACATCCTGATCGCTTTGTAGCCTTCCCAGAGTTTAGAACAGTGCTTTGCACATAGTAAGCACTTAATAAATGCCATTATTATTATTAATAATGAACATTGCCAAGGCCAGCGGGAAGAGGGCCGGAAATCCGAGAGAGACACACGGAGACAGGGAGGGGAGGAGAGGGGAGGGAGGGAGAGTCAGTGCTTGGGGCCTTAAAGCTGACCCTCCCTGCCTTCCTGTCTTTTTCACCTTCCCTGCCTTTTCCTTCCACTCTCCCCAGGCTCTTGGATTAAGAGCCCCCCCAATCCTGGCCTCCTCTAATTATTTCTTACACCTAGAGTCCTTCCCCAGAGGCTGAAAGGAACAGAATCAGGGAGGAGAGAAGTAGGGCGGCCTAGCGGAAAGGGCCCAGGCCTGAGAGTCAGAGGACCTGGGTCCCAACCCCAGCCCTGCCACCCCTCGGCTGTGCGACCCTGGGCAGCTCGCTTCACTTCTCTGGGCCTCAGTCATCTCATCTACAAAGTGGAGGGATAAGAGTGTGAGCCCCACGTGGGATAGGGACTGTATCCAACCTCTCTTGTATCCCCAGTGGCGCCCAGCACAGTGCCTGGCACCCAGGAAGTGCTTAACGTATGCTATTAAAAAGGAAGCAAAAAGGAGAGACAGAGTGGAGGGGACAGTGGGGAGACCTCAGGGAAGAGCTTAGAGCTTGAGTTCGCTGCCTGATTGATTCATTTTTTTATTTTTTTAATGACATTTATTAAGCTCTTACTATGTGCAAAACACTGTTCTAAGCACTAGGGAGGATACAAGGTGATCAGGTTGTACCACGTGGGGCTCACAGTCTTCATCCCCATTTTACAGATGAGGTAGCTGAGGCACAGAGAATAATAATAATAATAATAATAATAATAATAATAATAATAATGTTGGTATTTGTTAAGCGCTTACTATGTGCCAAACACTGTTCTAAGTGCTCGGGTAGATACAAGGTGATCAGGTTGTCCCACGTGGGGCTCACAGCCTTCATCCCCATTTTGCAGATGAGGTCACTGGGGCCCAGAGAAGTGAAGTGACTTGCCCAAAGTCACACAGCTGACAAGTGGCGGAGCTGGGATTTGAACCCATGACCTCTGATTCCAAAGCCCGGGCTCTTTCCACCGAGCCACGCCACTTCATTGATTCATTTGCTTGCTTATTCTTGTTTATTGAATATCCTCCTTGGTGAAAAGCACTGTACTAGGCACCGGAAAATCAATCAATCATGTTTATTGAGCGCTTACTGTGTGCAGAGCACTGTACTAAGCGCTTGGGAAGTACAAGTCAGCAACACATAGAGACAGCCCCTGCCCAACAGTGGGCTCACAGTCTAGAAGGGGGAGACAGAGAACAAAACAAAACATTTTAACAGAAGCCCTGGCTGAGAATTAGACCCTATCCTCGAGGAGTATTTGAATGGGTTGCAGGTGTCTATAATTAAGGGTGTTTTTCCAGATCCTTTTAACGCTGAGCAGCTGCAAATGCTCTTCTCCTTAATCGCCTTCTGCCTCTTTTTTTCCTTGCTCTTATAGCCCCGCCTCCTGGAAACCCAGTCACTCCCTTAGTCTCTCCATTCCATGGGGCAAGGGCAGTGCCCCTTTGACGTCCCAGAGGTAAGGCCTGTGGGTTTTATTTGCTGTAGGCTGAGGAGAGAAGACAGAGTGTGTTCCTCTGGCATTTTGGTGAGGAGGGCCTGTAATGGCCCTGTGATGAGCTTATCTTTTCTTCAGTTGTGGTAGTTGATGTATTGGATTGAGAGCCCCCCAAAGTGGGCTTTCTCTACCTACTTCAATAATCAGTGGTCCTGGTGGTGCCGAGGCAGGTAGGACAAATGGTTTGGTTTTGATGGATCAGAAGTGACTTGGCCTGATGCTTTTGGGGGCATAACTTAATGTGGGGTTAACTGACGTTAGGGAGTGGCTCGTGAGGGGAGTTGGATGCTTAGGTTTGGGATTTTAGCGACTTTTAATTCATTATGGTGATTGAGGGGGTTGAGGAATGGGCTGGGTTCAGGGTTTGAATTAAAGGGGTGAAGAAGAGAGACCCGCACTGGGGATAACTGACATAGTGGTGGTGCCAGCGGTACCCTGGTGAAGGGGGCTGCAGTTAGGAGTTTGTACTCACCCCAGTGCTTAAGACAGTGCTCTGCCTACAGTAAGTGCTCCATAAATATGATTGACTTTGTATTATTGATAAAAAATAATGGTACTTGTTAAATACTCTATGCCAAGCACTGTACTAAGCACTGGAGTAGATACAAGCTAGGTAGTGATAGCAGTGGAGTTGATAATCTAGGGTTGGGATAAGTGATATCACCTGTACTGAATTATGCAAGGAAGGGGAGGGGCGGTTAGAAAGCTGGAGTTGTGTGTGTGTAGCAGGGCAGGCAGGAGACTAGGGCTGGATAGTCAATGTCAGTTGGATTAATGATGTGTATGAAGTAGAGAGCGCTGAGGGTGGTAGGAGAATGTGTTGGATAGCATTTCCTTGTCCATTCTGCTGATGAGATGATGGTGTTTGGCAGGCACTTCATATGTGTTCCAAGTGCTGTCGGATTGGACACTGATGTGTGTGGTTAGCAGTGTTGGTAGCCGAGCCTCCAATTTGGTTCTCTGGAGCGGAGGAAGCTGAGGGGTTGTGATGCAATGAAGTTTGTTTGTTTTTCAGGGAGACGATTGCTGCTCTGGATCTAGAGGTGAGGGTTTCGATGGGGCCGAAATCATGGGGTGCATGGGGGTGCATGCTTACTGTCTCTGTGTGTCTCTGTGTGTCTTTGTCATTGAGCTCTCTTCCTGTGCTCTTGCCAGGCCCCAGTTAGCTAGTATTGCCCACTCGACCATAAAGTCATCCAAGCGAGTGACCTTCCACAACCTCAACACAGGACTTTGTTCCTGGAATTCGCTGGATTCAAGGCAGTTTCTACAGGGCTTGTGCAACCCCCCACCCCATTATACAAAACTGGGTACATCTCCAGCCCCCATCCACAGAAAACTTGCCCTCTGCTCTCCACTCTCCTCACTGAATTCAGCGCCGTGGGTCGGTCCTGGAGCGTCAGAATGTGAGTCCCCCCTCCCGGGGACGGGAACCGAGACCCGCCGATGGGGAAGGGGTGGGGCGGCAGTGCCACGGTGCAGGCCTCGAGGGCTGATCGCACCGACCGCAGCTCGCCGTTGGGGGACTCTTTTTTGGAATTCTCAGTTCGTGTACCCTAAGATACAAGTCTCCAATTATGCCACTGCGGGACTCCATGAGAGCCCCACAAAAGCCCAGCAGTGAGTTGGGGTTCAGTAGCCCCACCCATGTGGAGTAGACTGTAAACTGCTTGTGGGTGAGGAATGTCTGTTGCATTGTGCTCTCCAAAATGCTTAATACAGTACTGCGTGCTCAATAAATACTCTGGCCAGATCCAGAGCACCACCAGCACAAGCGCGGTTGTAAGAGCAGAGGCTCAGTCTCCAACAGGATTCGTTGTAAGAGCAGAAGCTGAGTCTCCAACAGTATTCATTGAGTACTTAATAGATGTGCGCCCGGGAGATGGAGTTACCAAGTGCAAATCTCTCCTTGAGTTGGAATCTAGTGTACAGAATATTTCCAATTGACTCTTCCACCCACTTGTCACGGCTCCTACTTAAATGGACGTAATTTATTCCTATTAATGTCTGTCTCCCCTTCCGGATGGTAAGCTCATAGTGGACAGAGAATCTGTCTGTCGATGGTTATATTGTGCTCTGCAGTAAGTACTGGACAAATACGATTGACTGAGGCCTCTCACCCCCGTCGTGCTCTTTGTACAGTGCTCCGTCAAATGGTGTACGATAAACACTCTTGCTGTCTTAATGCAATATTGCCACTTTTCACTCTACCTACCGATTTACTTGTTTTTCATGCCAATTCAAGCTTATCATGGGTTCAGCATGTACAACTTCATGTACTGATAGTGTCTATGCCGTTCCACCTGCATATAACTCAATTTTAATGTCTGTCATGTAGATCGGAAGTTTCCTAAGAGCAGAAGCCATGTGTGCTGTGTAACGCTGACCTCTTTGAAGCATTCTCCCCATATTGTTCCAAAGTCATTGCTTCTCCCTTGAGGCTGTGAGCTTGTTGTGGCATGTTTGTTGGATTGTTCTATCGTAGTATGTGCCAACAGGTGAGCACAGTGTTCTGCACACGGGAAGCGCTCCAATGCGATGAACTGACTGACTGACTTAGATTGTGAGCTCCCAGTGAGCAGGGACTGTGTCTCCTAAATCGTTTGCCAAAGAGGGTGCTTGAGGGGGTGTGGTCTAGCGCTAGGCCAAACTTGGGGTCAGCTGCCCCAATCCGGCCTCCTGTGGGTGGACTGGAAGTGGAGCAGGGGTGAAGGACCAGCGTGGCAGTGGGTAAGTGTTCGGGGACTTGGCTGCCTGAGAGAAAGGGCAGAAGCCCAGCTTGTTTCTGCCCCCTGGAGAAGCCTCCTAGACAATCCTGTTCAAAGGTAAGCCCCTGGGGAATTGCGGGGTGGGGTCTGCGGGGGCTGTGACTCTGGGGGAAACCCAGACTGCCTGGGGTGTCCTGCCTTGGGGTGACCAAGCCAGCCAGGGCCTCCCCTGCAGGGTGTGTGAATGGCAGCTGCTCTATTCTGTCCGAGGGGTCGCCCCTCATCTCTGGCTCTTACTTGGGATCTCGCTCTTTCCCTCACTCGCTTCCTCTTTTCCTCTTGTGCTCGCTCTCACTTCTGGTGCGAGTGAGCCTGCAGGGGACAGTCCAGCTGCAGCATGGGGGCACAGATGGGGCTGGGGCTGCAGCCCCCCCGACCTGAGACCTGACTCGGTTCATCCTTAGGGCCAAGGAAGGAGCCTGAGCCCCAGGTGCATCCTGGAAGACCCCTGGTCCAACCCCGCCTCCCAAGGACGTGTTGGTGCAGACAGGACTGGACAGAACGGTGAGTTTTATGCCTTAAGCTTGGAGCTGTCTGGGTTCTGTTTCGGTCAAGTGGAAGGAATCGATGGTCTTTTATAGAGCACTGAAGTCTAGAGCACTACACGAAGTGCTTGAGAGATTATAGTGAAGGGAACTCTGTCCCTTATTCCCCACTACGCATACACACCCAATCCACTGCATCCTTCTGGTCCACAAACCAGAGCAGTGACCCCTGACCAGGCTCCTCCCCAACATCCAACTTCCTGATCCCAGGCTGGAAGAATTGGCTCCCCACTGGAGACCCATCCAAGCCTCCTCCCCGCCCCCCAACTGTGTTTGGCTGGCTCTCTCCCTCTGGGAGGGCTGCGGCACACCTCATCAACCAACCAACGGTCACATCTGTCCCCAGGAAGCCCCAGCACAGCCCCGAACTGAACTCCTCGGCCCCGTGGACAGTGGAGGACTGACCGGCTACTCACCTGGGGTTATGGACACTCATAGATTGATTGCACCGGACCCACCATGAGGGAATCGGTTGGCACTGGGCTGCTGCCCCATAGACACCCCTCTCCGCCCCCAGCCTGCAACTGTACCCCCCCCCCCCTCCAGACAATGCCATTTCGTTTAGGAGTCAAGGGTCAAACCCTGCATCATGGGTGCCAAATCTGTCTCTTGCAAATCTAGGAGGCGATGGAGGCGTGTGCGTGTATGTGTGTCTGTTTCTTGTGTGAGAGCGAGGGCCGGGACAGGAGCAGGGTGAGCGGGGCTGCCCCTCTTTGGCGGGTAAAGGTTTCTGGAAACAGGGGTCTAGAGTCCTGTGCCCGTACTCCGTGGACCTCAAGACCGGGCGTGAAGTCGTGCCGGGGCCCTTAATTCTATAGTCAGCGCGTCTTACTCCCGCTCTGGTCCGTTGGGAGTTGTCGGGCCTGCTCTGGCTTCAGGAGTACAGACTCTCTTTCCCGCCTGAGGGGGCCACCCAGGGGGAGCGAGGGACAGGAGTAGTGGGATATGTGTGTGTCTATCTGTGTGTATGTGTCACTACCCTATGGCCTCCATCCCTCCTGGATGAGCATAAGGGTGGGAGGGAGAGGACTAGCAGCAAATTCTTAAGTGGGAAGATGCAGAATGGTTTCCCTCCCATCCTACCACCAGAAATGGCATGGTCTGGCCCCCTCCTCTTCTCCTCCCCTCCCTGTCCCCTTGGCTGCCTGGGCTCTGTGAGCCCATCTACGTCTGTAGGGAATAAAATGGATTTTTTTTTTGTCTTTCCTGCATCCCTCGATCCACTGGCAGCTCCCCAGAAGGGTTATAATTTGGGGGTATCAGCAGTGTACTCAAAGCAGGAGGATGTCACCAGCTTCTAATTTGTAGATTGACAAGCTATCACCCTCCCTCGTCCCTCCCAACCTCCACCTTTCATTCCTTCAGTCTCACCCACGCATGTAAGGGGGCTGGAGACTTGAGAGGGCTAACAGAGGGGGTGATGACACCCTCTTTTTCTCCTTCCCTCTCCCCATACCCAGCCTGAGGGGCTTGAGAAGAATGTGGCTCCCTTGGGTGGGAGAGTCTCAGATTTCTCTCTGCCCCCGTCAACTTTGTCGTGCGGGGCTAGGCCGGATGGCACGATCTTCTTAGGCCCAAGAGACGGGGAGGAGGTGAGGTGGGTTGGAGGTGGGCAGTGGCTCAGACTGGAGGTTCTACGACCTGGGAATCAATCAGTCATATTGAAGCGACTTAAGTGACTTGGACTGTGACTTTAGCGGTGTCCCTCCATCTCTCTGGGTTTCTGCTTTCCCCTCCCCCTTTTCTAATAATAAACACAATACTTAGGGTATTGAATTATTATATGCCAGAATCTACATCACATGTATTTATAGTCATGTATATCTCCCCATCTAGTCTGGGAACACCTTGTGGGTAGGGAATGTTTCTACTAACTCTGTTGTAGTAGTAGTGATGATGATAACTGTGGTATGTGTTAAGTGCTTCGCATGTGTCAGGCACTGCAGCAAGAGCTCGGTTAGACACAGGCCGTCAGATTGGACACAATCCCTGTCCCGAACAAGGCCTACAGTCTCCATCCCCATTGTACCCGTGAGGCAACTGAGGCCCAAAGAGGTGAAGGGACGCGCCCAAGGTCACACAGCAGACAAGGGGCAGAGCTGGAATTAATCCCTTGTGGTATTTAAGTACCCAAAACGCGGCAGGCACTGATCCGAGTGCTGGGGGAACAAAAGCAAAGCAGGGTGGACATCCTCCCGGTCCCACCTTGGGTTCACTTCTTAATCTCCAGTTTACAGGTGAGGTAGGTAAGGCACAGAGAGGGGAAGTGACATGCCTGAGGTCACACAGGGGACGAGTGATGGAGCTGGGATTAGAACCCATGACCATCTGATTCTGTGGCCCAAGACAGGGAATTATAACCAGACACATTCAGAATGGTGACATCATAGGTAACCATATGCAAGCACCCCCTAAGCAGACAACTGAAATAATACCCACTCATGCGTAAATAGCCTACCTGGGTGAGTGTAATAATAATAATAATAATAATGGCATTTATTAAGCACTTACTATGTGCAAAGCACTGTTCTAAGCGCTGGGGTGGTTACAAGGTAATCAGGTTGTCCCAAGGGGGGCTCACAGTCTTCATCCCCAGTTTACAGATGAGGTGACTGAGGCACAGAGAAGCTAAGTGACTTGCCCAAAGTCACACAGCTGACACTTGGTGGAGGCAGGATTTGAACCCATGACCTCTGCCTCCAAGCCCAGGCTCTTAACGCTGAGCCATGCTGCTTTGTGCAAATTTCAGTTCCGTGTACACACAAGCACGCAGCGACAAATACACTTGTGATTTGATTCCAAGGCCCGTGACAGGGAGTTGTAACTAGACACACACAGAACGGAGACATCATAGGTGGCACGTGCAAGCACCCACAAGCAGACAATTCCAATAAGTTCACACCTATGCAGAGATAGCCCAACTGGTAGGGTGCACACACTAGCACACACACTTGTGCCCCACATATCCCTCCTACCTGTACTTTTATTTTAGGGTCTGCCTCCCGTGGTAGAATGTAAGACACTTGAAGGCGGGAATCTTGTCTCCCAGGTCTGTTGAAGACTCTCAAGCACTTAGAATAGTGGTCTGCATAAAATAAACACCACTGATTAATCTCCCATGTGGCCTCATAAGCAATGTCCAATCTGCAGAGCCAAACCCCTCTCCTCTAGTTAACAAGGCAGAGGAAGGAGACAGAGAGAGAGGACAGAAATCTGGTTAGAAACAAGGTGGCCTCCTAACCCCTTTCTGTATAATAATAATTGTGGTGGCATTTGAAGTGCCCAGTTTGTGCCAAACACTGTACCAAGCCCTAGGTAAATTCAAGATTATCAGGTCGGATTCAGTCCCCGTCCCGCATGGAACTTGCAGTATAAGAAGGCGGGGGAAGAGGTATTGAATCCCCATTTTATTATTATGGTCACTATTAATAATGGTATTTGTTAAGCACTTAACTATGTACCACGCACTGTACCAGGAGCTGGGGTGGACCCAAGCAAATCAAGTTGGATACAGTCCCTCTCCCACGTGGAGCTAATACCATGACTTCCGATTACTTTTGTTTTTCCAATTCCAAATGGCAAAATCTCCCTCTTATAATCACCATTTTTGGATGCTGGCAGTTCTGGTTGCTGCAGCGAGTCTATCCAAATCTTTGTGATAGTGGTGTAATTGTTCTAGAATCACAATGAGCTCATTAATCAATCCACAGTATCTAGCGCTTGCTGTGTGCAGAGCATTATATGAAGCGTTTGGGGGAGCCCAGTGCATCGAAGTTGGAAGACACGAGCTGCCCACCCCATCTAGAGGGGGAGACAGACCTTAATATAAATTGCAGAGAGGGGAAATAGTTGTGGAAGTTTAATTGATGATTTGATGACACTGTCCTGAAAGAAAAAGCTTTTCCCACTCTCACATGGCATATTGTTGGAGAGATGGATTTGGGAGTCATTCATGTTGACGTGGTATCTGAAGCCGTTATTATTATTATTATTATTATTATTATTATTATTATTATTATTATTATTATGGCATTTAAGCACCGAGCAGTGTGGCCTAGTGGAGAGAACCTGGGCCCGGAAGTCAGAAGGACCTGTGTTCTAATCCCTGCTCTGCCGCTTGTCTGCTGTGTGACCTTGGAGAAGTCATTTCACTTCCCTCTACCTCACTTACCTCATCTGTAAAACGGGGAGGAAGACTGTGAGCCCACTGTTGGGTCGGGACTGCCTCTATCTGTTGCCGACTTGTACTTGCCAAGCGCTTAGTACAATGCTCTGCACACAGTAAGCGCTCAATAAATATGATTGATTGTGAGCCCCATTTTGGACAGAGACTGCGTTCAAAGCAATTTTCTTGTATCTACCCCAACGCTTGGTATGGTGCCTGGTATATTTTAAGTGCTAAAGAAATGCCACATTACTACTACTAATTATTAATAATGACATTGTTATTACCTGTCCCCTCTGTGCTCACAACCACTGCATTTCTGTGCACCAAATGCATAGTTTACAGATCTGCCTATAAGCTCTGCAGGGAAAATTGGGAATGGCCACTGGTCACAGACGTCGAGGATGCAGAAGGGTGAAGGAGCCAGGGAGGGCTGGGGGAAGAGGGCTTAATCAGAAAAGGCAGTTTGGCGGAATTGCGAACTTAATATTGTTTTGAAGACCCGGAGAGTGGCGGTCTGGCCTATGTGGTGCGGCGAGGGCGATCCAGACCAGGGGGAGGCAGGTGGTGAGAAAGGAGCCTCTCCATCCCCCCACCTTACCTCCTTCCCTTCCCCACAGCACCTGTATATATGTTTATATGTTTGCACATATTTATTACTCTATTCTACCTGTACATATCTATTGCATTTTATTTTGTTAGTATGTTTGGTTTTGTTCTCTGTCTCCCCCTTTTAGACTGTGAGCCCACTGTTGGGTAGGGACTGTCTCTATATGTTGCCAACCTGTGCTTCCCAGGCGCTTAGTACAGTGCTCTGCACGTAGTAAGCGCTCAATAAATACGATTGATTGATTGAGCCGCAGAAGCCTGCGCTGTTGGAGCAAAGGGCCACCAGGTGGCGACAGAGAAGTGCGGAGGCCCAGAATCCTCATCTGGGAGGGAAGCAGCGCCGCCTGGTGGCTACATCCCGGAGAAGCCGGCGCTGTTGGAGCAAAGGGCCACCAGGGGGCGATAGAGAAGCGCGGAGGCCCAGAATCCTCATCTGGGAGGGAAGCAGCGCCGCCTGGTGGCTACATCCCGGAAGGACCTGGCTCCAAATCCAGCGTCGGCCGCTTCTCTGCGAGGTGACCTTGGGTAAGTCACTTCACTTCTCTGAGAATAATAATAATAATTATAGAGAAGCAGCGTGGCTGAGTGGAAAGAGCCTCGGCTTGGGAGTCAGAGGTCATAGGTTCAAATCCCGGCTCCGCCAATTGTCAGCTGTGTGACCTTGCGCAAGTCACTTAACTTCTCTGGGCCTCAGTTACCTCATCTGTAAAATGGGGGTTAAGACTGTGAGCCCCACGTGGGACAACCTGATCACCTTGTATCCTCCCCAGCGCTTAGAACAGTGCTTTGCACATAGTAAGCACTTAACAAATGCCATAATAATAATAATAATGGCATTTATTAAGAGCTTACTATATGCAAAGGACTGTACATATTTATTACTCTATTTTACTTGTACATATCTGTTCTATTTATTTTATTTTGTTAATATGTCTGGTTTTGTTCTCTGTCTCCCCCTTCTAGACTGTGAGCCCACTGTTGGGTAGGGACTGTCTCTATATGTTGCCAACTTGGACTTCTCAAGCGCTTAGTACAGTGCTCTGCACACAGTAAGCGCTCAATGAATACGATTGATTGATCGATTGACTCTAAGCGCTGGGGAGGTTACAAGGTGATCAGGTTGTCCCCCTGGGGGCTCACAGTATGATACTTGTCTGCTATGTGACCTTGGGCACATCACTTGACTTCTCTGTTCCTTAGTTATCTGTAAAAGGGGATTAAGACTGTGAGCCCCATGTTGAACAAGGACTGTGTCTGACCTGATTAACTTGTACATATTTACTATTCTATTTATTTTGTTAAGGATGTGCATATAGCTTTAATTAAGAATAATAATAATAACAACGGCATTTATTAAGCGCTTACTATGTGCAAAGCACTGTTCTAAGCGCTGGGGAGGTTACAAGGTGATCAGGTTGTCCCACGGGGTGGGGGTGGGGGGGCTCACAGTTTTAATCCCCATTTTACAGATGAGGTAACTGAGGCCCAGAGAAGTTAAGTGACTTAATAATAAGTCACACAGCTGACAATTGGCGGAGCCGGGATTCGAACCTATAACCTCTGACTCCAAAGCCCGGGCTCTTTCCACTGAGCCACGCTATTTGTTCTGACGACTTTGACACCTTTCTACATGTTTTGTTTTGTTGTCTGTCTCCCCCTTCTAGCCTGTGAGCCCGCTGTTGGGTAGGGACCGTCTCTACATGTTGCCAACTCGTACTTCCCAAGCACTTAGTCCAGTGCTCTGCACGCAGTAAGCGCTCAATAAATATGATTGAATGAAGGAATGAATGAATCCCCATTTTGCAGATGAGGGAACTGAGGCCCAGAGAAGTGAAGTGACTTGCCCAAAGTCACACAGCTGACAAGTGGCGGAGCCGGGATTTGAACCCACGATCTCTGACTCCAAAGCCCGTGCTGATTCCACTGAGCCACACCGCTTCTTAATCAGATATAGGATTAAGAAGAGAGATATGATTGAGAATCAGATATATCATCTCTCAAATGGGGATTAGGACTTGTGAGTCCCATTAGGAACGTGGACTGTGTCCAAACAGGTGAGCTTCTCTCTATCCCAGTGCTTAGTACAGTGCCTGACACATCGTGAGTGCTTCACAAACACCCTAAAAAATGGTCAGTGCCACCGGGTGATGGTAGGGAGGCGAAGCCTCCCAGAACAGTAGGTAGTACCACCACGGTTCTCAATTACTGAGAAAAGGGCAACCTCCCTGGCCAACGCCTGTTGCCACAAGGCAGCCGCCCCGAATCCCAATTAGTGCCATCAGGGAGCAGGCTGCTGCGCTCAGACCCGAGGGCAGTTCCTGGTTCCAGGGGCATCTGTCCAGAACAGCAGCTGCTCAGTTCTTCTCCTCGGCCTCGAGGATCCTCTCTCTTATGCTGTGAGCAAAGGCAACTCCCAGATTTTCCCCATTCCCGAGTGGGCTGCACTGCTATCCCAAAGAGAAGGGGTGTGTGTTGGGGGTGTGTGAATAATAGGGAGGAAGAAGAGTGACGAGGAGGCTGCCACTCGTGGGAGCACAGGGGCCCGGGCTTTGTGCAGGAAGCTAGTTGGGTCTTGACTTGCCTGGGACTGAGAAGACCCAGGGCCTTTAATTCTGTAGATGAGTCAAGCCTCCCTAGGACTACCATTCATTCATTCGATCGTATTTATTGAGCGCTTACTGTGTGCAGAGCATTGTACTAAGTGCTTGGAAAGTACAAGGCAGTCCTACCTGCAGGGTCGCTTTCCAGCCTCATTCCCCGGAGAAGGGACCTTTTTGGGCTTAATGTGGAAGTTTGTGGCATATAATGTCAGGAGGAGGTCAGGGTGTCTATCGGTGTCTCTACCCTATTTCTGTCTGTGAGGCAGGGTGGTGCGGACTCCTGCCTGAGATCTAGACAACGGGGGTGTGGGCCGGGAGGATAGAAGGCAGGTATTATACCAGAAACTGAATTCTATCCAGCAGGCATGCAGTTCTGCCCCTTCAGTCAGTCAATCGTATTGATGGAGTGCCTCCGGCGAGCAGAGCACTGTACTAAGCACTTGGGAGAGTACGGTATTCCCTGCCCGCAATAAGCTTACAGTCTAGAGAGGACTGGAGTTTGTGGAGTAACAGAATTGGGGATCTGGGGGTGAGGGGGATATTGGGCAAGTCTTAGTAGGACATTGCAGCAGTCGGCTGCAGCTGTTTGTATACATCCTCTCTTGGCCTTAGGGTCAGTGTTTTAGGGGTTGGGGAGACTAGTGTTTGCTCCAAACTAGGCTGTCTAAAACCCCTTACCCATCTCCTTCCCGCTCCTATACTGCTGATTTCCTCCTCCCAGCCCTGAGACTGATCTGTCTAGTAACACACACGGTTCTCAGCTTTTTCCAGAGGGCAGGATGGGAGGCCCAGGATCTCGGGATCGGAAATCCTGTCATCTCTCCAGATCAGTTCCACGGTTCTAGATGGGGATTACTGCCGAACCTGGTGGTGAGTTACGCGTCCTTCTCTTTCTCCCCTCTCATCCCCCAGCGGTGCACAGGATGACCAAGCTTAGACTGACCGTCCAACTATTACTGTCTCTACAGACACCGGTCATTGTATCTCCTCGACCCGGAGAACCATTCCACTGAAGTGTGGGTTCATGGAGGTCCATTCACACAATGTACAACCAGTTTCCAAGGCCTAATGGACCGTTGGGGAAAGTCTAAGAAAACCGTGCCAAATTCCCAATCGGGATAGAAAATTGCCAACTCGATAGTATGATCGGTAAAAAGCTTCACTTGTCTAGAGGAAATGTTTGCATCTCTGCTTTATTTAATATTCTCTTCTCACTGCTCTGGATTTCTGCAAAATATGTGTTTCTCTGGGACCGGTGGCTTCCTCTTGGGGAGAGAAGGGGGAAGGGGAGAGATGCAGAGTCAGCGGTAAGGTGGTGACTGTAACTGTGTCCACTCCATCCCCCCTTTCTGAGAGGCAGAAAGGCTCTCCACCACCTCCTAAGATGAGGCGGTCAGCAGGGGTGGGGTGGCTGGGGAACCAGGGAGCAGAGAAGGCAGGCATTGTACAGGAAACAGATTTCTGTCCAGTCTGCAGCCTTGCTGGTTATCTCAGGCCCTAGGAGTACTGATGGCTGTGAGGCTCTCTGGGGTCCGGCGTTAAGTGTGGGGCAGAGTATAGCAGTCAACCTGTAGGGTTTCTGCCTGTACACCCATTCTTGCTGGAGAAGCCAGTGTTGGGGAGTTTGGGGGGGAAACTGCGAGAAAGGAGAAGCTGCACTGTCTGCCAATTCCTTCTTCTCCTTCCTTCTTTCTCCTCTGCTTGAAATAGGATGAAAGAAGCCTTCCCGTGAGAGGGCTGCCGTAGCCTAGAGGAAAAGTAACAGCCCCGAGAGGCTGGAGGCCTGGGTTCTACTCCTGGCTCTGGAGTTAGGATCTTAAAAAGATCCTAATTCTACAAGTGTGATTAGAACTCACAACTTTGTTAAGCTGAGGTAGCCTCCTCTCTGATCTCCCATCCTCCTGTCTCTCCCCGCTTCAGTCTATACTTCACTCGGCCGCCCGGATCATCCTTGTACGGAAATGCTCGGGGCATGTCACTCCCTTCCTCAGAAATCTCCAGTGGTTGCCTGTCAACCTACGAATCAAGCAAAAACTCCTCACCCTGGGCTTCAAGGCTGTCCATCGCCTCGCCTCCTCCTACCTCACCTCCCTTCTGTCCTTCTCCAGCCCAGCCCACACCCTTCGCTCCTCGGCCGCTAACCTTCTCACTGTGCCTCGTTCTCACCTGTCCCACCGTCGACCCCCGGCCCACGTCCCTCCCCTGGCCCGGAATGCCCTCCCTCCACACATCTGCCAAACTAGCTCTCTTCCTCCCTTCAAAGCCCTACTGAGAGCTCACCTCCTCCAGGAGGCCTTCCT
Source organism: Tachyglossus aculeatus (assembly GCF_015852505.1). Lineage (NCBI taxonomy): Eukaryota > Metazoa > Chordata > Mammalia > Monotremata > Tachyglossidae > Tachyglossus > Tachyglossus aculeatus. The sequence goes on along the minus strand of NC_052088.1, from coordinate 42,226,460 downwards.
AAACTGAGCCTCCTTTTCCCTCTCTTCCTCCCCCTCCCCCCAGCCCTACCTCCTTCCCCTCCCCGCAGCACTTGTATATATTTGTACAGATGTATTACTCTATTTATTTTACTTGTACATATTTACTACTCTCTTTTATTAATGATGCGCATATAGCTCTAATTCTACTTATTCTGATGGTTTTGACACCTGTCTACATGTTTTGTTGTCTGTCTCCCCCTTCTAGACTGTGAGCCCGTTTTTGGTTTGCTGACTTGTACTTCCCAAGTGCTTAGTACAGTGCTTTGCACACAGTAAGCGCTCAATAGATACGATTGATTGATTGATTGCTTCCCGGCCCCCCCCCACCTCCCTCTCTAACCTATAGAAGGCTTCAGAGCCTGAGACTGTTCAAAGCCAAATGTGTTTTCTTTAATGTAAGTGTCTGTTGAATTTAAGAGGAGAAAAGAGCTGTTTGGTGGGCAAGGAGGTGTTGAGCTTTGGGTAACTCTGAATCTTGATTTCTGGGTTGCTAATGGGGGGCTCTTCTGGGCCTGGCAATTTCCTTAAAGGCCCCCCTGCCAGACTGTTCTGTGGAGGTATCATCCCTCCCCTTTCCTGACCTCATTTGTGCCCTCTTCGGGGGTGGGTAGTGGGGTGAAGGGCCTAACGCTCCAACACGGAAGGCTTCCCGGCCACTCAAACTGCAGCTTTCTTCTTCAACGTCTCTCTCTGTGGCTGTGGAAATTCAAAGAGACACTTTCTCCCTGCAATCAATCAGTAGTATTAATCAAGTGCTTACTACATGTAGAGCACTGTACTGCAAGATTAGGAGGGTAGAGTGCAACAGAATTCGTAGACATGTTTCCATTTTCTTCTTTTCTGAAAAGCGGAGTTCCGCGATGGAGTTGTCACAGGTGTGGATAGGGAGTTTAGAAGGCGGGCATATCCTCACAACTGAAGCAAGTCCGGTTTGGGTAGGGCCTCTGGTCTCTGAAGTACAAGCAATTTCTGGACTAAGAGATTTGGAGTGGGTGGTTTTAAGTATTAGTCGGGCAGAGTTTTGCATTCAGCTTATTTGTGTTTCTGGAGAACTCACCTCTCATGGCGTTGAGGTCTTCGGGAGGCGGGAGAATCAAATGCTTGCTAAGAAAAAAAGTCATCCGAAACCCCTTCCCTTCTCCCCCCAGCTTCGAGACCGGCGATCCTCCCAGAGAGGTTAACACCCAGCGATTTAGATACGGTCCTCAGCTATGGACAGAGGGGAGGGAGAGAAAGCCAAACCTTCGGAATCATAAATCCAGGCAGCGTGCCCGCCGAGGTCTCAGTCGCACGTCGTCCAGGACCGGCGGAGCGGCTCCGTCCGTCCCCCACCTTCGTCGGTCCGACGCTCCGGGTTCCGGTACCGTGTCAACGGAGGAGGTCTCGGCGGTGAGTCCCCCGAGTTGCGTTTCCAAACGTCTCTGGTCCCCGGGGGGGATGTCCCGCGGCCTGGCAGTCTGTGGGCTGGGGTGGAATGACTGAGGGAAAACCCTGATTAGCTATTACTTTCTCTACAGAGAGGACTGTCCTCTCTCTTGACATGGCTAAAATTGCACTCCATCCAAACTGGTACCACATTAATGCAAGCTGTTTGCAAGCTCTCATCCTATCCCGTCTGGACTACTGCACCAGCCTTCTCTCTGATCTCCCATCCTCGTGTCTCTCTCCACTTCAATCCATACTTCATGCTGCTGCCCGGATTATCTTTGTCCAGAAACGCTCTGGACATATTACTCCCCTCCTCAAAAACCTCCAATGGCTACCGATCAATCTGCGCATCAGGCAGAAACTCCTCACCCTGGGCTTCAAGGCTGTCCATCCCCTCGCCCCCTCCTACCTCACCTCCCTTCTCTCCTTCTACTGCCCAGCCCGCACCCTCCGCTCCTCCACCGCTGATCTCCTCACCGTACCTCGCTCTCGCCTGTCCCGCCATCGACCCCCGGCCCACGTCATCCCCCGGGCCTGGAATGCCCTCCCTCTGCCCATCCGCCAAGCTAGCTCTCTTCCTCCCTTCAAGGCCCTGCTGAGAGCTCACCTCCTCCAGGAGGCCTTCCCAGACTGAGCCCCTTCTTTCCTCTCCCCCTCGTCCCCCTCTCCATCCCCCCGTCTTACCTCCTTCCCTTCCCCACAGCACCTGTATATATGTATATATGGTTGTACATATTTATTACTCTATTTATTTATTTATTTATTTTACTTGTAAATTTCTATCCTACTTATTTTATTTTGTTGGTATGTTTGGTTCTGTTCTCTGTCTCCCCCTTTTAGACTGTGAGCCCACTGTTGGGTAGGGACTGTCTCTATGTGATGCCAATTTGTACTTCCCAAGCGCTTAGTACAGTGCTCTGCACATAGTAAGCGCTCAATAAATACGATTGATTGATTGATTGAGTAATCCTTTCCCGCCTTGATTATTGTGTGAGCCTCCTCTCTGACCTCCCATCCAGACCATACTCCAGTATGTGTGCTTGGATCGTTTTCCTACAGAGATGTTCAGACCACATTTCCCCACTCCTCAAAAAATTCCAGCGGTTGACCGTATACCTCCACAACAAAGAAAAGCTCCTCACCACCCCCATCTCACCTTGCTATCCTCCAAGTACAACCCAGCCCACACACTTTGTTCCTCTAAGCTAACCTTCTCACTGTACCTCGATCTTGTCTATCTCACCACTGACCTGTTACCCATATCCTCCCTCCCTCTTCATATCAGACAGGTAATTGTTCTCCCCCACTTCAAAGCCTCACTGAAGGCACATCTCCTCTAAGAAGCCTTCCCTGACTAAACCCACTTCTCCCCCTCCCTTCTGCATCACCCTGACTTACTGCCTTCATTCATCCTTCATCCCATCCCCACAGCACCCATATATATATATATATATATATATATATATACACATACATACATACATATATGTATATATATTATATATGTGTATATATATATACACATACATACATATATACATATATATATATAATTTGTGTAGATGAATGTCTGTTTCCCTTCTAGACTATGAGCTCTGTGGCAGGATATGTGTTTGTTGTTGTATTGTACTATCCCAAGCACTTAGTACTGTATTTACCACACAGTAAGTGCTCAAGAAATACGATTGAATGAATACAGAGGCTGCCCTAAGTATTTCCCCAGCTTTGAGGATTATCCCTCCACACTTTAGACTGTCAGGCCAATTCTCTGACTTGCACTGCTGTTGAGAAGGAGCCATGGTCTGTAGTGCTACCTCAAAGGGAAGCTGTTGTTGGGGGGGTGGGGGTCCGAGGGCATGTCGGGCTGGGGGGGTGTCTTTGCACGCAGGTGTGCAGAGGACGCCCAGTGTGCGGTGGTGAGTACCAAGGCATATGTGGGATGAACAGTACTGCTCCCTAAAGGGCTGGTCTTGTCTTTGTTGGCCCAGAGGAGACAGGATAGAGAGTCCTACCCGGGCCACCCTCTAACCACGCTTGTCATCTGGGCCATCCTTTTTGACCGAACAACACTTACATTCCCAGGGGAGCCGAGACGAGAGGGAAGGCGCCCAGAGCACAGATGAGGTCGTGACTGACTGCTACCGACCGTTCCACCCGGCACAGACCGTGCGGAGTCACCACGGCCGCGAGGATCTTCACCGTGCGATGAGGATCTCCGGTGTCTCTCGTGGCTTAATATGTCTAAAATAGAACTGTTTACCTTCCCGCTCCAATGCCCTGTGTATCTGGAATTGGTTTATGCATGACGATGTCTGTCTCCCACCGTAGCCTGCAATGGGCATAGTTGTGGCTGTCGATCTGTATTCTCTCAAGTGCCGTGTCTCATCTCATTTTATGCCGTCAAGTCGTCTCCATCCCACAGCGGCGCCACAGACGCATCTCTCCCAGAACGCCCGCCTTCATCTGCGTTCATTCCGGTTGCATATCCGTGGAGTTTTCTCGGGAGTAAATAAGGAAGAGGTTTACCATCACCTCCTTCAGCACGATAAGCTCGAGTCTCCGCTTTCGACGCTCCGCCTTGCTGCCCGGCTCGAGGGAGTTATGACTTATAGTATCTCGCCTTCCACTCTTGTCGCCACCACTTAAGCTAGGATGGGGACGGATATGCCTCCGCTCGACTCTGTCCCGTAGTAGAGATCATAATCGGAAACCCTTCGGGTGTGACCCCGAGAGGGGAAGTGCCACGTACGGCCTGAGAATTGAGCAGAAATGATGGGTCGAGCCAGAGAGCAAGGGTGAAGACCGAGGCAGTGGCTGGGACAGCTACGTGGCGCATGACAGGGATATGGGGTGGGGGGTGGCCGTGGCTGGTAGGGCGATAGGCCGCCGTGAGCAGAGAACGTGTAGCCGTCTAGTCATACCGTACCCTTCCGACCACTCGGTACCGTGCTCTGCACGCAGTAATTGCTCAATAAAAACAATCGAATACTCTTCGATTCTCACGCTATCCCCACTCTTTTAGATTTCAGATGGTCTCCTAGCTTCTCAGTCCCTAGCCTCACTGCTCCGTCTACAACTCAGCCCTTACGCTTCACAGTTGAGGTGAGCTACTCATTGTGTCTGCGCCTCATTCTTTCATCTGTGTCTCATCTCTCAGTATTCTCTTGCTCACCCTTTTTTTCACTGACCCCCAACTTTCTTGTGTGGCAGACCCTTGGCTTCCCCCTTTAAGGATCTGATGAGATGACATCTTCTCCGGGTGGCATGGCATGATTCATCTGTCATCTCTCCACCCTATCTCCCCCTCCGGTGAATACTCTGACATTCTCATCGCCTAAAGATGTGGACATTCATTAGAATCTGGAAAGGATAGCCGGGCGGCGGCCACCGCCCGCACAAAAGGGTTTTGGAAGCCAAGGCTCCACACGTGGAACCGGTTCCGTCAGACGGGAGGAGGGCCGGGGCCCTCGATTCTATAGCCAGGCAAATCACTTCACTTCTCTGTGCCTCAGTTACCTCATCTGTAAAATGGGGATGACGACTGTGAGCCCCATGTGGGACAAGCTGTTTACTCTGTCTACCTAAGGATCCATAGGGCAGAGCATTATAGTCATCTTAGCTATGGCGATCAATGATTCACAGCCCCGGGAGGGAGGCGGAAAACAGTGTCTGTACCTAACCCACCAAAAAAAACCAACCCAAAAACCGAGATGGTCTGCAATCTTTTACCTCTCTGTCTCTACTCATGAGGTCTGACGCTTCCGGAGACCGAAGCGTCTGGGTCCTGACGAGGAGGATAGCGGAACTCAAGCTTCAAATGAGTGGGAGGAGGGGAGAGGAGGGCTTAGGGAAGGCTTCTGGGAGGAGATGTACTTTCAGTAAGGTTTTGAAAGGGGAGGAGAGAGATCATCTGTCTGAATTCTAGGGAGAGCCCGGTACCACAGAGCCAGTAGGCACGTCCCTGCCTACAACCAGCTTAAGGTCTAGAGGAGGAGACAGATGTTGATAGCAATGAATGAACCGCGGATCTCCATCCTCACCTTCACTTTCAGAAACAGTCCCGTCCCCTTGCCCCTTTAAGGAAAGCTAGGAAAAGAAGTCCATCGGCGTCGGACTTGGGAGATTCAACTATGGTCAGGAACGTTTCCCGGAAACAATCGAAGTCCTCTGCGTCTTTTTCTGACACCCCGGCGTCCGATCGGTGGTACTTGAGTGGAGAAGACTAGGCCGAGCACGCGATCCATGCTCTAGGGGAGCTCATAGCGTGCAGGGAGCTGTACTGAGCACTTGGAGGGGAGAATAGAGTTAATAGACCCTGTTGCCGTCTTTACGGAGCTTAAGGTCATTCGTTCGTTCAATCGCATTTATTGAGCACTTACCACGTGCAGAGCACTGTACTAAGCACTTGGGAAGTACCGTTCAGTGACAGAGAAAGTCCTTGCCCGTGCCATCATCATCATCATCATCAATCGTATTTATTGAGCGCTTACTATGTGCAGAGCACTGTACTAAGCGCTTGGGAAATACAAATTGGCAACATATACAGTCCCTACCCAACAGTGGGCTCACAGTCTAAAAGGCTTACTGTCTCGAAGGGAGGAGGCAGATAGCAAAACGAATAAGCAGGCATCGATAGAAATCAATAGAATTACGGATACAGACACATCAAAACAAGCGGGCGGCCCATCGATGGATCCGTCAGAGGTATTTACCGAGTGCTTACTGTAGGCAGAGCTCTGTAAAACGCTTAAGGGGTTACTTAGGATGCAGTAGAGGCGCTAGACACGTTCCCCGCCCACAGCGGCCTGACCGTCCAGAGGGAGAAACAGACATGGAAATAAATTTCCGATGGCTACGTACACCGATGGATCGGAGGGAAGGGGGAGGTGAATATCAAGCGCTTCAAGGGTGCACAGCCAAGCACGTAGACGGCCCAGAAGGGAGAGGGAGGGAAGCGAATGAAGGCTTAGGCGGGGAAGCCCTCTCGGAGGAGATCCGATTTGCGTCAGGATTTGAATTTGGGGAGAGCGGCCGTCTGTCAGATACGGCGGGGGAGGCCGTTCTGGGCCAGAGGCGGGATGTGGGAGCCGGGTAGGGTTGAATGAATGAATGACCGGAGTGGGGAGAGCAGGAGGAAGAGAGGTTAGCGAGGAGGTCAGTGCAATAGCTAGAGAGGGATATAATAAGCATTGGGATCATCACGGTAGGCGATAGCGGATTTTTTTGTTGATTTGTCTTTAAGGTATTCGTGAAGCACTTAGTACGTGCCGGGCACCGTTCCGAGCGCCGGTTCCGGTACCGATCACCGGTTCGAACGGAGAAGAAAGGGTGGATTCTAGAGATGTAGCGAAGGTAGAACCAACAGGTCTGGGCGACGGATCGGGTCGGAGGAGAGCGGTGAATCGAACATCACACCGAGGTCACGGGGCTCGGGGGATGGGGACTTTGAACTCGATCGGATGTGTTTCTCGAGCACTTTACCGCGTGCGGAGCACTGTCCTAAGCTTTTAGGAGGGTGCGATCTAACCGAGTCGGTAGTCACGTTCCCCGTCCGCTCCCTCTTGAAACCCCCGGGCTTTCCGCCCATCTCTTCTTGCCCTCCGTGGCTTGTCTAGTAAAGCTTTCCCGGGAGAAACTGAAATCAGCAAGCTTGATCTCCCTAAAATCTCCCACGCACACCCGTCCGGGCTCATCTTCCTCCCTTCTTCGACTCTTCCATCCTCATGAGCGCTTTCTCCAGAAAGAAGTCTCCCTCCTCCTCCATCTCACAAAATGTTTCTACCCTCCGTACCCCAAACCCCATCCTCGCACTCCTCATTAAAACACCCGTCTCCTCCTCTCTTCCCGACCGCTTATCCTTCATCGATGGGTCATTCCATCATCTTTATTTGAGCATGCACTGCCTGCAGAGCACCGGATAAAGCGCTTGGAAGAATATGACGCATGAGTCACTTTGCTTCTCTGAGCCTCGGTTACCTCATCTGTAAGATGGGGATTGAAGCTGGACACGGGCTTTGTCCAATCCAATCACTTTTGATCTACCGCAGCGCTCAGTACAGTGTACGAGGTAACGATCGTAAGGGTATTTGTTAAGTGCTCACTACGTGCCTAGCTCAGTTCTAACCATCGAGCACCATTCTAAGAGCTAGCGCCGGTTTCCCGAGGGCATCGGTTATTCGGGCTCCAGGGCAGAGACGTCGGCGGCGTTCGTCGGCCCTCGCCGTGTACGGGACACCGGACCGAGACCTCGGGAGAGTCCGGTGGAGTCGGGGGACACGTCTCCGGCCCACGGCGACCTTCGGCCTCGAGGCGGGTAGGTGGACGGCGATGTCGGCTCTACAGCTCCGAATGACCCGTGATCTTTCTCGAGGGCTCACTAAGGGGCGGGCCCTGTACTGACCTCCGGTGGCATCGAATCTCTGTTTTACAGATGAGGAAAGCGTCTCGTTAATGTCAGTGTTATTGTCTCATTACTGTTCATTGATATGAGCTGTTCTCAATTAGCATCGTTAACTACAAAGGAAAAAAAAGGAACCCAAATCATAGAGATGGCCGACCAAGTAGAGCTAAAACTGTTACCTGAGCAGCTCAATGGGGAGTGTTTTAAACTCTCCTGCGTAGGGGATGATGATTCTCATAAAAATCATGATGGTATTGGTTAAGCACTTACTACCTGCCAAGCGGTGAAGTAAGCGCTGGAGGAGATACAAGGTAATCGGGTCATCCCCATTCGTCCACTGATTTCGTCCCCATTTTTTCCGACGAGGGAACTGAGGCACAGAGAAGTGGCTTGCCCAAGGTCACACAGCAGACAAGTGGCGGAGATGTCCATATATAGACGAGGAAAGGGCCACAGGAATCGTGGCACGTAGGTAGCGTCCAAGCGGGCGCACGTCAACCGATACGGAAGCGCACGACTAGACTTCTCTGCGGGAAAATTTCCACCGCGAGGTCCCTCCCCTTTCCCCGCGCGAACACACGGACGTTTCCACCGAAATCCCTGCTCTGCCCTCTTCCGCCGTGCATCGCGTTCCCGTTGTCCGTCGCCCGTTCCCGGCCCCGTGGCGCATAAGTCTGTATCTGTCGTTTATCGATTTTTATCGATGTCCGTCTCCCTTCCTGTAGTCCGTAAGCCGGTCGTGGACGGGGGGAACATGTCTGTCGATTGAAGTACCATATGGTCCTAGGCGCTCAGCGCGGCGCTCCGCACATGGTAAGCGCTCAATAGATATGGGACGTGGACAGAGTCCAAGCCCATTTTTTGATGTCTTTCTCGGTACTTAGCAATTATTCCATTTTTAAAATAAAAGAGAGAGAGAGAAACATTTTTTTTTCTTGGTATGCACCTCTTAGTCTACAGAACATTTTACTTCATTATTAAACTGACACAGACAGACAAATAGGAGACAAGAGCATTATTCAGGTTAAGGCATATACGCATGTACAACCTTATTTGACTTTATGTAGACACTTATACACACCATCTTATTTACACTCTATAGTACTTATCTCTATACAGGCGCACACAGACACACATTGCATTTACAGACGGACCCGGAGAATTGAACCAACAACCTCTGAATTCAGAAACCAACCACTTACCTCTGTTCCACGAGCTGCTTCACACTGGCTGCTTGTTTGGCTTGGCCCCTTAAGCTCTCCTTCTAAGAGAAAACAGGTGAGCTACAGAGTTTTTTTGTTTTCCTCCTCATTTAATTAGCTCATCTGCTTGAAATAGGATAAACGAAGAGCTTCTCTCATGAGGCCTGTGGTGGCTTAGAGGGAAGGTAACAGCCTTGAAAGGCTGGAGACCTGGGTTCTAATCCCCTCTCTGCTATGAAAACTAAAAAATAGTGCAAATACATGGGAGTGTTAAAAATAAATCACCTAGCAGGGGTGAGGTAAAATTTTTTGATTCTACCTTGTCAGTAATCTCTGAAACTGATTAATTTAATAACTTAATCGATCACAGCTAAAAACTAGTCAATCACAATTAACCCTAGCTGGGAATGACTGATTTCAATATTAGCAGGATAAAAATCGATGCAGGTCAATCATCATTTATGAATCATGACAAATTAATCAATCACAGCTGTGATTGATTAAGTTATCATTGAATCAATTGATAACAATTGAAAGCAATCAATTTATTAATCAATTATTCACAGCTGTGATAAATTATGATGGGGAAAGGGGGAGGGGGGAAAGGGGGGGGGAGGGGGGGAAAGGGGGGGGGAGGGGAGGGGGGAAAAGGGGGGGGAGGGGGGGGGAGGGGGGGGAAAGGGGGGGAGGGGAGGGGAGGGGGGGGGAAAGGGGGGGAGGGGAGGGGGATCCTGGTACCCCCCTCCAGGTCCTTATCATTCTTAATCATCGATGCTAATGCTATCATAAGTGTTAATGTTACTATTTTTAATTGAGATTAAATTAATTAAATTAATTGTCATTCTCCTTGTTATCGTCATTGTCATTAATGTTAATATTACCCTTATTGCTAATGTGGCTGTTCTTACTTGACAAAGGCATTGGTCAAGTAAGTAGTCTTATTATTTTCTTTATTTATCATTGATGTTGCTATCATCATTGTTGTTAATGCTGTCATTCTTATTTGACGAAGGTATTCTTTTTGTACTTGTTGTTATTGTTGTTACTTTTTTCTACCTAATGAGGTTAATAAAGTACGTTGAGTGATACAATAATAATCATTATTACGGGCACTATTTCTTTACACTTAAGGTTAACTAAGAAAAGCTTAAAACAATTAATGGTAATACAGTAGTGTTGACAGAAACAATACCTCTATCATTATTATAGCTGTTATTTCTTTACACATAACCAAGTTAACTGAGACTAGCCTAAAACAACTAAGAGTAATACAGTAATAATGACAGGAACACTACCTTTGTCTTTATTTCTTTATTCTTAACAAGGTTAATTAAGAACAGCTTGAAACAATTAGTGGTAATACATGAATAATGACAGAAACAATACCTCTGTCATCATTATTATAGCTATCATTTCTTTACACATAACTGAGTTAACTGAGAATAGCTTAAAACACCTAATGATACTACAGTAATAATAACAGGAACGCTACCTTTTTATTTCTTTGTTCTTAACAAGGTCAATTAAGAGCAGCTTGAGACAATTAATGGTAATACAATGATGGTGACACAAGCAATACCTTTGTCAAACAAGAATGGCAGCATTAACGATAACAATAGTAACGATAGAAACAATACCTGTATCAAATAAGAATGGCAACATTAACAATAATGACAATAATAATACCTTTGTCAAATAAGAACAACCACACTAGCAATAAGGGTAATATTAACATTAATGATAATGACAATGACAAGGAGAACAACAATACCTTTGTCAATTATAAACAGTAATGTTAACAACAACGATAGCATTAGCATCGATGATTAAGAATGATAAGGACCTGGAGGGGGTTACCAGGATCCCCCTCCCCTCCCCCCCTTTCCCCCCCCTCCCCTCCCCCCCCTTTCCCCCCCCTCCCCTCCCCCCCTTTCCCCCCCCTCCCCTCCCCCCCCTTTCCCCCCCCTCCCCCTCCCCCCCTTTCCCCCCCCTCCCCTCCCCCCCCTCCCCCCTCCCCCCCCTTTCCCCCCTCCCCTCCCCCCTTCCCCCTTTCCCCCTCCCCTCCCCCATTGATTCATATCATGATTTATCACAGCTGTGAATAATTGATTAATAAATTTATTGATTTCAATTGTCATCAATTGATTAAATGATAACTTAATGAGTCACAGCTGTGATTAATTAATTTGTCATGATTCATAAGTTATGACTGATGCATCGATTTTTGTCCTGTTAATATTGAGATCAGTCATTCACAGCTGTGGTTAATTGTGACTGATTTTTAGCTGTGATTAAGGTATTAAATTAATCAGTTTTAGAGATTACTGACAAGGTAGAAGTAAAAATTTTAATCTCACCCCTCCTAGGTGATTTCTTTTAAACACTCCCATGTATTTACAATTTTTTTTTAGTTTTCAGAGCAGAGAGGGGACTAGAACCCAGGTCTCCAGCCTTTCAAGGCTGTTACCTTCCCTCTAAGCCACCACAGGCCTCACGGAAAAAAGCTCTTCGTTCATCCTATTTCAAGCAGATGACCTAGTTAGATGAGGAGAAAAAAAAAAAAACTCTCTAATTCACCTGTTTTCTCTTAGAAGGAGAGCTTAAGGGGCCAAGCCAAACAAGCAGCCAGTGTGAAGCAGCTCGTGGAACAGAGGTAAGTGGTTTGTCTTTGAATTCAAAGGTCATTGGTTCAATTCTCCGTGTCTGTCTATAAATGTAATGTGTGTCTGTGTGCGCCTGTATAGAGATAAATACTATAAGGTATAAGTACTATAAGGTATAAATAAGATGGTTGGTATAAGTGTCTACATAAAGTATAATAAGGTTGTACATGTGTAGATGCCTTAACCTATATAACGCTCTTGTTCCCTATCTGTCTGTGTCAGTTTAATAATAAAGTGTCCTGTAGGGTAAGAGATATGTACCCCCAAAAATAAATAATGTTTCTCTCTTTCTTTTTTTTTAAATGGGATAATTGCTAAGTACCAAGAAAGACATCAAAAAATGGGCTTGGACTCTGTCCACGTCCCATATCTATTGAGCGCTTACCGTGTGCGGAGCGCCGCGCTGAATGCTTGGGACCGTACGGTGCTTCGATCAACGGACACGTCCCCCGTCCGCGACCGGCTTACGGTCTAGAGGAAGGGAGACGGACGTTGATAAGAATCGATAAACGACAGATACGGACGTAAGCGCCACAGGGCCGGGAACGGGAGACGGACAAAGGGAACGCGATGCACGGCGGAAGAGGGCAGAGCAGGGACTTCGGTGGAAATATCCCTGTGTTCGCGCGGGGAAAGCGGAGGGACCTCGGGGTGGAAATTTTCCTGCAGAGGAATCAAGCCGTGTGCTTCCGTATCGGTCGACGCGCGCCCGCTTGGACGCTACCTACTTGCCACTCTTTACCTGCCACGATTCCTGTGGCCCTTTCCTCGTCTATACACGGACATCTCCGCCACTCGTCTGCTGTGTGACCTTGGGCAGGCCACTTAACTTCTCTGTGCCTCTGTTCCCTCGTCGGGAAAAATGGGGACGAAGACAGTGGACGAATGGGGACGACCCGATTACCTTGTATCTCCTCCAGCGCTTACTTCACCGGTTGACACGTAGTAAGTGCTTAACCAATACCATCATGATTTTTATGATGATCATCATCTCCTACGCAGGAGCGTTTAAAACACTCCCCATTGAGCTGCTCAGGTAAAAGTTTTAGCTCTATTTGGTGGGCCATCTCTAAAACTTGGGTTCCTTTCTTTTCCTTTGTAGTTAACGATGCTAATTGAGAACAGCTCAGAGCAATGAACAGTAATGAGACAATAACATTGACATTAACGAGATGCTTTCCTCATCTATAAAACAGAGATTCGATGCCACCGGAGGTCTGTACGGGACCCGCCCCTTAGTGAGCCCTCGAGAAAGATCACGGGTCATTCGGAGCTATAGAGCCGACATCGCCGTCCACCTACCCGCCTCGAGGCCGAAGGTCGCCGTGGGCCGGAGACGTGTCCCCCGACTCCGCCGGACTCTCCCGAGGGCTCGGTCCGGTGTCCCGTACACGGCGAGGGCCGACGAACGCCGCCGACGGCGAGCCTTATCGTCTCCGCCCTGGTGCCCGAATAGCCGATGCCGTCGGGGAACGGCCCTCGACGGTTAGAACTGAGCTTGGCACGTCGTTAGCACTTAACAAATGCCATTATGATTATTACCTTGTACACTGTACTGAGCTCCGGGGTAGATCAAAGGTGATCGGATCGGACGCGGCCCATTTCCCACAGAGGGCTCACGGCTTTAATCCCCATCTTACAGATGAGGTAACCGAGGCTCAGAGAAGCAGTGACGCGCCCGAGGTCGCACGGCAAGCCGGGAAGGCGTCTACGGATGCTATCGCTTCGTACTCTTCCAAGCGCTCGATCCGGTGCCCAGCACACGTTGAGCGCTCAATAAAGATGACGGAACGACAGATGGATGAAGGATAAGCGGTCAGAAAGGGAAGAGAGGAGGAGACGGGTGTTTTAATGAGGAGTGCGGGAATGGGATCGGGGATAACGAGGGTAGATAGAATTTGGGAGGAAGAGGAGGAGGAGGGAAACCTCTTCTGGAGATAACGCTCTTGAGGATAGGAGAGTCAAAGAGGGGAGGAAGATGACCCTAGATGGGTGTGCGAGGAAAATTTTAGGGAGATCAAGCTTGCTGATTTCAATTATTCCCAGGGAAGCTTCTAGAGAAAACATTGAGGGCAAGAAGAGATGGGTGGAAAGCCAGAGGATTTCAAGAGTGAGAGGACGGGAAACGTGACTACCGACTCAGACCGCACTCTCCCGAGAGCTTAGTACTTAGCTCTGCACGCGGTCAAGTGCTCGAGAAACACTTCCGATTGAGTTCAAAGTCCCCGTCCCACGAGCCCCGTGACCTCGGTGTGATCTTCGATTCATCGCTCTCCTCCGACCCGATCCGTCGCCCAGACCTGTCGGTTTTGCCTTCGCGACATCTCTAGAATCCACCCTCTCTTCTCCGTCCGAACCGGTGATCGGTACCGGAACCGGCGCTCGGTACGGTGCCTGGCGCGTACTAGGTGCTTCCTGAATACCTTAAAGACAAACAAACAAACAAAAATCTGCTATTGCCTACCGTGATGATCCCCATGCTTATTACATCCCTCTCTAGCTATTGCCCCAACCTCCTCGCTAACCTCTCTTCCCCCCTGCTGTCCCCACTCTGGTCATTCATTCATCCAACCCTATTTATTGAGAGCTTGCAGTGTGCAGAGCACTGTACCGAGGGCTCGGAATGCACAATTCAGCAATAAAGAGAGACGATCCCTGCCCAAGCCGGGCTTTCATTCTTGACTCTGCTATCCGGATCTTTAAAAAAAAAAGATAACAAAACATTCGGTTCCCGTTTCCCCACTCCCCGAGAACCTCCGGGAGTCACCCGTCCACCTCGGCGCCCTAAAGAAACGCCTTGCGGCTGCCTTTAAAGATTCGTCCCCTCCTCCCTCCCCTCGCTGATTTCCCACTCCATCCCAGCTGGCACGCTCCGCTCCCCTGAGGCCAACCTGCTGGCCGTCCCTCCGTCTCATCCATCTCGCCCCCCCCTACCCGGCTCCCACGTCTCGCCTCTGACCTGGAATGGGCCTCCCCCGCCGTATCTGACAGACGGCCGCTCTCCCCACATTCAAATCCTGACGCAAACCGGATCTCCTCCGAGACGGCTTCCCCGCCTAAGCCTTCGTTCGCTCCAATCCCTCTCCCTTCTGGGCCGTCTACGTGCTTGGCTGTGCACCCTTGAAGCGCCTGATATTCACCTCCCCCTTCCCTCTGATCCATCAGCGTGCGTAGCCGTCGGAAATTTATTTCAATGTCTGTTTCTCCCTCTGGACAGCCAAGTCGCTGTGAGTGGGGAACGTATCTAGCGACTCTACTGCATCCTAAGTAACCCCCTAAGCGCTGTACAGTACTCTGCCCCTAGTAAGCGCTCAGTAAATACCACTGACGGATCGACTGATGGGCTGCCCGCTTGTTTTGATGGGTCTTTATCTGTAATTCTATTGATTTCTATCGATGCCTGTTTACTCATTTTGATACCTGCCCTTCGAAACAGAAAGCCCGGTGCGGGCAAGGACTTTCTCTCTTTATTGCTGAATTGTACTTCCCAAGCGCTTAGCAAAGTGCTCTGCGTGTCGTAAGTGCTCAATAAATGCGATTGAATGAACGAATGACCTTAAGCTCTTTAGACGGCGATCGGGCCTATTAAATCTATTCTCCCCTCCCAAGTGCTCGGTACAATGCTCGGCACGCTGCGAACTCCCCGAGAGCACGGATCCTGTGCCCGGCCCAGTCTTCCACGCTCAAGTACCGCCGATCGACCGACGCGACGCTGGGGCGTCAGAAAAAGACGGAGAGGGTTTTGATCGTTTTTGGCAAACGTTCCCGGCCGTAGGTGAATCTCCTGATTCGGACACCGATGAGCTTCTTTTGCTAGCTTTCCTTGAAGGGGCAAGGGGACGGGGGACAGGACTGTTTTTGGAAGAGAAGGTGAGGACGGGGATCTGCGGTTTATTCATTGCTATCGACATGTGTCTCCCCCTCGAGACCTTAAGCTGGTCGTAGGCAAGGGACGTGCCTACTGGCTCTGAGAATTTGTACTTCCAATTTGTACTTCCCAAGCGCTTAGTACAGTGCTCTGCACATAGTAAGCGCTCAATAAATATGATTGATGATGATGAGAACCGGGCTCTCCCAAGTGCTTGGTAGAATTCAGACAGATGATCGCTCTCCTCTCCCTTCAAAACCTGATTGAAAGTACACCTCCTCTAAGAAGCCTTCCCTAAGCCCTCCTCTCCCCTCCTCCCACTCCTCCCTGCACCACTCTCCTTTGCCCCTTCAAGCAGCGGGACTCAGTGGAAAGAGCCCAGGCTTGCGAGTCAGAGGTCAGGGGTTCTAATCCCACCACTTGTCAGCTGGGTGACTCTCTATGTTGCCAACTTGTACTTCCCAAGCGCTTGGTACAGTGCTCTGCACACAGTAAGCGCTCAATAAATACGATTGATGATGATGATGGGCAAGTCACTTCACTTCTCTGGGCCTCGGTTACCTCATCTGTAAAATGGGGATTAAGATTGTGAGCCCCACGTGGGACAACCTGATCACCTTGTATCCCCCCAGCACTTAGAACAGTGCTTTGCACATAGTAAAGGCCTCTTCCAGGAAGCCTTCCCAGACTGAGCCCCCTCCTTTCTCTTCCCCTCCTCATCCCCCCGCCTTACCTCCTTCCCTTCCCCACAGCACCTGCATATATGTATATATGTTTGTACATATTTATTACTCTATTTTACTTGTACATATCTATTCTATTTACTTTATTTTGTTAATATGTTTGGTTTTGTTCCCCTTCTAGACTGTGAGCCCACTGTTGGGTAGGGACCGTCTCTATAGGTTGCCAACTTGTACTTCCCAAGCGTTTAGTACAGTGCTCTGCACACAGTAAGCGCTCAATAAATATGATTGATTGACTGATTGATAGTAAGCGCTTAACAAATACCAGCATCATCATCATCATCTGTATATAGCTGTACTGTGCCAGGCGGGAGCCTCGTAGGAGAGAGTCGAAGGCGGAGACTCGAGTCAGCCGTGCGGAAAGAGGCGACGATACACCGCTTCCATATTTTTACTGGGAAAAATACGCTACCAGAAGGATTGCAGATGAAAGTGGGTCATTCTGGGAGAGGTGTGTCCGTGGCATCGCTATGGGTCAGGGATGGACATATATCTGTAATTCATTTATTCATTTATATTCCTGTCTGTCTCCCCCTTTAGACTGTGAGCCTATTGTGGGCAGGAATGTGTCTGTTGGGTGTTATATGGTACTATCCCAAGCACTCATTACAATCAATCAATCAATCGTATTTATTGAGCGCTTACTGTGTGCAGAGCACTGTACTGAGCGCTTGGGAAGTACAAGTTGGCAACATATAGAGACGGTCCCTACCCAACCGTGGGCTTTGCACACGAACGCCCAATATATACCACTGAACGAACGAAAGAATCATCTGCCCCCAATAAACACTCGATAAATAAGATCGATTGATTGAGAAAAGCAAGTTCCTGAAGAATTTTTTGTTGTTTGTTTATGGTATTTTGTTCAGCGCTTACTATGTGTCGGGCACAGTACTGAGCACGGAGGTCAATTCATTCATTCATTCATTCAATCGTATTTATTGAGCGCTTACTGTGTGCAGAGCACTGGACTAAGCACTTGGGAAGTACAAGTTGGCAACATATAGAGACGGCCCCTACCCGACAGTGGGCTCACGGTTTAGAAGGGGGAGACAGACAACAAAACAAAACAAAATAAATAGAAAAAATATATACAAATAAAATAAATAATAATAATGATGGCATTTATTAAGCGCTTACTATGTGCGGAGCACTGTTCTAAGTACTGGGGGGGATACAAGGTGATCAAGTTGTCCCACATGGGGCTCACAGTCTTAACCCCCATTTTGCAGATGAGGTAACTGAGGCTCAAAGAAGTTAAGTGACTTGCCCAAGGTCACACGGCTGACATGGGGTGGAGTTGGGATTCAAACTCATGACCCCTGACACCAAAGCCCGTGCTTGTTCCACTGAGCCACGCTAAATAGAGTAATAAATATATGCAAACATATGTACATATATACAGGTGCTGTGGGGAGGGGAAGGAGGGGGAGAGGAAGGAGGGGGCTCAGTCTGGGAAGGCCTCCTGGAGGAGGTGAGCTCTCAGTGGGGCTTTGAAGGGAGGAAGAGAGCTAGCTTGGCGGATGGGCAGAGGGAGGGCGTTCCAGGCCCGGGGGATGACGTGGGCCGGGGGTCGACGGCGGGACAGGCGAGAACGAGGTACGGTGAGGAGATTAGCGGCGGAGGAGCGGAGGGTGCGGGCTGGGCTGGAGAAGGAGAGAAGGGAGGTGAGGTAGGAGGGGGAGAGGGGATGGACAGCCTGGAAGCCCAGGGTGAGGAGATACAATGTAGTCAAGTGGGACGTAGTCCCTGTCCCGCGTGGGGCTCCACCATGCAAATTCCCATTTTACTGACGAAGTAACTGAGGGGTCGAGAAGGGAAGCAACTTGCCCAAGATCGCACGGCAACCGAGTGGCGGAGCCCGGATTAGACCCCGCTGACTCCCAGGAACGTGCTCTATCCGTGAGGCCACAGTGCTTCCTCAGGGTCCCCGTCCTCACAGCTGGGGGAACCCAGGCCGGGGGCACCGAGAGGGACCAGCGGGACGGAGGCCCCGGGAGCCCGGGCCCGCCCTAACCGGGGTCAGCCCCCAAGTCACCACGGACCCCCCGGACGTATGATTTCTTAAGCCCTTCCGAGGAGCCCGCTAATGTGCTAAGCACTAGGGTAGGTACAAGATCATCAGGTCGGGCACAGTCCGATCGATCGAGTGCTCCCTATACGCAGAGCACCGACCCAAGGCTACTATGTACCCTTCGCGTGAGCGGCGATGAGTGGACTGAGCCCTCGGGGAAATCCAGAGCCGAGAAGCCGGCCGGGAGCCCCCTCGTCGAGCGCTCCCCGAGCCGGGCCTCCGCACGTGGAATCGCTCTGAGGCTCTGTCGCGGGCGAGATGAAGTAGGATGAGGTTTCATGGCTGCTTGGGGAAGAGGGGGGCCTTCCTGAGTGGTAGATCAAGCTTCGACCACCAGACGGGAGGAAAACCCGTCCACGGCGCGGACGCTTCCTCGCGCACTCGCACGGCTTGCCCGTTTGCATCCCGGCAGGAGAGCGCCGGCCTGCCGAGTCACGGGATCCGGCTTCTCCTCCCCGCTCCGCCGCATAACCTCGACTCGCAAGCCGCCTCGCTTCTCCGGGGCTCCGTCTCCTCAGTCGTAAAATGGGGATTCGATGCCTGTCGATCCGTCGATCGATCGTACTTAATGAGCGCTTACTGTATGCAAAGCGCTGCGCTGAGCGGTTGGGACAACACAAAAGAACTTCCCTGCCCACAACGACCTTACGGTCCAGAGGGGGAGATGGACGTAAATATAAATCAATCAATCAATTGCAGATGTGGACAAAATGGCTGTGGGGACTGTGGAGGGGGGTGAGGTGAATAAAAGGAGAAAGTCGGGGCGACACAGAACGGAGCGGGAGAACTTAGTGGGGTCAGGTTGCCCAGAAGAGATGTGCCTTCAATAACTCTGGGAGGGTGCGGAGAGCGGCCGTCTGTCGGAGACGAGAAGCGGTGTCACTTGGTGGAAAGAGCCCCGTCTCGGGAGTCAGAGGACGTGGATTCTAATCCCGGCTCCGGCACTTCTCTGCTGTGGGACCTTGGTCAGGTTGCTTCACTTCTCTGTGCCTCACTGAACTTATCTGTAAAATGGGGATTAAAAGTGAGCCCCACATGCGACAACCTGATCACCCTGTATTTACCCCAGTGCTTAGAAGAGGGCTTGGCACATAGTAAGCGCTTAACAATGACCACCACTAGTATTATTATTATTATAATAAGAGGGAGGGCATTCCAGGATGTACCGGGGGAGTGGCGAGGTGAAGGAAGAAGAGGGCAAGGCGACCGAGCGCTTTAAAGCTGACGGTGAGGAGCTTCTGCTCGACGTGGAGGTGGACGGGCAACCTCTGGAGGTTCTTGAAGAGTAGGGAGACGGGATCTGAATGTTTTTGTAGCAAAATCATCCGTGAAGTAAGGGCTGGAGTGGCAGGAGGCGGGGAGGTCGAAACAGCCATGGGAGCGGTAAAGGATGAGCGTTCGGCCGTGTGGATGCAGAGGAGAGAGCAGATTTTATTCACGGAGTGAAGGTCCAACTGACAGGATCCGGTGACACGCTGAATATGTCGGTTGAATCGGAGAGCTGATAGATTGCTCTACAAAAACGTTCAGTCCCCGTCTCCCCGCTCCTCAAGAAGCTCCTCCAGGCTGTCAGACGCAGGAGGCGGTCAGTCATTGGTATTTGAGCGCTTACTGTGTGCAGAGCACTGTATTAAGCCCCTTGAGAGGGGATGATACAGTGGCACACAGGCGGGCCCTCCCTGCCAGACCGGGAGTCCCGTGAGGGGCTCCCCGTCTGTCCCCGCATTTGGCATGCGGTCGGCACTTACCGTGGGCCAGATAGCTGGAATTCATTCGTTTATTCATTTCTATTAATGTCTGTCTCCCCCTCTAGACTGTGAGCTCATTGTGGGCAGGGAATGTGTCTGTCATATTGTCGTGTTGTACTCCCCCAAGCAATCAGTACGGTGCTTCGCACACAGAAACTCGCTCCATAAATACAACTGAACAAATAGCTGAACAGTTTTCATTCATTCAATCATATTTATTGAGCACTTACTGTGTGTAGAGCACTGTACCAAGCTCTTGGGAAGTACAAGTCGGCAACATACAGAGACGGTCCCTACCCAACAGCGGGCTCGCAGTCTAGAAGGGGGAGACAGACAACAAAACATAATAAATAGAATAAATGTGTACGGGTAAAATAGAGTAATAAATACGTACAAACATCTATACATATATACAGGTGCTGTGGGGAGGGGAAGAAGGTAAGGCGGGGGGATGAGGAGGGGGAGAGGAAGGAGGGGGCTCAGTCTGGGAAAGCCTCATCATCCTTGTCATCCATACCACCCTGGTCTGGCAAAGGAAGACCACAGATGGGTGGTTTGGGGGAGGAGGCGGGCAGGTCTTTGTCCTTGGGCCCATTTGCACAATAAAGCCCTTTATACGGGCAGGGAACATCTCTGCCCATAATTTATTCCTATTAATGTCCGTCTCTGCCCCCTTAGGCCGTAAACTCATCACAGGCAGGGGACGTGGTTGCTGAGTCTGTGGGATTGGACTCTCCAGGAGCTCCGTCCAGGGCTCCGCACGAACTTAGTGCTCGATAAATACCGGCGATCGAACGATGAAGAGGGGAGGCCCGGCCGACGGGGCGGACGCCGAGAGCGGCGGCCGCCCGGGGTGGCTCCGGAGAGAGGCCCGGCCCCCCGTCTGTGGGTCCCGGGTGGTGGACCGCCACCTTTCCGTGGCTCGAGCCTCTGTGGCGCTGGCTTTTGTGGGTGTCTGGTCACCGTGGGGCTGAAAGATTTAAGAATCAGAGCTGGACACATCCACGGCGAAGGACTCGATCTATCCCATTTTCAATCGGTCGGTCAATCGGTGATATCCACTGAGTGCGGATAAATACCGGATCCAATCGATACCATTGTGCTGAGCACTTGGGAGAGTGCGATATGATACAGTTACTACTACCGATAATAATAATGATAGTCATAATAACGGCATCTATTAAATGCTTATTATGTGTCAAGCAAGGTTCTAAGTGCCTGTGGCTGGTACGAGTTAATCGGTTCAGACACAATCCCTGTCCCACATGGCGGGCACGGTCTAAATCAGAGGGAGAATAGGCATTTAATCCCCGTTTTACAGTTGAGGAAACTGAAGCGCAGAGAAGTGAAGCGTCTTGGCCAAAGGGCCACTGCAAGCGACCGGAAGACCCGGGATTAGAACCCAGATCCTCTGACTCCCGGGCCCGAGCTCTTCCAACTAGGGCACGATGCTTGAAGTGAGTGGCGTAGATGCACTAGGTTCTCAACTGGTCCTGCAGCTGTCCTCTTTTCTTGGTCTCTGACCTCCCTCTCCCAGCTGTTTCAGCCCTAGGCCCGCTTGCCCACTCAAATCACTTAACTTGATTCACTCAAGACAATTCTGGCTCTTGGAGTGACTCCTGGATTTACTCAGGACAATTTAGTGACAAAGGTGAAACTACTCTCTTGTGCTAATCAAGACCCACGGCCCTGTTTAGCAGTAGTCTCAGATCTTCTAGAACAGAGCAGATCTGGGGTTGGATAGAAAACTGCTTTCTATTCTAAAGTATTTCTCTTTGTATTCTTCTGATACAAATACTGTATTCTTTATTGTATTGTCTTCCATTGTATTCCTTATTGCATTCTGATATTGTATTCTGAGAATATGAATGTTATACCAATGGTCCCCTGAGGGGTGGGGACCCTGTCTTTTCCTCTCCTAATGATAGCGATGACTATAATAGTCATTGTGGCATCTGTTAGGGTTTACGATGTGCCAAGCACTGTACTAAGCAGTGGGACAACCACAAGATGACCAGGTCAGACCCAATCTGCCCCAGGAGGAGGTCCCAGTCCAAAGAAGATGGAGAACGGGTACTGAACCCCTGAAAACAGGGGAAAGAGAAGCTAAGGGAAGTGAAATGACTTCCCCAACGTCACAGAGCGCCTGAATCCCCATTTTGCAGATGAGGGAGCAGAGGCAGAGAGAAGTTCGGTGACTTGCCCAAGGACACAAAGCAGGCAACTAAGTGCAGGCTGCCTGCAGAGCACTGTACTCAGCACGTGAAAAAGTATGACACTAGAGTTGGTAAGCACACTCCCTGCTCAAAATGAGCTTACGGCCTAGAGGGGGTAGACAGACATGAAGAGGAATCATTTAGGTCCATTCATTGATCATTCAATTCATTCCATCATATTTACTGAGCTCTTACTGTATGCAGAGCACTGTACTAAGCACTTAGGAGAGGACAATACAACAGTTTTCCAGACTGAAAGCTCATTGAAAGCAGGGAATTCATTCATTCATTCAATCAATCGTATTTATCGAGCACTTACTGTGTGCAGAGCACTGTACTAAGCACTAGGGAAATACAAGTCGGCAACATATAGAGACGGTCCCTACCCAACAATGGGCTCACAGCCTAGAAGGGGGAGACAGAAAACAAAACAAAACATGTAGACAGACGTCAAAATCGTCAGAGCAAATAGAATTATAGTTATCTGTCCGTCATTAACAAAATAAATAGAACAGTAAATATGCACAAGTAAAATGAATAGAGGAATAAATCTGTACAAACATATACAGGTACTGTGGGGAGGGGAAGGAGGTAGGGCGGGGGGGATGGGGAGGAGGAGAGGAAAAAGGGGGCTCAGTCTGGGAAGGTCTCCTGGAGGAGGTGAGCTCTCAGTAGGGTTTTGAAGGGAGGAAGAGCGCTAGTTTGGCAGATGCGCGGAGGGAGGGCATTCCAGGCCAGGGGAAGGACGGGGGCCGGGGCCTGACGGCGGGATCCTTCCCGGCGGTATCTTCAGATGAGATCTCCTCCCTCCTCTCAAGTGCTACTCCGGCCACCTGTGCTTCTGACCCCATTCCCTCTCATTTTATGAAATCTCTCACCCCTTCCCTCCTCCCCTCCTTAACTTCCATCTTCAACCGCTCACTCTCCACTGGTTCCTTCCCCTCTTGCCTTCAAACATGCCCACATCTCCCCCATCCTAAAAAACCCCTCTCTTGACCGCACCTCCCCTGCTACTTATCACCCTATCTCCTTCCTACCATTCCTTTCCAAACTCCTTGAACGAGTCGTTTACACCCGCTGCCTCGAATTCCTCAACTCCAACTCTGTCCTAGATCCCCTCCAATCTGGCTTCTGTCCCCTACACTGCACCGAAACTGCCCTCTCAAAGGTCACCAACGACCTCCTGCTTGCCAAATCCAACAGCTCCTACTCTATTCTAATCCTGCTCGACCTCTCGGCTGCCTTTGACACTGTGGACCGCCCACTTCTCCTCAACACGCTCTCCGACCTTGGCTTCACAGACTCCGTCCTCTCCTGGTTCTCCTCTTATCTCTCCGGCCGTTCATTCCCAGTCTCCTTTGTGGGCTCCTCCTCCCCCTCCCATCCCTTTACTGTGGGGGTTCCTCAAGGGTCAGTTCTTGGTCCCCTTCTGTTCTCTATCTATGCTCACTCCCTCGGTGAACTCATTCGCTCCCACGGTTTCAACTATCATCTCTACGCTGATGACACCCAAATCTACATCTCTGCCCCTGCTCTCTCTCCCTCCCTTCAGGCTCAGGTCTCCTCCTGCCTTCAGGACATCTCCATCTGGATGTCTTCCCACCATCTAAAACTCCATATGTCCCAGACTGAACTCCTTATTTTCCCTCCCAAACCCTGCCCAATCCCTGACTTTCCCGTCACTGTAGATGGCACTACCATCCTTCCCGTCTCACAAGCCCGCAACCTTGGTGTCATCCTCGACTCTGCTCTCTCGTTCACCCCTCACATCCAATCCGTCACCAAAACCTGCCGGTCTCACCTCCGCAACATCGCCAAGACCCGCCCTTTCCTCTCCATCCAAACTGCTTCCTTGCTGGTTCAGTCTCTCATCCTATCCTGACTGGATTACTGCATCAGCTTCCTCTCTGATCTCCCATCCTCCTGTCTCTCCCCACTCCAGCGCTTAGAACAGTGCTTTGCACATAGTAAGCGCTTAACAAATACCAACATTATTATTATTCAGTTTATACTTCACACTACTGCCCAGATCATCTCTGGGCAGACACGCTCTGGGCATGCCCATGTCTCTCCCATCCTAAAAAAACCCTCTCTTGACCCCACCTCACCTTCTAGTTATCGTCCCATATCCCTCCTACCATTCCTTTCCAAACTCCTTGAACGAGTTGTCTACACGCGCTGCCTAGAATTCCTCAACAACGACTCTCTCCTCGACCCCCTCCAGTCTGGCTTCCGTCCCCTTCATTCCACGGAAACTGCCCTCTCAAAGGTCACCGATGACCTCCTGCTTGCCAAATCCAACGGCTCCTACTCTGTCCTAATCCTCCTCGACCTCTCAGCTGCCTTTGACACTGTGGACCACCCCCTTCTCCTCAACACGTTACCTGACCTTGGCTTCACTGACTCCGTCCTCTCCTGGTTCTCCTCTTATCTCTCCGGTCGTTCTTTCTCAGTCTCTTTTGCGGGCTCCTCCTCCCCCTCCCATCCTCTTACTGTGGGGGTTCCCCAAGGTTCAGTGCTTGGTCCCCTTCTGTTCTCAATCTACACTCACTCCCTTGGTGACCTCATTCGCTCCCACGGCTTCAACTATCATCTCTACGCTGATGACACCCAGATCTCCATCTCTGCCCCTGCTCTCTCCCCCTCCCTCCAGGCTCGCATCTCCTCCTGCCTTCAGGACATCTCCATCTGGATGTCCGCCCGCCACCTAAAGCTCAACATGTCGAAGACTGAGCTCCTTGTCTTCCCTCCCAAACCTTGTCCTCTCCCTGACTTTCCCATCTCTGTTGACGGCACTACCATCCTTCTCGTCTCACAAGCCCGCAACCTTGGTGTCATCCTCGACTCCGCTCTCTCATTCACCCCTCACATCCAAGCCGTCACCAAAACCTGCCGGTCTCAGCTCCGCAACATTGCCAAGATCCGCCCTTTCCTCTCCATCCAAACCGCTACCCTGCTAATTCAAGCTCTCATCCTATCCCGTCTGGACTACTGCACTAGCCTTCTCTCTGATCTCCCATCCTCGTGTCTCTCTCCACTTCAATCCATACTTCATGCTGCTGCCCGGATTATCTTTGTCCAGAAACGCTCTGGACATATTACTCCCCTCCTCAAAAACCTCCAATGGCTACCGATCAATCTGCGCATCAAGCAGAAACTCCTCCCCCTGGGCTTCCAGGCTGTCCATCACCTCGCCCCCTCCTACCTCACCTCCCTTCTCTCCTTCTCCAGCCCAGCCCGCACCCTCCGCTCCTCCACCGCTGATCTCCTCACTGTACCTCGCTCTCACCTGTCCCGCCATCGACCCCCGGCCCACGTCATCCCCCGGGTCCGGAATGCCCCCAATCCCTCTGCCCATCCGCCAAGCTAGCTCTCTTCCTCCCTTCAAGGCCCTGCTGAGAGCTCACCTCCTCCAGGAGGCCTTCCCAGACTGAGCCCCTTCTTTCCTCTCCCCTCGTCCCCCTCTCCATCCCCCCGTCTTACCTCCTTCCCTTCCCCACAGCACCTGTATATATGTATATATGGTTGTACATATTTATTACTCTATTTATTTATTTATTTATTTATTTTACTTGTACATTTCTATCCTACTTATTTTATTTTGTTGGTATGTTTGGTTCTGTTCTCTGTCTCCCCCTTTTAGACTGTGAGCCCACTGTTGGGTAGGGACTGTCTCTATGTGATGCCAATTTGTACTTCCCAAGCGCTTAGTACAGTGCTCTGCACATAGTAAGTGCTCAATAAATACGACTGATTGATTGATTGATTTAGACTGTGAGCCCACTATTGGGTAGGGACTGTCTCTATATGTTGCCAACTTGTACTTCCCAAGCCCTTAGTACAGTGCTCTGCACACTGTAAGCGCTCAAAAAATACGACTGATGATGATGAAGCAAGATTCTCCTTTTTTAATGCCATAAACTATCTTCTCAGGCCTTGAAGACCCATGTTAGAGAAAGAAAGCAGGAGATTGGTTTGCCTTTTAAAGCAAATTTCTCCTTTGCTCGGAGGCCTCGAAGACCTCCGAGAAGCCTAAACTGTAGATTGCGTCCATGTGACTTTCTCCTTTTTACCTCGAGTACCCTCTTTCGAGGCCTCCGAGGCCTTAGGCAGAGAAAGAAAAGCTGGAGATGGGTTTCCAGGGAGCAGTTTTCTCCTTTCTGACCTTCAGGATTCTCTTTTCTGGCCTTGATGACCTTAGGAAGGGAAATCCCAGCTGGAGCTGTTTGCGTGAAGCCAATTTCCCCTTTTCCACCTCAAACGTTCCCTCGTTCATGCTCAGTTCAAAGGCCTCGGGGGCCTGAGGTGGAGTTACGAACAGGAGACGGATCTGCAAGAAGCCAATTTCTCCTTTAGGACCCTCAGGTGTTCTCCTTTTGAAGCCCTGAGGACCTCAAATGATCAGGAGAGGTTTGGCACGAAGAAAACTCTCCTCTTCAGCCCATATATTTGCCTTCTCAGGCTTCGAAGACATCAGCAAGATAAAATGAAGCAGGAGATTTTTGTTGTATAAAGCAAATTTCCTGTTTATTCCCGAGCCGTTCTAGACTGCGGCCCCTTCAAAGCCTCCGAGAGGCCTTCCCTGACTCAGTTCCCCTTTCCTCTTCTCCCACTCCCTTCTGCGTCGCCCCGACTCGCTCCCTTTATTCATCCCCCCCAACAACCCCACAGCACTTATATCCCCAAATGTGATTTATTTCTATTAATGTCCGTCTCCCTCTCCCTCCTATTGTTGCGCTGTCCTCTCCCAAGCGCTCGGCACACAGGGAGTGCTCGATAAATACGCAAGAATGAAGGGAAGAGATCCGCTGGGAGCTGGCTGGCTCCTTGAATCTGTCCGGGATCTTCTCCCGACTCCGCCTTGATCCGGAGACGCAATTCCCGACCCTCGCTGGGTAGGGGGTCCTCGGGGCTGTTTTTTGGGGGGAGGACGAGGAGGGAGGGAAGGGGGGGGGGGGCGTCGAGGGGAAACCTCACCTGCTTCGGCTCATCGGCGAAGGCGGAGAGCCCGGGCTTCACCGAGTCAAAGATTTCCCCTTCCAGCTCCGGAGGCTGCTCTGGAAGGAAACACGGATCGGGAGAAGAGGTGGCTGAGCCCCACAGGCCACAACTAGTATACTAGTATATATAGACTACTGTATATATGCACTAGTGTATATATAGTGTATGTATATATGTGTATATATATATACACACACACATATATGTACATACACTATATATACGCTAGTGTATATATACTTACTATTTAGTTCTTTTAGTATATATATACATATATATATATATATATATATATATACACAGTATTTAGCTCTTTTAGTGTATATATATACATAGTCATATAGTTATATTACAGCCATAATATAAAGTCACAATTTAGCTCTTATATAAATACGACTGAATAAATGAATGAGTGGAAATGACCGTACGCTCACTGTGGGCAGGGAATGCGTCTGTTTATTGTTCTACCGTCCTCTCCCGAGCGCTCAGTCCAGTGCTCTGCACCCAGTCAGCGCTCCAATAGGAAGAAATGGATGAATGGAAACGACCGTGGGCTCGTTGTGGGCAGGGAAGGCGTCTGTTGATTGTTCTACCGTCCTCTCCCAAGCGCTTAGTCCAGTGCTCTGCACCCAGTAAGCGCCCCATAAAGCTTCCCAAGCGCTTAGTCCAGTGCTCTGCACACAGTCGGCGCTCAATAAATACGATTGATTGAACGAATGAATGAAGACGACCGAATAAACGGATGAGTGGCAACGACCGCGGGCTGGTCGCGGGACTTGCCGCTGTAGTGTCCCCCCCGAAGCGCTCAGTACAGCGCGCCGCGGCCCGGCGAGGGGACTCACCGGGGCGCCTGTGCGCGAAGGTGTAGACGTGGATGCGAGTCCCGGTGCTCCCCGCGTCCAACATGATCCCGTAGAGGGTGGTGCCGTCGTCGAGGGGGCACATGGACGACAGGAAGACGCCCTCGAACCAGGTGGGCGGCTCGCGGGGGAAAGCGGAGCAACTGAGGCAGCAGAAGGCCGCCAGCAGGGCCAAGGCGGCGGGCGGCGCCGGGGTCATCTCGGGCGGAGGCGGGCCGGTGGCACCTTTCCTGGACGGCGAGACACGCCGGGGGTGGCGGTTAGCGGGGCGGGGAGGAGACACGCCGCCGGATAATAATAATAATAATAATAATAATAATAATCATAGCATTTATTAAGCGCTTACTATGTGCCAAGCACTGTTCTAAGCGCTGGGGAGGCTACAAGGTTGTCCCACGGGGGGCTCCCAGTCTTCATCCCCATTTGACAGAGGAGGGAACTGAGGCCCGGAGAAGTGAAGTGACTTGCCCAAGGTCACCCGGCCGACAACCGGCGGAGCCGGGATTGGGTGCCCGGGGGGACAGAGCGTCCTCACCGCCTCCGCTTCCCGTTTCAAATAAATAATAGCAATAATTCCGCTCAGATAACAATAATGGTAGTTGTTAAGCGCTTACTATGTGCACAGCACTGTTCTGAGCGCTGGGGAGGCTACAAGGCGCTCCCAGTCTTCATCCCCATTTTGCAGAGGAGGGAACTGAGGCCCGGAGAAGTGAAGTGACTTGCCCAAGGTCACCCGGCCGACAACTGGCGGAGCCGGGATCGGGTGCCCGGGGGGGACAGAGCATCCTCACCGCCTCCGCTTACGGTTCCCGTTTCAAATAAATAATAGCAATAATTCCGCTCAGATAATAATAATAATAATAATAATAATGGCATTTATTAAGCTCTTACTATGTGCAAAGCACTGTTCTAAGCGCTGGGGGGGATACAAGGCGATCAGGTTGGCCCGCGTGGGGCTCACGGTCATCACCCCCATTTTACAGATGAGGGAACTGAGGCTCAGAGAAGTTAAGTGACTTGCCCAAGGCCACACAGCAGACATATGGTGGAGCCGGGATTCGAACCCATGACCTCTGACTCCCAAGCCTGGGCTCTTTCCACTAAGCCACGCTGCTTCCTCAATAATAATAATAATAATGGTATTTGTTAAGCGCTTACTATGTGCCAAGCACTGTTCTGAGCGCTGGGGAGGCTACACGGCGCTCCCAGTCTTCATCCCCATTTTCCAGAGGAGGGAACTGAGGCCCGGAGAAGTGAAGTGACTTGCCCAAGGTCACCCGGCTGACAACCGGCAGAGCCGGGATCGGGTGCCCGGGGGGACAGAGCGTCCTCACCGCCTCTGCTTACGGGTCCCGTTTCGAATAAATAATAGCAATAATTCCACTCAGATAATAATAATAATAATAATAATAATAATAATAATAGCATTTATTAAGCGCTTGCTATGTGCAAAGCACTGTTCTAAGCGCTGGGGGGATACAAGGTGACCAGGTTGTCCCGCGTGGGGCTCACAGTCATCACCCCCATTTTACAGATGAGGGAACTGAGGCTCAGAGAAGTGAAGTGACTTGCCCAAGGCCACACAGCAGACATATGGTGGAGCCGGGATTCGAACCCATGACCTCTGACTCCCAAGCCCGGGCTCTTTCCACCGAGCCACGCTGCTTCCTCAATAATAATAATGATAATGGCATTTGTTAAGCGCTTACTCGAGTTACTTGATGGGTAACCTGAGAGGAGTTTCTTTTCCGGCCTGCTTAGCAAGGAGCGTGATTTCTCGCCTGCGGGTAACTTGTGCTTCCCAAGCGCTTAGTACAGTGCTCCGCACACAGTAAGCGCTCAATAAATACGACCGAATGTCTCCCCCCGACAAGGTGGAAGGGGGAAACCGCCCCCGACGACTTCCCCGCTTCCCTCCCCTGGGCCTGGAAAACGCGGGACCCGAAGACGCGGGCGCGGCGCTGAGCGACTCGTCGTCGTTCATTTATTGAGCGCTTCCTGCGGGCAGGGCGCTGTACTGGGTGCTTGGGGAGGACAAATCGGCAACGGATGAGCTCCCAGTCGAGAAGGGGCGGCCCGTTTTACAGCGGAGGGAACCGAGGCCTCCAGAGACGAGGTCGTCCGGCGTGCGAGGATCTGAATACTGCACGGGCCTCTCCCGAGCGCTTAGGACAGTGCTCTGCACGTAGTAAGCGCTTAATAAATGCCATTATTATTATTATTATTATTATTAGGACAGGCGGGCGCTTGGTAACCACAATCGAAAGCCGGTGCTCTTTGCCCTGGGCCGCGCTGGGCCGCTCTGGATTTCGTCCTCGCACCTTTGACCCCCCGTCACTCTCGCTTGGGCAGGGCTCCGGGTTCGAGAGGTCGGGGTCCGCTGGGCGAGGCGGTGCCGAGCACCGTTCTAAGCGCCGGAGTTGATACGGGGTGATCGGGTCGCCCCACGTGAGGCTCTCAGTCCTCAAGCCCATTTTCCGGATGGGGCCCAGAGGAGTGAAGTGACTTGCTCAAGGCCACACAGCGGACAAGTGGCGGGGCCGGGATTAGAACCCACGACCTCTGACCTCCCTTTCCCCTGGGCCACAGTGCTTAGCACAGTGCCGGGTACACGCTAAGCGCTTAACAAGCACCATAATAATTATAATTACGGCATTATATATATACCATATATATAGTATCCATACGATAGGATACCCATTTTCCAGATGAGAGAACGGAGGCCCAGAGAAGGGAATCAATCAATCAATCAATATTTATTGAGCGCTTACTGTGCGCAGAACACTGTACTGAGCGCTTGGGAAGCGACTTGCCCGAGGTCCCGCGGCACACGGGGGGCGGGATTAGAACCCAGCTCCTCCTGCTTCCCACTAGCTCAACCCACTAGGCCACACTGATTGCGTTGGAGGAGATCAGTATGGGGGAAACGCGTCTACCAACTCTGTTGTAGTCCTCTCCCGAGCGCTTAGTACAGCGCTCTGGGCACACGAAGCGCTTAATAAGTATCGTTATAATTTATCGCGATTCGCCAGGCACCCGTCGACGCCTGATGTGGACTGCATTTTCCCCGATCAAAGCACCTGATCGATCAATCAATCGTACTTATTGAGCGTTATTAATAATAAATGCGACCGATGATAAGACCCCTGAAAAAGCACGTTTACACCCCCCTCCCGCCAAACAGGCTTCTTCTAGATAACCCTGAGAGGCAGTGGCGTCTAGTGGGTAGAGCCCGGGAGTCAAGGAGACCCGGGTTCACATCCCGGCTCCGCCGCTTGTCCGCTGTGTGACCTTGGGTGAGTCCCTTCCCTTCCATTATTATTATTATTATTCCCATGCCATTATTATTATTATTATTATTATTATTATTATTATTATTCCCTGTGCCTCCGGGATAATGACGGCATTTATTAAGCGCTCACTATGCGCAAAGCACTGTTCTAAGTGCTGCAGAGGCCGTCCCCCCGAGGGGGATCACGGTTTTAATCCCCATTTTCCAGATGAGGGAACTGAGGCACAGGGAAGTGACTTGTCCAAGGTCACACGGCCGACAACTGGCGGAGCCGGGATTTGAGTGATCTCATCTGGAAAACGGGGATGGAGATCGCGAGCCCCCTCGCGGGACGGGGCCTGCGTCCAACCCGACTACCTCGCATCTTTCCCGGCGCTTAGTACAGTGCCCGGCACACCATCGTTATTCCATAAACTCCTCCCATTCCCACCGGACCGGCTTTCTTCCGGCTTGCTCTGACCATTTCGGGAAAATCCTCACTCCACTTTTCTTTCTTTCTCCCTCCCAAAGGGGGTGGGTTTTTTAAAAAGTGAAAATGCAATCCAGCTCAGGTTGCCAACTTGCCCTTCCCGAGCGCTTAGTACAGTGCTCTGCGCACAGTAAGCGCTCAATAAATACAATTGATTGATTGATCAGGTGCTTTGATCGGGGAAAATGCACTCCACATCAGGCGTCGAGGGGAAAGAAAGAAAACAGTGCTGTGTCACTCTCCGGGTGTCTGGTGAATAACGATAATAATAATGATGTACTTACACAACTTGTACTTCCCGAGAGCTTAGTACAGTGCTCTGCACAGAGTAAGCGCTCAATAAATACGATTGATTGATTGATGGCATTTGTTAAGCGCTTACTCTGTGCACACACGCTTTGAACAAGTGGAGAATATGGGCTGAATTATCCCCCTGCCGCCCTTCAATCCTTCCTTTATTTATTTAAGATGGCCGGGGTCAAACAACCTGATCACCTTGTATCCCCCCCCAGCGCTTAGGACAGTGCTTTGCGCATAGTAAGCGCTTAGTACAGTGCTCTGCACAAAGCGCTCAATAAATCCAATTGATTAACAAATACCATCATTATTATTATTATTA
Source organism: Tachyglossus aculeatus (assembly GCF_015852505.1). Classification (NCBI taxonomy): domain Eukaryota; kingdom Metazoa; phylum Chordata; class Mammalia; order Monotremata; family Tachyglossidae; genus Tachyglossus; species Tachyglossus aculeatus. Next base: position 42,193,856 of record NC_052088.1, on the reverse strand, counting down.
TCCTCCCTCTGGCCTGGGCCTCCCTCCCCCCTCGTATCTGACAGACCATCATCAATCGTATTTATTGAGCGCTTCCTGTGTGCAGAGCACTGTACTGAGCGCTTGGGAAGTCCAAGTTGGCAACATATAGAGACAGTCCCTACCCAACAACAGGCTCACAGTCTAAAAGACCACTTCTCCTATGTTGCCAGCTTGGACTTCCCAAGCGCTCAGCACAGTGCCCTGCACACAGTGAGCGCTCAATAAATAGGCCGGAATGAACGAATGAATGGAAAGGGTTTACTGGGCTGCAACAACAGCTTACGCAACGCTGTAAATCGACCCTCCGAGCGGAAAACCTTCCCATCCGATAAATACGGGCTTGGGAAAAGAGGGTAGATTTACAACGTCGCGGATTAAAAATTAAACAGAGGACAGGGTTGCTATTGAAATTACAGCAGAAACCTTGGGGAACAAACTGGGAGCCCGCTGCTGGGTAGGGATCGTCTCTCTATGTTGCCAACTTGGACTTCCCAAGCGCTCAGTACAGTGCCCTGCATACAGGAAGCGCTCAATAAATACGACTGAATGAATCAATGAGTGAATTAAAAATTAAACAGAGGACAGGGTTGCCACTGAAACTACAGCAGAAATCTTGGGGAACAAACTGTGAGCCCGCTGTCGGGTAGGGACCGTCTCTAGATGATGCCAACTTGGACTTCCCAAGCGCTTAGTACAGTGCTCTGCACACAGGAAGCGCTCAATAAATACGACTGATTGATTGATTGATTGAGGACGCGGCAGAGCAACCGTGGATCACGGGTATTACTTCTCTTCACTCATTCATTCATTCAATCGTATTTATAGAGCGCTTACTGTGTGCAGAGCACTGTGCTAAGCGCTTGGGAAGTACAAGCTGGCAACATATTCATTCAGTCATATTTATTGAGCGCTTACTGTGTGCAGAGCACTGTGCTAAGCGCTGGGGAAGTCCAAGTTGGCAACCTAGAGAGATGGTTCCTACCCACGTCTTCACGTCTGTCTCCTTGGCTAGACCGGCGGCTCCTTGGGGGCGGGGGCCACGCCTGTTCTAGAGGCCTCTCCCAGGCGCTCAGTACAGTGCACCGCACCCAGGGAAGCGCCCTACAGATCCCATCTCCTTCCCTCCTCCTTTCCCATCTCCTTCCCTCCTCCTTTCCCTTCTCCTTCCCTTCTCCTTCCCTCCTCCTTTCTTTTCTCCTTCCTTCCTCCTTTCCCATCTCCTTCCCTCCTCCTTCCTCCTTTCCCATCTCCTTCCCTCCTCCTTTCCTTTCTCCTTCCCTCCTCCTTTCCCTTCTCCTTCCCGACACTACTCATTCATTCAGTCACATTTATTGAGCGCTTACTGTGTGCTAGAGCACTGCCCAAAGTGCTTGGGAAGTTGTATTTCCCCATATTAGAGATATTTATTTTATTTGTCCATATTTATTCTATTTATTTTATTTTGTTGATATGTTTTGTCTTGTTGCCTGTCTCCCCCTCTAGACTGTGGACCCACTGTTGGGCAGGGACTGTCTCTAGATGTTGCCAACTTGGACTTCCCAAGCGCTTAGTACAGTGCTCTGCACACAGTAAGCACTCAATACGATTGATTGATTGATTGAGGACACGGCAGAGCAACCGTGGATCACGGGTACTACTTCATTCATTCATTCATTCATATTTACTGAGTGCTTACTGTGTGCAGAGCACTGTACCAAGCGCTTGGGAAGTACAAGCTGGCAACATATTCATTCAATCGTATTTACTGAGCGCTTACTGTGTGCAGAGCACTGTGTTAAGCGCTGGGGAAGTCCAAGTTGGCAACCTAGAGAGACGGTCCCTACCCACGTCTTCACGTCTGTCTCCTTGGCTAGACCGGCAGCTCCTTGGGGGCGGGGGCCACGCCTGTTCTAGAGGCCTCTCCCAGGCGCTCAGTACAGTGCGCCGCACCCAGGGAAGCGCCCTACAGATCCCATCTCCTTCCCTCCTCCTTTCCTTTCTCCTTCCCTCCTCCTTTCCCATCTCCTTCCCTCCTTTCCCATCTCCTTCCCTCCTCCTTTCTTTTCTCCTTCCTTCCTCCTTTCCCATCTCCTTCCCTCCTCCTTTCCATTCTGCTTCCTCCTTTCCCATCTCCTTCCCTCCTCCTTTCCTTTCTCCTTCCCTCCTTTCCCATCTCCTTCCCTCCTCCTTTCTTTTCTCCTTCTTTCCTCCTTTCTTTTCTCCTTCCTTCCTCCTTTCCCATCTCCTTCCCTCCTCCTTTCCCTTCTTCTTCCCTCCTCCTTTCCATTCTGCTTCCTCCTTTCCCATCTCTTTCCCTCCTCCTTTCCCATCTCCTTCCCTCCTCCTTTCCTTTCTCCTTCCTTCCTCCTTTCCCATCTCCTTCCCTCCTCCTTTCCATTCTGCTTCCTCCTTTCCCATCTCCTTCCCTCCTCCTTTCCCATCTCCTTCCCTCCTCCTTTCCTTTCTCCTTCCCTCCTCCTTTCCCATCTCCTTCCCTCCTCCTTTCCCATCTCCTTCCCTCCTCCTTTCCCATCTCCTTCCCTCCTCCTTTCCCATCTCCTTCCCGACACTACTCATTCACTCAGTCGCATTTACTGAGCGCTCACTGTGTGCTAGAGCACTGCCCGAAGCGCCTGGGAAGTTTTATTTCCCCATATTGGAGACGTTTATTTCATTTGCACATATTTATTCTATTTCTTTTATTTCGTTGATATGTTTTGTCTCGTTGCCCGTCTCCCCCTTCCAGACTGTGGGCCCACTGTCGGGCAGGGACCGTCTCTAGATGCTGTCAACCTGGACTTCCCAAGCGCTTAGCACAGTGCTCTGCACACAGTAAGCGCTCAATAAATACGAATGAATGAATGAATTGGGGTGCGCCCCCCCCCCCCCCCGAGCCGCTGGCTGCCCTCTGGGCACTCACCCGGCTGTTCGGCCGTAAACCGTTGCCTTTGGCCTCTCGGTGGCTAGTTCACCTGCCCGGGGCGGGGAGACGCTTATCACATCACCTCTAATGGCAGCCACCTTTGCGCCCCGGTTGTGTGTGTCATCCACAACCAGTCGTGTGTCGCCTGCTCCTTTCAATCAATTAATCAATCAATCCCCGCCCCTGGATGTCTACGCTCACAAACGCCATCACGTTTTAGGGGGCCGCCGGACGGCTGAACTGACTGAACCCCCTCTTTCCTCTCCTCCCACTCCCCTCTGCGTCGCCCCGACCTGCTCCCTCCCGGACGCAGGCCGCTTTTGTCCAGAAATGTCATTCTGTCGGCCGAGTGGCCTTGGGCAAGTCACCACTTCTCCGGGCCTCAGTTCCCTCATCTGGAAAATGGGGATGGAGACCGTGAGCCCCACGTGGGGCCGGGACTGTGGCCAGCCCAATTTGCTCATATCCCCCCAGCACTCAGTACAGTGCCTGGCACATGGTAAGCGCTTAACAAATACCACAATTATTATTATTATTAGAGTTAAATGCTCAATAAATACCATTGATTACTGAAGAAACAGTCCACTTTACACTCGGCACACTGGACTGTGGCATTGCTCTTATGTTGCCAACTTGTACTTCCCAAGCGCTTAGTACAGTGCGGTGCACACAGTAAGCGCTCAATAAATGCGATTGAATGAATTGTTCTAAGACAAGCGCGGATGACAGAACTCCAACCTGTAGATGGGAAAAGGCACGAAGTCCGTGATTTCCGGAAATAATGATCATAACCGTGCTGTTGAGCGCTTATTACGTGAGGATGACAGAACTCCAACATGTAGATGGGAAAAGGCACAGAGTCCGTGATTTCCGTAAATAATGATCGTAACCATGGTGTTGACCGCCTATTACGTGCCAGGCACTGTACTAAGCGCTGTGGTGCAAGCTAATCGGGTTAGACACAGTCCCTGCTGTCCCACGTGGGGCTCACCCTTTTCCAGATGAGGCAACTGAGGCCCAGAGAAGTGAAGGGACTTGGCCAGGGTCACCCGGCAGCAGGTACAGTGCTCTGCACATAGTAAGCGCTCAATAAATACGACTGATGATGAGTCCTACAGACTCCCGGGCCCCGGCTCTACCCACTAGGCCACACTGTTCCCAGAGAGAAAGGAATCCCTAGAGAAAAACGGCCCAACTTTAATGGAGATTAAATTCATTCATTCAATCGTATTGGGCGCTTATTGGGTGCGGAGCACTGTACTAAGCGCTCGGGAAGTCCAAGTTGGCAACATATTGAGACGGTCCCTACCCAATAGTGGGCTCACAGTCTAAATTAAATCAACACCCCCTTACGTGACCAGAAATGGGGAAAGAAGCAAGGCAGCACAAAGTGCGGTACAAAGAGAGTCACGAAACAAACAAAACCCATTTAGGGCACTTCCCAGGGTCGACGGGATTAACACGCCGAACCGGGAAACGAGTCAATTTACCGGATAAAATGCTCGAAACAATAGGCCGGCTATCGGCTTTCGGAGTGACCGAAAGAGGAGAAGGGAACACAATCATTCCAAGTGCTAAAAGATCCTTTTGTCTCTACTAACCATCAAAAGTTTCTCACCAACAGGTAGAATTATTGCTACTGAAATTATTACTACTGAAATTCTGAAGACTCCACCAAATAACAGTATTAATAGTTATCAATCAATGGCATTTATCAAGTGTTCGAAAGAGAAGGCAACACAGTCATTCCAAGTGCTAAAAGATCCTTTTGTCTCTTGGCTAACCATCAAAAGTTTCTCACCAACAGGTGACGGGGTAGCATTATTGCTATTACTGAAATTCTGAAGACCGCATACATCCACTCAACCGAATAACAGTATTAATAGTTATCAATCAATGGCATTTATCGAGTGCTCGAAAGAGGAGAAGGGAACACAATCATTCCTAGTGCTAAAAGATCCTTTTGTCTCTTGGCTAACCATCAAAAGTTTCTCACCAACAGGTGATGGGGTAGCATTATTGCTAATGAAATTATTGCTACTACTGAAATTCTGAAGACCGCATACATCCACTCCACCGAATAACAGTATTAATAGTTATCAATCAATGGCATTTATCGAGTGCTCGAAAGAGGAGAAGGGAACACAATCATTCCAAGTGCGAAAAGATCCTTTTGTCTCTACTAACCATCAAAAGTTTCTCACCAACAGGTGACGGGGGAGCATTATTGCTACTGAAATTATTGCTACTACTGAAATTCTGAAGACAGCATACAGCCACTCCACCGAATAGCAGTATTAATAGTTATCATCAATCAATGGCATTTATCGAGTGCTCGAAAGAGGAGAAGGGAACGCAGTCATTCCAAGTGCTCAATGATCCTTTTGTCTCTTGGCTAACCATCCAAAGTTTCTCACCAACAGGTGACGGGGTAGCATTATTGCTACTGAAATTATTACTACTACTGAAATTCTGAAGACCGCATACATCCACTCCACCGAATACCAGTATTAATAGTTATCAATTAATCAATGGCATTTATCGAGTGCTCAAAAGAGGAGAAGGGAACACAATCATTCCAAGTGCTAAAAGATCCTTTTGTCTCTACTAACCATCAAAAGTTTCTCACCAACAGGTGACGGGGTAGCATTATTGCTAATGAAATTATTGCTACTACTAAAATTCTGAAGACCGCATACATCCACTCCACCGAATAACAGTATTAATAGTTATCAATCAATGGCATTTATCAAGTGCTCGAAAGAGGAGAAGGGAACACAATCATTCCTAGTGCTAAAAGATCCTTTTGTCTCTACTAACCATCAAAAGTTTCTCACCAACAGGTGACGGGGTAGCATTATTGCTACTACTGAAATTCTGGAGACCGCATACATCCACTCCGCCGAATAACAGTATTAATAGTTATCAATCAATGGCATTTATCGAGTGCTTGAAAGAGGAGAAGGGAACACACTCATTCCAAGTGCTAAAAGATCCTTTTGTCTCTTGGCTAACCATCAAAAGTTTCTCACCAACAGGTGACGGGGTAGCATTATTACTAGTGAAATTATTGCTACTACTGAAATTCTGAAGACTGCATACATCCACTCCACCGAATAACAGTATTAATAGTTATTAATCAATGGCATTTATCAAGTGCTCGAAAGAGGAGAAGGGAACACAATCATTCCAAGTGCTAAAAGATCCTTTTGTCTCTTTGCTCACCATCAAAAGTTTCTCACCAACAGGTGACACGGTAGCATTATTGCTACTACTGAAATTCTGAAGACCGCACACATCCACTCCACCGAATAACAGTATTAATAGTTATCAATCAATGGCATTTATCGAGTGCTCGACAGAGGAGAAGGGAACACAATCATTCCTAGTGCTAAAAGATCCTTTTGTATCTACTAACCATCAAAAGTTTCTCACCAACAAGTGACGGGGTAGCATTATTGCTAATGAAATTACTGCTACTACTAAAATTCTGAAGACCGCATACATCCACTCCACCGAATAACAGTATTAAGAGTTATCAATCAATGGCATTTATTGAGTGCTCGAAAGAGGAGAAGGGAACACAATCATTCCAAGTGCTAAAGGATCCTTTTGTCTCTTGTCTAACCACCAAAAGTTTCTCACCAACAGGTGCCGGGGTAGCATTATTGCTACTACTGAAATTCTGGAGACGGCATACATCCACTCCAACGAATAACAGTATTAATAGTTATCAATCAATGGCATTTATCGAGTGCTCGAAAGAGGAGAAGGGAACACAATCATTCCTAGTGCTAAAAGATCCTTTTGTCTCTTGGCTAACCATCAAAAGTTTCCCACCAACAGGTGACGGGGTAGCATTATTGCTACTACTGAAATTCTGGAGACCGCATACATCCACTCCACCGAATAACAGTATTAATAGTTATCAATCAATGGCATTTATCAAGTGCTCGAAAGAGAAGAAGGGAACACAATCATTCCAAGTGCTAAAAGATCCTTTTGTCTCTACTAACCGTCAAAAGTTTCTCACCAACAGGTGACGGGGTAGCATTATTGCTACTGAAATTATTGCTACTACTGAAATTCTGAAGACCGCATACATCCACTCCACCGAATAACAGTATTAATAGTCATCAATCAATGGCATTTATCGAGTGCTCAAAAGAGGAGAAGGGAACACAATCATTCCAAGTGCTAAAAGATCCTTTTGTCTCTACTAACCATCAAAAGTTTCTCACCAACAGGTGACAGGGGAGCATTATTGCTACTGAAATTATTGCTACTACTGAAATTCTGAAGACCACATACATCCACTCCACCGAATAACAGTATTAATAGTTATCATCAATCAATGGCATTTATTGAGTGCTCAAAACAGGAGAAGGGAACACAGTCATTCCAAGTGTTAAGAATCCTTTTGTCTCTTGTCTAACCATCAAAAGTTTCTTACGAACAGGTGACGGGGTAGCATTATTGCTACTACTGAAATTCTGAAGACCGCATACATCCCCTCCACCGAATAACAGTATTAAGAGTTATCAATCAATGGCATTTATCGAGTGCTCGAAAGAGAAGAAGGGAACACAATCATTCCAAGTGCTAAAAGATCCTTTTGTCTCTACTAACCATCAAAAAAGTTTCTCACTAACAGGTGACAGGGTAGCATTATTGCTACTACTGAAATTCTGAAGACCGCACACATCCACTCCACCGAATAACAGTATTAATAGTTATCAATCAATGGCATTTATCGAGTGCTCGAAAGAGGAGAAGGGAACACAATCATTCCAAGTGCGAAAAGATCCTTTTGTCTCTACTAACCATCAAAAAAGTTTCTCACAAACAGGTGACAGGGTAGCATTATTGCTACTGAAATTATTGCTACTACTGAAATTCTGAAGACCGCATACATCCCCTCCACCGAATAACAGCATTAACAGTTATCAATCAATGGCATTTATTGAGTGCTCGAAAGAGAAGGGAACACAGTCATTCCAAGTGATAAAGGATCCTTTTGTCTCTTGTCTAATCATCAAAAGTTTCTTACGAACAGGTGACGGGGTAGCATTATTGCTACTACTGAAATTCTGGAGACCGCATACATCCACTCCACCGAATAACAGTATTAATAGTTATCAATCAATGGCATTTATCGAGTGCTCGAAAGAGGAGAAGGGAACACAATCATTCCAAGTGCTAAAAGATCCTTTTGTCTCTACTAACAATCAAAAGTTTCTCACCAACAGGTGAGGGGGTAGCATTATTGCTAATGAAATTATTGCTACTACTGAAATTCTGAAGACCGCATACATCCACTCCACCAAATAACAGTATTAATAGTTATCAATCAATGGCATTTATCGAGTGCTCGAAAGAGGAGAAGGGAACACAATCATTCCAAGTGCTAAAAGATCCTTTTGTCTCCACTAACCATCAAAAGTTTCTCACCAACAGGTGACGGGGTAGCATTATTGCTACTGAAATTACTGCTACTACTGAAATTCTGAAGACCGCATACAGCCACTCGACCGAATAACAGTATTAATAGTTATCAATCAATGGCATTTATCGAGTGCTCGAAAGAGGAGAAGGGAACACAATCATTCCTAGTGCTAAAAGATCTTTTTGTCTCTACTAACCATCAAAAGTTTCTCACCAACAGGTGACGGGGGAGCATTATTGCTGAAAACCTGACTGAAATCCTGAAGACCGCATACATCCACTCCACCAAATAACAATATTAATAGTTATCATCAATCAGTGGCACTTAGTGAGCGCTCACTATGTGCAGAGCACTGTTCTGGGAGAGGACACTTCCACAGAATTAGCAGACCCCGTCCCTGCTTCGAGTGCTTACGACGTGCGCGGCCCTAAGTGCTGAGATAAATGCAACACAGTAGGATTTGAACACAGGCCCCGTCCCACAAAGTCCAAGAGGGAGGGAGGCTGGGTATTTAATCCCATTTACAGGGGAGGAGACTGAGGCACAGAGAGGGATGTGACCTGCCCAAAGTCACACAGCATGCGAGAGTCAGAGGTCATGGGTTCAAATCCCAGCTCTGCCAACTGTCAGCTGTGTGACTCTGGGTAAGTCACTTCACTTCTCTGGGCCTCAGTGACCTCATCTGTAAAATGGGGATGAAGACTGTGAGCACCAAGTGGAACAACCTGATCACCTTGTAACCTCCCCAGTGCTTAGAACAGTGCTTTGCACACAGTAAGCACTAAATAACCATTATTATTATTACTATTAATAGGCCCTTAATGAACTCTGAGGAAAACTCTCTTGCTCCATGGAAACCATCCATACGGAGTTCCTTTTCTGTCCTCCGGGAACAAAATCTAAAATTTCCTTGCTTCGTAGAAACTCGCCAAAGGGAATTCATTCATTCAATCGTATTTATTGAGCGCTTCCTGTGTGCACAGCACTGGACTAAGCGCTTGGGAAGTCCAAGGTGGCAACATCTAGAGACGGTCCCTACCTAACATTCACTCATTCATTTGTATTTACTGAACACTTACTGTGTGCAGAGCACTGTACTAAGCGCTTGGGAAGTACAAGTTGGCAACATATAGAGACGGTCCCTACCTAACATTCATTCACTCAATCACATTTATTGAGCGCTTCCTGTGTGCAGAGCACTTTACTAAGCGCTTGGGAAGTCCAAGATGGCAACATATAGAGACCGTCCTTGCCTAACATTCATTCATTCATTTAATCGTATTTATTGAGCGCTTACCGTGTGCAGAACACTAGATGGTCCCTACCTAACATTCATTCACTCAATCGTATTTATTGAGCGCTTACTGTGTGCAGAGCACTGGACTAAGCGCTTGGGAAGTCCAAGTTGGCAACATCTAGACACCGTCCCTCCCTAACATTCATTCATTCACTCAATCGTATTTATTGAGCGCTTACTGTGTGCAGAGCACTGGACTAAGCGCTTGGGAAGTCCAAGTTGGCAACATCTAGACACCGTCCCTCCCTAACATTCATTCATTCAATCAATCGTATTTATTGAGCACTTACTGTGTGCAGAGCACTGGACTAAGCGCTTGGGAAGTCCAAGATGGCAACATATAGAGACCGTCCCTGCCTAACATTCATTCATTCATTCAATCGTATTTATTGAGCGCTTCCCGTGTGCAGAGCACTGTACTAAGCGCTTGGGAAGTCCAAGTTGGCAACATCTAGAGACGGTCCCTACCTAACACTCATTCACTCACTCAATCGCATTTATTGAGCGCTTACTGTGTGCAGAGCACTGTACTAAGCGCTTGGGAAGTCCAAGATGGCAACATATAGAGACCATCCTTGCCTAACATTCATTCATTCATTTAATCGTATTTGTTGAGCGCCTACTGTGTGCAGAGCACTGGACTAAGCGCTTGGGAAGTCCAAGTTGGCAACATATAGAGACGGTCCCTACCTAACATTCACTCACTCAATCGCATTTATTGAGCGCTTACTGTGTGCAGAGCACTGTACTAAGCGCTTGGGAAGTTCAAGATGGCAACACATAGAGACCAAAGTTGACTAACATTCATTCATTCATTTAATCTTATTTATTGAGCGCTTACTGTGTGCAGAGCACTGGACTAAGCGCTTGGGAAGTTCAAGATGGCAACATCTAGAGACCAAAGTTGACTAACATTCATTCATTCATTTAATCGTATTTATTGAGCGCTTACCGTGTGCAGAGCACTGTACTAAGCGCTTAGGAAGTCCAAGTTGGCACCCAACAGGCGCTCGATCCGCCAAGGGCCCGCCAGCGGGTCCTGGGTTCGAATCCCGGGCCTGCCGAGTGACCTTGGGCCGGTCATTTCCCTCAGCCGTCAGAAGCGGGGCAGCCGGGGCCCAGCACAGCGCTTACGACAGGGTTTGGCACATAGGAAGCAAAGGTGACTATTGGTAATAATATTAACGATATTAATAACAATAAAAATGAAAATAATAGCGGGGGGAAGGGCACTCACCGGCCGCCGCCTCAGGCCCCGTGGCCGCCGCCCGCCCGGGCCTCGCCCCCACTGCGCATGCGCCCCACGTGGTTTCCATAGCGACAGCGGCGTGTGACGTCACCACGAAGCGCCTCCTCGGCGTCCCAGGCGTCCCCCTCCCACGAGCCTGCCTGCGCGTGACGTCACCACGCCGTGGAGCCTGGCAACGGAAGCGTCCGTAGCAACCGCAGCGGGGGCCCCCGCCTGGCTGCGCGTGACGTCCCACTCCACGCCCCCTCCCGGCCCGCCTGCGCGTGACGTAACCACGCCGAGGGCCCTGGGGCCGCCGGCGCGTGACGTCACCACGCCGTCCGTGCTCCCCGGAGCCGGCAACTGAAGCGTCCTTAGCAACCGCCGGGCTGCGGGTGACGTCACCACGCCTCCCTTCCTCCTTCATTCATTCATTCATTCATTCAATCATTCATTCATTCATTCAATCGTACTTATTGAGCGCTTACTGTGTGCGGAGCACTGCACGAAGCGCTTGGGAAGTCCAAGTTGGCAACATTCCTTGGCCAATATCGTTTCCCTTCCCGTTGCGGAACGTCAAAAGTTAACGTAACCACGCCGCGCATCCTCGGCAATCCAATCTTCCCTAGCGACAGAGGCGGGGCCCCCAGCGCGCCTGCGCGTGACGTCACCACGCCGTGCGTGCTCCCCGGAGCCTGGCAACGGAAGCGTCCTTAGCAACCGGGAGGCGGTGGCCCCGCTGGGCTGCAGGTGACGTCATCGCGCCGCGCAACCCCGGCAATCCGTTACCCTAGCGACAGAGGCGGGCCTCCAGCCCGCCTGCGTGTGACGTCACCACGCCGCACCTCCTCGGCGGCGGAGAGGCGGGGCCCTCTCCCAGCCCACCTGCGCGTGACGTCACCACGCCGTGCGTGCTAACCGGAGCCTGGCAACGGAAGCGTCCTTAGCAACTTGGAGGCGGGGGCCCCGCTGGGCTGCGCGTGACGTCACCACGCCGCACCTCCTCCTTCATGCATTCATTCATTCAATCGTATTTATTGAGCCCTCGGCAACCCAAGGTTCCCTAACGACAGGGAGGGGGCCCCCGCCCAACTCCTTCTGCGCGTGACGTCACCACGCCGAGCGTCCTGGGGCCTCCTGCGCGTGACGTCACCACGCCTGGCGCAGTCCCCGGAGCCTGGCAACCGAAGCGTCCTTAGCAACCGATAGGCGGGGTCCCCGCCCGGCTGCGCGTGACGTCACCGCGCCGCGCCTCCTCGGCAGCCTAAGCGTCTTTAGCGACGGAGTGGAAGGGGGCGGTGCCCAGCCCGCCTGCGCGTGACGTCACCACGCCTAACGCCCTGGGGAACTCAAGCTTCCCAAGCGACAGAGAGGCGGGGCCCCAACCCCGCCTGCGTGTGACGTCACCACGCCGCCTGCCCCCTCTAGAGCGTCCTTAGCAACAGAGAGGCGGTGTTTTGCGCGTGACGTCATGACGCCGTGGTCCTGCCCCGGGCCTAGCAACCGGAGCGTCCTTAGCAACGGGGAAGCTGTTTGCGCGTAACGTCATGACGCCGTGCGTCCTGTCCCGAGCCTAGCAACCGGAGCGTCCATAGCAACGGGGAGCTGGTGTTTGCGCGTGACGTAATGACGCCGTGCGTCCTGCCCGGAGCCTAGCAACCGGAGTGTCCTTAGCAACGGGAGCTTGGTTGGGGACCAGGGCGGTGATGGCGAAGGAGAAGGGCAGGAAGAAGAAGGAGAAGGCGAAGGGGTGAGGACCCGCCCACCCTCCGCAAAACGCTCTGCACCAAAGCCCGGGGGCCCTCCCTCCCCGTGGCTGGCAGTTGGGGGGCGCCTACTACGTGCCCGGGCACCGTACTGAGCGCTGAGGGGGAAGACAGGCCAATCAAGATAATAACGACGGCATTTGGGAAGCGCTTACTAGGGGCCCAGCACTGTGCTAAGCGCTGGGATAACAATAATAATGGTATTTCTGAAGCGCTTACTATGTGTCCACACTGTTAGCACTGTTCTAAGCGCTGGGATAACAATCATAATAACAATAATGGCATTTGGGAAGCGCTTACTAGGGGCCCAGCACTGTTCTAAGCGCTGGGATAACAATAATAACAATAATGGTATTTGGGAAGCGCTTAATAAGCCCAGCACTGTTCTAAGCGCTGGGATAACAATCATAATAACAATAATGGCATTTGGGAAGCGCTTACTAGGGGCCCAGCACTGTTCTAAGCGCTAGGATAACAATAATAACAATAATGGTATTTGGGAAGCGCTTAATAAGCCCAGCACTGTTCTAAGCGCTGGGATAACGATAATAATAACAATAATGGTATTTGGGAAGCGCTTACTATGCGCCCAGCACTGTTCTAAGCGCTGGGATAACAATAGTAATAACAATAAGGGCACTTGTGAAGCGCTTACTATGGGCCCAGCACTGTTCTAAGCGCTGTGATAACAATAATAATGGTATTTTTGAAGCGCTTACTATGTGCCCAACACTGTTCTAAGCGCTGGGTTATCAGTAATAATAACAGTAAGGGCATTTGGGAAGCGCTTACTATGGGCCCAGCACTGTTCTAAGCGCTGGGTATAACAATAATAATAACAATAATGGTATTTGGGAAGCGCTTACTAGGGGCCCAGCACTGTTCTAAGCACTGGGATAACAATAATAATAACAATAATGGCATTTGGGAAGCGCTTACTATGTGCCCAGCACTGTTCTAAGCGCTGGGATAACAATAATAATAACAATAATGGCATTTGGGAAGCGCTTACTAGGGGCCCAGCACTGTTCTAAGCGCTGTGATAATAATAATGGTATTTGTGAAGCGCTTACTATGTGCCCAACACTGTTCTAAGCGCTGGGTTAACAGTAATAATAACAGTAAGGGCATTTGGGAAGCGCTTACTATGGGTCCAGCACTGTTCTAAGCGCTGGGATAACAATAATAATAACAATAATGGTATTTGGGAAGCGCTTACTATGCGCCCAGCACTGTTCTAAGCGCTGGGTATAACAATAATAATAACAATGATGGTATTTGGGAAGCGCTTACTATGGGCCCAGCACTGTTCTAAGCGCTGGGATAACAACAATAATAACAATAAATGCATTTGTGAAGCGCTTTGGAAGCGCTTACTATGGGCCCAGCACTGTTCTAAGTGCTGGGATAACAATCATAATAACAATAATGGCATTTGGGAAGCGCTTACTGTGGGCCCAGCACTGTTCTAAGCGCTGGGATAATAATAATACAAATAATAATGGGATTTGTGAAGCGCTTACTATGTGCCCAGCACGATTCTAAGCTCTGGGGTAATAATAATAACAATAATGGTATTTGTGAAGCGCTATGTGCCCAGCACTATTCTAAGTGCTGGGATAATAATAACAATAAGGGCATTTGTGAAGCGCTTACTATGTGCCCAGCACTGTTCTAAGCACTGGGATAATAATAATAACAATAATGGTATTTGTGAAGTGCTTACTATGTGCCCAGCACTGTTCTAAGCCCTGGGATAGTAATAATAATAATAACAATAATAATAATAATAATAACAATAATAATAATAATAATAAGGGCATTTGTGAAGTGCTTACTATGTGTCCAGCACTGTTCTAAGTGCTGGGATGATAATAATAACAGGGCATTTTGGAAGCGCTTACTATGGGCCCAGCACTGTTCCAAGCGCTGGGATAATAATAATAACAATAATGGTATTTGTGAAGTGCTTACTATGTGCCCAGCACTGTTCTAAGCGCTGGGGTGATAATAATGATAATAATAATAATAATAATAACAATAAGGATATTTGTGAAGCACTTACTATGTGCCCGAACTGTACTTTCCAAGCAGTTAGTACAGTGCTCTGCACGCAGTAAGCGCTCAATAAATGAATGACCAAAGGTCCCCACAGCACCTGTATATATGTTTATATATTTGTACGTATTTATTACTCTATTTTATTTGTACATATTTATTTTATTTTGTTAATATGTTTTGTTTTGTTGTCTGTCTCCCCCTTCTAGCCTGTGAGCCCGCTGTCGGGTAGGGACCGTCTCTAGATGTTGCCGACTTGGCCTTCCCAAGCGCTTAGTCCAGTGCTCTGCACACAGGAAGCGCTCAATAAATACGATCGAACGAATGAAAGGCCAACCCTTTCCCCGAAAGCGGGCAAGTCGGGGGCGCCCACTCTGAAACGCCTCCTTCCCACACAGGAAAAAGGGGAGGAAAAAGTCCCTGAAGTTGGCCAAGGAATCCGAAATGGAGCGAGCCAAGGCCAACGCGACCCTCTGGGAGACTCGTCTGGAAATCACAGAGCTGTCCCGGACGGAATACCGGGACGCTTCCCGCAAACTGGCCCAAGAGAACGAAGAACTAAAGAGGAAGCAATATAAGATGGAGAAGGACGCGGTGTCCGTATTAAGCTACCTCAAGAAGCAGGATATGGAGAAAGGAGACTTGGTAAGCAGGAAGCCTCTTATTAATAATAATACTAATGGCATTTATTAAGCGCTAACTATGTGCAAAGCACCAATCAATCAATCAATCAATCAATCCTATTTATTGAGCGCTTACTATGTGCAGAGCACTGTACTAAGCGCTTGGGAAGTACAAATTGGCATCACATAGAGACAGTCCCTACCCAACAGTGGGCTCACAGTCTAAAAGGGGGAGACAGAGAACAGAACCAAACATACCAACAAAATAAAATAAGTAGGATAGAAATGTACAAGTAAAATAAATAAATAAATAAATAAATAGAGTAATAAGTATGTACAACCATATATACATATATACAGGTGCTGTGGGGAAGGGAAGGAGGTAAGATGGGGGGATGGAGAGATCACCATTACAAGGTGATGAGGCTGTCTCACGGGGGGCTCCCAGTCTTCATCCCCATTTTACAGATGAGGGAACTGAGGCCCAGAGAAGTGAAGCGACTTGCCCAAAGTCACACAGCTGACAGTTGGCGGAGCTGACTCCAAAGCCCATTCAATCATTCATTCAATTGTATTTATTGAGCGCTTACTGTGTGCCGAGCACTGTACTAAGCGCTTGGGAAGTCCAAGTTGGCAACATTTAGAGACGGTCCCTACCCGACGGCGGGCTCACAGGCTAGAAGGGGGAGACAGACAACAAAACAATACATATTAACAAAATAAACAGAATAAATATGTACAAGTAAAATAAATATTCTTTCATTCATTCAGTCGTATTTATTGAGCGCTTACTGTGTGCAGAGCACTGTACTAAGCGCTTGGGAAGTCCAAGTTGGCAACATAGAGAGACGGTCCCTACCCGACAATGGGCTCACAGTCTAGAAGGGGGAGAATTATTATTATTATTATTATGTGCCAAACACTGTTCTAAGCACTAAAGTAGGTACAAGTTAAACCAGTCCCTGTCTCTCATGGGGCTTGCAGTCGAAGTAGGAGGGAGTAGGATTTAATCCCCATTTTCAGATGGGGTAACTGAGGCACAGAGCAGTCAATACTACAAATTACAGTACTTGTTAAGCACTTTCTATGTGCCAACCACTGTTCTAAGCGCTGAGGCAGACACGAGTTAATCAGGTGGGGCGAAGTCCCTGTCCACCATGGGACTCACACTCTAAACCCCCATTTTACAGAGGAGGCAACCGAGGCCCAGAAGTGATTTGTTCATGCTCTTTCCACTGAGCCACGCCACTTCTCTAATAATGATAATAATGGCGTTTATTAAGCGCTTACTATGTGCCAAGCACCGTTCTAAGCGCTGGGGAGGTTACAAGGTGATCGGGTGGTCCCACGGGGGGCTCACAGTCTTCATCCCCATTTGACAGATGAGGGAGCTGAGGCCCAGAGAAGTGAAGTGACTGAGGATCCCGGCCCCGCGGCGTTTACGTCCACTTCAGTCCTTTTTTCAATTTCTGTTAACATCTTTTAGACTGTGAGCCCGCTGTTGGGTAGGGACCGTCTCTATATGTTGCCAACTTGTACTTCCCAAGCGCTTAGTCCAGTGCTCTGCACACAGTAAGCGCTCCATAAATACGATTGATTGATTGATTGCTTGATTGATCTGACTCATTCAGTCGTATTTACTGAACGCTTGGTGCAGAGCACTGGACTAAGCGCTCTAAGTCTCGCCCCTCTAGACTGGCAGCTCGTTGGGGGCAAGGAATGTGTCTGTTTATCCTCACGTTGGACTCGCCCAAGCGCTTAGTACAGTGGTCTGCCCACCGTAAGCGCTCGATAAATACGATAAACGGAACCAACGGGGTAACGCTGGTTATCCGTATTATCTCCTTCTAGAGAAGCAGCGTGGCTCAGTGGAAAGAGCAGGGGCTTGGGAGTCGGAGGTCATGGGTTCGAATCCCGGCTCCGCCGCTTGACAGCTGGGTGACTTTGGGCAAGTCACTTCACTTCTCTGGGCCTCAGTGGCCTCATCTGGAAAATGGGGATTAAGATTGTGAGCCCCACGTGGGACAACCTGATCACCTTGTAACCTCCCCAGTGCTTAGAACAGTGCTTGGCACACAGTCTTTTAGACTGTGAGCCCACTGTTGGGTAGGGACTGTCTCTATATGTTGCCAACTTGTACTTCCCAAGCGCTTAGTACAGTGCTCTGCACACAGTAAGCGCTCAATAAATACGATTGATGATGATGATGATAGTAAACACTTAACAAATACCAAAATTACTAAGCACTTAGCACAGTCCTCTGCACACAGTAAACGCTCAATAAATACGATTGAATGAATGAATGAAGAAGCAGTGTGGCTCAGTGGAAAGAGCCCGGGCTTGGGAGTCAGAGGTCATGGGTTCGAATCCCAGTTCCACCCCTTGTCAGCTGGGTGACTTTGGGCAAGTCACTTCGCTTCCCTGGGCCTCAGTGACCTCATCTGGAAAATGGGGATGAAGACTGGGAGCCCCACGGGGGACAGCCCGATCACCTTGAATCTCCTCCGGCGCTTAAGGAAGGACAGTTGTACGTATTTATTACTCTATTTCATTTGCACATATTTATTCTATTTATTTTATTAATATGTTTGGGTTTTTTGTCCGTCTCCCCCTTGTAGCCTGTGAGCCCGCTGTCGGGTAGGGACCGTCTCTAGATGTTGCCGACTTCCCAAGCGCTTAGTCCAGTGCTCTGCACACAGTGAGCGCTCAATAAATACGATTGAATGAGTGAATAAATGACAGTTGCTTCACTGTGGACACTTTCCCCCCCTCTCTTTCGCAGTAATTTTCAGGACAATGTCACAGAGCGATCGATTTTGTTTGCTGTGGGGGGAGAGAAGGGGAGCGTTTGCCATTTCTCAATAGGTCTTTATTCTCATCTCTGTAGATTGAGAAACTGAAACAGCAGTTGGTTGATGCCAAGAAACAAGCCCAGGAGGAGAATGAAAAACTGGTGAGTGAATTTATTTACATGTGTGTGTGTGTAGGTACTTTATATATATTTATATATACATATAAATACATATATTTATGTATATATATACATATATATACATATATATGTATATATACATATAAATATACTTAGGATTCATTCATTCATTCAGTCGTATTTATTGAGCGCTTACTGTGTGCAGAGCACTGGACTAAGCGCTTGGGAAGGACAAGTGGGCAACATATGGGCTCACAGTCTAGAAGATAATAATAATGATGGTATTTGTTAAGCGCTTACTACGTGCAAAGCACCGCTCCAAGCACTGGGGAGGTATATATATATATATATACTTATGCATACTTATACTAAATGCTTATACTATATGCTTATACTATATATACTTATACTATATATACTTATACTATATATATATACACTATACTTAAATATAGTGTGTGTGTATATAAATATAGATAGATAGATAGACTTCTAGGCTGTGAGCCCATTGTTGGGTAGGGATTGTCTCTATCTGTTGTTGCATTGTACTTTCCAAGCGCTTAGTCCAGTGCTCTGCACACAGTAAGTGCTCAATAAATACAACTGAATGAATATGTATATATATATTCATATATATACACACATATATGCTATATATACATATATGTGATATGTATATGTATACACACATATGCTATATATACATATATAGATATGTATGTATATGCATACACACATATGCTATATATGCATATGTATGTATGTATGTGCACGCACACATATATGCTATATATACATCTATGATATACGTGTGTACACACATCATATATGTATATATACATACACATATATGATATGTTATGTATGTGTATGCATATAACAATAATAATAATGGCATTTATTAAGTGCTTACTATGTGCAAAGCACTGTACTAAGCACTGGGGAGGTTACAAGGTGATCATGTTGTCTCACGGGGGGCTCACAGTCTTCATGCCCATTTTACAGATGAGGGAACTGAGGCCCAGAGAAGTGAAGCAACTTGCCCAAAGTCACACAGCTGACAATTGGCAGAGCCGGGATTTGAACCCATGACCTCTGACTCCAAAGCCCCTGTTCTTGCCACTGAGCCATGCTGCTTCTCCATTCATAGATATGCTATATATACATATATATGATATGTGTATGTATGCACACACATATCATTTATATATGCATATATATGATATATGTATGTGTGCACACAGATCATTTATATATACATATATATGATATATGTATGTATACACACATCATTTATATATACATATATATGATATGTGTGTGTATATAGATACACATATCTATTATCCACCTATATCTAGCTATCTAGATATAGATAGATCTAGACATATACAGATTTCCCTTTCCATCATGGTTTTTCCCAACTGCGGTGCTCCATTTTCCCCGTACCATTCGGACTCTGCCCGTCTCGCAAGAAAACACATTTCAGCAGACCCCTCCACCGCGATACGACACGCTGTCATTCACAGGAGGAAAACTACAGTCGGCAGCTGGAGGAGCTGACGGAAAAATTTCACCAAAAGGCCAAGGAAATCGGCTTAATCCAGCTGGAACTGAAAACCATAAAGGAATTTCGGAAGAAGAAACTTCAAGTAGAGAGAGAACTGGAGGAGGTACGGTTTCCTTGCTTGTGCGTCGGACCGTCCCAGGGGCTTAGTCTTAGGGCTCTGTACAAGGGAAGGGCTTAATAAGTACCATCAGTTGATTTTCATAAAATGAAGGGATAATAAACCGCCTTAATAAAAGTAGATATAGTTAGTGACTATATACCCCTATTTATTGAGCGCCCAGGTGACACAATGCACCATACGTTGGGCTTGGGAAATACAAAATATCCTAGCTCTGTTTTATGGTACTCTCCTAAGCACTTAGTATCATCACCATCATCATCAGTCGTATTTATTGAGCGCTTACTGTGTGCAGAGCACTGTACTAAGCGCTTGGGAAGTACAATTTGGCAACATATAGAGACAGTACAGTGCTCTTTGCACGTTTAGGGAAGCAGTAGGACCCGATTTGCTGGTATCCACCCCAGCGCTTAGTACGGTGCCTGGCACATAGTAAGCACTTAAAATACCATAACTATTATTATTATTATTATTATTATTATTAACATTATAGTAAGTGCTCAATAGATACCATTGATTCATTGACGGAGTGGAGAAGCAACGTGGCTTAGTGGCTAGAGGCCAGGCCTAAGGGTCAGAAGGCCACGGGTTCTGATGCCACTTGCCCACTGTGTGACCTTAGGCAAGTCACTTCACTTCTCTGGGCCTCAGTAGGCCTAGCTTTCTGACTCTGAATTCTTTTTCCGGTGCCTTTTGGGGAAATTTCCCCAAATTTGGGCCTCAGTTCCCTCATCGGTAAAATGGGGATGGAGACCGCGAGCCCCTCGTGGGACAGGGACTGTGTTACCTTGTATCTACCCCAGCGCTTACAACAATACTTGGTGCATAATAAGTGCTTAACAAATTCCATATATTATTATTATTATTATTATTTATTATTATTATTATTATTATTATTATTGGAGGCTCAGTGCAAAAATACTTGCTGTAGTCCATAAGGGCAGTGAGAGATTTAATATATATCATTGAGCGTTGTAATTTAGTACTTAGCGCCTGGCACAAAGTAAGCGCTTAACAAATAGCATTAAAAAACACCAAATTGACAGGTATCACGATATCTGTTAGGTATCAAATTGACAGGTATCACAATAACAATAATCCTAATAAATGTGGCGTTTAAGTGCCTATTATGCAACCAAGCACTGTATTAAGTGTGAAGTGGATACAATAATAATAGTGATAATGTATTGTTAAGCACTTACTATGTGCCAGTTTCTTGACTGTGAGCCCACTGTTGGGTAGGGACTGTCTCTATATGTTGCCAATTTGTACTTCCCAAGCGCTTAGTACAGTGCTCTGCACACAGTAAGCGCTCAATAAATACGATTGATTGCCAAGCACTGTTGGGGGGATACGAGGGGGATAATAATTAAGCACTTCCTATGTGCCAAGCACAGTTCTAAGTGCTGATAATAATAATAATAATGGGTTTTGTTAAGTGTTTACTAAGTGCCAAGCACTGTATTAAGCGCTGGGGTAGATACGGAATAAGCAGGTTCCACGCGGGGCTCACAGATTAAGTAAGAGGGAGACTAGGAATTGAACCCGCATTTTGCAGTTTCATTCATTCACTCATCCGATCGTATTTAGTAAGCGCTCAATAAATACGATTGAAGGAATGAATGAATTGAGCGCTTACTGTGTGCAGAGCACTGTATTAAGCGCTTGGGAAGTCCAAGTCGGCAACGTATAGAGACGGTCCCTACCCGACAACGGGCTCACAGTCTAGGAGGGGGGAGACAGACGACAAAACAACACATGCGGACAGGTGTCAAGTCATAGTAAGCACTTAATAAATGCCATCATCATTATTATTATTATTATTATTATCAGAACAAAATGAGGAAATGAGGGAACTGAGGCATGGAGACGAGTTAGATGATTTGCCCACCTAATTTGCCACACAGCAGACAAGTGGCAGAGCCAGGATTTGGATACAAGTTCATCTCTTTCTGTCTCTCCCGATTTAATTTCCAAACTAAATGAAATAGATGGGGAAAGAAAAGACACCCTCCCGCCCCCAACACACAAAAAAAGTAGGGAGTAGGCATGAAAAGTAAAAATCTATGAAACTTCCCCGAAAGGCACTGGGAAAAGAATACAGAGTCAGAAAGCTAGGCCTAAAGGAAGATGATCTCATGTCCTTATTTGCCGTCTGATTTAGCTCTTCTTAAGATTGTGTCTTGTAATTAAGTCGGCATCGTACTGATTCCTTTCATTCACTCATTCAGTTGTATTTATTGAGCGCTTACTATGTGCAGAGCACCGTACTGAGCGCTTGGGAAGTACAAGTTGGCAACACTCCTTGGCCGATATCGTGTTCCTTCCCGTTGCGGAACGTCAAAAGTTAACGTATCAATCAATCAATCAATCGTATTTATTGAGCGCTTATGGTGTGCAAAGCACTGTACTAAGCGCTTGGGAAGTACAAGTTGGCAACGTATAGAGACAGTCCCTACCCAACAGTGGGCTCACGGTCTAGAAGGGGGAGACAGAGAACAAAACCAAACATACTAACAAAATAAAATAAATAGAATAGATATGTACAAGTAAAATAAATAGAGTAATAAATATGTACAAACATATATACATATATATACATATAACAAGTCTCTGAAGAGTTTAGTTTTCTAGGCTGGAGGGGAAAATTTAAAAAAAATCAGTCTTTAAAAGCATCTTTAAAATATCTTAGGGTTCATTTTAATTACCCAACCCGATTTCTCCATCTTGTTGAAGTTAAGCAACCTACGTTTTGGGGCATATTATAAATAGGATGCTTAGATCCCAGGGGAGGGCAAAGGCTGATTTGATTTCACTCAAGATCAAGAGCCCCTGGAGAAAATTTTTGGCTTCCGTGGCGGGCATTACGCACTAACAGCATTTAAGAAATTGTCCCATTGGCGAGCCGATGATTACCTTCTTTGTCGTAGTTGAAAGAAAACATGAAGGCCACCAGAAAGAAACATCAGGAGACGGTCCGCAGATTGGAGGGAAAGTTCTTTGAAGAGAAGGTATTGAACGGTTAAACTTGGTGAAGAAAACCCTCATCTGCTCATCATCCCGGCTCCACAAGTCTGCTGTGTGACCTTGGGCAAGTCACTTAACTTCTCCGAGCCTCAGTTACCTCATCTGTAAAAATGGGGGTTAAGACTGTGAGCCCCACGTGGGACAACTTGATCACACTGTATCCCCCCCAGCGCTTAGAACAGTGCTTTGCACATAGTAAGCGCTTAACAAATGCCATCATTATTATTATTATTATCTGCTAGAACAACGCTTGTATTCCTTTCCGCTTTTGTCCAGATCTGCAGGTTGGGTGTTTTATAACTTCTTGCAGGTATCACGATAAGAATAATCATAATAAATGTGGTGTTTAAGTGCCTATTATGCCCCAAGCGCTGTGTTAAGTGCGAAGTGGATACAATAATAATAATGATAACGGATTGTTAAGCGCTTACTATGGGCCAAGCACCGTTGGGGGGATCGGGTTGTCCCACGTGGGGCTCCCAGTCTTCATCCCCATTTTCCAGATGAGGGAAGTGAGGCCCAGAGAAGTGAAGCAACTCGCCCCAAGTCACACAGCCGACAGGCGGCGGAGTCGGGATTAGACCCCACGACCTCCGACTCCCGAGCCCGGGCTCCTGTCCGCTGAGCCGCGCCGCTTCTCTTTCTCCGCGACTGAATCCCACGGTTTAATCCCCGTTTTGCCGATGAGGGAACGGAGGCCCAGAGAAGTGAGGGGGCTGGCCCGAGGTCACACAGCAGGCAAGCGGCAGAGCCGGAATCGGGACGCAGGTCCAATTCCCGGGCCTAGCTACTAGGCCACGCTGCTCCTCGTCGGCAACAGAGTCAAGGAAACGGTTGCCCATCTTTTCTCCCCGTTCTCCTCGAGGCAGAGCGATGTCCTTTCTCTTTTCCTTTTCTCCGGGCCTCCGTTCCGGAAGGAGAGAGTTGACTCAAATCCTGCCCCGAAAGAAGCGTTCCCTTTTCTCCTCCCTCATCGCGCTTAGTACGGCACGTGGCACAGAGCAAGCGCTGACTAAACGCCGTTTATTTTCATTTTGACGCACACAAGACACACTTACCGGCCCCTTTTTCTTCCCCTCCTTTGACTTTCCTCGTCTGTGCCGCGACGGACTGCAGAAAGAGGCCCGTTTGGTGTAGGGCGTGAGCTGCTTTTAAGGATTGAAAGCCGCTTTTTCTCCCTTTCAGCAACGACTAGAAAAAGAAGCGGAGAAGAAGATAGTAATGCTGGCAGAGAGAGCTCACCAGGAAGCTGTTTTGTAAGAGGAGTTATTTTTCTCCGCCTCTCTCCCTCTCCCTGTTTTTCTCTGTGAGGGAAAGGTAGGTGTTCCAGGCCATTCCCGAGCCTCTTTTCCCGTTCCTAATTAATCATATCTATTGGGCACACAGTGTGCTCTGTGAGTGCAATCCAGAAGAACATCAGTCGTTTTAACTTATTTTGTATTATTTATACTCACGTCCGTCTCTCCCACTAGACCAAAAGCTCGCTGTGGGCAGGGAACGTGTTGGCCAACTCGATTTATACTGTAACGACGACAGCGGGACGGGGGGAATCGAAGGCAGCCGAGAGGTCGAGGAGGATTAGGACGGAGCCGAAGGATTTGGCGAGAAGGAGGTCCCCGGTGATCATCATCATCATCATCAATCGTATTTATTGAGCGCTTACTATGTGCAGAGCACTGTACTGAGCGCTTGGGAAGTACAAATTGGCAACATATAGAGACAGTCCCTACCCAACAGTGGGCTCACAGTCTAAAAGGTCCCCGGTGATCTCCGAGAGGAGCGGAAAGGGGGCAAGGAGAGAATCGGAGGAGAGGAGTTCGAGACTCGCTCGAGGCGTTCGGAGAGGAAGAGCAGGAGGAGGGGGCCGTGGGAGGGTTTTTTGAGGATGGGGGAAGACGTAAGGATTATATGTTGCCAATTTATACTTCCCAAGCGCTTAGTACAGTGCTCTGCACACAGCAGGCGCTCAATAAATACGATCGATTGCTAAGGATGGTGTGACAGCAGTGGGGAAGGAGCCGCTGGAGAGCGACCGGTTGAAGACGGAGGTCAGAGAGGGAAGAAGGAAGGGGGCAGGGGCTCCGATAAGGAATAACGGGATGGGAATCGGAGTCGCGGGGGGAGGGAGGTGGATGTCGAGAGGAGGCGGGAGGTGATCCCTGGAGATACCGCTGGGAAGGACGGGAGAGCTGAAGAAGGGGCAGGAGAAGAGGGAAACTGGAGAGGAGCAGGGGCGATGATAGGGAGATCACGCCTGCTCATTTCAATTTTCTCAATAAAGGAGGTGGCCAGCTCAGTAGGGATAGGAGATAATAACAATAATGATGGCATTCGTTAAGCGCCTACTATGTGCCGAGCACTGTTCTAAGCGCTGGGGGAGATGCAAGGTGACCAGGATCTCCCCGAGCGCTTAGTCTGGTGCTCTGCACACAGTAAGCGCTCAGTAAATACGATCTTTAGACTGTGAGCCCACTGTTGGGTAGGGACTGTCTCTGTATGTTGCCCACTTGGACTTCCCAAGCGCTTGGTACGGTGCTCTGCACACAGTAGGCGCTCAATAAATACAATTGATTGATTGAACCGACGGGAAGCAGCGTGGTTCAAAATCCCGGCTCCACTGATAGTCAGCTGTGTGACTCTGGGCAAGTCCCTTCGCTTCTCTGGGCCTCAGTGACCTCAGCTGGAAAATGGGGGTTCATTCATTCATTCAATCGTATTTATTAAGCGCTTACTGTGTGCAGAGCACTGTACTAAGTGCTTGGAAACAGGTTGGTGAAGACTGCGAGCCCCCCCGGGGGACAACCTGATCACCTTATATCCTCCCTAGCGCTGAGAACGGTGCTTGGCACATAGTAAGCGCTTAACAAGTACCATCATTATTATTATTTATCATTATTATGAATGAACCCCCTCCCGCCTCTGTGCTCGTCTGACAGTCCTTTTCAATCAATCAATCAATCAATCGTATTTATTGAGCGCTTACAGTGTGCAGAGCTCTGTACTAAGCACTTGGGAAGTACAAGTTGGCAACATATAGAGACAGTCCCTACCCAGCAGTGTGCCCACAGTCAGGGATTTCCTTCATTCGATCATCATCATCATCATCATCATCAATCGTATTTATTGAGCGCTTACTATGTGCAGAGCACTGTACTAAGCGCTTGGGAAGTACCAAATTGGCAACATCTAGAGACAGTCCCTACCCAGCAGTGGGCCCACAGTCAGGGATTTCCTTCATTCGATCATCACCATCATCATCAATCGTATTTATTGAGCGCTTACTATGTGCAGAGCACTGTACTAAGCGCTTGGGAAGTAACAAATTGGCAACATATAGAGGCAGTCCCTACCCAACAGTGGGCCCACAGTCAGGGATTTCCTTCATTCGATCATCATCATCAATCGTGTTTATTGAGCGCTTACTGTGTGCACAGCACTGTACTAAGCGCTTGGGAAGTACAAATTGGCAACATATAGAGACAGTCCCTACCCAACAGTGGGCTCACAGTCTAAAAGGGGGAGACGGAGAACAAAACCAAACATCCTAACAAAATAAAAGAAATAGAATAGATAGGTACTGTACAAACATGTATAAACATATTTATTTATATTTAAATTCGATCGTATTTACCGAGCGCTTCCCGTGTGCGGCGCGCTTGACCCGAAGGCCCGACCTCCGTCCCGAGCTGGGAATGGGGCCCGGGAAGCGTCCAGGCCATCGGATGAGTCGCGTGAACGTTTATCCGCCGCAGGCAGCTGGATAACGCCGGGAGATCCGTCTTCAGGGAAAACGTTCGGCTCCAGAAGGCCCTGAAGTACCACATGAAGGAAGCCCAGGAGTTACAAAAGAACTCGAAAAAGCTGGAGGAGAATCAAGCTTCCCTCCTACAGCTGAAGGTCTCTGCTCCCGATTCCCACCGCCATTCCCTGCTCGGGAGGCGTCGAGCGGGGAAATCTCCCCCTCCGAGCCCAGGCTCCCGGGAACGATGTGGAGAGCGGCCTTTGCTCGGCGCTTCCTACTAATAATAATGACGTTGGTATTTGTTAAGCGCTTACTATGTGCAGAGCACTGTTCTAAGCGCCGGGGGGGATACAGGTTGTCCCACTGGGGGCTCACCGTCTTAATCCCCATTTTACAGATGAGGAAACGGAGGCACAGAGAAGTTAGGCGACTTGCCCACGGTGGCACCACGGTAGCCCCTTCCTTCCTCTCCCCCTCGTCCCCCTCTCCATCCCCCCATCTTACCTCCTTCCCTTCCCCACAGCACCTGGATATATGGATATATGGTTGTACATATTTATTACTCTATTTATTTATTTATTTTACTTGTACATTTCTATCCCATTTATTTTATTTTGTTGGTATGTTTGGTTCTGTTCTCTGTCTCCCCCTTTTAGACTGTGAGCCCACTGGTGGGTAGGGACTGTCTCTATGTGTTGCCAATTTGTACTTCCCAAGCGCTTAGTACAGTGCTCTGCACATAGTAAGCGCTCAATAAATACGATTGATTGATTGATTGGCACAGCTAACAAATGGCAGAGCCGGGATTCGAACCCACGACCTCTGACTCCCAAGCCGGTGCTCTTTCCACTGAGCCACGCTGCTTCTCTAAAGCTACTACTAGGTTGCCAATTTGTACTTCCCAAGCGCTCAGTCCAGTGCTGTGCACATAGTAAGCGCTCAATAAATACGATTGATTGATTGATTACTAGGTTTACTAGGTTCCAAGCACTCGGCCAAGCGCTGTCGGGGAGGGACCGCCGCTCTACGTTGCCGGCTTGGACTCCCCAAGTGCTCAGTCCAGCGCCGTGCCCCCAGGAAGCGCTCAGTAAATGCGACTGAATGAATGAACGAGTACCGGATCCCCATTTTACGGATGAGGAAACCGAGTCCCGGAGGCGTGAAGTGACCCAGCCGAGGTCGCACAGCAGACCAGCGCGCGGGAAGCAGCAGGAAATAGTGGCTGGAGCCTGGGCCCTCGCCGCACTTCCCCGGGCCTCAGTTCCCTCATCTGTCAAATGGGGACGGAGACCAAATCCCGGCTCCGCCGCCTGTCTGCTGTGGGACCTTGGGCCGGTCACTGCACTTCCCTGGGCCTCAGTTCCCTCATCTGTCAAATGGGGATGGAGACCGTGAGCCCCCCGTGGGACAGGGACTGTGTCCCCCCCCCCGATCTGCTTGTAGCCACCCCGGCGCTCAGTACAGTGCCTGGCACATAGTAAGCACTTAACAAATACCGTAATTAAGATTATTATTATTAATAATGCAGAGACACATCCCCGCCCCGCAACTAGTCTAAGAGGGGAGATAATCTACGCGGTAACGCGGCCTTCCCAGACTGAGCCCACTCCTTCCCCTCCCCACAGCACCTGTATATATGTATATATGTTTGTACATATTTATTACTCTATTTTATTTGTACATATTTATTCTATTTATTTTAATTTGTTAATATGTTTGGTTTTGTTCTCCGTCTCCCCCTTCTAGACTGTGAGCCCGCTGTCGGGTAGGGACCGTCTCTATATGTCGCCAGCTTGTTCTTCCCAAGCGCTTAATACAGTGCTCTGCACACAGTAAGCGCTCAATAAATACGATTGATTGGTACATATTTATTCTATTTATTTTATTTTGTTAATATGTTTGGTTTTGTTCTCCGTCTCCCCCTTCTAGACTGTGAGCCCACTGTTGGGTAGGGACTGTCTCTATATGTTGCCAGCTTGTACTTCCCAAGCGCTTAATACAGTGTTCTGCACACAGTAAGCGCTCAATAAATACGATTGATTGATTGATTGGTACATATTTACTCTATTTATTTTATTTTGTTAATATGTTTGGTTTCGTTCTCCGTCTCCCCCTTCTAGACTGTGAGCCCGCTGTCGGGTAGGGACCATCTCTATATGTTGCCAGCTTGTACTTCCCAAGCGCTTAATACAGTGCTCTGCACACCGTAAGCGCTCAATAAATACGATTGATTGATTGATTGGTACATATTTCTTCTATTTATTTTATTTGGTTAATATGTTTGGTTTCGTTCTTCGTCTCCCCCTTCTAGACTGTGAGCCCGCTGTCGGGTAGGGACCGTCTCTCTATGTCGCCAACTTGGACTTCCCAAGCGCTTAATACAGTGCTCTGTGCACAGTAAGCGCTCAATAAATACGATTGATTGATTGATTGATTGGTACATATTTATTCTATTTATTTTATTTTGTTAATATGTTTGGTTTTGTTCTCCGTCTCCCCCTTCTAGACTGTGAGCCCGCTGTCGGGTAGGGACCGTCTCTCTATGTCGCCAACTTGGACTTCCCAAGCGCTTAGTCCAGTGCTCTGCACACAGTAAGCGCTCAATAAATACGATTGATTGATTGATTGATTTGTACATATTTATTCTACTTATTTTAATTTGTTAATATGTTTGGTTTCGTTCTCCGTCTCCCCCTTCTAGACTGTGAGCCCGCTGTCGGGTAGGGACCGTCTCTCTATGTCGCCAACTTGGACTTCCCAAGCGCTTAGTCCAGTGCTGTGCACACAGTAAGCGCTCAATAAATACGACTGACTGACTGAATGAATGAAAGTAACGGATGCTGAACAAAACGAGGCATTTGAAGATGGCTAGACGGCAGGTAGTAACGTTCATAATCGTGGGGTCGGTCACGCGCTTACGAGGTGCCATCCATTCACTCAGTCGTATTTCTCGGGCGCTTACTGTGTGCAGAGCACTGTACTGAGCGCTTGGGAAGTGCAAGTTGGCAATGAGTACTAAGCGCCGGAGCGGATACGAGCGCGGATTGGGTCGGACGCAGTCCCCGTCCCACATTTTACGGAGGAGGTAACCGTACAGTGCTCTGCACATAGTAAGCGCTCAATAAATACGATTGATTGATTGATTGAGGCCCGGAGAGGCGAAGTGACCAGTGCGAGGTCACAGAGCGGACAAGGGGAGGAGGCAGGATTTGAACCCGGATCCTCATCGACCCACGAGGCCACGCCGCTCTCCTCCCTCCTCGAGGCAGGGAGCGACGTACGGCGCGCTTAGTACGGCGACGGCCGGCTGGGAAACTGAGGCCCCCGCATCCTTCTCTTCTTCTAGGAGACCAACGAGCTTTTGGTTAAGGAAAAGATCTTCCAAGTCACTCAGCAGAAATCCCAGATCCAGACGCTCCAGAGGAAGGTGGAGAGGCTGGAGACGGCCCTGGGCCACATGACCCGAGAGTTCGAGGCGGAGATCCACGACGCCCGGCGGGAGGCCCGGCTGCGGAGTCGGGAAGGCCGGACGGAGATCGACAAGCTCCAGTACCTCCTGGAGGTGAAGGACCGGGAGATGAACCGGGTGAAGACGCTCGCCAGGAACATCCTGGAGCAGAGGACGGAGGTGGAGACGTTCTTCCTGGACGCCCTGCGGCAGGTGAAGCGGGAAATCCAGAGCGGCAGGAAGGATTACCGGCAGGCGGCCCGGGCCGCTTTCCAGCGGAAGATGAGGGAGGCGTACGCCGGGAGAGCGGAGTATCCCAGGATCCGGACGTTCGGGGAAGGGGAGGACAGCACCAACAGCGTGCATCGGGATCTTCTGGAGGCCGAGAAATGGTACTCATGCTAATAGCAATGACGGTATCTGTTCATTTGTTCACCTGTACATTGTTAGAGAAGCAGCGTGGCTCAGTGGAAAGGGCCCAGGCTTTGGAGTCAGAGGTCACGGGTTCAAATCCAGCCTCCGCCACTTGTCAGCTGTGTGACTTTGGGCAAGTCGCTTCACTTCTCTGGGCCTCAGGTACCTCATCTGTAAAATGGGGATTAAGACTGTGAACCCCCCATGGGACAACCTGATCACCTTGTAACCTCCCCAGCTCTCAGAACAGTGTTTTGCACATGGTAAGCACTTAATAAATGCCATAATTATTATTATTATTAGAGAAGCAGCGTGGCTCAGTGGAAAGAGCCTGGGCTTTGGAGTCAGAGGTCAGGGGTTTGAATCCCAGCTCCGCCACATGTCTGCTGTGTGACCTTGGGCAAGTCACTTAACTTCTCTGGGCCTCAGTTACCTCATCTGTAAAATGGGGATTAAGACTGGGAGCCCCCCGTGGGACAACCTGATCCCCTTGTAACCTCCCCAGCGCTTAGAACAGTGCTTTGCACATAGTAAGCGCTTAATAAATGCCATCATTATTATTATTATATATGTATATATGTTTGTACGTATTTATTACTCTATTTTACTTGTACGTATCTATTCTATTTATTTTATTTTGTTAATATGTTTGGAATTGTTCTCTGTCTCCCCCTTCTAGCCTGTGAGCCCACTGTCGGGTAGGGACCGTCTCTCTGTGTTGCCAACTTGGACTTCCCAAGCGCTTAGTCCGGTGCTCTGCACGCAGTAAGCGCTCAATAAATATGATTGATTGATTAAGTTAATCAGGGTGTCCCACGGGGGGCTCACAGTCCTAAGCCCCATTTTCCAGATGACGTCACTGAGGCCCAGAGAAGTGAAGCGACTTGCCCAAAGGCACCCAGCTGACAATTGGCGGAGCTGGGATTTGAACCCTATATATATCAATCAATCAATCAATCGTATTTATTGAGCGCTTACTGTGTGCAGAGCATTGTACTAAGCGCTTGGGAAGTACAAGTTGGCAACATATAGAGACAGACCTTACCCAACAGTGGGCTCACAGTCTAAAAGAATAACAAGTATATAATATATAAATATTATATAAATATAAATATAATATAATAATATAAATATAACAATTACAATGATGATGATGATGATGATAATAATAATAATAATAATAATAATAATAATAATAATAATAATAATGAGGCAGCTTGGTCCCACGTGGGACCAGCTCAATCACCTTGTAACCGCCCCAGCGCTTAGAACAGTTCATTGCACATAGTAAGTAATATATATATATATTTATATATATTTGAACTCTATATGTTGCCAACTTGTACTTCCCAAGCGCTTAGTACAGTGCTCCGCACACAGTAAGCGCTCAATAAATACGATTGATTGATTGATTGATTGAACCCATAACCTCCGACTCCCAAGCCCGGGCTGTTTCCACTGAGCCACATCCTTCTATACCTATGGATAGGTATAGGTCCTATAGCTATCCATAGGTCCTCTAGACTAGTCATTCATTCATTCAATCATATTTTTTGAGCGCTTACTGTGTGCAGAGCACTGGACTAAGCGCTTGGGAAGGACAAGTCGGCAACATCTAGAGACGGTCCCGACCCGACGGCGGGCTCACGGTCTAGAAGGGGGAGACGGACGACGGGACAAAACCCGGGATACAGGTGTCGAAGTTGTCGGAACAGATGGAATTAAAGCCCGGTACACATCATTAGAAATAGAAATAGAAAAATAAAAATAGAAATAGAAAAATAAAAATAAAATAGGAGAGTCATAAAAAAGAAATAGAAGAGTAAATATGGACAGGGAAAGTAGGGGGATAAATCTGGACAAACATAGATACTCCATGATGATGATGGTGGTACTTGCCAAGCGCTTATTTGGTGCCAAGCGCTCATCAGGTTGGACTCAGGCCCTGTCCCACGTGAGGCTCCCAGGAAGGGGGAAGGATTGAATCCTCAGTTTACGGATGAGGAGAGCCGGGGCTCAGAGAGGTGAAGCGACTGGCCCCAGGTCCCCCAGCGGGAGCAGGATTAGAACCCAGGACCTTCTGACTCCCAGCCCGGGCTCTTTCCACTGACGGTGCCACGGGAAGGAGCGAACTCCCTCCATCTGATTCCTCTCAACCCATTAAGCACTTCAGCTTTCCCAGCGGAGGGAAGCAGCGTGGCTCAGTGGGAAGAGCCCGGCCTTTGGAGTCCGAGGTCACGGGTTCGAATCCCGGCTCTGCCACTTGTCAGCTGGGTGACTTTGGGCGAGTCACTTCACTTCTCCGGGCCTCAGTGACCTCATCTGGAAAATGGGGGTGAAGACCGGGAGCCCTCCGAGGGACAACCTGATCGCTTAGAACAGCGCTTGGCACATAGTAAGCGCTTAATAAATGCCGTTATTATTATTATTATTATTATTTATTCTCAGGAAGGAACCTTTGCTTACTGCGCCGATATTTTCCTCTGCCCCGATCCTTTAGGACCAACGTCAATACGGAGAAGGTGGATATTGGAGATCTGACCTGGGAACAGAAGGAAAAAGTTTTGAGGCTACTGTTTGCCAAAATGAATCGCCTTCCTCTCCGGTAGGTCCCTATTTAATAATAACGGCTGGGCTATTTGGTAAGCACTTCCTACGTGTCAGGCGCTGTCCTAAGCGCCGGGGTAGGTTCAAGATCATCATAATAATGATGATGATGGCATTTGTTAAGCGCTTACTATGTGCCAAGCACTGTTCTAAGCGCTGGGGGGGATACAAGGGGATCAGGTGGTCCCACGGGGGGCTCACCGTCTTCATCCCCATATACACGTTGCCAACTTGTACTTCCCAAGCGCTTAGTCCAGTGCTCTGCACACAGTAAGCGCTCAATAAATACGATTGATATTGATTGATTGAGCGCTTACTGTGTGCACAGCACTGTTCCAAGCGCTGAGGAGGGAAAAAGGAGTCGGAGACGTGAGTTCGGATAGAGCAGGAAAGAAGGAAAGTGGCTACTTGTTCACCTCCCGGGAGAGGTACGAGCGACAAACAGCCCCGATCCCATTCTCACTGTTCCTTTTATTGAGTTACATGGGAACGGAGCATTTGTATATATACCTGTATATATGTATATTTGTTTGTCCATATTTATTACTCTATTTATTTTACTCGTACATATCTATTCTATTTATTTTATTTTGTTAGTATGTTTGGTTTTGTTCTCTGTCTTCCCCTTCTAGACTGTGAGCCCGCTGTTGGGTAGGGACCGTCTCTAGATGTTGCCAACTTGGACTTCCCAAGCGCTCAGTCCAGTGCTCTGCACACAGTAAGCGCTCAATAAATACGATTGATTGATTGATTTGGGAATTTCAGGAATCCAACTGGGACCGACAGGATGTTGTAAATTCTCACTATTCTCCGTTTTCACTGTCTTGTGGCCTTGCATAGATAGGTGTTACTTGTTACTGGCCTCGAAGACAGCCTTGCCTAAAATACAAAAAGGTGCTGTTCTCTCGTCCTGCCCAAAATCAATCGTATTTATTTATTTATTGAGCGCTTACTGTGTGCAGAGCACTGTACTAAGCGCTTAAGCACATAATGGCGGGTTACCGTCAGCACGCACAAAATGGAGTCGGTCACGTCAAGTCCGCTAGCGGACGACGGTGCGGAGCACTGTTCTAAGCGCTGGGGGGGATGCAAGGTGATCAGGTTGTCCCCCGTGGGGCTCCCCGTCTTCACCCCCATTTTACAGATGAGGGAACTGAGGGTTCGGAGAAGTGAAGCGACTTGCCCAAGGTCACACAGCGGACAAGTGGCGGGGCCGGGATTAGAACCCACGACCTCTGACTCCGAAGCCTGGGCTCTTTCCACTGAGCCATGCTGCTTCTCTACTGAGCCCGGGAGTCCGAGGGAGAACGTGAAGGACTCCGCCCCTTGTCTGCCGTGAGACCTTGGCCAAGTCACTTCACTTCTTTGGGCCTCAGCGACCTCATCTGTAAAATGGGGATGAAGACTGCGAGCCCCACGGCGGGGGGACATAGACTGTGTCCAATACAGTGCCTGACGCATAGTATATATTTAACACCATGAACAACTGAAAGTGAGCCCGCCGATGGGTAGGGACCGTCTCTATATGTTGCCAACTTGTACTTCCCAAGCGCTTAGTACAGTGCTCTGCACACAGTAAGCGCTCAATAAATCTGATTGAATGATTGAATGAATGAATTCCCTTCCCCACAGCACCTGTATATATGTTTGTAGATATTTATTACTCTATTTTACTTGTGCATATCTATTCTATTTATTTTATTTTGTTAATATGTTTTGTTTTGTTCTCTGTCTCCCCCTTCTAGCCTGTGAGCCCACTGTTGGGTAGGGACTGTCTCTAGATGTTGCCAACTTGTATTTCCCAAGCGCTTAGTCCAGTGCTCTGCACACAGTAAGGGCTCAATAAATATGATTGATTGATTGATTCACTTCTTCGGGCCTCAGCGACCTCATCTGTAAAATGGGAATGAAGACTGCAAGCCCCACGGCAGGGGGACATAGACCATGCCCAATACGGTGCCTGACGCATAGTATGTACTTAACACCACGAGCAACAACTGAAAGTGAGCCCGCTGTTGGGTAGGGACCGTCTCTATATGTTGCGAACTTGTACCTCCCAAGCGCTTAGTCCAGTGCTCTGCACACAGTAAGCGCTCAGTAAATACGATTGAATGAATGAATGAATGAATGAAATGTCCCTGAGGGCAGGAACTCAGTCATTCCCAGCAGAGGTTAGGAATCGATCAATCAATCAATGGTATTTATTGACCACTTTGGTAAGCCTGCCTTCCCCCAAGGCCCACCAGCTGGCTCTGAGACCTTGGCCAAGCCACTTCACTTCTTCAGGCCTCAGCGACCTCATCTGTAAAATGGGGATAAAGACTGCGAGCCCCACGGGGGGCAGGTGGGGGGGAACATAGACTGTGTCCAATACGGTGCCTGACGCATAGTATATATTTAACACCATGAACAACTGAAAGTGAGCCCGCCGATGGGTAGGGACCGTCTCTATATGTTGCCAACTTGTACTTCCCAAGCGCTTAGTACAGTGCTCTGCACACAGTAAGCGCTCAATAAATACGATTGAATGAATGAATGAATGAATGAAAGGCCCCTGAGGGCAGGAACTCAGTCGTTCCCAGCGGAGGTTAGAAATCTGTCTCCCCCTTCTAGCCTGTGAGCCCGCTGTTGGGTAGGGACCGTCTCTAGATGTTGCCAACTTGTCCTTCCCAAGCGCTTAGTACAGTGTTCTGCACACAGTAAGCGCTCAGTAAATATGATTGAATGAATCAATCGATAGTATTTATTGAGCACTTTGCTAAGCCTGCCTTCCCCCAAGGCCCACCAGCTGGCTCTGAGACCTTGGCCAAGTCACTACACTTCTTCGGGCCTCAGCGACCCCGTCTGGAAAATGGGGATGAAGTGGACCTCATCTGTGACAAAAACTGCCTTTCAGTGCCCAGTTGGGCCGCTTCTCTCCTCACCAGGCCTCCATCTCGCCCATCCCGCCGTCGGCCCACATCCCGCCCGTGGTCCGGAACGCTTTCCCTCCTCAAATCCCACGGACACCGACTCTTCCCGGCTTCCGAGCCTTACTGAAGGCCCGTCTCCTCCCAGAGGCCTTCCTTCCCAGCCCATTTTTCCTCATCTCCCAGTCCCCTCTGCGTCGCCCCGACTGGCTCCCCTCCCACCCCCACGGCACTTATGTCCGTCTCTCTGATTATATTTATTTGCACTGATGTCCTGATCACCTTGTAACCTCCCCAAAGCGCTTAGAACAGTGCTCTGCACATAGTGAGCGCTTAATAAACGCCATCATCATGATCGTGTACTTCCCAAGCGCTTAGTACAGTGCTCTGCACACAGTAAGCGCTCAATAAATACGATTGATGATGATGGTGTCAGTCTCCCCGCCTCCAGACTGTGCGGGCAGGGAACGTCACCGTTCATTGCGGTATCATACCTTCCCAAGCACTTAGTACAGTAGGTGCACAATAAATACGATTGATTAATCGCTTGAGTCTTTCCTCAGCCGCCCGCGTGACTGAAATGCAGCTCAGAGGAGGGTCGGGCCCCATTTAATGGCATTTTGTCCGTCCGCGTTTCATCTCCCGCAGGAAATACAACCAGTGTTCGGCTCCCCCGCTACCGGACCGCGCGGCTCTTAAAACCGGAGAGAAAAAGCGAGTCGGGTAAGATCCTTCGTGCCAAAAACGGCTTCACCGGGGCTGGGATGAGCTGGTGAAGGATATCAGAGGCGAAGCAGCGCGGCCCGGTGGGTAGAACCCAGGCAGTCGGAAGGACTTGGGTTCTAATCCTGCCCCCACCCCTCATCGTTTCTCTGTGACTCAGTTCCCCCCCCGTAAAATGGAGATTAAGGCTGCGAGCCCCCCGTGGGGGCTGTCTTCGTTCATTCGCATTCATTGAGCGCTTACTGTGTGCAAAGCACTGTACTAAGCACTTGGGACAGTACAATAGAGCAACAGACACGTTCCCCGCCCACAACGAGCTTCCAACTCTATTGGCATCCGCCCCGGCGCTCAGTACAGTGTCTGGAACTTAGTGAGGGCTTAACGAATCCCACAGTTATTAATATTAGACGAGCCCGGAGCCTGCCTGAATCGATTCCGTGGCCTTATCGCTAACTTCCCTCGGACCCTTTGCCCTTCTCGCAGCGACGGGGGAAACGTTCCCGATCGGACCTTCATCACACAGCAGGCGCCGATCTCAGAAGCGCCCGCCAACGGATCATCTCTCCCAGATATTAAGCAAGGAGCCGAGCAGAGCGCGAGCTAGAACGAAACCCCAGCTCTTCCCACCGCGGCCGGATCCCAACTCTTTCCCAGTCTTCCGGGGGGAAAGAAACCCTCCTCTCTGGGACGGGATTGGGCCCCCGGTTGGGAGATCCTAACGCGTTTATTTAAAAGGAGGTCAGACACGAACCTTTCGCTTTTGGGTGGTTCCGAAAATAAAAACCTTTTTCCGCCTTTCGGGAATAGCGATTGTGTTCCTGCCTTCGTTTCCCCAAACTCTGACAGCGGCGAAGCCACGCTCCAGGCGTCCAGGCTCAGCTGGTCGTGCGAAATGGGGCTCGGATGAACCTACTGTTCCGCTCGGAAAAAATCCCGAGGGAAGGGACGGCTCTTAATGAGCCCAAATCCCTCGAGGAATCCCGGGCAGGAGCCGGAGAAGTCAAGCCCGAGCTTTGGGGTGGCCACGGAGTGGCGAAAAGAGAAAAACTGGCTTGTTAGGAAGTTTATTTTCAACCGTCATCCATAATCACACCGAGCGGGTGGAGGAAAAGAGTTGGGATTGTTTTCGTGCCGCTTCGGATCAGGGCCACCAGAGGAGTAGTCGATTGAGGGAACACGTTGTGATGAATCGGTGGGAATTAAGCACGCCCTTCCCGAATTCCCGTCACCGGGGCCTTCTCCTCTCACCCTGCCCGAGAGACGCCTGGAAAGGCCTGGCGGGAACATCATGGCCACCCGCAAAAGTTCCCCAGGGAAACTCAGGGGCAACCGGACGGCATGGAAACGTTCTGCTCCGGCACGATCACGTGAAGGCATTTCGGTGGGCGTGAGCCGGTGGTCGGGAGACACCGAGGAAGGCTCGCCGTCCTGACGCTCAGAGGGCCAAACCAGGCCTTGGTCTCTCAAGAGAGCCTGATCCGCTTCCCCGCTTAGTTCGCCCGTGAAGCGGGGTCCCTGTTAAATCAGCAGAGAGAAAAATCGCCAATCCGAAGTTTGGGCTAAGCCGGGTCTGGGGACCCTCCTAATTTTCCTCCTAATTCTCCAGCCAGGATGCCCCGACGGCAGGATTCATCCGGGGTGAGGAGGACGGAAAGGGAGGGGGACACGTTCTCGAAAAGATGGGGGCCTACCTTCAGAGGGGGCCAGGGAAGCACCGAAATAGAAAAAGGCCGAATCCCCGAGTTGGCACCGAAAAGCCACGCGGCCAAGACAGGCCTACCGGGCCCTGGAAATGGAAATTTCTCCCGGGCCGAAACGAAGAACTGGAAGGGGAAGGAGAGGAGCGAATCGCTGACGCCGGCGGGAGGGAGGGTTTCTCGCCCGAAGAGCGGGCGAAGAGAAGCGATGAGGCTGGTTCCATCCCACGGCGGGGGGAATAATTAAAATCGCTCCTTGGGTCTAACGACAGGACTCCCCAAACTGATTCCTGAGCTACGTGCTTAAGGCGGAGGGTGTTTAACAAAAGCCCCGGGGGTTTGGGGTGGGGGGTGAGAGGGGACGATCTCCTTGAGCGATGCCGATGTGCCGGGAGAGGAAACGGGAGAGCGACGGCTGTCAAAGGGGGGATGGCGGTGAGGGAGGGTGACCCGTGACTCCCTCCACCTCCGTCTCCCATTTTGACTTCACGGGGAGGATTGGTGAATCCGGGGTCGGGGATTCCCAGGCTCGGGGGACCCCGGAGGATTCAGGAGAACCTGGACGAGCTCCGGGGGAGGGATGGAGAAGAGAAGAGGGAGGGTGGCTTGGGACGGAGTGAGCCGGGATCGGGCGGGGCTCAGTGACCCATGGTTGGCATGACGACGGCGGGAGAGGTGACCGTGGCGTCTTCCTCTTTCCACTGAGAGATGATGGTCTTCAGCTGGGTGTAAAACTGGATGCCCTGGAACGGGACCAGGAGAAAAGACAACGTTAAGAGCAACAACAACAAAATATGTGTGTGTGTGTGTGTATAAATTGTGTATACATATATGTGTGTGTATATATATATAAATTGTGTATATATATAAATTGTGTATACATATATATATCAATTGTATATATATACATCACTTGTATATATACATATATATATATCAATCGTATATATGCATATCAATTGTGTATATATACACAATTTATATATATATCAATTGTATATATATATATCAATTGCATATATACATATATATCAATTGTATATATACATATATATCAATTGTGTGTATATATATGTGCACAATTGATATATACATATATATCAATAGTGTATATATATACACAATTGATATATGTATACACAATTGATATATATGTGTATATATATATATCAATTGCATATATACATATATATCAATTGTATATATACATATATATCAATTGTGTGTGTATATATATGTGCACAATTGATATATACATATATATCAATAGTGTATATATATACACAATTGATATATGTATACACAATTGATATATATATCAATTGTGTATACATATATGTCAATTGTATATATACATATATATCAATTGTGTGTATATATATGCACAATTGATATATATGTATATATACAATTGATAAATATGTATATACAATTGATATATATATCAATTGTGTATACATATATCAATTGTATATATACATATATATCAATTGTGTGCATATATATGCACAATTGATATATACATATATATCAGTAGTGTATATATATATATATATACACACAATTGATATATGTATACACAATTGATATATATATATATCAATTGTGTATACATATATATCACTTGTATATACATATATATATATAAATTGTGTGTGTGTGTGTGTGTGTGTGTGTATATATATATATATATATCTCAATCATACAATAGAAGCAGTGTGACTCAATGGAAAGAGCCCGGGCTTTTGAGTCAGAGGTCACGGGTTCAAATCCCTTCTAGACTGTGAGCCCACTGTTGGGTAGGGACCGTCTCTATGTGTTGCCAACTTGTGCTTCCCAAGCGCTTAGTCCAGTGCTCTGCACACAGTAAGTGCTCAATAAATACGATTGAATGAATGAATGAAGAGCCTGGGCTTTGGAGTCAGAGGTCACGGGTTCAAATCCCTTCTAGACTGTGAGCCCGCTGTTGGGTAGGGCCGTCTCTCTATGTTGCCAACTTGTGCTTCCCAAACGCTTAGTCCAGTGCTCTGCACACAGTAAGCACTCAATAAATACGATTGAATGAATGAATGAATGAAAGAAATCCCGGCTCTGCCAATTGTCAGCTGGGTGACTTTGGGCAAGTCACTTCATTTCTCTGGGCCTCAGTTCCCTCATCTGTGAAACGGGGATGAAGACTATGAGCTCCCCGTGGAACAACCTGATTACCGTGTGCCTACCCCAACGCTTAGAACAGTGCTTTGTACATAGTAAGCGCTTAACAAATATCATCATCATTATTCTATACATTTTTATATTATATATAATATATTACTTAACATACCTATTATGATATATAATAATAATAAAGGTATAATAATAGTGCCATTATTATTATATATTTAAAAAGGCATAATAATATATAATATTATATATCATCTATATGCCTATTATATGTAATAATAATTGTATTATTTATATACCTATTATATATAATAACAATGGTATGATGTATATGCCTATCATTATATATAATAATACCATTATTATTATATATTTAAAATGGTATATAATAATATATATTATATTATTTACACACCTATCATTATATATAACAATGGTATTATTTAGATACCTATTATATAATAATAATAATAATGGTATTATGTATATACCTATTATTATATATAATAATGATACCATTACCATTATATATTTTTAAAAGTATATAATAATATATATTATATATTATTTGTATACCTATCATTATATATAATAATAATGGTATTCCTTATATACCTATTATTATATATAATAATAATGGTATTGTGTATATACCTATTATTATATACAATACCATTATTATTATATATTTTAAAAGGCATACAATAATATATAATATTATATATTATCTATATACTATTGTTATATATAATAATGGTATTATTTATATACCTATTATTATACATAATAATGGCATTATGCATATACCTATTATTATATATAATACCATTATTATATATTTTAAAAGGCATATAGTAATATATAATATTATTTACACACCTATCATTATATATAATAATAATGGTATTATTTATATACCTATTTTTATATAATAATGGTAATATGCATATACCTATTATTATATAATAATGGTAAATGCATATACCTATTATTATATAATAATAATGGTAATATGCATATACCCATTATATATAATAATCACACCATTATTATTACATATTTAAAAAGGTATATGATAATATATCATATTATATATTATTTATATGCCTATCATTATATATAATAAGAATGGTATTATGCATATACTTATTATATATACCATTATCATTATATATTTTAAAAAGGTACATTATATATAATATTATATATCATTTACATACCCATTATTATATGTAATAATAATGGTACAATAATAACACCATTATTATGATTATTTATTTTTAAAAGGTATATAATAATGATGATGATGATGATGGTATTTGTTCAGCGCTCAGAATGGCACAGTAACACCATTATTATTATTATATATTTTAAAAAGATATAATAATGATGATGATGGTATTTGTTCAGAGCTCAGAATGGCACAATAACACCACCATTATTAGTATTATATATTTTAAAAAGGTCTATAATAATGATGATAGTATTTGTTCAGCGCTCAGAATGGCACAATAACACCACCATTATTAGCATTATATATTTTAAAAAGGTATACAATACTGATGATGATGATGATGGTACTTGCTGAGCGCTCAGAATGGCACCTGGCACACAGTAAGCGCTTAGCGCAGCCCACCCGAAGAAAGACCGAAGGAAAACACGCCCGCTTCCCACGGATTACCTGTTTCCCGTAGAAATTGGTGTCTCCTCTGAAGGACGAACGGGAGCCGGTGAAAGAGAACATCGGCAAAGGAACGGGAATGGGTACGTTCACCCCCACCTAAAAAGGGAGCCAATTCACCGTCAATCAATCAATCAATCAATCGTATTTATTGAGCGCTTACCGTGTGCAGAGCACCGTACTAAGCGCTTGGGAAGTCCAAGTTGGCAACATATAGAGACGGTCCCTACCCAACAGTGGGCTCCCAGTCTAAAGGCTCCCAGTCTTCACCCCCGTTTTCCAGATGAGGGAACTGAGGCCCGGAGAAGGGAAGTGACTGACCCAAGGCCACGCAGTCGATAGGCGGAGGAGCCGGGATGAGGTTCTTCTTCCCACCCGGCCACGCCGCTTCTCCGTTTCGGAGGACGGAGCCCGGGCCCGGGAGCGCGAGGGATCTGGGTCCTCAGCGGGGCTCAGTGGAAAGCGCCCGGGCTTTGGAGTCCGAGGTCACGGGTTCGAATCCCGACCCCGCCATCTGTCAGCTGGGTGACTTTGGGCACGTCGCTGAGCCCACTTTCTAGACTGCGAGCCCACTGTTGGGTAGGGACTGTCTCTAGATGCTGCCAACTTGGACTCCCCAAGCGCTTAGTCCAGCGCTCTGCACACAGTAAGCGCTCAATAAATACCACTGATTGACTGATTGATAACTTGGACTTCCCAAGCGCTTAGTCCAGTGCTCAGCACACGGTAAGCGCTCAATAAATACGACTGGTTGATTCTCTGGGCCTCAGTGACCTCACCTGGAAAATGGGGATTAAGTCTGTGAGCCCCACGTGGGACAACCTGCTTACCTTGTTTAGTAAGCGCTCAATAAATGTCATCATTATTATTATTATTATTATCAAGGCCGTGTGACCTTGGGCAGGTCACCTCACTTCTCCTGGCCTCGGTTACCGCGTCTGGAAATCCGGGAGAGCGTGAGCCCCACCGGACAGCGCCCGGAACGGTTGGCTGGGATCGGGCCGGAGGCCGCCGTTCCGAGAAGCCGCGCTCGGAGGGGGCGTCTGATACAGTACGCACCTGCCCCACGTCCACCAGGTGGGAAAATTTCCTAGCCGTGGCTCCGTTGGTGGTGAAGATGGCCGTCCCGTTTCCGTAGGGATTCCCATTCACCAGCTGGATGGCTTCGTCCAGGGAATCCGCCTCAAGGACCACCAGGACCGGCCCGAAAATCTCCTCTCTGTAGCAGGTCATGTTCGGCTACCAAAGAGACGCATCGGGGGCGTGAATTAAGGTCACCCCCACCACCTCCCGAGACCGGCCCCGCCACCCGTCCGCTGGGTGACCTTGGACCGGTCACTTTTATCCTATTTATTTTCTTCTGCTAATATGTTTTGGGCGAGTCGCTTTTATTCTGTTTATTTTGTTAACATCAATCAATCATATTTATTGAGCGCTGTGTGCAGAGCACTGGACTAAGCGCTTGGGAAGTACAAGCGGGCAACACATAGAGACAGTCCGCCTCCCCCTTCTAGACCGTGAGCCCACTATAGCGTGGCTCAGTGGAGTCGGAGGTCATGGGTTCGAATCCCGGCTCTGCCGACTGTCAGCTGGGCGACTCCGGGCAAGTCACTTCGCTTCTCTGGGCCTCAGTTCCCTCTTCTGGAAAATGGGGATGAAGGCTGCAAGCCGCCCCCCGTGGGACAATCTGATCTCCTTGTA
The DNA here is from genome assembly GCF_015852505.1 of Tachyglossus aculeatus. Lineage (NCBI taxonomy): Eukaryota > Metazoa > Chordata > Mammalia > Monotremata > Tachyglossidae > Tachyglossus > Tachyglossus aculeatus. Next base: position 42,149,783 of record NC_052088.1, on the reverse strand, counting down.
ACCTCCCCGGCGCTTAGAACGGTGCTTGGCACATAGTAAGCGCTTAATAAATGCCATCATTATTATTATATGTTGCCAACTTGTACTTCCCAGGCGCTTAGTCCAGTGCTCTGCACACAGTCAGCGCTCAATAAATACGATTGAATGAATGAATGAATGGGCCTCATCCATAAATCAGGGCTTAGGCTGGGACAGGGACCGTGTCCAACCCACTTTGCTTACATCCACCCCGGCGCTCAGTACAGGGCCTGGTACAGAATAAGCGCTCAACAAATACCATAACTAGTACAGTGCTCTGCACACAGTAAGCGCTCAACAAATACGGTTGAATGAATGAACGGACTATTATTAGTGAATATTATCAATCAATCGTATTTACTACTCTATTTTGCTTGTACATATCTATTCTATTTATTTTATTATCAATCAATCAATCGTATGTATTACTCTATTTATTTATTTTGCTTGTACATATCTATTCTATTTATTTTATTTTGTTAATATGTTTGGTTTTGTTCTCTGTCTCCCCCTTCTAGACTGTGAGCCCGCTGTCGGGTAGGGACCGTCTCTATATGTTGCCAACTTGGACTTCCCAAGCGCTTAGTACAGTGCTCTGCACACAGTAAATGCTCAATAAATATGATTGATTGATTGACTGATATGTTTCCAACTTGTACTTCCCAAGCACTTAGTCCAGTGCTCTGCACACAGTAAGCGCTCAATAAATATGATTGAATGAATGAATAGTAAGCCTTACCTCCTTCCCCTCCCCACAGCACCTGTATCTATGTTTGTATGTAGTTACTACTCTATTTATTTTATTTGTACATATTTATTCTATTTATTTTACTTTGTTAATATGTCTATATGTTGCCAACTTGGACTTCCCAAGCGCTTAGTCCAGTGTTCTGCACACAGTAAGCGCTCAATAAATACGACTGAATGAATGAATACGACTGAATGAATGAATAGTAAGCCTTACCTCCTTCCCCTCCCCACAGCACCTGTATATGTTTGTATGTATTTACTACTCTATTTATTTTATTTGTACATATTTATTCTATTTCTTTTACTTTGTTAATATGTCTATATGTTGCCAACTTGTCCTTCCCAAGCGCTTAGTCCAGTGCTCTGCACACAGTAAGCGCTCAATAAATATGACTGAATGAATGAATAGTAAGCCTTACCTCCTTCCCCTCCGCACACCACCTGTATATGTTTGTATGTACTTATTATTCTATTTTATTTGTACATATTTATTCTATTTCTTTTACTTTGTTAATGTCTACATGTTGCCAACTTGTACTTCCCAAGCACTTAGTCCAGTGCTCTGCACACAGAAGCGCTCAATAAATACGATTGAATGAATGAATGAATGAACAGTAAGCCTTACCTCCTTCCCCTCCCCACAGCACCTGTATATGTTTGTATGTATTTACTACTCTATTTATTATTTGTACATATTTATTCTATTTATTTTACTTTGTTAATGTCTATATGTTGCCAACTTGTCCTTCCCAAGCGCTCAGTCCAGTGCTCTGCACACAGTAAGCGCTCAATAAATACGACTGAATGAATGAATAGTAAGCCTTACCTCCTTCCCCTCCGCACACCACCTGTATATGTTTGTATGTACTTATTACTCTATTTATTTTATTTGTACATATTTATTCTACTTATTTTACTTTGTTAATATGTCTATACGTTGCCAACCTGTACTTCCCAAGCGCTTAGTCCAGTGCTCTGCACACAGTAAGCGCTCAATAAATACGATTGAATGAATGAATGAATAGTAAGCCATACCTCCTTCCCCTCCCCACACCACGTGTATATATGTTTGTATGTATTTATTACTCTATTTATTTTATTTGTACATATTTATTCTATTTATTTTACTTTGCTAATATGTTTGGTCTTGTTGTCTGTCTCCCCCTTCTAGACTGTGAGCCCGCCGTCGGGTAGGGACCGTCTCTGGATGTTGCCAACTTGGACTTCCCAAGCGCTTAGTACAGTGCTCTGCACACAGTAAGCGCTCAATAAATACGATTGATTGATTGAGCGCTTACTGTGTGCAGAGCACTGGACTAAGCGCTTGGGAAATCCAAGTTGGCAACATATCATCATCATCCGGGACCCCGGCGAAACGCCGAGCGCTACGGGCAGGGACCGGGCCTGCCGATGCCGTTGTACTGCGCTCTCCCGAGCGCTCAGTACAGCGCTGACGTGCTCGACAGATACCACCGGTTGGCAGATCGAGAGGGAGGCGGGGAGATGAGGACGTGGTCGGCCTCTCGGAGACGAGAAGCAGCGTGGCTCAGTGGAAAGAGCCCGGGCTTTGGAGTCACAAGCTGTGGGTTCAAATCCCGGCTCTGCCAACTGTCCGCTGGGTGACTTTGGGCAAGTCACTTGACTTCTCTGGGCCTCATCGGTCAATCAATCAATCAATCGTATTTATTGAGCGCTTACTGTGTGCAGAGCGCTTGGGAAGTCCAAGTTGGCAACATCTAGAGACGGTCCCTACCCGACGGCGGGCTCACAGTCTAGGAGGGGGAGACAGACAACAAGACAAAACATATTAACAAAGTAAAATAAATAGAATAAATATGTACAAATAAAATACAGTAATAAATACACACAAACATATATACAGGTGGTATGTGGTAAGCGCTTGGGAAGTCCAAGTTGGCAACATACAGAGACGGTCCCTACCCGACGGCGGGCTCACAGTCTAGAAGGGGGAGACAGACAACGAGACAAAACATATTAACGAAGTAAAATAAATAGAATAAATATGTACAAATAAAATAGAGTAATAAATACATACAAACATATATACAGGTGGTATGTGGTAAGCGCTTGGGAAGTCCAAGTTGGCAACATATAGAGACGGTCCCTACCCGACGGTGGGCTCACAGTCTAGAAGGGGGAGACAGACAACAAGACAAAACATATTAACAAAGTAAAATAAATAGAATAAATGTGTACAAATAAAATAAATACAGTAATAAATACACACAAACATATATACAGGTGGTATGTGGTAAGCGCTTGGGAAGTCCAAGTTGGTAACATCTAGAGACGGTCCCTACCCGACGGCGGGCTCACAGTCTAGAAGGGGGAGACAGACAACGAGACAAAACATATTAACAAAGTAAAATAAATAGAATAAATATGTACAAATAAAATACAGTAATAAATACATACAAACATATATACAGGTGGTATGTGGTAAGCGCTTGGGAAGTCCAAGTTGGCAACATATAGAGACGGTCCCTACCCGACGGCGGGCTCACAGTCTAGGAGGGGGAGACAGACAACAAGACAAAACATATTAACAAAGTAAAATAAATAGAATAAATATGTACAAATAAAATACAGTAATAAATACATACAAACATATATACAGGTGGTATGTGGTAAGCGCTTGGGAAGTCCAAGTTGGCAACATATAGAGACGGTCCCTACCCGACGGCGGGCTCACAGTCTAGAAGGGGGAGACAGACAACAAAACATATTAACAAAGTAAAATAAATAGAATAAATATGTACAAATAAAATACAGTAATAAATACACACAAACATATATACAGGTGGTATGTGGTAAGCGCTTGGGAAGTCCAAGTTGGCAACATATAGAGACGGTCCCTACCCGACGGCGGGCTCACAGTCTAGAAGGGGGAGACAGACAACAAAACATATTAACGAAGTAAAATAAATAGAATAAATATGTACAAATAGAGTAATAAATACACACAAACATATATACAGGTGGTATGTGGTAAGCGCTTGGGAAGTCCAAGTTGGCAACATATAGAGACGGTCCCTACCCGACGGTGGGCTCACAGTCCAATGGGGATGAAGACCGTGAGCCCCCCGTGGGACAACCGCATCGCCTTGTAACCTCCCCAGCGCTTAGAACAGTGCTTGGCACATAGTAAGCGCTTAGTAAATGCTATTATTATTATTATTATTATTATTATTATGTGCCCCTCCGGTTTCGAAGGTGGGAAGGGACGCAGTCTGGCGTCGGTAACCTGCCTCGGTGGCATCCACTTCAGCTCCCTCACCCGGCTCTTCCGCTGGGGATCCGTTCACGCACCTTGACCTCGGAGATGATGGTGGGGCCGACGAAGTTGCCCTCCTCGTAGCCCTCGACTTGGATCTTCCGTCCGTCCAGGAGGACGGAGGCGCCTTCCTGGGTCCCGCTCTCGATTAAGCGACACACCCGCTCCTTGGCCTGCGGGCTGATCAGGGGCCCCAGGTCGGCCCCGGGCCGGTCACCTGCCGAGCGACGGACAAGTCATTTCGCCGCGACGGACTCGCGGGGCGCTTACTATGTACGGGGCACTCCGGTAGTCCAGTGCTCTGCACACAGTAAGCGCTCAATAAATACAACTGAATGAATGAATGAATAGTAAGCCTTACCTCCTTCCCCTCCCCACAGGTTGCTTAGGGCGGCGAGAGAGGCCGTCACTTCCCCCCCCGATTCATTCATTCAATCGGATTTATTGAGCGCTTACTGTGCGCAGAGCACTGGACTGAGCGCTTGGGAAGTCCAAGCTGGCAACATAGACTAGACTGTGAGCCCGTTGCGGGCAGGGATTGTCTCCACATGTTGCTGAATGGTTCTTCCCAAGCGCTCAGTCCAGTGCTCTGCACACCGTAGTTGCTCAATAAATATCTGCTATTCTATGTATTTTGTTAATGCTGTGGATGTTTGTTATTTGGTTAATTTTGTTAATGCGCACAGAGCTTTAATTCTATTTGTTCCGACAACTGTCTATATATACATACATATATGCACATATATATGCATATAAACACGTACATACACACACATACATATATGCATACATATATATGCATATACACATCCATATATACACATATATGTATACATATATGTGCATATACGTGCATGCATACATATACATGTATACATATATGTATGTGTGTATATATATGTATGTATATATACAGTTGTCAGAACAAATATATATATATATACAGCACCTGTATATATGTATATAATTGCACATATTTATTACTCTATTTATTTATTTATTTATTTTACTTGTACATATCTATTCTATTGATTTTATTTTGTTCATATGTTTTGTTTCGTTGTCTGTCTCCCCCTTCTAGACTGTGAGCCCGCTGTCAGGTAGGGATGGTCTCTAGATGTTGCCGACTTGGACTTCCCAAGCGCTTAGTACAGTGCTCTGCACACAGTAAGCGCTCAATAAATAGGATTGATTGATATATATATATATATACGTACATATATACATATATGTATACATATATACGTATATATGTGTATATGTAATGTATATACATTCAGTCGTCAGAACAAATAGAATATATATATATACAGCACCTGTATATATGTATATGATTGTACATATTTATCACTCTATTTATTTATTTTACTTGTACATATCTATTCTACTTTATTTTGTTAATATGTTTGGTTTTGTTCTCTGTCTTCCCCTTCTAGACTGTGAGCCTGCTGTCGGGTAGGGACGGTCTCTAGATGTTGCTGACTTGGACTTCCCAAGCGCTTAGTACAGTGCTCTGCACACAATAAGCACTCAATAAATACGATTGAATGAACGAATGAATATTATATTCTATTTTTTCTATTTATTTTATTTTGTTAATATGTTTGGTTTTGTTGCCTGTCTCCCCCTTCTAGACTGTGAGCCCACTGTCGGGTAGGGACGGTCTCTAGATGTTGCCGACTTGGACTTCCCAAGCCCTTAGTACAGTGCTCTGCACACAGTAAGCGCTCAATAAATACGACTGAATGAATGAATGAATGAATGAAAGTTGGCACATAGTAAGCTCTTAATAAATGTTATCATTACTATTATTATAAGTCCGTTGGAGGACTGCGGTCTATGGTTTATTTGCAACAAGTCTCGCCCAGTTTAAGCCAACTCTTGATTGGTTTTCTAACCCAGGGCAGCTCTCCCTAATAATAATAATAAAAATGATGGCGTTTACTAAGCGCTTACTATGTGCAAAGCCCGGTTCTAAGTGCTGGGCAGCTCTCCCTAATAATAATAATAAAGATGAAGGTGTTTACTAAGCGCTTACTATGTGCAAAGCCCAGTTCTAAGCGCTGGGCAGCTCTCCCTAATAATAATGATAATAAAGATGATGGCATCTAAGCGCTGGGCAGCTCTCCCTAATATTGATAATAATGAAGATGATGGCGTTTACTAAGTGCTTACTATGTGCAGAGCCCGGTTCTAAGCACTGGGCAGCTCTCCCTAATAATAATGATAATAAAGACAATGGCGTCTAAGCACTGGGCAGCTCTCCCTAATAATAATGATAATAAAGATGATGGTGTCTAAGCACTGGGCAGCTCTCCCTAATAACGATAATAAAGATGATGGCGTTTACTAAGCGCTTACTATGTGCAAAGCCCGGTTCTGAGCACTGGGCAGCTCTCCCTAATAATAATGATAATAAAGATGATGGCGTCTAAGCGCTGGGCAGCTCTCCCTAATAATAATAATAAAGATGATGGCATTTACTAAGCACTTACCATGTGCAAAGCCCGCCTGTAAGCGCTGGGCAGCTCTCCCTAATAATAATGATAATAAAGATGATGGTGTCTAAGCACTGGGCAGCTCTCCCTAATAATAATGATAATAAAGATGATGGCGTCTAAGCACTGGGCAGCTCTCCCTAATAATGATAATAAAGATGATGGCATCTAAGCGCTGGGCAGCTCTCCCTAATAATACTAATAAAGATGATGGCGTTTACTAAGCGCTTACTACATGCAAAGCCCGGTTGTAAGCACTGGGCAGCTCTCCCTAGTAATAATGACAGGAAAGATGATGGCTCTAAGCGCTGGGCAGCTCTCCCTAATACTAATGATAATGAAGATGATGGCATCTAAGCGCTGGGCAGCTCTCCCTAATACTGATAATAATAAAGATGATGGTGTTTACTAAGCGCTTACTATGTGCAAAGCCCGGTTCTAAGCGCTGGGCAGCTCTCCCTAATAATGATAATAATAAAGATGACGGCGTTTACTGAGCGCTTACTATGTGCAGAGCCCGCTTCTAAGCGCTGGGCAGCTCTCCCTAATAATAATGATAATAAAGATGATGGCGTCTAAGTGCTGGGCAGCTCTCCCTAATAATAATGATAATAAAGACGATGGCGTCTAAGCGCTGGGCAGCTCTCCCTAATAATCATAATAATAAAGATGATGGCGTTTACTAAGTGCTTACTATGTGCAAAGCCCAGTTCTAAGCGCTGGGCAGCTCTCCCTAATAATAATGATAATAAAGACGATGGCGTCTAAGCGCTGGGCAGCTCTCCCTAATAATGATAATAATAAAGATGATGGCGTTTACTAAGCGCTTACTATGTGCAGAGCCTGGTACTAAGCACTGGGCAGCTCTCCCTAATAATAATGATAATAAAGATGATGGTGTCTAAGCGCTGGGCAGCCCTCCCTAATAATGATAATAATAAAGATGATGGCGTTTACTAAGCGCTTACTACGTGCAAAGCCCGGTTGTAAGCGCTGGGCAGCTCTCCCTAATAATAATGATAATAAAGATGATGGCGTCTAAGCACTGGGCAGCTCTCCCTAATAATGATAATAATAAAGATGATGGCATTTACTAAGTGCTTACTATGTGCAGAGCCCAGTCCTAAGCGCTGGGCAGTTCTCCCTAATAATAATGATAATAAAGATGATGGTGTCTAAGCACTGGGCAGCTCTCCCTAATAATGATAATAATAAAGATGATGGCATTTACTAAGCGCTTACTATGTGCACAGCCCGGTTCTAAGTGCTGGGCAGCTCTCCCTAATAATAATGATAATAAAGACGATGGTGTCTAAGCACTGGGCTGCTCTCCCTAATAATGATAATGATAAAGATGATGGCGTTTACTAAGCGCTTACTACGTGCAAAGCCTGGTTCTAAGCGCTGGGCAGCTCTCCCTAATAATGATAATAAAGATGATGGCGTTTACTAAGCGCTTACTATGTGCAAAGCCAGGTTCTAAGCGCTGGGAAGCTCTCCCTAATAATAATGATAATAAAGATGATGGCATCTAAGCGCTGGGCAGCTCTCCCTAATAATAATAATAAAGATGATGGCATTTACTAAGCGCTTACTATGTGCAAAGCCCGGTTGTAAGCGCTGGGCAGCTCTCCCTAATAATAATGATAATAACGATGATGGCGTCTAAGCGCTGGGCAGCTCTCCCCAATAATGATAATAATAAAGATGATGGCGTTTACTAAGTGCTTATTATGTGCAAAGCCCGGTTCTAAGCGCTGGGCAGCTCTCCCTAGTAATAATGATAATAAAGATGATGGCGTCTAATCACTGGGCAGCTCTCCCTAATAATGATAATAATTAAGATGATGGCGTTTACTAAGCGCTTACTACGTGCAAAGCCTGGTTCTAAGTGCTGGGCAGCTCTCCCTAATAATAATGATAATAAAGACGATGGTGTCTAAGCGCTGGGCAGCTCTCCCTAATAATAATGATAATAAAGACGATGGTGTCTAAGCGCTGGGCAGCTCTCCCTAATAATGATAATAAAGATGATGGCATCTAAGCGCTGGGCAGCTCTGCCTAATAATAACGATAATAAAGATGATGGCGTCTAAGCACTGGGCAGCTCTCCCTAATAACGATAATAATAAAGATGATGGCGTTTACTAAGCGCTTACTATGTGCAAAGCCCAGTTGTAAGCGCTGGGCAGCTCTCCCTAATAATAATGATAATAAAGACGATGGCGTCTAAGCGCTGGGCAGCTCTCCCTAATAATGATAATAATAAAGATGATGGTGTTTACTAAGCGCTTACTATGTGCAGAGCCTGGTTCTAAGCGCTGGGCAGCTCTCCCTAATAATAACGATAATAAAGATGATGGTGTCTAAGCACTGGGCAGCTCTCCCTAATAACGATAATAATAAAGATGATAGCGTTTACTAAGTGCTTACTATGTGCAAAGCCCGGTTGTAAGCGCTGGGCAGCTCTCCCTAATAATAATAATGATAATAACGATGATGGCGTCTAAGCGCTGGGCAGCTCTCCCTAATAATAATGATAATAAAGATGATGGCATCTAAGCACTGGGCAGCTCTCCCTAATAATGATAATAATAAAGATGATGGCATTTACTAAGTGCTTACTATGTGCAGAGCCCGGTCCTAAGCGCTGGGCAGTTCTCCCTAATAATAATGATAATAAACATGATGGTGTCTAAGCACTGGGCAGCTCTCCCTAATAATGAGAATAATAAAGATGATGGCATTTACTAAGCGCTTACTATGTGCAGAGCCCGGTTCTAAGCGCTGGGCAGCTCTCCCTAAAAATAATGATAATAAAGACGATGGTGTCTAAGCACTGGGCAGCTCTCCCTAATAACGATAATAATAAAGATGATGGCGTTTACTAAGCGCTTACTACGTGCAAAGCCTGGTTCTAAGCGCTGGGCAGCTCACCCTAATAATAATAATAAAGATGAAGGTGTTTACTAAGCGCTTACTATGTGCAAAGCCCAGTTCTAAGCGCTGGGCAGCTCTCCCTAATAATAATGATAATAAAGATGATGGCGTCTAAGCGCTGGGCAGCTCTCCCTAATAATAATGATAATAAAGACGATGGTGTCTAAGTGCTGGGCAGCTCTCCCTAATAATAATAATAATAGATATGATGGCATTTACTAAGCGCTTACTATGTGCAAAGCCCGGTTCTAAGCGCTGGGCAGCTCTCCCTAATAATAACGATAATAAAGACGATGGCGTCTAAGCGCTGGGCAGCTCTCCCTAATAATAATGATAATAAAGACGATGGTGTCTAAGCGCTGGGCAGCTCTCCCTAATAATGATAATAATAAAGATGACGGCGTTTACTAAGCGCTTACTATGTGCAAAGCCCGGTTCTAAGCGCTGGGCAGCTCTCCCTAATAATAATGATAATAAAGATGATGGCGTCTAAGCTCTGGGCAGCTCTCCCTAATAATAATGATAATAAAGACGATGGTGTCTAAGCGCTGGGCAGCTCTCCCTAATAATGATAATAATAAAGATGATGGCGTTTACTAAGCGCTTACTATGTGCAAAGCCCGGTTGTAAGCGCTGGGCAGCTCTCCCTAATAATAATGATAATAAAGATGATGGCGTTTAAGCGCTGGGCAGCTCTCCCTAATAATGATAATAATAAAGATGATGGCATTTACTAAGCGTTTACTATGTGCAGAGCCCGGTTCTAAGTGCTGGGCAGCTCTCCCTAATAGTAATGATAATAAAGATGATGGCGTCTAAGCGCTGGGCAGCTCTCCCTAATAATGATAATAATAAAGATGATGGCGTTTACTAAGTGCTTACTACATGCAAAGCCTGGTTCTAAGCGCTGGGCAGTTCACCCTAATAATAATAATAATTAAGATGATGGCGTTTACTAAGCGCTTACTATGTGCAAAGCCCGGTTCTAAGCGCTGGGCAGCTCTCCCTAATAATAATGATAATAAAGATGATGGCGTTTAAGCGCTGGGCAGCTCTCCCTAATAATGATAATAATAAAGATGATGGTGTCTAAGTGCTGGGCAGCTCTCCTTAATAATAATAAAGACGATGGCGTCTAAGCGCTGGGCAGCTCTGCCTAATAATAATGATAATAAAGATGATGGCGTCTAAGCGCTGGGCAGCTCTCCCTAATAACGATAATAATAAAGATGATGGCGTTTACTAAGCGCTTACTATGTGCAAAGCCCGGTTGTAAGCGCTGGGCAGCTCTCCCTAGTAATAATGATAATAACGATGATGGCGTCTAAGCGCTGGGCAGCTCTCCCTAATAATAATAATAAAGATGATGGCGTTTACTAAGTGCTTATTATGTGCAAAGCCCGGTTCTAAGGGCTGGGCAGCTCTCCCTAATAATAATGATAATAAAGATGATGGTGTCTAAGCGTTGGGCAGCTCTCCCTGATAATAATGATAATAAAGACAATGGTGTCTAAGCGCTGGGCAGCTCTCCCTAATAATGATAATAAAGATGATGGCGTCTAAGCGCTGGGCAGCTCTGCCTAATAATAACGATAATAAAGATGATGGCGTCTAAGCACTGGGCAGCTCTCCCTAATAACGATAATAATAAAGATGATGGCGTTTACTAAGCGCTTACTATGTGCAAAGCCCGGTTGTAAGCGCTGGGCAGCTCTCCCTAATAATAATGATAATAAAGACGATGGCGTCTAAGCGCTGGGCAGCTCTCCCTAATAATGATAATAATAAAGATGATGGCGTTTACTAAGCGCTTACTATGTGCAGAGCCTGGTTCTAAGCGCTGGGCAGCTCTCCCTAATAATAACGATAATAAAGATGATGGTGTCTAAGCACTGGGCAGCTCTCCCTAATAACGATAATAATAAAGATGATGGCGTTTACTAAGCGTTTACTATGTGCAAAGCCCGGTTGTAAGCGCTGGGCAGCTCTCCCTAATAATAATGATAATAACGATGATGGCGTCTAAGTGCTGGGCAGCTCTCCCTAATAATAATGATAATAAAGATGATGGCGTCTAAGCGCTGGGCAGCTCTCCCTAATAATGATAATAATAAAGATGATGGCATTTACTAAGTGCTTACTATGTGCAGAGCCCGGTCCTAAGCGCTGGGCAGTTCTCCCTAATAATAATGATAATAAACATGATGGTGTCTAAGCACTGGGCAGCTCTCCCTAATAATGATAATAATAAAGATGATGGCATTTACTAAGCGCTTACTATGTGCAGAGCCCGGTTCTAAGCGCTGGGCAGCTCTCCCTAAAAATAATGATAATAAAGACGATGGTGTCTAAGCACTGGGCAGCTCTCCCTAATAACGATAATAATAAAGATGATGGCGTTTACTAAGCGCTTACTATGTGCAAAGCCCGGTTCTAAGCTCTGGGCAGCTCACCCTAATAATAATAATAAAGATGATGGCGTTTACTAAGCGCTTACTATGTGCAAAGCCCAGTTGTAAGCGCTGGGCAGCTCTCCCTAACAATAATGATAATAACGATGATGGCGTCTAAGCGCTGGGCAGCTCTCCCTAACAATAATGACAATAAAGATGACAATAAAGACCTCACCGGCATCGACGCGGAGTTTTTTGGCTTTCTCCACCAGGTCGGGTAGCCAGTTTTTGGCTTCCCCGACGAGGACGGCGGTGGACAGAGCCATGCAGCGCTGGCCGGCCGCCCCGAAGGCCGCTCCCACCAGCTGGTTCAGGGTGTTCTCCTTGTTGGCGTCGGGCATGACCACGCCGTGGTTCTTGGCTCCCTGGAGGGGGGGGAAAAAAAGAAACCGGAGGATTGCGGGGTGCCTCGGTGTCCGTTCGGCGCTTACTACGTGCCGGGCCGTCCCGGCCACGGTCTCCATCCCCATTTCACGGAGCCCCCCGTGGGTCCTTGTAACCTCCCCAGCGCTTAGAATCAGTGCTTTGCACCTAGTAAGCACTTAATAAAATGCCATCGTTATTATTATGATTCTTCTCTGGGCCTCAGTCCCCTCATCTGTCAAATGGGGATGAAGACTGGGAGCCCCCCGTGGGCCAACCTGATCACCTTGTAACCGCCCCAGCGCTTAGAACGGTGCCTGGCACATAGTAAGCGCTTAATAAATGCCATTATTATTATTATTATTATTCTCTGGGCCTCAGTCCCCTCATCTGTCAAATGGGGATGAAGACTGGGAGCCCCCCGTGGGACAACCTGATCGCCTTGTAACCGCCCCAGCGCTTAGAACGGTGCTTGGCACATAGTAAGTGCTTAATAAATGCCATTATTATTATTATTATTATTATTATTATTATTCTCTGGGCCTCAGTCCCCTCATCTGTCAAATGGGGATGAAGACTGGGAGCCCCCCGTGGGACAACCTGATCGCCTTGTAACCTCCCCAGCGCTTAGAACAGTGCCTGGCACATAGTAAGCGCTTAATAAATGCCATTATTATTATTATTATTATTATTATTCTCTGGGCCTCAGTCCTCTCATCTGTCAAATGGGGATGAAGACTGGGAGCCCCCCGTGGGACAACCTGATCGTCTTGTAACCTCCCCAGCGCTTAGAACAGTGCTTGGCACGTAGTAAGCGCTTAACCAATGCCATTATTATCCATTCAGTTGTAATTATTGAGCGCTCACTGTGTGAAGAGCACTGTACTAAGCGCTTGGGAAGTCCAAGTTGGCAACATATAGAGATGGTCAATCAATCAATCAATCGTATTTATTGAGCGCTTACTGTGTGCAGAGCACTGTACTAAGCGCTTGGGAAGTCCAAGTTGGCGACATATAGAGATGGTCAATCAATCAATCGTATTTATTGAGCGCTTACTGTGTGCACAGCACTGTACTAAGCGCTTGGGAAGTCCAAGTTGGAGACATACAGAGACGGTCAATCAATCAATCAATCAATCGTATTTATTGAGAAGCGCTTGGGAAGTACAAGTTGGCGACATATAGAGACAGTCCCTACCCGACAGCGGGCTCACAGCCTTATTATTCTATATGTTGCCAACTTGTACTTCCCAAGCGCTTACTACAGTGCTCTGCACACAGTAAGCGCTCAATAAATACGATTGATTGATTATTATTAAATCAAGAGCCCGGCAACCGTCTCGGCCAAAGGATCGACGGACGGTGCCGCTCCCTGAGCGCTCGGCCGAGGCGGGGCGAGGGCTGGGCTGGGCGTCCCACGGAATTCCCGGAGGGAAGGGGAGGAAGTTACCATGTTGGCTTGGACTCTCTTCCCGTTCCGGGATCCTCGCTCGTAGATGTACTCGCCGGCCTGGTTGGAGCCCACGAAGCTGATGGCTTTGATCTCCGGGTGGTCGCAGATGAAATTCACGGCTTGCGAAGGGAAAAGGCGCTCATTAAAACCGAGCAGGCGGCCCCCGCGTAAGTCAGTCCCCTTCCCCGCGTCGGAGCTTGGGATTCGGCCGCTCTTCGGTGCTCAGTACAGCGCTCTGCACGCGGTAAGCGCTCGATAAATAATAATAATGTTGGTATTCGTTAAGAGCTTACTCTTGTTCTAAGCGCTGGGGCAGGTGATCCCACGTGGGGCTCCCAGTCTTCATCCCCATTTTCCAGATGAGGGAACTGAGGCCCAGAGAATAACAATAATGATGATGACGGCATTTATTAAGCGCTTACTAAGTACCAAGCCCCGTCCTCAGCGCTGGGGGATACAAGGTAATCGGGTTATCCCACACGTGGGGCTCGCAGTCTTCATCCCCATTTTCCAGATGAGGCCCAGAGAAGTGAAGTGACTGGCCCAAGGTCACCCAGCTGACGAGTGGCGGGGCCGGGATTCGAACCCGTGACCTCTGGCTCCGCAGCCCGGGCTCTTTCCACTGAGCCACGCTGCAAATACGACAATGTGAGCCCACCTTTTAGACTGTGAGCCCACTGTTGGGTAGGGGCTGTCTCTATATGTTGCCAACTTGTACTTCCCAAGCGCTTAGCACAGTGCTCTGCACACAGTAAGCGCTCAATAAATACGATTGATTGATTGACTGATTGAATGAATATGAGCTACAGCTGTCCTGTGGCGGTTATGCCAGGATCCCCCTTTTTTTAAAGCCACTCAATAATGACAATAATGATGGTATTTATTAGGCGCTTACTATGTGTAAAGCACTGTTCTAAGCGCAAGGTGATCAGGTTGTCCCACGTGGGGCTCCCAGTCTTCATCCCCATTTTCCAGATGAGGGAACTGAGGTCCAGAGAATAATAATAATAATAATAATGATGGCATTTGTTAAGCACTGACTATGTGCAAAGCACTGTTCTAAGCGCAAGGTGATCAGGCTGTCCCACGTGGGGCTCCCAGTCTTCATCCCCATTTTCCAGATGAGGGAACTGAGGTCCAGAGAATAATAATAATAATAATGATGATGGCATTTATTAAGCGCTTACTATGTGCAAAGCACTGTTCTAAGCGCTGGGGGATACAAGGTAATCGGGTTATCCCACGTGGGGCTCACAGTCTTAATCCCCGTTTTACAGATGAGGTAACTGGGGCTCAGAGAATAATAATAATAATGATGATGGAATTTATTAAGTGCTTACTATGTGCCAAGCACTGTTCTAAGCACTGGGGAGGTTACAAGGCGATCAGGTTGTCCCATGGGGGGCTCACAGGCTTCATCCCCATTTTCCAGATGAGGGAACTGAGGCCCAGAGAAGTGAAGTGACTTGCCCAAGGTCACCCAGCTGACAAGTGGCGGGGCCAGGATTCGAACCCGTGACCTCTGGCTCCGCAGCCCGGGCTCTTTCCACTGAGCCACGCTGCAAATATGACTGAATGAATGAATATGAGCTAAAGCTGTCCTGTGGCAGTTATGCCAGGATCCCCCTCTTTTTAATGCCACTCAATAATAATAATAATAATAATAATAATAATGATGATGGCATTTATTAAGCGCTTACTATGTGCAAAGCACTGTTCCAAGAGCAAGGTGATCAGGTTGTCCCAAGTGGGGCTCGCAGTCTTCATCCCCATTTTCCAGATGAGGGAACTGAGGCCCAGAGAAGTGAAGTGACTTGCCCAAAGTCACCCAGCTGACAATCGGCAGAGCTGGGATTCGAACCCGTGACTTCTGACTCCAAAGCCCGGGCTCTTTCCACTGAGCCATGCTGCTTCCATCCAATAATAATAATGATAATAATTTATTTATTTAATTTTATTTATTTATTTAATTTATTTATTTTATTTGTACATATTTATTCTATTTATTTTATTTTGTTAATATGTTTGGTTTTGTTCCCTGTCTCCCCCTTCTAAACTGTGAGCCCACTGTTGGGTAGGGACCGTCTCTAGATGTTGCCAACTTGGACTTCCCAAGCGTTTAGTACAGTGCTCCGCACACAGTAAGCGCTCAATAAATACGATTGAATGAATGAATGAATGAATGATAATGGCGGTATTTGCTAAGCGCTTACTATGTGCCAAGCGCTGAGAGCCCACAGTCTCTGAGACTGTGCCACAGAGAGACTGTGAGCCCACTGCGGGGTGGACCGTTTCTAGATGTTGCCAACTTGGACTTCCCAAGCGCTTAGTACAGCGCTCTGCACACAGTAAGTGCTCAATAAATACGATTGATTGATTTTTTTCCCCTTAATCCATTTTTCCTCTTGATCCATTTTTCCCCTTAATCCGCTGGGGTAGCAGCGTGGCTTGGTGGAAAGAGCCCGGGTCAAGGGTTCAAATCCCAGCTCCGCCACTTGTCAGCTCGGTGACTTGGGGCGAGTCACTTCACTTCTCTGGGCCTCAGTTCCCTCATCTGGAAAATGGGGATGAAGACTGTGAGCCCCCGTGGGACAATCTGATCACCTTGTATCCTCCCCAGTGCTTAGAACGGTGCTTTGCACATAGTAAGCGCTTAATAAATGCCATCATTATTATTATTAGAACAGTGCTTTGCACATAGTAAACACTTAACAAATGCTATCATCATTATTATTATTAGTAACAGAGAAGCAGCGTGGCTCAGTGGAAAGAGCTCGGGCTTTGGAGTCGGAGGTCATGGGTTCAAATCCCGGCTCCGCCAATTGTCAACTGGGTGACTCTGGGCAAGTCACTTCACTTCTCTGGGCCTCAGTTCCCTCATCTGGAAAATGGGGATTAAAACTGTGAGTCCCCCATGCGACAACCTGATCACCTTGTATCCCCCCCAGCGCTTAGAACGGTGGTTTGCACATAGTAAGTGCTTAACAAATGCCATCATTATTATTATTATTATTCTCTGGGCCTCAGTGACCTCATCTGGAAAATGGGGATGAAGACTGTGAGCCCCCCGTGGGACAACCTGATCACCTTGTAACCTCCCAAGCGCTTAGAACAGTGCTTTGCGCATAGTAAGTGCTTATCAAATGCCATCATTATTATTATTATTAGAACAGTGCTTTGCACATAGTAAGCAGTTAACAAATACCAACATTATTATTATTATTATTATTCTCTGGGCCTCAGTGACCTCATCTGGAAAACGGGGATGAAGACTGTGAGCCCCCCGTGGGACAACCTGATCACCTTGTATCCTCCCCAGCGCTTAGAACGGTGCTCTGCCCATAGTAAATGCTTAACAAATGCCATCATTATTATTATTATTATTATTATTATTATTAACAGAGAAGCAGCGTGGCTCAGTGGAAAGAGCCCGGGCTTTGGAGTCGGAGGTCACGGGTTCAAATCCCGGCTCCACCAACTGTCAGCTGGGTGACTTTGGGCATGTCGCTTCACTTCTCTGGGCCTCAGTGACCTCATCTGGAAAACGGGGATGAAGATGGTGAGCCCCCCCGTGGGACAACCTGATCACCGTGTAACCTCCCCAGCACTCAGAACAGTGCTTTGCGCACAGTAAGTGCTTAACAAATGCCATCATTATTATTATTATTATTCTCTGGGCCTCAGTGACCTCATCTGGAAAACGGGGATGAAGACTGGGAGCCCCCCGTGGGACAACCTCATCACCTTGTAACCTCCCCAGCACTTAGAACAGTGCTTTGCACATAGTAAGTGCTTAACAAATGCAATTATTATTATTATTATTATTATTATTATTAGAACAGTGCTTTGCACATAGTAAGCGGTTAACAAATACCAACATTATTATTATTATTATTATTTTCTGAGCCTCAGTGACCTCATCTGGAAAACGGGGATGAAGACTGGGAGCCCCCCGTGGGACAACCTGATCACCTTGTAACCTCCCCAGCGCTTAGAACAGTGCTTTGCGCATAGTAAGCGCTTAACAAATGCCATCATTATTATTATTATTATTATTAACAGAGAAGCAGCGTGGCTCAGTGGAAAGAGCCCGGGCTTTGGAGTCGGAGGTCATGGGTTCAAATCCCGGCTCCACCAACTGTCAGCTGGGTGACTTTGGGCAAGTCGCTTCACTTCTCTGGGCCTCAGTGACCTCATCTGGAAAACGGGGATGAAGACTGTGAGCCCCCCGTGGGACAACCTGATCACCTTGTAACCTCCCCAGCGCTTAGAACAGTGCTTGGCATGTAGTAAGCGCTTAACAAATGCCATTATTATCCATTCAACCGTATTTATTGAGCGCTTACTGCGTGCAGAGCACTGGACTAAGCGCTTGATCACCGTGTAGCCTCCCCCGCGCTCAGAACGGTGCCTTGTACATAGTGAGCGCTTCCTAAATGCCGTCATTAAAAGGCTCCCAGTCTCCTCCCTCTCTCGGGCTCATCCAGGGTCCGGGGGGAGGCGGGAATTACCTTCGTGTTGTCCGTGGATGACGTTGAGCGTCCCGTCCGGCGCTCCGGAATCCCGGAGCAGCTTGGCCAGGAGCATGGTGGCCCCGGGGACGCGCTCGGACGGCTTCATGAGGAAGGTATTCCCGCACACCAGGGCCACGGGGAACATCCAGAGGGGGATCATGGCCGGGAAATTGAAGGGGGCGATCCCGGCGCACACGCCCAGGGGCAGCCGGTACGTCCACGTGTCCATGTCCTTGGTGATGGACGGCATGGTTTCGCCCAACATGAGGGACGTGACGCTGCAGGCGTGTTCCACCACCTCTGCGACACGGAGGGACAGAGCGGACGGCAGGGATCGATCAATCAATCAATCAATCAATCAATCGTATTTATTGAGCACTGTACTGAGCGCTTGGGAAGTCCAAGCGGGCAACATCTAGAGACGGTCCCTACCCGACGGCGGGCTCACAGTCTAGAAGGGGGAGACAGATCACCCCCATTTTACAGACGGGGGAACTGAGGCCCAGAGAAGCGGCTCACCCCAAGTCCCCCAGCTGGCAGGTGGCGGAGCCAGGATTCGAACCCGCGCCCTCTGGCTCTTTTAGACTGTGAGCCCACTGTTGGGTAGGGACTGTCTCTATACGTTGCCAATTTGTACTTCCCAAGCTCTTAGTACAGTGCTCTGCACATAGTAAGCGCTCAATAAATACGATTGATGATGATGGCTCCAAAGCCCGGGCTCTTTCCACTGGGCCACGCTGCCTCGTCCGGTAATATAGGCTGCGAGCCCGCTGTTGGGTAGGGACTGTCTCTATATGTTGCTAACTTGGACTTCCCAAGCGCTTAGTACAGTGCTCTGCACACAGTAAGCGCTCAATAAATACGATTGATTGATTAATTGATTGATTATAATACGACGAGCCAGTCGGGCTGGACGTGGTCCCTGTCCCACGTGCGGCTCGCAGGCTCCAGATGAGGCAACTGAGGCACCGAGAAGCGACGTGACTCGCCCA
Source organism: Tachyglossus aculeatus (assembly GCF_015852505.1). Classification (NCBI taxonomy): domain Eukaryota; kingdom Metazoa; phylum Chordata; class Mammalia; order Monotremata; family Tachyglossidae; genus Tachyglossus; species Tachyglossus aculeatus. The sequence continues at coordinate 42,130,507 of NC_052088.1, read as the reverse complement.
AGGCCACAAAGCGGACAAGTAGACGAGCTGGGGTTATATTATTAATAATAATAATAATAATGATAATGATAATAATAATAATAATAAAAGGCCGGAATTATATAATAACAATAATAATTGTGGTATTTGCTGAGCGCTCACTACGCGCCGGGCACCGGGGTGGAGATGAGCAAATCAGGGCGGATGCGGTCCCTATCCAACGTGGGGCTCGCAGGCTTCCAGATGAGGCAACTGAGGCACCGAGAAGCGACGTGACTCGCCCAAGGCCACACAGCGGACAAGTAGAAAAGCCAGGATTATATAATAATAATAATAATAATTGTGGTATTTGCTCAACGCTCACTATGTGCCAAGCACTGGGGTGGAGACGAGCAAATCAGGGCGGACGCGGTCCCTGTCCCACGTGGGGCTCACAGGCTTCACCCCCATTTTCCAGATGAGGGAACTGAGGCACAGAGAGGCGACGTGACTTGCCCAAGGCCACACGGCAGATGAGCGGAGGCGCCGGCACTAGTGGCAATAATAACAATATTATTATCACAGTCTTCTCGACTGTAAGCCCACTGCTGGGTAGGGCTACATGTGGCCAACTTGTACTTCCCAAGCGCTTAGTACAGCGCTCTGCACACAGTAAGCGCTCAATAAATACGATTGATTGATTGATTAGTACAGTGCTCTGCACACAGTAAGTGCTCAATAAATACAATTGAATGAATGAATGAATGATGTATATGTATGTATATATGTATATATGTTTGTACATATTTATTACTCTATTTATTTATTTTACTTGTAGATATCTATTCTATTTATTTTATTTTGTTAGTATGTTTGGTTTTGTCCTCTGTCTCCCCCTTTTAGACTGTGAGCCCAATGTTGGGTAGGGACTGTCTCTATATGTTGCCAATTTGTACTTCCCAAGTGCTTAGTACAGTGCTCTGCACATAGTAAGCGCTCAATAAATATGATTGATTGATTGATTGATGGTATTTGTTAAGCACTTACTAGGTGCCGAGCACTGTTCTAAGCGCTGGAGGGGATACAAGGTGATCAGGTTGTCCCACGGGGGGGCTCACGGTCTTCATCCCCATTTGACAGATGAGGGAACTGAGGCACGGAGAAGTGAAGTGGCTTGCCCCAAGTCCCCCAGCTGACAAGTGGCGGAGCCGGGACTGGAACCCACAACCTCGGACTCCCAAGCCCGGGCTCTTTCCGCTAACAGCGCCAACGACAGTAATAACTGCTTATTTGCATTTATTTGCCGTTATATTATTATGCAATATATAATAAATATATATTTATTTATATTTATTAACTATTAAATATATATTATATTTGCAGTTATATCATCATCATCAATCGTATTTATTGAGCGCTTACCGTGTGCAGAGCACTGTACGAAGCGCTTGGGAGGTACAAATTGGTAACATATAGAGACAGGCCCTACCCAACAGTGGGCTCACAGTCTAATTTATATTATATTATATTATAATATATTATAATATATTATATTATGTTATAATATATTATATTATATTATATTATATTCTTATTATATAACTGCAACTGCGGTATTTGCTCAAGCGCTTACCCCGTGCCCGGCGCTGTACTAAGCGCCGGGGGCGGAGACAAGCAAATGGGGTTGGGCACGGTCTCTCCCAGTCTTCGCCCCCATTTTCCAGATGAGGGAACCGAGGCCCAGCCAAGTGGGATGGGGACCCACCGGTGGATCGCGTTTCTCGATCAGTCGGGTCCGTCTCTACACGTGGCCGCCTTGGCTTCCCCAGCGCTCACTACAGTGCTCCGCGCACAGGGAGCGCTCACTAAGTACGGCCGAAGGAAGGAATTCCCGCTCTCCCTCCCACATCCGGGCACGGTCGGCTTACGGAGTCCTCGGAACACGTCGCCCTCGGCGTCCGCCAAGGTCTTCCCTTGCTCCAGGGTGATGAGCTTCGCGACTTCTTTCTGGAAGAGACACGCCCGGGCCCGGAAAAGCGGGAGGATAATTATAATGATCCCGGTATTCGGTCCGCGCCGGGCACTGTACTGAGCGCCGGGGTGGATCCAATAATAATCAATCAATCAATCGTATTTATTGAGCGCTGACTGTGTGCGGAGCACTGTACTAAGCGCTTGGGAAGTACAAGTTGGCAACATAGAGAGACAGTCCCTACCCAACAGCGGGCTCACAGTCTAAAAGAATAATAAGTATATAATATAATATATAAATATTATATAAATATAAATATAATATAATAATATAAATATAATAATTATAATGATGATAATAATAATAATAATAATAATGAGGCAGCTCGGGTCCCAAGTGGGACCAGCTCGATCACCTTGTAACCGCCCCAGCACTTAGTACGGGGCGTTGCACATAGTAAGCGCTTAATAAATACCATCATTATTATTATATATACCTGTACCTTGATGTGCATATCCAATACATTACATAGCCATACATGTAATACATATGCACATCCAATACATTACGTATCCATACCTATACGTGTACATATATCCATATGATCACCTTGTAACCGCCCCAGCGCTTTGCACATTGTAAGCACTTAATGAATGCCATCATTACTATTATATATATCCGTACCTTGATGTGCATATCCAATACATTACATAGCCACACATGTAATACATATGCACATCTGATACATTACGTATCCATACCTATATGTGTATATATCCACATGATCACCTTGTAACTGCCCCAGCGCTTTGCACATAGTAAGCGCTTAATGAATGCCATCATTACTACTATATATATCTGTACCCTGATGTGCATATCCATTACATATTCATACATATAATACATATGCACATCCGATACATTACGTATCCATACCTATACGTGTACATGTATCCATATGATCACCTTGTAACCGCCCCAGCGCTTTGCACATAGTAAGCGCTTAATGAATACCATCATTACTACTATATATATCCGTACCTTGATGTGCATATCCATTACATATTCATACACGTAATACATATGCACATCCGATACATTACGTATCCATACCTATACGTGTACATGTATCCATATGATCACCTTGTAACCGCCCCGGCGCTTACAACGGTGCTTTGCACATAGTAAGCGCTGAATAAATGCCATCTTCATCATCATCATCATCAATCAATACGATTGAATGAATGAATGAATAAGGATGGGCGAGCAGGGCCCCGGGGCGACCGGTGCGGGGAATCCGGGAGGCCGGGGAGGAGGCGGGCGGGAAGCGGGGGCGTCTCACCGAGTTCTCCTTGATGAGCTGCTGGTAGCGGAGCAGGACCTGCTGGCGGCTCAGGACGGACGTCTCAGCCCACGAGGCCGCGGCTCGGCGGCAGGAGGTGACGGCGGCCTCCATTTCCTCCCGGGTGGCCAGGGGCACGCGCCCGATCGCCTCGTTGGTGGCCTTTTGGGGCGAAGAAGGGGTCCCGTTGGCTCCTGTCCGACCCTCTCCCTCGCCCGTCCCAACCATGGATGAATGAACGAATGAATGAATGAATGACCTTCACCCCCGTGGTTAGGGATGGAACGCGTCACGCCCCTCTGGTAACCCATATATATGTTTCTACGGATTTATTACTCTAGTTATTTATTTTATTTGTGCATATTTATTCTATTTATTTTATTTTGTTAATATGTTCTGTCTTGTCTGTCTCCCCCTTATTACTCTATTTATTTATTTATTACTCTATTTTATTTGTACATGTTTATTCTATTTATTTTATTTTGTTAATATGTTCTGTCTTGTCTGTCTCCCCCTTATTACTCTATTTATTACTCTATTTTATTTGTACATATTTATTCTATTTATTTTATTTTGTTAATATGTTCTGTCTTCTTGTCTGTCTCCCCCTTATTACTCTATTTGTTAATCTATTTATTGTATTTGTACATATTTATTCTATTTATTTTATTTTGTTAATATGTTCTGTCTTCTTGTCTGTCTCCCCCTTATTACTCTATTTATTTATTACTCTATTTGATTTGTACATATTTATTCTATTTTGTTAATATGTTCTGTCTTGTCTGTCTCCCCCTTATTACTCTATTTATTACTCTATTTTATTTGTACATATTTATTCTATTTATTTTATTTTGTTAATACGTTCTGTCTTCTTGTCTGTCTCCCCCTTGTTACTCTATTTATTAATCTATTTATTGTATTTGTACATATTTATTCTATTTATTTTATTTTGTTAATATGTTCTGTCTTCTTGTCTGTCTCCCCCTTATTACTCTATTTATTAATCTATTTATTGTATTTGTACATATTTATTCTATTTATTTTATTTTGTTAACATGTTCTGTCTTCTTGTCTGCCTCCCCCTTATTACTCTATTTATTAATCTATTTATTGTATTTGTACATATTTATTCTATTTTATTTTGTTAACATGTTCTGTCTTCTTGTCTCTCTCCCCCTTATTACTCTATTTATTAATCTACTGTATTTGTACATATTTATTCTATTTATTTTATTTTGTTAATGTTGTCTTCTTGTCTGTCTCCCCCTTATTACTCTATTTATTTATTACTCTATTTATTTTATTAGTACATATTTATTCTATTTATTTTATTTTGTTAACATGTTCTGTCTTGTTGTCTGTCTCCCCCTTATTACTCCATTTATTTACTACTCTATTTTATTTGTACATATTTATTCTATTGATTTTATTTTGTTAACATGTTCTGTCTTCTTGTCTGTCTCCCCCTTATTACTCTATTTATTAATCTATTTATTGTATTTGTACATATTTATTCTATTTATTTTATTTTGTTAATATGTTCTGTCTTGTCTGTCTCCCCCTTATTACTCTATTTATTTGTTTATTACTCTATTTTATTTGTACATATTTATTCTATTTATTTTATTTTGTTATGTTCTGTCTTGTCTGTCTCCCCCTTATTACTCTATTTATTTATTTATTACTCTATTTATTTATTTATTTTACTAGTACATATCTACTCTATTTATTTCATTTTGTTAGTATGTTTGGTTTTGTTCTCTGGCCTTCCCAGACTGAGTCCCCTCCTTCCTCTCCCCCTCCTTACCTCCTTCCCGTCCCCACAGCACCTGTATATATGCATGTATGTTTGTACATATTTATTACTCTATTTATTTGTTTTACTTGTACATATCTATTCTATTTATTTTATTTTGTTAGTATGTTTGGTTTTGTTCTCTGTTCTCTGGCCTTCCCAGACTGAGCCCCCTCCTTCCTCTCCCCCTCCACCCCCACGCCTTACCTCCTTCCCTTCCCCAAAGCACCTGTATATATGGATATATGTTTGTACATATTAATTACTCTATTTATTTATTTATTTTACTTGTACATACCTATTCTATTTATTTTATTTTGTCAGTATGTTTGGTTTTGTTCTCTGTTCTCTGGCCTTCCAAGACTGAACCCCCTCCTTCCTCTCCCCCTCCATCTCCCCCACCTTACCTCCTTCCCTTCCCCACAGCACCTGTATATATGTTTGTACATATTTATTACTCCATTTATTTATTTATTTTACTTGTACATATCTATTCTATTTATTTTATTTTGTTAGTGTGTTTGGTTTTGTTCTCTGTTCTCTGGCCTTCCCAGACTGAGCCCCTTCCTTCCTCTCCCCCTCGTCCCCCTCTCCATCCCTCCATCCCCCACATCTTACCTCCTTCCCTTCCCCACAGCACCTGTACATATGTATATATGTTTGTACATATTTATTACTCTATTTATTTATTTTACTTGTACATATCTATTCTATTTATTTTATTTTGTTAGTATGTTTGGTTTTGTTCTCTGGCCTTCCCAGACTGAGCCCCCTCCTTCCTCTCCCCCTCGTCCCCCCCATCTTACCTCCTTCCCTTCGCCACAGCACCTGTATATATGGATATATGTTTGTACAGATTTATTACTCTATTTATTTATTTTACTTGTACATATCTATTCTATTTATTTTATTTTGTTAGTATGTTTGGTTTTGTTCTCTGTCTCCCCCTTCTAGACTGTGAGCCCACTGTTGGGTAGGGACTGTCTCTAGATGTTGCCAACTCGGACTTCCCAAGCGCTTAGTACAGTGCTCTGCACACAGTAAGCACTCAATAAATGCGATTGAATGAATGAATGAATATTCTATTTCTTCTATTTCTTCTATTTATTTTATTTTGTTAATATGTTTTGCTTTGTTGCCTGTCTCCCCCTTCTAGCCTGTGAGCCCGCTGTTGGGTAGGGACCGTCTCTATCTGTTGCCAACTTGGACTTCCCAAGCGCTTAGTCCAGTGCTCTGTACACAGTAAGCACGAAATAAATACGATTGAATGAATGAATGAATATTCTATTTCTTCTATTTATTTTCTTTTGTTAATATGTTTGGTTTTGTTGTCTGTCTCCCCCTTCTAGCCTGTGAGCCCGCTGTCAGGTAGGGACCATCTCTATCTACTGCCAACTTGGACTTCCCAAGCGCTTAGTCCAGTGCTCTGCACACAGTAAGCGCTCAATAAATACGATCGAATGAATGAACCACCCTCGGGCCAGCGGGCCCGATTCCGCCTCCCCATCAGCCTCGCTCGGGGAGCCCTCACCGGAGCTCGGTTCGACCTAACGGACGCATCCCCCAGCGCGGCTCAGTGGCAAGAGCCCGGGCTTTGGAGTCAGAGGTCATGGGTTCAAATCCCGGCTCCGCCAACTGCCAGCTGGGTGACTTTGGGCAAGTCACTTCACTTCTCTGGGCCTCAGTTCCCTCATCTGTCAAATGGGGATTAAGACTGTGAGCCCCCCGTGGCACCACCTCATCACCTTGTATCCTTCCCCGTGCTTAGAACAGTGCTTTGCACATAGTAAGCGCTTAATAAATGCCATCATTATTATTATTAGAAGAGACAAACAAAACAAAACATATTAACAAAATAAAATAAATAGAAGAAATAGAATATTCATTCATTCATTCAGTCGCATTTATTGAGCGCTTACTGTGTGCGGAGCACTGGACTAAGCGCTTGGGAAGGACAAGTTGGCAACATCTAGAGGCAGTCCCTACCCGACAGCGGGCTCACAGTCTTAGAAGGGGGAGACAGGCAACAGAACAAAACATATTAACAAAATAAAATAAATAGAAGAAATAGAAGATTCATTCATTCATTCATTCACTCGCATTTATTGAGCGCTTACTGTGTGCGGAGCACTGGACTAAGCGCTCGGGAAGGACAAGTTGGCAACATATAGAGACGGTCCCTACCCAACAGTGGGCTCACAGGCTAGAAGGGGGAGACAGACAACAAAACAAGACATATTTACAAAATAAAATAAATACAATAAATAGGCTATTCATTCATTCATTCAATCGTATTTATTGAGCCCTTACTGTGTGCGGAGCACTGGACTAAGCGCTTGGGAAGTCCAAGTTGGCAACATATAGAGACGGTCCCCACCCAACAGCGGGCTCACAGAAATAGAATACATATTCATTCATTCATTCAATCGTATTTATTGAGCGCTTACTGTGTGCAGAGCACTGGACTAAGCGCTTGGGAAGGACAAGTTGGCAACATATACAGACGGTCCCTACCCGACAGCGGGCTCACAGTCTAGAAGGGGGAGACAGGCAACAAAACAAATCAACAAAATAAAATAAATAGAATAAATAGAATATTCATTCATTCAATCGTATTTATTGAGCGCTTACTGTGTGCAGAGCACTGGACTAAGCGCTTGGGAAGCACAAGTTGGCAACATCTAGAGACGGTCCCTACCCGACAGCGGGCTCACAGCCTAGAAGGAGGAGACAGGCAACAAAACATATCAACAAAATAAAATAAATAGAATATCATTCATTCATTCAATCGTTTTTATTGAGCGCTTACTGTGTGTGGAGCACTGTACTAAGCGCTTGGGAAGTCCAAGTTGGCACCGCACACAGTAAGCGCTCCATAAATACGATTGAATGAACGAATGAAATACAGTCCTTTCCGCCCCGTAAGCGCTCAATAATAGTAATAATAATAATAGCGATGGCATTTATTAAGCGCTCACTACATGCAAAGCACTGTTCTAAGCGCTGGGGAGGTTACGGGGTGATCAGGTTGGCCCACGGTGGGGGGGATCCCAGTCTTCACCCCCATTTGACAGATGGGGGAACCGAGGCCCAGAGAAGAGTCACCCAGGTGGCGAGTGGCGGAGCCGGGATTCGAACCCACGACCTCGGACTCCAAAGCCCGGGCTCTTTCCACTGATGAAGCCCATCAGGGGGGAAGTGGGAGGAGGGGAAAGGAGGGCTTCCAGGAGGAGGTGGGCCTTCTCTACGGCTTTCCTCTTCAGCCCCTCCCCGATATTCGACCCATCAACCGGTCGTATTTACTGAGCGCCCAGCACCCCGCTAAGCGCCCCGGGGGCCCCGCTCCCTCGCGGGGAGGCGTCTCTTACGGGATTGTGGATATCGATCCATCGGTCGCTTTTGGACTCGACGAATTTGCCGTCGATGAAGAGTTTGACCGCCGGCTGCCGGGACACAAAGAAAACGCGTTAGCCGACCCCTTGTCCCTCCCCGGTTTGGCTTCCCAAATCAATCGATCAATCAATCGTATTTATTGAGCGCTTACTGTGTGCAGAGCACTGGACTAAGCGCTTACTGGGACGAGCCCTCCCAATCCCACCGCAACTCTTCCGTCTCCCGGTTTGGGGATTTTAATTTTAATAATAATAATAACGACGGTATTTGTTAAGCGCTTTTCTAAGCGCTGGGGTGATCAGGTTGTCCCACGGGGGGCTCACGGTCTTCATTCCCCTTTTACAGATGAGGGAACTGAGGCACAGAGAATAATAATAATGATAATGATGGTATTTGTTAAGCGCTTACTACGTGCCGAGCACTGTTCTAAGCGCTGGGGGGGATACAAGGTGATCAGGTTGTCCCACGGGGGGCTCACGGTCTTCATTCCCCTTTTACAGATGAGGGAACTGAGGCCCAGAGAATAATAATAATAATAATAATGATGGTATTTGTTAAGCGCCTACTACGTGCCAAGCACTGTTCTAAGCGCTGGGGGGGATACAAGGTGATCAGGTTGTCCCATGTGGGGCTCACAGTCTTCATTCCCCTTTTACAGATGAGGGAACTGAGGCCCAGAGAATAATAATAATAATAATGATGGTATTTGTTAGGCGCTTACTAGGTGCCGAGCGCTGTTCTAAGCGCTGGGGGGGATACAAGGTGATCAGGTTGTCCCACGGGGGGCTCACGGTCTTCATTCCCCTTTTACAGATGAGGGAACTGAGGCCCAGAGAATAATAATAATAATAATAATAATGATGGTATTTGTTAGGCGCTTACTAGGTGCCGAGCACTGTTCTAAGCGCTGGGGGGGATACAAGGTGATCAGGTTGTCCCATGTGGGGCTCACAGTCTTCATTCCCCTTTTACAGATGAGGGAACTGAGGCCCAGAGAATAATAATAATAATAATGATGGTATTTGTTAAGCGCTTACTAGGTGCCGAGCACTGTTCTAAGCGCTGGAGGGGATACAAGGTGATCAGGTTGTCCCACGGGGGGCTCACAGTCTTCATTCCCCTTTTACAGATGAGGGAACTGAGGCCCAGAGAATAATAATAATAATGATGATGGTATTTGTTAAGCGCCTACTACGTGCCAAGCACTGTTCTAAGCGCTGGGGTGGATACAAGGTGATCAGGTTGTCCCACGGGGGGCTCACGGTCTTCATTCCCCTTTTACAGATGAGGGAACTGAGGCACAGAGAATAATAATAATAATAATGATGGGACTTTTTCCCCCTTCTAGCCTGTGAGCCCGCCGTCGGGTAGGGACCGTCTCTCGATGTTGCCAACTTGGACTTCCCAAGCGCTTAGTACAGTGCCCTGCACACAGTAAGCGCTCAATAAATACGGTTGATTGATTGATTGATTGAGAAGGGAAACAGCCTGCTTAAGTCTCCAGCAGCTGCCGCCCTCTAAATTCCAGGAGCTAAATTCAAGCGCTTAGTACAGTGCTCTGCACAGAGTAAGCGCTCAATAAATACGGTTGATTGATTGATTGATTGAGAAGGGAAACTGCCTGCTTAAGTCTCCAGCAGCTGCCGCCCTCTAAATTCCAGGAGCTAAATTCAAGCGCTTAGTACAGTGCTCTGCACAGAGGAAGCGCTCAATAAATACGGTTGATTGATTGATTGATTGAGAAGGGAAACTGCCTGCTTAAGTCTCCAGCAGCTGCCGCCCTCTAAATTCCAGGAGCTAAATTCAAGCGCTTAGTACAGTGCTCTGCACAGAGGAAGCGCTCAGTAAGTAGGACTGAATGAAAGAATGAACCCCTAAGGGCAGAGATAGCGGTTCTAGTGTCCGCTGTCAAATACCCACCACATTGTCTATATGCCTGGACATATATACAGTGCTCTGCACACGGTAAGCGCTCAATAAATACGATTGATATATCTATATCCAGGTATATTGACAATATATATACATATATATTGTATGGATATATGTATATATGTTTGTACATATTTATTACTCTATTTATTTATTTTACTTGTACACATCTATTCTACTTATTTTATTTTGTTAGTATGTTTGGTTTTGTTCTCTGTCTCCCCCTTTTAGACTGGGAGCCCGCTGCTGGGTAGGGACTGTCTCTCTGTGTTGCCAATTTGGACTTCCCAAGCGCTTAGTCCAGTGCTCTGCACATAGTAAGCGCTCAATAAATACGATTGATGATGATGATGGATATGTATTATATGGATATATGGATATGTTTATATGTATGGCTATGTAATATATTGCATGATATGTATTATATAATAATAATAATGATAGCATTTATTAAGCGCTTACTATGTGCAAAGCACTGTTCTAAGCGCTGGGATGTATGGATATGTAGTATATTGTATTAGATAGGTATTATATAATAATAATAATAATAATAATAGCATTTATTAATTATTTTTTAGACTGTGAGCCCACTGTTGGGTAGGGACCGTCTCTATACATTGCCAACTTGGACTTCCCAAGCGCTTAGTCCAGTGCTCTGCACACAGTAAGTGCTCAATAAATACGACTGATTGATTGATTAAGCGCTTACTATGTGCAAAGCACCGTTCTAAGCGCTGGGATGTATGGATATGTAATATATTGTATTAGATAGGTATTATACAATAATAATAATGATAGCATTTATTAATTATTTTTTAGACTGTGAGCCCACTGTTGGGTAGGGACCGTCTCTATATGCTGCCAACTTGAACTTCCCAAGCGCTTAGTCCAGTGCTCTGCACACAGTAAGCGCTCAATAAATACGATCGATTGATTGATTGATTGATTAAGCGCTTACTATGTGCAAAGCACCGTTCTAAGCGCTGGGATGTATGGATATGTAATATATTGTATTAGATGTGTATTATATGTATATGTTTATATGTATTACATGCATGGATATGTAATATATTGTACTGGATGTGTTAAATCCAGGTATAGATATATCTATAATAATAATGATGGCATTTGTTAAGCGCTTACTACGTGCAAAGCACTGTTCTAAGCGCTGGGGAGGTTACAAGCTGATCGGGTCGTCCCTCGGGGGGGCTCCCGGTCTTCATCCCCATTTTCCAGATGAGGGAGCTGAGGCCCAGAGAAGTGAAGTGACTCAATCAATCAATCAATCAATCAATCGTATTTATTGAGCGCTTACTGTGTGCAGAGCACTGTACTAAGCGCTTGGGAAGTCCAAGTTGGCAACATATAGAGACAGTCCCTACCCAACAGTGGGCTCACAGTCTAAAAAGTCACACAGTTGGCAAGTGGCGGAGCCGGGATTTGAACCCGTGACCTCTGACGCCAAAGCCCGGGCTCCTTCCACTGCGCCACGCTGCTTCAGCGCTTAGAACAGTGCTTTGCACATAGGAAGCGCTTAACAAATGCCATTATTATTATTATTTTTATTATTATCCTCTACCCCTGAAAGGTGGGTGGGAGGAGGAGCAGCGTGGCTCGGTGGCAAGAGCCCGGGCTTTGGAGTCAGAGGTCACGGGTTCAAATCCCGGCTCTGCCGCTTGTCAGCTGGGTGACTTTGGGCGAGTCACTTCACTTCTCTGGGCCTCGGTGACCTCATCTGGAAAATGGGGATGAAGACTGTGATCACCTTGTAACCTCCCCAGCGCTTAGAACAGTGCTTGGCACATAGTAAGCGCTTAATAAATGCCATTATTATTATTATTATTATTACCCACGGAGCTCTGACAAGTGATTTCTACGCTCCCACCCCCAGGCTCCCCGCCATTCCAAGCCTCCCGGAGGAGGGGGGGGTGACTTCTGGGAAAACTTCCCGGGATAAGGACAGAAAATCCGCCTTCTCCCGCCCTCGGCAAGCCCAGGCTCCGGGATATTTGCGGGGATCCCTTTCCCGGAGGAGGAAGACCGTGAGCCCGTCGTCGGGGAGGCCTCTATTGTTGCCGACTTGGACTTCCCAAGCGCTTAGTACAGTGCTCCGCACGCAGTAGGCGCTCAATAAGTACCACTGACTCGACGAATGGGTGAACTCACCGCTGAAGACGAGGAGGAGGAGGAGGATGCAGGAGCGCAGCAGCCAGGACTCGGCTTGGTAAAGATCTACGATCCAAAATGGAGACGAGTTAACACCACGGGCGACGGTGGTGGTTTGCCCTTGGGTAGACGTCTGCTCGGCGCTTACTATGTATCAAACGCCCCCCACCCCGGAATCGACGCCCGAAAGTGGCGGGGGAGATTCGGCGGCCGCTGACAAAGCTTCTTCCAGACCGTGAGCCCGCTGTCGGGTGGGGACCGTCTCTGTACGTTGCCGACTTGGACTTCCCAAGCGCTTAGTACAGTGCTCTGCACCCAGGAAGCGTTCAATAAATACGACTGAATGGATATGTCGCCAACTTGGACGTCCCAAGCGCTTAGGACAGTGCTCTGCACCCAGTAAGCGCTCAATAAATATGATTGAATATGTCACCAACTTGTACTTCCCAAGCGCTTAGTACAGTCCTCTGCACACAGTAAGTGCTCAATAAATACGATTGAATGAATGAATATGTCGCCAACTTGTACTTCCCAAGCACTTAGTACAGTCCTCTGCACCCAGTAAGCACTCAATAAATATGATTGAATAAATGAATGAATATATGCCGCCAACTTGTACTTCCCAAGCGCTTAGTCCAGTGCTCTGCACACAGTAAGCACTCAATAAATACGATTGAATGAATGAATGCATGAATATATGTCGCCAACTTGTACTTCCCAAGCGCTCAGTCCAGTGCTCTGCACACAGTAAGTACTCAATAAATATGATTGAATGAATGAATATATGTCGCCAACTTGTACTTTCCAAGTGCTTAGTCCAGTGCTCTGCACACAGTAAGTGCTCAATAAATACGATTGAATGAATGAATGCATGAATATATGTAGCCAACTCGTACTTCCCAAGCGCTTAGTCCAGTGCTCTGCACACAGTAAGCGCTCAATAAATACGATTGAATGAATGAATGCATGAATATATGTAGCCAACTCGTACTTCCCATGCGCTTAGTCCAGTGCTCTGCACACAGTAAACACTCAAATACGATTGAATGAATATATGTTGCCAACTTGTCCTTCCCAAGCGCTTAGTCCAGTGCTCTGCACACAGTAAGCACCCAATAAATACGACTGACTGAATGAATGAATATGTCGCCAATTTGTACTTCCCAAGCGCTTAGTCCAGTGCTCTGCACACAGTAAGCACTCAATAAATATGATTGAATGAATGAATGAATATATGTGGCCAACTTGTACTTCCCAAGCACTTAGTCCAGTGCTCTGCACACAGTAAACGCTCAATAAATACGATTGAATGAATGAATGAATATGTCTCCAACTTGTACTTCCCAAGCGCTTAGTCCAGTGCTCTGCACACAGTAAGCGCTCAATCAATACGATTGAATGAATGAATGCATGAATACATGTAGCCAACTTGTCCTTCCCAAGCGCTTAATCCAGTGGTCTGCACACAGTAAGCGCTCAATAAATATGATTGAATGAATGAATGAATATATGTAGCCAACTCGTACTTCCCAAGCTGTTAGTCCAGTGCTCTGCACACAGTAAGCGCTCAATAAATACGATTGAATGAATGACTGAATATATGTGGCCAACTTGTACTTCCCAAGCGCTTAGTACAGTGCTCTGCACACAGTAAACACTCAAATACGATTGAATGAATATATGTCGCCAACTTGTCCTTCCCAAGTGCTTAGTCCAGTGCTCTGCACACAGTAAGCACTCAATAAATACGACTGAATGATTGAATGAATATATGTCGCCAATTTGTACTTCCCAAGTGCTTAGTCCAGTGCTCTGCACACAGTAAGCGCTCAATAAATACAACTGAATGAATGAATGAATATGTCACCAATTTGTACTTCCCAAGCACTTAGTCCAGTGCTCTGCACACAGTAAGCACTCAATAAATACGATTGAATGAATGAATGAATATATGTCGCCAACTTGTACTTCCCAAGCGCTTAGTCCAGTGCTCTGCACACAGTCAGCGCTCAGTAAATACGACAATGAATGAATTACACTGAATTATATCCTATCATATTGGCTCAGCTCTAAGTTTCACTGGCGTCCGCCAACTCTCCTGCCACATTAAGGCGTTAATTAATAGGAGGGGAGCGCGGGGGTAAATCAAGATAATGAGCACATACCCATTCTCCCCAGCGGGTAGAGCCCGGGCCAGCGAGTCGGGAGGACCTGGGTTCGAATCCCACCTCCTCCACTGGTCGGCTGGGAGACCCTGGGCGAGTCCTTTCCCTTCCCCAGGCCTCAGTTTCCTCCTCCGTCAAATGGGGATGGAGACTGGGAGCCCCACGGGGGAGGGGGACCGTCTCTCTATGTCGCCAACTTGGACTTCCCAAGCGCTCAGTACAGTGCTCTGCACTCAGTAAGTGCTCACTAAATCAATAACGCCGTCATTATTATTGACAGCTTCCGTAATGGAAAAAGGCACCGATTTGCGGAATACTAAGAATAATGGCATTTGTTAAGCGCTTACAATGTGCCAAGCACAGTACTGTTAGGATTCAATCGTGATTACTGAGCGCTCACTGTGTGCAGGGCACTGTGCTAAGCGCTTGGGAGAGTCCAATACAACAGAATTAGCAGGCACGTTCCCCGCCCGTGATGACTCTACTGTTAATCAATGGTATTTATTGAGTGCTAAGGGCAGAGCGCTGTAATAATAATTCATTCATTCTTTCATTCAATGGTATTTATTGAGCGCTAAGGGCAGAGCGCTGTAATAATTCATTCATTCTTTCATTCAATGGTATTTATTGAGCGCTAAGGGCAGAGCGCTGTAATAATAATTCATTCATTCATTCATTCAATGGTATTTATTGAGCGCTAAGGGTAGAGCGCTGTAATAATCATTCATTCATTCATTCAATCGTATTTATTGAGCGCTAAGGGCAGAGCACTGTAATAATAATTCATTCATTCATTCAATGGTATTTATTGAGCGCTAAGGGCAGAGCACTGTAATAATAATTCATTCCTTCATTCAATCGTATTTATTGAGCGCTTACTGTGTGCAGGGCACTGGACTAAGCGCTTGGGAAGTACAGGTTGGCGACATATAGAGACGGTCCCTACCCGACAGTGGGCTCACCGCCTAGAAATAATAATAACGATGGTATTTGTTAGGCGCTCACTATGTGCCAAGCCCTGTTCTAAGCGCTGGCACTGTACTAAGCGCTTGGGAGAGCCCAATCCAACCGAATTATCTCCCTCTTCTAGCCTGCGAGCCCGCTGTCGGGGAGGGACCCGTCTCTAGACGTTGCCGACTTGGACTTCCCAAGCGCTTACTACAGTGCTCTGCGCACAGGAAGCGCTCAGTAAATAGGACTGAATGAAAAATGCGATGGAATTAGCAGACGCCCTCCCCGCCCAAGGCGAGGGGACAGTGTGGAGGACCGACGCCTAAAAGGAGAAGAAAAAAATGGCTTCAGGGGGAAAACGGCAACCGTCTCCGTGTTTGTTCGGCTATCACGCCCTGGTGAGGATTGGGCAAATATTAGACAATTCCAACCCTCTGGCAAGAAGCCAAGGGCCTGGGTTCGAATCCCGGCTCCGTCGCTTGTCTGCTGCTGGGTGACCTTGGGTAGGTCACTTTGCTTCTCTGGGCCTTCTAATAATTATAATAATAATAATAATAATAATAACAATAATAATAATAATATAATAATAAGCGCTTAGTACAGTGCTCTGCACACAGTAAGCGCTCAATAAATACGATTGATGGTAATAATAATTATGGTATTTGTTAAGCGCTTACTATGTGCAAAGCACCGTTCTAAGCGCTGGGGAGGATACAAGGTGATCAGGTTGTCCCACGGGGGGCTCGCAGTCTTCATTCCCATTTTCCGGATGAGGGAACTGAGGCCCGGAGAAGTGAAGTGACTCGCCCCAAGTCACCCAGCTGACAAGTGGCGGAGCTGGGATTCGAACCCATGACCTCGGACTACAAAGCCAGGGCTCTTTCCACTGAGCCACGCTGCTTCTCCACTGTGGGGTAGGGACCGTCTCTATATGTTGCCGACTTGGACTTCCCAAGCGCTTAGTCCAGTGCTCTGCACACAGTAAGCGCTCAATAAATACGACTGAATGTACCTGTATATATATATACCTGCATACATGTTTGTACATATTTATTAGTCTATTTATTTATACATATTTATTCTATGTATTTTATTTTGTTAATATGTCTTATTTTGTTGCCTGTCTCCCCCCTCTAGACTGTGAGCCCGCTGTCGGGTAGGAACCGTCTCTAGATGTTGCCAACTTGGACTTCCCAAGCGCTTAGTCCAGTGCTCTGCACACAGTAAGCACTCAATAAATACGATTGAATGAATGAATGAATGTACTTCCCAAGCGCTTAGTCCAGTGTTCTGCACACAGCAAGCGTTCAATAAATACGATTGAATGAATGAATGTACCTGTATATACCTGCATACATGTTTGTACATATTTATTACTCTATTTATTTATACATATTTATTCTATTTATTTTATTTTGTTAATATGTTTTGTTTTGTTGTCTGACTCCCCCTTCTAGCCTGTGAGCCCGCTGTCGGGTAGGGACCGTCTCTAGATGTTGCCGACTTAGACTTCCCAAACGCTTAGTCCAGTGCTCTGCACACAGTAAGTGCTCAATAAATACGATTGAATGAATGAACGTACCTGTATATACCTGCATACATGTTTGTACATATTTATTACTCTATTTATACATATTTATCCTATTTATTTTATTTTGTTAATGTTTTGTTTTTTCCGGGTCTCCCCCTTCTAGCCTGTGAGCCCCCAGTCGGGTAGGGACCGTCTCTAGATGTTGCCAACTTGGACTTCCCAAGCGCTTAGTCCAGTGCTCTGCACACAGTAAGCGCTCAATAAATACGACTGAATGAATGAATGGGCCTCAGTTCCTTCCTCTGGAAAATGGGAGCCCCATGTTTTGTCATCTGTCTTCCCCCTTCTAGACCATGAGCCCATTGTGGGGTAGGGGCCGTCTCCATC
Organism: Tachyglossus aculeatus; assembly: GCF_015852505.1. Taxonomy (NCBI): domain Eukaryota; kingdom Metazoa; phylum Chordata; class Mammalia; order Monotremata; family Tachyglossidae; genus Tachyglossus; species Tachyglossus aculeatus. The sequence continues at coordinate 42,112,915 of NC_052088.1, read as the reverse complement.
TGTTGCCGAATTGGACTTACCAAGCGCTTAGTACAGTGTTCCGCACACAGTAAGCGCTCAATAAATACGACTGAATGAATGAGGGACAGGGATGTGTCCCTCCGGATTATTTTATACCTACCCCAGAGCCTGACACGTAGTAAGCGCTAAACCAATACCATAATAACAATAATAATAATAATAATAATAATAAAAGAGGTATGTGTTATGCGTGTGACTGTGAAATCAAATCGACGGACGAAAATCGGGTCTCTACTATAATAAGTGAAATATTGCAAATCCCGGCTCCACCAGTTGTCAGCTGGGTGACTTTGGGCAAGTCACTTCACTTCTCTGGGCCTCAGTGACCTCATCTGTTAAATGGGGATGAAGACTGTAAGCCCCCCGTGGGACAACCGGATCACCTTGTAACCTCCCCAGCGCTTAAAACAGTGCCTAGCACATAGTAAGTGCTTAATAAATGCAATCATTATTATTACTATTATTCTCTGGGCCTCAGTTCCCTCATCTGTAAAAGGGGGATGAAGACTGTGAGCACCCCCTCATGGGACAACCTGATCACCTTGTAGCCTCCCCAGCGCTTAGAACAGTGCTTTGCACATAGTAAGCGCCTAATAAATGCCATTATTATTATTATTATCCTCAGGGCCTCAGTGACCTCATCTGTAAAAGGGGGACGAAGACTGTGAGCCCCCCGTGGGACAACCTAATCACCTTGTAACCTCCCCAGCGCTTAGAACAGTGCTTTGCACATAGTAAGTGCTTAACAAATGCCATTATTATTATTATTATTTTTATTATTCTCTGGGCCTCAGTTCCCTCATCTGTAAAATGGGGATTAAGACTGTGAGCCCCACATAGGACAACCTGATCACCTCGTAACCTAGTGCTTAAAACAGTGCTTGGCACATAGTAAGCACTTAAATGCCATCATTATTATTATTATTAACAGAGAAGCAGCGTGGCTCAGTGGAAAGAGTCCAGGCTTGGGAGTCAGAGGTCATGGGTTCAAATCCCACTCCGCCACTTGTCAGCTGTGGGACTCTGGGCAAGTCACTTCACTTCTCTGGGCCTCAGTTCCCTCATCTGTAAAATGGGGATGAAGACTGTGAGCCCCACAGGGGACAACCTGATCACCTTGCAACCTCCCCAGCGCTTAGAACAGTGCCTGGCACATAGTAAGCGCTTAATAAATGCCATCATTATTATTATTATTATTCTCAGGGCCTCAGTTCCCTCATCTGTAAAATGGGGATGAAGACTGTGAGCCCCCCGTGGGACAACCTGATCACCTTGTAACCTCCCCAGTGCTTAAAACAGTGCTTGGCACATAGTAGGCGCTTAATAAACGCCATCATTATTATTATTATTATTCTCTGGGCCTCAGTTACCTCATCTGTAAAAGGGGGATGAAGACGCTCACGTGGGACAACCTCATCACCTTGTAACCTCCCCAGCGCTTAGTACAGTGCTTGGCACGTAGTAAGCGCTTACAAAATGGCACCTTTCTTGAATTTGAGGGGGGGGTCAGAGGGCAAAGGGGCCGTTGGGGAGGTCAAAGGTCAGCGGGGGGAGGGGGCGATGTGAGGTAAAGTTCGGGGGGGGGGCAGCCGCGCGCGCGTGCGTCGGCGTGAGTGCGTACGTGCGCGTGCCCGCCCGCGCGCGCGCGCGGTGACTCACTTGGAGACGTTGGGCCCAAAGGCCGGTCCGCGCCGCCCTCATGGGGCCCAGCACCCCCAGCACGCCCGCCATGGCCGCCCTGCGCAGGACGAACGCCCGTCCGCCCCACCCCGCCTCCCCATTGGCCCACACGCGCCCCCGGGACCCCCCCTCCGCCCCACCGCGCCTTTCCATTGGTCCAGAACGGCCGCCAGGCCACGCCCCCTTCGCCCCACCTCGCCTCCCTGTTGCCCTCTCGTGCCAGAAGGCCACGCCCCTCTGCCACACCGCGCCTCCCCATTGGCCCACAGGCGCCCCCACCCCTGCCCCAAGGCCACGCCCCTCTGCCCCGCCGCTCCTCCCCTTTGGCCCACACGTGCGCCCCCGCCCGAGGCCACGCCCCTCCGCCCCACCTCGCCTCCCGATTAGCCCACACTCGCCCCCCCCTGCCCCCCGAGGCCACGCCCCCTATACCCCACCTCGCCTCCCCATTGGCCTACACGCGCCCCGCTGCCCCAAGGCCACGCCCCTCCGCCCCACCTCGCCTTTCCATTGGTCCTGGCCGACCGCCAGGCCACGCCCCCTCCTCCCCACCGCGCCTCCCCGTTGGCCCACACGCGCCCCCTCCCGTGCCCCAAGGCCACGCCCCTCTGCCACACCGCGCCTCCCCATTGGCCCACACGCGCCCCTTCCCGTGTCCCAAGGCCACGCCCCTCTTCCACACCGCGCCTCCCCATTGGCCCACACGTCCCCCCGCCCTAGGCCACGCCCCTCCGCCCCACCTCGCCTTTCCATTGGTCCTGTGCTACCGCCAGGCCACGCCCCCCGCGACTCCCCATTAGCCCACAGGTGCCCACGGGCCACGCCCCCTCCGCCCCATCGCTCCTCCCCATTGGCCCACACGCGTTCTCCAGCCCTAGGCAACGCCCCTCCGCCCCAACTCGCCTTTCCATTGGTCCAGACCGGCCGCCAGGCCACGCCCCTCCGCCCCACCGCGCCTCCCCATTGGCCCACACTCGCCCCCAGGGCCACGCCCCCTCCGCCTCACCGCGCCTCTCCATTGATCCACACGCGCCCCAGGCCACGCCCCCTCTGCCCCACCGCACCTTCCCACTGGCCCACACGCGCTCCCTCGCCCTAGGCCACGCCCCTCCGCCCCACCGCGCCTCCCCATTGGCCCATACGGGCCCCCAGGCCACGCCCATCCACCAAAGGCCACGCCCCTCCGACGCGATTCATTCATTCAATCATATTTATTGAGCGCTTAATGTGTGCAGAGCACTGTACTAAGCGCTTGTGAAGTACAAGTTGGCAACATATAGAGACGGTCCCTACCTAACATTCATTCAATCGTATTTATTCAGCGCTTACTGTATGCAGAGCACTGTACTAAGCGCTTGGGAAGTCCAAGTTGGCAACATAGAGAGACGGTCCCTACCTAACATTCATTCAATCGTATTTATTCAGCGCTTACTGTGTGCAGAGCACTGTACTAAGCGCTTGGGAAGTACAAGTCGGCTACATAGAGAGACGGTCCCTACCCAACAGCGGGCTCACAGTGTGCGGTTAGCCCCGCCCCCTCCTCCCCCCCTTCTCCTCCTCTCCCGGGATCCTCGGGATTCTGGGATTTTCCCGCTCGGGATCCCGCGGTGGGCGGGAAGGGGCGATGCCGGGCTGCGACCAATCAGCGCCCGCCGTTGGGGGGCGGCTCCCCCGCTCCCGCCCCCCTCCCCAGCCAATCGCCATCGGCCAAGCGGGGGTGGAGGAAAGGAGGGGAGGCTCTTGTTACATATTTATTATATTCAATTTTATTTTGTGAATATGTTTTGTTTTGTTGTCCGTCTACCCCTTCTAGACTGTGAGCCCGCTATATGTTGCCGACTTGGACTTCCCAAGCGCTTAGTACAGTGCTCAGCACACAGTAAGCGCTCAATAAATACGATTGAATGAATGAATGAATGAATAATAACAATGATAATAGTAATGATGATGGTATTTGTTACGCGCTTACTATGTGTCGAGTACTGTTCTAAGCTTCGGTGGTGATCAGGTTGCCCCACGGGGGGCACCCAGTCTTCATCCCCGTTTTACAGATGAGGGAACTGAGGCGCAGTTAAGACCAAGGTCACACAGCGGACAAGTGGCAGAGACGGGATTAGAACCCGCGCCTTCTGACTCATTCATTCATGCATGCATTCAATCGTATATATTGAGCGCTTACTGTGTGCAGAGCACTGGACTCAGCGCTTGGGAGTACAAGTCGACAACATCTAGAGACGGTCCCTACCTGACAGCGGGCTCACGGGCTAGAAGGGGGAGACAGACAACAAAAGAAAACATATTAACAAAATTAAATAGAATAAATATGTATAAATAGAGTAATAAATATGTACAAGGCAATATATAGAGACAGTCCCTACCCAACAGTGGGCTCACAGTCCAACTCTGTTGGAGCGTACCCTCCCGAGCGTTCTGTGCGGGGCTCTCCACAATAATAATAATAATAATAATAATAATGGCATTTATTAAGCGCTTACTATGTGCAAAGCACTGTTCTAAGCGCTGGGGAGGTTACAAGGTGATCAGGTTGTCCCACGTGGGGCTCACAGTCTCCAGCCCCGTTTTACCGATGAGGGAACTGAGGCCCAGAGAAGTGAAGTGACTTGCCCAAAGTCACACAGCAGATAGTTGGCGGAGCCGGGGTTTGAACCCATGACCTCTGACTCCAACGCCCGTGCCACAAAGCGAGCGAGCGCTCAGTACATAGCAGAGATCAATCGATAACCATCGACGGATAAGCAGTATGGCATGGGGTTGGGGCAGGGGCCTGGGAGTCACGAGGTTTGCTACCGTTTGCTGCATGGGGTCGGGGCACGGGCCTGGAAGTCACAATCAATCAATCAATCAATCAATCAATTGTATTTATTGAGCGCTTACTGTTTGCAAAGCACTATACTAAGCGCTTGGGAAGTACAAGTTGGCAACATATAGAGACAGTCCCTACCCAACAGTGGGCTCATAGTACAACTCTGTTGCAGCGTACCCTCCCGAGCGTTCTGTGCGGGGTTCTCCATAATAATAACAACAACAACAACAACAACAATAATAATAATAATAATAATAATATTGGAATTTGATGATAATAATAATAATAATGATAATGGCATTTATTAAGCGCTTACTACGTGCAATGCACTGTTCTAAGCGCTGTGGAGGTTACAAGGTGATCAGGTTGTCCCATGTGGGGCTCACAGTCTCAATCCCCGTTTTACAGATGAGGGAACTGAGGCCCTGAGAAGTGAAGTGACTGGCCCAGAGTCACACAGCTGACAGTTGGCGGAGCCGGGGTTTGAACCCATGACCTCTGACTCCGAAGCCCGTGCCACAAAGCGAGCGAGCGCTCAGTACATAGCAGAGATCAATCGATAACCATCGACGGATAAGCAGTATGGCATGGGGTTGGGGCACGGGCCGGGGAGTCACGAGGTTGGCTGCCGTTTGTCTGCTGCATGGGGTCGGGGCACGGGCCTGGGAGTCACAATCAATCAATCAATCAATCATATTTACTGAGCGCTTACTGTGTGCAGAGCACTGTACTAAGCGCTTGGGAAGTACAAGTTGGCAACATATAGAGACAGTCCCTACCCAACAGTGGGCTCACAGTCCAACTCTGCTGGAGCGTACCCTCCCGAGCGTTCTGTGCGGGGCTCTCCGCAATAATAATAATAATAATAATAATAATAATAATAATGATAATGATGGCATTTATTAAGCGCTTACTATGTGAAAAGCACTGTTCTAAGCTCTGGGGAGGTTACAAGGTGATCAGGTTGTCCCACGTGGGGCTCACAGTCTCCAACCCCGTTTTACAGATGAGGTGACTGAGGCCCAGAGAAGTGAAGGGACTGGCCCAAAGTCACCCAGCTGACAGTTGGCGGAGCCGGGGTTTGAACCCATGACCTCTGAATCCAAAGCCCGGGCCACAAAGCGAGCGAGCGCTCAGTACATAGCAGAGATCAATCGATAACCATCGACGGATAAGCAGTATGGCATGGGGTTGGGGCACGGGCCTGGGAGTCACGAGGTTTGCTGCCGTTTGTCTGCTGCATGGGGACGGGGCACGGGTCTGGGAGTCACAATCAATCAATCAATAAATCAATCGTATTTATTGAGCGCTTACTGTGTGCAAAGCACTGTACTAAGCGCTTGGGAAGTACAAGTTGGCAACATATAGAGACAGTCCCTACCCAACAGTGGGCTCACAGTCTAAAAGGGGGAGAGAGAGAACAAAACCTAACATGCTAACAAAATAAAATAAATAGAATAGATATGTACAAGTAAAATAAGTAAATAAATAGAGTAATAAATATGCACAAACATATATACATATATAAGTAGACTAATATATATGGGCAAATAAAAGACATAGAATATATGTGGACAATTAAAATAAGTAGAATGATAAATACGGAAAAATAAGTAGAATAATAAATATGGGTAAATAAAAGAAATAGAATATATATGGACTAATAAAATAAGTAGAATAATAAAAGCAGACAAATAAGTAGACTAATATATATGGGCAAATAAAAGACATAGAATAAATGGTTTGCTGCCATTTGTCTGCTGCATGGGGATAGAGCACGGGCCTGGGAGTTGTGAGGGATGGTACCCAGTGAAGTTTCCTCATGAGACCCCAGGAGGGAAGGCAGAAGCTATCTCCCAGGGCCAGGCTGGGTTACACCAGAAACGATGAACAGGAAGGAGATAAAGGGAAATAAAACAGCCACAATGCAGAACCTGTTTACCGAAAAACAGGATGCAGCTACCCGAAAAACAGGTTGCAGGTTAAACTGCAAGACCACTGTCAGCCTTGTATGTGAGCGCGTGTTGGGTGCTAGCTGCCGAGATTAAATTGTACGCCCTAAGCATCCAGCCAATGGAGAAAGGGGATAGTCGGTGGGAGGAAGAGGATGTGTTAGGGCTATAAAGATCGGCCTCGCACAACCAACAAGAGCAGTCCCCGGCTGACGCTGTTTGAGCGACAGGGGCGGTGCCCTATCTCATGAGAAAGAATAAAAACTCTTTATTCTTTATTTATTTTATATATTTAATATATATTTTCTTTATTTATTTATCAGAATCCAATAATCTGCTTTTAACGCCCAACTCCTCCTCTAAACTCCTTGTTGGCAGGGGTCCCATCTACCAACTCATCATCATCATCAATCATATTTATTGGGCGGTTACTGTTTGCAGAACACTGTACTAAGCGCTTGGGAAGTACAAGTTGGCAACAAATAGAGACAGTCCCTACCCAACAGTGGGCTCACAGTCCAACTCTGTTGGAGCGTACCCTCCCGAGCGTTCTGTGCGGGGCTCTCCATAATAATATCAATAACAAGAATAATAATAATAATATTGGAGTATGATGATAATAATAATAATAATAATGGCATTTATTAAGTGCTTACTATGTGCAATGCACTGTTCTAAGCGCTGGGGAGGTTACAAGGTGATCAGTTGTCCCATGTGGGGCTCACAGTCTCAATCCCCGTTTTACAGATGAGGGAACTGAGGCCCAGAGAAGTGAAGTGACTGGCCCAAAGTCACACCGCTGACAGTTGGCAGAGTCGGGGTTTGAACCCACAATCTCTGACTCTAAAGCCCGTGGCACAAAGCGAGCGAGCGCTCAGTACATAGCTGAGATCAATCGATAACCATCGACGGATAAGCAGTATGGCATGGGGTTGGGGTAGGGGCCTGGGAGTCACGAGGTTTGCTGCCGTTTGTCTGCTGCATGGGGACGGGGCACGGGCCTGGGAGTCACAATCAACCAACCATTCAATCGTATTTATTGAGCGCTTACTGTGTGAAGAGCACTGTACTAATTGCTTGGGAAGTACAAGTTGGCAACATATAGAGACAGTCCCTACCCAACAGTGGGCTCATAGTCTAAAAGGGGGAGACAGAGAACAAAACCAAACATACTAACACAATAAAATAAATAGAATAGATATGGACAAGAAAAATAAGTAAATAAATAGAGTAATAAATATGTACAAACATATATACATATATAAGTAGACTAATATATATGGGCAAAAAAAAGACATAGAATATATGCGGACAATTAAAATAAGTAGAATGATAAATACGGAAAAATAAGTAGAATAATAAATGGGGGTAAATAAAAGAAATAGAATATATATGGACAAATAAAATAAGTAGAATAATAAAAGCGGAGAAATAAGTAGACATATATATGGGCAAATAAAAGACATAGAATATACGGTTTGCTGCCATTTGTCTGCTGCGTGGGGATAGGGCACGGGCCTGGGAGTTGTGAGGGATGGAACCCAGTGAAGTTTCCTCATGAGACCCCAGGAGGGAAGGCAGAAGCTATCTCCCCGGGCCAGGCTGGGTTACACCAGATACGATGAACCGGAAGGAGATAAAGGGAAATAAAACAGCCACATTGCAGGACCTGTTTACCGAAAAACAGGATGCGGCTACCCGAAAAACAGGATGCAGGTTAAACCGCAAGGCCACTGTCAGCCTTCTACGTGAGCGCGTGTTGGGTGCTAGCTGCCGCGATTAAATTGTACGCCCTAAGCATCCAGCCAATGGAGAAAGGGGATAGTCGGTGGGAGGAAGAGGATGCGCTAGGGCTATAAAGATCAGCTTCGCACAATCAACAAGCGCACTCCCCGGCTGACGCTGTTTGAGCCGTGGGGGCGGTGCCCTTTCTCATGAGAAAGAATAAAGACTCTTTATTCTTTATTTATTTAATATATTTAATATATATTCTTTCTTTATTTATCAAAATCCAATAATCTGCTTTTAACGCCCAACTCCTCCTCTAAGCTCCTTGTGGGCAGGGGTCCCATCTACCAACTCATCATCATCATCAATCGTATTTATTGAGCGCTTACTGTGTGCAGAGCACTGTACTAAGCACTTGGGAAGTACAAGTTGGCAACATATAGAGACAGTCCCTAAAGAACAGTGGGCTCACAGTCCAGCTCTGTTGGAGTGTACCCACCCGAGCGTTCTGTGCGGGGCTCTCCACAATAATAATAATAATAATAATAATTGCATTTATTAAGCGCTTACTATGTGCAAAACACTGTTCTAAGCGCTGGGGAGGTTACAAGGTGATCAGGTTGTCCCACGGGGGGCTCACAGTTTCCATCCCCGTTTTACAGATGAGGTGACTGAGGCCCAGAGAAGTGAAGTGACTTGCCCAAAATCACCCAGCTGACAGTTGGCGGAGCCGGGGTTTGAACCCATGACCTCTGACTCCGAAGCCCTGCCACAAAGCGAGCGAGCGCTCAGTACATAGCAGAGATCAATCGATAACCATCGACGGATAAGCAGTATGGCATGGGGTTGGGGCACGGGCCTGGGAGTCACGAGGTTTGCTGCCGTTTGTCTGCTGCATGGTGACGGGGCACGGGTCTGGGAGTCACAATCAATCAATCAATCAATCATATTTATTGAGCGCTTACTGTGTACAAAGCACTGTACTAAGCGCTTGGGAAGTACAAGTTGGCAACATATACCCAGCAGTGGGCTCACAGTCTAAAAGGGGGAGACAGAGAACAAAACCAAACATACTAACAAAATAAAATAAATAGAATAGATATATACAAGTAAAATAAGTAAATAAAAAGAGTAATAAATATGTACAAACATATATATATATATATGAGTAGACTAATATATATGGGCAAATAAAAGACATAGAATATATGTGGGCAATTACAATAAGTAGAATGATAAATACGGACAAATAAGTAGAATAATAAATATGGGTAAATAAAAGAAATAGAATATATATGGACAAATAAAATAAGTAGAATAATAAAAGCGGACAAATAAGTAGAATAATATAAATGGGCAAATGAAAGACATAAAATATATGGTTTGCTGCCATATTTCTGCTGCATGGGGATAGGGCACGGGCCTGGGGAGTTGTGAGGGATGGAACCTAGTGAAGTTTCCTCATGAGATCCCAGGAGGGAAGGCAGAAGCTATCTCCCCGGGCCAGGCTGGGTTACACCAGAAACGATGAACCGGAAGGAGATAAAGGGAAATAAAACAGCCACATTGCAGGACCTGTTTACCGAAAAACAGTATGCAGCTAACCGAAAAACAGGATGCAGGTTAAACTGCAAGGCCACTGTCAGCCTTGTACGTGAGCGCGTGTTGGGTGCTAGCTGCCGCAATTAAATTGTACGCCCTAAGTATCCAGCCAATGGAGAAAGGGGATAGTCGGTGGGAGGAAGAGGATGCGTTTGGGCTATAAAGATCGGCTTCGCACAATCCACAAGCGCACTCCCAGGCTGATGCTGTTTGAGTCACGGGGGCGGTGCCCTTTCTCATGAGAAAGAATAAAGACTCTTGATTCTTTATTTATTTAATATATTTAATATATATTCTTTCTTTATTTATCAGAATCCAATAATCTCCTTTTAACACCCAAATCCTCCTCTAAGCTCCTTGTGAGCAGGGGTCCCATCTACCACCTGTGTTGGAGCGTACCCGCCCGAGCGTTCTGTGTGGGGCTCTCCACAATAATAATAATAATAATAATGATAATAATAATAATAATGGCATTTATTAAGTGCTTACTATGTGCAAAGCACTGTTCTAAGCGCTGGGGAGGCTACAAGTTGATCAGGTTGTCCCACGTGGGGCTCACAGTCTCCATCCCCGTTTTACAGATGAGGTGACTGAGGCCCAGAAAAGTGAAGTGACTTGCCCAAAGTCACACAGCTGACAGTTGGCGGAGCCGGGGTTTGAACCCACGACCTCTGACTCCAAAGCCTGTGCCACAAAGCGAGCGACCGCTCAGTACATAGCGGAGATCAATCGATAACCATCGATGGATAAGCAGTATGGCATGGAGTTAGGGTACGGGCCTGGGAGTCATGAGGTTTGCTGCCGTTTGTCTGCTGCATGGGGTCGGGGCACGGGCCTGGGAGTCACAATCAATCAATCAATCAATCGTATTTATTGAGCGCTTCCTGTGTGCAAAGCACTGTACTAAGCGCTTGGGAAGTACAAGTTGGCAACATATAGAGACAGTCCCTACCCAACAGTGGGCTCACAGTCCAACTCTGCTGGAGCGTACCCTCCCGAGCACTCTGTGTGGCGCCCTCCACAATAATAATAATAATAATCATAACAATGGCATTTGATGATAATAATAATAATAATAATAATGGCATTTATTAAGTGCTTACTATGTGAAAAGCACTGTTCTAAGCGCTGGGGAGGTTACAAGGTGATCAGGTTGTTCCACGTGGGGCTCACAGTCTCCATTCCCGTTTTACAGATGAGGGAACTGAGGCCCAGAGAAGTGAAGTGACTTGCCCAAAGTCACACAGCAGACAGTTGGCGGAGATGGGGTTTGAACCCATGACCTCTGACTCCAAAGCCCGTGCCACAAAGCGAGCGAGTGCTCAGTACATAGCAGAGATCAATCGATAACCATCGACGGATAAGCAGTATGGCATGGGGTTGGGGCAGGGGCCTGGGAGTCACGAGGTTTGCTGCCGTTTGTCTGCTGCATGGGGTTGGGGCACGGGCCTGGGAGTCACAATCAATCAATCAATCGTATTTATTGAGCGCTTACTGTGTGCAGAGCACTGTACTAAGCACTTGGGAAGTACATGTTGGCAACATATAGAGACAGTCCCTACCCAACAGTGGGCTCACAGTCCAACTCTGTTGGAGCGTACCCTCCCGAGCATTCTGTGCGGGGCTCTCCACAATAATGATAATAATAATAATAATAATAATAATAATAGTAATGGCATTTGATGATAATAATAATAATAATAATGGCATTTATTAAGCGCTTACTACGTGCAAAGCACCGTTCTTAGCGCTGGGGAGGTTACAAGGTGTTCAGGTTGTCCCACGTGGGGCTCACAGTCTCCATCCCCGTTTTACAGATGAGGGAACTGAGGCCCAGAGAAGTGAAGTGACTTGCCCAAAGTCACACAGCAGATAGTTGGTGGAGCCGGGGTTTGAACCCATGTCATCTGACTCCAAAGTCCGTGCCACAAAGCGAGCGAGTGCTCAGTACATAGCAGAGATCAATCAATAACCATCGACGGGTAAGCAGTATGACATGGGGTTGGGGCACGGGCCTGGGAGTCATGAGGTTTGCTGCCGTTTGTCTGCTGCATGGGCTCGGGGCACAGGCCTGGGAGTCACAATCAATCAATCAATCAATCGTATTTACTGAGCGCTTACTGTGTCCAAAGCACTGTACGAAGTGCCTGGGAAGTATAAGTTGGCAACATATAGAGACAGTCCCTACCCAACAGTGGGCTCACAGTCTAAAAGGGGCAGACAGAGAACAAAACGAAACATAATAACAAAATAAAATAAATAGAATAGATAGGTACAAGTAAAATAAATAGAGTAAAAAATACGTATCTATTCTATTTATTTTATTTTGTTAGTATGTTTGGTTTTGTTCTCTGTCTCCCCCTTTTAGACTGTGAGCCCACTGTTGGGTAGGGACTGTCTCTATATGTTGCCAACTTGTACTTTCCAAACGCTTCGTACAGTGTTTTGCACACAGTAAGCGCTCAATAAATACGATTGATTGATTGGTTGATTGTGACTCCCAGGCCCCTGCCCCAACCCCATGCCATACTGCTTATCCCTCGATGGTTATCGATTGATCTCTGCTATGTACTGAGCACTCGCTCGCTTTGTGGCCCGGGCTTTGGAGTCAGAAGTCATGGGTTCAAACCCCGGCTCCGCCAACTGTCAGCTGTGTGACTTTGGGCAAGTCACTTCACTTCCCTGGGCCTCAGTCACCTCATCTGTAAAACGGGGATGGAGACTGTGAGCCCCCCATGGGACAACCTGATCACCTTGTAACCTCCCCAGTGCTTAGAACAGTGCTTTGCACATAGTAAGCGGTTAATAAATGCCATTATTATTATTATTATTATTATTATTGTGGGGAGCCCCGCACAGAACGCTCGGGAGGGTACGCTCCAACAGAGTTGGACTGTGAGCCCACTGCTGGGTAGGGACTGTCTCTATATGTTTCCAACTTGTACTTCACAAGCGCTTAGTACAGTGGTTTGCACACAGTAAGCGCTCAATAAATACGATTGATTGATTGATTGATTGTGACTCCCAGGCCCGTGCCCCGACCCCATGCAGCAGACAAACGGCAGCAAGCCTCGTGACTCCCAGACCCCTGCCCCAACCCCATGCCATACTGCTTATCTGTCGATTGCTATCGATTGATCTCTGCTTTGTACTGAGCACTCGCTCGCTTTGTGGCATGGGCTTTGGAGTCAGAGGTCATGGGTTCAAACCCCGGCTCCGCAAACTGTCAGCTGGGTGACTTTGGGCAAGTCACTTAACTTCTCTGGGCCTCAGTGACCTCATCTGTAAAACGGGTATTGAGACTGTGAGCCCCACGTGGGACAACCTGATCACCTTGTAACCTCCCCAGCGCTTAGAACGGTGTTTTGCACATAGTAAGCGCTTAATAAATGCCATTATTATTTTATTATTATTATTGTGGAGAGCCCCGCACAGAACGCTCGGGTGGGTACACTCCAACAGAGCTGGACTGTGAGCCCACTGTTCTTTAGGGACTGTCTCTACATGTTGCCAACTTGTACTTCCCAAGCGCTTAGTACAGTGCTCTGCACACAGTAAGCGCGCAATAAATACGATTGATGATGATGATGAGTTGGTAGATGGGACCCCTGCCAACAAGGAGCTTAGAGGAGGAGTTGGGCGTTAAAAGCAGATTATTGGATTTTGATAAATAAATAAAGAATATTTATTAAATATATAAAATAAATAAAGAATAAAGAGTCTTTATTCTTTCTCATGAGAAAGGGCACCGCCCCCATGGCTCAAACAGCGTCAGCCGAGGAGTGCGCTTGTTGATTGTGCGAAGCTGATCTTTATAGCCCTAACGCATCCTCTTCCTCCCACCGACTATCCCCTTTCTCCATTGGCTGGATACTTAGGGCGTACAATTTAATCACGGCAGCTAGCACCCAACACACGCTCACGTACAAGGCTGACAGTGGCCTTGCGGTTTAACCTGCAACCTGTTTTTCGGTAAACAGGTCCTGCAATGTGGCTGTTTTATTTCCCTTTATCTCCTTCCGGTTCATCGTTTCTGGTGTAACCCAGCCTGGCCCGGGGAGATAGCTTCTGCCTTCCCCCCTGGGGTCTCATGAGGAAACTTCAATGGGTTCCATCCCTCACAACTCCCAGGCCCGTGCCCTATCCCCATGCAGCAGACAAATGGCAGCAAACCATATATTCTATGTCTTTTATTTGCCCATATATATTAGTCTACTTATTTGTCCGCTTTTATTATTCTTCTTATTTTATTTGTCCATATCTATTCTATTTCTTTTATTTACCCATATTTATTATTCTACTTATTTTTCCGTATTTATCATTCTACTTATTTTAATTGTCCACATGTATTCTATGTCTTTTATTTGCCCATATATATTAGTCTACTTATATATTTATATATGTTTGTACATATTTATTACTCTATTTATTTACTTATTTTACTTGTACATATCTATTCTATTTATTTTTTTTTGTTAGTATGTTTGGTTTTGTTCCCTGTCTCGCCCTTTTAGACTGTGAGCCCACTGTTGGGTAGGGACTGTGTCTAGATGTTGCCAACTTGGACTTCCCAAGCACTTAGTACAGTGCTTTGCACACAGTAAGCGCTCAATAAATACGATTGATTGATTGATTGATTGTGACTCCCAGGCCCGTGCCCTGTCCGCATGCAGCAGACAAACGGCAGCAAACCTCGTGACTCCCAGGCCCCTGCCTCAACCCCTTGCCATACTGCTTATCCGTCGATGGTTATCGATTGATCTCTGCTTTGTACTGAGCGCTCGCTTGCTTTGTGGCCCGGGCTTTGGAGTCAGAGGTCATGGGTTCAAACCCCGGCTCCGCCAACTGTCAGCTGTGTAACTTTGGGCCAGTCACTTCACTTCTCTGGGCCTCAGTCACCTCATCTGTAAAACGGGGATGGGACTGTGAGCCCCACGTGGGACAACCTGATCACCTTGTAACCTCCCCAGCGCTTAGAACAGTGCTTTGCACATAGTAAGCACTTAATAAATGCCATTATTATTATTATTATTATTATTATTGTGGAGAGCCCCGCATAGAACGCTCGGGAGGGTACGCTCCAACAGAGATGGACTGTGAACCCACTGTTGGGTAGGGACTGTCTCTATATGTTGCCAACTTGTACTTCCCAAGCGCTTAGTACTGTGCTCTGCGCACAGTAAGCGCTCAGTAAATCTGATTGATGATGATGATGGTGATGAGTTGGTAGATGGGACCCCTGCCCACAAGGAGTATAGAGGAGGACTTGGGCGTTAAAAGCAGATTATTGGATTCTGATAAATAAAGAAAGAATATATATTAAATATATAAAATGAACAAAGAATAAAGAGTCTTTATTCTTTCTCATGAGAAAGTGCACCGCCCCCGTCGTTTAAACAACGTCAGCCGGGGAGTGCGCTTGTTGATTGTGTGAAGCCGATCTTTATATCACTATCACTATCACTATCAATCGTATTTATTGAGCGCTTACTGTGTGCAGAGAACTGTATTAAGTGCTTGGGAAGTACAAGTTGGCAACATATAGAGACAGTCCCTACCCAACAGTGGGCTCACAGTCTAAGAGGGAAAATGGCAGCAAACCTTGTGACTCCCAGGCCCGTGCCCTAACCCCATGAAGCAGACAAATGGCATCATTATCAATCGCATTTATTGAGCGCTTACTGTGTGCAGAGCACTGTACTAAGCACTTGGGAAGTACAAGCACTAGCCCTTTATAGCCCTAATGCATCCTCTTCCTCCCACCGACTATCCCCTTTCTCCATTGGCTGGATGCTTAGGGCGTACAATTTAATTGCGGCAGCTAGCACCCAACACGCGCTCACGTACAAGACTGACAGTGGCCTTGTGGTTTAACCTGCATCCTGTTTTTCGGTTAGCCACATCCTGTTTTTCGGTAAACAGGTTCTGCAATGTGGCTGTTTAATTTCCCTTTATCTCCTTCCGGTTCATCGTATCTGGTGTAACCCAGCCTGGCCCGGGGAAATAGCTTCTGCCTTCCCCCCTGGGGTCTCATGAGAAAACTTCAATGGGTTCCATCCCTCACAACTCCCAGGCCCGTGCCCTATCCCCATGCAGCAGACAAATGGCAGCAAATCATATATTCTATCTCTTTTATTTGCCCATAGATATTAGTCTACTTATTTGTCTGCTTTTATTATTCTACTTATTTTATTTGTCCATATACAGTCTATTTCTTTTATTTACCCATATTTACTATTCTACTTATTTGTCCGTATTTATCATTCTACTTATTTTAATTGTCCACATATATTCTATGTCTTTTATTTGCCCATATATATTAGTCAACTTATATATGTATATATGTTTGTACATATTTATTACTCTATTTATTTACTTATTTTCCTTGTACATATCTATTCTATTTATTTTATTTTGTTAGTATGTTTCGTTTCGTTCTCTGTCTCCCCCTTTTAGACTGTGAGCCCACTGTTGGGTAGGGACTGTCTCTATATGTTGCCAACTTGTACTTCCCAAGCGCTTAGTACAGTGCTCTGCACACAGTAAACGATCAATAAATACGATTGATTGATTGATTGATTGTGACTCCCAGGCCCGTGCCCCGTCCCCACGCAGCAGACAAACAGCAGCAAACCTCGTGACTCCCAGGCCCGTGCCCCAACCTCGTGACTCCCAGGCCCGTGCCCCAACCCCATGCCATACTGCTTATCCGTCGATGGTTATCAATTGATCTCTGCTATGTACTGAGCGCTCGCTTGCTTTGTGGCACGGGCTTTGGAGTCAGAGGACATGGGTTCAAACCCCGGCTCCACCAACTATCTGCTGTGTGACTTTGGGCAAGTCACTTCACTTCTCTGGGCCTCAGTTCCCTCATCTGTAAAACGGGGATGGAGACTGTGAGCCCCACGTGGGACAACCTGATCACCTCGTAACCTCCCCAGCGCTTAGAACGGTGCTTTGCACATAGTAAGCGCTTAATAAATGCCATTATTATTATTATTATTATTATTATTATTATCATACACTATTATTATTATTATTATTATTATTATTATTATTATTATTATTACTATTATTATTGCGGTGAGCCCCGCACAGAACGCTCGGGAGGGTACACTCCAACAGAGTTGGACTGTGAGCCCACTGTTGGGTAGGGACTGTCTCTATATGTTGCCAACTTGTACTTCCCAAGCACTTAGTACAGTGCTTTACACACAGAAAGCGCTCAATAAATACGATTGGTTGATTGATTGTGACTCCCAGGCCCGTGCCCCGTCCCCATGCAGCAGACAAACGGCAGCAAACCTCGTGACTCCCAGGCCCGTACCCCAACCCCATGCCATACTGCTTAACCGTTATTGTGTTAGTATGTTTGGTTTTGTTCTCTGTCTTCCCCTTTTAGACTATAAGCCCACTGTTGGGTAGGGACTGTCTCTATATGTTGCCAACTTGTACTTCCCAAGCACTTAGTACAGTGCTTTGCACACAGTAAGCGCTCAATAAATACGATTGATTGATTGATTGATTGATTGATTGTGACTCCCAGGCCCGTGCCCCGACCCCATGCAGCAGACAAACGGCAGCAAACCTTGTGACTCCCTGGCCCCTGCCCCAACCCCATGCCATACTGCTTATCCGTCTATGGTTATCGATTGATCTCTGCTATGTACTGAGCGCTCACTCGATTTGTGGCACGGGCTTTGGAGTCATAGGTCATGGGTTCAAACCCCGGCTCCGCCAACTGTCAGCTGGGTGACTTTGGGCAAGTCACTTCACTTCTCTGGGCCTCAGGGCCCTCATCTGTAAAACGGGGATGGAGACTGTGAGCCCCCCGTGGGACAACCTGATCACCTTGTAATGTCCCCAGCGCTTAGAACAGTGCTTTGCACATAGTAAGCGCTTAATAAATGCCATTATTATTATTATTATTATTATTATTATCATCATCAAATGCCATTATTATTACTATTACCATTATTATTGTGGAGAGCCCCGCACAGAACGCTCGGGAGGTTACGCTCCAACAGAGTTGGACTGTAAGCCCACTGCTGGGTAGGGACTGTCTTTATATCTTGCCAACTTGTACTTCCCAAGCACTTAGTACAGTGCTCTGCACACAGTAAGCGCTCAATAAATATGATTGATGATGATGATGATGATGATGATGAGTTGGTAGATGGGACCTCTGCCCACAAGGAGCTTAGAGGAGGAGTTGGGCGTTAAAAGCAGATTATTGGATTCTGATAAATAAAGAAAGAATATGTATTAAATATATTAAATATATGAAATAAATATAGAATAAAGGGTCTTTCTTTCTCATGAGAAAGGGCACCACCCCCGTCGCTCAAACAGCATCAGCCGGGGAGTGGGCTTGTTGATTGTGCGAAGCTGATCTTTATAGCCCTAACGCATCCTCTTCCTCCCACTGACTAGCATCATCATCAATCGTATTTATTGAGCGCTTACTGTGTGCAGAGCACTGTACTAAGCGCTTGGGAAGTATAAGTTGGCAACATATAGAGATCATCCCTACCCAACAGTGGGCTCAGTCTAAAAGGGGGAGACAGAGAACAAAGCAAAACATACTAACAAAATAAAATAAATGGAATAGATATGTACAAGTAAAATAAATAGAGTAATAAATATGTACAAACATATATACTTACATACATATATATATATATATATATATATATACGGTCGATCTTTATAGCCCTAACGCATCCTCTTCCTCCCACCGACTATCCCTTTTCTCAGCACCTGTATATATATTTATATGTTTGTACGTATTTATTACTCTATTTATTTATTCATTCTACCTGTACATGTCTATTCTATTTATTTTATTTTGTTAGTATGTTTGGTTTTGTTCTCTGTCTCCCCGTTTTAGACTGTGAGCCCACTGTTGGGTAGGGACTGTCTCTGTATGTTGCCAACTTGTACTTCCCAAGCGCTTAGTACAGTGCTCTGCACACAGTAAGCGCTCAATAAATACGATTGATTGATTGATTGATTGTGACTCCCAGGCCCGTGCCCCGAGCCCATGCAGCAGACAAACGGCAGCAAACCTCGTGGCTCCCAGGCCCGTGCCCCAACCCCATGTCATACTGCTTACCCGTCGATGGTTATTGATTGATCTCTGCTATGTACTGAGCGCTCGCTCGCTTTGTGGCACGGGCTTCGGAGTCAGATGACATGGGTTCAAACCCCGGCTCCGCCAACTATCTGCTGTGTGACTTTGGGCAAGTCACTTCACTTCTCTGGGCCTCAGTTCCCTCATCTGTAAAACGGGGATGGAGACTGTGAGCCCCACGTGGGACAACCTGAACACCTTGTAACCTCCCCAGCGCTTAGAACGGTGCTTTGCACGTAGTAAGTGCTTAATAAATGCCATTATTATTATTATTATTGTGGAGAGCCCCGCACAAAACGCTCGGGAGGGTACGCTCCAACAGAGTTGGACTGTGAGCCCACTGTTGGGTAGGGACTGTCTCTATATGTTGCCAACTTCTACTTCCCAAGCGCTTAGTACAGTGCTTTGCACACAGTAAGCGCTCAATAAATACCATTGATTGATTGATTGTGACTCCCAGGCCCGTGCCCCAACCCCACGCAGCAGACAAACGGCAGCAAACCTCGTGACTCCCAGGCGTGGCTCGCCCGGAGGGGCGTGCCTTCCGGCGCGCGTTGCCACGACGACGGGGGGCGGGGCTTTCCGGATGCGTTGCCGTGACGACGGGGGGCGTGCCCGGCCGGGTTTCCCGCCATCGGCGCCGGTTGGCGCGGTCACGTGAGCGGGCGGCGAAGATGGCGACTCCCCCGAACGGTAGGCGGCCGCGCGGTCCTGCCGCCCCCCGTCCTCCCGGCTACTTATTGAGCGCCTCCTCCCTGCCCGGCGCCGTACTGAGCGCCCCCCCCCACCCCTCCCCGCGCGGCCGGGCGCTGTACTGAGCGCCCGGGGGGGAGTCCAGTACAGCCCCGGCCATCGCGGGGAGGCCCCACTTGGGGACCCCCTGCCTTTTTATTTCTTCCTGAGCTCTTAATAAGAATAACAATAATCAATCAATCGTATTTGTTGAGCGCTTACTGTGCGCAGAGCACTGTACTAAGCGCTTAGTCATAATAATGGCATTTATTGGGCGCTTACTAGGTGCTAACCACTGTTCTAGGCGCTTGGGGGGGATACAAGGTGATCGCATAATAATAATAATAACAGTATTTATTGAGCGCTTACTCGGTGCTAATCACTGCTCTAAGCGCTGGGGGGGATACAAGGTGATCGCATAATAATAATAATAATAATGGTATTTATTGAGCGCTTACTAGGTGCTAACCACTGTTCTAAGTGCTGGGGAGGGGGATACAAGGTGATCGCATAATAATAATAATAATAATAATAATAATATCTATTGAGCGCTTACTAGGTGCTAACCACTGTACTAAGTGCTGGGGAGGGGGATACAAGGTGATCGCATAATAATAATAATAATAATAATAATAATAATAATGGCATTTATTGAGCGCTTACTAGGTGTTAACCACTGTTCTAAGCGCTTGGGGGGATACAAGGTGATCGAATAATAATAATAATAATAATAATAATGGTATTTATTGAGCGCTTACTAGGTGCTAGCCACTGTTCTAAGCGCTGGGGGGGGGTACAAGGTGATCGCATAATAATAATAATAATAATAATAATAATGGCATTTATTGAGCGCTTACTAGGTGCTATCCACTGTTCTAAGCGCTTGGGGGGATACAAGATGATCGCATAATAATAGCAATAATAATAATAATAATAATGGCATTTATTGAGCACTTGCTACGTGCTAACCACTGTTCTAAGCTGGGGGGGATACAAGGTGATCGCGTAATAATAATAATAATAATAGTATTTATTGAGCGCTTACTAGGTGTTAACCACTGTTCTAAGCGCTTGGGAGGGATACAAGGTGATCGCATAATAATAATAATAATAATGATGGCATTTATTGAGCGCTTACTAGGTGCTAACCACTGTTCTAAGCGCGGAGGGGGATACCAGGTGATCACATAATAATAATAATACTAATAATACTACTAATAATAATGACATTTATTGAGCACTTACTAAGTGCTAGCCACTGTTCTAAGCGCTGGGGAGGATACAAGGGGATCACATAATAATAATAATAATAATAATAATAAATATAATGGCATTTATTGAGCGCTTACTAGGTGCTAACCACTGTTCTAAGCGCTGGGGGTGATACAAGGTGATCACGTAATAGTAATAATAATAGCATTTATTGAGCGCTTACCAAGTGCTAACCACTGTTCTGAGCGCTCGGGGGGGATACAAGGTGATCGCATAATAATAATAATAATAATGGTATTTATTGAGCGCTTACTAGATGCTATCCACTGTTCTAAGCGCTTGGGGGGGATACAAGGTGATTTCATAATAATAATAATAATAGTATTTATTGAGCGCTTACTAGGTGCTAATCGCTGTTCTAAGCGCTCGGGGGGGATACAAGGTGATCGCATAATAATAATAATAATAATAATAATGGCATTTATTGAGCGCTTACTAGGTGCTAACCACTGTTCTAAGCGCCCGGGGGAGATACAAGGTGATTGAATAATAATAATAATAATAATGGTATTTATTGAGCACTTATTAGGTGCTATCCACTGTTCTAAGCGCTTGGGGGGGATAGAATGTGATCGCATAATAATAATAATAATAATAATAATAATGGTATTTATTGAGCGCTTACTAGGTGCTATCCACTGTTCTAAGCACTCGGGGGGGATACAAGTTGATTGCATAATAATATTAATAGTAATAATAATAGTGGCATTTATTGAGCACTTACTAGGTGCTAACCACTGTTCTAAGCGCTCGGGGGGATACAAGGTGATCGAATAATAATAATAATGGCATTTATTGAGCGCTTCCTAGGTGCTAACCACTGTTCCAAGGGCTGGGGGGGTTACAAGTTGATTGCATAATAATAATAATAATAATATCTATTGAGCGCTTACTAGGTGCTAACCACTGTACTAAGTGCTGGGGAGGGGGATACGAGGTGATCGCATAATAATAATAATAATAATAATAATGGCATTTATTGAGCGCTTACTAGGTGTTAACCACTGTTCTAAGCGCTTGGGGGGATACAAGGTGATCGCATCATAATAATAATAATAATAATAATAATAATGGTATTTATTGAGCGCTTACTAGGTGCTAGCCACTGTTCTAAAGCGCTGGGGGGGGTACAAGGTGATCGCATAATAATAATATTAATAATAATAATAATGGCATTTATTGAGCACTTACTAGGTGCTATCCACTGTTCTAAGCGCTTGGGGTTATAAGGTGATCGCATAATAATAATAATGGCATTTATTGAGCGTTTACTAGGTGTTAACCACTGTACTAAGCGCTGGGGGGGTACAAGGTGATTGCATAATAATAATAATAATGGTATTTGTTGAGCGCTTACTAGGTGCTATCCACTGTTCTAAGCGCTTGGGGGTTATAAGGTGATCGCATGATAATAATAATAATGGCATTTATTGAACGCTTACTAGGTGTTAACCACTGTTCTAAGCGCTTGGGGGGATACAAGGTGATCGCATAATAATAATAATAATAATAATAATAATAATAATGGCATTTATTGAGCGCTTACTAGGTGCTAACCACTGTTCTAAGTGCTCGGGGGGGGATACAAGGTGATCGCGTAATAATAATAATAATAATAATAGTATTTATTGAGCGCTTGCTAGGTGCTATCCACTGTTCTGAGCGCTTGGGGGGGATACAAGGTGATCACATAATAATAATAATAATAGTATTTATTGAACGCTTGCTAGGTGCTAACCACTGTTCTAAGCGCTCGGGAGGGATACAAGGTGATTGCGTAATAATAATAATAATAATGGCATTTATTGAGCGCTTACTAGGTGCTAACCACTGTTCTAAGCGCTGGGGGGGGATACAAGGTGATTGCATAATAATATTAATAATAATGGCATTTATTGAGCGCTTACTAGGTGCTAACCACTGTTCTAAGCGCTGGGGGGGATACAAGGTGATCATACTAATAATAATAATGACATTTATTGAGCACTTACTAGGTGCTAACCACTGTTCAAAGCGCTCGGGAGGGATACAAGTTGATTGCGTAATAATAATAATAATGGCATTTATTGAGCGCTTACTGTCTGCAGAGCACTGTACTAAGCGCTTGAAATGCCAGCATTCTTATTATTCTGGGATCTTTTTTTTTTCGATGGCATTTATCAAGCACTTACTGTGTGCAGAGCAGTGTGCTAAGCGCTTGAAATGCCAGCATTCTTATTACTCCGGGATTTTTTTTTTTGATGGCATTTATTAAGTGCTTACTGTGTGCAGAGCACTGTACTAAGCGCTTGAAATGCCAGCATTCTTATTATTCTGGGATCTTTTTTTTTTCGATGGCATTTATCAAGCACTTACTGTGTGCAGAGCACTGTACTAAGCGTTTGAAATGCCAGCATTCTTATTATTCCGGGATCTTTTTTTTTTTCAATGGCATTTATTAAGCGCTTACTGTGTGCAGAGCACTGGACTAAGCGCTTGAAATGCCAGCATTCTTATTATTCCGGGATTTTTTTCGATGGCATTTATTAAGTGCTTACTGTGTGCAGAGCACTGTACTAAGCGCTTGAAATGCCAGCATTCCTATTATTCCAGGATTTTTTTGTTTGATGGCATTTATTAAGCGCTTACTGTGTGCAGAGCACTGTACTAAGCGCTTGAAATGCCAGCATTCTTCTTATTGCAGGATTTTTTTTTCGATGGCATTTGTTAAGCGCTTACTGTGTGCAGAGCACTGTACTAAGCACTTGAAATGCCAGCACTCTTATTATTCTGGGCTTTTTTTTTTTGGATGGCATTTATTAAGCACTTACTGTGTGCAGAGCACTGGACTAAGCGCTTGAAATGCCAACATTCTTATTATTCCGGGATTTTTTTGTTGTTTTTGATGGCATTTATTAAGCGCTTACTGTGTGCAGAGCACTGTACTAAGCGCTTGAAATGCCAGCATTCTTATTATTCCGGGATTTTTTTTGATGACATTTATTAAGCGCTTATTATTCCGGGATTTTCTTTTTCGATGGCATTTGTTAAGCGCTTACTGTGTGCAGAGCACTGTACTAAGCGCTTGAAATGCCAGCATTCTTATTATTCCGGGATTTTTTTCGATGGCATTTATTAAGCGCTTACTGTGTGCAGAGCACTGTACTAAGCGCTTGAAATGCCAGCATTCTTATTCCAGGATTTTTTTTGATGGCATTTATTAAGCACTTACTGTGTGCTAAGCGCTTGAAATTCCAGCACTGTTATTATTCCGGGATTTTTTTTTTTTATGGCATTTATTAAGCGCTTACTACATACTAAGCGCTGTCCCGTCCCTGACTCGCTGACGGTTCC
Source organism: Tachyglossus aculeatus (assembly GCF_015852505.1). NCBI lineage: Eukaryota > Metazoa > Chordata > Mammalia > Monotremata > Tachyglossidae > Tachyglossus > Tachyglossus aculeatus. Next base: position 42,088,638 of record NC_052088.1, on the reverse strand, counting down.
TCGTCTCGTCCTCAGGCCCCGACTTGGAGACGTCCCTGCTGAGCTTCGAGAAGCTGGACCGCGCCTCCCCGGACCTGTGGCCCGAGCAGCGTGAGTGACCGCCGTCCCCGCCGTTCGCGGGCGCTTACTATGTGCCGGGCACCGTACTGAGCGCCGGAGTCGATACGAGCCCTTTAGAAGTCTCCCCCTTTTAGACTGGGAGCCCACTGTTGGGTAGGGACTGTCTCTAGATGTTGCCAATTTGTACTTCCCAAGCGCTTAGTACAGTGCTCTGCACATAGTAAGCGCTCAATAAGTACGATTGATGATGATGATGTTGATACGAGCCCTTTAGAACCTCACAAGATGCACTTTGTGCGGTATTTGCTAAGCGCTTACTATGTGCCGGGCACCGTACTGAGCGCCGGAGTCGATACGAGCCCTTTAGAAGCTCACAAGGTAATAATAATAATAATGATGATGGTATTTGTTAAGCGCTTACTACGTGCCAAGCACTGTTCTAAGCGCTGGGGGGGTACAAGGTGATCAGGTTGTCCCACGTGGGGCTCAAAGTCATCATGCCAATTTTTCAGGTGAGGAAACTGAGGCACAAAGATTCGGTAGTTATGTTTTATTAATAATAATGATGGTATTTGTTAAGCGCTTACTATGTGCCGGGCACCGTACTGAGCGCCGGAGTCGATACGAGCCCTTTGGAGGCTCGGAAGATGTATTTCTTTTCTAATCCCGGCGTTTATCTAATCTCTAATTAGGAGCAGAGCGGGATTAGAACCCAGGACTGCCTAGCGGCTAGGGCCCCGGCTTGGGAGTCAGAAGGACCTGGGTTCGAATTCCGGCTCCGCCCCTAATCTGCTGCGTGACCTTGGGCGAGTCACTCAGCTCCTCTGCGCCTCGGTGTCCTCAATTGTAAAACGGGAATCTGCACACAGTAAGCGCTCAATAAATACGATTGATTGATTGGGAATCAATGGCCTGTTCTTCCCCCGACTTAGACTGTGAGCCCCACGCGGGACAGGGACTGCGGCCGGCCGAATTAACTAGAGAAGCAGCCCGGCTCCGAGGAAAGAGCCCGGGCTTTGGAGTCCGAGGTCGTGGGTTCGAATTCTGGCCCCGACACTTGTCAGCTGGGTGACTTGGTGCAAGTCACTTCACTTCTCTGGGCCTCAGTTCCCTCGTCTGTGAAAATGGGGATTAAGACCGTGAGCCCCCCGTGGGCCAACCTGATCGCCTTGTAGCCTCCCCAGCACTTAGGACAGTGCTTGGCACATAGTAAGCGCTTAATAAATGCCATCGTTATTATTATTCTCTGGGCCTCAGTTCCTTCATCTGGAAAATGGGGATGAAGATCGTGAGCCCCCCGTGGGACAACCTGATCGCCTTGTAACCTCCCCAGCGCTTAGGACAGTGCTTGGCACATAGTAAGCGCTTAATAAATGCCATCGTCATTATTATTATTATTCTCTGGGCCTCAGTTCCCTCATCTGGAAAATGGGGATGAAGATGGTGAGCCCCCCCCCCCCCCCCCCCCCGTGGAACAACCTGACATAGTAAATGCTTAATAAATGCCATCATTATTATTATTATTATTATTATTCTCTGGGTCTCAGTTCCCTCATCTGGAAAATGGGGATGAAGACTGTGAGCCCCCCGTGGGACAACCTGATCACCTTGTAACCTCCCCAGCGCTTAGGACAGTGCTCTGCACACAGTAAGCGCTCACTAAATACGACTGATTGATTGATTGACGTGGCGTCCACTTGGAAGGTCTCATTTGCGGTGGGTACAACCGTTCCTTCGGCCAAGCACTTAGTACAGTGCTCTGCACTCAGTCAGTGCTCAATAAGTACGACTGGATGGATGAATGAATGAATTCTCTCTCTTTTGCAGTGCCAGGAGTGGCTGAATTTGCGGCTTCCTTCAAAAGCGTAAGTGAGCCATTGTGCCTCTCTCTTTTCCCCACTTTTGGGGAGGGACCGTCTCTATATGTTGCCAACTTGTCCTTCCCAAGCGCTTAGTACAGTGCTCTGCACACGGTAAGCGCTCAATAAATACGATTGATTGATGGATTGATTTTCCCTCGAGGGGTGGGCGTCGAATTCAAATCGGACGGTCGTTAACGGTATTTATTGAGCACTCAGCGTGTGCAGAACGGCGCGCTAAGCCGTCAGGAGAGTTCGGCAGAGGCGCGTCCCCCTCCCGCAACGAGCTGACAGACTAGATGGGGAGACGGGCATTAATCCAAATCAATCAATCAATCGTATTTATTGAGCGCTTACTGTGTGCAGAGCACTGGACTAAGCGCTTGGGAAGTACAAGTTGGCAACATATGAATAATAAATGACATATAATAAATAGTAAGTGCCAAGGGAGGGATGAATAAAGGGAGCAATCAGGGGGGAGAAGAGGAAAGACTGTGAGCCCGCTGTTGGGTAGGGACTGCCTCTATGTGTTGCTGACTTGTCCTTCCCAAGCGCTTAGTACAGTGCCCTGCACACAGTAAGCGCTCAATAAATGCGATTGATTGATTGATTGATTGATTGAAAGGAGGGCTTAGTCAGGGAAGGCCTCTGCGAGGAGACGGGCCTTCAGTAAGGCCGGAAATTCGGGGGCAACGTTCATACAGCCCTGCACACGGCGCTCAATAAATACGATCGAATGAATGAATAAGACCGCAAGCTCGCTGTGGGCAGGGAACGTATCCGTTTACTATACCGTCCCCTTCCTAGCGCTCAGTACAGGGTTTTGCACACCGTAAGTGCTCAATAAATACGATGGAATCAATCAATCAATCGTATTTATTGAGCGCTTACTGTGTGCAGAGCACTGGACTAAGCGCTTGGGAAGTACATGCTGGCAACGTATAGAGACAGTCCCTACCCAACAGTGGGCTCACAGTCTAGAAGGGCGAGACAGAGAACAAAATCAAACATACTAACAAAAGAAAATAAATAGAATAAATAATAGAATAGGTATGTACAAGTAAAATAAATAGAGTAATAGATATGTACTAACATGTATACATATATAAAGGTGTATGTATATATATATATATGTATATGTAACGAGATAAATAGAATAGATAGGTACAAGTAAAATAGAGTAATAAATATGTACAGACATGTATACATATATACAGGTGTATATATGGAACGAGATAAATAGAATAGATAGGTACAAGTAAAATAAATAAATAAATAGAGTAATAAATATGTACAAACATGTATACATATATACAGGATATGAATTCAAAGAGCTGCACCTTATTGCCCCTCGAGATACCAGAGCTTGGTCAGTGGGACTTTTTAAAATGGCAGTGTCGGTAAAATAAAATAAATAGAATAAATAATAGAATAGATATGTACAAGTAAAATAAATAAATAGAGTAATAAATATGTACAAACATATACATATATACAGGTATATATATGGAGCGAGATAAATAGAATAGATAGGTACAAGTAAAATAAATAAATAAAAAGAGTAACAAATATGTACAAACATATATATATATATATATATATATGCAGGATATGAATTCAAAGAGCTGCACCTTATTGCCCCTCGAGATACCAGAGCTTGGTCAGTGGGACTTTTTAAAATGGCAGTGTCGGTAAAATAAATAGGATAAATAGAATAGATATGTACAAGTAAAATAAATAAATAAATAAGCAGAGTAATAAATATGTACAAACATATATACATATATACAGGTATCTATATATGGAACGAGATAAATAGAATAGATAGGTACAAGTAAAATAAATAAATAAATAGAGTAATAAATATGTACAAACACATATACAGGATATGAATTCAAAGAGCTGCGCCTTATTGCCCCTCGAGATACCAGAGCTTGGTCAGTGGGACTTTTTAAAATGGCAGTGTCGGTAAAATAAAATAAATAGAATAAATAATAGAATAGATATGTACAAGTAAAATAAATAAATAAATAAACAGAGTAATGAATATGTACAGACATATGTACATATATACAGGTATCTATATATGGAACGAGATAAATAGAATAGATAGGTACAAGTAAAATAATACAAGCATATATACAGGTGTATATATATATGGAATGAGATAAATAGAATAGATAGGTACAAGTAAAATAAATAAATAAATAGAGTAATAAATATGTACAAACATATATACATATATACAGGATATGAATTCAAAGAGCTGCACCTTACGGACCCTCGAGATACCAGAGCTTGGTCAGTGGGACTTTTCAAAATGGCAGTGTCGGTAAAATAAAATAAATAGAATAAATGATAGAATAGATATGTACAAGTAAAATAAATAAATAAATAAACAGAGTAATAAATACTTACAAACATATATACATATATACTGGTGTATATATATGGAACGAGATACGTCTGTCGGATATGAATTCAAAGAGCTGCACCTCAAGATACCAGAGCTTGGTCAGTGGGACTCTTTAAAATGGCAGTGTCGGTAGACGGAGTCCCCTCCCTAGTGACATTTCAGCTTTTCAATCAATCAATCAATCAATCAATCAATCAATCAATCGTATTTATTGAGCGCTTACCTTGCAAGGGGAACAAACGAACCAGGAATTCGTAGTTTCACAGGCCGTAGAATCGAAAGCGGGGGCCCCTTCATTTTCTCCTTTCAAGTCCGAGGACTTGTTGTGCCCTCTGAGTCTTTGATCCTTTTGGAGGGTGAAACTTGCTGATCGTCTCAGATAAGATCCCTCTGCCAAAGGCTGCGGATTCGATCGGCGGTCTGCCTTTTTTAATTTTCTGCTGTTCCAGACTCTGCCCCTTCAGAGCACGTTACTGTTGAACAGACTCCTCCCGCCCTTACTTGGGTCGCCAAAACTTGTCAAAGATCAATCAATCAATCGATCGTGTTTATTGAGCGCTTACTGTGTGCAGAGCCCTGGACTAAGCGCTTGGGAAGTCCAAGTTGGCAACATACAGAGACGGTCCCTACCCAACAGCGGGCTCACAGTCTAAAGATGAGCCGCTCGATTTCCTCTCGTAGATGCCAGTCGACCACTAGATGTTTCCCAAAGGCTAATATATAATAATACTAGAATAATAATAACGGCATTTATTAAGCGCTTACTATGTGCAAAGCACTGTTCTAAGCGCTGGGAAGGTTACAAGGTGATGAGGTTGTCCCACAGGGGACTCACAGTCTTCATCCCCATTTTACAGATGAGGTCACTGAGGCCCAGAGAAGTGAAGTGACTTGCCCAAAGTCACCCAGCTGACAATGGGCAGAGCTGGGATTTGAACCCATGACCTCTGACTCCAAAGCCCGGGCTCTGTCCACTGAGCCATGCTGCTTCTCCTAATACTACTACCACTACTAATAATGATGATGATGGCATTTGCTAAGCGCTTACTATGTGCAAAGCACTGTTCTAAGCACTGGGGGGATACAAGGTGATCAGGTTGTCCCACATGGGGCTCACGGTCTTAATCCCCATTTTACAGGTGAGGTAACTGAGGTAAATTCATTCATTCATTCATTTATTGAGCACTTACTTCATTCATTCAATCATTTATTGAGCGCTTCATTCATTCATTCAGCTGTATTTATTGAGCACTTACCGTGTGCAGAGCACCGTGCTAAGCGCTTGGGAAGTCCAAGTTGGCAACATAGAGAGACGGTCCCTTCCCAACAGCGGGCTCATAGGCTAGAAGGGGGAGACAGATGACAAAACGAAACATATTAACAAAATAAAATAAGTAGAATAAATATGTACAAGTAAAATAAATCAATGAATAGAGCAATAAATCCGTACAAACATATATACGTATATACAGGTGCTGTGGGGAAGGGAAGGAGGTAAGGTGGGGGGGATGGAGAGAGGGAGGAGGGGGCTCAGTCTGGGAAGGCCTCCTGGAGGAGGTGAGCTCTCAGTAGGGCCGTACTGTGTGCAGAGCACTGTACTAAGCACTTGGGAAGTACAAGTTGGCAATATAAATATATAGTTATAAGGTAAATATATCTGAAACAACCCGGCTGGTAACTCCCAGGATGTATGGCATCCTCTTTTTAAAAAAAAATTAGGAGGAACAGGGCCTGTTTTGCTTGCGCGTATAATCTACTTCAAACTTCCCGGATCTGAATGATTTTTTTTGTTGTTGTTGGTCTTCTTTCAGCCCATCACCACATCCCCGCCCAAATGGATGGCTGAACTGGAGCACGATGATATCGACATGTTAAAAGGTACGTTAAAGACGCCAATCGCCGGCAGCCGAACCGATGCCCAAATCCTACCTCAGGCTTCATTTATTTCTGTCCGTGTCCGTCAGCTCGTTGGGGGCAGGGAGTGCGTCCGTCTGTTGTATCGTACTCTGCAGACGGTAAGCGCTCAATAAGTACGATGGACTGACTTGGTAAGAAAATATGAAAATCGGTAATGATAAGAGTAATGTTGGTATTTGTTAAGCGCTTACTATTTTTTTTTATTAATGGTATTTATTAAGCACTTACTATGTGCCAAGCACTGTTCTAAGCGCTGGGGAGGTTACAGGGTGATCAGGTTGTCCCACGGGGGGCTCGCAGTAATCATCCCCATTTTGCAGATGAGGTCACTGAGGCTCAGAGAAGTGAAGTGGCTTGCCCAAGGTCACACAGCAGACGTGGCGGAGCTGGGATTCGAACCCATGACCTCGGACTCCAAAGCCTGGGCTCTTTCCACTGAGCCACGCTGCTTCAACTACTATGTGCTAAGCACTGGGGTAGATACAAGGTGATCAGGTTGTCCCACGGGGGGCTCACAATCTCCATCCCCATTTTCCGGATGAGGGAACTGAGGCCCGGAGAAGTGAAGCGACTTGCCCAAAGTCACCCAGCTAAGGGGCGGGGTCAGGATTTGAACCCATGACCTCAGACTCCAAAGCCCGGGCTCTTTCCACCGAGCCACGCTGCTTCCCCTGATGAGGATGATGCCCGTTGGAGAGTTCTCCTTTGGAGATTTTAAAGATAAGAGTTTGCCATAGCGGCAGCACAAACCGAGAGGAACTTTAATTCAATCAATCAATCAATCAATTGTATTTATTGAGCGCTTACTGTGTGCAGAGCACTGGACTAAGCGCTTGGGAAGGACAAGTTGGCAACATCTAGAGACGGTCCCTACCCAACAGCGGGCTCACAGTCTAGAAGGGGGAGACAGAGAACAGAACCAAACATATTAACAAAATAAAAGAAATAGAATACATATGTACAATCGGTCAATCAATCAATCAATCGTATTTATTGAGCGCTTACTGTGTGCAGAGCACTGGACTAAGCGCTTGGGAAGTACAAGTTGGCAACATATTGAGACAGTCCCTACCCAACAGCGGGCTCACAGTCCAAAAGGGGCAGACAGAGAACAAAACCAAACATACTAACAAAATAAAAGAAATAGAATAGATAGGTACAAGTAAAATAAATCAATAAATAGAGTAATAAATCCATACAAACATATATCCATATATACAGGTGCTGTGGGGAAGGGAAGGAGGTAAGGCGGGGGGTGGAGAGGGGACGGAGGGGGACCGAATTCATTCATTCGTATTTATTGAGCCCTTACGGTGTGCGGAGCATCGCGCTAAACACTTGGGAGAGGACAGTGTAGCGCTAAACAGACTCGTTTCCCGCCCACAGCGAGCTTACAGTCTAGACCGGGGGAGACAGGCATCAGTAGAAATAAATGACAGATACGGACAGACTGTGAGCCCACTGTTGGGTAGGGACCGTCTCTATATGTTGCCAACTTGTACTTCCCAAGCGCTTAGTACAGTGCTCTGCACACAGTAAGCGCTCAATAAATACGATTGATTGATTGATTGATTCTTCGGGGCTGGGAGGCGGCGGGGTTGAATAAAGGAGCAAGTCGAGGTGACGCAGGAGGGGATGGGAAAAGAGAAAGAGAGGTGCTTAAGCAGTGTATCCAAGACCCTTAGAGGACGGATGGATCGAGGCTTAGATTTTGTCGAAAGTGCCAGATCTGGTCGCTGACTTTGGTGGGATCGGCGGGAAAACGCTTCAATCAATCAATCAATCAATCAATCGTATTTATTGAGCGCTTACTGTGTGCAGAGCACCGTACTAAGTGCTTGGGAAGTCCAAGTTGGTAACATCTAGAGACAGTCCCTACCCAGCAGTGGGCTCACAGTCTAGAAGGGGGAGACAGAGAACAAAACCAAACATATTAACAGAATAAAATAAATAGAATCGATATGTACAAGTAAAATAAATCAATAAATAGAGTAACAAATATGTACAAACATATATAGATATATACAGGTGCTGTGGGGAGGGGAAGGAGGTAAGGCGGGGGGATGGAGAGGGAGAGAAGGGGGAGAGGAAGGAGGGGGCTCAGTCTGGGAAGGCCTCCTGGAGGAGGTGAGCTCTCAGTTTTCCAACGTCTCCCTCGTTCTCAATCAATCAGTCAATCAATCAATCATATTTATTGAGTGCTTACTATGTGCAGAGCACTGTGCTAAGCGCTTGGGAAGTCCAAGTTGGCAACATATAGAGACGGTCCCTACCCAACAGTGGGCTCACAGTCTGAAAGGGGGAGACAGAACAAAACCAAAGTAGTAGGCGCTTACCAGATCCCGTTGTTATTATTGTTAGGAGATGTCAGTGGCAGTCACGGAGCTCGTGGTCCCTCTTCAGGATCTCTCTAACACTCTATAAGATCCCCAGCTTTTTAAAATTCATTCAGTCAGTCGTATTTATTGAGCGCTTACTGTGTGCAGAGCTTCAGTCAGTCAGCACTGGACTAAGCGCTTGGGAAGTCCAAGTCGGCAACATCTAGAGACGGCCCCTACCCGGCAGCGGGCTCCCGGTCTAGAAGGGGGAGACAGGCAACACAACAAAACACGTGGACAGGTGTCAAGTCATCAGGAAATAGAATTAAAAGCTAAATGCACGTCATTAACAGAATCAATCAATCAATCGTATTTATTGAGCGCTTACTGTGTGCAGAGCACTGTACTAAGCGCTTGGGAAGTCCAAGTTGGCAACATGTAGAGACAGTCCCTACCCAACAGTGGGCTCACAGTCTAAAAGACTCTAAATGGAAGAGTAAATATGGACCTGTATATATGTATGTACATATTTATTACTCTATTTATTTATTTATTTTACCTGTATATATCTATTCTATTTATTTTATTTTGTTAGTATGTTTGGTTTTGTTCTCTGTCTCCCCCTTTTAGACTGTGAGCCCACTGTTGGGTAGGGACCGTCTCTATATGTTGCCAACTTGGACTTCCCAAGCGCTTAGTACAGTGCTGTGCACACAGTAAGCTCTCAATAAATACGATTGATGATGATAAATCAGTATGAACATATATACAGGTGCTGTGGGGAGGGGAAGGAGGTAGGGCCGGGGGGACGGCCCATCCCGCGCCCTCCGCTCCTCCGCCGCCGCTCAGCTCCTCACCGGACCTCGTCCTCGCCCAGCCCGGAATGCCCTCCCTCCGCACGTCCACCACGCTAGCCCCTTTCCGAGCCCTACTGAGCGCTCACCTCCTCCAGGAAGCCTTCCCAGGCCGAGCCCCCCCTTCATTCGGAAATCCCCTCATCCGGGTTTCCGTAGCAGCTAAAGCGGGCGTCTCGGAGGAGCGTGTCTCGCTCTTCCGACAAGAGAGGACCGCTCAACACAGCGGAGCCGGGAAACGTACCGGACGCCGTCCGAGACTAAGTGGCTCGCGTGACCCGCCCTCGGCGAGACAGAGAACCGTCTCGGTCGAGGCGGGGGGAGGAGCGGAGCGGGATTCGAACCCGGCGCTGCTTGTGTTTTCAGAGCTGGGCAGCCTGACGACAGCTAACCTGATGGAAAAGGTTCGAGGCCTGCAGAACCTGGCTTACCAACTGGGCCTGGATGAGTGTGAGTATCCGGAAGCGGCCTCCCCTCTTCGCCTTTCCCGGCCGCCGGGGCGGTCTCCCGTTCCCGTCGGCGCTTAGAACAGTGCTTGGCGCGTAGTACGCGCTCAACAGGTGCCGTCATTGGCGTTGTTAGCGTGTGCGGGCTGCTCGTCTACCGCGGGGAAGAAGCGGCGGGGCGTGATGGCGCTGGCTTCCCCAGCGCATAACAAACATTATTATTAGTCCTAATAATTATCAGGATGAGAAGCAGCGTGGTTCAGTGGAAAGAGCCCGGGCTTGGGAGTGAGAGGTCATGGGTTCAAATCCCGGCTCCGCCGACTGTCAGCCGCGTGACGTTGGGCAAGTCACTTCACTTCTCTGGGCCTCAGCGACCTCATCTGGAAAATGGGGGTGAAGACTGTGAGCCCGTTGTTGAGTAGGGACCGTCTCGAAATGTTGCCAACTTGCACTTCCCAAGCGCTTAGTCCAGTGCTCTGCACACAGCGCTCAATACATACAATTGAATGAATGAATGAATCAGAAAAATGGGGATGAAGACTGTGAGCCTGCTGTTGGGTAGGGACCTTCTCTAAATGTTGCCAGCTTGTACTTCCCAAGTGCTTAGTCCAGTGCTCTGCACACAGTCAGCGCTTAATAAATACAATTGAATGAATGAATGAATCTGGAAAATGGGGATGAAGACTGTGAGCCCGCTGTTGGGTAGGGACCATCTCTGTATGTTGCCAACTTGCACTTCCCAAGCGCTTAGTACAGTGCTCTGCACACAGTAATCAATCAATCAATCAATCGTATTTATGTAAGCGCTCTGCACACAGTAAGCGATCAATCAATCAATCATATTTATGTAAGCGCCTAATAAATACAATTGAATGAATGAATCTGGAAATTGGGGATGAAGACTGTGAGCCTGCTGTTGGGTAGGGACCGTCTCTAAATGTTGCCAACTTGGACTTCCCAAGCGCTTAGTACAGTGCTCTGCACACAGTAAGCGTTCAATAAATACAATTGAATGAGTGAATGAATCTGGAAAATGGGGATGAAGACTGGGAGCCCGTTGTTGGGTAGGGACCGTCTCTAAATGTTGCCAACTTATACAGTCCGGTGCTGTGCACACAGTAAGCGCTCAATAAATACGCTTGAATGAATGAATGAATGAATGAAAAGACTGTGATCCCCATGTGGGACAACCTGATGGCCTTGTATCCTCCCCAGCGCTTAGAACAGTGCTTTGCACGTAGTAAGCGCTTAACAAATGCCAGCATTATTATCACTATCACTATTACTGTTATTACTTTCCTCTACTTCAAGAAGCCAGGGTTTAGAATTGCCACCCTGTATTATTGACCTACGTGTTCTTTGGAGTTTGGAAGAAATGAGAAGAGACAAAATTTAGAAATAAAAACAGAGAATCCCAAACCCGGCGGGAGATCGGAGATCTGTTGCCTTCAGGCAAAATTTAGAAATGAGAACAGAGAATCCCGAACCCGGCGGGAGATCGGAGATCTATTGCCTTCAGCCAAAATTTAGAAATGAGGACAGAGAATCCCAAACCCGGCGGGAGATCGGAGATCTATTGCCTTCAGACGAAATTTAGAAATGAGGACAGAGAATCCCAAACCCGGTGGGAGATCGGAGATCTATTGCCTTCAGACAAAATTTAGAAATGAGAACAGAGAATCCCAAACCCGGCGGGAGATCGGAGATCTATTGCCTTCAGACAAAATTTAGAAATGAGGACAGAGAATCCCGAACCCGGCGGGAGATCGGAGATCTATTGCCTTCAGGCAAAATTTAGAAATGGGAACAGAGAATCCCAAACCCGGCGGGAGATCGGAGATCTATTGCCTTCAGCCAAAATTTAGAAATGAGAACAGAGAATCCCAAACCCGCCGGGAGATCGGAGATCTATTGCCTTCAGACAAAATTTAGAAATGAGGACAGAGAATCCCAAACCCGCCGGGAGATCGGAGATCTATTGCCTTCAGGCAAAATTTAGAAATGGGAACAGAGAATCCCAAACCCGGCGGGAGATCGGAGATCTATTGCCTTCAGCCAAAATTTAGAAATGAGGACAGAGAATCCCAAACCCGGCGGGAGATCGGAGATCTGTTGCTTTCAGACAAAATTGAACTAAACTAGCTGGAATAGAGAGGATTCATTATTTTTTTTGGCCGCTAATTTGGCCGAAAATTCAGCCGTCTTCCAGTTTCTCTATAAATGCTCAACAGGGGCACAGACCGATCGGGCGTTTTCCTTAAAACGTCCCGGTATTGGACAGACGGCGCTTTCTATTTAGAAACCGTTCTATCTGCCCGCATCCCATTCTTTGTCCTGCCTCCGTTTTCTGTTCCGTGGCATATTTGCATGAAAATATGTTCTTTTTGGATTATTAATCTGCTCCGAGAATGGGCTCCTCGCTTGACCCCTTAATATGACCGGGAAAGGTCTTCATCCTCTTTCCAGCATTAATTGAAACGACGACAAGATAAGCGGTAGGAGCTGACGAATCCCCAGGGGCCGGTGGCGATCTCGTTTTCGCGCCGACATTTCTGCCGAGGAAACCTTCCCTTGAGGTTCGAGTGCGTTCCGGGCTCTGGGCCTCACTTCCCCCATCTGGAAAATGGGGATGATGACTGGGAGCCCTACGGGGGGCAACCTGATCCCCCTGTAACCTCTCCAGCGCTTAGAACAGTGCTCGGCACATAGCGAGCACCCAACAGACGCCGTTATTAGTATAATCGCGCGCTCCGGACTCTTCCTAAATCCCCCAGAAATGCCGTTATTAGTATAATCTGGCGCTCCGGACTCTTCCTAAATCCCCCAGAAATGCTGTTATTATTATAATCGCGCGCTCCGGACTCTTCCCAAATCCCCCAGTGGGATCGTTTCGGGAGAAACTTTTCCGATCCAGTGCCTGTAGATGGCATTCTAAGTCTGGCTGTGGCGTATTTTGCCTTAATAGATTTCCAACTTCTTCCCTGGGTTGATGAGCTATAGGCGGGGGGAAAGAGAAGCAGCGTGGCTCAGTGGAAAGAGCACGAGCTTTGGAGTCAGAGGTCATGGGTTCGAATTCCGGCTCCGCCACCTGTCAGCTGGGTGACTTTGGGTCAGTCGCTTCACTTCTCTGGGCCTCAGTTCCCTCATCTGGAAAATGGGGATGAAGACTGTGAGCCCCCCGTGGGACAACCTGGTCACCTTGTAACCTTCCCAGCGCTTAGAACAGTGCTTTGCACATAGTAAGCACTTAATAAATCCCATTATTATTTAGAGAAGCAGCATGGCTCAGTGGAAAGAGCCAGGGCTTTGGAGTCAGAGGTCATGGGTTTGAATCCCGGCTCCGCCACTTGTCAGCTGTGTGACTTTGGGTCAGTCGCTTCACTTCTCTGGGCCTCAGTTCCCTCATCTGGAAAATGGGGATTAAGACTGTGAGCCCCCCCGGTGGGGCAACCCAATCACCTTGTAACCTCCCCAGCGCTTAGAACAGTGCTTTACACATAGTAAGCACTTAATAAATGCTATCATCATCATCATGATGACCAACTTCTTCTCTGGGCCCTTTTCCCAACTTCCCGAATGCCTGCCGAGTACGTCTCTGACCTTAATATTCATTCATTAATTCATCCGATCGTATTTATTGAGGGCTTACTGTGTGCAGAGCACTGGACTAAGCGCTTGGGAAGTACAAATTGGCAACATATAGAGACGGTCCCACCCAACAACGGGCTCACAGTCTAAACATATATGTACATATGTTTGTACATATTTATTACTCTATTTATTTTACTTGTACATATCTATTCTATTTATTTTGTTAATATGTTTGGTTTTGTTCTCTGTCTCCCCCTTCTAGACTGTGAGCCCACTGTTGGGTAGGGACTGACTCTATAGGTTGCCAACTTGTACTTCCCAAGCGCTTAGTCCAGTGCTCTGCACACAGTAAGCGCTCAATAAATACGATTGTTTGATTGATTGTCTCCCCTTTCTAGACTGTGAGCCCACTGTTGGGTAGGGACTGTCTCTATATGTTGCCAGCTTGTACTTCCCAAGCGCTTAGTCCAGTGCTCTGCACACAGTAAGCGCTCAATAAATACTATTGATTGATTGATTGATTAAACCTTATCTGGAACCAGCGTCCGTTCGACGGACGCTAGAATGCTTCTTGGCGTCTCACGTTTGGAGCAGCGTGGCCCAGTGGGTAGACCCCGGATCTGGGAATCAAAAGGACCCGCGTCTTAATCCCGGCTCGGCCATGGGTTCGACCTGGGCCTCAGTTTCTTCCTTCTCACCTAAGAGAAGCAGCGTGGCTCAGGGAAAGAGCCTGGCCTTTGGAGTCAGAGGTCAGGGGTTCAAATCCCGGCGCCGCCAGTTGTCAGCTGGGGGACTTTGGGTCCGTTCTTATGGTTTCAGGAGCCGATTTTCTCTTTTGTCTCCTCGTCTCTCCTTTCCTGTGAAGCTTTACTTGAAAAGAGCAGTCCTTTCTTAATAACAGAAAGCATATGTTGTCATTGTTGCTCTTATTTTTGGCAAGTCTGTCCCACAGTTCGAGAATGAAAAATTGCCAGTGTGCACTGCAGCCGCTACCGGCTCAGAAACTCGGAAGTTTTGACATTTTCCTAGCTATTCTTCGTTAGGGTTAATTAATCATTCGGTGGTGTCTAACCTGGTGGAAAAGGTTCGAGGCCTGCAGAACCTGGCTTACCAACTGGGCCTGGACGAGTGTGAGTATCCGGAAGCTCCCCGCGGCCCCGGCCGGACCGTGTGCGGGCTCACAGTCATCATCATTATCATCATCAATCGTATTTATTGAGCGCTTACTGTGTGCAGAGCACTGTACTAAGCGCTTGGGAAGTACAAATTGGCAACATATAGAGACAGTCCCTACCCAACAGTGGGCTCACAGCCTAGGAGGGGGAGACAGACAACAAAACATATTAACAAAATAAAATACATAAGACTCGCCCAAGGTCACCCGGGAGACAGGTGGCGGAGCGGGGATTCGAACCCACGGCCTCGGGCTCGCTTGTCCCATGAGGTCACGCCCCAAATCGGATGGGCGACGGAGAATTTTCCGCAGGAAGGTTATTTTCGGAGACTTTCTTGGGTGACGGTGCCCTGACTTGATGCTCGATGGGAGAATTTTCCACAGGAAGGTTATTTTCGGGGACTTTCTTGGGTGACGGTGCCCTGACTTGATGCTCGATGGGAGAATTTTCCGCTGGAGGGTTATTTTTGGAGACTTTCTTGGGTGACGGTGCCCTGACTTGATGCTCAATAGGAGAATTTTCCGCAGGAAGGTTATTTTCGGAGACTTTTTTGGGTGACGGTGCCCTGACCTGATGCTCGATAGGAGAATTTTCCGCAGGAAGGTTATTTTCGGAGACTCTCTCTGCTCCCTGGAGAATCAACCAGTCGGTCGGTCCGCCAAGTTGGGTTCCCGTTCGTGATCTGGTCAGTTTCCAGCGGCGTAAACTTGCACCCGTAACATTTCCGTATCACGCCCCAGCATGTGGGACGTCGAGTCGGAGGACGGTCGGGTCGTTTGGTCCTTTTCGAGGAATAAAGTTGTGGAACCAAGTTCCAGAGCCAAGTTGCGCTAGGGATTGCAATCCAACGGCCAGAGGTGATGAGTGACAACAACAGAGAAGCGGTGTGGCCCAGTGGCAAGTGCCCGGGCTTGGGAATCCGAGGTCTTGGGTTCTAATTCCGGCTCCGCCGCTTGTCTGCCTCCTCTGCGCCTCAGTTACCCCATCTGTCAAATGGGGTCGAAGACCGTGAACCGCATTTGGGACAGGGACTGTGTCCAATCTGATGATCCTGTGCTCGACACATAGTAAGCGCTTAACGTATATATGTTATATATGTATATATGTTTGTACATATTTATTACTCTATGTATTTATTTATTTTACTTGTACCTATCTATTCTATTTATTTTGTTAGTATGTTTGGTTTTGTTCTTTGTCTCCCCCTTTTAGACTGTGAGCCCACTGTTGGGAAGGGACCGTCTCTATATGTTGCCAACTTGTACTTCCCAAGCGCTTAGTACAGTGCTCCGCACACAGTAAGCGCTCAATAAATACGATTGATTGATTGATTAACAAATACCATTATTATTGATGGGACATAGAGCCAGTCTTTGTAGCCATCTCTCTCTCCGAGGATCCGTGGGCCTTTCTTCTCCTTTCCAAATGCACCCGTCGAAGCGACTCCATGGACACATCTCTCCCAGAACGCCCCGCCTCCGTCCGCCGGCGTTCCGGTAGTGGATCTTGCATTTTCCCGGTCCGAATCTGGAAGCGGTTTCTCATTTCCTTCCTAACAAGTACCATCATTATTATTATTGATGGGACATTGAGCCAGTCTTTGTAGCCATCCCTCTCTCTCCAAGGATCCGTGGGCCTTTCTTCTCCTTTCCAAATGCCTCGTCCGTCGAAGCGACTCCGTGGACGCATCTGTCCCAGAACACCCCGTCTCCATCCGCCGGCATTCCGGTGGTGGATCCGGCGTTTTCCCGGTCCGAATCTGGAAGCGGTTTCTCGTTTCCTTCCTATCAAATACCATCATTATTATTATTAAAGGGGGGAGACGGGCATTACTATAAATAGATAAACCACGGCTATGTCCACCCTCTGTCCTGGAATGCCTTCCCCCTTCATATCCTAAGGACCACCACTCTGGAATGCTTTCCCCCTTCATATCCTGCGGACCCCCACTCTTCGGAGTTATCCTAAAAGACTTATCTCCTCCGTCTTCCCGGACTAAGCTCTCATTTCTCCTACTCACCCTCCCTCCTGCGAGGCTCACACACACGTTTGTGTCCTCTTTCAGCCCCACTGCCCTTGGGTACGTATCTTTACTCCGCTCGTTTCCCCCGACAGCATTTAATCCCAAAGTCTGCGTCCCCTTTCCGGACCGTGAGCTCCACGTGGGTGGAGAGCTACCCAATCCATTGTTTTCTACTCTTCCAAACTTTTAGCACGGCGCTCGGCACCCTGTAAGCGCTCAATCCCTACACTCGAGATGCATTTCCAACCCCGCCTAACCGAGGGTCAGATTTCAGAGCCTCGTTGTGGAGGGAAGCAAGGCGTGGAGACTACTTGCCTAAAACTCCCGTCTTATTCCAGGAAGGAGCGTAAAGAAACCGCCTTTCATGTCACTTTGGGTGTCCTTTGTCCGGCTTTGCGTCGGGAAGCCGGCCTCGTTTCCAAGTTGAGAACCGTCAACTTCCACGCCGCCCATGAGGTATACGTTTTCCGTTGTTCGTCGAGGTTTTGGAAGCGTGTGGTCCGGTTCCTCTTTTTCTCTGCGGTGAGGCTGTTCGCTTCCAGCCGGACCGGTGGAAGAAATGACCGGCCCTGGGATTTACTGCGGATTGGTAAATCAGCGGTATTTATTGAGCGCTTACTTTGTGCGCAGGCACGTTTGGGAGAGTACACCATCCACAGTACACAGCTGACAATCCCAGCTCCACCGATGGTCAGCTGTGTGACTTTGGGCAAGTCACTTAACTTTTAGACTGTGAGCCCACTGTTGGGCAGGGACTGTCTCTATATGTTGCCAATTTGTACTTCCCAAGTGCTTAGTACAGTGCTCTGCACATAGTAAGCGCTCAATAAATACGATTGATTGATTGATTGATTAACTTCCCTGTACCTCAGTTACCTCATCGGTAAAATGGGGATTAAGACTGTCAGTTACCTCATCTGTAAAATGAGGTAAAATTAAGACTGTCAGCCCCCCTGGGGACAACCTGATCACCTTGTAACCTCCCCAGCGCTTAGAACAGTGCTTTGCACATAGTAAACGCTTAATAAATACCATTATTAGTAGTAGTAGTATTACAATGTAACAGACAAATTCAGACTGTGAGCCCCCGGGGGACAACCTGATCACCTTGTATCCTCCCCAGCGCTTAGAGCAGTGCTTTGCACATAGTAAACGCTTAATAAATGCCATTATTAGTAGTAGTAGTATTACAATGTAGCAGACAAATTAAGACTGTGAGCCCCCGGGGGACAACCTGATCACCTTGTATCCTCCCCAGCGCTTAGAGCAGTGCTTTGCACATAGTAAACGCTTAATAAATGCCATTATTAGTAGTAGTAGTATTACAATGTAGCAGACAAATTAAGACTGTGAGCCCCCGGGGGACAACCTGATCACCTTGTAACCTCCCCAGCGCTTAGAACAGTGCTTTGCACATAGTAAACGCTTAATAAATGCCATTATTATTAGTATTATTACAATGTAACAGACACATTTCCTGCCCGCAGCGAGCGTGCCGTCTTGTATACAACAATAGGACTCAGTAACTTAAAAATGGATTTTGGGGGTAGTCAGCTTAGTTTGCCTTTGGTCTTTTCTCCGTGAGTTCCTACCGGACGCGGGGAAGATTCAGAAGTGAAGGACGTGATCCCTGCCCTCACGAAGCCTTCCCTGACTGAGTCTCCTCTCCCACTCCCTTAATTGAGAAAGGTTTATTACTCTAATCAATCAATCGTATCTATTGAGCGCTTACTGTGTGCAGAGCACTGTACTAAGCGCTTGGGAAGTACAAGTCGGCAACACAGAGAGACAGTCCCTACCCAACAGTGGGCTCACAGTCTAAAAGGGGGAGACAGAGACCAAAACCAAACGTACTAACAAAATAAAATAAATAGAATAGATATGTACAAGTAAAATAGAGTAATAAATACGTACATACATATATACAGTATATATATATATATATATATATATATACTCTAAGAGGAGAGAAACAAGAGAAGCCTTTAAGATTTCAGAGTTCAGCCTTCCGAAGTACCGAATCAGCGCTCCTTTGGACTATTTGCACATTTCAAAGGAAACTGAAATCATTTAATTGCCCTCAGACTTTCTAGGCTTGCGGCCAAAACAAAGGGAAACAAGCCTTCTGTCCGTTTCTCGGTATCTGTGAAGCGCTTACCATGTGCCAGGCACTGTACTAAGCGCTGGGGTAGATGCAGACTCCCTTCTGCTCCTTCATTCAACCCCCTTCCCACCCCCACAGCACATAGGTACGGGATGGTGCCTCGAACGGCACGCTATATATATATATATATATATATATGTATATGTATATATATATATATACACACATATATATATAATTTATTTATTTATTTTACTTGTACATATTTATTCTATTTATTTTATTTGGTTTATATGTTCTGTTTTGTTGTCTATCTCCCCCCTTCTAGACTGTGAGCCTGCTGTTGGGTAGGGACCATCTCTATCTGTTGCCAGCTTGTACTTCCCAAGCGCTTAGTACAGTGCTCCGCACCCAGTAAGCGCTCAATAAATACGATTGAATGAATAGGTATAAATTGCAATATATTTATTCGTCTATTTATTTAGACTCTAGACCGTGAGTTCGTTGGGGGCAGGAATGTGTTTGTTGTTACGTTGTCCTCTCCCAAGCACTTCGTACAGCGCTCTGCACAGGGAAAGCACTCAATAAATGCAGTTGAATGAATGAACGAATTGTCCGTCCCAAGCGCTTAGTACAGTGCTCCGCACGCAGTCGGCGCTCAGTAAATACGATCGGATGAATGAGTGAAAGAAGCCTCCGGGCTCCCGAGGAAGACAAGCAGACGTAAATCGACGAACGTACTCGAATCGGGAGGGTGAGAATAGGCGTCGAATTTATTTAGAAATTAAATAGGAAGGGGCATAAGAGTGTAACCTGAGGAGGCTTAATTAAGGATGGCTTCCTTGTAGTAGTAATAATGATAATTGTGGTATTTGTTAAGCGCTTATTTTTTTTTAATGGCATTTATTAAGCGCTTACTACGTGCAAAGCACTGTTCTGAGCGCTTGGGAGGATACAAGGTGATCGGGTTGTCCCACGGGGGGCTCCCAGTCTTCATCCTCGTTTTACAGATGAGGGAACTGAGGCACAGAGAAGTTAAGTGACTTGCCCAAGGTCACACAGCTGACAGTTGGGCTTATTATATGGCAGGAATTGTACTAAGGACTGGGGGGAGGTGGATACGGACAAATTTGGTGGGACCCAAACCCTGCCGCTCGCGGGGCTCCCAGTCCTAATCGCCATTTTACCGACGAGATGAGTGAGGCACAGTGAATCGATCAGTCGTATTTATTGAGCGCTTACTGTGTGCGGAGCACTGGACTAAGAGAAGTGACCTGCCCAAGGTCACACAGCAGCCGAGTGGCGGAGCCGGGATTAGAACCCAGGGCCTTCTGACTCGCAGGGTAGAAGAGGCGGCGACTGTTTGCCTAATCGGGCATTTCACCTGGCGGCGCAGTCGACGTCCAGTGCTCGCCTAATGGAGCGTTGCCTTCGGCCCTTCAATCAATCAATCAATCAATCAATCGTATTTATTGAGCGCTTACTGTGTGCAGAGCACTGGACTAAGCGCTTGGGAAGTACAAGTTGGCACATATAGAGATGGTCCCTACCCAACAGCGGGCTCCCAGTCTAGAAGGGGGAGACAGAACGAAACCAAACATATAAACAAAATAAAATAAATAGAATACATATGTACAAGTAAAATAAATCAATAAATAGAGTAATAAATATGTACAAACATATATAGATATATACAGGTGCTGTGGGGAAGGGAAGGAGGTAAGACGGGGGGATGGAGAGGGGGACGAGGGGGAGAGGAAGGATGGGGCTCAGTCTGGGAAGGCCTCCTGGAGGAGGTGAGCTCTCAGTTCTCCGACTCCCTCGTTCTCAGTCAGTCAATCAGTCATATTTATTGAGCGCTTACTGTGTACAGAGCACTGTACTAAGCGCTTGGGAAGTACAACTTGGCAACGTATACATATGTATATATGTTTGTACATATTTATTACCTTATTTATTTATTTATTTATTTTACTTGTACATATCTGTTCTATTTATTTTATTTTGTTAGTATGTTTGGTTTTGTTCTCTGTCTCCCCCTTTTAGACTGTGAGCCCACTGTTGGGTAGGGACCGTCTCTAGATGTTGCCAACTTGGACTTCCCAAGCGCTTAGTACAGTGCTCTGCACATAGTAAGCGCTCAATAAATACGATTGATGATGATGATGATATACAGATCCAGACACCCAACGAACACAATCAGCCCAGTTCACTCTTGAAAAACAAATTATTTTTTTTCCCCCCTCTGTCCTGAGCGTAACCGTCCGGAGACCAAAGAAGCCTCAAATTCCACCTGCCCCGCGTGGCTCCGTTTTCTCGTTTTCCACGCCCGGTAAAAGATCAGTCAATCAATCAATCGTATTTATTGAGCGCTTACTGTGTGCAGAGCACTGGACTAAGCGCTTGGGAAGTCCAAGTTGGCGACATAGGCCCCGCGCCTGTGGAAAATGGCCGGGGGAGACGGGAAAACCACCTTTTTCCCGCTATCGCCCGCCGCGATTTGGCTTGTTCTCCGACGGGATCCCTCCGTGGGCGCTTCCCAGAGGATAGGCCGAAAAGAAAGCCGAGAAAAACGAGCACGGCAGCGAATTGGCTAATTTTTGACACGCATTTAGGAGACCAGTACAGCCTGAGGAGTCACGACCTCAAGTCCCCATCAGGTCCGTCGGATCGGGGCCCCGGTTGGGAAATGAAGAAGGTACCGGGGAAGTTTTAATTGTACCTGTATGATTTATCCCCAGTCAGCTCTTTAATTTCTCCTGGCTGTCTGAGGTTTCCGCCGGGCTGTAAATTTCCCCAACTTTTTCATTATCCGCAATTTCTTTATGACTCGTGAATCGGAGCGGAGAGAGAGTGGGGATTTACAGCAGAGATAAACACGTCCATAAAGCCTGTATCCGTGTCAGGAATTGTACCGCTGTCAGGTTTTACAGGCCGTCTCCCGGGAAAGGACCGGGCCCCGGGGCTCAGCCGCCCGGAGGGAGGCCGCCGCCGTGATTTGCGGGAATCCACCGGGATAGGCAGGTTGGCAGCGGGATTGAGCCTGGACCCGGGCCTCCCCGCTGAAATGAAAAAATCGATAATAATAATGACGGCACTTGTTAAGCGCTTACGATGTGCCAAGCACTGTTCTAAGCGCTGGGGAGGATACAAGGTCATCAGGTTGTCCCGCTTGGGGATCACAGTCCATTCATTCATATTTATTGAGCGCTTACTGTGTGCAGAGCACTGGACTAAGCGCTGGGAAGTCCAAGTTGGCAACATTTAGAGACGGTCCCTACCCGACAACGGGCTCACAGTGTTCATCCCCATTTTCCAGATTCATTCATTCATTCAATCGTATTTATTGAGCGCTTACTGTGTGCAGAGCACTGTAGTAAGCGCTTGGGTAGTACAAGTTGGCAACATTTAGAGACGGTCCCTACCCGACAGCGGCTCACAGTCTTCATCCCCATTTTCCAGATTCATTCATTCATTCAATTGGATTTATTGAGCGCTTACTGTGTGCAGAGCACTGTACTAAGCGCTGGGAAGTCCAAGTTGGCAACATTTAGAGACGGTCCCTACCCGACAGCAGGCTCACAGTCTTCATCCCCATTTTCCAGATTCATTCATTCATTCATTCACTCTTATTTATTGAGCGCTTACTGTGTGTAGAGCACTGTATTAAGCGCTTGGGAAGTCCAAGTTGGCAACATCTAGTGATGGTCCCTACCCCACAGTGGGCTCACAGTCTTCATCCCCATTTTCCAGATTCATTCATTCATTCATTCACTCATTTATTGAGCGCTTACTGTGTGCAGAGCACTGTACTAAGCGCTTGGGAAGTCCAAGTTGGCCACATCTAGAGACGGTCCCTTCCCCACAGTGGGCTCACAGGCTAGAAGGGGGAGACAGAGAACAAAACAAAGTATATTAACAAAATAAAATAATTAGAATAAATATGCACAAATAAAATAAATAGATAAATAGAGTAATGTAGAAGCAGCCCAGCGTAGCGGACAGAGCCCGGGCTTGGGAATCGGAAGGTCGTGGCTTCTGATCCTGGCTCCGCCACTTGTCTGTTGTGTGACCTTGGGCGAGTCACGCCACTTCTCTGGGCCTCGGTGACCTCGCCTGGATGATGATGATGATGATTATGGCATTTATTAAGCGCTTACTATGTGCAAAGCACTGTTCTAAGCGCTGGGGAGGTTACAAGGTGATCCTGGAAAATGGGGACGGAGGCCGGGAGCCCCGCGTGGGCCGGGGACTGTGCCCAACCCGAAGTGAGAAAGCAAAGAAGAGAGACAGCAGCGTGGCTCAGTGGAAAGAACCCGGGCTGGGGAGCCAGAGGTCATGGGTTCGAATCCTGGCTCCACCACTTGTCAGCTGGGTGACCTTGGGCAAGTCACTTCACTTCTCTGGGCCTCGGTTCCCTCAGCTGTCAAATGGGATGAAGACTGGGAGCCCCACGTGGGACAACCTGATCACTTCGTATCCTCCCCAGCGCTTAGAACAGTGCTTTGCACATAGTAAGCGCTTAATAAATGCCATCATTATTATTATTATTATTCTCTGGGCCTCAGTTCTCTCATCTGTCAAATGCGGGTGAAGACTGGGAGCCCCACGTGGGACAATCTGATCACCTTGTATCCTCCCCAGCGCTTAGAAGGGTGCTTTGCACATAGTAAGCTCTTAATATATGCTATCATTATTATTATTATTATTAGAACAGTGTTTTGCACATAGTAAGCGCTTCATAAATGCCATCATTATTATTATTATTATTATTATCCTCGGGCCTCAGTTCTCTCATCTATCAAATGGGGATGAAGACTGGGAGCCCCCCCGTGGGTCAACCTGATCACCTTGTATCCTCCCCAGCGCTTAGAACAGTGCTTGGCACATAATAAGCGCTTAACAAATACCAGCATTATTATGATTATCATTATTTGCTGGTATCCACCTCAGCGCTTAGTACAGTCAGTGGCTGACACATGCTAAGCGCTGAACAGATACCATAATAATTATTCCTTCATTCATTCAATCGTATTTATTGAGCGCTTACTGTGTGCAGAGCACTGTACTAAGCGCTTGGGAAGTCCAAGTTGGCAACATCTAGAGACGGTCCCTATCCAACGGCGGGCTCACGGTCTAGCTTATCATTATTATCACACTCTCAAGTTCCTCGATGTCGATCGCACTCTCTGGAGCCCTAGTATCTGTGTTACTTGGAGAGAAAAGTTGTCCTTTTCTTACCGAGTAGCCCAGTTGCCACAGATACGACAGCGTAATAATAATAATGATGGCATTTATTAAGCGCTTACTATGTGCAAAGCACTGTTCTAAGCGCCGGGGAGGTTACAAGGCGATCAGGTTGTCCCACACTGGGCTCCCAGTCTTAACCCCCATTTTACAGTTGAGGTAACTGAGGCCCAGAGAAGTGAAGTGACTCGCCCAAGGTCACACAGCTGACAATTGGAGGAGCCGGGATTTGAACCAATGACCTCGGACTCCAAAGCCCACTGAGCCACGCTGCTTCTCTGCCACTGCGTGACTGGATTTTCCGGATATTTCGGTGGCCGTTACTAAATATCCCCCTGTTTTCTAATTATTCAGTGGTTCTTCTGTGATTGCGGGAAGGTCACTTCACTTCTCATATTTAAGGGGAAAGGGAGAACTGAGATTCCTGAGACTAGAGGAGTCTCCATTGTGCCTGGGTTACAAGATCCATCGGTCAGTGGGATTTAGGAAGCGCTTGCCATTTGCTGGACGAAGCGCCCGGCGTGTTTTCGTTCACGTATCCCAGGCCCGCAGCAAACCGAACAGCCTAGATGCCAAAGGAATCTCCTTAATCCTGGTTTTTCCCTGGAGCGTCTCCGGAGAAGACCTCAGACGATCGATCCCACGGCCTCAAAAAACTCAGATCCTTAGATACCTGCCTTTCGGCTAACGCATTAAATCCAGGATCTTCTCAGATCCTTAGATCTAAGGACCTTTCGGCTAACGCATTAAATCCAGGATCTTCTCAGATCCTTAGATCTAAGGACCTTGCGGCTAACGCATTAAATCCAGGATCTTCCCAGATCCTTAGATCTAAGGACCTTTCGGCTAGCGCATTAAATCCAGGATCTTCTCAGATCCTTAGATCTAAGGACCTTTCGGCTAACACATTCAATCCAGGATCTTCTCAGATCCTTAGATCTAAGGACCTTTCGGCTAACGCATAAAGTCCAGGATCTTCTCAGATCCTTAGATCTAAGGACCTTTCGGCTAACGCATTAAATCCAGGATCTTCCCAGATCCTTAGATCTAAGGACCTTTCGGCTAGCGCATAAAATCCAGGATCTTCTCAGATCCTTAGATCTAAGGACCTTGCGGCTAACGCATTAAATCCAGGATCTTCTCAGATCCTTAGATCTAAGGACCTTGCGGCTAGCGCATTAAATCCAGGATCTTCCCAGATCCTTAGATCTAAGGACCTTTCGGCTAGCGCATTAAATCCAGGATCTTCCCAGATCCTTAGATCTAAGGACCTTTCGGCTAACGCATTAAATCCAGGATCTTCTCAGATCCTTAGATCTAAGGACCTTTCGGCTAGCGCATTAAATCCAGGATCTTCTCCGATCCTTAGATCTAAGGACCTTTCGGCTAACGCATTAAATCCAGGATCTTCTCAGATCCTTAGATCTAAGGACCTTTCGGCTAACGCATTAAATCCAGGATCTTCTCAGATCCTTAGATCTAAGGACCTTTCGGCTAACGCATTAAATCCAGGATCTTCCCAGATCCTTAGATCTAAGGACCTTTCGGCTAGCGCATTAAATCCAAGATCTTCAGTAGGGGATGGGTGAGAAGGCGAAAGGAGGCGAAACTCAAATTAGACTCCTCTGGTTCCCGGAGAGCAACTCGAGAGGAGACATTTGGTCGCGGGACGATATTAAAGCCGTGGCTAAAGTGAGATGGTTGGATTCTCTGGGCATTTCAATTACCCCAGCATCCCGCTCTCCCACTATCATGAATAATCGAGATGGGCTGTATTTCTGACTTCACGTCATAGGCCCCGCAAAGAAATCATCTCAACCCCAAGGCGAAGGCCAAATTTATATCCCGTTGCCCTCGGGGGAAAGGGAAAGCCGTTTTTAGAATCCGGTCCCGCGTATTTGCCCCTCGCCCCCGTAAGGACGAGGATCGTCGTCTCCTGCTTCTGTGACTTTTCTCGGTGTCCGCGCTCGTGGGGGACGCCACGTGAACGTTGTCGGCTTTTTGACCGGAGTTCGGGAGACGATGGTGGGAATGCCCGAAGAATTCCTGTCTGGTGATTGCTCCAAACCACCAGTCCAGTGGACAAAGGATTTGTGGCAAAATTTTGCCTGACAAACCCATCAATCAATCAATCAATCGTATTTATTGAGCGCTTATTCTGATTTATATTGGCTCATCCTTTTTCTTTTAAGTCTGTCGCAGGAAAATGTGGAAAATGTGCCTTACATTTCCCTAAGGCCATCACCGTGTTGTAGAGGAATAGAGAGCCCGGGCTTGGGAGTCGGGTTCCAATCCCGGCTCCGCCACTTGCCCGCTGCGTGACCCTGGGCGAGTCACTTCACTTCTCCGTGCCTCAGTTCCCCCGTCTGTAAAATGGGGGTGGGGATGGTGAGCCCCGTGTGGGACAGGGACTGTGTCAATCCTGGTTAGTTGGCATCTACCCCAGCGCTTAGTACAGCGCCTGGCACATCGTAAGCGCTTCACAGATAATGGAGAAACAGACCGAAGGCTTGGTTCCCTTTGTTTCGGCTGCAGGCCTAGGAAGTTTGAGGTAAATTAAATGGTTTCGGTTTCCTTTAATGATAATAATAATAATAATTGGCATTTGTTAAGCGCTTACTATGTGCAAAGCACTGCTCTACGCGCTGGGGAGGATACAGGGTGATCAGGTTGTCCCGTGTGGGGCTCACAGTCTTCATCCCCATTTTACAGATGAGGTCACTGAGGCCCAGAGAAGTTAAGTGCCTTGCCCAAGATCACACAGCAGACATGTGGCGGAGTCGGGATTCGAACCCGTGACCTCGGACTCCAAAGCCCGGGCTCTTTCCACTGAGCCATGCTGCTTCTCTTTTGAAATGTGTTTCCTTTGAAATGTGTCAGTAGTCAAAATGAGATTTGATTCGGTAATTCAGAAGGCTGAACTCTGAAACCTTAAAGGCTTCTCTTGTTTCTCTCCTCTTAGAGTAATAAACCAACTTGTACTTCCCAAGCGCTTCTATCTATTCTATTTATTTTATTTTGTTAATATGCTTGGTTTTGTTCTCTATCTCCCCCTTCTAGACTGTGAGCCCACTGTTGGGTAGGGACTGTCTCTATATGTTGCCAACTTGGACTTCCCAAGCGCTTAGTACAGTGCTCTGCACACAGTAAGCGCTCAATAAATTGATTGATTGCACACAGTAAGCGCTCAATAAATACGATTGAATGAGTGAAAGAATAAACCTTTCTCAATTAATACAGTTTACACAAGCAAGTAAAGTAGCTTAGTTATATAGATCATTAAGCCCACTGTTGGGTAGGGACTGTCTCTGTATGTTGCCAATTTGTACTTCCCAAGCGCTTAGTACAGTGCTCTGCACACAGTAAGCGCTCAATAAATGCGATTGATGATGATGATGATTAAGGGGTATTTTTGTGGCATTGTATGGGAATTTTATTTATTGAGTTTGCTCTTTAATAAGAGTAGGGGAGCTGGACCGGTAGAAATTTTGGAGTTTCACGGCAGAGCAACTACAGCGGTTTGGAGGGGAGAGAGAGGAACTGAACCAAAATTTAGCATTAGAAAATATCATCTGTAGAAGTATTATTACGCTGTTTTCTTTCTCTTTCTATAGCGATCTGGATGAGGCCCTTACAAGGTAGCGAGCTATCTGGTTAAATGCACGTTACTGTAAAAAATGGGAGTTTGCCTTTCTTGACCCTGTGTCCAAATATGAACCCTGAATAAATATGAATTTACTGGGGGCTTTCTGTCCACCTGTCTCTTTTACAATATAGAAATTCCACTGAAACCTTGGTCCTGGGAGATGATTTTTTTAAAAAATAGAAATACTTTTTAATAGACACGCTTAGTGTAGAAGTGTGAACATTTTTCTCAGCACGTAAAAATCGCTCTGTGGAATCACTGTCCCCATATGTATATATGTTTGTACATGTTTATTACTCTATTTATTTTACTTGTACATATCTATTCTATTTATTTCGTTAATATGTTTGGTTTTGTTGTCTGTCTCCCCCTTCTAGACTGTGAGCCCACTGTTGGGTAGGAACCGTCTCTAGATGTTGCCGACTTGTACTTCCCAAGCGCTTAGTACAGTGCTCTGCACACAGTAAGCGCTCAATAAATACGATTTCTTTTGACGGTCTCTGCCAGCTTAGTACAGTGCTCTGCACACAGTAAGCGCTCAATAAATACGATTTCTTTTGACGGTCTCTGCCAGCTCAGCACCCGGTTCTGCGGGTGGGACTAATCAGACTGTAATATTTTACAAGTTACACCCGTGCTTGGCGCATAGTAAGCGCTCAACAAATACCATTATTATTATTAAATGCAAAGTAGGACCTCAGAGAGACGTTCATTCGGGCTTTCAAACTCCTTGGGTGCTTTCTGGCCAGTTCCCTTTGAAGCTCTGATAAATCCGACTTAGGGAGGCTGGTAGAAATCACTCGCTAGAGAAAAGGTTACAAGTTCGCTCTTCTCATAATTCATTCAGTCGTATTTATTGAGCGCTTACTGTGTGCGGAGCACTGTACGAAGCGCTTGGGAAGTACAAGTTGGCAACAGAGAGAGACGGTCCCTACCCAACAGGGTGTTGTTTTAAGCGCTTACTACGGGCCAGGCACTGTAGTGAGCTCTGGGGTGCGTACGAGCTACCCAATCCCTATACCGCTTGCAGTCTCCATCCCCATTTGACAGATGAGGAAACTGAGGCCCAGAGAAGTGAAGGGATGTAATAATAATAACCGTAGTATCCGTGCCAGGCACCGTTTGACGCGCCGGGGCGAATCGGGTTGGACGCAGTCCTGTCCCAAGTGGGGCTCACGGTCTCCCTCCCCACTTGACAGATGAGGGGACTGAGGCCCAGAGAAGTGCAGCCACCTGCCCAAGGTGCCACGGCAGGCGAGGATTAGAACCCGTGACCTTCCGACGCCCAGGGCCGTGCTCCCTCCGCTGCGCCAGGCCGCTTCTCCAGCTCTTGAGGGGCGCTTTCCCCGCTCGTGGGTGGCAGCCTCGTATCAATCAATCAGTCAATCGTATTTATTGAGCGCTTACTGTGTGCAGAGCGCTGTACTAAGCGCTTGGGAAGCACAAGCTGGCATCCTCCCGGCCGGATCGCTATCAAGCCGCCCGCCGCCCCCTCCGTGATCCACAGTTAAACCCGCTCGGAGAAGGCCCCATTTATTGGCTAATATCTGGGCCTCTCCGACAGTATCTTTTTGCTGCCTCATTAACTCCTCAGCCTCGGAACAAGATAAAAACGCTCCAGAGCCTCTTATCCGCCGCGGGCCGCGGGCCGCGAGGCGAGGTTCGCCGTCGGACGTCCCCTTCCCAGCCCGGGACGCCGTGATTAAACCCGAGGAATCCCCCGGAGGGGCGCGCAGCTGGCGGGGAGGGCGGGGACGGTCCCTGGCCGACGGGGAAATCGAGGCAGGAGGCGACCGGGCCCCGGGAGGGGGAGGACGGCCGCTCCGAGCGGCTCCACGTGGCTGCCCCAGCTGTTCGGCTCCGCTTAATGAATCGTCTGTCAAGAGGAGGCCCCGTATTGTCAACCCAAGCCCGAGGCTGGATAATAAGTAATGTTAGTGATAGTAATTGAAACGCGATGGCCCCCTTGGGACCCCCGCAGACCCCGGAGCTGTCGGGCACTTGTGGATTGTCCCGGCCTGCCGCCGAGGCCCGCTGGGAATCGCGGCTTAATTGCTTCCGTTTCCTAAGGCCCGGGCCCGGCGGATCCGCCTGGACGCCGGCTGAGCGGGGGGCAAGTCGCTTCCCTTCCCCGGGCCCCGGTTCCCTCGTCCGCGAGGCGAGGATCGCTCCCGGGAGCCCCGGGTGGGACGGGGACCGTGTCCAACCTGATTGCTTTGCCGCGGTTGACGCGCGGTGAGCGTTTCACAAATGCCGTCATCGTGATTATTGTTATAAATGTGACGCGTGCGATAAGTGCTCACTAAATACCGTTGATGGATTGATTAAATCAGCTCCCTTCTCTCCCTTGTGGAAATCTAGACAGTTATCCCCCCCCCCCCCCCATAAATGCCTCCTGGAGGCTTGGAGTTTCTCTTTTTTTTTGTCTGTTTGTGGTGTTTGTCAAGCACTCACAGTCAATCAATCAGTCGTATTTATTGAGCGCTTACTGTGTGCAGAGCACTGGACGAAGCGCTTGGGAAGTCCAAGTTGGCAACACATAGAGACGGCCCCTACCCAACAGTGGGCTCGCAGTCTAAAAGGGGGAGACAGAGAACAAAACCAAACATCTAACAAAATAAAATAAATGGTATAGATATGTACAAGTAAAATAAATAATTAAATAAATAAATAAATAAATGCATAAATAAGTAAATAGAGTAATAAATATGTACAGACGTACAGACAGTCCTAGACCGTGAGCCCATTATGGGCAGGGAATGTCACTGTTTGTTGTTGTGTCTTGCTTTCCCAAGCGCTTAGTACACTGCCCTGCAGACAGGAAGCGCCCAATACGTACGATTGAATGAGCGAATGGGACAGAGACAAATGAAGCGAACCATCATCATCATCATCAATCGTATTTATTGAGCGCTTACTATGTGCAGAGCACTGGACTAAGCGCTTGGGAAGTACAAATTGGCAACATATAGAGACAGTCCCTACCCAACAGTGGGCTCACAGTCAGACGCAGTTCCTGTCCGACAGGAATATGTACAAATATGTTTGTACATATTTATTACTCTATTTATTTATTTTACTTGTACATATCTATTCTATTTATTTTATTTTGTTAGCATGTTTGGTTTTGTTCTCTGTCTCCCCCTTTTAGACTGTGAGCCCACTGTTGAGTAGGGACTGTCTCCATATGTTACCAACTTGGACTTCCCAAGCGCTTAGTACAGCGCTCTGCACACAGTAAGCACTCAATAAATACGATTGATTGATTGATTGACAGTCG
This sequence comes from Tachyglossus aculeatus, assembly GCF_015852505.1. Taxonomy (NCBI): domain Eukaryota; kingdom Metazoa; phylum Chordata; class Mammalia; order Monotremata; family Tachyglossidae; genus Tachyglossus; species Tachyglossus aculeatus. The sequence continues at coordinate 42,057,702 of NC_052088.1, read as the reverse complement.
AAGTAGCGGAGAGGACAGATCCCCATCTTACAGATGGGGGAACCGAGGCACAGAGAAGTGAAGGGACTTGCCTGAGGCCGCCCGGCAGACGGAGCCGGGAGTCAGAAGGCCCGGGGTCCTAACCCTGGCTCCGCCGCGACTTCTCCGGGCCTCGGTTATCCCGTCTGTAAAACGGGAGCCCCGCGAGGGACAGGGACTGTGTCCCGCCCGTTTGCTTGTAGCCACCCCGGCGCTTCATCATCATCATCATCAATCGTATTTATTGAGCGCTTACTATGTGCAGAGCACCGTACTAAGCACTTGGGAAGTACAAATTGGCAACATATATCGCTTGTATCTGAGATACAGATACCGGAATTATTATTATTCCGGTTTTGTTTAAGCCTTTAACGGGGTTAAACGGGAAGGCTTCCGGAAACCAGCGGTAACCCGGGACGGACTTAGTCCAAGGCGTCTTGTGAAGTTGAGTGAGCGACGCTGGCTTATTTCCTTCCACAGAAGTGCCGGGAATCAAGGGAGGAATGCCGTCGGTGGACCGGGAAAAGGTTCACCAAGAGATAGGAAGCTCCTTACCTCATCTCCCGGTCCGCAAGCCAGATTTTGGCCCCGAAGGGCTTCCGAAACGCGCTTTTCCGTTCCTCCACGGCCGCAGGAAGCCAAGACCGACTCCGCGTCCTGTAAAATAGCAATGACGGCAGGGAATTTCGATTTCAGAGCAGGGAGTCTCTCGCTAAGCCTCCCTTGATCGAGTAAAATTTACTTTATCAAGTTTATCAAGTCAACTCCCTTTATCGAGTAAACTCGAGTTCGTGACGGGGAGGGACGTGTCTGCTCGGTCGGAGAAGCAGCGTGGCTCAGTGGAAAGAGCCCGGGCTTGGGAGTCAGAGGTCATGGGTTCGAATCCCGTCATCAGCTGGGTGACTTTGGGCAAGTCACTTCACGTCTCTGGGCCTCAGTTCCCTCATCTGTCGAATGGGGATGAAGACTGGGAGCCCCCCGCTTAGAACAGTGCTTTGCACATAGTAAGTGCTTTATAAATGCCATTATTATTATTATTATTAAGCCACTTCACTTCTCTGTGCCTCAGTTCCCTCATCTGTCAAATGGGGATGAAGACTGGGAGCCCCACGCGGGGCAACCTGATCTCCTTGTATCTTTCCCAGCGCTTAGAACAGTGCTTTGCACATAGTAAGTGCTTTATAAATGCCATTATTATTATTATTATTAAGTCACTTCACTTCTCTGTGCCTCAGTTCCCTCATCTGTTATGAGAAGCAGCGTGGCTCAGTGGAAGGAGCTTGGGCTTTGGAGTCAGAGGTCATGGTTTCAAATCCCGGCTCTGCCAATTGTCAGCTGTGTGACTTTGGACACGTCACTTAACTTCTCTAGGTCTCAGTTCCCTCATCTGTCAAATGGGGATGAAGACTGGGAGCCCCCCGCGGGGCAGCCTGATCACCTTGTATCCTCCCCAGCGCTTAAAACAGTGCTTTGCATATAGTAAGTGCTTTATAAATGCCATTATTCTTATTATTATTAAGGCACTTCACTTCTCTGTGCCTCAGTTCCCTCATCTGTCAAATGGGGATGAAGACTGGGAGCCCCCCGTGGGACAACCTGATCACCTTGTATCCTCCCCAGCGCTTAGAACAGTGCTTGGCACATCGTAAGCGCTTAACAAATGCCATCAACATTATTATTCTGTTGTACTGCACTCGACCAGGCGCGTGGTACAGTGTTCTGCACAGAGTAACTATACGATTCATTCATTCAGTTGTATTTATTGAGCGCTTACTGTGTGCAGAGCACTGTACTAAGCACTTGGGAAGTACAAGTTGGCGACGTATAGAGACAGTCCCTACCCAACAGTGGGCTCAGCCATCATCAACTGCTTTTCCATCAGCCACTCCACAGATGGAACTTCCTTTCTTCTTGTCTCAATCAATCAATCAATCAATCAATCGTATTTATTGAGCACCTACTGTGTGCAGAGCACTGTACTAAGCGCTTGGGAAGTACAAGTTGGCTACATATAGAGACAGTCCCTACCCAACAATGGGCTCAGCCATCATCAACTGCTTTTCCATCAGCCACTCTACAGGTGGAACTTCCTTTCTTCTCGTCTCAATCAATCAATCAATCGTATTTATTGAGCGCCTACTGTGTGCAGAGCACTGTACTAAGCGCTTGGGAAGTCCAAGTTGGCAACATCTAGAGACGGTCCCTACCCAACAGTGGGCTCACAGTCTAGTCTCGTCTTATGCTGTCGAGTCGTTTCCGCCCCGTAGCAACTCCACGGACGCCCCTCTCCCAGAACTCCCCGCCTCCATCCCCAATCATTCCAGGAGCGGATCCGAAGGATTTTCCCGGTCAAAATCCGGAAGCGGTTTACCGTCGCTTTCTTCCGCGGGCCTCGACCGTGGCCCGTGCCGCTGCTGCCCGGCCCGGGGGAGTTTTGAACTGTAGTGGATGGCCTTCTTTCATTCAGTCCTTTTTATTGAGCGCTTACTGTGTGAAGAGCACTGTACTAAGCGCTTGGGGGAGGACAAGTCAACGATCAACAGACATATTTACTATTCTATTGATTTTATTTTGTTAATATGTTTTGCTTTGTCGTCTGTCTCCCCCTTCTAGACTGTGAGCCCGCTGTCGGGTAGGGACCGTCTCTACGTGTTGCCGACTTGGACTTCCTAAGCGCTTAGTACAGTGCTCGGCACACAGTAAGCGCTCAATAAATACGATTGAAAGAATGAATGAATGAATGAACAGACATATTTGCTATTCTATGTATTTTATTTTGTTAATATGTTTTGTTTTGTCGTCTGTCTCCCCCTTCTAGACTGTGAGCCCGCTGTTGGGTAGGGACCGTCTCTATATGTTGCCAACTTGGACTTCTGAAGCGCTTAGTCCAGTGCTCGGCACACAGTAAGCGCTCAATAAATACAATTGAATGAATGAATGAACAGACATATTTGCTATTCTATTTATTTTCTTTTGTTAATATGTTTTGTTTTGTCGTCTGTCTCCCCCTTCTAGCCTGTGAGCCCGCTGTTGGGTAGGGACCGTCTCTCTATGTTGCCAGCTTGTCCTTCTGAAGCGCTTAGTCCAGTGCTCGGCACACAGTAAGCGCTCAATAAATATGGTTGAGTGAATGAATGCATGAACAGACATATTTACTATTCTATTTATTTTCTTTTGTTAATATGTTTTGTTTTGTCATCTGTCTCCCCCTTCTAGCCTGTGAGCCCGCTGTCGGGTAGGGACCGTCTCTAGATGTTGCCGACTTGGGCTTCCCAAGCGCTTAGTACAGTGCTCGGCACACAGTAAGCGCTCAATAAATACGATTGAATGAATGAATGAATGAACCACTTCCCAAACTAGGGATGGGAAGGACAGGCCTCTGCTCCACTCTCCCGCCCGTAGCCGAGACGGGTAGAGGACGCTGCCATCCCGAGAGGGGCTCCTTTCCTCTAGGTAGTGGAAATGGGATTCAAGTATCGGACTTCCCGTTTCTTTTTCATGAGGCATGATGAATATGAAGGAAAGCTCGTTTAATTTAGGAGCGCTCCGCTTGGAACGATTAAAGACCATTTTCTCGGGAAGATGATCGTCCTGGGGAGATTTCCGCGGCTCTGATCGCAAGAGCGAGGGTGATTTACCCAACCAAATTCTGTTCCCTTCCCCACCCCTCCAGGTTTGCCAACCCCTTCAAAGCCTTATTCATTCATTCATTCATTCAGCCGTATTTATTGAGCGCTTACTGTGTGCAGAGCACTGGACTAAGCGCTTGGGAAGTGCATTGAAGGCCCATCTCCTCCGGGAGACCTTCCCCGACTCAGCCCCCCTTTCCTCTTCTCCCACTCCCTTCTCCCGGACTTGCTCCCTTTCTTAATCCGCCCCCTCCCAGCCCCACACCAATCAATCAATCAATCAATCAATCAATCGTATTTATTGAGCGCTTACCGTGTGCAGAGCACTGTACTAAGCGCTTGGGAAGTGCATTGAAGGCCCATCTCCTCCAGGAGACCTTCCCCGACTCGGCCCCCCTTTCCTCTTCTCCCCCTCCCTTCTCCTGGACTTGCTCCCTTTTTAATCCGCCCCCTTCCAGCCCCACACCAATCAATCAATCAATCAATCGTACTTACTGAGCGCTTACCGTGTGCAGAGCACTGTACTAAGCGCTTGGGAAGTGCATTGAAGGCCCATCTCCTCCGGGAGACCTTCCCCGACTCAGCCCCCCTTTCCTCTTCTCCCACTCCCTTCTCCCGGACTTGCTCCCTTTCTTAATCCGCCCCCTCCCAGCCCCACACCAATCAATCAATCGTATTTATTGAGCGCTTACCGTGTGCAGAGCACTGTACTAAGCGCTTGGGAAGTCCAAGTTGGCAACATATAGAGACGGTCCCTACCCAACTCACAGCCTAGAAGGGGGAGAAAGAGAACAAAACCAAGCATCTTAACAAAATAAAATAAACAGAATAGATACGTCCATATCTGTCATTTCTTTATCTCTCCCGTCTCCCCCTCTAGACTGTAAGCTCGTTGTGGGCAGGGAATGTGCCTGTTTAGAATCATCAATCGTATTTACTGAGCGCTTACTGTGTGCAGAGCACTGTACTAAGCGCTTATAATAACGATGGCATTTGTTAAGCACTCGGTATGTGCAGGGCACTGGCCGCCAGCCTAGAAAGTTTGAGGTCAATTAAATGGTTTCAGTTTCCTTTGAAATGTGTCAATAGTCAAAAGGAGATCCTGATTTGGTAATTCGGAAGGCTGAACTCTGACATCTTAAAGGCTCCTCTTGTTTCTCTCCTCTTAGAGTAACAAACCAACTTGGACTTCCCAAGCGCTTAGTACAGTGCTCTGCACACAGTAAGCGCTCATTAAATACGATTGAATGAATGAATGTTCTTAGTGTTCTGCTGTCCTCCCCCAAGCGTTTAGTCCAGCGCCCGGCACACAGTAATAATGATGGTATTTGTTGAGCGCTTACTATGCGCAAAGCACTGTTCTAAGCGCTGGGGAGGTTGCAAGGTGATTAGGTTGTCCCAGGGGGGCTCACAGTCTTAATCCCCATTTTCCAGATGAGGGAACTGAGGCCCAGAGAATAATAATAATAATAATAATAATAACGATGGCATTTATTAAGCGCTTACTATGTGCCAAGCACTGTTCTAAGCACTGGGGAGGCTACAAGGTGATCAGGTTTTCACACGGAGGGGCTCACAGTTTTAATCCCTATTTTCCAGATGAGGGAACTGAGGCCCAGAGAATAATAATAATAATAACGATGGCATTTATTAAGCGCTTACCATGTGCCAAGCACTGTTCTAAGCGCTGGGGAGGCTACAAGGTGATCAGGTTGGCCCACGGAGGGCTCACAGTTTTAATCCCCATTTTCCAGATGAGGGAACTGAGGCCCAGAGAAGTGAAGTGACTTGCCCAAAGTCACACAGCTGACAGGTGGCGGAGCCGGGATTTGAACCCATGACCTCTGACTCCAAAGCCCGGGCTCTTTCCACTGAGCCACGCTGCCCAGTAAGCGCTCAATAAATACAACTGAGCAAATCTCACCAATCCGTCCCGCAGAATCCCCTTTCTCCAATGCGGTTTCGTCCCTCTGTCGTCTTGGGAAATATCTGGGGATGAAGCATAATCAGGAAGTCCGATTCCATGATTTAATACTACTAATAGCGATGGCATTTATTAAGCACTTACTGTGTGCAAAGCACTGTTCTAAGTGCTGGGGAGGTTACAAGGTGGTCCCACGGGGGGCTCGCAGGCTTAATCCCCATTTTCCAGATGAGGGAACTGAGGCCCGGAGAAGTGACTTGCCCAGAGTCACACAGCTGACAGTTGGCGGAGCCGGGATTTGAACCCATGACCTCTGACTCCAAAGCCCGGTCTCTTTCCACTGAGCCACTCTGCTTCTCTACTACTACTACTACTACTACTGCTACTACTACTACTACTACTACTACTACTAATTATTATTATTATTATTATTATGATACTTGTTAAGCACTTATAGTGCAGACTGTGAGCCCACTGTTGGGTAGGGACTGTCTCTATATGTTGCCAACTTGTACTTCCCAAGCGCTTAGTACAGTGCTCTGCACACAGTAAGCGCTCAATAAATACGACTGATTGATTTTCTGGGCCTCGGTTCCCTCGTCTGGAAAGTGGGGATTGAGATTGGGAGCCCCACGTGGGACAGGGACTGTGTCCAACTTGTTTTGCTTGTATCCATCCCAGCGCTTAGTACAGCGCCCGACACACAGTAAGTCCTTAACAAATACCGTTATTAGGGAAGCGGCGTGGCTCAGGGGAAAGAGCCCGGGCTTTGGAGTCAGAGATCATGGGTTCAAATCCTGGCTCCGCCACACGTCTGCTGTGTGACCTTGGTCAAGTCACTTAGTCAATCAATCAATCGTATTTATTGAGCGCTTACTGTGTGCAGAGCATTGTACTGAGCACTCAGGAAGTACAAGTTGGCAACAAGTTAACTTCTCTGAGCCTCAGTTACCTCGTCTGTAAAATGGGGATGAAGACTGTGAGCCCCACGTGGGACAACCTGATCACCTTGTATCCCCCCAGCGCTTAGAACAGTGCTTTGCGCATAGTAAGCGCTTAACAAATGCCACCATTATTATTATTATTATTATTATTATGTGGACACAATAAGTAGATCATGCCGTTAGCCCCCTTTTAGACTGTGAGCCCACTGTTGGGTAGGGACTGTCTCTCTGTGTAGCCAATTTGTATTTCCCAAGCGCTTAGTACAGTGCTCTGCACATAGTAAGCGCTCAATAAATACAATTGATGATGATGATGATTAGCCTAGGTCAGGAAACACGCGTGGGCTTCCAGGTCCTCCGTGGCTCTGGGTTTCCTCCCTCCTCGGAAATTCATTCGGTCGTATTTATTGAGCGCTCACTGCGCGCAGAGCACTGTACCAAGTGCTTGGGAAGTAGGGACCGTCTCTATATGTTGCCAACTTGGACTTCCCAAGCGCTTAGTCCAGTGCCCTGCACGCAGTAAGCGCTCAATAAATACGATCGAATGAACGTGCATCAGTTATTAACAGAGTTGGGCTTCTGACGTGGTGTCTTTATTGTCGTATCGGCCCTACTCAAGCCCACAAAAAAAACCAGGTTTCTTCCTCCCGGTTGGGGCGGTTTGCCCGGAACTGAAAGCCGTTCCCTCGGGCTTTGGTTTAATCAGTATTGGCCTTTTAATCAGGACCAGTCTGCCGCCGGGCCCCTCCTCGCCATCTAAATCGCCCGGAATAACGAGGCCGTCGGACACCCGAATCCGTCACGGCCCGGGGTTTCACCGGGACCGAGGCGCCGCCCTTAAAGCGCCCGCCCGAAGAGCCACTGTTGAGCTAGTTTTGCCCGCCTGACGTTCTGCCAAGAGTCATTGTCTTTTAACGCACTCGGGTCCCCACTCCATTAAGGGCCGCTTCTCTGCCAGTCAAAAGGCGGGATCCCGGGGATCGATTTTCGGACGAGGCTCCGGACCGCTTCCCGGGAAAAGCCCCCCCCCGGTTCGGCCTCGGATCCGGCGGCCGGGCGGAGCGGCCCCCCGCCGGTTCGGGTCTCCGAACCCGGAGAGTCACAGAGAGGCCCTCGCATTTCCATAAATAAATTAGGAATTCAGTGGCTCCTTCGGGCTAATCAGGGCAGGCTGATAAACCTTGCGGGCTGTTTAATAAATGAATTGTGACTGATTACCTATTAATATGGACGCCTCAGGAATTCATCCTGGGGGAAGCAGAGCAGTGAAATAGAGAGGGGCCCGGCCCCCTGGGAAATCAGGGCTTCATGTTTGCAGCTTAAATATCTCTGTGAAGTATCAATAAGGAGGTAATTGAATTTTGAACACAAACACGAGCGCCGGATGGATGAAGAGGGGAGGGGGACGCCGCCGATCACCTTTTCTCTGCCCCCTTGGTTCTCCCCTCCCCGGCTCCTCGGAGACCACTCTAGTGAAGATAGATGCTAAATCCATTAAATAAAGATTAGACTCTGTCGTGGTAGAAAATGGCAGCTTAACTAGATCCCTGGGACAACGGGGGCCTTCTGCAATCGCGAAAATTAAAATATACATTTTTAACCAGAGTGCCGTTTCCCCCAGCAGCGGTACCTGAGCGGCCGGGGAGGATTTCGACCGGCGTTTCGGTAGCTCGCCCGCTCTGGTGCCGGTGCCGAGCGTCCGGAGCGGAGGAGGCTGGCCGGCGTCATTTATTTCTTTGAGCCGTTTTGGAAAAACCACCGGCCTCGTCCCCAGGCTCGCGCCCGCCCGTGATCGGAGGGAGAGGAAGGAGACGGGGGATCCCGTGAACCGGAGTGAGGGAAACGCTTCCGGGGGCGATGGGCGACCGTCGGAGAGGAGGGTGGAGACGGGAGTAAGCGCGGCGGTGCTGAGGTTGAAGTTTCGTCGGGTTGATTTCCTCCAGATAAAGCTATCGATTTGCCACCGCCTCGATCCCGAGCCAAATGTAGCGCACGGTCACGGAAGAGGAAAAATTCACCCCGTCCGATTCTGAGGCCGCGGTGAAAGCCGTCTCTCGGGCAGTGGCAAGAAACACGCCTTCAGCCTGTCGGGAAATAATAATAATAATAATAATAATAATAATAATAATGACGGCATTTGTTAAGCGCTTACTATGTGCAAAGCACTGTTCTAAGCGCTGGAATAATGTTGGCATTTGTTAAGCGCTTACTATGTGCAAAGCACTGTTCTAAGCACTCGGGGGGATACAAAGGGATTAGGTTGTCCCACGTGGGGCTCACAGTCTCAATCCCCATTTTACAGATGAGGTAACTGAGGCTCAGAGAAGTGAAGTGACTTGCTCAAGGTCACACAGCAGACATGTGGCAGAGCCGGGATTCGAACCCCTGACCTCTGACTCCAAAGCCCGGGCTCTTTCCACCGAGCCATGCTGAAATACGAGAAGCAGCACGGCCCGGTGGAGAAAACAAGGGCCCAGACCTGGGTTCTAATCCCGACCCCCCCCACTTGGCTGCTGGGTGACCTTGGGCCGGTCACTTCCCTTCTCTGGGCCTCAGTTACCTCGTCTCTGAACTGAGGATTTAGAGTCTGAGCCTCGTTCCGTTCAGTCGTGCAGTCGTGTTCGTCGAGCGCTCACTGCGCACAGAGCCCCACGTTCGTTCATCCGTTCAGCCATATTTACTGAGCGCTTACCGTGCGCAGAGCACTGTACTAAGCGCCCGGGAAGGGCAGTTCGGCAGTAGAGAGAGACAGTCCCCGCCCACAACGGGCTTACAGTCTAGAAGACTGTGTGTCTAGCTTGATTGCCTTCTATCAACCCCAGCGCGTGGTACAGTGCCTTGGATATCGTAGGCGCTTAGCAAGTACAATTAAAAAATAAAATAAAATAGTCATAGACTACCCAAGATCTTTAAATTAGGAGTTAGGCCTCAGGCATGCCGAGCCACGGTGCTCTGAGGAACTTTGGGTAAAGACCCCGTCTCTTTGCCCGCTCGGCGATCCTCGGCGTGGAAGAACTGATTCGTCAAATATCATTATTATTCGCTCCAATTATTCCGAGAATAATCGGAAATGGCTCCCGTCGGTACGGCTTACCGCGCGGGCCTGGGAATCGGGGGACCGGACGTCTCATTTCGGCCCTGCCGCTTGCTTGCTGTTTGACCCTGGACGAGTCACTTAGCTTCCCTCTGCCTCGGTTTTCCCCTGTGTAAAATGGGGATCCATTACCGGCTCACCTCACGCCGCGCGCCCCATGCGGGATGGGGACCTAAGCTGATTATCGTGTATCTCCCCCCACCCCGTGCTGAACGCCGGGCCAATCAATCAATCGGTGATATTTATCGAGCGCTAACTGTGTGCAGAGCGCTGTGCTAAGCGCTTAGGGGAGTACGTACGTATTACTGTATTATTACTCCATTTTATTTGTACATATTTAGTCCATTTATTTTATTTTGTTTTGTTGTCTGTCTCCCCCTCTAGACTGTGAGCCCGCTGTCGGGTAGGGACCATCTCTATATGTTACCAACTTGGACTTCCCAAGCGCTTAGTCCAGTGCTCTGCACACGGTAAGCGCTCAATAAATACGATCGAAGGAATGAATGAATGCGTACGAGGCACATAGTAAGCACTTAACAAATGCCGCCACTGTATTTCACGCCCCGTCCCTCTTCAGTGGACAAATAAAGAGAACTGCTGTTCGTAGCAAAATTAATTTGCCTCTGATTTCCCGATTTTTGTGGGGGGGGTTCTGTGGGCTTTTTTGGGGTATTTGTTAAGCGCTTACTATATGTCAGACCCCTTGGGTAAGTACGAGTTAATCAGGTTGGACACAGTCCCTGTCCCTGCCTACGTAGGAGGGAGAACTGAGGCCCAGAGAAGTTAAGTGACTCACCCAAGGTCAGCCAGTCCTACTTATTGAGCGCTTACTGTGTGCGGACTACTGTACTAAGCGCTTGGGAGAGGACAACAGAACAACATGACAGTTCGGGAAGCAGTGTTGCTCAGTGGAAAGAGCCCGGGCTTCGGGGTCAGAGGTCATGGGTTCAGATCCCGGCTCCGCCACTTGTTCATTCATTCATTCAGTCGTATTTATTGAGCGCTTACTTGTCAGCTGTGTGACTTCGGGCAAGTCACTCCACTTCTCTGGGCCTCAGTTCCCTCGTCTGGGAAACGGGGGTGAAGACCGGGAGCCCCCCGTGGGACAACCCGATCACCTTGTAAGCGCTTAGAACGGTGCTTTGCACCTAGTAAGCGCTTAACAGATGCCATCGTTACTATTATATAACACACACATTCCCTGCCCGCACCGAGCGGAAGAAGGGGAGGCAGGCATTAATAATAAAAATAAATAAATTACAAACGTGGACGTAAGCAAGCATTTGGCAGAGGCTGTAAAGAGAAGTCTGGCACATTATATCACTGCGATCCATCAGTTAGGCAGTAAGTTTTCCACGGGCGGGTTTCCCTCGGACCTAATTGAATATTTTGTATCCCGTGGGCCGGCAAGGGGATAGTGTGGATGATCTTACAATCCAGTTCTGTTTTGGTCCGTTACTCCTTCACCGGGGGCTTATCGTGGATTTCGTGTTTGTTCTGCTCGGGATCGCGGCGTAGCGTGTAGCGCCCGAGACTGGGAGTGGGCAGGTCATGGGTTCTAATCCCGGCTCAGCCGTTTGTCTGCCGTGCGGCCGTGGTCAACTCATTTCACTTCTCCGGGCCTCAGTTCCCTCATCTGGAAAACGGGGATTGAGACCGTGAGCCCCGCGTGGGACAGGGACTGCGGCCAACCCAATTCGCTTGCACTTAGCACAGTGCAATTACTACGGTAAGCACCTAACAGATACCGTAATTATTAATTATTATCATACAGGTATGGTAAGCTCATTGTGGGCCAGGAACGTGTCCGTTCATTGGACTCTCCCGAGCGCTTAGTACAGTGCTGTTTACGCAGTGAGCACTCAGTAAATACGACTGGACGGCTAAATGAAAGCTCAATAAAGACCACGGATTGGTTGATTTTCGAGAGCATTGGTGGAAAAACGCCAAGTCAGCCGCGATTATAATTCTCCACAAAGAAGTTAACTCTGGAAAATGCCTTTTTCATCACCTCTTCGTACCTCCGGCCTTTTGGCCCCATTTTTCTCCTGCCTCCGTACCGTTCGTGGCTCCTCCCTGCCGGAGGTCTTCCGAGCTTTTAATTAACCTACTCTTTCCGCTGTCTTGTCGAGCAGCAATGAAAACGTTGTTTAGACCCAATCTAACACCATCTCCGGGGCTCCTCCACCAGACACCTTTCTTCCGTTTGATTTAAGGCCATTTATCAACACGCTTGGCCGTCTCCGGGCCAGTTTTCAATCCGTGTAACTGTCATAGGGCCCAGACAGTTTTAATTAATTTCGCAAGGGAGAAATCAGGAGATCCGGCAACCAACGCCTTCCTCTAATCACGTTATTTCATACCTCGGGTTCTGCTCATCCACTGACCTCCTTCTTCTATCACAAGGAAGGAATCACGCTGCTTCTCCAGAAGTAGATAGTAGATCCGGACTTGGCGGATAGAGCCCCGGCCTGGGAGTTGGGTTCTAATCCCGGCCCTGCCGCCCGTCTGCTGTGTGACGCGGGGAAAGTCACTTCACTTCTCTGGGCCTCAGTTCCCCTCCTTTGTAAAATGGGGACGAAGACTGTGGGCCCCTGGTGGGACCTGATGATTTTGGGGTCTACCCCAGAGCTTTTAACAATGCTTGGCACGTAGGAAGCACTTAATAGTTACTGTCATTATTATAATTATTTTACAGGGCATAATCCGAATGCCCAAGCTTCTGGCAGCAGAGAATAGTGGGAATCTTCTCCTCCTTCCCCCATTTGGAAGTAAAACCCCAGGTACCATTTTGTATCCCTCCAAAGACGCCCTCTTGAAAACACCTCTCTAGCATCTCTGGGGAACGAGTCTGATTTTAGGGATGTTTCCATTTGAAAATTAAATGGAGGGTGGCCACTTTTCCTTATTAACAATAATGGTATTTGTTAAGCACTTACTATGTATGAGGCACCATACCAAGCGCTGAGGCGGATAATAATGGCATTTATTAAGCGCTTACTGTGTGCAAAGCACGGTTCTAAGCGCTGGGGAGGTTACACGGTGATCAGGTTGTCCCACGGGGGGCTCACAGTCAATCCCCATTTTCCAGATGAGGTCACCGAGGCCCAGAGAAGTGAAGTGACATGCCCAAAGTCACCCAGCTGGCAATTGGCGGAGCCGGGATTCGAACCCCTGACCACTGAATCCAAAGCCCGGGCTCTTTCCACTGAGCCACGCTGCTTCTCTACAAGCAGATCGGATCGGATCCAGTCCCCCTCCCACGTGGGGCTCGCGCTCTTAATCCCCATTTTGCCGATGAGGCCCGGCGAAGTGAAGCGACTCGGCCAAGGTCACCTGAAAATCTCTCCCGGCTCCCGGCGGGAATTTGCATTCCCCTTGGGGAACTCGATCGGAGGAACGTCAAGGCCAAGGGAAACCAGGACGGTCTCCTCCGTGTCCTTATTTAGGGGGCCTAGAGTCCCCGCCGTGGGATCCGGAAAGCTCGGTTCTCTGGACACCGGGCAGCGCGGTCAGGCCCGGACGGGCCCTCCCGGGAGAGGAGCGTCGAGAGGCCCCTTTTCCGGCCTCTCCGGAGAGCGGGAATGTTCAGGGAGTCGGGCGTGGGAGGCCGATCGGGGCCTCCTATTCGAAAAACCAGTCAGGCTAGCGTCTCTCCCCGGGGAGAGGCTGCCATCGGTCTCCTCTGCTAAAAAACTAATTATCAGCCGGCAGCAAATGTCATTCAGACCAAATCCCCGCGGGCTGCAGCGTAGGTGACAAATGCTCCGCCGGAGAGGGCCAAGCTGTCTCTTGGCTTTTTAATGGATTCTGTCCGCGTGGCCGTAGAATCCCACACCGCTCCCCTCCTGGCGCCCGTTTCACCCGAACGGATGCTCCGAAGGAAGCCGCGGGCCCGAACGTTATCGATCAAGCGCTTAGTACAGTGCTCTGCACACAGTAAGCGCTCAATAAATACGATCGATGATGACCCCGCCGAGCGGAAAGGGTCGGCGGAGGAACGCCGGCGTGGGGAGGACGGGAGGGAACGATTTGCCGTTTCTCCAAAAGGGTCCCCAAGATCTTCCCACTCTGGGATTTCACCTCCGTCTTTTCGGGCCCGATTTAGGCTCAGCGCATTCCAGCCCGTCTACACCAACGGCATTCGTTGATACGCTTCCACTTGATCTGGGAATTCCGGAACCGGGATGTCTCCACGAGTACTGTCCTCGGTAATCGTTTAATCGTGGCCTTTCTTAAGCCCTCCCTAAGTGCCGAGCGCTGGGATAGATGCAGGTCCGTGGGATTGGGCAGTTCTCCATCCCACACTGAGCTCACGATCTGTTTTATCCGTATTTTAATGATGGGGCTTTCCCCCGTATCCCTGCCTGTTCCCCCATCTAACATTTAGAATAAATGTGGTATTTGTGAAGCGTTTACTACGTGCCAGGCACCGTACTAAGCGCCGAGGCAGCGTACTAACCCCGGCTCTGCCGCTTCTCTGCTGGGTGACCTCGGGCAAGTCCTCCGGGCCTCCGTTCCCTCATCTGGAAAATGGGGATGAAGACTGTAAGCCCTATGTGGGACAGGGACCGTGTCCAATCTGATTAGCTTGTATTTTCCCCAGTGCTTAGTACAGTGCCTGGCTCCGAGTGAGCACTTGACAAATGCCACAACGTAAAAACTATTGGAAAAGCCCTATTTATGAACGTGTTGGCCAAAAATTATCTGGAGTTGGAATTTCATAGAGAAGCAGCATGGCTCAGTGGAAAGAGCCCTGGCTTTGGAGTCCGAGGTCATGGGTTCAAATCCCAGCGCCGCCAATTGTCAGCTGGGTGACTTTGGGCAAGTCACCTCCCTTCTCTGGGCCTCAGTTACCTCGTCTGGAAAATGGGGATTAATCAATCAATCAATCAGTCGTATTTATTGAGCGCCTACTGTGTGCAGAGCACTGTACTAAGCGCTTGGGAAGTACAAGTTGGCAACATAAGACTGTGAGCCCCACTTGGGACAACCTGATCCCCTTGTAACCTCCCCGGCGCTTAGAACAGTGCTTTGCACATAGTAATCGCTTAATAAATGCCATTATTATTATTATTATTATGCTCTGCACACAGTAAGCGCTCAATAAAGACGATTGAACGAATGAATTTATGGGTCGACTGTACTTTCCCAAGTGCTTTGTACAGCGCTTTCCACGGTAAGCGCTCAATAAATACGACTGAATGAGTGAATGGTAAGCGCTTAACAAATACCATTAACCCCCCCCCCGCCCGAAATATAATAATAAGCATTATCTAATGCTTTCCCTCTTCCCTGATAGGCATGAGTCAACTGCAGCTCTGAATTTCTCTTTCAGTGGTCAAATCTTATCCCTAAAAATGACCTAATGTCTATTTCCCCGATTTCCCTAAGCGACACCCCGTAACCTTGATCCACCAATACAGATGGTTACTTGCTTTTAAATCAGATTATATCCAGTCACCTGGTTTTCCCGCCCCAGAAAGGAGTGAAGTTTCTTCGGCGCGACGGTGCCGATGAACCATTTACCCCCTGCCTCGTCCCTCATTTTATCTGACACGCTTGCAAATGAACAGCTTAATTAATCGCTGTAGTAATTTAGTGGGTATCCAAGTGAAACCGACCCAGTTCTGAGAGTGGTAACGAGCCGAGGCCCGACAGGTTGGGCTCCGCGGCCCGTCCGGGCGTTGACCCCCTTCTCCCCCAAACGCACCGGGAGAAATTTCGATGGCTCCGGAGCGTTGCCGCTGATTCCGTCGGGTTTGATCGCCTCCGAATGGCCTTTCCCAAGCAACCGGGATTCTCCAGGCGTCTGGAGCTCCGACTCCAGCTCCGTTCGCGTGCTGTCCCGTCTCCCGTCTCGTTGAACCATCCTCTCGGCTCCGTTCTTTTTTCCGGTCACGCGGTCGTGCGTGTTGAGCGCTTCCCGGGGGCAGAGCACATTCAAGAGGGGAATCCTGAAAAGACGGCGAGAGCTTTTCATTTCGTTCTTCTTCCCGACTTCTTCCTGAAGTCTTATGGCTAAGACTTGTTGTCAGGCGAAGCACAGACTTCCTCGGGGTTGGCTCGTTTCCTCACCAAACGGTAACTGTGTGTAGGCTGTAACGATATGTCTGTCGACTCTGTTATATTGTACTCCCCCAAGCGCTTAGTACACAGTAAGCGCCACTGATTGATTGATCGGTCTACTGCGGATCGATTCCCCTCCAAGGGACTTGGCAGGTGAACGTTTAATTCTCCCAGGCTGTAGAGTCATTCGGATCGGGAAGAGCAGGGAGCTGCGGTTCAGGAAACCCGGGATCGTTGGTTCGTTCAGTTGTATTGACTGAGCGCTTACTCCGTGCGCAACGCTGTACGGTGCGGAGCCCTGGGTTCTAATCGTGGCTCTGCCCATCTCTGCGCCTCAGTTTCCTCATCTGTAAAACAGAAACGGGGGCCGGGATATAATGAACCTCCTCTCCATTCCCCTTAGACTGTGGACCCTTCCGGGACGGGGACGCGCGGAATCTCGTCTCAACCCCGACGCTTAGTCGCGTGGCCCGGGCCTGGGAATCGGAAGGTCATGGGTTCTAATCCCGACTCCGCCACGTGTGTGCTCTGCGGCCTTGGGCGAGTCACTTTTCGCTTCCCCGTGCCTCAGTTCCCCATCTGTCAGATGGGGATGCAGACCGTGAGCCCCATGTGGGACAGGGATCGGGTCCCACCCGATTTCCTTGTATCCACCTCAGCGCTTAGTACGGTGCCCGGACTTCACAAGCGCTTAACCAACACCACGACTATTATTAATATTATTAGTGCCGCGCGTGGCGCATAGTAAGCCCTTAGTAGATACCATCGAAAGGTCGTGGAGAGTTGAATCACAACCAGGGCCCAAGACCTGCGTTAGTCGATTCTCGGTCGGACGCGGGCTTTATTTTAATTTTTCCTCGGATGGAGTAGAACTTGGCAAGAGCAGAGACCCGGGGCGTAAAATGGCCAAACAACTTCTGGCTTATGGCGATTAATTTCTCTGTGGGCAGTTACCTCCAAAGAACATGGTGATTGTGCAGCTGCAGGGAGTGGACTCAATAGCTCAGACTGTAGACAGTGTGGTTTGGCAAAAAGCTTTTCTTTTTTAAAGCGAGGAGAACGGTGAATCTTGCTGGGAAGTTCGGCCTTCCTGATAAACGCTCACAGCTCACGTGTTGGGTGCGGTGTCGGGCCTTTTTTTTTTATTTCTTAAGATATTTGTTAGGCGCTTACTACGTGCGAGGCACTGTGTTAGGCCCTGGGGTAGATAAAAGCTAATTAGGTCGGACTCGGTACTAAAAGCACAAATGATAGAAATGTCGGTCCTCTGAAGCAGCGGTCTTTGGGAATGAAGTGTTCTGTTCAAAGGCAGCGGGGCCTCGAGGAAAAAACTCGGGCCCGGGGAGTCGGAGGGCCTGAGTTCTAATCCCCGCCTGCGGTGTGACCTTGGTCAAGTCACTCGACTTCGCTTCAGTTCCCTCACCTGGAAAACGGGGATTAAACGCCACGTAGACCGTGAGCCCCATGTCCCCACGGAAGGACGGTGCCGACCTAATAGCCTCGAGCCTTTCCCGGTACTTGCGTGCAGTGCTCGGCACTCGCCGAGTGTTTCATAAAGACTTTAATTGAAAGCACCGCAATTAAGGACCCCGCTGCAGTTTGCGGAAGAAAATTAATCTCCTCGTCTAAAGAAGGGAAACCCGCGCCCTTTGTACTCTTTATTTCCCCCCAAATGGTATCCCTCTCCCTCTTCCCCCATCGCCTTTGGGATTGCCTTCGGCCCGGGGCGTTTCCGCAGACGAATGAATAAGTTTTACACCTTGCACTGGCAGCCAGTAAAATAAACCATCAAGTGGGTGATCGAAAGAGGCAGAGTGAGTTTTTATACTCCTTCCATTCCCCTCAAGGTAACGGAGGTATGTGGGAGGATTAAGGGGGAAACGAGCGAAGGGTCAGTTTATGCTGCTTTGTGATCTCGGAGCGTAAAGAAGAGTCTCGGGTCTGGGAGGGAATCGGGGATTTTGGTGAATTCAAGTACATCGCTGAATTAGACCCCGTGCTAAGCCATCTCAAAGAGGTCAAGGTTGAGAGGCGGGAAAACGGCCACAAATAAGAAGATCTGGGGCTCAGGTGCCCCCCAAGTCTGATTCCCTAAATAACGTAGTGAAAAAGAGACATTAGAAAACATCATTTCCTTACAGCTAGAAGTTTTAATATAATTAGAGCATATGTGTGTGTTTCAAAATGACTTGGTTTTATCCTGTACGTTCGCAGTTAGGCACCAAGGAAAACCATAGCTCTCTCTAATCCCCATTCCCGTTCATTCCTCTTCAGGCATTTGGTATTGGAAATTCCCGAGCACGATCAGATTCCCAAAAGCTCCCAGCCTTTCGGGGTGCTTTCTTACTGTTTTCTCGCCCCGTGGCCGAAGTAGGCCGTTCTGAAAGGACAGGAGAAATCCTTATTTTCAAAAATGGGAGAGTTGTCGAAGATCGTCGTGCTCTCAGTCCGTTCCGCAAGCCGGAAGCGCTTAGTACAGTGCTGTGCACACGGTAAGCGCTCAATAAATACGACTGATTGATTTGGAGGAGAGGATTTTGTGGACGGTGGATTGAGAGGGATAAAACTTCTGGCTCTTTTAAAGGGGATTTTCTGGGCCGAGTCCCACGGGGCTCGAGGTAAAGAATGACTGGATAGTCAGGCCGTCGCGAGCGATCAGTCTGTGGTATTTATTGAGCGCTTACTGTGTGCCGAGCACTGTACTAAGCGCCTGGGAGAGTACGATGCATGTCAGCAGACGCGTTCCCTGCCCGCAGCGAGTTTCCTGTCCGAAGACCTCCAGAACCTTTAGAGTTTGAACCCAGCTTGAAACCCAGACCCCAATTCTCCCCCTACAAACACCCGCTTCTGGCAGCGTTGAATAAACATTCGGCCGTGGCTGTCGAGGCGCTCGTGGTGCGAAGGCAGGCGTCTTAAATCTCTGTGCCGGTCATATCGAGAGGGTTATTTTAATGAAAAAATAGCGGCGCAAAGAATACCTCCTCACGGCCCAAGACACTTGATGAATCTGAGCCCAGTGTTGGCCGGATTTTGCAATTTCATGTGTTCAAGATTTGTGTTCTTTTCTCCCCCCCTCCACCCCGCGACCAGTTCAGTATTCCTGTGTGTCCTACTTGGTATCGTCAGATCTGTATTCTTAGGATGTAAAGTTCCACTTAGAAGGAGAAAAGAAAAAAACCTCAGCTCCTCTCCCCTCCCCTCCGTACACTCATTTTGTATAATATGGTAATGATATCACCGTAGCAGTAATTACGGGTCATCTTCATTTCTTTCATCCCTGCCGGTTCTGATGGCTTCATTCCTTTGACGGAGGCGATTTGGCTCCCGGGTGCTGTGATTATTTTGTTAAGCGTTATTCGAAGAGACAGGAGTGAGAGAAATTAATCAATCCAAATGCAATTAGCATCATGTTTAACCCAGTGATGGACGTCTCAAGGTGAAACAGCCGGGGGAGTTTCAGGCATTATTATTCAATCCAGTGGCTCCTATCGAAATTATAATCAAGGGAGGTTTTTATTGGCTTCGGGATGAGGAGATGGAACTCTTTCCCTGCCCCGGGGGTCAAGGAGATCCAATCTCCGTCCTCCGAGGACGCCGCCTTCTGTCACGGCCTCGGAATGGGACGGGCTAAGGAGGAATTTTGGGTTAATGTCCAAGTCGCCCGAAATCGGCTCCAATCGGATCTGCCCCGGGCCTGGGGAGTCCGAAGGACCTGGGTTCAAATCCCGGCCTCGCCCCTGGTCCGCCGTGCGACCTTGGGTGAGTCACTTCGCTCCCCTGTGCCTCAGTTGCCTCATCTGTCAGACGGGGGTGAAGCCTGGGAGCCCCGGGTGGGACCGATTTGCTTGTATCCACCCCAGCGCTTAGTACAGTGCCCGGCACAGAGTAAGCACCTAACAGTTATTATTATTATCGTTATTGAAAACAGTGTGCCCATCGCTGCAATAAATAGGATTGAATGAATTTCTTTTATTTTGTTAATGTGTTTTGTTGTCTGTCTCCCCCTTCTAGACTGTGAGCCCGCTGTTGGGTGGGGACCGTCTCTAGATGTTGCCAACTTGGACTTCCCAAGCGCTTAGTACAGTGCTCTGCACACAGTAAGCGCTCAATAAATACGATTGAATGAATGAATGGAGGCAAAACGGCGGGACCCGCGTTGGTTGTATTTGTTGGCCCGCTCGTTGGTTAAGTCCGTACCCTGGTTGTTCTTCCAAAAGCCCGGAGCTCTTGAAGTAGATTATGATTTTCATTCAGTCCATCGTATTTATTGAGCGCTTATTCAATCGTATTTATTGAGCACTTGCTGTGTGCAGAGCACTGGACTAAGCGCTTGGGAAGTAGTTGGCAACATATAGGGACAGCCCCTGCCCAACAGTGGGCTCACAATCAATCAATCAATCAATCAATCATATTTATTGAGCGCTTACTGTGTGCAGAGCACTGTACTAAGCTCTTGGGAAGTACAAGTTGGCAACATATAGAGACAGTCCCTACCCAGCAGTGGGCTCACAGTCTAAAAGGGGGAGACAGAGAACAAAACCAAACATACTGACAAAAGAAAATAAATAGAATAGATATGCACAAGTAAAATGAATAAATAAATAAATAGAGTAATAAATATGTACAAACATATATACATATATACAGGTGCTGTGGGGAAGGGAAGGAGGTAAGATGGGGGGATGGAGAGGGGTCACAGTCTAGAAGGGGGAGACAGAGAACAAAACAAAAGATATTAACAAAATAAAGTAAATAGAATCAATATGTACGAATAAAATAAATTATTGTGTGCAGAGCACTGTACTAAGCTCTTGGGAAGTACAAGTTGGCAACATATAGAGACAGTCCCTACCCAACAGTGGGCTCACAGTCTAAATGGGGGAGACAGAGAACAAAACCAAACATACTAACAAAATAAAATAAATAGAATAGATATGCACAAGTAAAATGAATAAGTAAATAAATAGAGTAATAAATATGTACATACATATATACAGGTGCTGTGGGGAAGGGAAGGAGGTAAGATGGGGGGATGGAGAGGGGTCACAGTCTAGAAGGGGGAGACAGAGAACAAAACAAAACATATTAACAAAATAAAGTAAATAGAATAAATATGTATAAATAAAATAAATTATTGTGTGCAGAGCACTGTACTAAGCGCTTGGAAAGTCCAATTCATTTTCATCAGCCCCGCTTTTCAGACTCTCAAAGCATCAGGCGGCTGACGGTCTTGTTCAAAGGCAAGAGGCCCATTTCTTCTCTATGGTGTTTGTGAAGCATTTACCGTGTGCCAGCAATGTTTGGGTAGTGAGTAAGAGGATTTATTGTTGTATTTTATCAGTCAGTCAATCGTATTTATTGAGCGCTTATTCTCCCAAGCACTTAGTACAGTGCTCTGCACACCGTGAGCCCTCAATAAATACGACTGAGTGAATGAATCGGGCCAAAATCGGGCAAGCCTCCATCCGAAAGCAAAATTGTTCGGCCTATCTGGCCATTAAAATGCCTCTTTTTCAATCTTTTGGTGTTTTGACCGACGCTGTCCATATTTCGTATTTCTCCTTGGAATTCCGTATTCAGAGAGGATCAATCTTTTGGCCTTGTTCATCCTGTTCTAGAAGACCGTTAAGATTTTCTGTCCTGATTGCCGTTCGCATTTGCAGACCTGGGCCGAAGGACCTTGTCACAGCGCTTAAAACGCGTAGTAAGCGCTTAACAAATACCATCATCATTATTATTATTATTATTATGGAGATATGAAGAGTGAACAAAGGCGCAGGAAATCAAAATGGGCTGTATTGGGGGTTTTAAAAAAATTATACTGTCTAGAACTCCTCCTGAATCCTATCTGAGCCCACTGTTGGGTTTGGATTGTCCCTATGTGTTGCCAACTTGTACTTCCCAAGCGCTTAGTACAGTGCTCTGCACACAGCGCTCAATAAATACGATTGATTGATTGATCTGTAGTTTAGACTGTGAGCCCACTGTCTTTTAGACTGTGAGCCCACTGTTGGGTAGGGACTGTCTCTATATGTTGCCAACTTGTACTTCCCGAGCGCTTAGTACAGCGCTCTGCACACAGTAAGCGCTCAGTAAATACGATTGATTGATTGATGGATCTGTAGTTGGCGCGTCTTTCTACGTGGATCTGTTTAAAGATTGGTGGGAGAAGAGCCACCAGAGAAGCGGCGTGGCTCAGCGGAAAGAGCCGGGGCTTTGGAGTCCGAGGTCGTGGGTTCAAATCCCGGCGCCACCAGCTGTCAGCTGTGTGACTTGGGCAAGTCACTTCACTTCTCTGGGCCTCAGTTCCCTCATCTGGAAAACG
Organism: Tachyglossus aculeatus; assembly: GCF_015852505.1. Taxonomy (NCBI): domain Eukaryota; kingdom Metazoa; phylum Chordata; class Mammalia; order Monotremata; family Tachyglossidae; genus Tachyglossus; species Tachyglossus aculeatus. The sequence goes on along the minus strand of NC_052088.1, from coordinate 42,035,699 downwards.
GGGCTGAAGACCGTGAGCCCCCCGTGGGACAACCTGATCACCTTGTAAGCTCCCCAGCGCTTAGAACAGTGCCTTGCACATAGTAAGCGCTTAATAAATGCCATTATTATTATTATTATTAGAAAAAACATCTCTGAGCAACCAGGGCTACAGGTTATAATAATATCTCAAAGTCTCCCGTCTCTGGAGGTTAATAATAATGATGGTATTTGTTAAGCGCTTACTACGTGCTAAGCGCTGGATGAATTGCCTTGCAAATCACTCCCCTTCTCCGGGCCTCAGTTCCCTCATCTGTAAAATGGGGGTTAAGACCGTGGGCCCCACGTGGGACAAGGACCGCGTCCAATCTGATGAACGTTTCCGGCCTGTTTTTTTGAACGTTCAAACCCAAAGACCCCTCATCATCAATCATCAGTCGTATTTATTAATAATAATAATAATAATGCTGGCATTTGTTAAGCGCCTGCTATGTGCAAAGCACTGTTCTAAGCGCTGGGGAGGAGAGCTTATTGAGCGCTAACTGTGTGCAGAGCACTGTACTAAGCGCTTGGGAAGTACAAGTTGGCAACAGACCATGAACTCGCTGTGGGCAGGGAATGTGCCGACTCTGCCCGGCGTCCTCTCCCAGGCGCTTAGCACACTCACTCATTCATTCATTCATTCAATCGGATGTATATTGAGCGCTTACTGCGTGCGCAAAGCACTGAACTAAGCGCTTGGACGATAAACAGATAGATTCCCGGCCCACATAGTAAGCGCTCCATAAAAACCACGGATAGGGGAATCGGTCGGTATAGGCAGGCCTCTCCGGAGCAGGAATCCTCCCTGGGGATGGCGGGAACGGAAATATCACGGATTTACTATCCCGCGGTGGAAGGAAAAAAACGAAAAGTTACTTAACCTTTCAATTGCTCCCGACGTAAAGACGGGGCAGGGTTTGCCAGGCAATCTCCCGGAAGTTAAAAATCCGGGAAATCTTTTCCGTCATGAAAGCCGTATGTCACGGGGAAAAGGATGCGGAGGGGCTGGCGAGGAGGCGGGATCTCCCAAGAGAGCCTTAGTCCGGTGCTCTGCACATAGTAAGCGCTCAATAAATACGATTGATGATGATCTCGTCGGCCAGGACGGCTGCCGGCGATCCCTCATCCCTTGGAGGAAATGGATCCGTGCCCCGGAATCTTTCCCAACCGGCCGTCGCGGAATGGGCGGCAAGAGGCGGGCTTGGAGGCGGGAAAGGCGAGGCGGGCGGCCCGGGCCTGAGAATCAGAAGGACCTGGGTTCTAATCCCGGCCCGTCCGCTCAGACACCTCGGGCAGGTCACTTCACTTCCCTGGGCCTCGGTTCACTCACCTGTCAAATGGGGGTTAAGACCGTGAGCCCCATGTGGGGCTCGTATCAATCAGTCGTATTTACCGAGCGCTCACCACGGTGCGGGGCACTGTACTGAGCGCTTGGGAGAGTGCGGTGCAGCAGTTGGCAGACACGTTCCCCTGCCCCTAACGAGCTTCCATCTACCCCGGCCTGGCACCTAGGAATCACTTAAAAAATGCCATAAAACAAACCAACCGACAGACAAAAAGCTGCAGCATTGAGGCTTGGGAATTCATAAAGAAGAAATCAGATTAAACTGTGTTTCCCCTCTCCGTTGCTTGGCTCATTTGGGGCAGGAATGAGTCTGTTGTGTAGTTACGTCGTCCTCTCCCAAGCGCCTAGTCCAGTGCTCTGCGCACAGCAAACGCTCCACCCCGCCACTTGTCCGCTGGGTGACCTTGGGCAGGTCATTTAACTTCTCTGGGCCTCAGTTCCCTCGTCTGGAAAATGGGGATGAAGACCGGGAGCCCCCCGAGGGACAGGGACCAGCTTGTGTCTACCCTAGCGGTTTAGTGCAGTGCCCGGCACACAGTAAGCGCTTAAGAAATACCATCAAAAACCAAAAAGATGATTGATTGATTGATTGATGATTGATTGATTGACCTCTCAGGGCTGAGAGCCCTGACCACGTTGTGTTTCGGAGGCCAAGGGGTTGCGGTTCTGGTCTCTTTGTCTCTAGCATTCTCCTGGTTTGGGAAGCGCGTTGTGGGCAGGGAATGTGTCTGTTTCTTGTTGTATTGTCCTCTCCCAAGCGTTTAGTACAGTGCTCTGCACCCAGTAGACGCTCAGTGAATACAATTTAATTAAGGGAAGGGCCAGTCTCTTCAGGGGCCAGAACTCTGGCCTCTGTCGTGGAGAGACTCAGGAGGTGAGGGAGAAAGCCCATCGCTCAACTTTTAGAAGAACTTCCACCCCTGTGGACTCTTAAGCGCTCAATAAATACGATTGATTGATTGATTGATTAAAATAACAGTTTCCCAAGGGCCTGCCCCGCTAGGAAAAATGTATGAGTTAATGCCACGCCGGTAGTGTCCACTGTAATAATAATCATGATACTTGTTAAGTGCTCACTATGCGCCAAGCACTGTTCTAAGCGCCGGGGTCGAGACAGGGTAACGGGGTCGGGCCCGGCCCCTGGCCCACGTGGGGCTCCCGGTCTTCACCCCCGTTTTCCAGATGAGGGAAACTGAGGCCCAGAGAAGCGAAGCGACTCGCCCGGGGTCACACAGCAGACACGGGGCGGAGCCGGGATGAGAACCCAGGGCTTTCCGAATCCCAGGCCCGGGGTCTACCCACTACACCGCCCTGCCTCTCACTGCGGTCATGAGCCCGCTGTGGGGTAGGGACCGTCTCTATATGTTGCCAACTTGTACTTCCCAAGCGCTTAGTACAGTGCTGTGCACACAGTAAGCGCTCAATAAATACAATTGATTGATTGATTGATTACAGTGGCGGTGGCAGGGTGGCTTCTGAGCTTGGCTGTTCCAAATGTGCGTTCGAGATTCCCGGTTAGGAAGATCAACCGGTCAGTCGTATTTACTGAGCGCTTGCTGTGTGCAGAGCACTGTACTAAGCGCCCGGGCGAGTACAGCACCGCAACGTAACAGACACTTTCCCTGCCCGTAACGAGCGGACGGTCTAGAGGGAGAGACCGACGTGAACAGAAATAAATTAATTCCGGGTATATACAGAGGTGCCCTGGGGGTTGGGAGGGATGAGTTGAGGGAACAAGGCAGAGTGACGCGGAAGGGAGTGGGATCATTGGGTGGGATCCGGTTTGAGACGGAATCCTTGCCCACCGTGGGGAATTTTTCCAATCAATCAATCAATCAATCGTATTTATTGAGCGCTTACTGTGTGCAGAGCACTGTACTAAGCGCTTGGGAAGTACAAATTGGCAACATATAAAGACAGTCCCTACCCAACAGCGGGCTCCCAGTCTAAAAGGGGGAGAAAGGGAACAAAACCAAACATACTAACAAAAATCCAGAAGGCGAAAGGGAGACGGGTGAAGAGAAAGGCTAATCCCAGCACCGTTGTAAATCTTCCCAGGACCTTGGGACTACGCTCTCGGAAAGAGGAGCGAGAAGGAAGGAAAGGGGACCCGGAATAATAGAAATAAAAATAGATTTTATTTTCTCTCTCTCTTTAGCCGACCTTAGGGGGGGAAAGGAATCTGGGGTCCCTGAGGGATTGTTTGGCGGCTGGCGTGCGGGAGAGAGACGGGGAGAGGGAGAGAATATGTGAGTGTGTGCGTGTAAGAGGAAAGCGGAATAGCAGAAGGCTGTCTCCTGCTCCTAATGGGATTTTGTAGCAGCATGTGTGAGTTTGTTTCAGAAGTCAGAAATGAACAGATGTTGGTATAAATTACCTCTGTGTCTGATGTCTTGCAAATTAAAAGCGCGGTTGGCATCGCTAAACAATTTCACCGGGGCTGGGAGGGAGGGGGCCGGCGGGCGGCGATTACCGAAGCAGGTCGGGAAGAATCCTTAAGCCGCGGCCGAGCCGGAGAGCCAGGATAAAGAAGCGAGGAATAACAGGAGAGGTCCGCGAATTAATCGGCGATGTTAACATCTCCGCTGACAAGGGAACGGGAGAGCCCCTGCCCCGAAGCGGCCCACCGTAATTCCTCCCCGCGCCCGCGGAAGGGGACGGGGGCTCGCCCCCTGATTTACGGGGGGGACGGTCCTCACCGGGGAGCCAAGGTGTCAGCGTTCGTATATCTCCTATATGGGACTCCTGGCTCGGGAAAAGTTTCTCCTCTCCCGGGCGGAGGGTGAGGCCTTTCCCATGACTTCTCCTTTTCCGGAGGCGCCCCGCCGCCCCAGGTTGGGAGGTGGGGCGGTGAGGAGTCAATCAATCCATCAATCAGTCGTATTGATTGAGCGCTTACCGTGTGCAGAGCGCTGGACTGAGCGCTTGGGCAGTCCAAGTTGGCAACATAGAGAGACAGATAGCGGGCCGGGGTGGCCGAAAGGGCAGCCCGATCGCAGCGTTCCTGCGGGAAGCCCTCCCGTTTTCATCGGAAGAGCCTCAGTTACCTCGTCTGTAAAATGGGGATTAAGACTGGGAGCCCCACGGGGGACAACCTGATCATCTTGTGTCCCCCCCAGCACTTAGAACAGTGCTTTGCACATAGTAAGCACTTAACAAATGCCACCATCATCATTATTATTATTATTATTATCGGAAACGCCGTCGGGATCCGGGTTCAATCCCGTCCCGCCGGAGAGCAATAAGAAGTCGGCGACCGTCCCCGTTCGGGGGACGTGGCCAGCGGGCCGGGGGTCCTGGAGTGCCATGCTGGTTGTAACAAGGCCGCAGGAGATCGGATTCGAGGGCCTAGTCCAGTGCTCCGCACACAGCAAGCGCTCAATAAATGCGCTTGATTTATTAATAAATACGATTATCAATAAATACGATCGATTGAGGGCAGGCGTGGATTTGGTAGCGTCCGGGGCGATGCTCGGTAGCCAGCGGGGCCTCAGGGCCCGGGTTCAGGGTGGCTCCACTCCGGGCAGCCTCCGCTGACTGTGAGAAGCAGCTCGGCCCAGGGGGTAAGAGCCCATCCTGGGGTTCAGAAGGCCCTGAGTTCGAATCTGCGCTCCGCCACTTGTCTGTTGGGTGACCCCGGGGAAGTCGCTTCCCTGCTCAATAAATACGCGTGAATGAATGAATGAATGAATGAATGAAAAGACTGTGATCCCCACGTGGGACAACCTGATGACCTTATATCCTCCCCAGCGCTTAGAACAGTGCTTTGCACATAGTAAGCGCTTAACAAATGCCAGCATTATTATTATTATTATTATTCCCTGGGCCTCGGTTACCTCATCTGGGAAACGGGGATCGAGACCGTGAGCCCCGTGGGGGACCGGTTTGCTTGCGCCTGAGAGAAGCAGCGTGGCTCGGGGGGGAGAGCCCGGGCTTTGGAGTCAGAGGTCGTGGGTTCAAATCCCGGATCTGCCAGTTGTCAGCTTTGGGCAAGTCGCTTCACTTCTCTGGGCCTCGTTCCCTCATCTGTAGAATGGGGATGAAGACTGTGAGCCCCCCGTGGGACAACCCGATCACCTTGTATCCCCCCCAGCGCTTAGAACAGTGCTTTGCACATAGTAAGCACTTAATAAATGTCATTATTATTATTACATTATTCTCTAGGAGTCAGTTCCTTCATCTGTAAAATGGGGATTATATTATTCTCTAGGAGTCAGTTCCTTCATCTGTAAAACGGGGATGAAGACTGTGAGCCCCTCGTGGGACAACCTGATCACCTTGTAACCTCCCCAGTGCTTAGAACAGTGCTTTGCACCATAATAAGTGCTTAACAAATGCCATTATTATTATTATTATTATTATTATCTACCCCTGCGCTTAGTACAGTGCCTGGCACATAGTGCTTAACAAATATCATTATCATTATTATTACTATTATTACTCTGGTGGGCACAGAACCAGCAGGGCCTCATAGCTGTGTTCTAGTAAGTGCTCAACAAATATCATTATCGTTATTATTACTGTTATTACTCCGGTGGGCACAGAACCAGCAGGGCCTCGTAGCTGTGTTCTAGTAAGTGCTTAACAAATATCATTATCATTATTATTACTATTATTACTCTGGTGGGCACAGAACCAGCAGGGCCTCGTAGCTGTGTTCTAGTAAGTGCTTAACAAATATCATTATCATTATTATTACCGTTATTACTCTGGTGGGCACAGAACCAGCAGGGCCTCGTAGCTGTGTTCTAGTAAGTGCTCAACAAATATCATTATCGTTATTATTACCGTTATTACTCCGGTGGGCACAGAACCAGCAGGGCCTCGTAGCTGCGTTCTAGTAAGTGCTTAACAAATATCATTATCATTATTATTACTGTTGTTACTCCGGTGGGCACAGAACCAGCAGGGCCTTGTAGCTGTGTTCTAGTAAGTGCTTAACAAATATCATTATCGTTATTATTACTGTTATTACTCCGGTGGGCACAGAACCAGCAGGGCCTCGTAGCTGTGTTCTAGTAAGTGCTCAACAAATATCATTATCGTTATTATTACCGTTATTACTCTGGTGGGCACAGAACCATCAGGGCCTTGTAGCTGTGTTCTAGTAAGTGCTTAACAAATATCATTATCGTTATTATTACTGTTATTACTCTGGTGGGCACAGAACCAGCAGGGCCTCATAGCTGTGTTCTAGTAAGTGCTTAACAAATATCATTATCATTATTATTACCGTTATTACTCTGGTGGGCACAGAACCATCAGGGCCTTGTAGCTGTGTTCTAGTAAGTGCTTAACAAATATCATTATCGTTATTATTACTGTTATTACTCTGGTGGGCACAGAACCAGCAGGGCCTTGTAGCTGTGTTCTAGTAAGTGCTTAACAAATATCATTATCATTATTATTATTATTATTATTACTCTGGTGGGCACAGAACCAGCAGGGCCTCGTAGCTGTGTTCTAGTAAGTGCTTAACAAATATCATTATCATTATTATTACTGTTCTGTGCTTCGGAGGGAGGAAAGAAGGAGAACCGGCGGTGGAAGCATTTATCAGCGTGGCCTAGTGACTGGACATCGGGACCGGAAGTCCGAAGGACCGTCTTTCCAATCCCGGCCGCTTGTCCGCTTCCGCGTGCCTCAGTTCCCTCCTCTGTAAAATGGGCATTAAGACGGCGAGCCCCGCTGTGGGCAGGGAACGTGTCCGCTAAGTCGGCCGTGCTGGACTGTCCCAAGCACTTAGTACAGTGCTCTGCGCGTAGTACTAAGAGAAGAAGCAGCGTGGCTCAGTGGAAAGAGCCCGGGCTTTGGAGTCAGAGGACACGGGTTCGAATCCCGGCTCCGCCGCCTGTCTGCTGTGTGACCTTGGGCAGGTCACTTAACCTCTCGGAGCCTCAGTTCCCTCATCTGTAAAATGGGGGTGATGACTGTGAGCCCCACGCGGGACAACCTGATCACCTTGTATCCCCCCCAGCGCTTAGAACAGTGCTTGGCACATAGTAAGCGCTTAACAAATGCCATCATTAGTAGTACCTCAGTAAATACCATCGATTGATCCCGTAGTCCGAGAAGCGGCGTGACTCAATTGGAAGGTCCCGGGCCTTGGAGTCAGAGGTCGTGGGTTCAAATCCCGGCTCCGCCGCTTGTCAGCTGGGTGACTTCGGGCAAGTCACCTCACTTCTCTGGGCCTCAGTTCCCTCATCTGTAAAATGGGGGTGAAGGCTGTGAGCCCCCCGCGGGACGATCCGATCACCTTGTATCTCCCCCAGCGCTTAGAGCAGTGCTTTGCACATAGTAAGCGCCCCCTTTTAGGCTGTGAGCCCACTGTTGGGTAGGGACTGTCTCTATATGTTGCCAATTTGTACTTCCCAAGCGCTTAGTACAGTGCTCTGCACATAGTAAGCGCTCAATAAATACGATTGATGATGATCACCTTGTATCTCCCCCAGCGCTTAGAGCAGTGCTTGGCACATAGTAAGCGCCCCCTTTTAGACTGTGAGCCCACTGTTGGGTAGGGACTGTCTCTATAGGTCGCCAATTTGTCCTTCCCAAGCGCTTAGTACAGTGCTCTGCACACAGTAAGCGCTCAGTAAATACGCTTGATTCATTTCATTTCATTTAATCGTATTTATTGAGCGCCTACTGTGTGCAGAGCACTGTACTAAGCGCTTGGGAAGGACAATGATGGTGATGAGTTGAGGGACATTGGAAGACTTTGCAGCCACTGACTCTGCCTAGGCCCACTAGAACCTGAAACTCATTCAGGGCAGGGAACGCGCACTCCCGGCTCTGTTAAAACGTACTCTCCCGAGCGCTTAGCACAGCGCTCTGCGCCCAGGAAGCGCTCGGCAGATACCGCCGATCGAAGTACATGAGCGTGTGGTGGGCAGGGAACGTGCCTACCAACCCTGTTGGCGTGTCCTCTCCCAAGCGCTTAGTCCGGCGCTCCGCTCCCAGTCGGCGCTCAGTAAACGCGGTTGATCGATTGATGGATTGTTCTCCGTCCCCCCCTTTTAGACCGTGAGCCCGCCGTCGGGCAGGGACCGTCTCGAGACGTTGCCAGTTTGGACTTCCCAAGCGCTTAGTCCAGTGCTCTGCCCGTAGTAAGCGCTCAGTAAATACGATTGATGATGATGGTGATCCAGCTGGGATAGCCGCGGGACCCGGCTTTGCGCACAGACCCCGGAGAGGTTCGGCGAGGCAGATGGGATCGAGGACGTCCTTCCAGGGAGTGTTTCGCTCCCATTTCGGGGCCCCCCGGGTGGGAAAGTAGCCGGATAAACCCCGGGTAACTACAGCATTCAGAGATTGATGATGCCGAGAGTCCGAGAGAGGTGCATAAACCCTGCCTGGCTATATCAAATATCTAGGAACTGACAAATACCGAGGGAGAGGAGACCAAAGCTCCATAAACCCTATTTTATCGCCACCATCCAGAGGGAAGATAAACCCCGTCCTATTACAGCATCCGGGGGCGGCTCCGGGAGAGGGGGGGAAACGGTCTCTGATTCTGATTTGGGATCGCAAACCTCCGGGGAACTGATTGCCGAGAGAATCCGTCAGATGGGAGCGTTCAAGAGCAACCCCCCCGATACGGAGGGAACGCGTTCTAGATGACATTATTCGGAGATGGATGACGGAGAGGGAGAGGAGATATTCCTTTTCCTGCTGGAGAATTCCCTTGGGATCCCTTAAAGGTGGCTGGAGAATTAATTACCTATTAGAATCGTTGCAGATCTTTTAAAGGCCCCAGCCTCTTACGCGAATTCAGAACTCTGTCGGGCTCTTTTAAAACGCTTTTTTTGTGTGTCCTTTTCTTATGGCATTTGCGAAGCGCTTACTACCTGCCATTCATTCATTCAGTCGTATTTATTGAGCGCTCACTGTGTGCAGAGCACTGGACTAAGCGCTTGGGAAGTCCAAGTTGGCAACATACAGAGACGGTCCCTACCCGACAGTGAGCTCACAGTCTAGAAGGGGGAGGCAGAGAACAAAACAAAACATATTAACAAAATAAAATAAACAGAATAAATATGTACAAATATGTACAGACACCGTACTGAGCACTGGGGTAGAAGCAAGATATCAGGTCAGACCCAGTCCGCGTCCCACACGGGGCTCACGGTCTTAATCCCCGTTTTACAGAGGAGGCAACTGAGGCCCAGAGAAGTGAAGTGACTTGCCCAAGGTCACCCAGCAGACAGTGACCTGGCTACCTACTTGACTGAGAAAATGGAAATTGTCTGGTGAAACATCTCCCCTGGTCCTCTGCAGTCTCTCTCCCGCCTCCTCTCAAAATCCACCCCCTCCACTCCACCTGCGACTCCGATCCCATCCCGTTACTCCTTATCAAAGCCCCTGCCTTCTTCCCTCCCTTAACCTCCATCTTCAACCGTCTCCGATGGCTTCTTCCCCACTGCTTCCAAACATGCCCGTCTCTCCGCATCTTAAAAAACCCCTCCTTTGCCCCCACGGCTCCCTCCAGTTATCGCCCCCTCTCCCGCCTACCGTTCCTCTCCAAACTCCTCGAGCGAGTTGTCGACATCCACCGTCTCGAGTTCCTCTCCTCCGATTCCCTCCTTGACCCCCTCCGATCTGGCTTCCGTCCCCTTCACTCTAGAGAAACCACCCTTTTGAGGGTCATCAATGATCTCCTTCTTGCCAAATCCAACGGCCTCTACTCCACCCTAATCCTCCTCGACCTCTCAAACGCCTTCGACACCGTCGACCGTCCCCTTCTCCTGGGATCGTTCTCCGACGCCGTCCTCTCCTGGTGCTCCTCCCTTATCTCTCTGGCCGCTCATTCTCTGTCCCTTTCGCGGGCTCCTCCTCTGCCTCCCACCTCGACTGGGGGGGTCTCTCTGGGTCCCCTCCTCTTCTCCATCTACACCCACTCCCTTGGAGAACTCGTTCGCTCCCCACGGCTTCAACCCCCACCCCTATGCGGATGATTCCCAAACCTCCATCTCCGGCCCTGATCTCTCTCTCCCTCCCTGCAGTTCTCACATTTCCACCTGCCTTCAGGACATCTCTACTTGGATGTCCCACGGTCACCTTAAACGTATCTAAAACGGAATTCTTTATCTTCCCACCCAAACCTTATCCTCCTCGCGATTTTCCCAGCACCGCAGATGGCCCCACCGTCCTTCCTGTCTCACAGACCCATCACTTGGGCCTTATCCTCGACTCTCTCGCACATTCGATCCGTCACTGAACCCTGTCGGTTCAACCTTCACCACATTGCTGGAAATCCACCCTTTCCTCTCCATCTAAGCTGCTACCACATTAATCCAAGCACTCATCCTATCCCGCCTTATCGGCCTCCTTGCTGACCTCCCAGCCTCCTGTCTCTCCCCACTCCAGTCCATACTTCGCTCTGCTGCCCGGATCATTTTCCGACAAAGATGTTTAATCCGCGTTGCCCCGCTCCTCAAGAGCTGCCGGGGGCTGCCCACCCACCTCCATATCAAACAGAAACTCCTCACCATCCCACCGTCTGGGGCCTCTCAGCCCCACAACACTTACATATATATCCGTATTTGATTTATTCTTATTAATGTCCGTCTCCCCCCAGACTGTAAGGCCTTTGCCGACAGGGAACGTATCTGCTATATTGTTATTGTGTCCTCCCCCAAGCGATTAGTACAGCGCTCTGCGCACAACAAGTGTGCGGTAAATAATAATAATAATGATGGCATTTGTTAAGCGCTTACTACGTGCAAAGCACTGTTCTAAGCGCTGGGGAGGATACAAGGTGACCACGTTGTCCCACGTGGGGCTCACAGTCTTCATCCCCGTTTTCCAGATGAGGTAACTGAGGCTTAGAGAAGTGACTTGCCCAAGGTCACACAGCAGGCATGTGGGGGAGCCGGGATTGGAACCCATGACCTCTGACTCCCAAGCCCGGGCTCTTTCCACTGAGCCGCGCTGCTTCTCTACAACTTGTTAAACGCTTACTATGTGCCAAGCACTGTTCTAAGCGCCGGGTAGACACGTGGTGATCGGGTTGTCCCACGAGGGGCTCACGGTCTTGATCCCCATTTTCCAGATGAGGTAACTGAGGCACCGAGAAGTTAAGCGACTTATCCAAGGTCACACAACGGTCAAGTGGCAGACTGGGGATTAGAACCCACGTCCTCCGACTCCCAAGGCTGTGCTCTTTCCACTGGACCACGTTGCGGCGGAGCCGAGATTAGAACCCAGGTCCCGGGCGAAGCTGCTTCTCCCAGGCCACATTGCCGGGCAGGGGACATGTCTGTCGTATCGTTCTGTCGTCCCTTCCCAAGCCCTTAGCGCGGTGCTCTGCACCCAGTAAGCGCTTAATAAGTACGATCGTCGGCCCGACAGACTGGAGGAAGCCTACGGTTTTCTCGGATTTCCGTTTTCCACTTTAATTCCGCAGGTCGTCTCCATCCCCAGATGCCCCGGCGATTTTTAACCTCTCTTCCCTTTACGATTTCGTTTCAGCCAGAGAGATGACCCGGGGGAAATTCCTCAACATCCTGGAGAAGCCGAAGAAGTAGCCGCCGAGCGCCCCGCGGGCCCGAGAGAAGTTCCGGCCGTTCGCGTTCTCGCCCGTCGATGCCCATCCGACCCCCACCCGGCTGCTTTCTCTGGATGGAGTGAGCTTCCAGGAGAGAATTTCCCCGGGCTTCCACGCTTAGGATGTTAGGCGGAAGAACGGGAATGGCACCGCCCCCGTCGTTCCATTCGCTTTCCAGCTCTGCCCTCTCGTCCCCGGCCGCGGTTTCCCTGGGGATTCATCCAGGGGACGAAGACCTGCTGCTTCCTTTCTGGAAGTGACCCGGATTCAATAGGGAAACCTCACCCTCCCCTCTCCCCAGTATCCCAACCGGTTGGGGTCCCGTTGAACGGAACCCCGGCCCGGCCGACGACGTCGGCCGACGTCTTGGCGATCGGTAGCTATTTCCCAGTGCGACTCGATTCCGTAGGGAAAGTTAATTCGGGGGCTCGGGGCGTAATGAGACGATCGGAGCAGGCCAGCTAGAGTCCGTACACGCCGTGGGTCACGGGAGGGCTGGTCGCTACCCTCTAACCCGCCAAGAAGTGACCCTTTATAAGCATTTCCCGTCACTTGAGAAGTCAGAGACTTCCAACCGTTCGCCTCCCTTCTGTGAATTTCCCGAAACCCGGGGAGAGCGTTTGTTTTTTAGAGGGGGCCCTTGCCCAGGGGCACCTCAGGCCGTTACCAAGTGCCTTCGGAGAGTCAAAGCCACTTTGGGGGGTGACGGAGGACTCCCCCGCTTTTCCCTTCCGTAGCAGTTTTGGCCAAGGGGGCCCGGCCCAGGAAAGATGGGAGAAAATGACCGTGCGGTCAGAGAAGGGTCAGCTTTCAGTCGCCGAAGAGAGGCGGGAACCACAGGGGCGGGTGAGCCGTAGATTTTAAAACGAGCCCGAGGTAGAGAAGAGCAGCTTAGAAAGCGTCCCCACTTGCCTTTAAGGAAGGGAGCGAGGCAGAGGGGAAGCGGGAGCATCGGGGATCACCAAGGTCGCCCTTCCTGTCAGGGCTGCAGCACCATCGAAGGGGGCTTTGGGCCTCTTCCATCTTCCCGACCGCACCGGGGTCCGTGCGAAGCGTGATTATGTGTAGAGCGTCCCACGGTGAGAAGCTTCATTTCCACAGGCTCCCGTAGCCGGGTTCAATTCTCCGGGGTGGATAGACTTACTGAGCTAAGGGCTTTCTCCCAGTTTTCTCTGCAGAGTCCTTATTTGACCAGTTTCTGGCCTTCAGGACTCTGAGAACTGTAGCGAGAGGGATCACGGGGGCCGTAGCTTGTCCGCATCTTGGTTCCCTCTCCTTTCAACGCGGGAAGAGCTTCGGACCTGCAGAGTTCTGTTAGCCGCGGGGGGAGAAAACGAAACATAAGGAAAACCCTTCCACGGGCTTTGTCTCTTGGTAAGCGGTCTCTCAAAACAGATGAGAACTCTTAGAGGACCACGCCTGAGGAAAAAGAAACTGGGAAACCAAGGGAAGCGTGAGGAACGGGAAGGGAAAACTGCCCCGTCGTTGCCGGTTAGATTTGGCTTAGAGACGTAGTTTTTAAAAGTTTTTAGAAAGGCCTGCCTCACGGGAAGCGGCTGATTTCTGAACGTGGGAGAGAAACAAGGCCAGACTTATTTTTGGTTCCTTCTTCCTCGGTTGTTTCGGAGAGCTGAGAACTTTGGCCCATTTTAAACGCCCGGGGAAATCTGTCGTTGTAGGGAAAAGGCCAATAAAAGGCCAAAATATTCCCCCAACTCCTGTCTTCAATCCGCAAGCTAAAACTTGTAACCGATAGGCCCCCTCAGCTGTCGATCCCGTTTCTTTTACCATTTCCCCTCCGTCAGGACTAAATCTTCCTTTACAGTGCAACCCACAGACGCTTTAGAATTACAGTATTTATTTATTTTGCCCTTAGAGATGTTAATGATGTATTTTTATACTGATAATATAATTGCACGTATGCCTCGCCAGCGCGCGCGTGCACTTAGAGGATTGCAATCTGTATATCGTGGTCTCTGTGCTTGCAATAAACCCGGTGTCGCGGTTTACGGCTTAGTTTAGGGTTTTATGAAAGCACCCGTTGACCTAGTAGACGCCTAGAACTTCCCTGATGGGATAATTCTGCCGCTTTTTCCAGCCGCCGCCTTTATGAACTCCGCTGGACGTTCGACGTTTGAAAACTTTGGGCTCCTCGGAGAAATGTATTGCTGCAATGCAGTCAAGTTGTAATCGGATTTGGTTGTGAATAATCAGGCCTTAGCGATCCCTCCGACTCCTCTGCTATCTCGGGACTTGAGAGATCGATCAGTCGATCGGTGGTATTTACTGAGCGCTTATCACGTCCAGCACACCGAACCAAGCGCTTGGGAGAGGTCGATACAACAGAAATGGCCGTGACCTTCCTTATTAGCGCACTCGCAGATGATAATAATAATAACGATGGCATTTATTAAGCCTTTTAGACTGTGAGCCCACTGTTGGGTAGGGACTGTCTCTATATGTTCCCAATTTGTACTTCCCAAGCGCTTAGTACGGTGCTCTGCACATAGTAAGCGCTCAATAAATGCAATTGATTGATTGATTAAGCGCTTACTATGTGTTCTAAGGGCTGGAGGGGAGGGGGAGACAGAAGAGATAGAAGGGGGAGACGGACGACAAAACCAAACACATGGACGGGTGTCACGTCGGCAACATCTATCAATCAATCGTATTTATTGAGCGCTTCCTGTGTGCAGAGCGCTGTACTAAGCGCTTGGGAAGTCCGATTCGGCAGCATCTAGGACGGTCCCTACCCCGCAGCGGGCTCCCGGTCTAGAAGGGGGAGACAGACGACCAAACCAAACACGTGGACGGGCGTCAAGTCGTCAGAACAAATAGAATTACAGCTAAATGCACATGGTTAACAACATAGAATAGCAAATAGGTACGAGTAAATAGCAAACAGAAATTCCTCACGTTGGGCTTATTCATCCATTCATTCAGTCGGATTTATTGAGCGCTTACTGTGTGCAGAGCACTGGACTAAGCGCTTGGGAAGCACAAAAGGCCGTCCATCCCCCTGTCCCCTCCTATCTCAGCTCGCTGCTCTCCTCCGGCCACTCAGCCCGCACACCCGGCCCCGCTGATGCCAGCCTCGGTTTCTCCATCTCTTCCGTCTCGCCGCCGTCACTGCACTCAAGTCTTTCCCATGGCCAGGAACGCCGTCCCTCCTCGGAGCCGACGGCGCCGATCGGGTTGGACTCAGACCGCGTTCCCCGCGAGGCTCACAGAATAAAATCGTCCTTTTACGGGTGAAGTGTGCCATACCAGTGTCACTCTCCCAAGCCCTTCAGTACAGAGTCCTGCACTCCATAAGTGCTTTATAAATACTGTGGATTGATTAAGCAGTCGGGGAATCAATCAATCGTATTTATTGAGTGCTTACTGTGTGCAGAGCACTGTACTAAGCGCTTGAAGTATAACACGGTAAGCGCTTAACAAATACCAGTATCACCCTCCCAAGCACTTCAGTACAGCGTCCTGCACTCTGTAAGTGCTTCATAAATACTGTGGATTGTTTAAGCAGTTGGGGAATCAATCAATCGTATTTATTGAGCGCTTACTGTGTGCAGAGCACTGTACTGAGCACTTGAAGTATAAAGCAGTAAGTGCTTAACAAATACTAGTATCACTCTCCCAAGCACTTCAGTACAGCGTCCTGCACTCCGTAAGTGCTTCATAAATACTGTGGATTGATTAAGCAGTTGGGGAATCAATCAATCGTATTTATTGAGCGCTTACTGTGTGCAGAGCACTGTACTGAGCACTTGAAGTATAAAGCAGTAAGTGCTTAACAAATACTAGTATCACTCTCCCAAGCACTTCAGTACAGCATCCTGCACTCCATAAGTGCTTCATAAATACTGTGGATTGATTAAGCAGTTGGGGAATCAATCAATCGTATTTATTGAGCGCTTACTGTGTGCAGAGTACTGTACTAAGCGCTTGAAGTATAACATGGTAAGCGCTTAACAAATAGCAGTATCACCCTCCCAAGCACTTCAGTACAGCGTCCTGCGCTCCATAAGTGCTACATAAATGCTGTGGATTGATTAAGCAGTCGGGGAATCAATCAATCGTATTTATTGAGCGCTTACTGTGTGCAGAGCACTGTACTAAGCGCTTGAAGTATAACACGGTAAGCGCTTAACAAATACCAGTATCACTCTCCCAAGCCCTTCAGTACAGCATCCTGCACTCCATAAGTGCTTCATAAATGCTGTGGATTGATTAGGCAGTTGGGGAATCAATCAGTCGTATTTATTGAGCGCTTACTGTGTGCAGAGTACTATACTAAGCGCTTGAAGTATAACACAGTAAGTGCTTAACAAATAGCAGTATCACTCTCCCGAGCACTTCAGTACAGCGTCCTGCACTCCATAAGTGCTTCATAAATACTGTGGATTGATTAAGCAGTTGGGGAATCAATCAATCGTATTTATTGAGCGCTTACTGTGTGCAGAGCACTGGACTAAGCGCTTGAAGTATAACACGGTAAGCGCTTAACAAATACCAGTATCACCCTCCCAAGCACTTCAGTACAGCGTCCTGCACTCCAGAAGTGCTACATAAATGCTGTGGATTGATTAAGCAGTTGGGGAATCAATCAATCGTATTTATTGAGCGCTTACTGTGTGCAGAGCACTGTACTAAGCGCTTGAAGTATAACACAGTGAGCGCTTAACAAATACCAGTGTCACTCTCCCAAGCCCTTCAGTACAGCGTCCTGCACTCCATAAGTGCTTCATAAATACTGTGGATTAATTAAGTAGTTGGGGAAGTATTAACACGGTAAGCGCTTAACAAATAGCAGTATGACTCTCCCAAGCCCTTCAGTACAGCGTCCTGCACTCCATAAGTGCTTCATAAATACTGTGGATTGATTAAGCGGTTGGGGAATCAATCAATCGTATTTATTGAGCGCTTACTATGTGCAGATTACTGTACTAAGCACTTGAAGTATAACACGGTAAGCGCTTAACAAATAGCAGTATCACTCTCCCGAGCACTTGAGTACAGCGTCCTGCACTCCATAAGTGCTTCATAAATACTGTGGATTGATTAAGCAGTTGGGGAAGTATAACACGGTAAGCGCTTAACAAATAGCAGTATCACTCTCCCAAGCACTTCAGTACAGCGTCCTGCACTCCATAAGTGCTTCATAAATACTGTGGATTGATTAAGCAGTTGGGGAATCAATCAATCGTATTTATTGAGCGCTTACTGTGTGCAGAGCACTGGACTAAGAGCTTGAAGTATAACACAGTAAGCGCTTAACAAATACTAGTATCACCCTCCCAAGCACTTCAGTACAGCGTCCTGCACGCCATAAGTGCTACATAAATGCTGTGGATTGATTAAGCAGTTGGGGAATCAATCATAAGCGCTTACCCTGTGCAAAGCACTGTTCTAAGCGCTGGGGGGATACAAGGTGATGAGGTTGTCCCACGTGGGGCTCACGGTCTTCATCCCCATTTTACAGACGAGGGAACGGAGGCCCAGAGAAGTTAAGTGACTTGCCCAAAGTCACACAGCTGAGCCGGGATTCGAACCCATGACCTCTGACTCCAAAGCCCGGGCTTTTTCCCACTGAGCCACGCTGCTTCCCCTGTTTGATTGACTGATTCTCCGGCCCTCGGTTTGCTCATCCGTCGAACGGGGAGGAAGGCCGTGAGCCCCGGCTGGGACACACAGGGACCGGATTAGCTTGGGGCCTACCCCGGTGCTCAGTACAGCACCTGGTATCGCTTAACGAATCCCCCCGTTAATTAGCAAAATGACGACGATGGCTCCCCGGCCCCTCCTAGCCTCTTTCCCTCTAATGAGAGCCGCAAGCGGGATGCTCACAAGACGCTGCGCCCGAATAATATCGGGCTTTGTCCCCGCCGTTAACGAGAGCTGACAGAATCGTCCCGTCCGTTTCTCTTCTAATTAGCAGACTTCCAGCCCGGGCCCGGGCCAGCGAATGGAGAAAGGCGATCAGACAACCGTACGGAATGGGAAACACCAAGAGGCCCGTTCCCCGTAATTAGGGGAGACAATTCCTAAGCCTTTTCTCCGTCGGAGTCCGGTCCCAGCCCCACAAGCTACCCGTCTCCCCGGGACGTTAATAAGCCCCGGATTGTCTTTCCGCTTCACGCGGGGCCGACTTGGGGCCCACCGTCGGGTAGAGACTGCCTCTATAAGTTGCCAGCTTGTACTTCCCAAGCGCTTAGTACAGTGCTCTGCACACAGTAAGCGCTCAATAAATACGATTGATGATGATGGTGATGACTTGGGGGGAATTTCTGGGGATGAGGCCTTGGGGCCGGCAGGGAACGCGACCGTGATTCCTTCGGACTCCCCCAAGCGCGTAGTACGCGAGTGAGCGCTCAATAAATACCACTGATGGATCGATACATCCAGAGACACCGTTCAGGGACGAGCGACTTCGTTTATTCATTCAATCGGCATCTTTACTCAGAGGGCTCCCCTCTCCTCTCTCACACGCCCCTCTCTTTCCATCAAAATGTCATCTTTCCCCCCTCTCCTTTCCCTCCTTCGAGAAGGAGCGTGGCCTAGTGAAGACCTGTATTCTAATCCTGGCTCCGCCGCCGCTCGTCTGCTTGAGCGGGTCACCTCGCTTCTCTGGGCCTCAGTTCCCTCATCTGCAAAACAGGGATTCAATAATAATAATAATAATAATAATAATAATAATAATAATGGCATTTATTAAGCGCTTACTATGTGCAAAGCACTGTTCTAAGCGCTGGGGAGGCTACAAGGGGATCAGGTTGTCCCACGCGGGGCTCACAGTCTCAATCCTCATTTTACAGATGAGGGAACTGAGGCCCAGAGAAGTGAAGTGACTTGCCCCAAGTTACCCAGCTGACAATTGGCGGAGCCAGGATTTGAACCCATGACCTCTAACTCCAAAACCCGGGCTCTTTTCCACTGAGCCACGCTGCTTCTCTAGGATAATAATAATAATAATAATGGCATTTATTAAGTGCTTACTATGTACAAAGCACTGTTCTAAGCGCTGGGGGAGATACAAGGTGATCAGGTTGTCCCATGGGGGGCTCACCACAATCTTCATCCCCATTTTCCAGATGAGGGAACTGAGGCCCAGAGAAGTTAAGTGACTTGCCCAGGGTCACACAGCTGACAATTGGCGGAGCCGGGATTTGAACCCACGACCACTGACTCCAAAGCCCGGGCTCTTTCCACTGAGCCACGCTAAGGTATCTGTTAAGCGCTTACTTTGTGCCAGACACGATTCTAAGTGCCGGGGCAGAGACGAGATAATCGGGTTGGACACGGTCCCTGTCCCCCATGGGGCTCCCAGTCTCCATCCCCATTTTACAGATGAGGGAACTGAGGCCCAGAGAAGCGAAGTGACTTCCCCAAGGTCACACAGCAGGCACGTGGCGGAGCCGGAATTAGAACCCGTGACCTTCTGACGTCCGGGCCCAGAAGTCAGACTTCATTCATTCATCCATTCAATCGTATTTACTGAGTGCTTACTGTGTGCAGAGCACTGGACTAAGCGCTTGGGAAGTCCAAGTCGGCAACTTCCACATGAGCCCCACGTGGAACCGGGACTGTGTCCGACCTGGTAGCTACCACAGCGCTTAGAAGAGTGTGTGGCACATAGTAAGCGCTTAACAGATACCATAAAAAAAAATCCCTCCCCATTTGCCTTTAAAGATTTCCCCTTTGCTGCAGTATTGTATCTATTAGCTACAGTCCTGGATCATCATCAATCGTATTTATTGAGCGCTTACTATGTGCAGAGCACTGTACTAAGCGCTTGGGAAGTACAAATTGGCAACATATAGAGACAGTCCCTACCCAACAGTGGACTCACAGTCTAAAAGGGGGAGACAGAGAACAAAACCAAACATACTAACAAAATAAAATAAATAGAATAGGTATGTACAAGTAAAATAAATAAATAAATACAGTAATAAATATGTACAAACATATATACATATATACAGGCGCTGTGGGGAAGGGAAGGAGGCAAAATCGGGACGGAGAGGGGGACGAGGGGGAGAGGAAGGAAGGGGCTCAGTCTAGGAAGGCCTCCTGGAGGAGGTGAGCTCTCAGTAGGGCCTTGAAGGGAGGAAGAGAGCGAGCTTGGCGGATGGGCAGAGGGAGGGCTGCCCAGAGCTTCTGCTCTGAAGACGGTTACCCCATTAATTAGTGACTGTGTAGCCACCACAGCGCTTAGAAGAGTGTGTGGCACATAGTAAGCGCTTAACAGATACCATAAAAAAAATTCCTCCCCATTTGCCTTTAAAGATTTCCCCTTTGCTGCAGTATTGTATCTATTATCTACAGTCATCATCATCATCAATCGTATTTTTTGAGTGCTTACTATGTGCAGAGCACTGTACTAAGCGCTTGGGAAGTACAAATTGGCAACATATAGAGACAGTCCCTACCCAATAGCGGGCTCACAGTCTAAAAGGGGGAGACAGAGAACAAAACCAAACATACTAACAAAATAAAATAAATAGAATAGATAGGTACAAGTAAAATAAATAAATAAAGAGTAATAAATACGTACAAACATATATCCATATATCCAGGTGCTGTGGGGAAGGGAAGGAGGTAAGATGGGGGGATGGAGAGGGGGACGAGGGGGAGAGGAAGGAAGGGGCTCAGTCTGGGAAGGCCTCCTGGAGGAGGTGAGCTCTCAGTAGGGCCTTGAAGGGAGGAAGAGAGCGAGCTTGGCGGAAGGGAGGGCTGCCCAGAGCTTCTGCTCTGAAGACGGTTACCCCATTAATTAGTGACTGTGTAGCTACCACAACGCTTAGAAGAGTGTGTGGCACATAATAAGCGCTTAACAGATACCATAAAAAAATTCCTCCCCATTTGCCTTTAAACATTTCCCCTTTGCTGCAGCATTGTATCTATTATCTACAGTCCTGGACCTGTTTCCGTCGCGCTCTTCCCAGAGCCTCTGCTCCGAAGACGGTTACCCCATTAATTAGTGACTTTACCCCCAAAATAACCCGTCCTCCGCAGCCGTCTCCCAACCGTCCACACACTCTGCAGCATCGCCGACTTAAATACGGGAAAGAGTTGGGAGAAGCCGGAATACCTGGATCGAAAGCCAGTGCGGTTGGATCTGGTGCCTATTTTCCAGGGCACATTTTCCCGGACTGAATGAGATCGATATTTCATCTAATCCCTTATCTCGCCTTCTCCGGTCACTTATAATTGATTCTTCGAAAGTAACTCCTCTCCCCCGGGGACGTAGCTACCTTGGATGCGCTGATTTATCTCCTTCCCTCTTTATAGATGGCAAGCTCCTTGAGGACCGGGAATATATCTTCCCTGTAGATTCCTAGGCGTCGAACATTTCCATGGAAGCCGTGGAATATTTGTCGCGGTCGATAAGGGACGGAGGCAAAAAACAATCTTTTTGAATACGGCAGCTGACGCAAACTGGAATCGGGCTCCGAGCGGGATAAGGAACCGTAAGATGCTCCGGTGGCCTGGCTTGGCTTGTCTGACCTGACCGGCCCAGTGCTTAGCACAGTGTCTGGCACAGAATACATGCCTAACAGCGACCGCAATCATTTTTTTGACGGTATTTATTAAGCGCTTAATATGTGTCAAGCACCGATCTAAACGCCGGGGTAGATGCAATTTAATCAGGTCGGACACAGTCCCTGTCCCACGTGGGGCTCACAGCCTAAGTAGGAGGGAGAACAGGTAATAATAATAATAATAATAATAATAATGGTATTTGTTAATAGTAATAATAATGATGGCATTTATTAAGCACTTATGTTCTAAGCGCTGGGGAGGTTACAAGGTGATCAGGTTGTCCCACGGGGAGCTCACAGTCTTAATCCCCATTTTACAGATGAGGGAACTGAGGCCCGGAGAAGTGAAGTGACTTGCCCAAAGTCACCCAGCTGACAGTTGGCGGAGCCGGGATTTGAACCCATGACCTCTGCTCCAAAGCTCTTTCCACTGAGCCACGCTGCTTGTTAAGCGCTTACTATGTGCAAAGCACTGTTCTAAGCGCCGTGGAGGGTACAAGGTGATCAGGTTGTCCCATGTGGGGCTCACAATCTTAATCCCCATTTTACAGATGAGTTAACTGAGGCTCGGAGAAGATAAATGACTCACCCAAAGTCACACAGCTGACAAACAGCGGAGCTGGGATTTGAACCCACGACCTCTGACTCCCAAGCCCGGGCCCTTTCCACTGAGCCACGCTGCTTCTCTATAGTAATAATGATGATGGCATTTATTAAGCGCTTACTATGCACAAAGCGCTGTTCTAAGCGCTGGGCAGGTTACAAGGTGATCAGGTTGTCCCACGGGGGGCTCACAGTCTTCATCCCCATTTTACAGATGAGGTCACTGAGGCCCAGAGAAGTGAAGTGACTCGCCCAAAATCACCCAGCCGACAAGTGGCGGAGCCAGGATTTGAACCCACGACCTCTGACTCCAAAGCCTGAGCTCTTTCCACTGAGCCAAACGTCACCTAGTAAGCGCTTAACAAATACCATCGTTATTATTATTTCTTCCGCTCGGTTTCAGTCTTGAATTTTCCTGGAGACGGAACACCAAGGGCCGGATATGTGACTCCAAAGCCCGGGATCTTTCCACTGAGCCACACTGCTTCCCCTGAATAGAACAGAGTTGCCGGTCACGTCCCCTGCCCTCGACGAGCTTACAGTTTAGAGGGAGGGAGAGCCAAACTCCCCAGTCCATTCATTCAATCGTATTTATTGAGCGCTTACTGTGTGCAGAGCACTGGACTAAGTGCTTGGGATACAAGTCAGCAACCTATAGAGACGGTCCCTATTCATTCATTCATTCAATCGTATTTATTGAGCGCTTACTGTGTGCAGAGCACTGGACTAAGCGCTTGGGAAGCACAAGTCAGCAACCTATAGAGACGGTCCCTATTCATTCATTCATTCAATCGTATTTATTGAGCGCTTACTGTGTGCGGAGCACTGGACTAAGCGCTTGGGAAGGACAAGTCGGCAACCTATAGAGACGGCCCCTATTCATTCATTCATTCAATCGTATTTATTGAGCGCTTACTGTGTGCAGAGCACTGGACTAAGCACTTGGGAAGGACAAGTCGGCAACATGTAGAGATGGTCCCTACCCAACAGTGGGCTCGCAGTCTACAAGGGGGAGACAGAGAACAAAACAAAACATATTAACAAAATAAAATAAATAGGATAAATATGTACAAATCAGAATAAATATGTACAAATAATGTGCAGAGCACTGTACTAAGCGCTTGGGAAGTACAAGTTGGCAACATATAGAGACGGTCCCTACCCGACAGCGGGCTCACAGTCTACAAGGGGGAGACAGAGAACAAAACAAAACATATTAACAAAATAAAATAAATAGGATAAATATGTACAAATAAGAATAAATATGTACAAATAATGGGCAGAGCACTGTACTAAGCGCTTGGGAAGTCCAAGTCGGCAACATAGAGGGACGGTCCCTACCCAACAGCGGGCTCACAGTCTAGAAGGGAGAGACAGAGAACAAAACAAAACATATCAACAAAATAAAATAGAATAAATATGTACAAATAAGAATAAATATGTACAAATAATGTGCAGAACACTATACTAAGCGCTTGGGAAGTCCAAGTTGGCAACATATAGAGATGGTCCCTACCCAACAGCGGGCTCGCAGTCTAGAAGGAGGAGACAGACAACAAAATAAAACACGTGGACAGGTGTCAAGTCGTCAGAACAAATAGAAATAACGCCAATCTGAGCGCCTCTCAAAATCAATCCTCCCCTCGGCCAATCCGTGGTATTTATTGAGCGCTTCCTGTGTGCGGAGCACTGTACTAAGCGCTTGGGAAGTCCAAGTCGGCAACATCTAGAGACGGTCCCTACCCGACAACGGGCTCGC
Organism: Tachyglossus aculeatus; assembly: GCF_015852505.1. Lineage (NCBI taxonomy): Eukaryota > Metazoa > Chordata > Mammalia > Monotremata > Tachyglossidae > Tachyglossus > Tachyglossus aculeatus. The sequence continues at coordinate 42,011,884 of NC_052088.1, read as the reverse complement.
AGTCTAGAAGGGGGAGGCAGACAAGAAAATAAAACACGTGGACAGGTGTCAAGTCGTCAGAACAAATAGAAATAACGCCAATCTGAGCGCCTCTCAAAATCAATCCTCCCCTCGGCCAATCTGTATTATTTATTGAGCGCTTACTGTGTGCGGAGCACTGTACTAAGCGCTTGGGAAGTCCAAGTCGGCAACATCTAGAGACGGTCCCTACCCGACAACGGGCTCGCAGTCTAGAAGGGGGAGGCAGACAAGAAAATAAAACACGTGGACAGGTGTCAAGTCGTCAGAACAAATAGAAATAACGCCAATCTGAGCGCCTCTCAAAATCAATCTGCGGTATTTATTGAGCGCTTACTGTGTGCGGAGCGCTTGGGAGAGGACGGGCTCCCTGTCCCCAACTAGCTTACCGTCTCTAGGGATGTGATGTGATGTGATGCCAATTTGTACTTCCCAAGCGCTTAGTACAGTGCTCTGCACATAGTAAGCGCTCAATAAATACGATTGATTGATTGATTGATTGAGGGAAATCAGATAAAAAGCACCGAGAAACAAGAAGGCAGGGACTGGAAGGATAGCAGGCGTGGCTGTCTCGGGATGGCAACGGAGTCGCCATTTCGCGGCATCTCCGAAGATTGATTCGGATCAGTCTGACCCTGTCGTATCGGGAAGGATAATGGTTCGGATAACGTCCGCAGCGGGGAGGGGGCACGGGGTAGGGATGCAGGGATTGGTAACGGGCTTCATGTCTTCATTAATGATCTCCGAGACAGGGAGGTAAACAACGCGCTAATGAAATCCGCGGATGATGGGCATTGCAAACCCTGGAGGGGAGAGAGGAACAGCGGGAAGGGACTGAGAGAGTTTGAGAAATACGGATGGGAGATTATCAAACGAGATCCATCCCGGGAACGCGGCGGCGGCGGATGATCGAGGCTCTGACATTCACGGGGGTCGGGGGGGAAACTGAGAGGCGGCGGGAGAGAGCAGGCTATTGTCCATTTTTTTATGGCATTTATTAAGCGCTTACTATGTGCAAAGCACTGTTCTAAGCACCGGGGAGATACAAGGTGATCAGGTTGTCCCACGTGGGGCTCACAGTCTTAATCCCCATTTTACAGATGAGGTAACTGAGGCTCAGAGAAGTGAAGTGACTTGCCCAAGGTCACACAGCAGGCACGTGGCGGAGCCGGGATTCGAACTCACGACCTCTGACTCCAAAGCCCGGGCTCTTTCCACTGAGCCGCGCTGCATCTCAATGTCCATCGTCCATCGTGGAGGGGAGACTAAGCCCCCCATCCCTGGGGGATTTGAGGGGCTGGATGCACTCAGATGTGGAGGAAGGCCTGCAGCCGGCCAGTCGTATTTACTGAGCGATTACGGTGCGCGGGGCACTGGACTAAGCGCCTGGGAGAGGGCGATACAACAATATGACAGCCACATTCCCTGCCCACAACGAGCTTACAGTCCTAGAGGGGGAGACGGACATTAGTAGAAATAAAGGAACGGCGGATACGGACATAAGTGGCGGGAGGCCGGGAGGGGGGGATGAATAAAGGGAGAGAGTCGGGGCGACGCAGAAGGGAGTGGGAGAAGAGGAAAGGAGGGCCTCTAGGAGGAGATGGGCCTTGGATAAGGCTGGGAAAACCGGAGCAATCCGGCCGTCTTACATTCCCTCCTTATGGACATCATCATCATCATCAATCGTATTTATTGAGCGCTTACTGTGTGCAGAGCACTGGACTAAGCGCTTGGGAAGTACAAGTTGGCAACCTATAGAGACAGTCCGTACCCAAGAGTGGGCTCACAGTCTGAAAGGGGGAGACAGAGAACAAAACCAAACATGCTAACAAAATAAACTAAATAGAATAGATATGTACAAGTAAAATAAATAAATAAATAAAGTGTCTGCTAATCCCGCTGTATCGTACTCTCCCGAGAGCTCAGTACAGTGCTTCGCATACGGTAAGTGCTCCGTAAATACGATTGAACGAATAGATTGATTCCCCGTGATACCAAGGGCGGACATTAGCACAAAGAACATACGTCAGTTAATGATAATAATAACTCTGGGATTTGTTCAAGCGCTTACTATGTGACGAACACTGTTCTAAGGGCTGCGGTAGATACAAGATCATCAGGTTGGACAAAGTCCCTGTCCCACTTGGGGCTCACATTCTTCTCCCCATTTTACAGGTAACCGAGGCACGGAGAAGCCAAGTGACTTGCCCAAGTGGCTCACATTCTTCTCCCCATTTTACAGGTAACCGAGGCACGGAGAAGCCAAGTGACTTGCCCAAGTGGCTCACATTGTTCTCCCCATTTTACAGGTAACCGAGGCACGGAGAAGCGAAGTGACTTGCCCAAGTGGCTCACGTTCTTCTCCCCATTTTACAGGTAACCGAGGCACGGGGAAGCGAAGTGACTTGCCGAAGTGACTCCACATTCTTCTCCCCATTTTACAGGCAACCGAGGCACGGAGAAGCAAAGTGACTTGCCCAAGTGGCTCCCATTCTTCTCCCCATTTTACAGGTAACCGAGGCACGGGGAAGCAAAGTGACTTGCCCAAGTGGCTCCCATTCTTCTCCCCATTTTACAGGTAACCGAGGCACGGAGAAGCAAAGTGACTTGCCCAAGTGGCTCCCATTCTTCTCCCCATTTTACAGGTAACCGAGGCACGGGGAAGCAAAGTGACTTGCCCAAGTGGCTCCCATTCTTCTCCCCATTTTACAGGTAACCGAGGCACGGAGAAGCGAAGTGACTTGCCCAAGTGGCTCCCATTCTTCTCCCCATTTTACAGGTAACCGAGGCACGGAGAAGCGAAGTGACTTGCCCAAGTGGCTCACGTTTTTCTCCCCATTTTACAGGTAACCGAGGCACGGAGAAGCCAAGGGACTTGCCCAAGTGGCTCACGTTCTTCTCCCCATTTTACAGGCAACCGAGGCACGGAGAAGTGAAGTGACTTGCCCAAGTGGCTCCCATTCTTCTCCCCATTTTACAGGTAACCGAGGCACGGAGAAGCAAAGTGACTTGCCCAAGTGGCTCCACATTCATCTCCCCATTTTACAGGTAACCGAGGCATGGAGAAGCGAAGTGACTTGACCAAGTGGCTCACGTTCTTCTCCCCATTTTACAGGTAACTGAGGCACAGGGAAGCGAAGTGACTTGCCCAAGTGGCTCACATTCTTCTCCCCATTTTACAGGCAACGGAGGCACGGAGAAGCCAAGTGACTTGCCCAAGTGGCTCACATTCTTCTCCCCATTTTACAGGTAACCGAGGCACAGAGAAGTGAAGTGACCTGCCCAAGTGGCTCCCATTCTTCTCCCCATTTTACAGGTAACCGAGGCACGGGGAAGCAAAGTGACTTGCCCAAGTGGCTCACATTCTTCTCCCCATTTTACAGGTAACTGAGGCACAGAGAAGTAAAGTGACTTGCCCAAGTGGCTCCACATTCTTCTACCCATTTTACAGGTAACCGAGGCACGGGGAATCGAAGTGACTGGCCCAAGTGGCTCCCATTCTTCTCCCCATTTTACAGGTAACCGAGGCACGGGAGCGAAGTGACTTGCCCAAGTTTCACACCACCGACTAGAGGAGGAACCAGGATTAGAACCCAGGTCCTCTGACTCCATTAGGCCCCGCTGATCCACCGATCCCTTAGGCCCGCTGCGTCTCTATAAAATGGTTTTAAATCCAGAGGAATCACCACCCTGTCTCCACCCCTCTTCCGGGTCAACGGCATTAATCTTTGCGATAATCCCTTTCCCCTCCAGAATTCCAGAATGTGGCCCTTTTCCTCCCCTCCCGGACTCCCACACCTGAGTTCCCAGTCCTTCCCTCGTTGCCCCGGAAAACTACGGCCTTTTTAACGGTACTTGTAAAGCGCTTACTATGTGCCAGGCACTGTACTAAGCGCTGAGGTGGGTACAACCTCATTCCTTCATTCATTCAATCGTATTTATTGAGCGCTTACTATATGCAGAGCACTGTACTAAGCGCTTGGGAAGTACAAATCGGCAACATCCTACCCGACAGCGGGCTCACAGTCTAGAAGGGGGAGACAGGCAACAAAACAAAGCATGTAGATGGGTGTCAAAGTCGTCAGAACAAAGAGAATTAAAATTAGATGCACTTCATTAATAGTAAATATGTGCAAGTAAAATAAATAGAGGAATAAAACCGGATCGGACATCGCCCATGTCCCAGTGGGGCTCGTAGTTTTAATCCACATTTTTTCCAGATAATAATAATAATAATAATAATAATGGCATTTATTTATTTATTTTACTTGTACATAGTTAGTCTATTTATTTTATTCTGTTAATATGTTTTGTTTTGTTCTCTGTCTCCCCCTTCTAGACTGTGAGCCTACTGTTGAGTAGGGACTGTCTCTATACTAGATACACATCATTAATAGTAAATATGTGCAAGTAAAATAAATAGAGGAATAAAACCGGATCGGACATCGCCCATGTCCCAGTAGGGCTCGTAGTTTTAATCCACATTTTTTCCAGGTAATAATAATAATAATAATAATAATAATAATAATGGCATTTATTTATTTATTTTACTTGTACATATCTATTCTACTTATTTTATTTTGTTAGTATGTTTTGTTTTGCTGTCTGTCTCCCCCTTCTAGACTGTGAGTCCGCTGTCGGGTAGGGACCGTCTCTAGATGTTGCCGACTTGGACTTCCCAAGCGCTTAGTACAGTGCTCTGCACACAGTAAGTGCTCAATAAATACGATTGATTGATTGATTAAGTGCTTACTATGTGCAAAGCACTGTTCTAAGCGCTGGGGAGGTTACAAGGTGATAAATAAATACGATTGATTGATGATGATGATGATCAGGTTCTCCCACGGGGGGCTCACGGTCTTAATCCCCATTTTCCAGATGAGGGAACTGAGGACCAGAGACATGAAGTGACTTACTCAAGGTCACCCAGCAGACAAGGGGCTTGCACTTAATACAGTGCTCTGCATACAGTAAGCACTCAATAAATACGATTGATTGATTAAGCGCTTACTATGTGCAAAGCACTGCTCTAAGCGCTGGGGAGCTTACAACGTGATCAGGTTGTCCCACGGGGGGCTCACAGTCTTCATCCCCATTTTACAGATGAGGTAACTGGGGACCAGAGACATGAAGTCTCTGTACATATGTATATATGTTTGTACATATTTATTACTCTATTTATTTATTTATTTTACTTGTACATATCTATTCCATTTATTTTATTTTGTTAATATGCTTTGTTTTGTTCTCTGTCTCCCCCTTCTAGACTGTGAGCCCACTGTTGGGTAGGGACCGTCTCTAGATGTTGCCAACTTGGACTTCCCAAGCGCTTAGTCCAGTGCTCTGCACACAGTAAGCGCTCAATAAATACGATTGAATGAATGAATGAATGAATGAAGGGGTCACCCATCAGGCAAGGGGCTTGCGCTTAGTCCAGTGCTCTGCACACAGTAAGCGCTCAATAAATACGAATGAATAAATGAATGAATGAATGAAGGGGTCACCCAGCAGACAAGGGGCTTGCGCTTAGTCCAGTGCTCTGCACACAGTAAGCGCTCAATAAATACGATTGAATGAATGAATGAATGAATGAATGAAGGGGTCACCCAGCAGACAAGGGAATTGCGCTTAGTCCAGTGCTCTATATGATTGAATGAATGAATGAAGGGGTAACCCAGCAGACAAGGGGCTTGCGCTTAGTCCAGTGCTCTGCACACAGTAAGCGCTCAATAAATACGATTGAATGAATGAATGAAGGGGTTACCCAGCAGACAAGGGGCTTGCGCTTAGTCCAGTGCTCTGCACACAGTAAGTGCTCAATAAATACGATTGAATGAATGAATGAAGGGGTCACCCAGCAGACAAGGGGCTTGCGCTTAGTCCAGTGCTCTGCACACAGTAAGCGCTCAATAAATACGATTGAATGAATGAATGAATGAAGGGGTCACCCAAAAGACAAGGGGCTTGCGCTTAGTCCAGTGCTCTGCACACAGTAAGCGCTCAATAAATACGATTGAATGAATGAATGAATGAATGGGTCACCCAGCAGACAAGGGGCTTGCGCTTAGTCCAGTGCTCTGCACACAGTAAGCGCTCAATAAATACGATTGAATGAATGAATGAATGAATGGGTCACCCAGCAGACAAGGGGCTTGCGCTTAGTCCAGTGCTCTGCACACATTAAGCGCTCAATAAATACGATTGAATGAATGAATGAATGAATGGGTCACCCAGCAGACAAGGGGCTTGCGCTTAGTCCAGTGCTCTGCACACAGTAAGCGCTCAATAAATACGATTGAATGAATGAATGAATGAATGGGTCACCCAGCAGACAAGGGGCTTGCGCTTAGTCCAGTGCTCTGCACACATTAAGCGCTCAATAAATACGATTGAATGAATGAATGAATGAATGGGTCACCCAGCAGACAAGGGCTTGCGCTTAGTCCAGTGCTCTGCACACAGTAAGCTCTCAATAAATACGATTGAATGAATGAATGAATGAATGAAGGGGTCACCCAGCAGACAAGGGGCTTGCGCTTAGTCCAGTGCTCTGCACACATTAAGCGCTCAATAAATACGATTGAATGAATGAATGGGTCACCCAGCAGACAAGGGCTTGCGCTTAGTCCAGTGCTCTGCACACAGTAAGCGCTCAATAAATACGACTGAATGAATGAAGGGGCGGAACCAGGATTAGAACCCAGATCCCGCCGACTCTCCCCACAGGGCCCCCGCTGCTCCTGTTCCCCCCCAGACGGGTAACCCGAGGTTGGCGGGGTCGGCCGGGGGGGCGAGGGAGAGGGTTGCCCATCACCTGACCCTCCGTGGCCACTTCCCCGGGACGAGATGTCAAGTTAATGAGCCCGCGGGCCCGTAATTAGCTGTCAATTACCTCAAATTAATCAACTCCTCGCCTAATTAAGCATTATCGGCAGGTGGGCCGAAAGCGGGCCATTGTGCGGGAGCCATGAGAAAAGGCCGCCTGGCAAACTTGGTTAGTATCAGGGAAGCATCCCAGGCCTGGCTAAACCACAGTCCCCGGGGCGGCCTAAACAGTCCCTTTTCCCAACCAGCCTCACACAGGCACTGGTCCCCCCGCGCCGTCGGCTTTAAAGCCATCCGTCGCCCCCCTCCTAACCCACCCGCCCGCTTCGCTCCTCCAATTCCTTCATTCAATCGTATTTATTGAGCGCTTACTGTGTGCAGAGCACTGGACTAAGCGCTCTCGTGCCAACCTACTCACCGTACCTCGAGCGGGTCTGGCCCACATCCCGCCTCCGGCCCTCCCTCCTCAAATCCCACAGACAACGACTCTCGTTCTCTTTGTTGGGTAGGGCCCGTCTCTCTATGTTGCCGATTTGTACTTCCCAAGTGCTTAGTACAGTGCTCTGCACACAGTAAGCGCTCAATAAATACGATCGAATGACTGACTGAATGAATAAAGCCTTTCTGAAGGCCCATCTCAATCAATCCATGGACTAATCATATTGATTGAGCGCCTACTGTGTGCAGAGCACTGTAGTAAGCGCTTGGGAAGGACAAGTTGGCAACATATAGAGTAGGGACTGTCTCTATATGTTGCCAACTTGTCCTTCCCAAGTGCTTAGTACAGTGCTTTGCACACAGTAAGCGCTCAATAAATACAATTGAATGAGTGAATGAGTGAATAAAGCCTCCCTGAAGGCCCATCTCAATCAATCCATCGGTCAATCGTATTGATTGAGCGCTTACTGTGTGCAGAGCACTGTAGTAAGCGCTTGGGAAGGACAAGTTGGCAACATATAGATTAGGGACTGTCTCTATATGTTGCCAACTTGTCCTTCCCAAGCGCTTAGTCCAGTGCTCTGCACACAGTAAGCGCTCAATAAATACGATTGATGATGATGATGATACAGAGACAGTCCCTACCCGACAGTGGGCTCACAGTCTAGAAGGGGGCCAAACAGCAGACGAGGGACCGGAGGCGGGATTAGAACCCAGGGCCTTCTGACTCCCGGGCCTGTGCTCTTCCGGAAGAGAAAGATGAGGTAACTGAGGCCCAGAGGGGGCAAGCTACTTGCCCAGAGTCACACAGCAGACAGGTTCCGATGGGCGTCAAAGAACCGACGCTTAGAACAGTGCTTTGCACATAGTAAGCGCTTAATAAATGCCATTATTATTATTATTATTATTATTATTATTCTGGAAGGCCTGAGGATTCGCACTCCATCCCACCTGAATCCGCCAGTGTAGGGAAGCAGGGCGGGATGGGGGGAAGAAGGGGGAAGAGAAGGGGCTCGACTGAGGTAATCAGTCAGCTGTGTGACCAGTGCTTTGCACATAGTAAGCGCTTAACAAACGCCATCATTATTATTTGGGCAAGTCACTTCACTTCCCTGTGCCTCAGTGGCCTCATCTGTAAAAAGGGGATTAAGACTGTGAGCCCCACGCGGGACAACCTGATCACCAGCCTTGGAACAGTGCTCGGCACATAGTAAGCGCTTAACAAACCCCCTCATTATTATTATTTGGGCAAGTCACTTCACTTCCCTGTGCCTCAGTGGCCTCATCTGTAAAAAGGGGATTAAGACTGTGAGCCCCACGTGGGACAACCTGATCACCAGCCTTATAACAGTGCTCGGCACATAGTAAGCGCTTAACAAACGCCATTATTATTATTATTATTAAGCGATCGCCTCCTCTGTGTGTTTCATTCCCTCCCGCTTTAACCTCGATTTCTTCATCGGCCTCTCGGAATTGGGACCGGCGAAGCCGTGCCAGCAACTGTGCCAATAATAAATGAAATAAATACCTAAAAATTGAAAAAAAAAAGTTTAAGAAGCCAATCGCACGCGCGTTAACGGGACCGTGGGAGGCCGGAGAGGAAACAGCAAAGAAATAAATGAACCGAATTCCAGTGGCAGCTGTCCGGTGTCTTATTAATCTCCGCTCTGCCGCGGCTGCCCTTCGACGGGATGCGAGTTACCCAGTCGATTGCGCTAAATCTTCTAATCTACGGCCTCGTTAGTGCATCCTTCTTACGCATGCATGGAAATCAGGGGCAGATTCATTTTCATGTGCGGATATAGATTATGGGGGGATTGAGGGAGGGGGCGGCGGCAGGGAGGAGTTAACTGGGACAAGGTGGGGAAAAATGGAGTGAAGCCAAGGGGTAATGAGCACTTGTCAGCGGTGTGACCTTGGACAGGTCACGTCACTTCTCTGGGCCTCAGTTCCCTCATCTGTCAAATGGGGATGAAGACTGGGAGCCCCCCGTGGGACCGCCTGATCACCTTGTATCCTCCCCAGCGCTTCGAACGGTGCTTTGCACACAGTAAGGGCTTAACAAATGCCAGTTTGGTTGTCTGCCTCCCCCTTCTAGACCGTGAGCCCGTTGTCGGGTAGGGACTGTCTCTCTATGTTGCCAACTTGGACTTCCCAAGCGCTTAGTCCAGTGCTCTGCACACAGTAAGCGCTCAATAAATACGATTGATTGATTGATTAATGGGAGGACAGGCTCAGAAGAGAAAAGAAGCAGCGGCATGGCTGGTGGGTAGAGCGCAGGACCTCAGCGCCAATCCTGGCTCTGCCACCTGTCTGGATAATAATAATAATAATAATAACAACAATAATAATAATGTTGGTATTTGTTAAGCGCTTACTATGTGCCAAACACTGTTCTAAGCGCTGGAGGGGATACAAGGCGATCGGGTTGTCCCACGTGGGGCTCACAGTCTTCACCCCCTTTTTCCAGATGAGGGAACTGAGGCCCAGAGATGCTTGCCCAAAGTCACACAGCTGACAAGTGGCGGAGCCGGGATTTGAACCCACGGCCTCCGACTCCAAAGCCCGGGCCCTTGGCCAAGTCACCTGCCTTCTTTGGGCTTCAGTTCCCAATAAGAAGAATAATCGCTGCGGAATTTGTCCATTATTTACGATTTTTTGGCCTACCATTTACTATTATTTGTTAATTACTAGGTGCGAGGCACTGTAATAATAATAATAATAATGATGATGATGGCATTTGTTAAGCGCTTACTATGTGCGAAGCACTGTTCTAAGCGCTGGGGAGGATACAAGGTCATCAGTACAAAGCGCTGGGGTAGATTACCAGGTAATCAGAGGTTCATTCAATCGTATTTATTGAGTGCTTACTGTGCGCAGAACACTGGTGGACCCAGTCTCAGACCCACGTGGGGCTCCCAGTCTCAACCCCCATTTTACAGGTGAGGGAACCGAGGCCCAGAGTGGAAAGAGCCCAGGCTTTGGAGTCAGAGGTCGTGGGTTCAAATCCCGGCTCCGCCACTTGTCAGCTGGGTGACTTTGGGCAAGTCACTTCACTTCTCTGGGCCTCAGTTCCCTCATCTGGAAAATGGGGATGAAGACTGTGAGCCCCCCGTGGGACAACCTGATCACCTTGTATCCACCTTAGCGCTTAGAACAGTGCTTGGCACATAGTAAGCACTTAACAAATACCAACATTATTATTATTATTAAGTGAAGTGACTTCCCCAAGGTCACACCGCAGACAAGTGACAGGGTCAGGATTAGAACCCAGGCCCTTCCGACTCCCGGGTCCGAACTCTTTCCACTAGACCGTGCTGCTTCTCTAATGGGGTCTAAGACTGTGAGCCCCGTGAGGGATGGGGATTGTGTCCAATCTGACTAATAATAATAATTATTATTAGTAGTAGTATTAGTAGTAATAGTAGCATAATAATAATATAATATAATCATAATCATAATATGCAATATATACTTATAATATATAATTGATTAGTAATTATTATAATGTATAACTGATTAATACAACATAATGCATAATCACCTAATATAGTATATAATTGAATATATCATATAATGATCACAAGATATAATATAACATAATATAATATAATATAATGCAATATAATAAAATGTAATATGACATAGTGTGATATGATATAACATTATAATATAATATAACATAATATAATATGATATAATATAATGTAATAATATAATATAATATGATAATATGAAATATGATATAATATAATATAATATAATGTGATGATATTCTATAATATGATATAATATGATATAATATGATATAATGTAATATAATAATAATGCAAAGTAATATAGTGTAATATAATATAATATAGTGCAATATAATATGATATTATATGATAATATGTAATTTATAATTATAAAATAATACGCTATGATATGATATGCTATATACTATAATAATTAGTAATACGGCTAGCTCATATAATAATAATAATAATGATGATAGTATTTGTTAAGCACTTACTATGCGCAAAGCCCTAGATACAAGGTTACAGTACAGTACGGCACCTGGCAAATCACAAGCAATTAATAACGACAACAGAAAAGTGGCAGAGGCCCTGGGGAAGTGGAGTCACGGCCTAAGTGATCCTAGACAAGAGGTAAAGTTTCCTACTAGACTGTAAGCTTGCTGAGGGCAGAGAATGTGTCTGTAATATCGGTCTATTGTCCTCTCCCACGCGCTTAGTACAGTGCCCTGCATACAGTGAGCACTCAACAAATACGATGGTTTGATGGATGAAGAGGTAAAGTTTCCTACTAGACTGTAAGCTTGTTGAGGGCAGGGAATGCTGTGTCTGTAATATCGGTCTATTGTCCTCTCCCACGCGCTTAGTACAGTGCTCTGCACACAGTGAGCACTCAATAAATATGGTGGTTTGATGGATGGAGACCCTAAAGAATTCTTTCACCCAGTCATATTTATTAAGCGCTTACTAGGTGCGGAGCACTGTACTAAGCGCTTGGAAGAGTACAATGTAACAATAAACAGACACATTCCCTGCCCACCAGTGGGCAGAGCGCAGGCCTGGGAGCTAGAAGGAGCTGGGTTCTAATCCTGACTCCTCCACGTGTCTGCCGTGTGACCTTGGGCAGGTCACTTTCCCTCCTCGGTGCCTCAGTTCCCTCATCTGGAAAATGGGGGTGACGTCCACGAGCCCCCGGGGGGACGGGGCCCGTGAGCAACCCGATCACCCTGTATCTACCCCAGCGCTTAGAACAGTGCTTAGTACTCAACAAATACCGTTTTTTTAAAAAATACCATCCCCTCCCCGCACCCGGCAACGACGAGACGTCGGACCGATGCCCGACGCGCGGTCAGTTGTGCCCCTTCAATCTTCAGGAGAAGCAGCGTGGCTCAATGGAAAGAGCCCGGGATTGGGAGTCAGAGGTCACGGGTTCAAATCCTGACTCCTCCACTTAGCTGTGGGACTTTGGGCAAGTCACTTCATTTCTCTGGGCCTCATCTGTCAAATGGGGATGAAGACTGGGAGCCCCCCGTGGGCCAGCCTGATCACCTTGTATCCTCCCCAGCGCTTAGAACAGTGCTTTGCACGTAGTAAGCGCTTAACAAAGGCCATTGTTATTATTTATTATTATTATTCATCCTAATTGTGAAAGGATTTGGGGACGACGCCTTGCCAACCTTGGCCTCCTGGCCTGGAGCTTGCCGCCAGCCCTGTAGGGTGGGCGAGACCATCCCCACCCCTAAAATTTAACCGGGTTCCCTGTCGTTAATAATAATAACAATAATGGCATTTATTAAGCGCTTACTATGTGCCAAGCACTGTTCTAAGCGCTGGGGAGGTTACAAGGAGATCAGGTTGTCCCCCGGGGGAGCTCGCAGTTTTCATCCCCATTTTACAAGTGAGGTCACTGAGGCCTAAAAAAGTGAAGTGACTCGCCCAAAGTCACCCAGCTGACAGGTGGCGGAGCCGGGATTTGAACCCGTGACCTCTGACTCCAAAGCCCGGGCTCTTCCCACCGAGCCATGCTGTTTCTCATTCCTTCATTCATTCAATCGTATTTATTGAGCACTTACTGTGTGCAGAGCACTGGACTAAGCGCTTCTCGATGCCCCGGGAGCCAGCCTCGCTCGGGACCGGCCCGTGGCTGTGATGGCCCCCCGCCTGCTGTTCTGCCTCGTTTCCATCAATCAGCCCTTTCCAATTATCCGTCCGGCTGTCCGAACGGCGATCTGCGAATGAATTAAAAATGGAATATAATTTAATAATGGCTGATTAGAAGGCGATTAGTCGTTATGTAAAAAAGGAAAAGCCAAGAGACGGCTAGTTGCCCTTAATCCCAGCCGATCCCGCGGTAATTCCGGCTTTGGTGGGTTTGCCCCCCGTTATCACCCGCATTTCCCTCCGATCTCACTCTCTCCCCGTGATCGTGAAGCGATTTACTCTCTCCTTCTTGCCACCTCACTCTCCCCATCATCATCATCAATCGTATTTATTGAGCGCTTACTATGTGCAGAGCACTGTACTAAGCGCTTGAGAAGTACAAATTGGCAACATCTGGAGATGGTCCCTACCCAACAGTGGGATCACAGTCTAGAAGGGGGAGACAGAGAACTAAACTGGGTAGGGACTGTCTCTATATGTTGCCAATTTGTACTTCCCAAGCGCTTAGTACAGTGCTCTACACATAGTAAACGCTCAATAAATACGATTGATGATGATGATGAACTAAACCAAACATACTAACAAAATAAAATAAATAGACCAGATATGTACAAGTAAAATAAAGAAATAAACAAATCGGGCCAGTGCACCGTGATAGAATTAAAATCCTGAATTGTCGATTCAGGCGGTCCCCGCTCTCCTTCTGACCTCTCCACCTTGACCCGGGGAGTCAGAAGGTCCTGGGTTCTAATCCCGCTCTGGGTGACCGGTTACGCGACCCTCCGAGCTCCTCCCTTCAAAGCCTTTCTGAGCGCTCACCTCCTCCAAGAGGCCTTCCCCATTTTTCCTCTCCGTTCATTCATTCAATCGTATTTATTGAGCGCTTACTGTGTGCAGAGCACTGGACTGAGCGCTTGGGATGTAAAAGTCGGCAACATCTAGAGACGGTCCCTACCCAACAGCGGGCTCACAGTCTAGAAGGGGGAGACAGAGAACAAAACAAAACATATTAACAGAATAAAATAATTAGAATAAATATGTACAAGTAAACTAAATATAAATAAATAAACCTACCTCCTTCCCCTCCCCACAGCACCTGTATATACGTTTGTACAGATTGATTACTCTATTGTTTTTACTTGTACATATTATTTATTTTGTTAATGTAGTGCATTTAACTTTAATTCTACTTGTTCCGACGACTTGACACCCGTCCACGTGTTTGGTTTTGTTGTCCGTCTCCCCCTTCTAGACTGTGAGCCCGTTGTCGGGTAGGGACCGTTGCCGACTTGTACTTCCCAAGCGCTTAGTCCGGTGCTCTGCACACAGTAAGCTCTCAATAAATACGATTGAATGAATGAATGAATGAATGCGCGCAGTAAGTGCTCAATAAATATGATTGAATGGATGAATGAATGAATGTCACTTCACTTCTCTGGGCCTCAGTTCCCTCATCTGGAAAATGGGGATGAAGACTATGAGCCCCATGTGGGACAGGGACTGTGTCCAACCCGACTTGCTGGTATTTCCCCCACCCCTCCCAGCGTTTAGTACAGTGCCCGGTACCTAGTAAGCGCTCAACAAATGCCACAATTATTATCCCACGCCTTTCCACTTCCTTTGGACTACCGTGACCTTAACAACCTCCCTCTGCCCACGCCTCCTCCCTTTACTCAATGATAATAATAAATTGCGGTATGTGTTATGCACTTACTGTGAGCCAGGCACTGTACTAAGCGCTGGGATAAATACAAGCAAATCGGGTTGGGCCCAGTCCCTGTCCCACACGGGACTCACAGTCTTAGAGAAGCAGCGCGGCTCGGTGGAAAGAGCAAGGGCTTTGGAGTCAGTGGTCATGACAGAGTTAGCAGACTCCTCAAAATCACCCCAGAGCCCAGAGGCCCTCAGATAATGCTGCTGATCGGCTGACTGGTGGGCAGAAAAAGAGCATTTCTGAAGGTGATTTCTGACATCCTTTAGAGCAGAAAAATACCCACTTTTCTTTCTCTTCCTCCTCCTCCTCTTCTCTTCTTCCTCTTCTTTCTCCTTCTATTCCCCTTCTTCCTTCTCTTTTCTCCTCTTCCTCTTCTTCCTTCTCTTCTTTCTCCTCCTCCACCTTCTCTTTCTCCTATTCCCCTTCTTCCTCCTCTTTTCTCCTCCTCCCCTTCTTCCTCCTCTTCTTTCTCCTCCTCCTTTCTCCTTCTATTCCCCTTCTTCCTCCTCTTTTCTCCTCCTCCTCTTCTTCCTCCTCTTTTTTCTCCTCCTCCTTCTCTTTCTCCTTCTCCTCCTCTATTCCCCTTCTTCCTCCTCTTCTTTCTCCTCCTCCTCCTTCTCTTTCTCCTTCTCCTCCTCTATTCCCCTTCTTCCTCCTCTTCTTTCTCCTCCTCCTCTTCTTTCTGCTCCTTCTTCTCTTTCTCCTTCTCCTCCTTCTTCTCTTTCTCCTTCTCCTCCTTCCATTCCCCTTCTTCCTCCCCTTCTCTCTCTTCCTCCTCTTTCTTCTCATAATAATAATGATAATTATAGTAATAATAATAATATTGTGAAGTGCTAAGCAAGGGACTAGATACAATGCAATACAATGGAGCAGTCCCTGTTCCACAAGGAGCTCACAATCTAAGGGGGGGGGGGACTCCTCCTCTTCTTCTTCCTCTTCCTCCTCCTCCTTCTCTTTCTCCTTTCCTCTATTCCCCTTCTTCCTCCTCTTCTTTCTCCTCCTCCTCCTTTTTCTCTTCCTCCTTCTATTCCCCTTCTTCCTCCTCTTCTTTCTCCTTCTCCTTCTTTTTCTCCTCATCCTTCTATTCCCCTTCTTCCTCCTCTTCTTTCTTCTCCTCCTCCTCTTTCTCCTTTTCCTCCTTCTATTCCCCTTCTTCCTCCCCTTCTCTCTTCTCCTCCTCTTTTTCCTCATACTAATAATGATAATTATAGTAATAATAATGTCGCAAAGTGCTAAGCATGGGAATAGATACAATGTGATACAATGGAGCAGTCCCTGTTCCACAAGGGGCTCACAATCTAAAGGGGGGGGGGGCTCCTCCTCTTCTTCTTCCTCTTCCTCTTCTTCCTCCTCATCCTTCTCATTCTCCTTCTCCTCCTTCTATTCCCTTTCTTCCTCCTCTTCTTTCTCCTCCTTCTCCTTCTCTTCCTCCTCTTCTTCCTCCTCCTTCTTCCTCCTCATCCTCCTTCTCTTTCTCCTTCTCCTCCTTCTATTCCCCTTCTTCCTCCTCTTCTTTCTCCTCCTCCTTCGCTTCTTCCTCCTCTTCTTTCTCCTTCTCCTCCTTCTCCTCCTTCTATTCCCCTTCTTCCTCCCCTTCTCTCACCTCCTCCTCCTCCTCCTTCTATTCCCCTTCTTCCTCCTCTTCTTTCTCCTCCTCCTTCCCTTCTTCCTCCTCTTCTTTCTCCTTCTCCTCCTTCTCCTTCACCTCCTTCTATTCCCCTTCTTCCTCCCCTTCTCTCTCCTCCTCCTCTTTCTCCTCATAATAATAGTGATAATTATAGTAATATTGCAAAGTGCTAAGCAAGGGAATAGATACAATGTGATACAATGGTGCAGTCCCTGTTCCACAATCTAAGGGTGTGGGGGGGGGGGTGTCTCTTCCTCTTCTTCCTCTTCCCCCTCTTTCTTCCTCCTCCTCCCCCTCTTACTCTGATTCTTCCTCTTCTTCTTGCTCTTCCTCCTCTTTCTCTTCCTCATGGTCCTCCTTTTCCTCCTCCTCCTCCTCGCCTCTCAGCCCCACTCTGCTTTCTGAGGAGGCTTTGAAGCCGGTGGAGTTTAATTAGCAGCATTAGCCGGGAAGGAAAGTTCCCCTCCTGGGATCTTGCCCCACAGGGGTCAACGGGTGGATAAGCGGGATACTAACCCACATTTAACTCTCCCCACACCGCCCAGCCTTCTCCCAACCAAATCCACCCTCCGTGTCCCCCGGGAAGGACAGAGAAGTCCTCTCCGGCCTTCCCACATCGACTACTTTTCACCTCTGGTGTTGACAAGGGGCGTCTTGAACGGTTGACGTCGATTCACGGTTAAACACGACCCCTTCCAAGGAGCCTCTGGGATTTCTCATTCGGGGTTAGCGTCCGGTGACCCCGGGGGAATCTGAAGGCACATTTCGGTTGTAATTATTCCCCAGACAAATCTCCCCGAATGGAGCGGGAAGAAAATCTCTGTCCATATTGCAGCAGGGAAAGCCGCTGACTTCGGGATAATTTGATATTCAAATCCTGGCAAAGGCTGGCCACAAATTGCTACAAATTAAGCTGATTTTGCCCGAATGAGGGATTTTCTCTTGCAGATCGGCTCTTCCCCGGAGCTGATGAGGTTGGGATTAACGAGGAACAAACAAACATTAAAAAAAAATATCAAAGGGATAGGATCAGGGAGTGTGTTGGGGTCAGGGAGAGAGCGGGAAGAGAGCAGGAGGCGCAGTGAAAGTTGGAAGCGTTCAAACTTATCCGTGATGGAGCTCCTCGGCTGTTCCATTCCGAAATCAAATTTCCGGGATCAGCGGGGCAGAACAGGGCGGCCATTCCAAGGGCGAGACCTCCAAGATGTTCTTTTCTTCGGAGGGGCCTAGCGACAAGAATACAGGCCCGGGACGTGGGTTCTAATCCCGGCTCTGCCACTGCGCCATCCTAGTCAAGTCGCTTCGCTTTTTTGTACCTCGGTTTCCTCGTCGGTAAAACGGGGATTAAGACCGTGAGCCCCTTGTGGGACAGGGATGGTGCCCAACCTGATTAGAACAGTGCTTTGCACATAGTAAGTGCTTAATAAATGTCATTATTATTATTATTACCTTGTGTGTACCCCAGTGCTTGGCACATAGTACGTGCTTAACTAATACCAAAATTACCATTCTTATTAATAAACGGTTATATTGTCCTCTCCCAGGTGCTTAGTACAGTGCTCTGCACATGGTAAGCGCTCAATGAATACGATTGAATAGGCCGGCGGGGAAAGGCCTGCCCGAGACGTGGCGAAAGGGCTTTTTTGAAAACGGTATTTGTTCGTTCATTCAGTCGTATTTATTGAGCACTTACTGTGTGCAGAGCACTGTACTAAGTGCCTGGAAAGTGCAATTTGGCAACAAATAGAGACAATCCCTTCCCAACAACAGGCTCACAGTCTAGAAGGGGGGAGACGGACAACCAAACAAAGCAAAATAATTTGTTAAGCGTTTACTACGTGCCAGGCACTGTACTAAGCGCTGGGGTAGACACAAACTAATCAGATGGGGTCCTGTCCCTATCCCCACTCAGTTTCCCTTTAGAATGACAATGAGAAACAGTAGTGTTGTCTAATGGTTAGAGCAGGGGCCTAGGGTTCAGACCTGGGTCCTAATCCAGGAAGGATTAGAGAAGCAGCGTGGCTCAGCGGAAAGAGCCCGGGCTTTGGAGTCAGAGGTCATGGGTTCAAATCCCGGCTCCCCACTTGTCAGCTGGGTGACTTTGGGCAAGCCACTTCACTTCTCTGGGCCTCAGTTCCCTCATCTGTAAAATGGGGATTAAGACCGTGAGCCCCACCGTGGGACAACCTGATCACTTTGTAATCTCCCCAGCGCTTAGAACAGTGCTTTGCACATAGTAAGCACTCAGTAGATGCCATTATTATTATTATTAATCCCTGCTCTCTCCCTTATCTGCTGTGTGACCTCGGGCAAGTCACTTCACTTCTCCGGGCCTCGGTTCCCTCATCTGTAAAACGGGGATGAAGACGGGGGGGACAGGGGCGGTGTCCAACCTGACGAGCTTGTGTCCATCCCAGCGCTTAGTACAGCGCTTAACAAACATCATTTAAAAAAATAAGCAGGGTGGTCCAGTGGAAAGAGTGCGGGAGGTTGAGAGAACTGAGTTCTGATCTCAGCTCCACCACTTTCCCGCTGTGTGACCTTAGGCGAATCACTTCACCACTCTGTGCCTCAGTTTCTTCGCCTGAAAAATGAGGGTTCAGTGCCCGTTCTCCCCCCCCCCCCGGGCTGCTTAGGGGGGCACCAGCCCGGCAGCTCATGGGACGGGGAGGGCCTCGTCCCTAAATCGAGGGGAAAGAGAAGTCAGGGCGATGCTGAGGAACTGGCTTTTTTTAGTGGTGATCGTTGAGCACACACTATGTGCCAGGCACTGTCCTAAACGCTGGGCTGGATACGAGCTAATCAGGTGGGACACAGTCCCTGCCCCACGTGGGGCTCCCAGCCTTAATTCCCATTTTCCGGACGAGGGAACCGAGGCTCTGAAAATCAATCAATCAATCAATCAATTGTATTTATTGAGCGCTTACTGTATGCAGAGCGCTGTACTAAGCGCTTGGGAAGTACAAGTTGGCAACATATAGAGACGGTCCCTACCCGACAGTGGGCTCACAGTCTAAGTGAAGTGACTCGCCCAAGGTCACGCAGCAGACAAGCGGGACTAGAACCCAAGGGGTTCAAATCCCAGCTCCGCCACTTGTCAGCTGGGTGACTTTGGGCAAATCACTTCACTTCTCTGTGCCTCAGTTCCCTCATCTGGCAAATGGGGATGAAGACTGGTAGCCCCATGTGGGACAAGCTGATCACCTTCCATGCCTCCAGCGCTTAGAACAGTGCTTTGCACATAGTAAGCGCTTAACAAATACCATCATTATTATTATTCTCTGTGCCTCAGTTCCCTCATCTGTAAAATGGGGATGAAGACTGGGAGCCCCCCGTGGGACAACCTCTTCACCTTGTAACCTCCCCAGCGCTTAGAACAGTGCTTGGCACATAGTAAGCGCTTAACAAATACCATCATTATTATTATTCTCTGTGCCTCAGTTCCCTCATCTGTAAAATGGGGATGAAGACTGTGAGCCTCCCGTGGGACAACCTCATCACCTTGTAACCTCCCCAGCGCTTAGAACGGTGCTTTGCACATAGTAAGCGCTTTATAAATGCCATCATTATCATTATTATTATTGTTGTTGTTATTATTATTATTAATATTATTATTATTACCCACTAGATCACGTTGCTTCTCGTAGCTTCTTCTGGGGCCAAAGTCTTCACCTACATCCAGCTAGAGAGTGACTTGTTTGGGGTATTTTTTTAATGGTACTGGTTAAGTTCTTTACTATGTGCCAGGCACTGTTCTAAGCGCCGGGGTAGGCCGGCCTAGTGGCAAGAAAGTGGGTTTGAGAGTCAGAGGTCGTGGGTTCTAATCCCGTCTCTGCTGTGTGACCTTGGGCGAGTCAAAGCAGCGTGGCTCAGCGGAAAGAGCTCGGGCTTCGGAGTTCAAATCCCGGCTCCGCCAGCTGGGTGACTTGGGGCAAGTCACTTAACTTCTCTGTGCCTCAGTGACCCCATCAACTTGTCCTTCCCAAGCGCTTAGCACAGTGCTCTGCACACAGTAAGTGCTCAATAAATACGATTGAATGAATGAATGAATGAATGAATCTGGAAAATGGGGATAAAGACTGTGAGCCCCTCGTGGGACAACCTGCTCACCTTGTAACCTCCCCAGCGCTTAGAACAGTGCTTGGCACGTAGTAAGCGCTTAATAAATGCCATCATTCTTCTTATTATTCTCTGGGCCTCAGCTACCTCGTCTGTAAAATGGGGATGAAGACCGTAAACCCCACGTGGGACAGGGACTGTGTCCGCCCTTTTAGACTGTGAGCCCACTGTTGCCAACTTGTACTTCCCAAGCGCTTAGTCCAGTGCTCTGCACACAGTAAGCGCTCAATAAATACGATTGATTGATTGATTGATTGATCACTTGGTATCTACCCCAACGCTTAGAAGCAGCGTGGCTCAGCGGAAAGAGCCCGGGCTTTGGAGTCAGAGGTCACGGGTTCAAATCCCGGCTCCGCCGGCTGTGGGACTTTGGGCAAGTCACTTCACTTCTCTGGGCCTCAGTTCCCTCATCTGGAAACTGGGGATTAGGATTAAGCGCTTAGTCCAGTGCCCTGCACATAGTAAGCGCTCAATAAATACGACTGATGATGATGATGATGACTGTGAGCCCCCCGTGGGACAACCTGATCACCTTGTCACCTCTCCAGTGCTTAGAATAGTGCTTTGCACATAGTAAGTGCTTAATAAATGCTATTATTATTATTATTAGAACAGTGCTGGGCACATAGTAAGCACTTAACAAATACCATTATTATTATTATTATTATTATTATTATTATTATTATTATTATTATTATTATTATTACTACAAGCTAGTCAGGTTCTAGGAGCCTCTGAGACTGTATGTCTGGGTTTAGGCAACCCCAGGTCTCTCTCTCTCACAAACACACACACTTCCTCCCTTCTCTCTCCGTCCCCCCCATTTCCCGGCTTTTCCCCATCCTCTTCCCAGGAATCTTCAGATTCCCAGGCCCCCGCGCTATCCACTAGACCACCCTGCTTCCCTTTCCCAGAGTCCTCAGAGCCTCATTTCCACCCGTTTCACTAGGAGCTGTTGCGGGTATTTCGGATGGCGCCCTTACAGATTTTATGCCGGAGACGTTAAAATTAAAAAGATCTATGTGTAAATAGTCACGACGAATTTAATCAACTTGATTTAATAGAAAACAGCACGTGGAATTTATGAGTCCCGAAAAGGGAAGGAATGTTTTTTGGGGTTTTTTTTTTAAATAATAAAAGTACTCTGTGCCTATTCCGAGAGAGGGAAAGAGGAGAAAAATCCCGATCTGAAGAGTTTATTAGAGTCTAATCCTCCAAGAACAACCCCAGTAGAGACTGTTCACCCGGTAATCCCGGCTGCCATTAAAATATTAAAGATAAATCTAATCGTCTCTTTATCCAAAATAAGCGACTTTTGTGCGGAGAGAATAGGCCTAACCCTTAGGGAGGAGAATTACTCCTAATGCATCAGATGGAATTCGGTCCTGGCCAGGACCAAACAGGGTTTAGAAGCAAATGAGATGGTAATAGAGATAAAACCCGGTATAACAAATTAAAAACCCTCATTTACAGGAATTAAAACGGCTCACAAAGCGGGACGATTCCCTGCCTTTTTCTTTAGTGCTTGGCACATTGTAAGCGCTTAACAAATACCATTATTATTATTATTATTATCATTCACCCCCGTGACGAGCCAACGAGTGGACATTGAGCGTCCTTCGATGTTTCCTCTCTATAATAATAATAAGGATGGTATTTGCTAAGCGCCAAGCACTGCTCTAAGCGCTGGATTTCTCCCCCTGAAATCCACAGCACACCTCGCATCCAAACCCCTTTCAAGCTAAATGATCTTTTCTGATCAAGCAATCAATCAGCGGTATTTTTCGAGCGCTTACTACGCGCCGACGCTGTACTAAGCGATGGGGAGTGACCTACTGATTTGCTGGCATCCAAGCCAGAGCTCAGTACTGGTACATAGTAAGCACTTAACAAATAAAACAGTTATTATCATTATTGTTATTAACAACCAACATTAAGCGCTTGGGAGCAGATCTGCTGATTTGCTCATATCCACCCCAGCGCTTAGTATATAGTGCCTGGCACATAGTAAGCCCTTAACGAATAAAACTATTATTATTATTAACAACAATAATAATAATAAATAAGTTCAAAGCACTTACTCTGTGCCAAGCACTCTACTGAGCACCGGTGAAGAGCCCTGGGGTAGATCAGCTCGTCAGGTTGGACACGGCCCCTGTCCCACACGGGGCTCACGGTCTTCACCCCCATTTTACAGATGGGGTAACTGAGGCACGGAGAAGTGAAGTGACTTGCCCAGAGTCACACAGCGGACGAGCGGCGGTCGGAATTAGAACCCGCGACCTCGGACTTCCAGGCTTGGGCTCTTTCCAGCAGGCCGTGCCGCTTCTCGAATGCTGGCCTCCCTTCGAAGCCTTACTTTGGGCAAGTCACTTCAATTCTCTGTGCCTCAGTTCCCTCATCTGTAAAACGGGGATGAAAACTGTGAGCCCCCCGTGGGACAACCTGATCACCTTGTAACCTCCCCAGCGCTTAGAACAGTGCTTTGCACGTAGTAAGCACTTAATAAATGCCATCATTATTATTATTATTACTACTGAGAGCTCACCTCCTCCAAGAGGCCTTCCCAGACTCAGCCCCCTTTTTCCTCTTCTCCTCCTCATCTCCCCGCCCTACCTTCTTTCCCTCCCCACAGCACCTGTATATATGTTTGTACACATTTATCACTCTATTTATTTTACTTGTCCATATTTACTATTCTATTTATTTTGTTAATGATGTGCATAGTCCAGTGCTCTGCACACAGTAAGCGCTCAATAAATACGATTAAGTGAATGAATACAGATTTATTACTCTATTTATTTTACTTGTCCATAATTACTATTCTATTTATTTTGATAATGTTGTGCATAGTCCAGTGCTCTGCACACAGTAAGCGCTCAATAAATACGATTGAATTAATGAATACAGATTTATTACTCTATTTCTTTTACTTGTACATACTTACTAGTCTATTTGTTTTGATAATGCTGTGCATAGTCCAGTGCTCTGCACACAGTAAGCGCTCAATAAATACGATTGAATGAATGAATACAGATTTATCACTCTATTTCTTTTACTTGTCCATATTTACTATTCTATTTATTTTGTTAATGATGTGCATAGTCCAGTGCTCTGCACACAGTAAGCGCTCAATAAATACGATTGAATGAATGAATACAGATTTCTTTTACTTGTACATACTTACTATTCTATTTATTTTGATAATGCTGTGCATAGTCCAGTGCTTTGCACACAGTAAGCGCTCAATAAATACAATTGAATGAATGAATACAGATTTGTCACTCTATTTCTTTTACTTGTCCATATTTACTATTCTATTAATTTTGTTAATGATGTGCATAGTCCAGCGCTCTGCACACAGTAAGCGCTCAATAAATACGATTGAATGAATGAATACAGATTTGTTACTCTATTTCTTTTACTTGTACATACTTACTATTCTATTTATTTTGATAATGATGTGCATAGTCCAGTGCTCTGCACACAGTAAGCGCTCAATAAATACGATTGAATGAATGAATACAGATTTATTACTCTATTTCTTTTACTTGTCCATATTTACTATTCTATTTATTTTGTTAATGATGTGCATAGTCCAGTGCTCTGCACACAGTAAGCGCTCAATAAATACGATTGAATGAATGAATGCAGATTTATTACTCTATTTCTTTTACTTGTCCATATTTACTATTCTATTTATTTTGATAATGATGTGCATAGTCCAGTGCTCTGCACACAGTAAGCGCTCAATAAATACGATTGAATGAATGGATACAGATTTGTTACTCTATTTCTTTTACTTGTACATATTTACTATTCTATTTATCTTGTTAATGATGTGCATCTAGCTTTACTTCTATTTGTTCTGACGACTTGACACCCGTCCACATGTTTCGTTTTGTCGTCTGTCTCCCCCTTCTAGACTGGGAGCCCGTTGTCGGGTAGGGACCGTCTCTATGTGTCGCCGCCTTGTCCTTCCCAAGCGCTTAGTCCAGTGCTCTGCACACAGTAAGCGCTCAATAAATACGATTGAATGAATGAATACAGATTTATCACTCTATTTCTTTTACTTGTCCATATTTACTATTCTATTTATTTTGATAATGATGTGCATAGTCCAGTGCTCTGCACACAGTAAGCGCTCAATAAATACGATTGAATGAATGAATACAGATTTGTTACTCTATTTCTTTTACTTGTCCGTATTTACTATTCTATTTATCTTGTTAATGATGTGCATAGTCCAGTGCTCTGCACACAGTAAGTGCTCAATAAATACGATTGGTCCAGCGCTCTGCACACAGTAAGCGCTCAATAAATACGATTGAATGAATGAATACAGATTTGTTACTCTATTTCTTTTACTTGTCCAGATTTACTATTCTATTTATTTTGTTAATGATGTGCATCTAGCTTTACTTCTATTTGTTCTGACGACTTGACACCTGTCCACGTTTCGTTTTGTCGTCTGTCTCCCGCTTCTAGACTGGGAGCCCGTTGTCGGGTAGGGACCGTCTCTATGTGTCGCCGCCTTGTCCTTCCCAAGCGCTTAGTCCAGTGCTCTGCACACAGTAAGCGCTCAATAAATACGATTGAATGAATGAATACAGATTTATCACTCTATTTCTTTTACTTGTCCATATTTACTATTCTATTTATTTTGATAATGATGTGCATAGTCCAGTGCTCTGCACACAGTAAGCGCTCAATAAATACGATTGAATGAATGAATACAGATTTGTTACTCTATTTCTTTTACTTGTCCAGATTTACTATTCTATTTATCTTGTTAATGATGTGCATCTAGCTTTACTTCTATTTGTTCTGACGACTTGACACCCGTCCACATGTTTTGTCGTCTGTCTCCCCCTTCTAGACTGGGAGCCCGTTGTCGGTTAGGGACCGTCTCTATGTGTCGCCAACTTGTCCTTTCCAAGCGCTTACTACAGTGCTCTGCACATAGTAAGCGCTCAATAATTATGATTGAATAACTGAATGAGGCCTTGCAGGTTTGACCCTCCAGGGCCAGGCCACGGAATTTTTCATCGTGGGTCCCTGCGGCTCCCGGGTCTTTTTGTGTTTTCTTTTTCCACCGCTCATTTCCCCAGAGCTTTTCCTTTGTTTCCCATCGCTCCTAC
Source organism: Tachyglossus aculeatus (assembly GCF_015852505.1). NCBI lineage: Eukaryota > Metazoa > Chordata > Mammalia > Monotremata > Tachyglossidae > Tachyglossus > Tachyglossus aculeatus. The sequence continues at coordinate 41,986,324 of NC_052088.1, read as the reverse complement.
CTTCCCTTCCCTGGAGTATTTCATCCAAGTCATCTCCGTTGTCACGGGTTGTCAGTGGCATGACAGATGCCGTCAACGGAGCAGGCACACCCCTTCTCCTCCGGCTCGGAAATCGGCGGTCTCCGTTTCCCTTAGGGACGCCGGCCCGGCATCTCTGCTTCCGAAGACCTGCCAGGGGTGTTTGGGGTTTTCATCCATTGATTCAATCGTATTTATTGAGCGCTTCCTGTGTGCAGAGCACTGGACTAAGCGCTTGGGAAGGACAAGTTGGCCACATATAGAGACGGTCCCTACCCAACAGCGGGCTCTCAGTCGAGAAGGGGTTTTGGTGTAGAAGAGCAGGGAGAGGAGGCCTCGCTCTCTCCGTGCCCCTTTCCGACCCCGCCAAGATGCCCTATCTACATATCTATTCTATTTATTTCATTTTGTGAGTATGTTTGGTTTTGTTCTCTGTCTCCCCCTTTTAGACTGTGAGCCCACTGTTGGGTAGGGACCGTCTCTATATGTTGCCAACTTGGACTTCCCAAGCGCTTAGTACAGTGCTCTGCACACAGTAAGCGCTCAATAAATATGATTGATTGATTGATTGTACTTCCCAAGCACTTAGTACAGTGCTCTGCACATAGTAAGCGCTCAATAAATACGATTGATTGATTCTCTGGGCCTCAGTTACCTCACCTGTAAAATGGGGATGAAGACTGTGATCCCCCCGTGGGACAACCTGATCACCTTGTAACCTCCCCAGCGCTTAACAAATACCAATATTATTCCAAGTGCTTAGAACCATGCTCTGCACGTAGTAAGCGTTTAATAAATACCACAGATTGTTTGATCAATTGATAGAAATGTCTGTCTACCCCTCCAGGCTGTAAGCTCGTTATAAGCCAGGAACGTATCCGATAATTATGTTGTATTGTAGTCTCCCAAGTGCTTAGTATTCATTCATTCATTCATTCATTCAATCGTATTTATTGAGCGCTTACTGTGTGCAGAGCACTGTACTAAGCGCTTGGGAAGTACAAGTCGGTAACATCTAGAGACGGTCTAGACTTTTAGACTGCGAGCCCACTATTGGGTAGGGACTGTCTCTCTATGTTGCCAACTTGGACTTCCCAAGCGCTTAGTACAGTGCTCTGCACACAGTAAGCGCTCAATAAATACGATTGATGAACTAGAGACGGTCCCTACCCGACAACGGGCTCACAGTCTAGAAGGGGGGAGACAGAGAACAAAACAAAACATATTAACAAAATAAAATAAATAGAATAAATATGTACAAATAAAATAAAGAGCAATAAATATGTACAAACATGTATACATATATACAGGTACAGTGCTGCTCTGCACGTGGTAAGTGCTCAGTATATAATAATAATAATAATGATGGCATTTGTTAAGCGCTTACTATGTGCAAAGCACTGTTCTAAGCGTTGGGGAAATACAAGGTGATCAGGTTGTCCCACGTGGGGCTCACAGTCTTCATCCCTGTTTGACAGATGAGGGAACTGAGGCCCAGAGAAGTGAAGTGACTTGCCCAAAGCCACACAGCTGACAAGTGGCAGAGCCGGGATTTGAACCCAGGACCTCTGACTCCAAAGCCCGGGCTCTTTCCACTGAGCCACGCTGCTTCTCTTGATATACCGTCGATTGACGGATTGATTGATATTAATGTCCAGACTGTAGCCTCGTAGTGAGCAGAGAATGTCTGCTAATTAATAATAATAATAATAATAATGATGGCATTTGTTAAGCGCTTACTATGTGCAGAGCACTGTTGGTATTTGTTCAGCGCTTACCGTGTGCCAAGCGCTCTTCTAAGCACCGGGGTGGATGCCAACTAATCAGGTGGGACAAAGTCCGTGTCCCACACGGGGCTCACGGTCTTCATCCCCATTTTCCAGAGGAGGCAACTGAGGCCCAGAGAAATCAAGCGACCTGCCCAAGGTCCTACAGGGGACAAGTGCCGGGGCCGGGATTAGAACCCAAGCCCGCGCTCTACGCGCTAGGCCACGCTTCTGTTGCGTCGTACTCCTCCAAGCGCTTCGTTCAGTGCTCCGCGCACGGCGAGCTCAGCGTGTGCGGGGAACGTGTCTGTTTATTGTGGCATTGTACTCTCCCCGGCGCTTAGTACAGTGCTCTGCACACAGCGCTCAATAAATACACGCCATCGATGATTGGCTGATGGATCGATTGACGCCGTCCTTTCTATTCCTCTCCTCTTACCCCCTTCGCTGCGCTCTTCCCCGCCTGAGGTGGATCCCCTTTCTAGCTTTAGGATTGGGAAATAATAATAATAATAATGACGGTGTTTATTAAGCGCTCACTATGTGCAAAGCACTGTTCTAAGCGCTGGGGAGGTTACAAGGAAAGGAGGTGGTTTGGGACCCAAATTTTCCAGTCAGGAAACATCGAAGACACCAGAAACACTCACCTCCTTCCCGCTTTGGCCTGGGCGACTGGCAAGCGGCCTGGAGACTCGACCTTCTCCCGTCTCCGTGTTTCCTTCCGTGTCTTCCCAGAGTCCAGTGGAACAATAATAATAATAAAAATAATGGTATTTGTTAAGCGCTTATTCTGTGCGAAGCACTGTTCTAAGCACTGGGGGGGATACAAGGTGATCAGGTTGTCCCACGTGGGGCTCACAGTCTCCATCCCCATTTTACAGATGAGGGAACTGAGGCTGCTTCTCTAGTAATAATAACATTTATTACTTATTACTTATTATTTATTACTTATTATTATTGCTTACTGTGTGCCAAGCACTGTTCTAAGCATTGGGGAGGTTTCAAGGTGATCAGGTTGTCCCACGGGGGGCTCACAGTCCTCATCCCCATTTGACAGATGAGGTCACTGAGGCACAGAGAAGCTAGGTGACTCACCCAAAGTCACACAGCCGACAAGTAGCGGAGCCAGGATTCAAACCCATGACCTCTGACTCCCAAGCCCGGTCTCTTTCCACAGAGCCGTGCTGCTTCTCTAGTAATAATAACATTTATTAAGCGCTTACTATGTGCCAAGCACTGTTCTAAGCGCTGGGGAGGTTACAAGGTGATCAGGTTGTCCCACGGGGGGCTCCCAGTCTTCATCCCCATTTTCCAGATGAGGAAACTGAGGCCCAGAGAAGTGAAGAGACTTGCCCAAAGTCACCCAGCTGACAGTTGGCGGATCCGGGATTCGAACCCATGACCTCTGACTCCAAAGCCCGGTCTCTTTCCACTGAGCCGCGCTGCTTCTCTAGTAATAATAACATTTATTAAGCGCTTACTATGTGCCAAGCACTGTTCTAAGTGCTGGGGAGGTTACAAGGTGATCAGGTTGTCCCACGGGGGGCTCCCAGTCTTCACCCCCATTTTCCAGATGAGGGAACTGAGGCCCAGAGAAGTGAAGACACTTGCCCAAAGTCACCCAGCTGACAGTGAACCCACGACCTGTGACTCCAAAGCCTGGGCTCTTTCCACTGAGCCACGCTGCTTCTCAATGGAAGTCATTCATTCATTCAATCGCATTTACTGAGCACTTACTGGGGATATATGTTTGTGCATATTTATTACTCTATTTATTTATTTATTTTACTTGTACGTATCTATTCTATTTATTTTATTTTGTTAGTATGTTTGGTTTTGTGTCCCCCTTTTAGACTGTGAGCCCACTTTTGGGTAGGGACTGTCTCTATAGGTTGCCAATTTGTACTTCCCAAGCGCTTAGTCCAGTGCTCTGCACACAGTAAGCGCTCCATAAATGCGATTGATGATGATGATGATGATGCAGAGCCCCGGACTAAGTAGGAATGAAAATCCTTCCTTACTTTGCCTTGACTAGACTGCGAGCCCACTGTCGGGTAGGGACCGTCTCTATATGTCGCCAACTTGGACTTCCCAAGCGCTTAGTACAGTGCTCTGCACACAGGAAGCGCTCAATAAATACGATTGATTGATTGATTGATTGATTGATTGATTGGCTGGGGCTCGCCCCCTCCCCAGCGGGGCTCGGGGGCAGGGGACGGGGGGTCTTCCTTCGTCTCACTGTGGCTTTCGGGACGCAACGAGAAACACAAAAAAACACGTTGGCTTAATGCCGGCCGGTGGAAAGAGGGTAGGGGACACTTGGATTTTGATTCAATTAAGAAGCAGGGTAGCCTAGTAGCTAGAGCCCGGGCTTGGAAGTCAGAAGGCCCTGAGTTCTAATCCCGACTCTGCCACTTCCCTGCTGTGTGACCTGGGGCAAATCGCTTCAATCAATCAATCAATCGTATTTATTGAGCGCTTCCTGTGTGCAGAGCACTGGACTGAGCGCTTGGGAAGTCCAAGTTGGCAACATCTAGAGACGGTCCCTACCCGACAACGCAGTCTAGAAGGGGGAGACAGAGAACAAAACCAAACGTACTAACAAAATAAAATAGAATAGATGGGTACAAGATAAATAAATAGAGTAATAAATATGTACAAACATATATATATATATATATATATATATATATATATATATATATATATATATATATATATAAAGCTTAGGGAAGCCTCTTCCCTAAGCTTTGAGCAAGATAAATAATAATGATGCTTCACTTCTCTGGGTCTCAGTTCCCCCACCACTAAAATGGGGGTGAAGATCGTGAGCCCCGTGTGAGGTAGAGACTTTGTCCAACCTCATTACCTTGGATCTACCCCAGTGCTTCGAAGAGTGCCCGGTACATAGTAAGCGCTTAACAAATGCCATAAAAAAAAGATGCTCAGCTCTCCTTATCCCCACACGTGACTTGGCAGATCAATCAATCAATCAATCAATCGTATTTATTGAGCGCTTACTGTGTGCGGAGCACTGTACTAAGCGCTTGGGAAGTATAAGTTGGCAACATATAGAGACGGTCCCTACCCAACAGTGGGGTCACAGTCTCAGGAGGCCCCGGGTTCTCACCCCGGCTCCGTCGCTTACCCGCAGCAAGCCTCGGTCACATGGGGGGGGTGAAGACAGTGAGCCCCAGATAATAATAATAATAATAATAATAATAATGGCGTTTGTTAAGCACTTACTATGTGCAAAACACGGTTCTAAGCGCTGGGGAGGTTACAAGGTGATCAGGTTGTCCCGCGTGGGGCTCCCAGTCTTCATCCCCATTTGACAGACGAGGGAACCGAGGCCCAGGGAAGTGAAGTGACTTGCCCAAAGTCATTCATTCAATCACTCAATCGTATTTCTTGAGCGCGGCACTGTACCGAGCGCTTGGGAAGTCCAAGTTGGCAACATAGAGACGGTCCCTACCCGACAGCGGGCTCACAGGCTAGAAGCTCTGCCGAGTGTCAGCTGTGTGACTTTGGGCAGGTCACTTCACTTCTCTGGGCCTCAGTTCCCTCGTCTGTAAAATGGGGATGAAGACTGCGAGCCCCCCGTGGGACAACCTGATCACCCGGTAACCTCCCCAGCGCTTAGAACAGTGCTCTGCACATAGTAAGCACTTACATCATTATTACTATTATTATTAGCAGCGAGAAGCAGTGTGGCTCAGTGGAAAAGAGCCTGGGCTTTGGAGTCGGAGGTCATGGGTTCAAATCCCGGCTCTGCCAATTGTCAGCTGTGTGACTTTGGGCAAGTCACTTCACTTCTCTGGGCCTCAGTTCCCTCATCTGTAAAATGGGGATGAAGACTGCGAGCCCTACATGGGACCACCTGATCACCTTGCAACCTTCCCAGTGCTTAGAACGGTGCTCTGCACATAGTAAACACCTACATTATCATTATTATTATTATTATTATTAGCAGCGAGAAGCAGCGTGGCTCAGTGGAAAAGAGCCTGGGCTTTGGAGTCAGAGGTCATGGGTTCAAATCCCAGCTCTGCCAATTGTCAGCTGTGTGACTTTGGGCAAGTCACTTCACTTCTCTGGGCCTCAGTTCCCTCCTCTGTAAAATGGGGATGAAGACTGAGAGCCCCCCGTGGGACCACCTGATCACCCGGTAACCTCCCCAGCGCTCAGAACAGTGCTCTGCACATAGTAAGCACTCACATTATCATTATTATTATTATTATTATTATTAGAAGAGCGGGGCTCACAGTCTAGAAGAAGTCACCCAGCCGGCGGGCGGCGGAGCCGGGATCTGAGCCCGTGACCTCTGACTCCAGAGCCCGGGCTCTTCCCAATCGATCAATCAGTCGTATTTATTGAGTGCTTACCGTGCGCAGAGCACCGGACTAAGCGCTTGGGGAGCCCAACAGCGGGCTCACAGTCTAAAAGGGGGCTTCTCTGATGGGACGGGGAGTGGGTCCGGCCTGTTTGAGAGCGCGCGGCACATGGCGAGCGCTCGGCCGGCGGCCTGATCGTTATGACTGTCCCACCAGACTCGCCCCCTTCTCCCTGACAGGGACCACCCCCTCTCCCCTGTGTCCCCCCCCGAAGTCTGGGTGATCCCTCGTCGTGAGGGGACCCCCCCCCAAGGCCCACCCCCTCCGGGCTGGCCAGGCCTTGCTTGGAGCCTGCCTGCTTTTGGGAATCCCTCATCGCTCCTGGGCCTGGGGATTGGTCGCTCCGCCCGTGACCCCCCACTTGGGCTCCCGCCCGCTTGGATAAAAGGGGGGGCTCTCCTCGGGGCTCTGGACCACTCGGAGCCTGAAGGGGCAGCCGGGACCAAGTTGGGGAGGGGGAGGCGAGGGAAGGGAAGGGAAGGGAAGGGGGGCCACAGCCGGCTGGAGATGGCAGGGAAAGCGGGGGCAGCTCTGGTCCAGCCCAAGGGCGATCGGGGGGCTCAGGGCCAGGCTGGGGGGACGCCTCCCCCTCCTCCCCCTCCTCCCCATCCTCCTCCTCCTCCTCCTCCTCCAAGATGCACCGGTTTTGGCATCCAGGAGATCCTGGGCCTGAATAAGGAGCCGGCCCCCCCGGACAGCCGGCCCCCCGGGCACCTGCTGACCACCCGCTCCGTCCTGGGCCCGGCGGGGGTCGGGGGCTTGGGCCTCCTGGGTCCCGGGGCCCTGCCCGCCTTCTACCCGCCGCCCACCTTCCTGGAGGTGCTGGCCGACCCCCAGGGCGTCCACCTGCAGCCCCTCAGCCGGGCGGCCGGGACGCTGGACACCGGCCAGTCCACGAGCTCAGGTAGGCGGGAAAGGGGGCTTGGACCCTCTGGTGGCCCCCCACTTTGGGGAGACGGCTCATCCGACCCTCCCCTCCTCACCCCCGTTTCCAGATCCCTTTCGGGAATCCCCGCCAACGAAATCCGCCCCGCCACCCCGGGGAGGGGTCTCCCCGGTCCCCCAAAGGGAAGGGGACCCACTGAGGCTGGCCTGGGCGCCCCCAGACCCCCTCCTCCTCCTCCTCCCCTCTGCAGATTCCGAGGATGTTTCTTCCAGCGACCGGAAAATGTCCAAATCCTCCCTTAACCAGACCAAGAAAAGGAAGAAAAGGCGACACAGGTAAGGGGAGGGGGGCCGGCCCTCGACCCCCGACCCATTCCGACCCCCTTTCGAGACCCCCGAGCCCGGAGGGATGGATGGATGGATGGATGGATGGATGGATGGATGGATGGACGGACGGACGGCCGAGGGGCCGCTCCCTCAAGGCGGCCTTCCAAACGGAAACGAAATCCGCTCAATCCCGGGGTTTCCCGGGACCGGGAATCGAAAACGGGATGCTCCCCTCCCTACCGTCTCCTCAACACCTTTTCCCGGCCTTTCCCCATCTCCCTTCCCGCCCCCCAAAGCCTCCAATTTCCAGCCCGAACCCGGTTTTCCCTCCCCGATCACCGGGGCAGCCGCTGCCTCCTGATTTTTCCTTCTTTCCCCTTCCCATTCCCGTTCTCCCCCAACGCCATCCCGCCTTCTCCCAGCCTTACTTGTACCTATTCTATTTATTTTATTTTGTTAGGATGTTTGGTTTTGTTCTCCGTCTCCCCCTTTTAGACTGTGAGCCCACTGTTGGGTAGGGACTGCCTGTAGATGTTGCCAACTTGGACTTCTCAAGCGCTTAGTACGGTGCTCTGCACACAGTAAGCGCTCAATAAATGCGATTGATTGATTGATTATCCATCTTCCTAAATCCTGGAAGACCTCAACCCGTTTCTCCTCTTCCGCCCGCCTACCTCAGATGAACAACGATGGTCTTTATTTGCGAAGCGCTTCCTCCGTGCCAAGCACTGTACTAAGCGCTGACCGCCGCTCTGTCTCTCCTGTTGACCTCTGCCCGTCTCTCCACACACGCAGGACATGTATGTGCATGTATGTTTCGGTGGGTGGCTGAGTGGTCCTAATTCGCCTAGGGAGAGAGACAATAATAATAATAATAATAATCGTGGAAATAGTCACAATAACGGTGTTTGTTAAGCGCTTACTATGTGCCGAGCGCTGGGCACTGTTCTAAGATGTAAAATCAATCAGTCAATCAATCAATCAATCGTATTTATCGAGCGCTTACTGTGTGCAGAGCACTGTACTAAGCGCTTGGGAAGTACAAGTTGGCAACATAAAGATGTAAAAGATGTCAGTGTGCGCGCCGACCTAGCTACCTACATGTAGGGGGATCCATTTTGGGGATAAGACATCAAAAAGAGAGAGATACAGAGGGGGAAAATGAGATTTTTCTAAAGGACACGTTTCCCCAGCCGGATTCATTCATTCGTTCGTTCAATCGTATTTATTGAGCGCTTACTGTGTGCAGAGCACTGGGCTAAGCGCTTGGGAAGTCCAAGTTGGCAACAGAGACGGTCCCTACCCAACAGCGGGCTCACAGTCTCGAAGGGGGAGACAGAGAACAAAACCAAACATATTAACAAAATAAAAGAAATAGAATAAATTTGTACAAATACGGATAGCATTCCCTTCCCCTTTTTTCGTTCTTTTTCGTTCCTCCATTCATTCAGTCGTATTGATTGAGCGCTTAGCACTGCACTAAGCGCTTGGAAAGGACACTAAGCCCTTGGAAAGGTCTTACCTCCTTCCCTTCCCCACAGCACCTGTATATATGTATATACGTTTGTACATATTTATTACTCTATTTAAAAGGTCTTACCTCCTTCCCTTCCCCACAGCACCTGTATATATGTATATACGTTTGTACATATTTATTACTCTATTTAGAAGGTCTTACCTCCTTCCCTTCCCCACAGCACCTGTATATATGTATATACGTTTGTGCATATTTATTACTCTATTTAAAAGGTCTTACCTCCTTCCCTTCCCCACAGCACCTGTATATATGTATATACGTTTGTACATATTTATTACTCTATCTAAAAGGTCTTACCTCCTTCCCTTCCCCACAGCACCTGTATATATGTATATATGTTTGTACAGATTTATTACTCTATTTAAAAGGTCTTACCTCCTTCCCTTCCCCACAGCACCTGTATATATGTATAGATGTTTGTACATATTTATTACTCTATTTATTTATATTTTACTTGTACATATCTATTCTATTTATTTTATTTTGTTAATAGGCTTGGTTTTGTTCTCTGTCTCCCCCTTCTAGACTGTGAGCCCACTCTTGGGTAGGGACTGTCTCTATATGTTGCCAACTTGGACTTCCGAAGCGCTTAGTACAGTGCTCTGCACACAGTAAGCGCTCAATAAATACGATTGATTGATTGATTGATTGACAATCCGGCGACAGAAAGAGACAATCGCTACCCCACACCGGGCCGTGGAAGAATTCTGTTTTTTTTTGTTCTTTCGAAACCTGCATCCTCCATCTCTGTTCAAGCAGTCGTCGTTGGCTATTTCTCCGGCATTTGTTAAGCGCTTATTCATTCCTTCAATCGTATTTATTGAGCGCTTACTGGGTGCAGAGCACTGTACTAAGCGCTTGGGAAGGAGGATTCGGCTGATGGTATTTGTTAAGTGCTTACTACGAGCCAGAGACTGTTCTAGAGTTACCGACTCATAATAATAATTCATTCATTGATTCATTCAATCGTATTTATTGATAATAATTATAGCATTTATTAAGCGCTTGGGAAGGACGATTCGGCTGATGGTATTTGTTAAGTGCTTACTACGAGCCAGAGACTGTTCTAGGCGCTGGGCAGTTACCGACTCATAATAATAATAATAATTATGGCTTTTATTAAGCGCTTACGATGTGCAAAGCACTGTTCTAAGCGCTGGGGAGGTTATAGGTTGTCCCACAGGGGGCTCACAGTCTTCATCCCCATTTTCCAGATGAGGTCACTGAGGCCCAGAGAAGTGAAGCGACCTGCCCAAAGTCACCCAGCTGACAATTGGCAGAGCCGGGATTCGAACCCATGACCTCGGACTCCAAAGCCCGGGCTCTTTCCACTGAGTCCCGCGCCGGGCTCACGGTCCTCATCCCAGAGGAGGGAACGGGGGGAGGGGGGAGCTCAGAGAAGGGAAGTGACTCGCCTAAGGTCACACGGGATTAGAACCCAGCTCCTTCTTCCTCCCAGGACCGGGCTCCAGCCACTAGGCCATACGGTCTCTTGGCCCGCCTGCCCTAATAATAATAATAATAATAATAGTAATAATAATAATAATGGCATTTACTAAGCGCTTACTATGTGCCAAGCACTGTTCTAAGCGCTGGGGAGGTTACAAGGTGATCAGGTGGTCCCACGGGGGGCTCATAGTCTTCATCCCCATTTTACAGACGAGGTCACTGAGGACCAGAGACTAATAATAATAATGATAATGATGGCATTTATTAAGCGCTTACTATGTGCCAAGCACTGTTCTAAGCGCTGGGGAGGATACAAGGTGATCAGGTTGGCCCACGGGGGGCTCACAGTCTTAATCCCCATTTTACAGATGAGGGAACTGAGGCCCAGAGAATAATAATAATGATGATAATGACGACATTTATTAAGCGCTTACTATGTGCCAAGCACCGTTCTAAGCGCTGGGGAGGATACAAGGTGATCAGGTTGTCCCACGGGGGGCTCACAATCTTCATCCCCATTTTCCAGATTGAGGGAACTGAGTCCCAGAGAAGGGAAGTGACTTGCCCAAAGTCACCCAGCTGACAGTTGGCGGAGCCGGGATTCGAACCCGTGACCTGTGACTCCAAAGCCCGGGCTCTTTCCACTGAGCCACGCTGCTTCTCAGTGGAAGTCATTCATTCATTCAACCGCATTTATTGAGCGCTTACTGTGTGCAGAGCACTGGACTAAGCGCTTGGGAAGTCCAAGTCGAATCCGGGGGAGTTGGCCCCCTTCCTCTGAGGTTTTCCTTGGCTCCCCAGGGCATCCCAAATCGGGATCTCAGGACCCTGCTTCATCCCTAATCCCCTTTCCATTTCTCCAATTCCCCCTCTTTGTGGGGGGAATTTAATGTCTCAGACTTGAGGCCAGAGGAAGGGGGAGGGTTGCCAGTCGGGGCGGCTGTGTGACTTTGGACAAGTCCCTTCACTTCTCTGGGCCTCAGTTCCCTCATCTGTCAAATGGGGATGAAGGCTGCATCTTGCATCTCTTATTTCTTAGACTGTGAGCCCACTGTTGGGTAGGGACTGTCTCTCTATGTTGCCAACTTGTCCTTCCCAAGTGCTTAGTACAGTGCTCTGCACACAGTAAGTGCTCAATAAATACGATTGATTGATTGATTGATCTCCCCCAGTGCTTGGAATGGTGCTAGGCCCATAGTAAGCGCTTAGCGAATACCATCACCATGATGATGATGATGGCGATTATTATAGGATGTTAACCGAAAACTTACGATGGGCAGGGAACGTGTCTGTTCATTGTCGTATTGGACTCTCCCAAGCGCTCAGTACAGTGCTCTGCACACAGTAAATCATCAATCGTATTTATGGAGCGCTTACTGTGTGCAGAGCACTGTACTAAGCGACATAGTAAATATGATTGAATAGAGGAATGAATCGGAGACGCGGTTCCGGCGGCCAATTCTTTTTAACCGTCCAGGCCTGGAGAGCTAGAACAGTGCTTTGCACATAGTAAGTGCTTCATAAATGCCATTATTATTATTATTATTATTATTATTACTGGGAATCTCCACGTGAATAGGTTTCGGCTTCTCCTGGTCAACGCTCCGTTAAAGGGGATGTTTCTGGGAACTCCTCCAAGTGGCCTGGAAAATCTGACAGAGCAGGGAGCCGAAATCTGGTTTTCCCACCCTAAAGGGCAAAAGATCCCGGGAATGCGTAAAAAAAAACCCCAACAAACCTTCCTTGGGTGGCAAACTGCTGAGGCCGATGGAAGCCCAGATTTGGAACTTCTCTCTATATGTTGCCAACTTGTACTTCCCAAGCGCTTAGTACAGTGCTCTGCACACAGTAAGCGATCAATAAATACGATGATTGATTGATGAAAAAGCCCAATTCAAATAGTCGCCCTCCTCTCGGTGGCTACCGGTTTTCCCACCTGTCTTCCCACGTTCCTCAGGGAAACGACCTTGGATGCCATTGGATTTTCCTCTTTAATGTTCTCTCCCCTTGGGAGCTCGGTGAGGGGATGTCTAGGGATTTGGCGGTGACCAAACGTCCGTCTCAGGGAGGTGATGGGAGTCTGAGAGTTTTCTTCATAATAATAATAATAATAATAATAATAAGAGAGTTTTCATAATAATAATAATAATAATAATAATAATAATAAGGGCATTTGTTAAGCGCTTACTATGTGCCAAGCACTGTTCTAAGCGCTGGGGAGGATACAAGGTGATCGGGTTGTCCCACGTGGGGCTCACAGTCTTAACCCCCAATAATGGCATTTGTTAAGCGCTTACTATGTGCAAAGCACTGTTCTAAGCGCTGGGGAGGATACAAGGTGATCAGGCTGTCCCACATGAGGCTACAGTCTTAATCCCCATTTGACAGATGAGGTAACTGAGGCACAGAGAAGCGAAGTGACTTGCCCAAAGTCACCCAGCTGACAAGTGGCGGAGCCTGGATTAGAACCCATGACCTCCGACTCCCAAGCCTGGGCTCTTTCCACTGAGCCATGCTGCTTCTCTATAATGGCATTTGTTAAGCGCTTACTATGTGCAAAGCACTGTTCTAAGCGCTGGGGAGGTCACAAGGTGATCAGGTTGTCCCTTCTGGGGGGTCACAGTCTTAATCCCCATTTTACAGATGAGGTCACTGAGGCCCAGAGAAGTGAAGAGAAGCAGCGTGGCTCAGTGGAAAGAGCTTGGGCTTTGGAATCAGAGGTCATGGGTTCAAATGCCGCCCCCCGCCACTTGTCAGCTGTGTGACTTCGGGCAAGTCACTCCACTTCTCTGGGCCTCAGTTCCCTCACCTGTAAAAATGGGGATGGAGACTGTGAGCCCCCCGTGGGACAACCTGGTCGCCTTGTAACTTTCGCTGGTGCTTAGAACAGTGCTTTGCACTTAGTAAGCGCTTAATAAATGCCATTATTATTATTATTATTAACAAATACCATCAGGAGAGATAAAAAGGCAGTTCTCCACGGCTCGGGGCCAGGCCTGGAAGCAAGCTTATTGTGGGCAGGGAAAGTGTCTGTTTATTGTGCTGTTGTAGAGAAGCAGTAGGGCGTATTGCCAGCTGTGTGACTTTGGGCAAGTCACTTCACTTCTCTGGGCCTCAGTGACCTCATCTGGAAAATGGGGATGAAGACTGTGAGCCCCCCGTGGGACAACCTGATCACCTTGTAACCTCCCCAGCGCTAAGAACAGTGCTTCGCACGTAGCAAGTGCTTAATAAATGCCATAAAAAAAATCCCGGCTCTGCCAATTGTCAGCTGTGTGACTTTGGGCAAGTCACTTTACTTCTCTGGGCCTCAGTTACCTCAGCTGTAAAATGGGGATGAAGACTGGGAGCCCCCCCACCATGGGACAACCTGATCACCTTGTAACCTCCCCCAGCGCTTAGAACAGTGCTTTGCATATAGTAAGTGCTTAATAAACGCCATTAAAAAAATCCCGGCTCTGCCGATTGTCAGCTGTGTGACTTTGGGCAAGTCACTTCACTTCTCTGGGCCTCAGTGACCTCATCTGTAAAATGGGGATTAAGACTGTGAGCCCCCCGTGGGACAACCTGATCACCTTGTAACCTCCCCCAGCGCTTAGAACAGTGCTTTGCACATAGTAAGTGCTTAATAAATGCCATTAAAAAAATCCCGGCTCTGCCAATTGTCAGCTGTGTGACTTTGGGCAAGTCACTTCACTTCTCTGGGCCTCGGTTCCCTCATCTGTCAAATGGGGATGAAGACTGGGAGCCCCACGTGGGACAACCTGATCACCTTGTAACCTCCCCAGCGCTTAGAACAGTGCTTTGCACATAGTAAGCACTTAATAAATGTTATTATTATTATTATTATTATTATTATTATTACTATTATTACACATCCCAAGGGATGCACAGGACTCCTTTTAGTAGACCTTCTGGCTATATTTGGTGACATATATTGACAGAACCCCCTTTCCCACCTGCCCTTCATTCACTCGTTCATTCAGTCATCTTTAGTGAGTGCTAACTGTGTGCCGAGCAGTGTGCTGAGCGCTTGGGAGAGGACAACATAGCAATAAACGGACAAATTCCCCGCCCACGACGACACAATCGAAAGGTTATTGACTCCGAATTATGAGGGGAAACATCCCCCCCCGCAAAAAAACAACAACTCACAAAACTGGAAGACCGCCTGTGTTAGCGAGCGTGCATATTTCTTTTAGACTGTGAGCCCACTGTTGGGTAGGGACCGTCTCTAGATGTTGCCAACTTGGACTTCCCAAGCGCTTAGTACAGTGCTCTGCACACAGTGAGCGCTCAAAAAATACGATTGATTGATTGATTGACTGATTTCTGCACGTATGTGCAGGCTGGCTGGGGGAAGGGAGCTGGCTCAGTGACCTCATCTGTAAAATGGGTATGAAGGCCGTGAGCCCCACACGGGACGGGGATTGTGTCCGGCCTGATTTGCTTGTATTCGTCCCTGAGCTTACTACAGTGCCTGGCTTCACAGATACCATCGTTATCATTAATTATTAGTGGTGAATAATAATAATAATAATGGCCTTTATTAAGCGCTTACTATGTGCCAAGCACTGTTCTAAGCGCTGGGGAGGTTACAAGGCGATCAGGTTGTCCCACGGGGGGGCTCCCGGTCTTCATCCCCATTTTCTGGATGAGGGAACTGAGGCCCAGAGAAGTTGCCGACTTGGACTTCCCAAGTGCTTAGTCCAGTGCTCTGCACACAGTAAGCGCTCAAGAAATACGATTGATTGATTGATTGATTGATTGAAGTGACTCACCCAGAGTCACCCAGCTGACAAGTGGCGGAGCCGGGATTTGAACCCATGACCTCGGACTCCAAAGCCCGGGCTCTTTCAAGCGCTTAGGACAGTGCTCTGCACTCAGTAGGGGTTAAGGTCCGAGGTGAGCGTCCGAAGAGGACACTGTCCGCCCCCTCAACCAACCGGCCGAAGGATGGGAAGACAATACCGTTTCGTTTCCCATAATAATCATAATGATAATAATAATAATAATGGTATTTGTTAAGCACTTACTATGTGCAAAGCACTGTTCTAAGCGCTGGGGGGATACAAGGTGATCAGGTTGCCCCACGTGGGGCTCACAGTCTTAATCCCCATTTTCCAAGCGAGGGAACTGAGGCCCAGAGAAGTGAAATGGCTTACCCAAAATCACCCAGCCGACAAGTGGCGGAGCCGGGATTCGAACCCACGACCTCTGACTCCAAAGCCCGGGCTCTTTCAAGCGCTTAGGACAGTGCTCTGCACTCAGTAGGGGTTAAGGTCCGAGGTGAGCGTCCGAAGAGGACACCCTCAACCAACCGGCCGAAGGACTGACCCCACACTAGACGGGAAGACAATACCGTTTTGTTTCCAATAATAATAATAATAATAATAATATTTGTTAAGCGCTTACTATGTGCAAAGCACTGTCCTAAGCGCTGGGGAGGTTACAAGGTAGTCAGGTTGTCCCACGTGGGGCTCCCAGTCTTCATCCCCATTTTCCAGACGAGGGAACTGAGGCCCAGAGAAGCGAAATGGCTTACCCAAAGTCACCCAGCCGACAAGTGGCGGAGCCGGGATTCGAACCCATGACCTCGGCCTCCAAAGCCCGGGCTCTTTCCACCGAGCCCCGCTGCTTCTCTCGAAGGGCCATGATGCCGGGCGCCGGCCGTCCTCACAGCTCCCAGGCGGCGTCCTGGCCGTCACTCTGACCACTCGCACTCTCTCCCTCTCGGCCTCCGTGATCCTGAGTGGGTTTTCCTCCCTTCAGGACGATCTTCACGTCCTATCAGCTGGAAGAGTTGGAAAAGGCCTTCAATGAAGCCCACTACCCGGACGTCTACGCCAGGGAGATGTTGGCCATGAAAACGGAGCTGCCCGAGGACAGGATACAGGTAACTCTGCCTCTACTTACCCTTCCTCCCCCAAATGGGCCCTGCCCCTTTCCTTCCTCCCCCTTCTCTCTCCTTGACCCCCAAGAAGAGAAATGTGGGATGGAGTCTAAGTGGTAGCCGGCCCCCAGTGGGCCTCCAGCTGGACTATATATCGTTCTGTCGTGCTATCTTGTTGTGTTGTCCTCTCCCGAGCGCTCAGTACAGTGCTCAGTGCGCAGAAATCACTCGATCAATACGAATGATTGACTGATTGACTGCCTCAAGGAAGGAGCGGCGGAGCTGCTTTCTGGAAGACCTCTCACAGTAAGCGCTCAGTAAATACGATTGATTGATTGATTGTACTTCCCAGGCGCTTAGTACAGTGCTCCGCACACAGTAAGCGCTCAATAAATACGATTGATTGATTGAAGACCTCACCGTGGGGATTTGGGGGAACAGGGAAATGTGGGTATGCGGGGAGTTCAGTGGGGGATTCTGGATTTCTTTATATTAATAGCTGCCTCCTCCTGTCAGGGAATGTGTCCGTTAATTGTGGTATTGTCCTCTCCCGAGCGCTTAGTACAGTGCTCAGTGCGCAGAAAGCGCTCGATAAATACGATCGATTGATTGATTGATTGCCTCAAGGAAGGAGCGGCAGAGCTGCTTTCTGGAAGACCTCACACAGTAAGCGCTCAATAAATACGATTGATGGATTGATTGAATGATTGTACTTCCCAAGCGCTTAGTACAGTGCTCTGCACGCAGTAAGCGCTCAATAAATACGATTGATTGATTGAAGACCTCACCGTGAGGATTTGGGGGAACAGGGAAATGTGGGTATGCGGGGAGTTTAGTGTGGGATTCTGGATTTTTTTATAATAATAGCTGCCTTCTCCTGTAGACTGGAAGCTGGTGGTGGACAGGGAATGTGTCCGTTAATTGTGGTATTGTCCTCTCCCAAGCGCTTAGTACAGTGCCTTGCACACAGTAAGCGCTCAATAAAACGACCGAGTGAATGAAAGAATGAAATGAAATGAATGAAAGCGGAATGGGTTATTCATTCATTCATTCATTCAGTCGTATTTATTGAGCGCTTACTTTGTGCACAGCACTGGACTAAGCGCTTGGGAGGTGCAATCAATCAATCAATCGTATTTATTAAGCGCTTACTGTGTGCAGAGCACTGGACTAAGCGCTTGGGAAGTACAATCAATCAATCAATCAATTGTATTTATTCATTCATTCATTCATTCAATCGTATTTATTGAGCGCTTACTGTGTGCAGAGCACTGGACTAAGTGCTTGGGAAGTGCAATCAATCAATCAATCAATCGCATTTATTGAGTGCTTACTGTGTGCAGAGCACTGGACTAAGCGCTTGGGAAGTGCAATCAATCAATCAATCATATTTATTGAGCGCTTACTGTGTGCAGAGCACTGGACTAAGCGCTTGGGAAGTACAATCAATCAATCAATCGTATTTATTTATTCATTCATTCAATCGTACTTATTGAGCGCTTACTGTGTGCACTGTACTAAGCGCTTGGGAAGTACAATCAATCAATCAATCGTATTTTTTGAGCACTTACTGTGTGCAGAGCACTGTACTAAGCGCTTGGGAAGTACAATCAATCAATCATATTTATTGAGCACTTACTGTGTCCAGAGCACCATACTAAGCGCTTGTTGGCAACATACGGAGGCGGTCCCTACCCAACAGCGGGCTCACAGTCTAGAAAGGGGAGATGGACAACGAAACCAAACATATTAACAAAATAAAATAAATAGAATAGATATATATATACAAATAAAATAAATAAATAGAGTAATAAATACGTACAAACATATATACAGGTGTTAAAAAAAAAAAAGGAGTGCTCGGTTATCCAGTGTGGGCGGCCTTCCGTTCTCTTTCCCCCTTCTAGACTGTGAGCCCACTGTTGGGTAGGGACCGTCTCTATATGTTGCCACCTTGGACTTCCCAAGCGCTTAGTACAGTGCTCTGCACACAGTAAGCGCTCAATAAATACGATTGATTGATTGATTGATTGATCGAAAATCCAGCTTGCCCTCTATGAGCCGGTCTAGAGTTTTACAAGGCCGAGAAATCCAGAGGTCTCCGGGCGAGGGCCCGGCTAGCGGCCGGGGGTGACGTTGGCCGAGAGTCCGGGCCGGTGGTTTGTCCTTTCTTTCTCTCCGGGCCTCAGTTTCCTCATTTTCCAGATTGTGAGCCCTAAGCGGGACGGGGACTGCGTCCAACCCTCTTATCTTAAATCTACCCCGACTCTCTCCCCCTTCGAGACCGTGAGCCCACTGTTGGGTAGGGACCGTCTCTACATGTTGCCAACTTGGACTTCCCAAGCGCTTAGTCCAGTGCTCTGCACACAGGAAGCGCTCAATAAATACGATTGATTGATTAACCAACACCATTGTTATTATTACTATTATTTTTAGGAAGATGGTGGTGCCTTGGCTTGTTCCAAGGGGCCGCAAAAGTCAACTATTACTCTATTTATTTATTTATTTTATTGTTACTTTATTGACTAATTAATTAATTTTATTATTGTTCTATTCATTTATTTTGTTTGTACATATTTATTCTATTGATTTTATTTTGGTAATATGTTTTGTTGTCTGTCTCCCCCCTTCTAGACTGTGAGCCCGCTGTCGGGTAGGGACCGTCTCTATATGTTGCCAACTTGACTTCCCAAGCGCTTAGTACAGTGCTCTGCACACAGTAAGCACTCAATAAATACAATTGATTGATTGATTAGAACAGTGCCTGGCCCGGAGTCAGTGCTTAACCAACACCATTGTTATTATTACTATTATTTTTAGGAAGATGGTGGTGCCTTGGCTTTTTTCAAGGGGCCGCAAAAGTCAACTATTACTCTATTTATTTATTTTATTATTAATTAATTAATTAATTAATTTTATTATGGTTCTATTCATTAATTTTATTTGTACATTTTTATTCTACTGATTTTATTTTGGTAATATGTTTTGTTGTCTGTCTCCCCCCATTCTAGGCTGTGAGCCCGCTGTTGGGTAGGGACCGTCTCCACATGTTGCCAACTTGGACTTCCCAAGCGCTTAGTCCAGTGCTCTGCACACAGTAAGCGCTCAATAAATATGATTGATTGATTGACTGATTGAATAGAACAGTGCCTGGCCCAGAGTCAGCGCTTAACCAACACCATCGTTATTATTACTATTATTTTTAGGAAGATGGTGGTGCCTTGACTTGTTTCAAGGGGCTGCAAAAGTCAACTGCTACTCTATTTATTTATTTTATTATTACTTACTTACTTAATTAATTAATTAATTTTATTGTTGTTCCATTTATTTATTTTATTTGTACATATTTATTCTATTGATTTTATTTTGGTAATGTGTTTTGTTGTCTGTCTCCCCCCCTTCTAGACTGTGAGCCCGCTGTCGGGTAGGGACCATCTCTACATGTTGCCGACTTGTACTTCCCAAGCGCTTAGTACAGTGCTCTGTACACAGTAAGCGCTCAATAAATACGAGTGATTGATTGAATGATTGATTAGAACAGTGCCTGGACGAGAGTCAGCGCTTAACCAACACCATTGTTATTATTACTATTATTTTTAGGAAGATGGTGGTGCCTTGACTTGTTTCAAGGGGCCGCAAAAGTCAACTATTACTCTATTTATTTATTTATTTTATTACTTAATTAATTAATTGATTAATTATATTATTGTTCTATTCATTTATTTTATTTGTACATATCTATTCTATTGATTTCATTTTGGTAATATGTTTTGTTGCCAACTGTACTTCCCAAGCGCTTAGTACAGTGCTCTGCACACAGTAGGCGCTCAATAGATTCGATTGAATGAATGAATGAATATACGTATATATGTTTGTACGTATTTACTACTCTATTTTACTTGTACATATGTATTCTATTTATTTTATTTTGTTAATATGTTTGGTTTTGTTATCTGTCTCCCCCTTCTAGACTGTGAGCCCGCTGTTGGGTAGGGACCGTCTCTAGATGTTGCCGATTCTATTACTCTATTTATTTATCTATTTATTTTACTTGTACATATGTATTCTATTTATTTTATTTTGTTAGTATGTTTGGTTTTGTTCTCTGTCTCCCCCTTATAGACTGTGAGCCCACTGGTGGGTAGGGACTGTCTCTATATGTTGCCAACTTGTACTTCCCAAGCGCTTAGTACAGTGCTCTGCACATAGTAAGCGCTCAATAAATACGATTGATGATGATGATGATGACTTGTACTTCCCAAGCGCTCAGTCCAGTGCTCTGCACACAGTAAGCGCTCAATAAATACGACTGAACTCCACTTCTCTGGGCCTCAGTTCCCTCATCTGTAAAATGGGGATGAAGACCGTGAGCCCTCAGTGGGCCAACCTGATCACCTTGCAACCTCCCCACCGCTTAGACCGGCGCTTGGCGCATAGTAAGCGCTTAGAGGAGCAGCGTGGCTCGGTGGAAAGAGCCCAGGGTCACGGGTTCGAATCCTGGCTCTGCCAACCATCAGCTGGGTGACTTTGGGCCAGTCACTTCACTTCTCCGGGCCTCGGTTCCCTCATCTGGAAAATGGGGATGAAGACTGGGAGCCCCCCGTGGGACAACCTGATCTCCTTGTAACCTCCCCAGCACTTAGAACAGTGCTTGGCACATAGTAAGCGCTTACTAAATGTCATTATTATTATTAATAATAATAATAAACGCTATCATAATAATTATTATTATTCTCTGGGCCTCAGTTACCTCATCTCACCCTCTTAATCCCCATTTTTCAGGGGCCTTGGAGCTCCAGAAGTTGCTTTAATTGGTGAGGGTTTCCCTGGTCATCGTTACCATGGCGACGCATCTTAATATGATTGATTGATTGATTGATTGATTGATCTTAATCATGACAAGGGCCGATAGTCGTGATCCGGAAGCGGCGTGGCAAATCCCGGCCGCTTGGAATAATCATAATCGCCGTATCTGTCCAGGGATGATGATGATGATGATGATGATGTTGGTATTTGTTAAGCGCTTACTATGTGCCGAGCACTGTCCTAAGCGCTGGGGGAGATACAGGGTAATCAGGGTGTCCCACGTGGGGCTCACACTTTTAATCTCCATTTTACAGATGAGGTAACCGAGGCCCAGAGACGTTAAGTGACTTACCCAAGGTCACACAGCTGACGGTTGGTGGAGCCGGGATTTGAACCCATGACCTCTGACTCCAAAGCCCGGGCTCTTTCCACTGAGCCACGATGCGGCAGCCACTGTTTTTAAGCTTGGGGGCGGATAGGAGTAAATTAATTCATTCGATCATATTTATTGAGCGCTTACTGTGTGCGGAGCACTGTACTAAGCGCTTGGGAAGTATAAATTGGTGACATATAGAGATGGTCCCTACCAAAGAGCGGGCTCAAATCAGGTTGGACACAGCCCCTGTCCCGCATCGGGCTCCCAGTCTCCACCCCCATTTTCCAGATGAGGGAACTGAGGCCCTGAGAAGCGGAGTGACTTGCCCAAGGTCACGCGGCAGACGAGTGGCGGAGTCGGGATTAGAACCCATGACCTCCTGACTCCCGAGCCCGGGCTCTACCCATTCAAATCCCGGCTCCGCCGCTTGTCGGCTGTGTGACCTGGGGCAAGTCACTTCACTTCTCTGGGCCTCAGTGACCTCATCTGGAAAATGGGGGTCCAGTCATTCATTCAATCGTATTTATTGAGCGCTTCCTGTGTGCAGAGCACTGGACTAAGCGCTTGGGAAGTCCAAGTTGGCAACATCTAGAGACGGTTCCTATCCGACGGCGGGTTCACAGGCTAGAAGGGGGAGACAGAGAATAAAATAAAACATATTAACGAAATAAAATAAGTAGAATAAAAATGAACTGTGTGCAGAGCACTGTACTAAGCGCTTGGGAAGTCCAAGCTGGCAACATCTAGAGACGGTCCGTACCCGACAGCGGGCTCCTAGTCTAGAAGGGGGAGACAGAAAACAAAACAAAACATATTAATGAAATAAAATAAGTAGGATAAAAATGAACTGTGTGCAGAGCACTGTACTAAGCGCTTGGGAAGTCCAAGTTGGCAACATCTAGAGACGGTTCCTATCCGACAGCGGGCTCACAGGCTAGAAGGGGGAGACGGAGAATAAAATAAAACATATTAACGAACTAAGGGAGAGAGAGAGAAGGGAAGTGACTTACCCAAAGTCACCCAGCTGACAATTGGCGGAGTCGGGATTTGAACCCATGACCTCGGACTCCAAAGCCCGGGCTCTTTCCACAGTCTAGGAGGGGGAGACAGACAACGAAACAAAACATATTAACAAAATAAAATAAATAGAATAAATATGTATAAATAAATAAATAAATAAATAAATAAATGAATGAATGAGTGAATGAATGAATGAATATAAATAAATAAATACGACTGTGAGCCTGTTCTAGACTTTCTAGACTGTGAGCCCTCTGTTGGGTAGGGACCGTCTCTAGATGTTGCCAACTTGTACTTCCCAAGCGCTTAGTCCAGTGCTCTGCACACAGTAAGTGCTCAAAAAATACGATTGAATGAATGAATGAATGAATTGTCAGCTGTGTGACTCTGGGCAAGTCACGTCACTTCTCTGGGCCTCAGTTCCCTCATCTGTAAACCCTCTCCATCCCCACCGTTTTACCTCCTTCCCTTCCCCACAGTGCCTGTATATATGTATATATGTTTGTACATATTTATTACTCTATTTATTCATTTATTTTACTTGTCCATATCTATTCTATTTCTTTTATTTTGTTAACATGTTTGGTTTTGT
The DNA here is from genome assembly GCF_015852505.1 of Tachyglossus aculeatus. Taxonomy (NCBI): domain Eukaryota; kingdom Metazoa; phylum Chordata; class Mammalia; order Monotremata; family Tachyglossidae; genus Tachyglossus; species Tachyglossus aculeatus. The sequence continues at coordinate 41,963,264 of NC_052088.1, read as the reverse complement.
TCTCTGTCTCCCCCTTCTAGACTGTGAGCCCACTGCTGGGTAGGGATGTTGCCAACTTGTACTTCCCAAGCGCTTAGTACAGTGCTCTGCACACAGTAAGCGCTCAATAAATACGATTGATTGATTGATTAGTACAGTGCTCAGCACACAGTAAGCGTTCAATAAATATGATTGATTGATTGGGGATGAAGAGCATGAGCCCCCTGCATAGGACAACCTGATCACCCTGTAACCTCCCCAGCGCTTGGAACAGTGCTTTGCACATAGTAAGCGCTTAATAAATGCTATTATTATTATTATTATTATTATTGTTATTATTATTATTACAGTGCCTGGCACATAGTAAGCGCTTAACAGATACCGTACCCTCTGGCGCCCTCTTCTGGACAAGGATGAGAAGGGCGGTTCCTGGTCCGATCGCTCCACCTTCTGGTAGCGAGTGGTAGTGCAGCTCTCGTTATTAATATTAATTAATAAATATTAATGGTATCTGTTATTATCGTTATTATTGTGTAATATTAATGACAACAATTATAATACATATAATATAAATAAATATAATATAATAATATGATATACTATGATATAATATGATACAATATATAATATAATATAATATAATAATATAATATAATATAATATAGTATATAATAATGGTATTTGCTAAGCGTTTACAATGTGCAAAGCACTGTTCTAAGCTCTGGGGTGGTTACAAGGCGATTAGGTTGTTCCGGGGGAGCTCACAGTTTTATTCCCCATTTTACAGATGAGGTCACTGAGGCCCAGAGAAGTTGTTATAATAATTCGTTCGTTTTCCTTCAGTAGTTCCCGAAGGGGAGGCTTCAATTTTTCTTCTAAACTGTGAGTCCGTTGTGGGGTCAGGACTGTCTTTGTGGCCGAAGTGTACTTTCCAAACGCTTAGTACAGTGCTCTGTACACAGTAAGTGCTCAATAATAATAATAATAATAATGACATTTAATAATAATGGCATTTGTTAATAATAATAATGGCATTTATTAAGCGCTTACTATGTGCAAAGCACTGTTCTAAGCGCCCGGGGGGATACAAGGTGATCAGGTTGTCCCACGTGGGGCTCACAGTCATCATCCCCATTTTACAGATGAGGGAACTGAGGCTCAGAGAAGTGAAGTGACTTGCCCAAAGTCACACAGCTGACAATTGGCGGAAGCGGGATTCGAACCCATGACCTCTGACTCCAAAGCCCAGGCTCCTTCCACTGAGCCATGCTGCTTCCTCTATATTAAGGGCCTACTATGTGTAAAGCACTAAATATGATTGAATGAATGAATCTATTAAAAGCTCCCTGCCCACAGCGAGCTCACGGGCTAGAGGGGGGGAGACAGACATGAATGCAAATAAATAAAATTACAGATATATATTATAATAATAATGATGGCATTTATTAAGAGCTTACTATGTGCAAAGCACTGTTCTAAGCGCTGATCTGTAATTATATAGGTATGTATATGTGTGTGTGTTTGTGTGTGTTGTGAGGCTGATAGGAGGCGGGGGAGGGAAGCAAATAATAATTGTGGAATTCGTTAAGCCTTTATACCATACTTCTCATTAATTACTTAATTCATTAAATCGCGTATTTATTTATTCATTCAATCGTATGTACTGAGCGCTTACTGGGTGCAGAGCACTGGACTAAGCGTTTGGGAAGTACAAGTCGGCAACATCTAGAGACGGTCCCTACCCCACAATGGGCTCACTGCAGATAATAATAATAATAATAATGGCATTTATTAAGCGCTTACTATGTGCAAAGCACTGTTCTAAGCGCTGGGGAGGTTACAAGGTTGTCCCAAGGTGGGCTCACAGTAGATAATAATAATAATAATGGCATTTATTGAGCGCTTACTGTGTGCAAAGCACTGTTCTAAGCGCTGGGGAGGTTACAAGGTTGTCCCACGGGGGGCTCACAGTAGATAATAATAATAATGGCATTTATTAAGCGCTTACTATGTGCAAAGCACTGTTCTAAGCGCTGGGCAGGTTACAAGGTGATCAGGTTGGCCCACGGGGGGGCTCACAAGTCTTCATCCCCATTTTCCAGATGAGGTAACTGGGGCCCAGAGAAGTGAAGCTACTTGCCCAAAGTCACCCAGCTGACAATTGGCCGAGCCGGGATTTGAACCCATGACCTCGGACTCCAAAGTCCGTGCGGGCTCTTTCCACTGAGCTCTACTACTAATTTTAGTATCTGTTAAGCGCTTCCTCTGTGCCGAGCACTGTTCTAAGCGCTGGGAAAATACAAGGTGATCAGGTGGGGCTCCCATTCATTCATTCATTCATTCAATCGTATTTATTGAGCGCTTACTGTGTGCAGAGCACTGTACTAAGCGCTCGGGAAGGACAAGTCGGCAACATATAGAGACGGTCCCTACCCGACAGCGGGCTCCCAGTCTTCATCCCCATTTTCCAGATGAGGGAACTGAGGCCCAGAGAAGTGAAGCGACTGGCCCAAAGTCACCCAGCTGACAAGGGACGGAGCCGGGATTAGAACCCACGACCTCTGACTCCTAAAACAGTGAGTGAGCTTGGGCAAGTCGTTTCACTCCTCTGGGCCTCAGTAACCTCCTCTGGAAAATGGGGATGTGACCCAAACGTGGGGCAGAGAAACAGCATGGCTCAGTGGAAAGAGCCCGGGCTTTGGAGTCAGAGGTCATGGGTTCGAATCCCGACTCCGCCACGTGTCTGCTGTGTGATCTTGGGCAAGTCACTTAATTTCTCTAGGCCTCATCTGTAAAATGGGGATTAAGACTGTGAGCCCCACGTGGGACAACCTGATCACCCTGTATCCTCCCCAGTGCTTAGAACAGTGCTTTGCACATAGTAAGTGCTTAACAAATGCCAATTATTATTATTATTATTATGGCCTGAGATTTCCCCTGGGCGCTTAGAACAGTGTTTGGCGCAGAGTAGGCGCTAAATAAATACCGTGATTATGTAATGGAAGACACGGGCCGTGGCCCCGCCCACTTCCCCAGTGGCCCCGCCCACCTCCAGGCACCGCCCAATCACCAGCCGCCGCTCTTCGCCCGTGTCCCCGCCCACTTCTCCAGTGGCCCCCGCCCACCTCCACCGCCTACCAATCACCAGCCGCCGTTCACCGCCCGTGGCCACGCCCACCTTCAGACACCGCCCAATCAGCAGGCGCCGCTCAACGCCGGTGGCCACGCCCACTTCTCCAGTGGGCCACGCCCGCCTCCACCGCCGGCCAATCACCAGCCGCCGTTCAATCACCATGGCCCCGCCCACCCACCCCCCCCCCTGGCCCCGCCCACATCCAGGAGCCTGCCAATCACCAGGCACCGCCCATCGCCCGCTGCCCCGCCCACTCCCGTATGGACCCGCCCACCTCCGGGCACCGCCCAATCACCAGCCACTACCCACCACCCGTGACCCCGCCCACCCCAATAGCCACGCCCACCTCCGGGCATCGCCCAATCGCCAGGCACCGCCCACTCTCATAGCCCCGCCCACCGTCCGTCCACGCCCAATCACCGGGCCCCGCCCATCGCCGGAGCCTCGCCCCCGGCTCGAATCCCACCAATCCGGGCGAAGCCGGGCCCCAGGCCCCGCCCCCTTCCCGCGGCGGGGGGGGGTTGGGGAGGGGGAGACGAGCCGGCGCCCTCCGGTGGCTCCTTAGGGAACTGCAGGCCGCCTTCGAATCCCCCCCTCCCCACCGCATCGGGCGGTGGAGCCCGGGAAGATTGGGGAAGGAGGAGGAGGAGGAGGAGGAGGAAGGGTCCTGGGGAGAGAGGGGAGGAATCAATCAATCAATCAATCAGTCGTATTTATTGAGCCATTACTGTGTGCAGAGCACTGGACTAAGCGCTTGGGAAGTCCAAGTTGGCAACATCTAGAGACGGTCCCTACCCGACAGTGGGCTCACAGTCTAAAAGGGGGAGACAGAGAACAAAACCAAACATACTAACAGAATAAAATAAATAGAATAGATAGGTACAAGTAAAATAAATAAATCAATAAATAGAGTAATAAACAGAGGAGGAGGAAGAGGAGAAGGAGGAAGAGGAGGAGGAGGAAGGGTCCCTGGGAGGGAGGGGAGGAGGAGGAGGAGGAGGGGGAGGAGGAGGAGGAGGAAAAGGGGAGGGAGGGGAGGAGGAGGAGGAGGAGGAGGAAGGGTCCCTGGGAGGGAGGGGAGGAGGAGGAAGAAGGGTCCCTGGGAGGGAGGGGAAGAGGAGGAGGAGGAGGAGGAGGAAGAAGAAGGGTCTTGGGGAGGGAAGGAAGGAGGAAGGGTCCCTGGGAGGGAGGGGAGGAGGAGGAGGAAGAAGGGTCCCTGGGAGGGAGGTGAGGAGGAGGAGGAGGAGGAGGAAGGGTCCTGGGGGGGGGAGGAGGAGGGGGAGGAGAAGGAGGAGGAGGGGGGAGGGTCCTTGGGAGGGAGGTGATGATGATGATGATGATGAGGAGGAGGAGGAGGAGGAGGAGGAGGAGGAGGAAGGGTCTTGGGGAGGGAGGGAAGGAGGAGGGGGAGGAAGGGTCCCTGGGAGGGAGGTGAGGTGGAGGTGGAGGAGGAGGAGGAGGGAGGGAGGGAGGGAGGGAGGGAAGGAGGAAGAGGAGGAGGAGGAAGGGTCCCTGGAAGGGAGGGGAGGAGGAGGAGGAGGAGGAAGGGTCCCTGGGAGGGAGGGGAGGAGGAGGAAGGATCTTGGGGAGGGAGGGGAGGAAGAGAAGGAGGAGGAGGAAGGGTCCCTGGGAGGGAGGGGAGGAGGAGGAAGAGGAGGAAGGGTCTTGGGGAGGGAGGGGAGGAAGAGGAGGAGGAGGAAGGGTCCCTGGGAGGGAGGGGAGGAGGAGGAGGAAGGGTCCTGGGGAGGGAGAGGAGGAGGAGGAAGGGTCCTAGGGAGGGGAGGAGGAGGAAGGGTCCTGGGGAGGGAGGGACGGGGGAGGAGGAAGAGGAGGAGGAGGAAGCGTCCAGGGTGGGGGGAGAGAGGGCAGGGAATTATAAAAATAATTAAGGCATTTGTTAAGCTCTTACTACTCCTAGTACTACTATACTTCAGTGCCTACTATGTGCCAGGCATCAGGCCGGACCCAGTCCCTGTCCCGCGGAGGACCCAGAGTCTCAGTCCCCATTGGACAGATGAGGTCACTGCGGCCCAGAGACGGGGCGTGTCTTGCCTAAGGCCACACAGCAGACCAGTGGCGGAGCAGGGACTAAAACCCACGACCCTCCGACTGTCCCCTCCGAGCACTGTGGCCGGGCTGTCCCCCTTTTCCAGATGAGGTCACTGAGGCCCAGAGAAGTGAAGGGACTTGCCCAAGGTCACACAGCGGACACGTGGCGGGGCCGGGACTCGAACCCAGGTCCTCTGGCTCTTGCCGTGAGGCCACACTGCTTCTCAGGAAGAGGAAGGGTCTTCGGAGATAAAGGGGGAATAATAATAATAATAATAATAATAATAATAATAATAATAATAATAATAATAGTATTTGTTAGGCGCTTAGTATGTGCGAGGTACTGTACTAAGCGCTGGGGAAGGGTCTAGATGGGAGGGGAGGAGGAGGAAGAGTCTTTGGAGGGCAGGGGAGAATAAGAATGATAGTAATGCTTTTTGCTAAGCGCTTCTTATCTTCATCATCAATCGTATTTATTGAGCGCTTACTATGCGCAGAGCACTGTACTAAGCGCTTGGGAAGTACAAATTGGCAACAGATAGAGACGGTCCCTACCCTTCTTATTATGTGCCAGGCACTGTACTAAGCGCTGGGATGGGAGGGGAGGAGGAGGAGGAGTCCTTGGAGGGCAGGGACTCCCTCCAATACTACTACTACTACTAATTATAATATAATATAATATAATAATATAATAATATAATAATATATAATATAATATAATATAATATAATATAATATAATAAAATAATATTCTTATAATAATAAGAAGAAAAATAATGGTGTTTGCTAAGCGCTTAGTATGTGCCAGGCATCATCATCATCATCATCATCATCAATCGTATTTATTGAGCGCTTACTGCGTGCAGAGCACTGTACTAAGCGCTTGGGAAGGACAAATTGGCAACATCTAGAGACGGTCCCTACCCAACAGCGGGCTCACAGTCTCAAAGCACTGTACTAAGCGCCGGGGAAGAGTCTTGGCGGGGCAGGGGAAGAAAAGGGGGGTCTCAAAGGGGGCAGAGAAGGAGGAAAAATGCCAGGAGGAGAAGGGGAAGGGAGGAAGAAAAAAAATCCCAAACAAATTAACACCCAATTTTCCCGTCTAATTAGTTAAATGAGGAGTGCTTGGTGGGGAGAGGGGATGGGGGGATTCGGGAGAGGGAATTAATTAGCGTGGGTCAATGGCGAGGCTCCCCCGGGCCCAGCATTTTTAATTTCCCGTGATATTTCCCTGCCTCGGGCCCATCGATTCCTGGCGAAATTAACTTATTTTTCAATCAGGCCCGGGCTGCCCCTGGGGCGACTCTTCCTCTTGCCTCCTCCCGAATTGAGCCCTGGCCATTTTTCATCCAAAGCTGATGAAAAAGCCGGGATCGGTTGGCAGGGCCTGGGAGAGAAGGGAAAGAGGATTGGGAAAATTAATGGATTTTTCCCGCCCCCTCCCATCCCACCCGGTGCCATCCCTTTTTCCGGGATGCCCGGGGGTCCGCGGCCTGGAGATGTGGCTGGCCGGGCCCCCCCGGGGGATGGGCATCCTTCATCATCATCATCATCATCAATCGTATTTATTGAGCGCTTACTGTGTGCAGAGCACTGGACTAAGCGCTTGGGAAGTCCAAGTTGGCAACATATAGAGACAGTCCCTACCCAACAGTGGGCTCACGGCTAAAAGGGGGAGACGGAGAACAAAACCAAACATACTCACAAAATAAAATAAATAGAATAGATATGGACAAATAAAATAAATAGAGTAAAAAATATGGCCTCATCCTCTTGAGGCCAAGGTGATCCCATTGTCCCACGTGGGGCTCACAATAAATGATGATGGCATTTATTAAGCGCTTACTATTATTACCTTGTATCCTCCCCAGCACATAGAACGGTGCTTGGCACATAGTAAGCGCTTAACAAATACCATCATTAATATTATTATTATTACCTTGCATCCTCCCCAGCGCTTAGAACGGTGCTTGGCACATAGTAAGCGCTTAACAAATACCATCATTATTATTATTATTATTACCTTGCATCCTCCCCAATGCTTAGAACGGTGCTTGGCACATAGTAAGCGCTTAACAAATACCATCATTATTATTATTATTATTACCTTGCATCCTCCCCAGTGCTTAGAACGGTGCTTGGCACATAGTAAGCACTTAACAAATACCATTATTATTATTATTACCTTGCATCCTCCCCAGCGCTTAGAACGGTGCTTGGCACATAGTAAGCACTTCACAAATACCATTATTATTATTATTATTATTATTACCTTGCATCCTCCCCAGCGCTTAGAACGGTGCTTGGCACATAGTAAGCGCTTAACAAATACCATTATTATTATTATTATTATTACCTTGCATCCTCCCCAACGCTTAGAACGGTGCTTGGCACATAGTAAGCGCTTAACAAATGCCATCGTCATTATTATTATTAGTCTCTGGGCCTCAGTGATCTCGTCTGTAAAATGAGGATGAAGACTGTGAGCCCCACGTGGGCCAACCTGATCACCTTGTAACCTCCCCAACGCTTAGAACGGTGCTTGGCACATAGTAAGCGCTTAATAAATACCATCATTATTATTATTATTATTACCATACACCCTCCCCAGTGCTTAGAACGGTGCTTGGCACATAGTAAGCGCTTAACAAATCCCATCATTATTATTATTATTATTACCTTGCATCCTCCCCAGCGCTTAGAACGGTGCTTGGCACATAGTAAGCGCTTAACAGATGCCATCGTCATTATTATTATTAGTCTCTGGGCCTCAGTGATCTCGTCTGTAAAATGAGGATGAAGACTGTGAGCCCCCCGTGGGCCAACCTGATCCCCTTGTAACCTCCCCAGCGCTTAGAACGGTGCTTGGCACATAGTAAGCGCTTAACAAATACCATCATTATTATTATTATTATTACCTTGCATCCTCCCCAGTGCTTAGAACGGTGCCTGGCACATAGAAGGCGCTTAACAAATACCATCATTATTATCATTATTATTACCTTGCATCCTCCCCAGTGCTTAGAACGGTGCTTGGCACATAGTAAGCACTTAACAAATACCATTATTATTATTATTACCTTGCATCCACCCCAGCGCTTAGAACACTACTTGGCACATAGTAAGCGCTTAACAAATGCCATCATTATTATTATTAACTTCTCTGGGCCTCAGCTGCCTCATCTGTCAAATGGGGATGAAGACTGGGACCCCCCCGGGGGACAACCCGATCACCTTGTAACCTCCCCAGAGCTTAGAACAGTGCTTGGCACATAGTAAGCGCTTAACAAATGCCATCATTATTATTATTAACTTCTCTGGGCCTCAGCTGCCTCATCTGTCAAATGGGGATGAAGACTGTGAGCCCCCCGGGGGACAACCCGATCACCTTGTAACCTCCCCAGAGCTTAGAACAGTGCTTGGCACATAGTAAGCGCTTAACAAATGCCATCATTATTATTATTAACTTCTCTGGGCCTCAGCTGCCTCATCTGTCAAATGGGGATGAAGACTGTGAGCCCCCCGTGGGACAACCCGATCACCTTGTAACCTCCCCAGCGCTTAGAACAGTGCTTGGCACGTAGTAGGCGCTTAATACATGCCATTATTAATTAAAAAGGGGGCTCAGTGTGGGATGGGGATGAAGACTGTGAGCCATCCGTGGGACAACCCGATCACCTTGTAACCTCCCCAGCGCTTAGAACAGTGCTTGGCACGTAGTAGGCGCTTAATAAATGCCATTATTAATTAAAAAGGGGGCTCAGTGTGGGAAGGCCTCCTGGAGGAGGTGACTTTTCAGAAGGGCTTTGAAGGGAGGAAGAGAGCCAGCATGGCGGATGTGCGGAGGGAGGGCATCCCTTCCCCACAGCACCTGTATATATGTGTGTATGTATATATATATATATATATATGTTCCCCCTTTTAGACTGTGAGCCCACTGTTGGGTAGGGACTGCCTCTATATGTTGCCAATTTGTACTTCCCAAGCGCTTAGCCCAGCGCTCTGCACACAATAAGCGTTCAATAAATACGATTGATGATGATGATGATATATGTTTGTACATATCTATTACTCTATTTTACTTGTACATACCTATTCTATTTATTTTATTTTGTTAGCATGTTTGGTTTTGTTCTCTGTCTCCCCCTTTTAGCCTGTGAGCCCGCTGTAGGGTAGGGACTGTCTCTATATGTTGCCAATTTGTACTTCCCAAGCGCTTAGTCCAGTGCTCTGCACACAGTAAGCGTTCAATAAATACGATTGATGATGATGATGATATATGTTTGTACATATCTATTACTCTATTTATTTTACTTGTACATACCTATTCTATTTATTTTATTTTGTTAGTATGTTTGGTTTTGTTCTCCGTCTCCCCCTTTTAGCCTGTGAGCCCGCTGTTGGGTAGGGACTGTCTCTATATGTTGCCAATTTGTACTTCCCAAGCGCTTAGTCCAGCGCTCTGCACACAGTAAGCGCTCAATAAATGCGATTGATGATGACGATGATATATGTTTGTACATATTTATCACTCTATTTATTTTACTTGTACATACCTATTCTATTTATTTTATTTTGTTAGTATGTTTGGTTTTGTTCTCCGTCTCCCCCTTTTAGCCTGTGAGCCCGCTGTTGGGTAGGGACTGTCTCTATATGTTGCCAATTTGTACTTCCCAAGCGCTTAGTCCAGCGCTCTGCACACAGTAAGCGCTTAATAAATGCGATTGATGATGACGATGATATATGTTTGTACATATCTATTACTCTATTTATTTTACTTGTACATACCTCTTCTATTTATTTTATTTTGTTAGCATGTTTGGTTTTGTTCTCCGTCTCCCCCTTTTAGCCTGTGAGCCCGCTGTCGGGTAGGGACTGTCTCTAGATGTTGCCAATCTTAGTCCAGCGCTCTGCACGCAGTAAGCGCTCAATAAATACGATTGATGATGACGATGATATGTTTGTACATATTTATTACTCTATTTTACTTGCACATACCTATTCTATTGATTTTATTTTGTTAGCACGTTTGGTTTTGTTCTCCGTCTCCCCCTTTTAGCCTGTAAGAGAGGGACCGTCTCTCTATGTTGCCAACTTGGGCTTCCCGAGCGCTTGGTCCGGCGCTCTGCACACAGTAAGCGCTCGATAAATACGACCGATTGATGGATTGACGCGGGCCGGGGGGCGAGGAGGCGGCCCGGGGAGGAGGTGGAGGGTTGTTGTTATTTTTTTGGCCCGGTCAGGCCGGGGGCTCACCGCGGTCCGCCGTCTCCCGGCCAGGTCTGGTTCCAGAATCGCCGGGCCAAATGGAGGAAGCGTGAGAAGTGCTGGGGCCGCAGCAGCGTCATGGCCGAGTACGGGCTGTACGGGGCCATGGTCCGCCACTCCATCCCCCTGCCCGAGTCCATCCTCAAGTCCGCCAAGGACGGCATCATGGAGTCCTGCGCCCCGTGGCTGCTCGGTAAGACGCCGGCCCGGCCTCACGGCGGGAACGGGCCCCCTTTTCCGGAGCCGGGTCGGGATGAGGGGGCCGCGCCGGGGGGGCGTCCCCGGCCGGACTCTCCAAATGGGCGGTTCGTTCGTCCTGACGCGTTCGGTTCGTTCGGTCGTATTTACTGAGCGCTTACCGCGTGCGGAGCACTGGGCGAAGCGCTTGGGAAGGCCAAGTCGGCAACATCCGGAGACGGGCCCTGCCCGACGGCGGGCTCGCGGTCTAGAAGGGGGAGACGGACGACGGAACAAAACACGTGGACGGGGGTCAAGTCATTGCGTTGCCCTTCTGGACTGCGAGCCCGCTGTCGGGTAGGGACCGTCTCTAATGTTGCCGACTTGACGCTTAGTCCAGTGCTGTGCACGCGGTAAGCGCTCAAACAATACGACTGAATGGAAATAGATGTAATTCCACTTGTCCTGACGACTTGACACCCGTCCACGCGTTTGGTTGTGTTGCCCTTCTAGACTGTGAGCCCGCTGTCGGGTAGGGACCGTCTCTAATGTTGCCGACAATGCTTAGTCCAGCGCTCCGCACGCGGTAAGCGCTCAAACAATACAATTGAATGAAAATAGATGTAATTCTGTTTGTACTGACGACTTGAAACCCGTCCACGCGTTTGGTTGTGTTGCCCTTCTAGACTGTGAGCCCGCTGTCGGGTAGGGACCGTCTCTAGATGTTGCCGACGACGCTTAGTCCAGTGCTGTGCACGCGGTAAGCGCTCAAACAATACGACTGAATGGAAATAGATTTAATTCTATTTGTATTGACGACTTGACAGCTGTCCACGCGTTTGGTTGTGTTGCCCTTCTGGACTGTGAGCCCGCTGTCGGGTAGGGACCGTCTCTAGATGTTGCCGACGACGCTTAGTCCAGTGCTGTGCACGCGGTAAGCGCTCAAACAATACGACTGAATGGAAATAGATGTAATTCCACTTGTCCTGACGACTTGACACCCGTCCACGCGTTTGGTTGTGTTGCCCTTCTAGCCTGTGAGCCCGCTGTCGGGTAGGGACCGTCTCTAGACGTTGCCGACTTGACGCTTAGTCCAGCGCTGTGCACGCGGTAAGCGCTCAAACAATACGACTGAATGAAAATAGATGTAATTCCGTTTGTCCTGACGACTTGACACCCGTCCACGCGTTTGGTTGTGTTGCCCTTCTGGACTGTGAGCCCGCTGTCGGGTAGGGACCGTCCCTAGACGTTGCCGACTTGTCCTTCCCAAGCGCTCCGTCCAGTGCTCTGCACACAGTGAGCGCTCAATAAGTGCGACTGAACGAATTCAATCGTATTTATTGAGCGCTCACTGTGGGCAGAGCACTGCACTGAGCGCTTGGGAAGGACAAGTCGGCAACGGATACCCAGCAACGGGCTCGCGGCCTAGAAGGGGGGCCGATCGGTGACGGGGTCATCAGCCAAGGTGACACCTTGCCCCCCACCCCGTCACCCTTGTCAGCTGTGTGACTTTGGGCAAGTCACTTCACTTCTCTGGGCCTCAGTTCCCTCGTCTGTCAAATGGGGATGAAGACTGGGAGCCCCACGGGGGACAATCTGATCACCTTGTAACCTCCCTGGCGCTTAGAACGGTGCCTGGCACATAGTAAGCGCTTAACAAATGCCATTATTATTATTATTATTATTATTATTCCTTTTGCCTGGGCGCCATCCACACCCGCCTGCCCTTCAGAGCAGCGCCGCAGACACACTCCGTCCTTGAAGCCTTCCCAGATTAACCATCCTAACTCGTTCGGGTCAATCCTTCTTTGGGATTGGGAATAATTTCCAGGGAGGGGAGGAGGAGGGGAAAGGGTATCATATATTGAGCCCCACGGAGGACAACCTGATCACCTTGTATCCTCCCCGGCGCTTAGAACGGTGCTTTGCACATAGTAAGCACTTAAAAAATGCCCTTATTATTATTATTATTCCTCTTGCCTGGGCGCCATCCACACCCGCCTGCCCCTCAGAGCAGCGCCGCAGACACACTCCGTCCTTGAAGCCTTCTCAGATTAACCATCCTAACTCGTTCGGGTCAATCCTTCTTTGGGATTGGGAATAATTTCCAGGGAGGGGAGGAGGAGGGGAAAGGGTATCATATATTGAGCCCCACGGAGGACAACCTGATCACCTGATAACCTTCCCAGCGCTTAGAACGGTGCTTTGCACATAGTAAGCGCTTAAAAAATGCCCTTTTTATTATTATTATTCCTCTTGCCTGGGCGCCATCCACACCCGCCTGCCCTTCAGAGCAGCGCCGCAGACACACTCCATCCTTGAAGCCTTCTCAGATTAACCATCCTAACTCGTTCGGGTCAATCCTTCTTTGGGATTGGGAATAATTTACAGGGAGGGGAGGAGGCGGAGAAAGGGTATCATATATTGAGCCCCACGGAGGACAACCTGATCACCTTGTAACCTTACCAGCACTTAGAAAAGTGCTTTGCACATAGTAAGCGCTTAAAAAATGCCCTTTTTATTATTATTATTCCTCTTGCCTGGGCGCCATCCACACCCGCCCGCCCTTCAGAGCAGCGCCGCAGACACACTCCGTCCTTGAAGCCTTCCCAGATTAACCATCCTAACTCGTTCGGGTCAATCCTTCTTTGGGATTGGGAATAATTTCCGGGGAGGGGAGAGGGTATTGTATATTGAGCCCCACGGGGGACAACCTGATCACCTTGTATCCTCCCCGGCGCTTAGCACGGTGCCTCGCACATAGTAAGCGCTTAACAAATGCCATCGTTATTATTATTATTATTATTCCTCTTGCCTGGGCGCCATCCACACCCGCCCGCCCTTCAGAGCAGCGCCGCAGACACACTCCGTCCTTGAAGCCTTCCCAGATTAACCATCCTAACTCGCTCGGGTCAATCCTTCTTTGGGATTGGGAATAATTTCCGGGGAGGGGAGAGGGTGTCGTATATTGAGCCCCCCGGGGGACAACCTGATCACCTCGTATCCTCCCCGGCGCTTAGCACGGTGCCTCGCGCATAGTCGGCGCTTAACCCATGCCATCGTTATTATTCTGGTGATGATGATGACGATGGAAGCCCCCCTCCCCGCCTTCCCCCGTCCCCCCCAGCTCCTGGAAGTCGGTGTAACTGTGGTGTGAAAGCGACACTTTCTGCTCTCCCTTAATTCTGGCCTCTCTCTATCTTTGCCGTTTCCAGTTCAAGATGGGTTCCCCCTGCCCAGGCGCTTTTCTAAACCCGAATACCAACAATTCTTTTCAGGGATGCACAAAAAGTCTCTGGAGGCCGCGTCCGAGACGGGGCCGAAGGCCCGGGCGGAGGGCCGGCCGGACCGGGGCGAGGAGGAAGAGGGGGGCCCCGGGCCCCGGCCGCCCATTTCGCAGGACGAACTGAGGGAGAACAGCATTGCCGCCCTCAGGGCCAGGGCTCAGGAGCACAGCACCAAAGTGCTGGGGACCGCGTCCGCCGCCGGACGCCGCCTCGACCGGGAGCCGGAGGAGCGGGAACCGGACGAGGAGGAGGAGGAGGAGGACGAGTGCCCACCTGAGGAGGAAGGGGCCGAGCCGGAGGAGGAGGCGGCGGCCTAGGACCCCCAGGACTCGGCCGATCTCCAGACGACGACGACGACGACGTCCCTGTTTTTCACACCTCTCGTCGAAAGACCGCGTCCCCCCGCCTCCCGACTCCCTCCTTTTTTAGACCGCGGGCCCGCTGTCGGGTAGGGACCGTCTCCCTGTGCGGCCAACTTGGACTTCCCAAGCGCTCGGTAAATACGATCGATCGATTGATTGATTGATCGGCTGCCCCATCCCCTCGGAAACTAGGAGCGCGGTAGCCGTGGAGCGCCGGGGGAACCGAGGCCCGGAGGAGCGACGGGACGCGCCGCTCCTTCCCTTTCCTCCGCGGCTCGGAACTGGGGAAATCCCTCGGTCGCGGGAGGCCGCGGCGCCCATTCCCTGGCCGGTCTGGATTCGTTCCCGGCCAATCCGTCCATCGTATTTATTGGGCGCTTACCGGGGGCAGAGCACCGGACTAAGCGCTTGGCAACATAGAGAGACGGTCCCTACCCGCCAGTGGGCTCCCGGTCTGCTCCCATGGAGGCTCGCCCCATCTCCTCCGCCGGGCATCCTCCGACCCTCCTCCATCCCGGGATCGGGGCCTCGCCGCCCCCGTCTCCCCCGCGACCGGATCCAAGATGGTCCCTCGTCCTCTGGTTCTTCCCTCTCGCTTTCCCGTCCCTTCTCGCTCCTCGCCAAGGCGCCGTCCCTCTCCGACCGAACCGTCCACCCCGGTTCGCTCTCGCCCCACCCTTCTCCCCTTCCTCAGTTTCCCCTCGGGCTCCGGTCCTCGGAGCCTTAGGGACTGGAGGGAAGACCCGGGGGCTGTCACTCACCTTCTCCGGGCCCCGGCGGCCTCATCCGGAAAATGAGGATCGAGAACCGTGAGCCCCACGTGGGACGGGGACCGCGTCCCGCCTGGTCGTCATCAATCATCATCGATCGTATTTATTGAGCACTTACTATGTGCAGAGCACTGTACAAATTGGAAACATAGAGAGACAGTCCCTACCCACTGGCACCTCCCCTCTTTCCTCGATGGAAAGAGCCCGGGCTTTGGGGTCGGAGGTCACGGGTTCCAATCCCGGCTCCGCCGGTTGTCAGCCGGGTGACTTGGGGCGAGTCGCTTCACTTCCCTGGGCCTCAGTTCCCTCATCTGGAAGATGGGGATGAGGACTGGGAGCCCCCCGTGGGACAACCTGATCACCCTGTAACCTCCCCAGCGCTTAGAACGGTGCTTCACACATATCAATCAATCAATCAATCAATCAATCGTATTTATTGAGCGCTTACTGTGTGCAGAGCACTGTACTAAGCGCCTGGGAAGTACAAGTTGGCACACAGTAAGCGCTTAATAAATGCCATCCTGATTATTATCATTACGCTCAGGGCAGCGCTTGGCACCCGGTAAGCGCTTAACACACACCACAATTTATTATTATTATTATAAAGGGAATCCAGAAGGGCCACGGGATGTCCCCGGATATCCTAAAACTTCCAGACGGGAACTTTCTCCACGCGAGAAGCCGCAGAGAATCTTCCCCGGCCCCGAGGCAGGCCACGCGTTGCCGGCTTGTGCTCCCCAAGCGCTTAGTCCAGCGCTCTGCGCATGGTAGGCGCTCAATAAATACGATCGAGTTTGTCCATTCATTCGGTCGTATTGATCGAGCACTGTACTGAGCGCTTGGGGAAGCGCGCTGCGCCGATAAACGGGGACGGTTCCCCGCCCGCCTCAAGCTTACGCCCTGGGATGGGGGAGACGGACGGCGACGATGACGGATGCACGCGTGAGGGGTGTGGGGCTTGCGGGGAGGGATGGTAATGTTGGGATTTGTTGAGCGCTTACTATGTGCCAAGCGCTCTATCAATCAATCAATCAATCAATCGTATTTATTGAGCGCTTACTATGTGCAGAACACTGGACTAAGCGCTTGGGAAGTACAAATTGGCAACACATAGAGACGGTCCCTACCCACCAGTGGGCTCACAGTCTAAAAGGGGGAGACGGAGAACAGAACCAAACGTACCAACAAAATAAAATAAATAGGATAGAAATGTCCAAGTAAAATAAATAAATCAATAAATAGAGTAATAAATACTTCTAAGCGCTGGAGCACCGTTCTGAGCGCCGGGGATGGATGAAGGGAGCAAGTCGGGGCGACGCGGAAGGGAGCGGGAGATGAGGAAAAGCGGGGCTTAGTCCGGGAAGGCCTCCGGGAGGAGGTGGGCCTTCAATAAGGCCTCAACCGTGAGCCGAGGGGGCAGACGGGCTGCGTCATCGCCCCTCCTCGAATCCCGGCTCTGCCACGTGTCTGCTGTGTGACCTTGGGCAAGTCACTTCACTTCTCTGAGCCTCAGTTCCCTCATCTGTAAAATGGGGATGAAGACTGTGAGCCCCCCGTGGGACAACCTGATCACCTTGTATCCCCCCAGCGCTTAGAACAGTGCTTGGCACATAGTCAGCGCTTAACAAATGCCATTATTACATATTACATTACGTTACCGGGCTCGGCTCGGGGCGCCGGCCAAGAAACTTCCCAAGCGCTTAGTCCAGTGCTCTGCACACGGTGAGCGCTCAATAAATACGACCGGATGAGTGAATGAATGAATAAAAATGATAGCTGCGGTATCGGGTAAGCGCTTACCACGTGCCGCGCGCCGTACTAAGCGCTGCGGGGGGTACTAGCCGATGAGGGGGGACGCGTGGGGCTGGCGGTCTTCAGCCCCATTTTCCAGATGAGGGAACTGAGGCCCGGAGAAGTGAAGCGACTCGCCCGAGGCCACGGGGCAGGCAAGTGGCGGAGCCGGGACAGAACGGTGCTTGGCGCATAGTAAGCGCTTAACAAATACCGTCATTATTAATAATAATAATGATGATGGTATTTGTATTACCATCATTATTAATAATAATAATGATAATAATAATGATGACGGTATTTGTTAAGCGCTTACTATGTGCCAAGCACTGTTCTAAGCGCTGGGGAGGATACAAGGTGATCAGGTTGTCCCACCTGGGGCTCACAGTCAGTCCCCATTTTCCAGATGAGGGAACTGAGGCCCGGAGAAGTGAGGCGACTCGCCCGAGGCCACAGAGCAGGCAAGTGGCGGAGCCGGGATAGAATGGTGCTTGGCGCGTAGTAAGCGCTTAAGAAATACCATTATTATTATTAATAATAATGATAATAATGATGATGGTATTTGTATTACCATCATTATTAATAACAGTAATGATAATAATAATGATGATGGTATTTGTTAAGCGCTTACTATGTGCCAAGCACTGTTCTAAGCGCTGGGGGAGATCCAAGGCGATCAGGTTGTCCCACCTGGGGCTCACCGTCAGTCCCCGTTTTCCAGATGAGGGAACTGAGGCCCAGAGAAGTGAAGCGACTCGCCCGAGGCCACACAGCCGCTACGTGGCAGAGCCGGGATTTGAACCCACGACCAGGGTCACAGCCCCGGCTTTCGGCCGGGGAAGGGGAGAGCGGCGCGGCCCGGCGCTCACGCGTCTGCCGTGCGACCACGGGCAGGCCACCTCACTCCCCTGTGCCTCGGTGACCTCATCTGCAAAATGGGGATTAAGACCGGGAGCGCGGGACACGGGCCGCGTCCAGCCCCATTCGCTCGTATCTATCCCGGCGCTTAGTACGGCGCCCGGCACGTAGTGGACGCTCAACGAAGACCTCGATAAATACGACTGAATGAAGGAATGAATGAAGACCGTCGAAAAGGCCCCCCTTTTAGACCGTGAGCCCACTGTTGGGTAGGGACCGTCTCTATATGTTGCCAATATGCACTTCCCAAGCGCTTAGTACAGTGCTCTGCACACAGTAAGCGCTCAATAAATACGATTGATGATGAAAAGGGGGTCGGAAAGGGGCCTTCGGCTCCGAGGGAGAGTCACCGACCCACCCCGATGCCACTTGGACGGCCCAACTCACTTCGGCACCACCGCAACACGAACACACACCCTCCCCCGGCCCCCCAAACCACTCTTTTTTGCAATAAGGACCACCACCCATCCCCACCCGGCCATCTTATCGCCCAAAACGAAGCCTCCCCCAGTGATTTCCAAGATCCTGGCGGCGGGATGTTTTCCCAGCCCACCCGACAACTTCCCAATCGGGAGCGGGCGGGGATTTCTGGCCCCCCTCGCTCATCTCCGTCCCCAGTGTGAGACTGTGGCCCCCGCCCTGTAAATATTGTACATACAGTGGGAAAAACGACTCGCTATCGAAGGTGTTTGAGAGATGGAGCTGTAACAACTGCCGGCGACTATGAGCCCGTGCTTTCTGTGCCATTTTCTGTAAAAAGACGAACGTGAATAAAACGAATAAAAACGAATAAAACCTGTTGACCCAGGGCAGTGGGTGGGTATTCAGATCGGCGTAGGTGTGCTCACACCCTGACTTTGCTGATGTGCGGCGAAATGCCCCCGAAAAAGGGCCTCTATCACACTGACTTCTGCGAGCCCGCTGTCGGGTAGGGACCGTCTCTATATGTTGCCGACTTGGACTTCCCAAGCGCTTAGGACAGTGCTCTGCACGCAGTAAGCGCTCAATCAATACGATTGAATGGATGAAGTTCTTTATTTTCCTTGTACATATTTATTTTATTTCCCTTTGGGTAGGGACCGTCTCTATATGATGCCAACTTGGACTTCCCAAGCGCTTAGGACAGTGCTCTGCACACAGTAAGCGCTCAATCAATACAATTCAATGAATGAAGTTCTTTATTTTACTTGTACATATTTATTTTATTTCCCTTTGGGTAGGGACTGTCTCTATATGTTGCCAACTTGTACTTCCCAAGCGCTTAGGACAGTGCTCTGCACGCAGTAAGCGCTCAATCAATACGATTGAATGAAGTTATTTATTTTACTTGTACATATTTATTTTATTTTGTTAATATGTACTGTTTTGTTGTCTGTCTCTCTGTGTGGCCAACTTGTACTTCCCAAGCGCTTAGGACAGTGCTCCGCACACAGTAAGCGCCCGATCAATACGATTGAATGAAGTTATTTATTTTACTTGCACATATTTATTTTATTTCGTTAATATGTTCTGTTTTGCTGTCTGTCTGTGTGGCCAACTAGTACTTCCCAAGCGCTTAGGACAGTGCTCCGCACACAGTAAGCGCTCAATCAATACGATTGAATGAAGTTATTTATTTTACTTGTACATATTTATTTTATTTCGTTAATATGTTCTGTTTTGCTGTCTGTCTCTCTGTGTGGCCAACTTGCACTTCCCAAGTGCTCAGGACAGTGCTCTGCATGCAGTAAGCGCTCAATCAATACGATTGAATGAATGAAGTTATCTATTTTACTTGCACATATTTTATTTCGTTAATATGTACTGTTTTGCTGTCTGTCTCTCTGTGTGGCCAACTTGTACTTCCCAAGCGCTTAGTCCAGTGCTCTGCACACAGTAAGCGCTCAATCAATACGATTGAATGAATGAATGAATGAATGACCAATTGGCTGCAGGACCCGCATTCGGCCACGGGGCGGTGCTCTTGTCCCGTGAATGAATGAATGAATGAAAGCGCTCAATAAGTACGACCGATTGGCTGCAGGACCCGCATTTGGCCACGGGGCGGTGCTCTTGTCCCGTGAGTGAATGAATGAATGAATGAATGAATGAATGAATGAAAGCGCTCAATAAGTACGACCGATTGGCAGCAGGACCCGCATTTGGCCACGAGGCGGTGCTCTTGTTCCGTGAATGAATGAATGAAAGCGCTCAATAAGTACGACCGATTGGCTGCAGGACCCGCATTTGGCCACGAGGCGGTGCTCTTGTCCCGTGAATGAATGAATGAATGAAAGCGCTCAATAAGTACGACCGATTGGCTGCAGGACCCGCATTTGGCCACGGGGCGGTGCTCTGGTCCCGTGAATGAATGAATGAAAGCGCTCAATAAATACGACCGATGGCTGCAGGACCCGCATTTGGCCACGAGGCGGTGCTCTTGTCCCGTAAATGAATGAATGAATGAAAGCACTCAATAAGTACGACCGACTGGCTGCAGGACCGGCATTTGGCCACGAGGCGGTGCTCTTGTCCCGCGAATGTTGGGTAGGGACTGTCTCTATATGTTGCCAATTTGTACTTCCCAAGCGCTTAGTACAGTGCTCTGCACCCAGTAAGCGCTCAATAAATACGATTGATGATGATGATGATGATGAATGAATGAAAGCACTCAGCAAGCACGACCGATTGGCTGCAGGACCTGCATTTGGCCACGGGGCGGTGCTCTTGTCCCGTGAATGAATGAATGAAAGCGCTCAATAAATACGACCGATTGGCTGCAGGACCCGCATTTGGCCACGAGGCGGTGCTCTTGTCCCGTGAATGAATGAATGAAAGCGCTCAATAAGTACGACCGATTGGCTGCAGGACCCGCACTTGGCCACGAGGCGGTGCTCTTGTCCCGTGAATGAATGTATGAAAGCGCTCAATAAGTACGACCCATTGGCTGCAGGACCCGCATTTGGCCACGGGGCGGTGCTCTGGTCCCGTGAATGAATGAATGAATGAAAGCGCTCAATAAGTACGACCGATTGGATGCAGGACCGGCATTTGGCCACGGGGCGGTGCTCTTGTCCCGTGAATGAATGAATGAATGAAAGCGCTTAATAAGTACGACCGATTGGCTGTAGGACCCACTATGTGCCAGTCAATGAATCAGTGGTATTTACTGAGCGCTTACTCTGAGCCGAGCTCTGTACTAAGCGCTTGGGAGAGCACGGTACAACAGAATTAGCGTTCATTCGTGCATTCAATCATATACTATTATATTTAATAATAATAAATAATAATAATGATGGCATTTATTAAGCGCTTACTACGTGCAAAGCACCGTTCTAAGCGCCGGGGAGGTTCCAAGGTGATCAGGTTGTCCCACGGGGGGCTCACGGTCTTCATCCCCATTTACAGATGAGGGAACTGAGGCCCAGAGAAGTGAAGTCACCCAGCTGACAATTGGCAGAGCCGGGGGATTCGAACCCATGACCTCTGACTCCAAAGCCCGGGCTCTTTCCACTGAGCCACGCTGCTTTGATGGTATTGACACCCGTCTACTTGCTTTGTTGTCTGTCTCCCCCTTCTAGACCGTGAGCCCGCTGTTGGGTAGGGACTGTATCTGTTGCCAATTTGTACTTCAAGAGCGCTTAGTACAGTGCTCTGCGCACAGTAAGCGCTCAATAAATACGAATGAATGAATGAAAAGATACCATAAAAGAAATACCTTGCTCTCTGGACTGTGGTTCTCTGAATATCTCTGGAGATAAGGGGGAAACTAGGATTTAGATGAATTGACTTTTCCCTCCCTTCCACAAGCTGGATTTTTTTTCAGTAGGACAAACCCCTCGTGGGGCTATTTAATAATAATAATAATAATAATAGCATTTATTAAGCGCTTACTACATGCCAAGCACTGTTCTAAGCGCTGGGGAGGTTTCAAGGCGATCAGGTTGTCCCACGGGGGGCTCACGGTCTTCATCCTTATTTTACAGATGAGGCCCAGAGAAGTGCAGTGGCTTGCCCAAAGTCACCCAGCCGACAGTTAGAGGAGCCAGGATTCGAACCCATGACCTCTGAGTCCAAAGCCCGGGCTCTTTCCACTGAGCCAGGCTGCTTTGATGGTATTGACTCCTGTCTACTTGGTTTGTTGTCAATCGTGAGCCCGTTGTTGGGTAGGGACTCTATCTGTTGCCAAAATGTACTTCCCGAGCGCTTAGTACAGTGCTCTGCGCACAGGAAGCGCTCAATAAATACGATTGAATGAATGAATGAACGAACAAATACCATAAAAGAAATACCTTGCTCTCTGGGCGGTGGTTCCCTGATAAGAAAGAGGGTGAGGGGGAAACCAGGACTTTGTTGGACGACCTTTGGCCTTGACTTTTCCCTCCCTTCCACAAGCTGGATTTTTTTTCAGTAGGACCAACCCCTCATGAGCTACTTAATAATAATAATGATAGCATTTATTAAGCGCTCACTACGTGCCAAGCACTGTTCTAAGCGCTGGGGAGGTTTCAAGGCGATCAGGTTGTCCCACGGGGGGCTCACAGTCCCGTTTTACAGATGAGGGAACTGAGCCTAGATAATAATAATAATAATAATAATAATAATAATAATGATGATGAAATCCCCGTCCCCTAGGGTGCTCCCAGCCTCCATTCCCATTTTACGGATGAGGGAACGGAGGCCCGGAGAAGTGAGGCGACCGGTCCGAAGTCGCAGAGCGGACGCGTGGCCGAGATGGGATTCGAACCCGGGTCTGGGCTGCAGCCACTAGGCCTCGCAACTTCTCAGCTTAGTCGCTTAATGACGCTGCAGTGGAAGGCTAGGCTCGCCGTGGGCAGGGAAGGTGCCAGTTCTTTTGCGTGCTTAGCACAGCGCTCTGCGCGCAGTAGGCGCTCAGTAAGTACGACTGAATGAATGAACGGACGTCGGTCTCCCCCACGGGCTCCGCGGAGGCCGGAATGGCGCCCACGGGACCTCCGGGGTCACGACGCCCGGGGAGGGCCCTCCCCGCGACGGATCCGAGGCGGACTTGTAGTGGTCAAGGTATTTATTAAGCACTTACTGTGTGATGAGCGCCACGCTAAGCGCCGGGGCGGACTACGCGGGAATTGGAGAGACGCCGGGCCGGCGCGCTGGACAGCGATCTCATCCGAGAGCCGGGTCCCCGCCCGCCGAAGGCGCCCCGGCAGGATCGTCCTCCTCCGCTCGGTCGGCGGGACGGAGCGTCTCCCTCATCGTTCCCGGCGGAGCCGAGGCATCCCCCTCGCCCCGTCGGCTCGGTTTCGGGATGCGTGCTCTCCAGGCGGCCGCTCCCTTCCCCGCTTCATTCCTTCTTGATGCGCCTCAGTTCCCATCTCCCGTCTCCGCAGAGGTGCAGGATGGAGGAGTGGAACTACAACGCGACAGTGGGGATGAGGTTTGGGGTCACCATCATTATTATCATTATTATTATTATTATTCTCCTTCCTTTCCCCACCCCCCTGCCCGTTTCATTCCCCCCTCTCTGCCCTTCCGAGCTCGCTGTTATTATTATTATTATTATTATTCCCCTTCCTTCCCCCACCCCCCTGCCCGTTTCATTCCCTCTGCTCTTCCGAGCTCGCTATTATTATTATTAACCTTCCTTCCCCCACCCCCCTGCCCATTTCATTCCCCCTCTCTGCCCTTCCAAGCTTGCTATTATTATTATTATTATTATTATTATTATTCTCTTTCCTTCCCCCACCCCCTGCCTGTTTCGTTCCCCCTCTCTGCCCTTCCAAGCTTGCTATTACTATTATTATTATTCTCCTTCCTTCCCCCAACCCTCTGCCCGTTTCATTCCCCCTCTCTGCCCTTCCAAGCTCGCTATTATTATTATTATTATTCCTTTCCCCACCCCACTGCCCGTTTCATTTCCCCTCTCTGCCTTTCCGAGCTCACTATTGTTATCATTATTATTATTATTATCCTTCCTTCCCCTACCCCCCCTGCCCATCTCATTCCCCCCTCTGCCCTTCCAAGCTCGCTATTATTATTATTATTCTCCTTCTTTCCCCCACCCCCCTGCCGTTTCATTCCCCCTCTCTGCCCTTCCAAGCTCGCTACTATTATTATTACTATTCTCCTTCCTTCCCCCAACCCTCTGCCCGTTTCATTCCCCCTCTCTGCCCTTCCAAGCTCGCTATTATTATTATTATTATTATTCCTTCCCCCACCCCAATGCCCGTTTCATTTCCCCCCTGCCCTTCCGAGCTCACTATTGTTATTATTATTATTATTATTATTCCATCCCCCCCCCCCCTGCCCATTTCATTCCCCCTCTCTGCCCTTCCAAGCTCGCTATTATTATTATTATTATTATTCTCCTTCCTTCCCCCACCCCCCTGCCCGTTTCATTCCCCCTCTCCGCCCTTCCGAGCTGTTTAGAATTTACTCCCCCAAGCGCTTAGTACAGTGGGGAAAGAGCCCGGGCTTGGGAGTCAGAGGTCATGGGTTCAAATCCCGGCTCCGCCAACTGTCAGCTGGGTGACTTTGGGCAAGTCACTTCACTTCTCTGGGCCTCAGTTCCCTCATCTGGAAAATGGGGATGAAGACTGTGAGCCCCCCATGGGCCAACCTGATCACATTGTAACCACCCTAGTGCTTAGGACAGTGCTTTGTACATAGTAAGTACTTAATAAATGCCATCATCATTATTATTATTATTATTATTAAATCCCGTCTCTGCCACTTGTCAGCTGTGAGACTTTGGGCAAGTCACTTAACTTCTCTGTGCCTCAGTGACCTCATCTGGAAAATGGGGATGAAGACTGTGAGCCCCACATGGGCCAACCCGATCACCTTGTAGCCACCCCAGCGCTCAGAACGGTGCTTTGCACATAGTAAGCGCTTAATAAATGCCATCATCATTATGATTATTAAATCCCGCCTCTGCCACTTGTCAGCTGTGAGACTTTGGGCAAGTCACTTAAATTCTCTGTGCCTCAGTGACCTCCTCTGGAAAATGGGGATGAAGACTGTGAGCCCCACATGGGACAACCCGATCACCTTGTAACCACCCCAGCGCTCAGAACGGTGCTTTGCACATATTAAGCGCTTAATAAATGCCATTGTCATTATTATTATTATTATTATTATTATAATTAAATCCTGCCTCTGCCACTTGTCAGCTGTGAGACTTTGGGCAAGTCACTTAAATTCTCTGTGCCTCAGTGACCTTCTCTGGAAAATGGGGATGAAGACTGTGAGCCCCACATGGGCCAACCCGATCACCTTGTAACCACCCCAGCGCTCAGAACGGTGCTTTGCACATAGTAAGCGCTTAATAAATGCCATCATCATTATTATTATTAAATCCCGCCTCTGCCACTTGTCAGTTGTGTGACTTTGGGCAAGTCACTTCACTTCCCTGTGCCTTAGTGACCTCATCTGGAAAATGGGGATGAGGACTGTGAGCCCCATGTGGGACAGGCTGATCACCTTGTAACCTCCCCAGCGCTCAGAACGGTGCTTTGCACATAGTAAGCGCTTAATAGATGCCATCGTCATTATTATTATTAAATCCCGCCTCTGCCACTAGTCAGCTGTGTGACTTTGGGCAAGTCACTTGACTTCTCTGGGCCTTAGTGATCTCATCTGGAAAATGGGGATGAAGACTGTGAGCCCCACATGGGCCAACCCGATCACCTTGTAGCCACCCCAGCGCTCAGAACGGTGCTTAGCACATAGTAAGCGCTTAATAAATGCCATTGTCATTATTATTATTATTATTATTATTATTGTTATTATTAAATCCCGCCTCTGCCACTTGTCAGTTGTGTGACTTTGGGCAAGTCACTTGACTTCTCTGGGCCTCAGTGACCTCCTCTGGAAAATGGGGATGAGGACTGTGAGCCCCACGTGGGACAGGCTGATCACCTTGTAACCACCCCAGCGCTCAGAGCGGTGCTTTGCACATAGTAAGCGCTTAATAGATGCCATCGTCATTATTATTATTAAATCCCGCCTCTGCCACTTGTCAGCTGTGCGACTTTGGGCAAGTCACTTGACTTCTCTGGGCCTCAGTGACCTCCTCTGGAAAATGGGGATGAGGACTGTGAGCCCCACGTGGGCCAACCCGATCACCTTGTAACCACCGCAGCGCTCAGAACGCTGCTTTGCACATAGTAAGCGCTTAATAGATGCCATCGTCATTATTATTATTAAATCCCGCCTCTGCCACTAGTCAGCTGTGAGACTTTTGGCAAGTCACTTCACTTCTCTGTGCCTCAGTGACCTCCTCTGGAAAATGGGGATGAAGACTGTGAGCCCCATGTGGGACAACCCGATCGATCACCTTGTAGCCACCCCAGCGCTCAGAACGGTGCTTTGCACATATTAAGCACTTAATAAATGCCATTGTCATTATTATTATTATTATTAAATCCTGCCTCTGCCACTTAGCTGTGTGACTTTGGGCAAGTCACTTCACTTCTCTGTGCCTTAGTGACCTCATCTGGAAAATGGGGATGAAGACTGTGAGCCCCACGTGGGCCAACCCGATCACCTTGTAGCCACCCCAGCGCTCAGAACGGTGCTTTGCACATAGGAAGCGCTTAATAAATGCCATCATCATTATTATTATTATTATTAAATCCCGCCTCTGCCACTTAGTTGTGTGACTTTGGGCAAATCATTTCACTTCTCTGTGCCTTAGTGACCTCCTCTGGAAAATGGGGATGAGGACTGTGAGCCCCACATGGGACAGGCTGATCACCTTGTAACCCCTCCAGTGCTTGGCACATAGTAAGCGCTTAATAAATGCGATTATTATTATTATTTTGACCTCTGATTCCCAAGCCCGGGCTCTTTCCGCGGAGCCACGCTGCTTCTTCACTAGCCAGGCCATCTCGACCGCCCCCCAAATCCCAGGGCCGCGCCCCCGGACGCCCCACCCGCCCGCCCGCATCCGACCCTCACCTTCTCCAGGCTGCGGCGATGGCCCACGCTGACGAGCGTCATTCCCAGCTGCTGGCAGATCCGGTACAACTCGCCCTCCGCCTCCTCCGTCAGGGCGCTGGTAGCTTCGTCCAACACTGACAGGAGGAAGGAGGGGCGGGAGGCGGGTGCGAGGATGGACCGAGGGCCCGCCGAGGCGCCTCTTCCCGCTCCCAAACACGTCCCCCCCGCCCGCTCCGGGAGGGGAAAAGGCCGGGACCGTTTCGTCCCGTCTCTTCCCGCTCCAGTCCGTGCTTCACTCTGCCGCCCGGATCATTTTTCTCCGAAAACGTCCGGTGCTCCGGGTCTCCCCGCTCCTCAAGAACGGAGGTTTCCCGTCCGCCTCCGC
Organism: Tachyglossus aculeatus; assembly: GCF_015852505.1. Classification (NCBI taxonomy): domain Eukaryota; kingdom Metazoa; phylum Chordata; class Mammalia; order Monotremata; family Tachyglossidae; genus Tachyglossus; species Tachyglossus aculeatus. The sequence continues at coordinate 41,936,244 of NC_052088.1, read as the reverse complement.
GCCGAACGGAGACTCCTCGCTTTCCACCTCTCCCCGCCCCATCTGAGAGTCGGGGGACCCGGGTTCTAATCCCGGCTCCGCTACCCGTTTGTGCCTCAGTTCCCTTGTCTGGAGAATGGGAATTAAGACCGGGAGCCCCAGCTGGGACGGGGATTGCGCCCCTCATCTGGAAAATGGGAATTAAGACTGGGAGCCCCAGCTGGGACGGGGATTGCGCCTCAGTCCCCTCGTCTGGAGAATGGGAATTAAGACCGGGAGCCCCAGCTGGGACGGGGATTGCGCCTCAGTCGCCTTGTCTGGACAATAGGAGTTAAGACTGGGAGCCCCAGATGGGACGGGGATCACGCCTCAGTCCCCTCGTCTGGAGAGTGGGAATTAAGACCGGGAGCCCCAGCTGGGATGGGGATTGTGCCTCGGTCCCCTCATCTGGAGAATGGGAATTAAGACCGGGAGCCCCAGCTGGGACGGGGATTGCACCTCAGTCCCCTCGTCTGGAAAATGGGAATTAAGACCGGGAGCCCCAGCTGGGACGGGGATTGCGCCCCTCATCTGGAAAATGGGAATTAAGACTGGGAGCCCCAGCTGGGATGGGGATTGCGCCTCAGTCCCCTCGTCTGCAAAATGGGAATTAAGACCGGGAGCCCCAGCTGGGACGGGGATTGCGCCTCAGTCTCCTCATCTGGAGAATGGGAATTAAGACTGGGAGCCCCAGCTGGGATGGGGAATACGCCCCTCATCTGGAAAATGGGAATTAAGACTGGGAGCCCCAGCTGGGACGGGGATTGCGCCTCAGTCCCCTCATCTGGAAAATGGGAATTAAGACTAGGAGCCCCAGCTGGGACGGGATTGCGCCCCTCATCTGGAAAATGGGAATTAAGACTGGGAGCCCCAGCTGGGATGGGCATTGCGCCTCAGTCCCCTCGTCTGGAGAATGAGAATTAAGACCGGGAGCCCCAGCTGGGACGGGGATTGCGCCTCGGTCCCCTCATCTGGAAAATGGGAATTAAGACTAGGAGCCCCAGCTGGGACGGGGATTGCGCCCCTCATCTGGAAAATGGGAATTAAGACTGGGAGCCCCAGCTGGGATGGGCATTGCGCCTCAGTCCCCTCGTCTGGAGAATGAGAATTAAGACCGGGAGCCCCAGCTGGGACGGGGATTGCGCCTCGCTCCCCTCGTCTGGAAAATGGGAATTAAGACCGGGAGCCCCAGCTGGGACGGGGATTGCGCCCCTCATCTGGAAAACCCACGACCGCTGACTCCAAAGCCCGGGCTCTTTCCAGTGAGCCACGCTGCTTCTCTATTTAACGCCATATTGTACTTTCCCGAGCGCTTCGTCCAGTGCTCTGCACACAGTGAGCGCTCAATAAATACGATTGAATGGATGAATGAATGCTCTGCGCACAGCAAGCGCTCAGTCACCCCGATCGATTGAGACCGCTGACGGCCAGCACGCTCTCCTCTGACGGCCCCCCTCGTGTTGTCCGTCTCCCCCTCCTAGACTGTGAGCCCGCCGTCGGGTAGGGACCGTCTCTAGATGTGGCCGACTTGGACTTCCCAAGCGCTTAGTACAGTGCTCTGCACATAGTAAGCGCTCAATAAATACGATTGAATGAAGGAGCTGCACACCCACCTGCGTATCGGGGCTGGAGATAGAAGAGCCGGGCGAAGGAGAGTCTCTGCATCTCCCCCGGGGACAGGACGTCGTACCTGGGGACGGCACGTGATGAAAATAATGGTAATGATGGTATTTGTTAAGCGCTTACTACGCGTCAGGCACTGTGCTAAGCGCTGGCACGGTCCTAACAGCAGAAGCCAACAATCTCCAACGAGGGGCGAGGGAGAGGCCAAAGGATGTCTCTCCCTCTAGACTCGCAGCTCGTTGCAGGCAGGGAATCAATCGATCAATCAATCAATCGTATTTATTGAGCGCTTACTGTGTGCAGAGCACTGGACTAAGCGCTTGGGAAGTACAAGTTGGCAACATATAGAGACGGTCCCTACCCAACAGTGGGACTGGTACTTCCCAAGCGCTTAGTCCAGTGCTCTGCACGCAGTAAGCGCTCAATAAATGTGTCCGTTTATTGTTCTACAAGCGCTCAGTACCTCCTATGAAACAACGTTATCGTGGCCGGAGAGTTTGCGTAATAATAATAATAAAAATAATAATAATAATAATAATGATGGCATTTGTTAAGCGCTTACTACGTGCAAAGCACAACCGCTCCACTGAGGCACGCTGCTTCTCTAAGCCCTTGCTGTTCTGATGATGATGGTACTTGTCAAGCGCTTACTTTGTGCCAAGCGCTGCTCTAAGCGCTGGGGAGGATGCAAGGACATCCTAGTGGCGCGGCTTAGTGGAAAGAGCCCGGGCTTTGGAGTCAGAGGTCACGGGTTCAAATCCCGGCTCTGTCACCTGTCAGCTGGGTGACTTTGGGCAAGTCACTTCACTTCTCTGGGCCTCAGTTCCCTCATCTGTCAAATTGGGATGAAGACTGGGAGCCCTCCGTGGGACAACCTGATCACCTTTGTAACCTCCCCAGCGCTTAGAACAGTGCTTTGCACGTAGTAAGCGCTGCCTGTCTCCTCCTTCTAGACTGTGAGCCCGTTGTTGGGTAGGGGCCGTCTCTATATGTTGCCAATTTGTATTTCCCAAGCGCTTAGTACAGTGCTCTGCACAGTAAGGACTCAATAAATACGATTGAATGAATAAATAAATGCTATCATCATTATTATTATTATTATTCCCCCTTCTAAACTGTGAGCCTGCTGTCGGGTAGGGACCGTCTCTAGATGTTGCCAACTTGGACTTCCCAAGCATTTAGTACAGTGCTCTGCACACAGTAAGCGCTCAATAAATAAGATTGAATGAATGAATAAATGCCATCATCATTATTATTATTCCCCCTTCTAGACTGCGAGCCCATTGTTGGGTAGGGACCATCTCTATATGTTGCCAATTTGTACTTCCCAAGCGCTTAGTCCAGTGCTCTGCACACAGTAAGCGCTCAATAAATATGATTGAATGAATGAATAAATAAATGCCATCATTATTATTATTATTATTAATCCCCCTTCTATTGATTGATTGATTGATCGATTGATTGATTGATTGATTGATTCTAGACTGCAAGCCCGTTGTTGGGTAGGGACCATCTCTAGATGTTGCCAACTTGTACTTCCCAAGTGCTTAGTACAGTGCTCTACACACTGCAAGTGCTCAATAAATACAACCACACAGTAAGTGCTCAATAAATACAATTGAATGAATGAATGAATAAATAAATGCCATCATCATTATTATTATTATTATTATTATTCCCCCTTCAAGACTGCGAGCCCGTTGTTGGGTAGGGACCGTCTCTAGATGTTGTCAACGTGGACTTCCCAAGTGCTTAGTACAGTGCTCTGCACGCAGTAAGTGCTCAATAAATACGACCAAACAGTAAGTGCTCAATAAATACGATTGAATGAATGAATGAATAAATGCCATCATCATTATTATTATTATTATTATTCCCCCTTCGAGACTGCAAGCCCGTTGTTGGGTAGAGACCGTCTCTAGATGTTGCCGACTTGGACTTCCCAAGTGCTCTGCACACAGTAAGCGCTCAATAAATACGACTGAATGAATGAATGAATTATTATTATTATCACTCCCCCTTTTAGACTGTGAGCCTGTTGTTGGGTATGGACCGTCTCTAGATGTTGCCGACCTGTACCTCCCAAGTGCTCTGCACACAGTTGGTGCTCAATAAATACGACTGAATGAACGAAGAAAGCGGCGTCCGACCGGGCTGAGCCTGGCCTATCGTGACCCGCGAGGGGCGGCTGAGCTTTTTGGGAGCTTGGAAGACGCTTTCCAGCCCCCGGCCCCCAATCCTTACCAATTCCAGTCCACCTGCGAATCCAGTCCCCCCGTCCGGGTCACCAAGCCGGCCTGGATGACAAACCGAGAGGGGAGAGAAGTCAGGCCGTCGGCTCCAGGTCTGCCCCCGTCGCCCTCCCCTCTTCCCGCTGAGCCGGGGGGAGACTCCCCCTGCCATGTTATTTATTTATTTTACTCGTACATATCATCAATCGTATTTATTGAGCACTTACTGTGTGCAGAGCACTGGACTAAGAGCTTGGGAAGTACAAGTTGGCAACACATAGAGACAGTCCCTACCCAATAGTGGGCTCACAGTCTAAATATCTATCTATCTACATATCTATTCTATTTATTTCTTTCTATGCATTTATTCTATTCTGTTTTTTTATTATTTTATTTTATTTTATTATTTTATTTTATTTTTCATTTTATTTTACTTTACTTTATTTATTTTATATTTTATTTTATTTTATTTTATTATTTTATTTTATTTTATTATTTTATTTTATTTTATTATTTTATTTTATTATTTTATTATTTTATTTTATTATTTTATTATTTTATTTTATTTTATTTTATTATTATTTTATTTTATTTTATTTTTTAATTTTATTATTTTATTTTATTTTTTATTTCATTATTTTATTATTTTATTTTATTTTATTTTTTATTTCACTATTTTATTATTTCATTTTATTTTATTTCATTTTATTTTTTTATTATATTTTTTATTTTATTTTATTATTATTTTATTTTATTATTTTATTTTATTTTATTATTTTATTATTTTTTATTTCATTATTTTATTTTATTTTATTTTTTATTTCACTATTTTATTATTTTATTTTATTTTATTTTATTATTTTATTTTTTATTATTTTATTATTTTATTTATTTTTATTTTATTTTATTATTTTATTTTATTATTTTATTTTATTTATTTTATTTTATTTTACTTTATTTTGTTAATATGTTTGGTTCTGTCGTCCGTCTCCCCCTTCTAGCCTGTGAGCCCGCTGTTGGGTAGGGACCGTCTCTCTATGTTGCCAACTTGGACTTCCCAAGCGCTTAGTACAGTGCTCTGCACACAGTAAGCGCTCAATAAATACGACTGATTAATCTTGGATCTGCCCCCTTCTCACAGGGCAGCGGAAAACGGCGGAGAGGAAAAGCGCTCAGTGTGGCGTTCGGCCCACAGTGAGCGCTCAATAAATACGATGGACTGAATCATCATCAATCGTATTTATTGAGCGCTTACTGTGTGCAGAGCACTGTACTAAGCGCTTGGGAAGTCCAAGTTGGCAACATAGAGAGACAGTCCCTACCCAACAGTGGGCTCACAGTCTAAAAGGGGGAGACAGAGTAGGAGCCCGTCGTTGGGTGGGGACCGCCTCTATCGGTTGCCGAACTCTACTTTCCAAGCGCTTAGTCCAGTGCTCTGCACACAGCAAGCGCTCAATAAATACGACTGATTGAGTGCTGACGGGATTCGGAGCTTCCGGGGGACTCACCAGCCCTGCCAGCTCCAGGAATCTCAAAATCCGCTCGTCATCCACGGATCCTGGAAAAGCGGGAGGGTTTTTTTTAATAATAATAATAATAATGGCATTTATTAAGCGCTATGTGCCAAGCACTGTTCTAAGCGCTGGGGAGGTTACAAGGCGATCAGGTTGTCCCACGGGGGGCTCACGGTCTTCCTCCCCATTTTCCAGATGAGGGAACTGAGGCCCAGAGAAGTGAAGTGACTTGCTCAAAGTCACACAGCTGACACCTCTTCCCCTCGTCCCCCTCTCCATCCCCCCCCGTCTTAACTCCTTCCCTTCCCCACAGCACCTGTACATACGGACATATGCTTGTATGTATTTATTACTCTATTTTACTTGTACATATCTATTTCTTTTATTTTGTTAGGATGTTTGGTTTTGTTCTCTGTCTTCCCCTTCTAGACTGTGAGCCCACTGTTGGGTAGGGACCGTCTCTATATGTTGCCAACTTGTACTTCCCAAGCGCTTAGTACAGTGCTCTGCACACAGTAAGCGCTCAATAAATATGATTGATTGATTGATTGACAAGTGGTGAGCCCACTTCTAACCTGTAAGCCCACTGATGGGTAGGGACCGTCTCTCTATGTTGCCAACTTGGACTTCCCAAGCGCTTAGTACAGTGCTCTGCACACAGTAAGCGCTCAATAAATACGACTGAATGAAAAGTGGTGGAGCCGGGATTTGAACCCATGACCTCCGACTCCAAAGCCCGGGCTCTTTCCACTGAGCCTCGCTGCTTCTCTCCCCGGGGCAGGGAGGGGAAGACATATCAGGGTTTTTTTCGGGGGGGGGGGGGAAGGTGTGGCCTGACGGGTAGAGGTCGGGATGCCTGGGTCCTAGTCGTCATCATCATCATCATCAATCGCATTTATTGAGCGCTTACTGTGTGCAGAGCACTGTACTAAGCGCTTGGGAAGTCCAAGTTGGCAACATATAGAGACGGTCCCTACCCAACAGTGGGCTCACAGTCTAAAAGGGGGAGACAGAGAACAAAACCAAACATACTAACAAAATAAAAGAAATAGTCGAGATCTCAAGACAGCTGCGGGCCGGGAAAATGTGCCTGTTTATTGTTAAGCTGTCCTCTCCCAAGCGCTTAGTACAGTGCTCTGCACACAGTAAGCGCTCAATAAATACGCCCGCATGAATGAGCAGAGAGGGCTGCAGGGGGTGGGTTGGGATGAAAGTGGAAAGTGGGGGGAGCGGGGAGAGGTGCGTGGCTCAGTGGAAAGAGTCAGAGGTCACGGGTTCGAATCCCGGCTCCGCCAACTGTCAGCCGGGTGACTTTGGGCGAGTCACTTCACTTCTCTATTTATTTATTTATTTTACTTGTACATATCAACTCTATTTTATTTTGTTAATATGTTTGGTTTTGTTCTCTGTCTCCCCTTTCTAGACTGTAAGCCCACTGTTGGGTAGGGACTGTCTCTGTATGTTGCCAACTTGGACTTCCCAAGCGCTTAGTCCAGTGCTCTGCACGCAGTAAGCACTCAATAAATGCGATTGATTGATTGATTGATTGGCAAGTGGTGAGCCCACTTCTAGCCTGTGAGCCCACTGCTGGGTAGGGACCGTCTCTCTATGTTGCCAACTTGGACTTCCCAAGCGCTCAGTACAGTGCTCTGCACACAGTAGGCGCTCAATAAATACGATTGACTGATTGATTAATTGATTCTCTGGGCCTCAGTGACCTCAGCTGTCAAAGGGGGATTCAAACTGTGAGCCCCTCGTGGGACGAGCTGATCACCCTGTAACCTCCCCAGCGCTTAGAACAGTGCTTGGCACATAGTAAGCGCTTAATAAATACCGTTATTATGATTATGATTGAGACCGCGGGACCCCCAAGCTCCCTGCTTACCTGAAGCCGGGTATATCTCCTTCAGAGGATAAATCACCTGTGGAAGGAAAAGCCCGAGGAAAAGCCAGGCCGAGGAGAGCTAAGAGCTCAGCGCTGCCCACTCGGCTCAACAGCTGTCAAACTGTCCTCCCCCAAGCGCTTAGTACAGTGCCCTGCCCACAGTAAGCGCTCAATAAATACGCCCGCATGATCGTTCATTCGATCCTGTTTCCTGAGCGCTTACGGTGGGCAGAGCCCTGTACTGAGCGCTCTGTACCGTACTTGGGAGAAGCAGCGTGGCTCAGGGGAAAGGGCCCAGGCTTTGGAGTCAGAGGTCGTGGGTTCAAATCCCGGCTCCGCCAACTGTCAGCTGGGTGACTTTGGGCAAGTCACTTCACTTCTCTGGGCCTCAGTTCCCTCATCTGGAAAATGGGGATGAAGACTGTGAGCCCCCCGTGGGACAACCTCATCACCTTGTAACCTCCCCAGTGCTTAGAACAGTGCTCGGCACATAGCATTTAACAGAAACCATCATTATTACAGAAAAGCAGTGTGGCTCAATGGAAAGAGCCCGGGCTTCGGAGTCAGAGGTCGTGGGTTCAAGTCCCAGCTCCGCCAACTGTCATTTGGGTGACTTTGGGCAAGTCACTTCACTTCTTTGGGCCTCAGTTACCTCATCTGCAAAATGGGGATTAAGACTGAGCACCACGTGAGACAATCTGATTACCTTGTAACCTCCCCACTGCTTAGAACAGTGCTTGGCACGTAGTAAGCGCTTAACAAATGCCATCATTATTACGGAGAAGCAGCGTGGCTCAGTGGAAAGAGCCTGGGCTTGGGAGTCAGAGGTCATGGGTTCAAATCCCAGCTCCACCAACTGTCAGCTGGGTGATTTTGGGCAAGTCACTTCACTTCTTTGGGCCTCAGTTACCTCATCTGTCAAATGGGGATTAAGACTGTGAGCCCCACGTGAGATGATCTGATTACCTTGTAACCTCCCCACCGCTTAGAACAGTGCTTGGCACATAGTAAGCGCTTAACAAATGCCATCATTATTACGGAGAAGCAGCGTGGCTCAGTGGAAAGAGCCCGGGCTTGGGAGTCTGAGGTCATGGGTTCAAATCCCGGCTCTGCCACCTGTCAGCTGGGTGACTCTGGGCGAGTCACTTCGCTTCTCTGGGCCTCAGTTCCCTCATCTGTCAAATGGGGATGAAGACTGTGAGCCCACTGTTGGGTAGGGACCGTCTCTATATGCTGCCAACTTGTGCTTCCCAAACACTTAGTCCAGTGCTCTGCACATAGTAAGTGCTCAATAAATACAACTGATTGAATGAATGAATGACTGTGAGCCCCCCGTGGGCCAGCCTGATCACCTTGTAACCTCCCCAGCGCTCAGAACAGTGCTTGGCACATAGCAAGCGCTTAACAAATACCATCATTATTACAGAGAAGCATCGTGGCTCAGTGGAAAGAGCCCGGGCTTGGGAGTCCGAGGTCATGGGTTCAAATCCCGGCTCCGCCAACTGTCAGATGTAGGACTATGAACGAGTCACTTTGCTTCTCTGGGCCTCAGTTCCCTCATCTGTCAAACGGGGATGAAGACTGGGAGCCCCACGTGGGACAATCTGATCACCTTGTATCCTCCCCAGCGCTTAAGAACAGTGCTCTGCACATAGTAAGCGCTTAATAAATGCCATTATTATTATTATTATTATTACTGAGCGCTCGGAAAGGACGCGTGGCAACCCCCCGTCCGCCCCAGGACGCACACGCACGCCGATTCAGGGTCCGGGGGGTGTCCAAGACATGCGCAGACCCTCGCTCTCGGTGAGGTGGGCTTTAGAGGAGTCCCGGGCGAGCGACCGACCGACCGACCCCGGGGCGGGGGACGGCGGTACTCACCTGCTCGCGCAACGTCCCGTCCGTGAAGAAAGGCCTCTGCGGCAGGAAGAGCACCCCGTGGGGTCCGAAACACGTCAGCATCCGCACGCCGCCTGCGGGCAACCCCCCCCACCGGGACCAGAGAGACCCGAGCGGCGTGAATTCGAATTCTCCGTTCCAATTCACCCTGGAGAGCTGAATTCGGAAACCCTGCTCTGCGCACAGTAAGCGCTCAATAAATACGACTGAATGAATGAGAGCCAGGAGGGCTTGGGTTCTGCTTCTTGAGAAGCAGCGTGGCTCAGTGGAAAGAGCCCGGGCTTTGGAGTCCGAGGTTGTGGGTTCGAATCCCGGCTCCGCCACTTGTCCGCTGGGTGACTTTGGGCAAGTCACTTCACTTCTCTGGGCCTTAGTTACCTAATCTGGAAAATGGGGATTGCGACCGTGAGCCCCACCATGGGACAACGTGATCACCTTGTAACCTCCCCAGCGCTTAGTACGGTGCTTTGCACATAGTAAGCACTTAATAAATGCCATCATTATTATTATTCTCTGGGCCTCAGTTCCCTCATCTGGAAAATGGGGATTACGACCGTGAGCCCCACCACGGGACAACGTGATCGCCTTGTAAACCCCCCAGCACTTAGAACAGTGCACATAGTAAGCGCTTAATAAATGCCATCATTATTATTATTATTCTTCTCTGGACCTCAGTTCCCTCATCTGGGAAATGGGGATTACGACTGTGAGCCCCACCATGGGACAACCTGATCACCTTGTAACCTCCCCAGCGCTTAGAACAGTGCACATAGGAAGCGCTTAACAAATGCCATCATTATTATTATTATTCTTCTGTGGGCCTCAGTTCCCTCATCTGGAAAATGGGGATGAAGACAGTGAGACCCCCGTGGGACAACCTGATCACCTTGTAACCTCCCCAGTGCTTAGAACAGTGCACATAGTAAGCGCTTAATAAATGCCATTATTATTATTCTCTGTGCCTCAGTTCCCCCATCCGTAAAATGGGGATTAAGACTGTGAGCCCCCTGTGGAACAACCTGATCGCCTTGTAACCTCCCCAGCGCTTAGAACAGTGCACGTAGTAAGCGCTTACTAAATGCCATCATTATTATTATTATTATTATTCTCAGGGCCTCAGTTCCCTCATCTGGAAAACGGGGATGAAGACAGTGAGACCCCCGTGGGACAACCTGATCACCTTGTAACCTCCCCAGTGCTTAGAACAGTGCACATAGTAAGCGCTTAATAAATGCCATTATTATTATTCTCTGTGCCTCAGTTCCCCCATCCGTAAAATGGGGATTAAGACTGTGAGCCCCCCGTGGGACAACCTCATCGCCTTGTAACCTCCCCAGCGCTTAGAACAGTGCACGTAGTAAGCGCTTAATAAATGCCATTATTATGATGATGATTGCTATTATGATATTCCCGCCCTTCCCGATCCCGGCCGGGCGGACGTGAGGCTCACCCCGAGTGGTCTCCCAGAGGCCCCCCAGGACCCGGAGCAGGGAGGTCTTCCCGGTGCCCGTGTTGCCCGTGATGAGCAGGCTGTGCCCTTGGGAGACGGTCAGGCTCAGGTCCCGGATCAGCGGGGGGTCGCCGGACGGCGCCGACACGGAGATCCGGTCCAGGAGGAAGGCGGTGTCCGCTGGCCCCGTCTGCTCTCCGGGAGCCCTGAGGCCCGGGGCGGGAGCGGGGATGGAGGGGGACGATTCGGACCCAGCGAGGGCCGGGGAACGCCGGGCGGCACTCGTCCGGGCGCTCAGTACAGCGCTCGGTAAATACGATGCGAATGAGCCGGTCGGATTTATCGAGTGCTGAGCACTGTACCGACCGCTTGGAGAGTACAATTTTGTTCTCTGTCTCCCCCGTCTAGCCTGTGAGCCCGCTGCTGGGTAGGGACGGTCTCTATATGTTGCCGACTTGGACTTCCCAAGCGCTTAGTACAGTGCTCTGCACACGGTAAGCGCTCAATAAATATGATTGAATGAATGAATGATTAATGAATGAATGAATGAATGAATGAGCCCCTCTTCTAGACCGTGAGCCCGTTGTCGGGTAGGGACCGTCTCTATATGTTGCCAACTTGTACTTCCCAAGCGCTTAGTACAGTGTTCTGCACATGGTAAGTGCTCAATAAATACGATTGAATGAATGAATGAATGAGCCCGTCTTCTAGACTGTGAGCCCATTGTCGGGTAGGGACCGTCTCTATATGTTGCCGACTTGTACTTCCCAAGCGCTTAGTACAGTGATCTGCACACAGTTAGCGCTCAATAAATACGATTGAATGAACGAATGAATGAATGAATGAGCCCGTCTTCTAGACCCTGAGCCTGTTGTCGGGTAGGGACCGTCTCTATATGTTGCCGACTTGTACTTCCCAAGCGCTTAGTACAGTGCTCTGCACACGGTAAGCGCTCAATAAGTACCATTGATTGAATGAATGAATGAATGAGCCTGTCTTCTAGCCTGTGAGCCCGTTGTCGGGTAGGAACCATCTCTATATGTTGCCGACTTGGACTTCCCAAGAGCTTAGTCCAGTGCTCTGTGCACAGTAAGCGCTCAATAAATATGATTGAATGAATGAATGAATGAATAGACTGTGAGCCCGTTGTCGGGTAGGGACTGTCTCTAGATGTTGCCAACTTGTGCTTCCCAAGCGCTCAGTACAGTGCTCTGCACACAGTAAGCGCTCAATAAATACGATTGAATGAATGAATGCATAGACTGTGAGCCCCTTGTTGGGTAGGGACCGTCTCTCTATGTTGCCAACTTGGACTTCCCAAGCGCTTAGTACTGTGCTCTGCACACAGGAAGCGCTCAATAAATACGATTGAATGAATGAATTAATAGACTGTGAGCCCCTGGTCGGGTAGGGACCGTCTCTCTATGTTGCCAACTTGGACTTCCCAAGCACTTAGTCCAGTGCTCCGCACATAGGAAGCGCTCAATAAATACGATTGAATGAATGAATGAGTTAATTCCATGTGTGTCGGGGGGAGGAAAAGAAGAAAAATCACCATTTTCTACACTCAGATACTCACTTGTCAAAGTTCCAATCGTCCCGGTCTGACTCCAAATCTTGGGATTGCAGGGCCACTTCCGATAACGTTTCCCGCAGCTCTCCGATCCTAAAAAAACGTACGCGGGCCCTGAGCCGGAGTGTAACGTCAAGCCTCCTCTCTCTCTCTCTCTCTCTCTCTCACGTTCCCTCGCGTTATCTTTTTTCCTCCAAAACGGCGTCCGTGAAGCACTTACTATGTGCCGGGCACCGTTCTAAGCGCCGGGATAGAGACAAGCTCGTCAGGTCGGACCCGGAACCCGGCTCCCGCGGGGTTCACGATCTAAGGAGGAAGAGCAGGCGTTGGAAACCCCGTCTTACAGAAGGGGAAACTGAGGCCTGGAGAGGTACAGCGACTCGCCCAAGGTCACACACCGCGCTTAGAACGGTGTTTTGCACATAATAAGTGCTTAACAAATGCTATCGTTATTATTATTATTATTAAAAGCTCACAGTAAGCGCTCAATGAAAAGGCAGAGCCGGGATTCGAACTCACCACCTCGGGGGGCTCTTTCCACTAGGCCACGCTGCGTCTCTTCCCTCTCGCATCCCTAAGGTCCTCGTGGGCAGGGAACGCGTCAACCCATTTTGGACACGGTAGCAGCACGGCCTAGTGGCTAGAGCCCGGGGGTCCTGGGTTCTAATCCCGGCTCCGCCGCTTGTCTGCTGCGTGACCTTGGGTAAGTCACTTCCCTTCTCCAGGCCTTAGTTACCTCTTCTCTAAAGGATGGATAAGAATGAGAGCCCCATGTGGGAATGGGCCTGTCCGACCTGATTAGCTTGCAGTAGCCCGGGGCTTAGTCCAGAGCCTGGCACATAGTAAGCGCATAATAATAATAATAATAATAATAATAATAATAATAATAATGATGATGATAATGATGATGATGGTATTTATTATTATTACCCTCCCAAGCACTCAGTAGAGTGCTCTGCACACAGGAAGAGCTCAGAAAATAGGACTGATCTGAAAGATTCACCCGGCAGTCACCACGGGGCACTATGAAGGGTGGCATAAAAGATGAGGCGGAGGAACAATAATAATAATAATAATAATAATAATATTGACGGCATTTAGGCAGCACTTACTATGCACAAAGCAGTGTACTAAGTGCTGGGGAGGTTACAAGGTGATCAGGTTGTCATTCAATCGTATTTATTGAGCGCTTACTGCATGCAGAGCATTGTACTAAGCGCTTGGGAAGTACGAGTCGGCGAGTATATATAGAGAGGGTCCCTACCCTACAGCAGGCTCACAGTCTAGAAGGGGGAAACAGAGAACAAAACATATTAACGAGATAAAATTAATGGAATAAATATGTACAAGTAAAATAAATTCATTCATTCATTCAATCGTATTTACTGAGCGCTTACTGGGTGCAGAGCACTGGACTAAGCGCTTGGGAAGTACAGGTTGGCAACATAGAGAGACGATCCCTACCCAACAGTGGGCTCACAGTCTAGAAGGGGGAGACAAGACAACAAAACAAAACATATAAACAAAATAAAATAAATAGAATAATTCAAGTGCCGATAATAATAATAATAATAATGGTATTTGTTATTAAATAAGTACAAGTAAAATAAATTCATTCATTCATTCAATCATATTTACTAAGTGCTTACTGTGTGCAGAGCACTGTACTAAGCGCTTGGGAAGTACAGGTTGGCAACATAGAGAGACGGTCCCTACCCAACAGTGGGCTCACAGACTAGAAAATAAATACGTGCAAACATATATACAGGTGACATACATATATACGTATGGGGGGGTGCTCACGGTCTTAATCCCCATTTTGCAGATGAGGGCACTGAGGCCCAGAGAAGCGAAGCGACTTGTCCAAAGTCACCCAGCTGACAGTTGGCGGAGTCGGGATTTGAACCCGTGACCTCTGACTCCAAAGCCCGGGCTCTTTCCGCTGAGCCACGCCGCTCGTCAGGAGACCATTCCTGCCCCGGCTAACTCTACGATCGGAGGAGGGGGCTCCCGCGGTCCCGCTCGCTCCTCGGCAGGCCCACCCTCGCCCGGCCCTCTGTCCCCCTTTGACCCCCCGGGGGCCCCGTCCGCGGGGCCGGGGTCTCACCGGTGCGTGTAGCCGGCCACGTCGGACAGGGTGGCGGAGAGGTCGATGAGCTGGGTGAAGCAGCCGATGAGGTAGATGGACACAAACGCGTTCTGGGAAAGGGGGAGGGAGACACGGGAGCGTGAGTTGGTCCGGGTCTGCGGGGCGGTGGGACGATCCCGCGGCTGGGCTTTTAGGACCAGAGCAGGGGAGGAGAGGAGGAGGAGGAGGACAGGAGGAGGGGAAGAGGCGAGGAAGACAGGACAAGGAGGAGAGGAGAGGAGGAGGACGACGAAAAGGAGCAGGGGGAGGTGGAGCGGAGGAAGAAAAGGAAGAGGAAGCAAAGGAGCAGGACGGCGAAAAGGAGGATCAGGAGGAAGAGGAGGAAGAAAAGGAGAAGGGGGAGGGGAGAGGAGGAAGAGAAAGGGAGGAGGAGGAGGGGAGGAAGAGAAAGAGAAAGAGGAGAAGAGAAAGAGGAGAGGAGAAAGAGAAAGAGGTGAGGAAGAGGAGAGGAGGAAAAGGAGGAGGAAGAGAGGAGGAAAAGGAGGAGGAGAGGAGGAAAAGGAGGAGAGAGGAGGAGGAGGAAGGGAGGAGGAAAGAAGGAAGAGAAAGGGAGGAGGAGGAGGAGAGAAGGAAGAGAAAGAGGAGAAAAGGAGAAACAAAAGAGGAGAGAAGGAGAAAGAAGAGAGGAGAAAGAGGAGAGGAAAAGGAGAGGAGGAAGAAAAGGAGGAGGAGGAGGAGGAAAATGAGCAGGAGAAGGAAGAGGGGGAGCAGGGGGAGGAAGAGGAGGAGGAAGAGAAGAGAGGAGAGGAGGATAAGAAAGAGAGAAAGAGGAGAGTAGGAGAGCAGAAGGAGAAGAGGAGGAGGAGGGAGGGAAGGAGGAGGAGGAGAAGAGAGGAGAAAGAGAAAAAGGAAAGGAGGAGGAGAGGAGGAAAAGAAAGAGGAGAGGAGAGGAAAAGGAGAGGTGGAGGAAAAGGAGGAGGAGAGGAGGAAAAGGAGGAGGAAAATGAGCAGGAGGAAGAGGAGGAAGAGAAGGAGGAAAAGGAGGAAGAGAAAGAGAGAAAGGAGAGGAGAATGAGGAAGGGAGGAGGAGAGGAGGAAGAAAAAGAGGAGAGGAGGAGAAGGAGGAAGAGGAGAGGAGAGGAAAAGGAGGAGGAGGAGGAAAATGAGCAGGAGGAAGAGGGGGAAGAAAAGGAGGAGGAGGAAGAGAAAGAGGAAGAGAGAGAAAGAGGAGAGGAGGAAGAGGAAGGGAGGAGGAGAGGAGGAAGAGAAAGAGGAGAGGAGGGGAAGGAGGAAGAGGAGAGGAGAGGAGGAAGAGAAAGAGAAAAAGAGGAGAGGAGAAGAGGAAGAAGAAGAGGAGGAGGAAGAGGAAGGGGGGAGAGGAGGAAGAGAAGAGAGGAGGAGGAAGAAGAGGAGGAGAGGAGAAGGAGGGGGAAGAGGAGGAGCCCCACAGGCCTCACCTTGCTGACAAGAGCGCTGAGGTCCGCGGGGCTCAGGTCTCCGTAGACGCCACTGAAGATGGGGATGGCGATCACCACGTAACTCAGGATGCTGCCCAGGTAGTCGAAGGTGTTGATGCCAACTGGACCCGGGGACAGGCCGGGTTACCGGGCAGGAACCTGCCTCCGAGCTCTCCTCTCCGGGGGCGGGGAGCCGGGAGCCGGCGCAGGGTCACCCCCTCGACGCTGGAAGGTGTGCGGCGGGCGGGGAACGCGTCTACCGACTCCCTTATAGCACGCTCTCCCCCCAGTGAGTGCTCGATAAACACCAATGATTGACTGGTCAATCAATCAATCGTATTTATTGAGCGCTTACTGTGCGCAGAGCACTGTACTAAGCGCTTGAAGAGTACAAGTCGGCAACACATAGAGGCAGTCCCTACCCAACAGCGGGCTCACAGTCTAGAAGGGGGTCGATAAGCCCCGCCGGCAGAGACGGTGAGCCCGTTGTCGGGTCGGGACCGTCTCTATATGTTGCCAACTTGTACTTCCCAAGCGCTCAGTCCAGTGCTCTGCACGCAGTAAGCGCTCAGGAAATATGACTGAATGAATGAATGAATGATAAGAACTGTGGGATTCGTTAAGGGCTGATTACGTGCCAGGCACTGTTCAAAGCGCTGGGGTGGATACGAGGTCCGTCGGATGAAGACGCGGTCCCACGTGACCGCAGCCAGAGAGAGCCCAAATAATAATAGTAATGATGGCATTTATTAAGCACTTACTATGTGCAGAGCACTGTTCTAAGCGCTGGGGACTTGTACTTCCCAAGCTCTTAGTACAGTAAGCGCTCAATAAATACGATTGAATGAATGAATGAATGAATGGGGAGGTTACAAGGTGATCGGGTTGTCCCAAAGGGAGCTCACGGTCTTAATCCCCGTTTTCCAGATGAGGTCACTGAGGCCCAGAGAAGTGAAGCGACTTGCCCAAAGTCACACAGCTGACAACGGGCGGAGCCGGGATTTGAACCCATGACCCCCGACTCCAAAATCTTACTGTACAGCCAGAACTCTTGGGTCATCAATTCCTTCTGCGTCTGCAGGAGTCTCTGCAGCCTGCGATCGGTCCGCGTGTGCTCCACGTAGCCGGCTCTAATAGGAAAAGTAATAATAACGGTACCCGGTGAGCGCTCACTATGAGCCAAGCATTGTTCTAAGCGCCGGGGTGGATAGCAGCTCATCGGGTTGGGCCTGGTCCCTGTCCCGCGTGGGGCTCACGGCCTTCCATCTTCCAGAGGAGGGAACTGAGGCGCGGAAGCGAAGTGACTTGCCCAAGGTCACACGGCGGGGCCGGCATTAGAACCCAGGGCCTTCCGATTCCCGGGACCGGGCTCTGTCTACTGTGGCAAAGTAAGGCAAAGTAGGGGAGGGCCTCGGGGTTGTTCATCCCTTCAGGGCCTGGGTGCTTAGAACAGTGTCCGGCACATAGTAAGCGCGTAACAAACACCCTCATTATTATTATCCTATTATTCGCCAATTTCCTGGGTTCTTGTGCCCCTGATAATAATAATAATAATAATAATAATAATAATAATAATAATAATAATAATATTTATTAAGCGCTTACTATGTGCACAGCACTGTTCTAAGTGCTGGGGCGGTTACAAGGTGATCAGGTTGTGCCACGGTGGGGGGGCTCCCAGTCTTCATCCCCATTTTCCAGATGAGGCCCAGAGAAGTGAAGTGACTTGCCCCAAGTCACCCAGCTGACAAGTGGCAGAGCCGGTATTCGAACCCGTGACCTCTGACTCCAAAGCCCGGGCTCTCTCCGCCGCTTCTCTATCCTACCTTCACCCAACAAGGTCAGGCCCTTTCAAACCCTCCGGGATGGAGGAGCTAAAATATCGTAGCCTAGTGGGTGGAGCCCGGGCCCGAGAGGCAGAATAATAATAATAATAATACTAATGATGGTATTTGTGAAGCGCTTACTATGTGCGAAGTGCTGTTCTAAGTGCTCGGGAGGTTACAAGGCGATCAGGTTGTCCCTCGTGGGGCTCACAGTCGTCAGCCCCATTTTCCAGATGAGGGAACTGAGGCCCAGAGAAGTGAAGTCCCACTGTTGGGTAGGGACCGCCTCTATATGTTGCCAACTTGTACTTCCCAAGCGCTTAGTCCAGTGCTCTGCACACAGTAAGCGCTCAATAAATACGATTGATTGATTGATTGAAGTGACTTGCCCCAAGTCACCCAGCTGACAAGTGGCGGAGCCGGGATTCGAACCCATGACCTCCGACTCCAAAGCCCGGGCTCTTTCCACTGAGCCACTTGTCCGCTGGGTGACTTGGGGCAAGCCCCTTCGCTTCTCTGGGCCTCGGTGACCTCATCTGGAAAATGGGGGTGAAGGCTGTGAGCCCCACCTGGGACAGGGATTGTGTCCAACATAATTTGCTGTAATGATGATAATAATAATAATAATAATAATAATAATAATAATAATAATAATGGTATTTGTTAAGCGCTTACTGTGTTCTAAGCACTGGGGAAGATAGACTGCTTGGCACATAGTAAGCGCTTAACAAATGCTATTACCAGCAGTTTCTTCAGTGGAAAGAGCCTGGGCTTGGGACTCAGAGGTGATGGGTTCGAATCCCTGTTCGAGGCGCTGGGGAGGTTACAGGGCGATCGGGTTTGGGACTCAGAGGTGATGGGTTCGAATCCCTGTTCGAAGCGCTGGGGAGGTTACGGGGCGATCGGGCTTGGGACTCAGAGGTGATGGGTTCGAATCCCTGTTCGAAGCGCTGGGGAGGTAACGGGGCGATCGGGCTTGGGACTCAGAGGTGATGGGTTCGAATCCCCGTTCGAAGCGCTGGGGAGCTTACAGGGCGATCAGGGGGGGCTCGCAGTCTTCATCCCTTCTAGCCTGTGAGCCCACTGTCGGGTAGGGATGTTGCCACCTTGGACTTCCCAAGCGCTTAGTCCAGTGCTCCGCACACAGTAAGCGCTCAATAAATACGATTGAATGATTTATTACTCGATTTATTGATTTATTTTACTTGTACATATTTATTCTATTTATTTTATTCTGTTAATATGTTTTGTTTTGTTCTCTGTCTCCCCCTTCTAGCCTGTGAGTCCACAGTTGGGTAGGGACCGTCTCTCTATGTTGCCAACTTGGACTTCCCAAGCGCTTAGTCCAGTGCTCCGCACGCAGTAAGCGCTCAATAAGTACGACTGAACGAAGGGATGACCCCCCATTTTCCAGATGAGGGAAAGGTAGCCGGGGGACGCGGCCCGCGGCGACACCCAGCCCGACTTACCTATAAAACGCCGCTGGCTCGGCGTTCACCCGCAGTTGCATGTGCTTGAATCTGCAGGTGCAAGCGTGCAACACGTGAGAGTCATGAAAGCTGTAGAGACGCCTCCGCCCCAGCGTTTCGCACAGTGCTTGGCGCCCGGTCCGGGCTGAACGACCGTCGCTACTATTATTAGCCCAGCGGGGGCCGGCTGTACTTTCCGAGCGCTTAGTCCGGCGCTCTGCCTGTCTCCCCCTTCTAATAAATAAGGACGGTGATGGCATTTATTAAGCGCTTACTATGTGCAAAGCACTGTTCTAAGCGCTGGGGAGGTTACGGGGCGATCGGGTTGTCCCACGGGGGGCTCACGGTCTTCATCCCCGTTTTGCGGATGAGGGAACTGAGGCACGGAGAGGCGGGGCGACTTGCCCGAAGTCACAAAGCCGGGTGGCGGAGCTGGGATTCGAACCCGGGACCCCTGGCTCCAAAGCCCGGGCTCTTTCCACTGAGCCACGCTGCTTCTAGACTGTGAGCCCGTTGTCGGGTAGGGGCCGTCTCTATATGTTGCCGGCTTGTACTTCCCAAGCGCTTAGTACAGTGCTCGGCACACAGTAAGTGCTCAATAAATACGATTGAACGGATGAATGAATAAAGACAACTGAATGAACGAATTCCTCAGGCTTTTTTTTTAAAGAGCTTACTACATGCCAGGCACTGTACTAAGCGCTGGGGTAACCAGGTTGGACGCAGTCCACGTCCCACTGTCCTAGAGAAGCAGCGTGGCTCAGTGGAAAGAGCCCGGGCTTGGGAGTCAGCGGTCATGGGTTCGAATCCCTGCTCCGCCGCTTGTCAGCTGGGTGACTCTGGGCAAGTCTCTTCACTGCTCTGTGCCTCAGTGGCCTCGTCTGTAAAATGGGGATGAAGACTGGGAGCCCCATGCGGGACAACCTGATCACCTTGCATCTCCCCCAGTGCTTAGGACAGTGTGCGGCCCATAGTAAGCGCTTGACAAATACCATTATTATCAGCGCTTAGAACAGTGTGTGGCACATTCATTCATTCAACTGTATTTATTGAGCGCTGTGTGAAGAGCACTGTATTAAGGCACATACTAAGCGCTCAACAAATACCATTATTATCAGCGCTTAGAACAGCACACAGCACATAGTAAGCACTTAAATACCATCAATATCAGCACTTAGCGCGCAGCACATACTAAGCACTTAAATACCATTATTATCAGCGCTTAGAACAGTGCATGGCACATTCATTCAACTGTATTTATTGAGCGCTGTGTGAAGAGCACTGTATTAAGGCACATACTAAGCGCTCAACAAATACCATTATTATCAGCGCTTAGAACAGCACACAGCACATAGTAAGCACTTAAATACCATCAATATCAGCACGCGGCACATACTAAGCACTTAAATACCATCATCATCAGCGCTTAGAACAGCGCGTGGCACATGGTAAGTGCTTAAATACCATCATTATCAGTGCTTAGAACAGCGCGTGGCACATACTAAGCGCTTAAATACCACTAGTATCAGTGCTTAGAACAGCGCGTGGCACATATTAAGCACTTAAATACCATAATTATGAGCGTTTAGAACAGCGCGTGGCACATAGTAAGCTCTTAAATACCATCATCAGCACTTAGAACAGCGTGTGGCACATGGTAAGCGCTTAAATACCATTATTATCAGCACTTAGAACAGCACGCAACACATATTAAGCACTTAAATACCATAATTATCAGCGCTTAGAACAGCGTGTGGCACATAGTAAGCTCTTAAATACCATCATCAGCGCTTAGAACAGTGCGTGGCACATACTAAGTGCTTAAATACCATTATTATCAGTACTTAGAACGGCGCGCGGCACATATTAAGCACTTAAATACCATAATTATCAGTGCTTAGAACAGCGCGTGGCACATAGTAAGCTCTTAAATACCATCATCAGCGCTTAGAACAGCGCGTGGCACATGGTAAGCTCTTAAATACCATTATTATCAGTACTTAGAACAGCGTGCGGCACATATTAAGCACTTAAATACCATAATTATGAGCGTTTAGAACAGCGCGTGGCACATAGTAAGCTCTTAAATACCATCATCAGCACTTAGAACAGCGTGTGGCACATACTAAGCGCTTAAATACCATTATTATCAGCACTTAGAACAGCACGCAGCACATATTAAGCACTTAAATACCATCATCAGCGCTTAGAACAGCGCGTGGCACATACTAAGTGCTTAAATACCATTATTATCAGCACTTAGAACAGCACGCAGCACATATTAAGCTCTTAAATACCATCATCAGCGCTTAGAACAGCGCGTGGCACATACTACGTGCTTAAATACCATTATTATCAGCACTTAGAACAGCACGCAGCACATATTAAGCACTTAAATACCATAATTATCAGTGCTTAGAACAGCGCGTGGCACATAGTAAGCTCTTAAATACCATCATCAGCGCTTAGAACAGCGCGTGGCACATGGTAAGCTCTTAAATACCATTATTATCAGTGCTTAGAACAGCGCGTGGCACATAGTAAGCTCTTAAATACCATCATCAGCGCTTAGAACAGCGCGTGGCACATGGTAAGCTCTTAAATACCATTATTATCAGTACTTAGAACAGCGTGCGGCACATATTAAGCACTTAAATACCATAATTATGAGCGTTTAGAACAGCGCGTGGCACATAGTAAGCTCTTAAATACCATCATCAGCACTTAGAACAGCGTGTGGCACATACTAAGCGCTTAAATACCATTATTATCAGCACTTAGAACAGCACGCAGCACATATTAAGCACTTAAATACCATCATCAGCGCTTAGAACAGCGCGTGGCACATACTAAGTGCTTAAATACCATTATTATCAGCACTTAGAACAGCACGCAGCACATATTAAGCACTTAAATACCATAATTATCAGTGCTTAGAACAGCGCGTGGCACATAGTAAGCTCTTAAATACCATCATCAGCGCTTAGAACAGCGTGCGGCACATACTAAGCACTTAAATACCATTATTATCAGTACTTAGAACAGCGTGCGGCACATATTAAGCACTTAAATACCATAATTATGAGCGTTTAGAACAGCGCGTGGCACATAGTAAGCTCTTAAATACCATCATCAGCACTTAGAACAGCGTGTGGCACATACTAAGCGCTTAAATACCATTATTATCAGTACTTCGAACAGCGTGCGGCACATATTAAGCACTTAAATACCATAATTATCAGCGCTTAGAACAGCGCGTGGCACATACTAAGTGCTTAAATACCATTATTATCAGCACTTAGAACAGCACGCAGCACATATTAAGCACTTAAATACCATAATTATCAGTGCTTAGAACAGCGCGTGGCACATAGTAAGCTCTTAAATACCATCATCAGCGCTTAGAACAGCGTGCGGCACATACTAAGCACTTAAATACCATTATTATCAGTACTTAGAAGAGCACGTGGCACATATTAAGCACTTAAATACCATAATTATCAGCACTTAGAACAGCACGCAGCACATATTAAGCACTTAAATACCATAATTATCAGCGCTTAGAACAGCGCGTGGCATATAGTAAGCGCTTAAATACCATCATCAGTGCTCAGAACAGTGCGCGGCACATACTAAGTGCTTAAATACCATCATTATCAGTGCTTTGAACAGTGACAGCACATAGTAAGCGCCTAAATATTATGAGCGGTTGGAACAGCGCGCGGCACATATTAAGTACTTAAATACCATAATTATCAGCGCTTAGAACAGCGCGTGGCACATGGTAAGCATTTAAATACCATCATCAGTGTTTAGAACAGTGTGCGGCACATACTAAGTGCTTAAATACCATCATTATCAGTGCTTTGAACAGTGACAGCACATAGTAAGCGCCTAAATATTATGAGCGCTTGGAACAGCGCGTGGCACATACTAAGCGCTTAAATACCATTATTATCAGTGCGTAGAACAGCGCGCGGCACATATTAAGCACTTAAATACCATAATTATCAGCGCTTAGAACAGCACGTGGCACATAGTAAGCGCTTAAATACCATCAGCAGTGCTTAGAACAGCGCACGGCACATACTAAGTGCTTAAATACCATCATTATCAGTGCTTTGAACAGTGACAGCACATAGTAAGCGCCTAAATATTATGAGCGCTTGGAACAGCGCGTGGCACATACTAAGCGCTTAAATACCATTATTATCAGTGCGTAGAACAGCGCGCGGCACATATTAAGCACTTAAATAACCATAATTATCAGCGCTTAGAACAGCACACGGCACATAGTAAGTGCTTAAATACCATCAGCTGTGCTTAGAACAGCGTGCGGCACATACTAAGTGCTTAAATACCATCATTATCAGTGCTTTGAACAGTGACAGCACATAGTAAGCGCCTAAATATTATGAGCGCTTGGAACTGTGCACAGCACATACTAAGTGCTTAAATACCATCATTATCAGTGCTTTGAACAGTGACAGCACATAGTAAGTGCCTAAATATTATGAGCGTTTGGAACAATGCGCGGCACATACTAAGCGCTTAAATACCATTAGTATCAGGGCTTAGAACAGCGCGTGGCACATACTAAGCGCGTAAATACCATTATTATCAGCGCTTAGAACAGCACGTGGCACATAGTAAGCGCTTAAATACCATCATCAGCGCTTAGAACAGCGCGTGGCACATGGTAAGCGCTTAAATACCGTCATTATCAGTGCTTAGAACAGTGCGCGGCACATATTAAGCACTTAAATACCATTATTATCAGCGCTTAGAACAGCACGTGGCACATAGTAAGCGCTTAAATACCATCATCAGCGCTCAGAACAGCGCGCGGCACATACTAAGTGCTTAAATACCATCATTATCAGCGCTTTGAACAGTGACAGCACATAGTAAGCGCCTAAATATTATGAGTGCTTGGAGCAGCGCGCGGCACATAGTAAGCGCTGAACAAATGCCATTATTATCAGCGCACGGCACATAGTAAGCGCTTAGCAAGTACCGTTATTATTAGGGCGGAATTCCTCCAATCAATCAATCGTATTTATTGAGCGCTTACTGTGCGCAGAGCACTGTACTAAGCGCTTGGGAAGTACAAGTCGGTACAAGAGACCAGAAACCGGTCGCTGAGGGAAGAGGTCCAGAGGTCACCTCCGCCACCCGGTCGTATTTATTGAGCGCTTTCTGTGTGCAGAGCACTGTACTAAGCGCTGGGAAAGTACGATTCGGTGAGGAGGGGGCCGGGGGGAGGGAACAGGGAAGAGGACGCCCACCTGAAGTCTCCCTCCAGCTTCTCCTGTCCCACCAGTTTCGCCACGACGGGCCCCATCAGGACTTTGTTCACGATCGTGCCGAGGACAAAGTAGGCGAAGATGCTCACGGGCCCGAGCCAACCCGTGCTGCGGGACGAAGCGAAAGAAGCGGGGACGGCCCTCAAGCTCCCGCCGCGACCCCTCGAACCCCGAACCCGGGGCCACCCGCCCCGGGGGGGCTGGGACGACCCTTCCCTCGGGGCTCACAGTCTTAATCCCCATTTTACAAATGAGGTAACTGGGGCCCATATTTATTATTCTACGTATTTTGTTGGTCCGTATGTATTATTCGACTTCTCTGATTGGCCCACAGTTGTTATCCTATTTATTTTATTTGCCCATATGTATTATTCTACTTATTTGTCCGTATTTAGTATTCTACTTATTTTAATTGTCCATATATATTCTGTTTCTTTTATTTGCCCATATTTATTGTTCTACGTATTTTGTTGGTCCATATGTATTATTCTACTTCATTGATTGGCCCACAGTTGTTATCCTATTTATTTTATTTGCCCATATGTATTATTCTACTTATTTGTCCGTATTTAGTATTCTACTTATTTTAACTGTCCATATATATTCTATTTCTTTTATTTGCCTATATTTATTATTCTACGTATTTTGTTGGTCCGTATGTATTATTCTACTTTTTTGATTGGCCCACAGTTGTTATCCTATTTATTTTATTTGCCCATATTTATTATTCTACTTATTTGTCCATATTTAGTATTCTACTTATTTTAATTGTCCATATATATTTTATTTCTTTTATTTGCCCATATTTATTATTCTACGTATTTTGTTGGTCCATATGTATTATTCTACTGCTTTGATTGGCCCACAGTTGTTATCCTATTTATTTTATTTGCCCATATTTATTATTCTACTTATTTGTCCGTATTTAGTATTCTACTTATTTTAATTGTCCATATATATTCTATTTCTTTTATTTGCCCATATTTATTATTCTACATATTTTGTTGGTCCATGTGTATTATTCTACTTCTTTGATTGGCCCATGGTTGTTATCCTATTTATTTTATTTGCCCATATTTATTATTCTACTTATTTGTCCGTATTTAGTATTCTACTTATTTTAATTGCCCATATATATTCTATTTCTTTTATTTGCCCATATTTATTATTCTACTTATTTTAATTGTCCATATATATTCTATTTCTTTTATTTGCCCATATTTATTATTCTACGTATTTTGTTGGCCCATATGTATTATTCGACTTCTTTGATTGGTCCACAGTTGTCATCCTATTTATTTTATTTGCCCATATTTATTATTCTACTTATTTGTCCATATTTAGCATTCTACTTATTTTAATTGTCCATATATATTCTATTTCTTTTATTTGCCCATATTTATTATTCTATGTATTTTGTTTGTCCATATGTATTATTCTATTTCTTTGATTTGCCTATAGTTATTATCCTATTTATTTTATTTGCCCATATTTATTATTCTACTTATTTTCATTGTCCATATAAATTCTATTTCTTTTATTTGCCCATATTTATTATTCTACTTATTTTCATTGTCCATATATATTCTATTTCTTTTATTTGCCCATATTTATTATTCTACGTATTTTGTTTGTCCATATGTATTATTCTATTTCTTTTATTTGCCCATAGTTATTATCCTATTTATTTTATTTGCCCATATTTATTATTCCACTTATTTGTCCGTATTTATTATTCTACTCATTTTAACTGTCCATATATATTCTATTTCTTTTATTTGCCCATATTTATTATTCTACGTATTTTTTTGGTTCGTATGTATTATTCTACTTCTTTGATTTGCCTACAGTTGTTATCCTATTTATTTTATTTGCCCATATTTATTATTCTACTTATTTGTCCGTATTTAGTATTCTACTTATTTTAATTGTCCATATATATTCTGTTTCTTTTATTTGCCCATATTTATTATTCTACATATTTTGTTGGTCCGTATGTATTATTCTATTTTATTTGCCCACAGTTGTTGTTCTATTTATTTGCCCATATTTATTATTCTACTTATTTGTCCATATTTATTATTCTACTTATTTTCATTGTCCATATAAATTCTATTTCTTTTATTTGCCCATATTTATTATTCTACTTATTTTAATTGTCCATATATATTCTATTTCTTTTATTTGCCCATATTTATTATTCTACGTATTTTGTTTGTCCATATGTATTATTCTATTTCTTTGATTTGCCCACAGTTGTTATCCTATTTATTTTATTTGCCCATATTTATTACTCTACTTATTTGTCCGTATTATTATACGTCTACTTATTTTAATTGTCCACATATCCTCTACTTCTTTTATTTGCCCATATTTATTATTCTACATATTTTGTTTGTCCATATGTATTAATCTATTTCTTTGATTTGCCCACAGTTGTTATCCTATTTATTTTATTTGTCCATATTTATTACTCCACTTATTTGTTTGTATTTATTATTCTACTCATTTTAATTGTCCATATATATTCTATTTCTTTTATTTGCCCATATTTATTATTCTACATATTTTGTTTGTCCATATGTATTATTCTATTTCTTTTATTTGCCCATAGTTATTATCCTCTTTATTTTATTTGCCCATATTTATTATTCTACTTATTTGTCCGTATTTATTATTCTGCTTATTTTCATTGTCCATATATATTCTATTTCTTTTATTTGTCCATATTTATTATTCTACTTATTTCAATTGTCCATATATATTCTATTTCTTTTATCTGCCCATATTTATTTTTCTGCATTTTTTGTTTGTCCATATGTATTATTCTATTTCTTTTATTTGCCCAGTTATCCTATTTATTTGTCCATATTTATTATTCCACTTATTTGTTTTTATTATTCTACTTATTTTAATTGTCCATATATATTCTATTTCTCTTATTTGCGCACATTTACTATTCTACTTATTTGAATTGTCCATATATATTGTATTTCTTTTATTTGCCCATGTCTATTATTCTACTTATTTGAATTGTCCATATACATTGTATTTCTTTTATTTTCCCACATTTATTATTCTACTTATTTTATTTGCCCATATTTGTTATCCTATTTTATTTGTCCATATTTATTCTACTTATTTTATTTGTCCACATTTATTATTCTACTTATTTTATTTGTCCATATTTATTATTCTAGACAGTGAGCCCGTTGTTGGATAGGGACCGTCTCTATACGTTGCCAACTTGTACTTCCCAAGCATTTAGTCCAGTGCTCTGCACACAGTAAGCGCTCAATAAATACGATTGAATCAATGAATGAAAAGACTATTATTATTATTATTATTATTTCAAGCCGGGGTGGTTTCGAGGGAGGAGTTCGGGGCCCCGATACAGCAGCAAGGCCTGGTGGAAAGATCCCGGCCCTTGGGAGTCAAAGGCTCTGGGTTCAAATCCCAGCCCCACCACTTGTCTGCTGAGTGACCTTGGGCAAGTCACTTCACTTCTATAAGCCTCAGTTCCCTCATCTGTAAAATGGGGATTAAAGCGTGGCCGAGTGGAAAGAGCCTGAGAGTCAGAAGACCCGGGTTCTAATCCTGACTCTGCCACTTGTCCGCTCTGAGCCCGCTCTTCTAGACCGTGAGCCCGCTGTTGGGTAGGGACCGTCTCTAGATGTTGCCGACTTGTACTTCCCAAGCGCTTAGTGCAGTGCTCTGCACACAGTCGGCGCTCAATAAATACGATTGAATGAATGAATGAATGCTAGGTAGGGACCGTCTCTATGTGTTGCCGACTTGTACTTCCCAAGTGCTTAGCCCAGTGCTCTGCACACAGTAAGCGCTCAATAAATACGATTGAATGAATGTTAGGTAGGGACCGTCTCTATATGTTGCCGACTTGGACTTCCCAAGCGCTTAGT
Organism: Tachyglossus aculeatus; assembly: GCF_015852505.1. NCBI lineage: Eukaryota > Metazoa > Chordata > Mammalia > Monotremata > Tachyglossidae > Tachyglossus > Tachyglossus aculeatus. The sequence continues at coordinate 41,907,984 of NC_052088.1, read as the reverse complement.
GCAGTGCTCTCCACACAGTAAGCGCTCAATAAATTGAATGAATGAATGAATGAGTGTGAGGATTTTTCCGGGAAGCGGAAAGAGCCGCTGGACTTCGCGGCGGGGGTGGAATAACTGGGCACGGCCCCTTCTGAGGCGAGACCCCCGGGGGTCCGAGCCGGGGGGGCGTCCACTACCTGCGGGAGCACTGGTAGGTGTAATAGGCGAGCGTGAAGGGCGAGATGAGCAGCTTGCTGGCGATGGAGCTGAGCTGGCGGCAGAACCTCTCCACGTCCTGGCTGATGCGCTGGTCCCTGGGAAGACGACACGGACACATCCCGATCGTCTAGGCCGTGAGCCCACCGTTGGGTAGGGACCGTCTCTAGATGTTGCCATCTTGGACTTCCCAAGCGCTTAGTCCAGTGCTCTGCACACAGTAAGCGCTCAATAAATACGACTGATTGATTGATTGATTGATTGGGGAACCCGCCTCCGGACCGTGGGTCACGCCGTTCCCCGGATCATCTTTCGGCGGAAACGTTCAGGACGGGTCACCCCCCTCCTCAAAAATCTCCAGCGGTTCAGTTCCCTCATCTGTAAAATGGGGATGAGGACCGTGAGCCCCGCCATGGGACCACCTCATCATCTTGTAGCCTCCCCAGCGCTTAGAACAGTGCTTTGCACATAGTAAGTGCTTAATAAATGCCATTGTTATTATTACTTTTATTATCATCCACCTCCATAGCAAACAAAAACTCCTCACCATCACCATAATAATAATAATAATGATGGCATTTATTAAGCGCTTACTATGTGCAAAGCACTGTCCCCAGCGCTTAGAACAGTGCTTTGCACATAGTAAGTGCTTAATAAATGCCATCATTATTATTATTTTTATTATCACCCACTTCCGTAGCAAACAATAACTCCTCACCATCATCATCATAATAATAACAATGATGGCATTTGTTAAGTGCTTACTATGTGCAAAGCAAACAAAAACTCCTCACCATCATCACACTAATAATAATAATAATAATAATAATAATAATAATAATGGCATTTAAGCACTTACTATGTGCAAAGCACTGTCCCCAGCGCCTAGAACAGTGCTTTGCACATAGTAAGTGCTTAACAAATGCCATCATTATTATTATTATTATTATGGTGATAGGGAGGAGTTTTTGTTTGCTACGGAGGTGGATGATGATAATAAAAATAATAATAATGATGGCATTTATTAAGCACTTACTATGTGCAAAGCACCGTTCTAAGCGCCGGGGAGGTTACAAAGGGATCAAGTCGTCCCACGTGGGGCTCACAGTCTTTATCCCCATTTTCCAGATGAGGCCCAGAGAAGTGACTTGCCCAAAGTCACCTAGCTGACAATTGGCGGCGCCGGGATTCGAACCCATGACCTCCGACTCCCAAGCCCGGGCTCCTTCCGCTGAGCCACGCCGTTTCAAGCACCGCGTGGGGCAGGAACTGTGCCCACCCCGATTTGCTCGCGTCCACCCCAGCTCTTGGAACGGTGCCTGGCACACAGTAGGCGTCCAACAGATACCGCAATTATTACTGACCCTAATTACTGATTAATTATTATCAATAATTATTGATTATTATGGGCGGGGCACGACTTACGGGTTGTCGATATCATCTCTCAGCACGTTGAGGGTGTAGTAGACGCGGCCCAGGAAATAGCACCGGTGTAAATGCTCCGTGAGCGCCTTCCTCCAACTCACGTACAGCAGGTTGCAGATAAACTGGTCGAAGCTCTTCAGCTGCGGGCGGGGAGGGAGGCCAGGAAGGATGATGATGGTACTTGTTAAGCGCTTACTATGTGCCAAGCGCTGTTCTAAGCGCTGGGGAGATACAAGGTGATCAGCTCGCCCCACAGGGGGCTTCCAGTCTCAATCCCCATTTTCCAGATGAGGGAACTGAGGCCCAGAGAAGTGAAGTGACTTGCCCAAAGCCGCACAGCTGCTAACAACAACAGCTGTGGCACTTGTCAAGCGCTTACTACGTGTCAACAGCACCTGTATATATGTATATTTTGTTTGTCCATATTTATTACTCTATTTATTTTACCTGTACATATCTATTCTATTTATTTTATTTTGTTAGTATGTTTGGTTTATGTTCTCTGTCTCCCCCTTTTAGACCGTGAGCCCACTGTTGGGTAGGGACTGTCTCTATATGTTGCCAATAAATAGAATAAATATGTGCAAATAAAATAGAGTAATAAATACGTACAAACATAGCACCTGTATATATGTTTGTCCATATTTATTACTCTATTTATTTATTTATTTTACCTGTACATATCTATTCTATTTATTTTATTTTGTTAGTATGTTTGGTTTTGTTCTCTGTCTCCCCCTTTTAGACTGTGAGCCCACTGTTGGATAGGGACTGTCTCTATATGTTGCCAACTTGGACTTCCCAAGCACTTAGTCCAGTGCTCTGCACACAGTAAGCGCTCAATAAATACGATTGATTGATTGATTGATTGATTGGGGCAGATACGAGCTAATCAGGTTGCCCTGTCCGCCGTGGGGCTCACAGCCTCCATCCCCGTTCTTTCCAGATGAGGGAACCGAGGCCCAGGGAAGTGAAGTGACCTTCCCACGGTCGCACAAAAGACGGGTGGCGGAGCCGGGATTGGAACCCAGGACCTTCTGACTCCGAGGCGACTGGGCCCCGCCGCTTCCCCGGTGCGGACCAGCCCAGGGAAGGCCGAGTCTCTTACCGTGGAGTTGAGGACGATGAGGACGAGGGCGAGGAAAGTCACAGCTTTGAATCCGCTCAGGTCTCTGTTCCCCAGGACGCCGTAGAATTGGCTGGGGATCACTCCCACCTGGTAGATCACGAGCTGTTCTGTGGGGGTGACAGCGATCAATCATAATAATAATAATGATGGCATTTGTTAAGCGCTTACTACGCGCAAAGCACTGTTCTAAGCGCTGGGGAGGTTACAAGGTGATGAGGTTATCAATCAACCAATCAATCAATCGTATTTATTGAGCGCTTACTGTGTGCAGAGCACTGGACTAAGCGCTTGGGAAGTACAAGCTGGCATCAGTTCCCTCATCTGGAAAATGGGGATGAAGACTGTGAGCCCCACGGGGGACAACCTGATCACCTTGTATCCCCCAGTGCTTGGCACCTAGTAAGCATTTAACAGATCCCATCATTATTATTATAAGTCTATTTTACTCTCCTGAGCGCTCAGTACAGTGCAGTGACTACCAGCGACTTGATTTCTCGCCCCAGCCGCTGCCTCCCCCAGCCTGGGTGGGGATGGGGGAGATGGGAGGTGGCAGGTTCCTGGGGGTGATGACCCCCCAACTGCTATATGTCACTCACCCAAGAGGGCCACGCCAAGCAGAGTCAGGAACATCAGGGAATTCTGGGATGACCAAGAGGGAAAGAGGACCAGCTGGATTTTCCAGAACCGCTGGAGGAAGCACAGGTCCAGCCGGGGCCTAAAAGGGGAGGAAAGAGAAGCAGGTGGGAGAGGTTAGCGAGCATTCATTCATATTTATTGAGCGCTTACTGTGTGCAGAGCACTGTGCTAAGCGCGTGGGAGAGCACAGTATAACAACACAGTCACATTCCCCACCCACAACGGGCTCATTCATTCATTCAATCGTATTTATTGAGCGCTTACTGTGTGCAGAGCACTGGACTAAGCGCTTGGGAAGTCCAAGTTGGCAACGTATAGGGACGGTCCCTACCCAACAGCGGGCTCACAGTCTAGAAGGGGGAGACAGACAATCAATCAATCAATCACATTTATTGAGCGCTTACTGTGTGCAGAGCACTGTACTAAGCGCTTGGGAAGTACAAGTTGACAGCAAAAGACAACAAAGCATATTAACAAAATAAAATAAATAGAATAAATATGTACAAATAAAACAGAGTAATAAATACGTACAATACGTGCCATCATTATTATTAAAGGAGAGGGTTTCGCCAAGGTGTGAATGTACGGGTTTGGTGGAAGGGGTGGATTTTGAGAAGAGGTGGGAGGTCTCTTAAAATAATAAGAATAATAATGGCATTTACTAAGCGCTTACTATGTGCCAAGCACTGTTCTAAGCGCTGGGGTGGATACAAGGTGATCAGGTTGTCCCACGTGGGGCTCACAGTCTTCACCCCCATTTTACAGACGAGGAAACTGAGGCGCAGAGACGTTAAGTGACTTGCCCAAGGTCACACAGCAGACATGTGATGGAGCCGGAATTCGAACCCACGACCTCCGACTCCAAAGCCCGGGCTCTTTCCACTGAGCCACGCTGCTTCTCTGAGGTCACCGATGATGCTGTGTGACCTTGTGAGCCCACTGTTGGGTAGGGACTGTCTCTATATGTTGCCAACTTGTACTTTCCAAGCGCTTAGTCCAGTGCTCTGCACACGGTAAGCGCTCAATAAATACGATTGATTGACTGGGCAAGTCAACTGCTCTGTGCCTCAGTGCCCTTCTAGACTGTGAGCCCGTTGTCGGGTAGGGACCGTCTCTAGATGTTGCCAACTTCTACTTTCCAAGCGCTTAGTACAGTGCTCTGCACACAGTAAGCGCTCAATAAATATGAATGAATGAATGACCTCACTTGGAAAATGGAGATGAAGACGGTGAGCCCCACGGGGGACAACCTGCTGACCTTGTATCTACCCCAGCGCTTAGAACAGTGCTTGGCACATGGTAAGCGCTTAACAAATACCAAAATTATTATTATTATTATTATTGCCAAATCCAACGGCCTCTACTCCATCCTAATCCTTCTCGACCTCTCAGCTGCCTTGGACTCTGTGGCCTCCCCCCTTCTCCTGAAAACGTTCTCCAACCTTGTCTTCACTGACGCCGTCCTCTCCTGGTTCTCCAGGGGTGGGTTGGGTTGGATAATAATAATAATAATAGCATTTGTTAAGCGCTTACTATGTGCAAAGCACTGTTCTAAGCGCTGGGGGGGATACAAGGTGATCACGTTGTCCCACGGAGGGGCTCACAGTCTTCATCCCCATTTTACAGATGAGGGAACTGAGGCCCAGAGAAGTTAAGTGACTTGCCCAAGGTCACACAGCAGATATGTGGTGGAGTCGGGATTCGAACCCAGGACCTCTGACTCCAAAGCCCGGGCTCTTTCCACTGAGGCACGCTGCTTCTCTAGATAGATACAGGTTAATCAGGTTGGACACTGTCCCTGCCCCACGAGGAGCTCACGCTCTCAATCCCCATTTTACTCCTGAGGTAACTGAGGCCCAGAGAAGTGAGGTGACTTGCCCAAGGCCACACAGCAGATGAGCGGCCGGGCCGGTGCAGAGCACTGTACTATGCGCCGGGGTGGGTACAAATTTATCAGGTTTTACCCTGTCCCTGCCCCACAACGAGCTCACACTGACAGTCCCCATTTTACCCCTGAGGTAACTGAGGCCCAGAGAAGTGAGGTGACTTGCCCAAGGCCACACAGCAATCGAGTGGCAGGGCCGGCATTAGGACCACAACCTCGGGACAGCACAGAGCACTGTACTAAGCGCTGGGATGGGTACAAGCTTATCAAATTGGACCCTGTCCCATGAGGCGCTCACTCTCTCAATCTCCATTTTACACCTGAGGTAACTGAATCACAGAGAGGTGAGGTGACTTACCCAAGGCCACACAGCAGACGAGTGGCAGAGCTGGGATTAGAACCATAACCTCGGGACAGTGCAGAGCACTGTACTAAGCGCCGGGGTGGGTCCAAATTTATCAGATTGGACTCCATCCCTGTCCCACCAGGAGCTCATGGTTTCAATCCCCATTTTACACCTGAGGTAACTGAGGCCCAGAGATGTGAGGTGACTTGCCCAAGGCCACACAGCAGACGAGTGGCAGGGCTGGCATTAGAACCATAACCTCGGGACAGTGCAGAGCACTGTACTAAGCGCAGGGGTGAGTACAAATTTATTAGATTAGACACTGTCCCGGTCCCACGAGTAGTTCAATCTCTCAATCCCCATTTTACTCCTGAGGTAACTGAGGCCCAGAGAAGTGAGGTGACTCGCCCAAGGCCACACAGCAGATGAGTGGCCGGGCTGGCATTAGAACCATGACCTCGGGACAGTGCAGAGCACTGTACTAAGCGCTGGGATGGGTATAAATTTATCAGGTTGGACCTTGTCCCTGTCCCACGAGGGGCTCAGTCTCAATCCCCATTTTACACCTGAGGGAACTGAGGTAATTGAGGTAACTGAGGCCCAGAGAAGTGAGGTGACTTGCCCAAGGCCACACAGCAGACAAGTGGCAGAGCCGGGATTAGAACCATAACCTCGGGAAAGTGCAGAGCACTGTACTAAGCGCTGGGTGGGTACAAATTTATCAGATTGGACACCGTCCCTGTCCCACAAAGAGCTCATACGCTCAATCCCCATTTTACACCTGAGGTAACTGAGGCCCAGAGAAGTGAGGTGACTTGCCCAAGGCCACACAGCAGACGAGTGGCGGGGCCAGCATTAGAGCCATAACCTCGGGACAGTTCAGAGCACTGTACTAAGCGCTGGGTGGGTACAAATTTATCCGATTGGACACTGTCCCTCTCCCAGGAGGGGCTCACACGCTCAATCCCCATTTTACACCTGAGGTAACTGAGGCCCAGAGAAGTGAGGTGACTTGCCCAAGGCCACACGGCAGACGAGTGGCAGAGCCGGGATTAGAACCATAAACTCAGGACAGCACAGGGCACTGTACTAAGCGCTGGGATGGGCACAAGCTTATCTGGTTGGACACTGTTCCTGTCCCACGAGGAGTTCACTCCCTCAATCCCCATTTTACACCTGAGGTAACTGAGGGCCAGAGAAGTGAGGTGACTTACCCAAGGCCACACAGCAGACAAGCAGCAGGGCCGGCATTAGAACCATGACCTCGGGACGGCGCAGAGCACTGTACTAAGCGCTGAGCTGAGTACAAGCTTATCAGGTTGAACCCTGTCCCACGAGGAGTTCAGAGTCTCAATTCCCATTTTACACCTGAGGTAACTAAGGTTACTGAGGTAACTGAGGCCCAGGGAAGTGGGATGACTTGCCCAGGGCCACACAGCAGGCGAGTGGCAGGGCCGGCATTAGAACCATAACCTCAGGAAGGGGCTGAGCACTGTACTAAACGCTGGGCTGAGTGCAGTTTATCAGGTTGTACCCTGTCCCTGTCCCATGAGGAGTTCAGAGTCTCAATTCCCATTTTACACCTGAGGTAACTGAGGTAACTAAGGTAACTGAGGCCCAGAGAAGTGGGATGACTTGCCCAGGGCCACACAGCAGACGAGTGGCAGGGCTGGCATTAGAACCGTAATCTCAGGAAGGGGCAGAGCACTGTACTAAACGCTGGGCTGAGTGCAGCTTATCAGGTTGGACCCTTTCCCTGTCTCACAAGGAGTTCAGAGTCTCAATTCCCATTTTACACCTGAGGTAACTAAGGTTACTGAGGTAACTGAGGCCCAGAGAAGTGAGGTGACTTGCCCAGGGCCACACAGCAGACGAGTGGCAGGGCTGGCATTAAAACCATAACCTCGGGACAGTGCAGAGCACTGTACTAAGCGCAGGAGTGAGTACAAATTTATTAGATTAGACACTGTCCCTGTCCTACGAGTAGTTCAATCTCTCCATCCCCATTTTACTCCTGAGGTAACTGAGGCCCAGAGAAGTGAGGTGACTTGCCCAAGGCCACACATCAGACGAGCGGCAGGGCCGGCATTAGAACCATAACCTCGGGACAGTGCAGAGCACTGTACTAAGCGCTGGGTGGGTACAAATTTATCAGATTGGACACTGTCCCTCTCCCAGGAGTGGCTCACACGCTCAATCCCCATTTTACAACTGAGGTAACTGAGGCCCAGAGAAGTGAGGTGACTTGCCCAAGGCCACACGGTAGACGGGTGGAAGAGCCGGGATTAGAACCATAAACTCAGGACAGCACAGGGCACTGTACTAAGTGCTGGGATGGGCACAAGCTTATCTGGTTGGACACTGTTCCTGTCCCACGAGGAGCTCACTCCCTCAATCCCCATTTTACACCTGAGGTAACTGAGGGCCAGAGAAGTGAGGTGACTTACCCAAGGCCACACAGCAGACGAGCGGCAGGGCCGGCATTAGAACCATGACCTCGGGATGGTGCAGAGCACTGTACTAAGCGCTGGGCTGAGTACAAGCTTATCAGGTTGAACCCTGTCCCACGAGGAGTTCAGAGTCTCAATTCCCATTTTACACCTGAGGTAACTAAGGTTACTGAGGTAACTGAGGCCCAGGGAAGTGGGATGACTTGCCCAGGGCCACACAGCAGACGGGTGGCTGGGCCGGCATTAGAACCCTAACCTCAGGACGGCGCAGAGCACTGTACTAAACACTGGGATGAGTGCAGCTTATCAGTTTGGACCCTGTCCCTGTCCCACGAAGAGTTCAGAGTCTCAATTCCCATTTTACCCCTGAGGTAACTGAGGCCCAGAGAAGTGAGTTGACTTGCCCAAGGCCACACAGCAGATGAGTGGCGTTAGAACCATAACCCCAGGACAGTTTAGAGCACTGTACTAAACGCTGGGCTGAGTACGGCTTATCAGGTTGGACCCTGTTCCTGTCCCATGAGGAGTTCAGAGTCTCAATTCCCATTTTACACCTGAGGTAACTAAGGTTACTGAGGTAACTGAGGCCCAGAGAAGTGGGATGACTTGCCCAGGGCCACACAGCAGATGAGTGGCAGGGCCGGCATTAAAACCATAACCTCAGGACGGCGCAGAGCACTGTACTAAAAGCTGGGCTGAGTGCAGTTTATCTGGTTGGACCCTGTTCCTGTCCCACGAGGAGCTCACAGTCTCAATTCCCATTTTACACCTGAGGTAACTGAGGTAACTAAGGTTACTGAGGTAACTGAGGCCCAGAGAAGTGGGATGACTTGCCCAGGGCCACACAGCAGACGAGTGGCAGGGCCAGCATTAAAACCATAACCTCAGGACGGCGCAGAGCACTGTACTAAAAGCTGGGCTGAGTGCAGCTTATCAGGTTGAACCCTGTCCCTGTCCCATGAGGAGTTCAGAGTCTCAATTCCCATTTTACATCTGAGGTAACTAAGATTACTGAGGTAACTGAGGCCCAGAGAAGTGGGATGACTTGCCCAGGGCCACACAGCAGACGGGTGGCAGGGCCAGCATTAAAACCATAACCTCAGGACGGCGCAGAGCACTGTACTAAGCGCTGGGCTGAGTGCAGCTTATCAGGCTGAACCCTGTCCCTGTCCCACGAGGAGCTCACAGTCTCAATTCCCATTTTACCCCTCAGGTAACTGAGGCCCAGAGAAGTGAGGTGACTTGCCCAAGGCCACCCAAGGAGAGCAAATATTACCAGAAACCTATATAATTTAAAGATATTCTCATAAATAGCAAGGCTCACTGGAAAGAGCCCGGGCTTGGGAGTCAGAGGCCGTGAGTTCTAATCCCTACTCCGCCACTGGTCAGCTGGGTGACTTTGGGCAAGTCACCTCACTTCTCTGGGCCTCAGTTGCCTCATCTGGAAAACGGGGATGGAGACTGGGAGCCCCACGGGGGACAACCTGATCATCTCGGATCTGTCCCAGCGCTTAGAACAGTGCTTCGCACCTGGTGGGCGCTTAATAAATACCATTATTATCATCTAGTAAGTCTCCTATTCCCCCCCCTCAATTTCACCTCACACAGACACGCGCATGCGCGCCCGCTCACGCGCTCACCTGGCGCGAGGCCGCGGCGGCCCGCGCGGAGTCATGTTCCGTGTGACGTCACGACGCCCGCGACGTGCGCGCTCCTCCGACTCCCAGCGGGAGTGTGCGCGGCCGCCGCCTTCCCGGCGCCTGCGCAGACAGGAGGAGGGCGTGGCCACATAGAGGGGCGTGGTCATGGAGGAGGGCGTGGCCGGAAGACGGAGTGCGGCACGTGCACAACGGTGCGGGGGGCGTGGCCAGAGAGAGTGGGCGTGGTCATTGAGGGGGGGGCGGGGCCCAGAAGAAGGGGAGGGGCGCGAGCCAGGGGAGGTGGAGGGGGCGTGGCCAAAGCCCGGCCACCGCCTTCCTGGCGCCTGCGCAGAAAAGAGGAGGGCGTCGTCAAGGAGAAGGGGCGTGGTCACGAAGGAGGAGGGGCGGGGTCCAGATGAAGGGGAGGGGCGCGAGCCAGAGGAGGTGGAGGGGGCGTGGCCACAGCCCTGCAACAGCCTTTCCGGCGCCTGCGCAGAACAGAGGAGGGCGTGATCACGGAGAGGGGGCGTGGTGACAGGTCGGCGGCCGCCTCCGCCACGTCCACATATGGAAAGGGGCGTAGCCACAGTGAAAGGGCGTGGCCAGAGGCCAGGGTGTGGCGCGAGCACGGGGAAGTGGAGCATGGCCACTGGCCGGCGCACGCGCAGGAATGAGGAGAGAGTGGCCAATGCAAGGGGGCGTGGTCGTGGTGTAGCGGGGCGCGAGCCCCGGGAGGTGGAGGGGGCGTGGCCACTTCCCGGCCACCGCCTGCGCAGACAGGTGGAGGGCGTGGCCACGGGTCGGCGGCCTCCTCCCGTCACTTCCATAGATGGAAAGGGGCGTGACCCCAGTGAATGGGCGTGGCCAGAGGACGGGGTGTGGCACGAGCACGGGGAGGTGGTGGGGCGTGGCAACTGCCCGGCGCATGCGCAGGAAGGAGGAGGGCGTGGCCACTTGGAGGGGCGCGAGCCCAGGGAGATAGAGGGGGCGTGGCCACCGACTTCCCGGCGCCTGCGCAGACAAGAGGAGGGCGTACTCACGGATTGGTGGAAGGGGCGTGGTCACGTCGTAGGGGCGTGGTCAAGGACTTTACCTCAGAAAAGAGGAGGAGCCGTGAGCGAAGCCCGGCGTCCGCCCCCTCCACTTTCCCCCGGAAAGGAGGAGGGGCCTCGGCCACAGCCCGGCGTCCGGCTCCTCGAGTTTCCCTCAGAAAAGAGGAGGAGGCGCGGACCCCGCCGGTGAACGCCTCCCCGCCCCTTGCACCGGTCATGAAGGCGGAGGCGCGAGGGCACACCACGGCCATGGCTTGCTCAGGTAGGAGACGACGTCGCCACAACGTTCCCGCCAAAACCAGAGGGGGGGGCGGGGCCACCTCAGCACCGGCCCTGAAGGGAGGGGGCGGGGCCTCCCTCTGAGAGGAGGGGGCGGGGCCTCTCTGCCCAGCCTCGGGTTGGAGGGGCGTGGCCTCCCCCGCGCAGCCTCTGTGAGAGGAGGGGGCGTGGCTTCCCCTGCCAGGAGGGGGCGGGGCCTCTCTGCGCAGCCTCGGATTTGCGGGGCGTGGTTTCTCCTGACCCAAGGGGGCGTGGCCTCCCAGTGTAGCCTCCGAGGGGAGGGGGCGTGGCTTCCCCTGCGAGGTGGGGGCGTGTCCCCAGTGAAAGGGGCGTGGTTTCCCTGTGCAGCCTCGGTGGGCGGGCCTACCACGTAAGGGGTGTGGCTTCCAGGGCCGAAGAGGGCGTGGCTTCCCTAAGCTGTCGCTGCGATGAGGGGCGTGGCCTTCCCCTGCCAGAGGGGGGCGTGGCCCCTTCTAAGAGCACTGCCACTGAGAGGCAGGGGCGTGGCCTTCCTGCGCAGCCTCTGTGAGAGGAGGGGGCGCTGCCCTGATAGGACGGGGGCGTGCGCTCCCCCGACGGAAGGGGGCGTGGCTTCCCTGAGCGTCCTCTCAGTGGAGGGGTGTGACATCCTGTGAGGTAGCCTCACCTGCCAGAAGGGGGCGTAGTTTCCTTGTGCAGCCTCTAAGAGGAGGGGGCGAGGCTTCCCCTCATAGAAAGGGGCGTGGCCTCTGATGCGAGGTGGGGGCGTGGTGTCCTGACGCAGCCTCTGTGAGGCGGGGTGTGGCTTCCTTGCGCAGTCTGTGTGATTAGGGGCATGGCCTCATGTGCCAGAAGGGGGCGTGGCTTCCCTGCGCAGCCTCTGTGTGGAGGAGGCGTGCCCTCCTATGTAAGGGGCGTGGTTTCCGGGCGCATCCCATGCGAGGTGGGGCGGGGCCTCCCAGGTGATGGGCGTGGCTTCCCTGCCAGAAGGAGGCGCGACTTCCCTGCGCAGTCTCTGTGATGGGGGTGTGGCCTCACCGGCCAGAAGGGGGCGTGGCTTCCCTGCGCGGCCTCTGCGAGGAGGGGGCGTGTCCTCCCATGTAAGGGGCGTGGTTTCCCCTGCAGTCCAGGCGGGGCGGGGCCTCCCACGTGACGGGCGTGGCTTCCCTGCCAGAAGGGGGCGTGACTTCCCTGCGAAGTCTCTGTGGTGAGGGGCGTGGCCTCCCCCTGCCAGTAGGGGGCGCGGCTTCCCCGCGCAGCCTCTGTGAGGAGGGGGCGTGGCCTACTATGTAAGGGGCGTGGTTTTCCGGCGCATCCCAAGCGAGATGGGGCGTGACTTCCCTGCGCCGTCTCTGTGATGAGGGGCATGGCTTCCCCTGCCAGAAGGGGGCGTGGCTTTCAGGCGCGGCACGTGCACGGAGGGGCGTAGTGGCCTCTCCTAACGGCAGGGGGCGGGGCCTCCCCGGTGCTGCCCTGATAGTTCGGGGCGTGCGCTCCCCCGACAGCAGGGGGCGTGGCTTCCCTGATTGTCCTCCGAGTGGAGGGGCGTGGCCCCATCTGAAAGGGGGCGTGGCCACTGTGACGAGGGGGCGTGCCCTCCCATGTAAAGGGCGTGATTTCCCGAAACAGCCCCCTGCGAGGTGGGGCGGCCCCCCCACGTGAGGGGCGTGGCTTTCCTGCCGAATGGGGGCGTGACTTCCCTGCGCAGTCTCTGTGGCGAGGGGCGTGGCCTCATCTGCCTGAAAAGGGCGGGGCTTCCGTGCGCAGTCTCAGGGGTGAGGGGCGTGGTCTCCCCCTGTCAGCAGGGGGCGTGGCTTCCCGGCGCGGCACCGGCGCGGAGGGGGCGTGGTCTCTCCTAAGGGAAGGGGGCGGGGCCTCCCCGCGCTGCCCTGATAGGAGAGGGCGGGGGCTCCTCGACAGCAGGGGGCGTGGCCTCCCCAGCTCTGCCCCTGACGGTAGGGGGCGTGTTTCCCCTGCCAGAGGGGGCGTGGCCTCCCTTATGAGGGGCGTGGTTCCCGTCTCAGCCCCTGCGATGAGGGGCGTGGCCTCCCCGCCAGAAGGGGGCGTGGCTTCCCTATGCAGTCGCTGTGATGAGGGGCGTGGCTTCCCTGCGCAGCCGCTGCGAGGAGGGGCGTGGTCTCGCGCGCCAGAAGGGGGCGTGGCTTCCCTCACGCCGTGCGGGGGGGCGTGGCCTCATGTGCCAGAAGGGGGCGTGGCTTCCCTGCGCAGCCGCCGTGAGGAGGGGGTGGTGTCCCCTGTGAGGGGGCGTGGCTTCCCATGTATCTCTGAAATGTGCATATATGATAATGTGGGGAAGCAATGTGGTCGTTGATAGATACACCGTACTCCTCCAAAGGCTGAGGACCGTGGAAGAGTTGAATAAAAATGATGGACTGGGCCATGAGGGCCACCCCCTCCACTCCTCTGCCCCTCCAATATGCTTTGTTTTGTTGTCTGTCTCCCCCTTCTCGACTGTGAGCCCGCTGTCGGGTAGGGACCGTCTCTATGTGTCGCCAACTTGTACTTCCCAAGCGCTTAGTCCAGTGCTCTGCGCACAGTAAGCACTCAATAAATACGATTGAAGGAATGAATGCAGGAGAAGTAGCACGGCTCAGTGGAAAAAAGCCCGGGCTTTGGAGTCAGAGGTCATGGGTTCGAATCTCAGCTCAGCCAATTGTCAGCTGTGTGACTTCGGGCAAGTCACTTAGCTTCTCTGTGCCTCAGTTACCTCATCTGTAAAATGGGGGTTAAGACTGTGAGCCCCCCGTGGGACAACCTGATGACCTTGTAACCTCCCCAGCACTTAGAACAGTGCTTTGCACATAGTAAGCGCTTAATAAATGCCATCATTATTATCAAGCGCTTAGTACAGTGCTCTGCACATAGTAAGCGCTCAATAAATACGATTGATGATGATGAATGAATGAATGCAAGGGGCGTGGCCTCACGCGGCCTCTGACTTCCCTGCGCTGTCGCTGGATGAGGGGCGGGGCCTCCCCCTGCCAGAAGGGGGCGTGGCCTCCCGGGGCGGCACATGCGCGGAGGAGTGTGGCCTCCCCTGCGCGCCCCCTGGTGGGAGGGGGCGTGTTTACCCTGAGAGAGGGGGGCGTGGCCTCCCCCCTCCAGCAGGGGGCGTGGTTCCCCCCTCAGAAGGGGGCGTGGTCTCCCGGCGCGGGCGTGGCTTCCCCTGCTGGAATAATGATAATAATAATAATAATAATAATAATAATAATAATAATAATAATAAGATGGCATTTACTAAGCGCTTAATATGTGCAAAGCACTGTACAAGGTGATCAGGTTGTCCCACGTGGGGGCTCACGGTCTTTATCCCCATTTTACAGATGAGAGCCCAGAGAATATTGTATTGTATTATTTGTACTTCCCAAGCGCTTAGTACAGTGCTCTGCACATAGTAAGCGCTCAATAAATACGATTGATGATGATGATGATAATAATAATGATAATGATGACGGCATTTATTAAGCGCTTCCTATGTGCAAAGCACTGTTCTAAACCCTGGGGAGGTTACAAGGTGATCAGGTTGCCCCACGGGGAGCTCACAGTCTTCATCCCCCTTTTACGGATGAGGTCACTGAGGCTCAGAGAATCAATCAATCAATCAATCGCATTTATTGAGCGCTGACCGCGTGCAGAGCACTGTACTAAGCGCTTGGGAAGTACAAGTTGGCAACATATAGAGACAGTCCCTACCCGACAGTGGGCTCACAGTCTAGAAGGGGGAGACAGAGAACAAAACCAAACATACTAACAAAATAAAATAAATAGAATAGATATGTACAAGTAAAATAAATAAATAGAGTAATAAATATGTACAAACATATATACATATATACAGGTGCTGTGGGGAAGGGAAGGAGGTAAGACGGGGGGGTTGGAGAAAGGGACGAGGGGGAGAAGGAGTGCTTAGAACAGCGCTTTGCACATAGTAAGCGCTTAATAAATGCCATCATAAAAAAAATAAAGAAGTGACTTGCCCAAAGTCACACAGCTAACAATCGGCAGAGGGAGGATTTGAACCCATGACCTCTGACTCCAAAGCCCAGGCTCTTTCCACTGAGCCACGCTGCCAGAAGTGGGCGTGGCTTCCCCACGCGGCCTCTGCAAGGAGGGGGCGTGGCTTCCCCTGACAGAATAATAATAATAATATAATAATGATGGCATTTTATTAAGCGCTTACTCTGTGCAAAGCACTGTTCT
The DNA here is from genome assembly GCF_015852505.1 of Tachyglossus aculeatus. Taxonomy (NCBI): domain Eukaryota; kingdom Metazoa; phylum Chordata; class Mammalia; order Monotremata; family Tachyglossidae; genus Tachyglossus; species Tachyglossus aculeatus. The sequence goes on along the minus strand of NC_052088.1, from coordinate 41,892,747 downwards.
AAGAGCTGAGGAGGTTACAAGGTGATCAGGTTGTCCCACGGGGAGCTCACAGTCTTCATCCCCATTTGACAGATGAGGGAACTGAGGCCCAGAGAAGTGAAGCGCCTTGCCCAAAGTCACACAGCTGACACTCAGCAGAGGCAGGATTTGAACCCATGACCTCTGACTCCAAAGCCCGGGCTCTTGCAACTGAGCCACGCTGCCAGAAGGGGGCGTAGTTTCCCCGCGCGGCCTCTGCGCCGAGGGGGCGTGATCTCCCCCGCCAGCAGGGGGCGTGGCGTCCCCTGCCTCGCGGAGGGGGCGTGGCCCCCGCCGTTCCCATAGAGACGCCCGGTCGGGCTAGAGCGGTAGGTACCAGCGGATCATAGAGCCGGCTCCGGTTGGCTAGAGAGGCTCCGGGCCCGCCGTGGGGACGCCCACCGCCCTCTACCGGCCGTCGGGTGTAGGGTCCGCCTCCCGCTCCTGCCGGCGGCCCTGTCAATCAATCCTATTCATCCATTCATTCATTCAGTCCTATTTATTGAGCGCTTCCTGTGTGCAGAGCACTGGACTAAGCGCTTGGGAAGTACAAGTTGGCAACATATAGAGACAGTCCCCACCCCATTTATCAATAATAGTGATGGCATTTGGTAAGTGCTTACTATGTGCCAAGCACTGTTCTAAGCGCTGGGAGGGATACAAGGTAATCAAAGAATGTCATGGGCTTTAATAATAATAATAATGATGGCATTTATTAAGCGCTTACTACATGCTAAGCACTGTTCTAAGCGCTGGGAGAGTTACAAGGTAATCAAAGTATGCCATTGGCTTTAATAATAATGGTATTTGTTAAGCGCTTACTACATGCTAAGCACTGTTCTAAGTGCTGGGAGAGATACAAGGTAATCAAAGCATGCCATTGGCTTTAATGATAATAATAATAATGGCTTTTATTAAGCGCTTACTACATGCAAAGCACTGTTCTAAGCGTTGAGGTAGATCCAAGGCGATCAGGTTGTCTTATTTGGGGCTCCCAGGCTTCATCCCCATTTTCCAGGTGAGGCAACTGAGGCCCAGAGAAGTGAAGTGACTTGCCCAAAGTCACCCAGCCGATAAGTGGAGGAGCCGGGATTAGTACCTACGACCTCTGGCTCCCAAGCCCGGGCTCTTTCATTCATTCATTCATTCAATCGTATTTATTGAGCGTTTACTGTGTGCAGAGCACTGTACCAAGCGCTTGGGAAGTACAAGTCGGCAACTTGTACTTGGGTTCAAATCCCGGCTCTGCCAATTGTCAGCTGTGTGACTTTGGGCAATTCACTTCACTTCTCTGGGCCTCAGTTCCCTCATCTGTAAAATAGGGATTAAGACTGTGAGCACCCCTGTGGGACAACCCGATCACGTTGTAACCTCCCCAGCGCTTAGAACAGTGCTTTGCACATAGTAAGTGCTTAATAATTGCCATCATCATTATTATTACTATTATTTTCTGGGCCTCAGTTCCCTCACCTGTCAAATGGGGATGAAGACCATGAGCCTCCACGTGGGACAACCTGATGACCTTGTATCCTCCCCAGTGCTTAGAACAGTGCTTTGCACATAGTAAGCACTTAATAAATGCCATCATTATTATTATTATTATTTTTATTCTCTGGGCCTCAGTTTTTTCATCTGTAAAATGGGAATGAAGACCGCGAGCCCCCCCCCGTGGGACAATCTGATCATCTTGTAACCTCCCCAGTGCTTAGAACAGTGCTTTACACATATTAAGCACTTAATAAATGCCATTATTATTATTATTATTATTCTCTAGGCCTCAGTTCCCTCATCTGTAAAATGGGGATGAAGACTGTGAGCCCCCCGTGGGAAAACCTGATCACCTTGTAAGCTCCCCAGTGCTTAGAACAGTGCTTTGCACATAGTAAGCGCTTAATAAATGCCATCATCATTATTATTACTATTATTCTCTGGGCCTCAGTTCCCTCATCTGTGAAATGGGGATGAAGACTGTGAGCCCCCCGTGGGACAACCTGATCTCCTTGTAACCTCCCCAGCGCTTAGAACAGTGTCTTGCACATATTAAGCACTTAATAAATGCCATTATTATTATTATTATTCTCTGGGCCTCAGTTCCCTCATCTGTGAAATGGGGATGAAGACTGTGAGCCCCCTGTGGGACAACCTGATCACCTTGTAACGTCCCCAGCGCTTAGAACAGTGCTTTGCGCTCAATAAATGCCATCGTCATCATCATCATTATTATTATTAACAAATACCAATATGATCATTCTCCTTCCCAGTGCTGGGCTGCCATTCATTCATTCATTCAATCGCATTTATCGAGCGCTTACTGTGTGCCGAGCACTGGACTAAGCGCTTGGGAAGTCCAAGTTGGCACCTCCTTCCCTTCCCCACAGCATCTGTATATATGTATATATGTTTGCACGTATTTATTGCTCTATTTATGTATTTATTTTATTTGTACATATTTATCCTATTTATTTTATTTTGTTAATATGTTTCATTTCGTGGTCCGTCTTCCCCTTCTAGCCTGTGAGCCCGCCGTCAGGTAGGGACCGTCTCTCTATGTTGCCGACTTGGCCTTCCCAAGCGCTTAGTCCAGTGCTCTGCACACAGTAAGCGCTCAATAAATACGATTGATGCGCTTAGTCCAGTGCTCTGCCCACAGTAAGCGCTCAATAAATACGATTGATTGATTCATTCATTCATTCAATCGTATTTATCGAGCGCTTACTGTGGGCAGAGCACTGGACTAAGCGCTTGGGAAGTCCAAGTCGGCACCACCTTCACTTCCCCACAGCACCTGTATATATGTATATATGTTTGTACGTATTTATTGCTCTATTTATGTACTCATTTTATTTGTACATATATATCCTATTTCTTTTATTTTGTTAATATGTTTAGTTTCGTCGTCCGTCTCCCCCTTCTAGCCTGTGTCGGGTAGGGCCCGTCTCTAGATGGGGCCGACTTGGCCTTCCCAAGCGCTTAGTCCAGTGCTCTGCCCACAGTAAGCGCTCAATAAATACGATTGATGCGCTTAGTCCAGTGCTCTGCCCACAGTAAGCGCTCAATAAATACGATTGATTGATTCATTCATTCATTCATTCAGTCGTATTTATCGAGCGCTTACTGTGGGCAGAGCACTGGACTAAGCGCTTGGGAAGTCCAAGTTGGCACCTCCTTCCCTTCCCCATAGCACCTGTATATATGTATATATGTTTGTACATATTTATTACTCTATTTATGTATTTATTTTATTTGTACATATTTATCCTATTTCTTTTATTTTGTTAATATGTTTCGTTTTGTCGTCCGTCTCCCCCTTCTAGCCTGTGAGCCCGCCGTCGGGTAGGGACCGTCTCTCTATGTTGCCGACTTGGCCTTCCCAAGCGCTTAGTCCAGTGCTCTGCACACAGTGAGCGCTCAATAAATACGATTGATGCGCTTAGTCCAGTGCTCTGCCCACAGTAAGCGCTCAATAAATACGACTGATTGATTCATTGATTCAATCATATTTATCGAGCGCTTACTGTGGGCAGAGCACTGGACTAAGCGCTTGGGAAGTCCAAGTCGGCACCTCCTTCCCTTCCCCACAGCACCTGTATATATTTATATATGTTTGCCCGTATTTATTGCTCTATTTATGTATTTATTTTATTTGTACATATTTACCCTATTTATTTTATTTTGTTAATATGTTTCGTTTCGTCGTCCGTCTCCCCCTTCTAGCCTGTGTCGGGTAGGGCCTGTCTCTAGATGTGGCCAACCTGGCCTTCCCAAGCGCTTAGTCCAGTGCCCTGCCCGCAGTAAGCGCTCAATAAATACGATTGAATCAAGCGCTCAATAAATACGATTAAATCGTATTTATTGAGCGCTCACTGTGGGCAGAGCACTGGACTAAGCGCTTGGGAAGGACCATTCTGCTCCCAAACCATCCCGGCCTTCTCCCATCTCTCTGCAGGCCCAGCACCTGGGGGCTGCAGAAAGGGGGGGGTCCTCCTGTCCCTTTTCCTCCTTATCAATCAATCAATCAATCAATCGTATTTATTGAGCGCTTATAGAAAAGGAACTCATCATTTTCCCATCCCACAGAAGTGATGTTACCTGCAAAACTCAAAGTGTTTTTGCTCTCATTTGTCTTGCCCAGTCTATGTCTCAGAGCTGAATGTGGAACTCACTAGATGTGAGTTCCATCTTACCTCCTTCCCTTCCCCACAGCACCTGTATATATGTATATATGTTTGTACATATTTATTACTCTATTTATTTTACTTGTACATATCTATTCTATCTATTTTATTTTGTTAGTATGTTTGGTTTTGCTCTCTTGTCTCCCCCTTTTAGACCGTGAGCCCACTGTTGGGTAGGGACCGTCTCTAGATGTCACCAACTTGGACTTCCCAAGCGCTTAGTCCAGTGCTCTGCACACAGTAAGCGCTCAATAAATACGATTGATTGATTGATTGCACAGCGCCGTACTAAGCGCTTGGGAAGTCCAAGTCGGCAACATCTAGAGACGGTCCCTCCCCAGCAGCGGGCTCGCAGTCTAAAAGGGGGAGGCAGAGAACAATACCAAACATACTAACAAAATAAAAGAAATAGGATAGATATGGACAAGTAAAATAAATAAATAAGCACATAAATAAATACATAAATAAATAGAGTAATAAATATGTACAAATATATATACAGAGGCCAAAGGGTTGTTGATGTACAAAACCCCACCTTCCCTTCTTTCCCCCCCTTTCCTCCTTTCCTCCTTTTCTCCCCCCCCCCACCTTTCCTCCTTTTCCCACCATTCCCAAGCTGCCCAAGATCGGGAACAAAAGGACAGAAAAGTCTGGGAGGGGGGACAGGGACTGGATCCCTTCCTCCCGGTGTGCCAGACAGCTGGAGCCATTCTGAACCCGGCAACATTTACATTTTTTACAATCCTCCCCTCCTGCCTCGCCTCCCCCTGGGCCTCCTCACACTTCCCCAACTGTGTGGCCCTGTCCACTCATTCATTCCTTCATTCAATCGTATTTATTGAGCACTCACTGTGTGCAGAGCACTGTACTAAGCGCTTGGGAAGTACAAGTTGGCGACATACAGAGACGGTCCCTCTCCCCACCTCCTCCCAAGCTCAGGGGTCCTCATATCCCCCCACCTCTGGCGGCTGTTGGTTTTTCATTCCTTCATTCAATCGTATTTATTGAGCGCTCACTATGTACAGAGCACTGTACTAAGCGCTTTGGTCATAGTAAGTGCTTAGTAAATGCCATTATTATTATTATTCCTTCATTCAATCGTATTTATTGAGCTCTCACTGTGTGCAGAGCACTGGACTAAGCGCTTGGGAAGTCCAAGTTGGCAACGTATCATCATCAATCGTATGTATTGAGCGCTCACTGTGTGCAGAGCACTGGACTAAGCGCTTTGGACATAGTAAGTGCTTAGTAAATGCCATTATTATTATTATTCCTTCATTCAATCGTATTTATTGAGCGCTCACTGTGTGCAGAGCACTGTACTAAGCGCTTGGGAAGTCCAAGTTGGCGACATACAGAGACGGTCCCTCTCCCCACCTCCTCCCAAGCTCAGGGGTCCTCATAGCCCCCCACCTCTGGCGGCTGTTGGTTTTTCATTCATTCATTCAATCGTATTTATTGAGCGCTTACTGTGTGCAGAGCACTGTACTAAGCGCTTGGGAAGTCCAAGTTGGCGACATATAGAGATGGTCCCTCTCCCAATCTCCTCCCAAACCCAGGGGTCCTCATATCCCCCCATCTCTGGCGGCTGTAGGTTTTTCTAGAGAAGCAGCGTGGCTCAGTGGAAAGAGCCCTGGCTTTGGAGTCAGAGGTCATGGGTTCAAATCCCGGCTCCGCCAATTGTCAGCTGTGTGACTTTGGGCAAGTCACTTCACTTCTCTGGGCCTCAGTTCCCTCATCTGGAAAATGGGGATTGACTGTGAGCCCTCTGGGGGACAACCTGATCACTCTGTAGCCTCTCCGGTGCTTAGAACAGTGCTTTGCACATAGTAAGCACTTAATAAATGCCATTATTATTATTATTCCTTCATTCAATTGTATTTATTGAGCACTGACTGTGTGCAGAGCACTGTACTAAGCGCTTGGAAAGGACAATTGGGCAACATTTAGAGACGGTCCCTACCCAACTACGGGCTCACAGTCCAGAAGGGGGGAGACAGACAACAAAACAACGCAATAACATCCAAATAGATAAATATAATGGCATTTATTAAGCAGTTACTATGTGCAAAGCACTGTTCTAAGCGCTGGGGAGGTTACAAGGTGATCAGGTTGTCCCGTGGGGGGCTCACAGTCTTCATCCCCATTTTACAGATGAGGCAACCGAGGCCCAGAGAAGTGAAGTGACTTGCCCAGAGTCACCCAGCTGACAGTTGGCGGAGCCGGGATTTGAACCCATGACCCCTGACTCCAAAGCCTGGGTTCTTTCCACTGAGCCATGCTGCTTCTCTAAATAGATAAATAGAATTATTCATTCATTCATTCATTCATTCAATCGTATTTATTGAGCGCTTACTGTGTGCAGAGCGCCGTACTAAGCGCTTGGGAAGTACAAGTTGATTATATTTATTTATTTTACTTGTACATGTTTATTCTATTTATTTTATTTGGTTTATATGTTTTGTTTTGTTGTCTGTCTCCCCCTTCTAGACTGTGAGCCCGCTGTTGGGTAGGGACTGTCTCCGCTTAGTCCAGTGCTCTGCACACAGTAAGCGCTCAATCAATACGAATGAATGAATGAATATAGGTTGCCGACTTGTACTTTCCAAGCGCTTAGTCCAGTGCTCTGCACACAGTAAGCGCTCAATAAATATGATTGAATAAATGAATGAATGAATAGACTGTGAGCCCCTTGTTGGGTAGGGACCGTCTCTAGATGTTGCCAACTTGGACTTCCCAAGCGCTTAGTCCAGTGCTCTGCACACAGTAAGCGCTCAATAAATACGACTGAATAAAAGAATGAATGAATGAATAGACTGTGAGCCCGCAGTTGGGTAGGGACCGTCTCTAGATGTTGCCAACTTGGCCTTCCCAAGCGCTTAGTACAGTGCTCTGCACACAGTAAGCACTCAATAAATACGACTGAATAAATGAATGAATGAATGAATAGACTGTGAGCCCGCAGTTGGGTAGGGACCGTCTCTAGGTGTTGCCAACTTGGACTTCCAAAGCGCTTAGTCCAGTGCTCTGCACACAGTAAGTGCTCAATAAATACGATTGAATAAATGAATGAATAGACTGTGAGCCCCTTGTTGGGTAGGGAGGTCTCCAGATGATGTTGCCAACTTGTACTTCCCAAGCGCTTACTACAGTGCTCTGCACACAGTAAGCGCTCAATAAATACGATTGAATAAATGAATGAATGAATGAATAGACTGTGAGCCCACCGTTGGGTAGGGACCGTCTCTAGATGTGGCCGACTTGGCCTTCCCAAGTGCTTAGTACAGTGCTCTGCACACGGTAAGCGCTCAATAAATATGATTGAATGAATGAATAGACTGTGAGCCCGCAGTTGGGTAGGGCCCGTCTCTAGATGTTGCCAACTTGGCCTTCCCAAGCACTTAGTCCAGTGCTCTGCACACAGGAAGCGCTCAATAAATACGATTGGATGAATTAATTAATTAATTTTTCTTCTATACTGTGAGCCCACTGTTGGGTAGGGACCGTCTCTAGATGTGGCCGACTTGGACTTCCCAAGCGCTTAGTACAGTGCTCTGCACACAGTAAGCGCTCAATAAATACGTTTGAATAAATGAATGAATGAATGAACAGACTGTGAGCCCGCAGTTGGGTAGGGCCCGTCTCTAGATGTTGCCAACTTGGCCTTCCCAAGCACTTAGTCCAGTGCTCTGCACACAGTAAGCGCTCAATAAATACGATTAAATGAATGAATGAATAGGCTGTGAGCCCCTTGTTGGGTAGGGAGGTCTCTAGATGTTGCCAACTTGGCCTTCCCAAGCGCTTAGTCCAGTGCTCTGCACACCGTAAGCGCTCAATCAATACGAATGAATGAATGAATGAATATAGGTTGCCGACTTGTACATCCCAAGCGCTTAGTCCAGTGCTGTGCACACAGTAAGCGCTCAATCAATACGATTGACTGAAGGAATGAATTATAGCTCGATGCACCTCATCAATAAAATAAATCGATTAATAAATATGTACAAATATACACCAGTGCTGTGGGGAGGGGAAAGGGGCAGGGCAGAGGCAGGGAGTGGAGGGGGAGCAGAGTTGATAGCTGGTGAAAGAGAAGCAGCGTGGCTCAGTGGAAAGAGCCCGGGCTTTGGAGTCCGAGGTCCTGGGTTCGAATCCCGGCTCCACCGCTTGTCAGCTGGGTGACTTTGGGCAAGTCACGTCACTTCTCTGGGCCTCAGTTCCCTCATCTGGAAAATGGGGATGAAGACTGGGAACCCCCCCGTGGGACAACCTGATCACCTTGTTACCTCCCCAGCGCTTAGAACGGTGCTTTGCACATAGTAAGCACTTAACAAAAATCATTATTATTATTATTATTAGAACAGTGCTTTGCACATAGTAAGCGCTTAACAAATATCATCATTATTATTATTAGAACAGTGCTTTGCACATAGTAAGTGCTTAACAAATGCCACTATTATTATTACTATTATTATTAGAACAGTGATTTGCACATAGTAAGCATTTAACAAATGCCATCATTATTATTATTATTAGAACAGTGCTTTGCACATAGTAAGTGCCTAACCAATGCCATTAGTATTATTATTATTATTAGAACAGTGCTTTGCACATAGTAAGCGCTTAACAAATGCCATCATCATCATCATCATTATTATTATTATTATTAGAACAGTGCTTTGCACATAGTAAGCACTTAAATGCCATCATCATTATTATTATTATTATTAGAACAGTGCTTTGCACATAGTAAGTGCTTAACAAATGCCAATATTATTATTACTGTTATTATTAGAACAGTGCGTTGCACATAGCACTTAACAAATGCCATTATTATTATTATTATTATTATTATTATTAGAACAGTGCTTTGCACATAGCGCTTAACAAATGCCATTATTATTACTATTATTATTAGAACAGAGCTTTGCACATAGAGAAGCAGTGTGGCTCAGTGGAAAGAGCCCGGGCTTGGGAGGCCGAAGTTGTGGGTTCCAATCCCGGCTCCGCCACTTGTCAGCTGGGTGACTTGGGCAACTCACTTCACTTCTCTGGGCCTCAGTTACCTCACCTGGAAAATGGGGATGAAGACTGTGAGCCCCCCGTGGGACAACCTGATCACCTTGTAACCTCCCCAGTGCTTAGAACAGTGCTTTGCACATAGTAAGAGCTTAACAAATGCTATCATCATTATTATTATTATTATTATTAGAACAGTGCTTTGCACATAGTAAGTGCTTAACAAATGCCATCATTATTATTATCATGATGATGATTATTATTATTATTATTAGAACAGTGCTTTGCACATAGTAAGCGCTTAACAAATGCCATCGTCATTATTATTATTACTATTAGAACAGTGCTTTGCACATAGCACTTAAATGCCACTGTCATTATTATTATTATTATTATTATTAGAACAGTGCTTTGCACATAGTAAGCGCTTAACAAATGCCATCATCATCGTCATCATCATTATTATTAGAACAGTGCTTTGCACATAGTAAGCGCTTAACAAATGCCATAATCATTATTGTTATTATTATTATTAGGACAGTGCTTTGCACATAGTAAGTGCTTAACAAATGCCATCATTATTATTATTATTAGAACAGTGCTTTGCACATAGTAAGCACTTAACAAATGCCATCATTATTATTATTATTATTATTAGAACAGTGCTTTGCACATAGTAAACACTTAACAAATGCCATTATTATTATTATTATTATTATTATTATTATAACAGTGCTTTGCACATAGTAAGCACTAAACAAATGCCATCATTATTATTACTATTATTATTATTAGAACAGTGCTTTGCACATAGTAAGCACTTAACAAATGCCATTATTATTATTATTATTATTAGAACAGTGCTTTGCAAATAGTAAGCGCTTAACAAATGCCATCATCATCATTATTATTATTAGAACAGTGCTTTGCACATAGCGCTTAACAAATGCCATCATTATTATTATTATTATTATTAGAACAGTGCTTTGCACATAGTAAGCGCTTAACAAATGCCATTATTATTATTATTATTATTAGAACAGTGCTTTGCACAGAGTAAGCGCTTAACAAATGCTATTATTATTATTATCATTATTATTATTATTAATTATTATTAGAACAGTGCTTGGGATGGGCTGGAGAAGGAGAGAAGGGAGGTGAGGTAGGAGGGGGCGAGGTGATGGACGGCCTTGAACCCCAGGGTGAGGAGTTTTTGTCTGCTACAGAGGTGGATGGGCGACTACTGGACTTTTTAGATGATGATGATTACATTTGTTGAGCGCTTACTATGTGCAAAGCGCTGTTCTAATCGCTGGGGGGGTTACAAGGTGATCAGGTTAGAACCAGCGCTTAGAACAGTGCTCTGCACATAGTAAGCGCTTAATAAATGCCATCATTATTATTATCAGGTTGTCCCACAAGTACCAGAGTAATTATTATTATTATTATTATTAATCATTATATAATTACAATACAGTATAGTATATATAATATTAATATAAATTTCATTATATAATATATAATTGCAATTATATGTTATTATGTGGTTGTTATTAATAATAATGATGATGGTATTTGTTAAGCACTTACGGTGTGCAAAGCACCGTTCTAAGCGCTGGGGGGATACAAGGTGATCAAGTTGTCCCACGTGGGGCTCACAGTCTTCATCCCCATTTTCCAGATGAGGGAACTGAGGCTCAGAGAAGTGAAGTGACTTGCCCAAGGTCACCCAGCAGACATGTGGCGGAGCCGGGATTCGAACCCATGACCTCTGACTCCAAAGCCCGGGCTCTTTCCGCTGAGCCACGCCGCTTCTCTATTATTGCTATTGAAATTTCTATCCTTTTCCCAAAAAAGCGGGTAGGAGCCAGAGGAAGGAAAAGTCCAACCCCTTGGTGATGCAACCTGGGACCCCACGATTCCCTAGAAACCTTTATTTTTTCTTTTTAATGGTAATTTGTTAAGGCCTTAATAATAATAATAATAATAATAATAATAATGGTATTTGTTAAGCGCTTACTATGTGCAAAGCACCGTTCTAAGCACTGGGGGAGATACAAAGTGATCAGGTTGTCCCACGGGGGGCTCACGGTCTTAATCCCCATTTTAGAGATGAGGTCACTGAGGCCCAGAGAATAATAATAATAATAATGATGGCACTTATTAAGCGCTTACTATGTGCAAAGCACTGTTCTAAGCGCTGGGGAGGATACGAGGTGATCAGGTTGTCCCACAGGGGGCTCACAGTCTTCACCCCCATTTTCCAGATGAGGGAACTGAGGCCCAGAGAAGGGAAGTGACTTGCCCAAAGTCACCCAGCCGACAAGTGGCGGAGCCAGGATTAGAACCCAGGACCTCTGACTCCCGAGCCCAGGCTCTTTCCACTGAGCCACGCTGCTTCCCTGGACTTTCCAAGCGCTCAGTCCAGTGCTCTGCACACTGTAAGCACTCAGTATAGGCGACTGAATGAATGTCACGCTACATTCTTGGTTTTCGGAAAACCCAACTGTTTGATCGCTCTCCCAGTTGGCCAACAAATGGAAATGGAATAATAATAATAATAATGATGATGGCATTTATTAAGCACTTACTATGTGCAAAGCACTGTTCTAAGCGCTGGGGAGGTTACAGGGTGATCAGGTTGTCCCACGGGGGGGCTCACAATCTTAATCCCCATTTTACAGATGAAGTAACTGAGGCCCAGAGAAGTGATGTGACTTGCCCAAAGTCACCCGGCTGGCAATTGGCAGAGCCGGGATTTGAACCCGTGACCTCTGACTCCGAAGCCCGGGTTCTTTCCACCGAGCCACGCTGCTTCCCTGCACTTTCCAAGCGCTCAGTCCAGTGCTCTGCACACTGTAAGCGCTCAATAAAGGAGACTGAATGAATGTCACGCTACATTCTTGGTTTTCGGGAAAACCCAACTGTTTGATCGCTCTCCCAGTTGGCCAACAAATGGAAATGGAATGGGAATGCCAGGAATCGCAGGAGGCAGGGCCCTGATAAGATGGCCAGAGATAATGTTTGCAGTGAGAGACATTCCAGCTCCAAGACTGATAGAGACGCACCCTTCCTCCTCTCGGGAATGGGGAGGGAAGCTGAGGGAGAGGACTCAGCCTGGAAACGTAGTCCTGCTGCCAGCCAGCCAATCAATCAATCAATCAATCAATCGTATTTATTGAGCACTTACTGTGTGCAGAGCACTGGACTAAGCGCTTGGGAAGTACAAGTCGGCAACATCTAGAGACGGTCCCTACCCGACGGCAGGCTCACAGTCTAGAAGGGGGAGACAGGGAACAAAACCAAACGTATTAACCAAATAAAAGAAATAGAATGGATATGTACAAGTAAAATAAATCAATAGAGTAATAAATCCATCCAAACATATATATCAATCAATCAATCGTATTTATTGAGCGCTTACTGTGTGCAGAGCACTGGACTAAGCGCTTGGGAAGCCCAAGTTGGCAACACATAGAGACGGTCCCTACCCAACAAGGGGCTCACAGTCTAGAAGGGGAAGACAGAGAACAAAACCAAACATATTAACCAAATAAAAGAAATAGAATAGATATGTACAAGTAAAATAAATCAATAAATAGAGTAATAAATCCGTCCAAACATATATCCATATCAATCAATCAATCAATCGTATTTATTGAGCGCTTACTGTGTGCAGAGCACTGTACTAAGCGCTTGGGAAGTCCAAGTTGGCAACATCTAGAGACGGTCCCTACCCAACAAGGGGCTCACAGTCTATTCATTCATTCATTCATTTATTCAAACGTATTTATTGAGCGCTTACTGTGTGCAGAGAACTGTACTAAGCGCTTGGAAAGTACAAGTTGGCAACATATAGAGACGGTCCCTACCCAATGGTGGGCTCACAGTCTAGAAGGGGGAGACAGAGAACAAAACCAAACGTATTAACCAAATAAAAGAAATAGTATAGATATGTACAAGTATAATAAATCAATAAATAGAGTAATAAATCCGTCCAAACATATATCCATATCAATCAATCAATCAATCGTATTTATTGAGCGCTTACTGTGTGCAGAGCACTGGACTAAGCACTTGGGAAGTCCAAGTTGGCAACATATAGAGACAGTCCCTACCCAACAGTGGGCTCACAGTCTAGAAGGGGGAGACAGAGAACAAAACCAAACGTATTAACCAAATAAAAGAAATAGAATAGATATGTACAAGTAAAATAAATCAATAAATAGAGTAATAAATCCGTCCAAACATATATCCATATATACAGGTGCTGTGGGGAAGGGAAGGAGGGAAGGCGGGGGGGGGGGGATGGAGAGGGGGAGAGGAAGGAGGGGGCTCAGTCCGGGAAGGCCTCCTGGAGGAGGTGAGCTCTCAAGTCGGACCGATGGAGCGCTTACTGTGTGCGGAGCGCTGTACTAAGCGCTCGGGAGAGGGCAACAGAACAAGTGGTGGCTCAGAGGGAAAGTAACAGCCTTGAAAGGCTGGAGGCATAGGTTCCAATCCCCTCTCTGGTATGAGAGTTAAAAAATCATCATCAATCGTATTTATTGAGCGCTTACTATGTGCAGAGCACTGTACTAAAAATGATTGTAAATCATCATCATCATCATCAATCGTATTTATTGAGTGCTTACTGTGTGCAGAGCACTGTACTAAGCGCTTGCGAAGTACAAGTTGGGAACATATAGAGACAGTCCCTACCCAACAGTGGGCTCAGGGTCTAGAATAGATCACCTAAGAGTGCTGAGATAAAAGTTTTCAGCGCTTAGAACAGTGCTTTGCACATAGTAAGCGCTTAATAAATACCATCATCATTATTATTATTATTATTATTAACAAGTGGCGGAAGCAGTGTGGCTCAGTGGACATAGTAAGCGCTTAATAAATACCATCATCATTATTATTATTATTATTATTAACAAGTGGCGGAAGCAGTGTGGCTCAGTGGAAAGAGCCCGGGCTTTGGCAGTCAGAGGTCGTGGTTTCGAATCCTGGCTCTGCCACGTGCCAGCTGGGTGATTTGGGGCAAGTCCCTTCACTTCTCTGGGCCTCGTTTCCCTCATCTGGGCCTCATTCATTCAATCGTACTTATTGAGCGCTTACTGTGTGCAGAGCACTGGGCTAAGCGCTTGGGGAGTACAAGTCGGCAACATCTGGAGACGGTCCCTACCCGACAGCGGGCTCACAGGCTAGAAGACAGACAACAAAACAAAACATGTTAACCAAATAAAATAAATAGAATAAATATGTCCAAGTAAAATAAATAAATATAATTCTGTTTATCTATTTAGAGAAGCAGCATGGCTCAGTGGAAAGAGCCCGGGCTTTGAAGCCAGGCGTCATGGGTTCATATCCTAGCTCCGCCAACTGTCAGCTGGGTGACTCTGGGCAAGTCACTTCACTTCTCTGGGCCTCAGTTCCCTCATCTGTAAAATGGGGATTATGACTGTGAGCCCCCCTTGGGACAACCTGATCACCTTGTAACCTCCCCGGCGCTTAGAACAGTGCTTTGCACATAGTAAGCGCTTAATAAATGCCATCATTATTATTATTATTATTATTATTCTCTGGGCCTCACTGACTTCATCTGTAAAATGGGGATTAAGACTGTGAGCCCCCCTTGGGGCAACCTGATCACCCTGTAACCTCCCCAGCGCTTAGAACAGTGCTCGGCACATAGTCAGCGCTTAATAAATGCCATTATTATTAGTATTATTATTATTCTCTGGGCCTCAGTGACCTCATCTGGAAGATGGGGATTAAGACTGTGAGCCCCCCTTGGGACAACCTGATCACCCTGTAACCTCCCCAGCACTTAGTACAGTGCTTTGCACATAGCGCTTAATAAATGCCATCGTTATTAGTATTATTATTATTCTCTGGGCCTCAGTGACCTCATCTGTAAAATGGGGATGAAGACTGTGAGCCCCCCTTGGGACAACCCGATCACCTTGTAACCTCCTCAGCGCTTAGAACAGTGCTTTGCACATAATAAGCGCTTAATAAATGCCATCATATTAGTATTATTATTATTCTCTGGGCCTCAGTGACCTCATCTGGAAAATGGGGATGAAGACTGTGAGCCCCCCGGGGGACAACCTGATCACCTTGTAGCCCCCCAGCACTTAGAACAGTGCTTGGCACATAACTTGTACTTCCCACGCGCTTAGTCCAGTGCTCTGCACACAGTAAGCGCTCAATAAATACGATTGAATGAATGAATGAATAGTAAGCGCTTAACAAATGCCATCATTATTAATCATCAATCATCAATCGTATTTATTGAGCGCTTACTATGTGCAGAGCACTGTACTAAGCGCTTGAATTAATAGACACGTTTCCTTCCTCAACCAGCTTACCGTCTGCAGGGGGAGGCCGAAATCTCGTGACATGCAGAAAGACTGATTTGTGGTCAAATAATAATAATGGTATTTGTTAAGCGCTTACTATGTGCCAGGCTCTGTACTAAGCACAAGGTGGGGGGGAGGAGACAACAGATAGAGAAGCAGCGTGGCTTAGTGGAAAGAGCCCGGGCTTGAGAGTCAGAGGTCATGGGTTCAAATCCGGGCTCCGCCACTTGTCGGCTGGGTGACTTTGGGCAAGTCACTTCACTTCTCTGGGCCTCAGTTCCCTCATCTGGAAAATGGGGATGAAGACTGTGAGCCCCACCTCGGACAACCTGATCACCTTGTAATAATTATAATAATAATGATGGCATTTATTAAGCGCTTATTATTTGCAAAGCACTGTTCTAAGCGCTGGGGAGGTTACAAGGTGATCAGGTTGTCCCCACGGGGTCCTCACAGTCTTAATCCCCATTTTAATAATAAATAATAATAATAATAATGGCATTTATTAAGGGCTTACTATGTGCAAAGCACTGTTCAAAGCAGCAGGGTAGACACCAGGTGATCAGGTTGTCCCACGGGGGGCTCACAGTCCTCATCCCCATTTTACAGATCAGGTCATTGAGGCCCAGAGACGTGAAGTGACTTGCCCAAAGTCACCCAGCTGACAAGTGGCGGAGCCGGGATTCAAACCCATGACCTCTGAGTCCCAAGCCCGGGCTCTTTCCACTGACCCACACTGCTTATAATAGCAGTTGTTAAGCGCTTACTATGTGCTGACCAGTGTATCTTCCCCAGCGCTTAGAACTTGTAAGCACTTAACAAATACCATTATTATTATTATTATTATAGCAAATTATGTTGGACATAATCCCTGTCCCAGGTGGAGCTCACAGCCTTCATCCCCATTTAACAGATGAGGTCACTGAGGCCCAGAGAAGCAAAGGGACTTGCCCAAAGTCACACAGCAGACAAGTGGCTCAGTGGAAAGAGCCTGGGCTTTGGAGTCAGCGGTCATGGGTTCAGATCCCGGCTCCTCCACTTGTCAGCTGTGTGACCTTGGGTAAGTCACTTCACTTCTCTGGGCCTCAGTGACCTCATCTGGAAAATGGGGATGAAGACTGTGAGCCCCCCATGGGACAACCTGATCACCTTGTAACCTCCCCAGCGCTTAGAACAGTGCTTGGCACATAGTAAGCGCTTCACAAATACCATTATTATTATTATTATTATTATTATTATTATTACTGTTATTATTATTATTATTATTATTGTGACTCTGGGGCCCGGGCTCCACCCACTAGGCTACGATATTTCAGCTCCTCCAACCCGGAGGGTTTGAAAGGGCCTGACCTTGTTGGGTGAAGGTATGGTAGGGAAGCAGCGGAAAGAGCCCGGGCTTTGGAGTCAGAGGTCACGGGTTCGAATCCCGGCCCCGCCACTTGTCAGCTGGGTGACTTGGGGCAAGTCGCTTCACTTCTCTGGGCCTCATCTGGAAAATGGGGATGAAGACTGGGAGCCCCACGGGGGACAACCTGATCACCTTGTGTCCCCCCAGCGCTTAGGACAGTGCTTGGCACATAGTAAGCGCTTAACAACTACTATAATTATCTCATCTGTCAAATGGGGATGAAGACTGGGAGCCCCCCGGGGGACAACCTGATCACCTTTTGTCTCCCCAGCGCTTAGAACAGTGCTTAGCACATAGTAAGCGCTTAACAAATACTATAATTATCTCATCTGTCAAATGGGGATGAAGACTGGGAGCTCCCCGTGGGACAACCTGATCACCTTGTGTCTCCCCAGCACTTAGAACAGTGCTTGGCACATAGTAAGCGCTTAACAAATACTATTTCTGCCCTCTTCGGCTTTTAACTGGGGGTCAAGTGTCGATTGCTCTGCATCATCATCAATCGTATTTATGGAGCGCTTACTGTGTGCTCTGCACACAGTAAGCGCTCCATAAATACGATTGATGATGATGATGTCTTTATCAATCAATCAATCAATCGTATTTATTGAGCGCTTACTATGTGCAGAGCACTGTACTAAGCGCTTGGGAAGTACAAATTGGCAACATATTTATGGGGAGTGGACCAAATATTCCTGCTGTTTCTCCGGGGATTCCTGCTTGTCTTTCTCTTCTAGAGAAGCAGCGTGGCTCGGTGGAAAGAGCTCGGGCTTTGGAGTCAGAGGTCATGGGTTCGAATCCTGACTCCCCCAGAAGTCTGCTGTGTGACCTTGGGCAAGTCACTTCACTTCTCGGAGCCTCAGTTACCTCATCTGCAAAAATGGGGATTAAGACTGTAAGCCCCACGTGGGACGACTTGATCACATTGTATCCCCCCAGCGCTTAGAACGGTGCTTTGCACATAGTAAGCGCTTAATAAATGCCATTATTAATATTATTATTATTATTATTATTATTCTGGATAATGGCCAGCCTCATTGGAGCCTTTTCTCATTGGAGAAAATCGAGTATTTTCTGTAACCTCCTGGGCTGCCGGACTGATTTCTGGAAACTTGGTTCTGATCCCAGCTCGGCTGCAGGGTGACCTCGGGGGAGTCCCCTAACTCCTCTGGGCCTCAGTTACCTCATCTGTAAAATGGGGATCCATTTTGCCCCCTGTGGGACAGGGACTGTGTCCAGCCTGTCTCTACCCCAGCGTCTAGTACAGTGCGTGGAACATAGTAAAGCACTTAACAGAAGCAGCCATCAGTGGAAAGAGCCCTGGCTTGGGAGCCAGAGGTCATCATCATCATCGTCAATCGTATTTATTGAGCGCTTACTATGTGCAGAGCACTGTACTAAGCGCTTGAGAAGTACAAATTGGCAACATCTAGAGACAGGCCCTACCCAACAGTGGGCTCACAGTCTAAAAGGGGGAGACAAAACAAGACAAGAGGTCATGGGTTCTAATCCTGGCTCCTCCCCATGTCTGTTGTGTGACCTTAGGCAAGTCACTTCACTTCTCCGAGCCTCGGTTTCCTCATCTGTCAAATGGGGGCGAAGACTGGGAGCCCCACGTGGGACAACCTGATCCCCTTGCATCCGCCCCCAGCGCTTGGAACAGCGCTTCGCACATAGTAAGCACTTAATCAATCAATCGTATTTCTTGAGCGCTTACTGTGTGCAGAGCACTGTACTAAGCGCTTGGGAAGTACAAATTGGCAACATATAGAGACAGTCCCTACCCAACAGCGGGCTCACAGTCTAAAAGGGGGAGACAGAGAACAAAACCAAACATACTAACAAAATAAAATAAATAGAATAGATAGGGACAAGTACCTATGTACATAAGGGCTGTGGAGCTGAAAGAGGCATATCCACAAACCGCTAATGAGAGTCACATATTTTAATTTAGTTTTTTTTTAATTTAACCCCGTGTCTCATCGCCGCTATGGCCCCCAATTCTCTCGCCAGTCAGTGAATCTCCTCCCTGCCTCCATCCTCACACTCACGTTTCTCACGCAGACACCTGGGGAAAACCTTGACAAAGGCCTCATAACTATTAAAATAAAATGATCTTTAAAAGGGAAAGTAGCATTAAACGTTTCTGAGTTCTTCATCAGGGAGTGTGTCTTGGATTTTACTCCCTCCAGTCCAGCGCTCTGCACCTGGTAAGCACTCAGTGAATTCGACTGAATGATCACTGTCACGGAAAATCCTGATATCTGGATTTAGGTTATCCAGAGGTGAAGGAAATTTGAAAAGCGTGTGATTGAAAGTGAAGCTACCGGTGATTTTAGCTCAGAACGGAGTTCAGAGCTCCGAGGGGAAAGCACAATGACATACACTATCGTCATCATCATCAATCGTATTTATTGAGCGCTTACTATGTGCAGAGCACTGGACTAAGCGCTTGGGAAGTACAAATTGGCAACATCTAGGGACAGTCCCTACCCAACAGCGGGCTCACAGTCTAAAAGGGGGAGACGGAGAACAAAACCAAACATACTAACAAAATAAAATAGAATAGATAGGTACAAGTAAAATAAATAAATAAATAGAGTAATAAATATGTACAAACATGTACAATAAATAAATAAATAAATAAATAGAGTAAAAAAAATACGTCCAAACATGTATACATATATACAGGTGCTGTGGGGAAGGGAGGGAGGTAAGGTGGGGGGATGGAGAGGGGGACGAGGGGGAGTGGAAGGAAGGGGCTCAGTCTGGGAAGGCCTCCTGGAGGAGGTGAGCTCTCAGCAGGGCCTTGAATACACTAATAGAATAATTATGGTACTTGTTAAGCACTTACTATGAACCGAGCACTCTACTAATCTTTGGGGTGGACACAAGATAATCGGGTCTCAAATGGCTTAACAAATGCCATCATTATTATTATTATTATTATTATAATTATCTCATCTGTCAAATGGGGCTGAAGACTGGGAGCCCCACGGGGGACAGCCTGATCACCTTGTGTCTCCCCAGCGCTTAGAGCAGTGCTTGGCACATAGTAAGCGCTTAACAAATACCATCATTATCTCATCTGTCAAATGGGGATGTTAAGCGCTTAACAAATACCATGATGATGATGATGGGGTCACTTGGCCAGCGCTTCCCCTTCTTGGCTGAATTCCCCCCCCCCCCCCCAGCCCCCCAAAACGGAGGAAGGGATTTCTCCATTTTTCCATTATTTCTCCATTTCCCCAACTTGGGAGCCTGCTGGGACCTGGGGCTTTTATGTGCAAGGGAAGGCAGGTGTGAAGTGTTCAGAGGAGCAGCCCTTTGATGTGAACTTTGATGTGATGCCATGTGATGATTTGATCCCAGGACCCCCCAACCCCCCGGGGGGGGGCCCAGGAGGGAAGGGCAGAGGCGTCCACTCAACTCCCCGAGTGGGCTGCTAAATAAGATTCAAACGATGATATTTGTGCATTTATTGGCAACTTGTTAGGCGCTCCCTATGTGTCCAGCTGGCGAGAAGGTCATCATCATCATCAATCGTATTTATTGAGCGCTTACTATGTGCAGAGCACTGTACTAAGCGCTTGGGAAGTACAAATTGGCAACATCTAGAGACAGTCCCTACCCAACAGCGGGCTCACAGTCTAAAAGGGGGGGACAGAGAACAAAACCAAACGTACCAACAAAAGAAAATAAATAGAATAGATAGGTACAAGTAAAATAAATCAATAAATAGAGTAATAAATCTGTACAAACATATATACAGGTGCTGTGGGGAAGGGAAGGAGGTAAGATGGGGGGGATGGAGAGGGGGATGAGGGGGAGAGGAAGGAAGGGGCTCAGTCTGGGAAGGCCTACTTATTGGGCGCTTCCTGCGTGCAGCCGAGCCCACCGGGGCTCCCTGTCTTAATCCCCATTTTCCAGACAAGTGGAGGAGCGGGATTGGAACCCATGACCTTCCAAGTGGAGGAGCGGAATTAGAACCCGTGACCTTCTCGCGCTCCAAGGCCTGCCCCCCTATGCCATGCTGCTTCCCTGGAATCCGTCTTCTCCCTCCTCCTCCTCCATATATTAATATTAATACCATTGATTAATTGATTGATTTGGGGCAACTACTGCTCTGAAAAAAGGAAAGTCCCCATGCTTAGATACCTAGCATACGCATAGCCAGGAAACTGGGTTACCAAATTTTTGGTTGGGATAAACATTTCAAGCGCTTAGTACAGTGCTCCGCACACAGTAAGCGCTCAATAAATACGATTGATGATGATGCTGATGATTTAGAGGGGTGTGCTATCTATATTCAAGTCACTATGTATATATGTTCGTACATATTTATTACTCTACTTATTTATTTATTTTACTTGTACATATTTATTCTATTTATTTTATTTTGTTAATATGTTTTGTTTTGTTGTCTGTCTCCCCCTTCTAGACTGTGAGCCCGCTGTTGGGTAGGGACCGTCTCTATACGTTTCCAACTTGTACTTCCCAAGCGCTTAGTACAGTGCTTTGCACACAGTAAGCGCTCAATAAATACGATTGAATGAATGTATAATAATAATAATGATTGCAATTGTTAAGCACTTACGATGTGCAAGGCACTGTTCTAAGCGCTGGGGGGATACAGTGGGATCAAGTTGTCTCACGTGGGGCTCACAGGCTTAATCCTCATTTTACAGATGAGGGAACTGAGGCTCAGAGACGTTAAGTGACTTGCCCAAGGTCACACAGCAGACATGTGGCAGAGCTGGGATTCAAACCCATGACCTCTGACTCCAAAGCCCGGGCTCTTTCCACTGAGCCACGCTGCTTCTCACTAATAATGGCATTTATTAAGCACTTACTATGTGCAAAGCACTGTTCTAAGCACTGGGGAGGTTACAAGGTGATCAGGTTGTCCCACGGGGGGCTCACAGTCTTAATCCCCATTTGATCATCATATTATTTATTAATTTATTATTTATTGATGCACATTTATTAATTTATTATTTATTTACTGATATTATCGTATTTATCATTTGTTGCCAACTGGTACTTCCCAAGCGCTTAATACAGTGCTCTGCAGTCAATCGATCAATCGTATTTATTGAGCGCTTACTGTGTGCAGTAAGCACACAGTAAGCGCTCAATAAATACGATTGATCGATTGATTGATATTATTATATGATATAATAATAATAATGGCATTTATTAAGCGCTTACTATGTGCAAAGCACATAGTACAAGGGGAGGTTACAAGGTGATCAGGTTGTCCCACGGGGGGCTCACAGTCTTCATCCCCATTTTACGGATGAGGTAACCGAGGCCCAGAGAAGACAAGTGACTTGCCCCAAGCCACACAGCTGACAAGTGGTGGAGCCGGGATTTGAACCCATGACCTCCGACTCCAAAGCCCGGGCTCTTTGCCACTGAGCCACGCTGCTTCTCATCATGATATGATGATTATTCATTCTTTCATTCATTCATTCAATCGTATTTATTCATTCAATCATATTTATTGAGCGCCTACTGTGTGCAGAGCACTGGACTAAGCACTTGGGAAGTCCAAGTTGGCAACATCTAGAGACGGTCCCTACCCAACAACGGGCTCACAGTCTAGAAGGGGGAGACAGAGAACAAAACAAAACATATTAACAGAATAAAATAAATAGAATAAATATGTACAAGTAAACTAAATCAATCGAGTAATCATTCGATCGTATTTATTGAGCACTTACTGTGTGCAGAGCACTGGACTAAGCGCTTGGGAAGTCCAAGTTGGCAACATCTAGAGACGGTCCCTACCCAACGGCGGGCTCACAGGCAATAAGGGGAAGACAGAACAAAACAAAACATAGTAACAGAATAAAATAAATAGAATAAATATGTACAAGTAAAATCAATCAATCAGTCGTATTTATTGAGCGCTTACTGTGTGCAGAGCACTGTACTAAGCGCTTGGGAAGTCCAAGTTGGCAACATATAGAGACGGTCCCTACCCAACAGTGGGCTCACAGTCTAGAAGAGGGAGACAGAGACAAAACAAAACATAGTAAGAGAATAAAATAAATAGAATAAATATGTACAAGTAAAATCAAATCAATCAATCAATCGTATTTATTGAGCACTTACTGTGTGTAGAGCACTGTAATAAGCGCTTGGGAAGTACAAGTTGGCAACATCTAGAGACGGTCCCTACCCGACGGCGGGCTCACAGGCTAGAAGAGGGAGACAGAGAACAAAACATATTAACAGAATAAAATAAATAGAATAAATATGTACAAGTAAATAGAGTAATAAATCATTCAGTCATATTTATTGAGCACTTACTGTGTGCAGAGCACTGTACTAAGCGCTTGGGAAGTACATGTTGGCAACATATAGAGACGGTCATTCATTCATTCAGTTGTACTTATTGAGTGCTCACTGTGTGCAGAGCACTGTACTAAGCGCTTGGGAAGTACAAGTCGGCAACATCTAGAGACAGTCCCTACCCGACAGTGGGCTCACAGGCTAGAAGGGGGAGACAGAGAACAAAACGAAACATATTGACCAAATAAAATAAATAGAATAAATATGTACAAGTAAAATAAATCAATAAATAGAGTAATAAATCATTCAATCGTATTTATTGAGCGCTTACTGTGTGCAGAGCACTGTACTAAGCGCTTGGGAAGTCCAAGTCGGCAACATCTCGAGACGGTCCCTACCCAACAGCGGGCTCACAGTCTAGAAGGGGGAGACAGAGAACAAAACAAAACATATTGACCAAATAAAATAAATAGAATAAATATGTACAAATAAAATAAATAAATAAATAGAGTAATAAATATGTACAAACATATATACGTATATACAGGACATATATACATATATATCTTTTCCTCCCGTTCACTCTGCCTGGCCTCTGCATCGTCTGTGCATTTGAATCCGAGCCCGTTGTGGGCCGGGATTGTCCCCCTCTGTTGCCGACTTGTTCTTCCCAAGCGCTCAGTACAGTGCCGTAAGCGCTCAGTAAATACGATTGAATGAATCGGTGACCCCCGGACGTTTGATACCCGCCCCAGCCCCACAGCCCCTGTGTACATGGCTTTGCATTGTCTATTTATAAATGACTTATTTATCCGTGTTGTTCATTCAGTCGTATTTCTTGAGCGCTTTTTGTGTGCAGAGCACTGTACTGAGCGCTTGGAAAGTTCAGTTCGGCAGCACATGTCTGTCTCCCCCTCCAGACTGTAAGCTCATTACGGGCAGGGACCGTCTTTGTGAATTCTGTCGTATCGCCCTCTCCCAATAATAATAATAACAACGATGGCATTTGTTAAGCGCTTACTACGTGCAAAACACTGTCCTAAGCGCTGGGGGGGCTACAAGGTGATCAGGTTGGCCCACGTGGGGCTCACGGTCTTCACCCCCATTTTACAGATGAGGGAACTGAGGCTCAGAAAAGTTAATTTATTTTACTTCTACATAACTATTCTATTTATTTTATTTTGTTAATATGTTTTGTTTTGTTCTCCGTCTCCCCCTTCTAGACCGTGAGCCCGCTGTCGGGTAGGGACCGTCTCTAGGTGTTGCCAACTTGGATTTCCCAAGCGCTTAGTCCAGTGCTCTGCACACAGTAAGCGCTCAATAAATACGATTGATTGATTAAATTACTTGGCCAAAGTCACACAGCTGACAAGCGGCGAAGCTGGGATTCGAACCCGTGACCTCCGGACTCCCAAGCCCGGGCTCTTTCCACTGAGCCACGCTGCTTCTCTGCTGCTCCTAGGGGCTTAGTACAGTGCTCTGCACGTAGTAAGTACTCAATGAACAGTGCTTGGCACGTACTAAGCGCTTAACAGATACCATCATCATCATTATTATTATTATTATTAAATATTGATTGATTAATTATCCGTCTGCAGCCGAATGTGGGAATTTCCTGCCCTGAGGTGGGAGAGACCGAGATCCCCCCCGCCGAGGTGACACCGCTGAACTCTGACCCCTCTCACCAGCCCAGTGACCTTGGACAAGTCACTTCACTTCTCTGGGCCTCCATTGTCTCATCTGTAAAACGGGGTTCCAGACCTGTATATATGTATATATGTTTGTACATATTTATTACTCTATTTATTTTACTTGTACCTATCTATTCTATTTATTTTATTTTGTTAGTATGTTTGGTTTTGTTCTCCATCTCCCCCTTTTAGACTGGGAGCCCGCTGTTGGGTAGGGACTGTCTCTATATGTTGCCAACTTGGACTTCCCAAGCGCTTAGTACAGTGCTCCACACACAGTAAGCGCTCAATAAATACGATTGATGATGATGATGACCGCGAGCCCCATGTGGGACAGGGAAAGTGTCCGTGCTCATCTTCTAGACCGGGAGCCCGCCGTCGGGTAGGGACCGTCTCTATACGTTGCCGACTTGTACTTCCCAAGCGCTCAGTACAGTGCTCTGCACACAGTAAGCGCTCAATAAATACAATTGAATGAATGAATGAATTAGCTCGGATCTGTCCCAGTACTCAGCACAGTGGCTGGCAATAGGGTAAGCGCCTAACAAATGCCATGAAGAAAAAGAAAATATTAATAATGATGATGGCATTTGTTAAGTGCTTACTATAATAATAATAATAATAATAATGGTATTTGTTAAGCGCTTACTAAGTGCCAAGCACTGTTCTAAGCGCTTGGGAGGATACAAGGTGATCAGGTTGTCCCACGGGGGGCTCACAGTCTTCATCCCCATTTTTACAGATGAGGGAACTGAGGCCCAGAGAATAATAATAATAATGATGGCATTTATTAAGCGCTTACTATGTGCAAAGCACTGTACTAACCGCTGGGGAATTTACAAGGTGATCAGGCTGTCCCACGGGGGGCTCACAGTCTTCATCCCCATTTTTACAGATGAGATAACTGAGGCCCAGAGAAGTGAAGTGACTTGCCCAAAGTCACACAGCTGACAATTGGCGGAGCCGGGATTTGAACCCATGATGATGATGATGATGATGATGGCATTTGTTAAGCGCTTACTATGTGCCAAGCACGGTTCTAAGCGCTGGGGGGGATACAAGGTGATCAGGTTGGCCCACGGGAGGCTCACGGTCTTCATCCCCATTGTACAGATGAGGGAACTGAGTCTCAGAGAAGTGAAGTGACTTGCCCAGGGTCACACAGCAGACATGTGGCGGAGCCGGGATTCGAACCCATGACCTCCGACTCCAAAGCCCGCGCTCCTTCCATTGAGCCGTGAGAAAAGACAAGCTGGGGACGGGGTGGGGAGGGTCTCAAGCATCCCACCCCTGGCTCACCGCCTCCCTCTTTCCACTTCATTCACTTAATCATATTTATTGAGCAATTACTGTGTGCAGAACACTGTACTAAACGCTTGGAAAGTACAGTACAGCAACAAAGAGAGACAATCCCTGCTCACAGCGGGCTTACCGTCTTAACTTCTCTGGGCCTCAGCTGCCTCATCTGTAAAATGGGGATTGAGATGGTGAGCCCCAGGTGGGGCAACCTCACTCCCCTGTATCTACCCCACCACTTAGAGCAGTGCCTGGCACGTAGTAAACGCTTCCCAATCACTTAGTACAGTGCTCTGCACACCGTAAGCGTTCAATAAATATGATTGAATAAATATGATTGAATGAGTGATCTTCTAGACTGTGAGCCTGCTGTTGGGTAGGGACTGTCTCTATATGTTGCCAACTTGTACTTCCCAAGCGCTTAGTACAGTGCTCTGCACACAGTAGGCGCTCAATAAATATGATTGATTGATTGATTCTCTGGGCCTCAGTGACCTCAATAAATACAATTGAATGAATGAATGAATGAATGAATGGAGACCCCTCCTCCTTCCTGTAATAATAATGATAATAATGATGGCATTTATTAAGCGCTTACTATGTGCCAAGCACCGTTCTAAGCGCTGGGGAGGTTACAAGGTGATCAGGTTGTCCCACGCGGGGCTCACGGTCTTCATCCCCATTTTCCGGGCGAGGTCACCGAGGCCCAGAGAAGTGAAGTCCCACGGCAGACAGGTGGCGGAGCCGGGATTAGAACCCACGACTTTCTGACTGCCGGGCCTGGGCTCTAATAATAATAATAATGATGGCATTTATTAAGCGCTTACTATGTGCCAAGCACTGTTCTAAGCGCTGGGGAGGTTACAAGGTGATCGGGTTGTCCCACGGGGGCTCCCGGTCCCAGTCCCCATTTTCCAGATGAGGGAACTGAGGCCCAGAGAAGTGAAGTGACTCACCCAAAGTCACCCGGCTGCCAAGCGGCGGAGCCGGGATTCGAACCCATGACCTCTGACTCCCAAGCCCGGGCTCTTTCCACTGAGCCCCGCTGCTTCACAGTGGCTGTAGCCACTATGCCATGCTTCCTCCGCTCACGGTGAGCGCTCAATAAATCGGATTGATTGGCTAAGTGGGTCGTGGGTTCTAATCCCGGCTCCACCACTCATCAGCTGGGGGACTTTGGGCTAGTCGCTTCACTTCTCTGGGCCTCAGTTCCCTCATCTGGAAAATGGGGATTTAGACTGTGAGCCCCACGTGGGACAGCCTGATCACCTTGTATCTCCCCCGGCGCTTAGAACAGTGCTTGGCACGTAGTAAGTGCTTGACAAATACCATTATTATTATTATTCTCTGGACCTCAGTTCCCTCATCTGGAAAATGGGGATTTAGACTGTGGGCCCCCCGTGGGACAATCTGATCGCCTTGTATCTCCCCCAGCGCTTAGAACAGTGCTTGGCACATAGTAAGCGCTTGACAAATACCATTATTATTATTCTTCTCTGGGCCTCAGTTCCCTCATCTGGAAAATGGGGATTTAGACTGTGAGCCCCACGTGGGACAGCCTGATCACCTTGTATCTCCCCCAGCGCTTAGAACAGTGCTTGGCACATAGTAAGCGCTTGACAAACACCATTATTATTCTTCTTCTCTGGGCCTCAGTTCCCTCATCTGGAAAATGGGGACGAAGACCGTGACCCCCACATGGGGCGACCTGATGATCTTGTACCTACCCCGGCGCTTAGGACAGCGCTTGGCACATAGTAAGCGCTTAACAAATACCATCGCGATTATTCACCTCCTCCAGGAGGCCTTCCCAGACTGAGCCCCCTCCTTCCTCTCCCCCTCCACCCCCCCCCGCCTTACCTCCTTCCCCTCCCCACAGCACCTGGATATATGGATAGATGTTTGTATGTATTTTTTATTCTATTTATTTTATTTATACATGTTTATTCTATTTATTTTATTCTGTTAATATGTTTTGTTTTGTCGTCCGTCTCCCCCTTCTAGCCTGTGACCCCGTTGTGGGGTAGGGGACCGTCTCTACATGTCGCCGACTTGGACTTCCCAAGCGCTTAGAACAGCGCTTGGCACATAGTAAGCGCTTAACAAAGACCATCGTGACTATTCACCTCCTCCAAGAGGCCTTCCCAGACTGAGCCCCCTTTTTCCTCTCCTCATTCATTCATTCATTCATTCATTCAGTCGTATTTACTGAGCGCTTACTGTGTGCAGAGCACTGTACTAAGCGCTTGGGAAGTCCAAGTTGGCAACATATAGAGACGATCCTCCTCCCCACCCCCCCGCCCTACCTCCTTCCCCTCCCCACAGCACCTGGATATATGTTTGGACGGATTTATTACCCTATTTATAATAATAATGCTAATGATGATGGTACTTAAATGATGATTTATCTTACTCGTCCATAGTTACTACTCTATTTATTTTATTAATGATGTGCCTAGAGCTATCATTCTATTTATTCCGACGGTTTGGACACCCGTCCACATGTTTTGTTGTCCGTCTCCCCCTTCTAGACTGTGAGCCCCCTTTTAGACTCTCCCCCTTTTAGACTCTCCCCCTTTTAGACTGTGAGCCCACTGTTGGGTAGGGACTGTCTCTATATGTTGCCAATTTGTACTTCCCAAGCGCTTAGTACAGTGCTCTGCACATAGCGCTCAATAAATACGATTGATTGATTGATTGATTGACCGTCTCTGCTTGGACTTCCCAGGCGCTTAGTCCAGTGCTCTGCCCACAGGAAGCGCTCAATAAATACGATGGAATGAATGAATGGATGAATGAATGAGAATATTATTACTCTATTTATTTATTTATTTTACTTGTACATATCCTATTTATTTTATTTTGTTGGTATGTTTGGTTTTGTTCCCTGTCTCCCCCTTTTAGACTGTGAGCCCACTGTTGGGTAGGGACTGTCTCTATGTGTTGCCAGTTTGTACTTCCCAAGCGCTTAGTACAGTGCTCTGCACATAGTAAGCGCTCAATAAATACGATTGATGATGATGATGATGATGATGAGAAGGAGGGGTAAGATTTGGGGGAGCCTCCTGGAGCAGGAGGAAGAGCGTTTGGCCTGCGAAGAGTTACAGGCAGCCAAGACAACGCCTGATTGGGGGGGGCAGTAATCCAATCAATCAATCAATCAATCAGTCATATTTATTGAGCGCTTACTGTGTGCAGAGCACTGTACTAAGCGCTTGGGAAGTACAAGTTGGCAACATATAGAGACGGTCCCTACCCAACAGTCTAAAAGGGGGAGAACAAAACCAATCCAGGCGTAATAATAATAATAATGATGGCATTTATTAAGCGCTTACTATGTGCAAAGCACTGTCTAAGCGCTGGGGGGGATACAGGGTGATCAGGTTGTCCCACGTGGGGCTCCCAGCCTTCATCCCCATTTTCCAGATGAGGTCACTGAGGCGCAGAGAAGTGAAGCGACTTGCCTAAGGTCACACAGCAGACATGTGGCGGAGCCGGGATTTGAACCCACGACCTCTGACTCCAAAGCCCGGGCTCTTTCCGCCGAGCCACGCTGCTTCTCAAGCAGACGGAGACCGTGAGCCCCGCCTGGGACAACCCGATGACCTTGTATCCCCCCCAGCGCTTAGAACAGTGCTCGGCACATAGTAAGCGCTTAACAACTACCATTCCGACTTGTCCTTCCCAAGCGCTTAGTCCAGTGCTCTGCGCACAGTAGGCGCTCAATAAGTGCGATTGAATGAATGAATGAAAGCTGTGGAATTGGGCGTGGGCCTCTTGGCGGGTGGCGTAATGGATAGAGCATGAGCCTATACCGCATGAGTCTGTACTTCCCAAGCGCTTAGTACAGTGCTCCGCACACAGTAAGCGCTCAATAAATACGATTGAATGAATGAATGAATGAGTGAGAAGGTCGTGGGTTCTAATCCCGGCTCCACCACTTGTCTGCTGTGTGACCCTGGGCAAGTCACTTCACTTCTCTGGGCCTCAGTGACCTCACCTGGAAGATGGGGATGGAGACTTGGGAGCCCCCACCCGCCGTGGGGCAGGGACGGTGCCCAGCCCCATTTGCCTGTATCCACTCCAGCGCTCAGTACAGTGGCCGGCCCATGGTAAGCGCTTAACAAAGACCATCAGCGTGGCTCAGTGGAAAGAGCCCGGGCTTCGGAGTCAGAGGTCATGGGTTCTAATCCCGGCTCCGCCAATTGTCAGCTGGGTGACTTTGAGCGAGTCGCTTCACTTCTCTGGGCCTCAGTTCCCTCATCTGGAAAATGGGGATGAAGACTGGGAGCCCCCCGTGGGACAACCTGATCACCTTGTATTCATTCATTCATTCATTCATTCATTCATTCAATCGTATTTATTGAGCGCTTACTGTGTGCAGAGCACTGGAGTAAGCACTTGGGAGAGCACAAATCTGCTTGAGAAGCAGCGTGGCTCAGTGGAAAGAGCCCAGGCTTGGGAGTCAGAGGTCGTGGGTTCAAATCCCGGCTCTGCCAATTGTCAGCTGGGTGACTTTGGGCGAGTCACTTCACTTCTCTGGGCCTCAGTTCCCTCATCTGGAAAATGGGGATGAAGACTGGGAGCCACCCGTGGGACAACCTGATCACCTTGTAACCTCCCCAGCGCTTAGAACGGTGCTTTGCACATAGTAAGCGCTTAATAAATGCCATTATTACTATTACTATTACCTTGTATTCATTCATTCATTCAATCGTATTTATTCATTCATTCAGTCGTATTTATTGAGCGCTTACTGTGTGCAGAGCACTGGACTAAGCGCTTGGGAGAGCACAAATCTGCTTGAGAAGCAGCGTGGCTCAGTGGACAGAGCCCAGGCTTGGGAGTCCGAGGTTGTGGGTTCAAATTCCGGCTCCGCCACTTAGCTGGGTGACTTTGGGCAACTTCTCTGGGCCTCAGTTCCCTCATCTGGAAACTGGGGATGAAGACTGTGAGCCCCCCGTGGGACAACCTGATCACCTTCTGGCTCAGTGGAAAGAGCCCGGGCTTTGGAGTCAGAGGTCATGGGTTCAAATTCTGGCTCCGCCACTTCTCTGTGCCTCAGTTCCCTCATCTGGAAAATGGGGGTGAAGACTGGGAGCTCCCCGTGGGACAACCCGATCACCTTGTAACCCCCCCACATAGCTCACAGAGTAAGCGCTTAATACATGCCATCATTATTATTGTTATTATGAGAAGCAGCGTGGCCCAGTGGAAAGAGCCTGGGCTTTGGAGGCAGAGGTCATGGGTTCAAATTCCACCCTGCCACTTCTCTGGGCCTCAGTTCCCTCATCTGGAAAATGGGGGTGAAGACTGGGAGCTCCCCGTGGGACAACCCGATCACCTTGTAACCTCCCCACATAGCACACAGAGGAAGCGCTTAATAAATGCCATCATTATTATTGTTATTATGAGAATCAATCAATCGTATTTATTGAGCGCTTACTATGTGCAGAGCACTGTACTAAGCGCTTGGGAAGTACAAGTTGGCAACATATAGAGACACTCTCTACCCAACAATGGGCTCACAGTCTTAAAAGCAGTGTGGCTCAGTGGAAAGAGCCCGGGCTTTGGAGTCAGAGGTCCTGGGTTCCAATCCCGGCCCCGCCACTTCTCCGGGCCTCAGTTCCCTCATCCGGAAAATGGGGGTGAAGACTGTGAGCTCCCCATGGGACAACCCGATCACCTTGTAACCTCCCCACATAGCACACAGAGTAAGCGCTTAATAAATGCCATCATTATTATTATGAGAAGCAGCGTGGCTCAGTGGAAAGAGCCCGGACTTTGGAGTCAGAGGTCACGGGTTCCAATCCCGGCCCCGCCACTTCTCCGGGCCTCAGTTCCCTCATCCGGAAGATGGGGGTGAAGACTGTGAGCTCCCCATGGGACAACCCGATCACCTTGTAACCTCCCCACATAGCGCACAGAGTAAGCGCTTAATAAATGCCATCATTATTATTATGAGAAGCAGCGTGGCTCAGTGGAAAGAGCCCGGGCTTTGGAGTCAGAGGTCACGGGTTCCAATCCTGGCCCCGCCACTTCCCCGGGCCTCAGTTCCCTCGTCTGGAAAATGGGGGTGAAGACTGGGAGCTCCCCGTGGGACAACCCGATCACCTTGTAACCTCCCCACCTGGCGCACAGAGTAAGCGCTTAATAAATGCCATCATTATTATTATGAGAAGCAGTGTGGCTCAGTGGAAAGAGCCCGGGCTTTGGAGTCAGAGGTCCCGGGTTCCAATCCCGGCCCCGCCACTTCTCCGGGCCTCAGTTCCCTCATCCGGAAAATGGGGGTGAAGACTGGGAGCTCCACGTGGGACAACCCGATCACCTTGTAACCTCCCCACATAGCGCACAGAGTAAGCGCTCAATAAATGCCATCATTATTATTGTTATTATGAGAAGCAGCGTGGCTCAGTGGAAAGAGCCCGGGCTTTGGAGTCAGAGGTCACGGGTTCCAATCCTGGCCCCCGCCACTTCCCCGGGCCTCAGTTCCCTCGTCTGGAAAATGGGGGTGAAGACTGTGAGCTCCCCATGGGACAACCCGATCACCTTGTAACCTCCCCACCTGGCGCACAGAGTAAGCGCTTAATAAGTGCCATCATTATTATTATTATGAGAATCAGCCAATCAGTCGTATTTATTGAGCGCTTACTGTGTGCAGAGCACTGTACTAAGCGCTTGGGAAGTACAAGTTGGCAACATAGAGAGACGGTCCCTTACCCAACAGTGGGCTCACAGTCTAAAAAGCAGCGTGGCTCAGTGGAAAGCGCCCGGGCCTTGGAGTCAGAGGTCATGGGTTCCAATCCCGGCCCCGCCACTTCTCCGGGCCTCAGTTCCCTCATCTGGAAAATGGGGGTGAAGACTGGGAGCTCCCCGTGGGACAACCCGCTCACCTTGTAACCTCCCCACATAGCGCACAGAGTAAGCGCTTAATAAATGCCATCATTATTATTATTATGAGAAGCAGTGTGGCTCAGTGGAAAGAGCCCGGGCTTTGGAGTTAGAGGTCACGGGTTCCAATCCCGGCCCCGCCACTTCTCCGGGCCTCAGTTCCCTCATCCGGAAAATGGGGGTGAAGACTGGGAGCTCCACGTGGGACAACCTGATCACCTTGTAACTCCCCACATAGCGCACAGAGGAAGCGCTTAATAAATGCCATCATTATTATTGTTATGATGAGAAGCAGCTTGGCTCAGTGGAAAGAGCCCGGGCTTTGGAGTCAGAGGTCACGGGTTCCAATCCCGACCCCGCCACTTCTCCGGGCCTCAGTTCCCTTATCTGGAAAATGGGGGTGAAGGCTGGGAGCTCCCCGTGGGACAACCCGATCACCTTGTAACCTCCCCACCTGGCGCACAGAGTAAGCGCTTAATAAATGCCATCATTATTATTATTTTGAGAAGCAGCTTGGCTCAGTGGAAAGAGCCCGGGCTTTGGAGTCAGAGGTCATGGGTTCCAATCCCGGCCCCGCCACTTCTCCGGGCCTCAGTTCCCTCATCCGGAAAATGGGGGTGAAGGCTGGGAGCTCCCCGTGGGACAACCCGATCACCTTGTAACCTCCCCACCTAGCGCACAGAGGAAGCGCTCAATAAATGCCATCATTATTATTATGATGAGAAGCAGCGTGGCCCAGTGGAAAGAGCCCGGGCTTTGGAGTCAGAGGTCACGGGCTCCAATCCCAGTCGCACCACTTCTCCGGGCCTCAGTTCCCTTATCTGGAAAATGGGGGTGAAGACTGTGAGCTCCCCGTGGGACAACCCGATCACCTTGTGGCTCAGTGGAAAGAGCCCGGGCTTTGGGGTCAGAGGTCATGGGTTCCAATCCCGGCCCCTCCACTTCTCTGGGCCTCAGTTCCCTTATCCGGAAAATGGGGGTGAAGACTGTGAGCTCCCCGTGGGACAGCCCGATCACCTTGTAACCCCCCCACATAGCGCACAGAGTAAGTGCTCAATAAATGCCATCATTATTATTGTTATGATGAGAAGCAGCGTGGCTCAGTGGAAGGAGCCTGGGCTTTGGAGTCAGAGGTCATGGGTTCAAATTCCGCCCCGCCACTTCTCCGGGCCTCAGTTCCCTCATCCGGAAAATGGGGGTGAAGACTGGGAGCTCCCCATGGGACAACCCGATCACCTTGTAACCTCCCCACCTAGCGCACAGAGGAAGCGCTCAATAAATGCCATCATTATTATTGTTATGATGAGAAGAAGCATGGCCCAGTGGAAAGAGCCCGGGCTTTGGAGTCAGAGGTCCTGGGTTCCAATCCCGGCCCCGCCACTTCTCCGGGCCTCAGTTCCCTCATCCGGAAAATGGGGGTGAAGACTGGGAGCTCCCCGTGGGACAACCCCATCACCTTGTAACCTCCCCACATAGCGCACAGAGTAAGCGCTTAATAAATGCCATCATTATTATGATGAGAAGCAGCGTGGCTCAGTGGAAAGAGCCCGGGCTTTGGGGTCAGAGGTCATCCAGCCCCACCACTTCTCTGGGCCTCAGTTTCCTCAACCGGTCACCTCCCCCGCCCCGCTCTCATTAGTCGTCGGGTGGTGGGGATGAGCCCAGTTGGCCCCGGCTGGCCCTTTAAGAGCCGGGGGTCTCCAGACAATAGCCATTATCGCCTTAGCTTTGGAAGTGACCCCCGGCACGGCCACCGCCTTTCATCTCGGGGACAAGAGCGGTGGAGGATGGCCAATTTCCTGGCGGGGGGAGGGGAGGGGCCGGGCTTCGGCCCACCCACCCCCCGGCCCAGTTGGCCCCGGGGGCTTCCAGCAAGATGGCCCAGGCCCGGTGGGGGTCCAGCACAGTGTCCGGCCGGGGCCTCGGGGCTCCCCCCGCTCCCCCCATCGCCATCTAACCCTCCAGGCCCGGGAGCCACCGCGGAGGGGACCCGAGACAGGTCAGTCGCAAATAATAAGAATAAAAGTGGCGTTTATTAAGCGCTTCCTAAGGGCCGAGCACTGTCTGAGCGCCGGGGACGTTACAGGGCGATCAGGCTGGCCCATATGGGGCTCACACTCTCCATCCCCAGTTTCCAGATGAGGGAACTGAGGCCCGGAGACGAAGAACTGTGATAACGGTGGCATTTAGTAAGCGCTTACTACGTGTCGAGCACTTTTCTAAGCGCTGGGGAGGTTACAAGGTAATCAGGTTGGCCCACGGTGGGGGCTCACAGGCTTCATCCCCATTTTCCAGGTGAGGGAACTGAGGCCCAGAGACGAGGAATAATAGCGATGGCATGGACTGTGGGTAGGGACCGTCTCTAGATGTTGCCAACTTGGACTTCCCAAGCGCTTAGTCCAGTGCTCTGCACACAGTAAGCGCTCAATAAATACGATTGATTGATTGATTGATTAAGCGCTGACTACGTGCCGAGCACTGTTCTAAGCGCTGGGGAGGTTACAAGGTGATCAGGTTGGCCCTCGTGGGGCTCACAGTCTTCATCCCCATTTTCCAGGTGAGGGAACTGAGGCCCAGAGACGAAGAATAATAGCGATGGCTTTTATTAAGCGCTGACGAGGTGCCGAGCACTGTTCTAAGCGCTGGGGAGGTTACAGGGTGATCAGGGTGTCCCACGGTGGGGGCTCACAGGCTTCATCCCCATTTTCCAGGTGAGGGAACTGAGGCCCAGAGACGAGGAATAATAGCGATGGCTTTTAGTAAGCGCTGACTAGGTGCCGAGCACTGTTCTAAGCGCTGGGGAGGTTACAGGGTGATCAGGTTGGCCCACGGTGGGGGGCTCACAGGCTTCATCCCCATTTTACAGGTGAGGGAACTGAGGCCCAGAGAATAATAATAATGATAATGATGGCATTTATTAAGCGCTTACTATGTGCCAAGCACTGTTCTAAACGCTGGGGAGGTTACAAGGCGATCTGGTTGACCTACGGGGGGCTCACAGTCTTCATCCCCAGTTTCCAGAAGAGGGAACTGAGGCCCGGAGAATAATAATTATAATAATAATGGCATTTATTAAGCGCTTACTAGGTGCCAAGCACTGTTCTAAGCGCTGGGGAGGTTACAAGGTAATCAGGTTGTCCCACGGTTGGAGGGGGGGTGTTTACTGAGGCCCGGAGAATAATAGTAATAACGATGGCATTTATTAAGCGCTTACTATGTGCCGAGCACTGTTCTAAGCGCTGGGGAGGTTACAAGGCGATCAGGTTGGCCCACGGGGGGCTCACAGTCTCCACCCCCATTTTCCAGATGAGGAAACTGAGGCCCAGAGAAGTGGAGGGGTGGGATTTGAACCCATGACCTCTGACTCCCAAACCCGAGCTCTTTCCACTGAGCCACGCTGCTTATAACAATGATGATAATAATGGCATTTATTAAGCGCTTACTATGTGCCAAGCACTGTTCTAAGCGCTGGGGGGGGATGCAAGGCGATCAGGTTGTCCCACGGGGGGCTCACAGTCTTCATCCCCACTTTACAGATGAGGGAACTGAGGCCCGGGGAATAATAGTAATAATGATGGCATTTATTAAGCGCTTACTAGGTGCCAAGCACTGTTCTAAGCGCTGGGGAGGTTACAAGGCGATCAGGTTGTCCCACGGGGGGCTCACAGTCTCCATCCCCATTTTCCAGATGAGGGAACTGAGGCCCTGAGAATAATAATAATAATGATAATGATGATGGCATTTATTAAGCGCTTACTATGTGCCAAGCACTGTTCTAAGCGCTGGGGGGGGGGGATACAAGGTGATCAGGTTGTCCCACGGGGGGCTCACAGTCTTCATCCCCATTTTCCAGATAAGGGAACTGAGGCCCAGAGAAGAACAATAATGATGGCATTTGTTAAGCGCTTACTATGTGCAAAGCACTGTTCTAAGCGCCGGGGTGGTTGCCTGGGGCCCCGAGCCAGGTCAGTAATAACTAATAATAATAATAATAATAATATTCATTCATTCAATCGTATTTATTGAGCGCTTACTGTGTGTGGAGCACTGTACTAAGCGCTTGGGAAGTACAAGTTGGCGACATATAGAGATAATAGCATTTATTAAGCGCTTACTACGTGCCAAGCACTGTTCTAAGCGCTGGGGGGGATACAAGGTGATGAGGTTGTCCCTCAGGGGGCTCACAGTCTTCATCCCCATTTTCCAGATGAGGGAACTGAGGCCCAGAGAAGTGAAGTGACTTGCCCAAAGTCACCCAGCTAAGTGGCGGAGGCGGGATTGGAACCCACGACCTCCGACTCCCAAGCCCGGGCCCTTTCCACTGAGCCACGCTGCTTCTCTGGAGGGCGCTTAGCACAGTGCCCCGTGACCAGTGCGGCCCCATCGAAGAGGAAGGGGAGTCAGTGTTGGGTCTCTCGATGTTGCCAAGCGCTTAGTCCAGTGCTCTGCACACAGTAAGCGCTCAATAAATACGGTTGAATGAATGAATGAATATATGTCGTCGACTTGGACTTCCCAAGCGCTTATTACAGTGCTCTGCACACAGTAGGTGCTCAATAAATACGATTGAATGAATGAATGAATGAATGAATATATGTTGCCAACTTGTCCTTCCCAAGCGCTTAGTCCAGTGCTCTGCACACAGTAAGCGCTCAATAAATACGATTGAATGAATGAATCCATGAATATATGTTGCCAACTTGTACTTCCTAAGCGCTTAATACAGTGCTCTGCACACAGTAAGCACTCAATAAATGCGATTGAATGAATGAATGAATACATGTCACCGACGTGTACTTCCCAAGCGCTTAGTCCAGTGCTCTGCACACAGTAAGCGCTCAATAAATACGGTTGAATGAATGAATCCATGAATATATGTTGCCAACTGTACTTCCTAAGCGCTTAGTACAGTGGTCTGCACACAGTAAGCGCTCAATAAATACGGTTGAATGAATGAGTGAATATATGTCACCGACTTGTACTTCCCAAGCGCTTAGTCCAGTGCTCTGCACACAGTAAGCGCTCAATAAATACGGTTGAATGAATGAATGAATTTATGTCGTCGACTTGTACTTCCCAAGCGCTTATTACAGTGCTCTGCACACAGTAGGCGCTCAATAAATACGATTGAATGAATGAATGAATGAATGAATATATGTTGCCAACTTGTCCTTCCCAAGCGCTTAGTCCAGTGCTCTGCACACAGTAAGCGCTCAATAAATACGGTTGAATGAATGAATCCATGAATATATGTTGCCAACTTGTACTTCCTAAGCGCTTAATACAGTGCTCTGCACACAGTAAGCGCTCAATAAATACGATTGAATGAATGAATGACTATATGTCGCCGACTTGTCCTTCCCAAGCGCTTAGTCCAGTGCTCTGCACACAGTAAGCGCTCAATAAATACGGTTGAATGAATGAATCCATGAATATATGTTGCCAACTTGTACTTCCTAAGCGCTTAATACAGTGCTCTGCACACAGTAAGCGCTCAATAAATACGATTGAATGAATGAATGACTATATGTCGCCGACTTGTCCTTCCCAAGCGCTTAGTCCAGTGCTCTGCACACAGTAAGCGCTCAATAAATACGGTTGAATGAATGAATCCATGAATATATGTTGCCAACTTGTACTTCCTAAGCGCTTAGTACAGTGCTCTGCACACAGTAAGCGCTCAATAAATACAGCTGAATGAATGAATGAATATATGTCGTCGATTTGTACTTCCCAAGCGCTTAATCCAGTGCTCTGCACACAGTAAGCGCTCAATAAATACAATTGAATAAGTGAATGAATGAATGAATAGACTGTGAGCCCACTGTTGGGTAGGGACCGTCTCTATATGTTGCCAACTTGTCCTTCCCAAGCGCTTAGTACAGTGCTCTGCACACAGTAAGCTCTCAGTAAATACGATTGAATGAATCAATGAATGAATTTTTCTTCTAGACTGTGAGCCCGCTGTTGGGTAGGGACCGTTCTCTAGATGTGGCCAAGCGCTTAGTCCAGTGCTCTGCACACAATAAGCGCCCAATAAATACGATTGAATGAATGAATGAATAGAGTGTGAGCCCCTTGTTGGGTAGGGACCGTCTCTAGATGTGGCCAACTGCTTAGTCCAGTGCTCTGCACACAGTAAGCGCTCAAGAAATACGATTGAATGAATGAATGAATGAATATATGTTGCCGGCTTGTACTTCCTGAGCGCTTAGTCCAGTGGTCTGCACACAGTAAGCGCTCAATAAATACGATTGAATGAATCAACGAGTGAATTTTTCGTCTAGACTGTGAGCCCGCTGTCGGGTAGGGACCGTCTCTAGATGTGGCCGACTTGGACGTCCCAAGCGCTTAGTCCAGTGCTGTGCACACAGTAGGCGCTCAGTAAATACGACTGAATGAATGATTTTTCCAGGGGAGTCTCCCCCCTGGCAACTCCCTGTCCCGGCCAAGACACACAATGGCTCCTGCCGCCCTTTTTGGGCCCCTCCCCAATCTCCATGAATCCCCCGCCGTCCAGCCCATCCCCTTTGTCCCATCCTGAGGCCTCGCCCGGGAAGCCAGGACGCCTGGGGTCCTCCCTCCCCCCTGCTCCCAAGCGCTTAGTACAGTGCTCTGCACATAGTAAGCGCTCAATAAATACGATTGATGATGATGCTCCCTGTCAGCCTGTGCCACCCTTTCCCCCCCATAATAATAATGATAATAATAATAATAATGATGGTATTTGTTAAGCGCTTACTATGTGCAAAGCACTGTTCTAAGCGCTGGGGAGCTTACAAGGCGATCAGGTTGTCCCACGGGGGGCTCCCAGTCTTCATCCCCATTTTACAGGTGAGGGAACTGAGGCCCCGAGAATAATGATGGCATTTGTTAAGCGCTTACTACGTGCAAAGCACTGTTCTAAGCGCTGGGGAGGATACCAGGTCATCAGGTTGGCCCACGGGGGTCTCCCAGTCTTCATCCCCATTTTCCAGATGAGGGAACTGAGGCCCAGAGAAGTGAAGTGACTCGCCCAAAGTCACCCAGCTGACAGTTGGCGGAGCCGGGATTAGAACCCACGACCTCTGACTCCAAAGCCCGGGCTCTTTCCACCAAGCCACGCTGATTGATTGAGCGCTCACTGTGTGCAGAGCACTGGACTAAACGCCACGTGTCTGTCTGTTCATTCATTCATTCAGTTGTATTGAGCGCTTACTGTGTGCAGGGCACTGTACTAAACGCCACATGTCTGTTCATTCATTGATTCAATCGTATTTATTGAGCGCTTACTGTGTGCAGAGACTGTACTAAACGCCACATGTCTGTCTGTTGTTATATTGTACTTAGAACTCACGACCTCTGACTCCAAAGCCCGGGCTCTCCTCACTGAGCCAAGCTGATTTATTGAGCGCTTACTGTGTGCAGAGCACTGTACTAAACGCCACGTGTCTGTCTGTTATATTGTACTTGGAACTCACAACCTCTGACTCCAAAGCCCTAGCTCTTTCTACTGAGCCATGCTGATTTATTGAGCACTTACTGTGTGCAGAGACTGTACTAAACGCCACATATCTGTTCATTGATTGATTCAATCGTATTTATTGAGCGCTTACTGTGTGCAGGGCACTGGACTAAACGCCACGTGTCTGTTGTTATATTGTGCTTAGAACTCACGACCTCTGACTCCAAAGCCCGGGCTCTCCTCACTGAGCCAAGCTGATTTATTGAGCGCTTACCGTGTGCAGAGACTGTACTAAACGCCACATGTCTGTTGTTTTATTGTACTTAGAACTCACGACCTCTGACTCCAAAGCCCGGGCTCTTTCCACCGAGCCACGCTGATTTATTGAGCGCTTACTGTGAGCAGAGCACTGGACTAAACACCACATGTCTGTTCATTCATTCAGTCGTATTTATTGAGCGCTTACTGTGTGCAGAGCACTGTACTAAACGCCACGTGTCTGTCTGTTGTTATGTTGTACTTAGAACTCACGACCTCTGACTCCAAAGCCCGGGCTCTTTCCACTGAGCCAAGCTGATTGATTGAGCGCTCACTGTGTGCAGAGCACTGGACTAAACGCCACGTGTCTGTCTGTTCATTCATTCATTCAGTCGTATTTATTGAGCGCTTACTGTGTGCAGAGCACTGTACTAAACGTCACGTGTCTGTATATTGTGCTTAGAACTCACGATCTCT
The DNA here is from genome assembly GCF_015852505.1 of Tachyglossus aculeatus. Classification (NCBI taxonomy): domain Eukaryota; kingdom Metazoa; phylum Chordata; class Mammalia; order Monotremata; family Tachyglossidae; genus Tachyglossus; species Tachyglossus aculeatus. Next base: position 41,851,420 of record NC_052088.1, on the reverse strand, counting down.
GACTCCAAAGCCCAGGCTCTTCTCACTGAGCCAAGCTGATTTATTGAGCGCTTACTGTGTGCAGAGACTGTACTAAACGCCACGTGTCTGTCTGTTGTTATATTGTACTTAGAACTCACAACCTCTGACTCCAAAGCCCGGGCTCTTTCCACTGAGCCACGCTGATTTATTGAGCGCCTACTGTGTGCAGAGACTGTACTAAACGCCACATGTCTGTTCATTCATTGATTCAATCGTATTTATTGAGCGCTTACTGTGTGCAGAGACTGTACTAAACGCCACGCGTCTGTTGTTATATTGTACTTAGAACTCACAACATCTGACTCCAAAGCCTGTGCTCTTCTCACTGAGCCAAGCTGATTGATTGAGCGCTTACTGTGTGCAGAGCACTGTACTAAACGCCACGTGTCTGTCTGTTGTTATATTGTACTTAGAACTCACGACCGCTGATTTATTGGCTGGAAGGGAATCTCCTCTTCTCCCTAGCTCAGCCGGGCGGGCTCTGGTGGGGAACGTGGCCGTTTATTACCGTCTGGTCCTCTCCCAAGCGCTTAGTACAGTGCTCTGCACAGAGTAAGCGCTCAATAAATACGATTGATTGATTGATTGATTGAATGAATGAATGCTCTGGACGCAGGAAGCGCTCAATAGGTACAAATGCCTGGGAGGACTTGGGTGGACGGGTTCAGCTTTTGATGAGCTTCGCCACGGGCGGGGAACGTGGCCGTTTATTCCCATCCGGTCCTCTCCCAGGCGCTTAGTACAGTGCTCTGCACAGAGTAAGCGCTCAATAAATACGATTGATTGATTGAATGAATGCCCTGGACGCAGGAAGCGCTCAATAGGTACAAATGCCTGGTAGGACTCAGGTGGACAGCTTCTGCTTTTGATGAGCTTTGCCTTGGGCGGGGAACGTGGCCGTTTATTGCCATCCGGTCCTCTCCCAGGCGCTTAGTACAGTGCTCTGCACACAGTAAGTGCTCAGTAAATACGATTGAATGAATGAATGAATGTCCTGCACGCAGGAAGCGCTCAATAGGTACAAATGCCTGGGAGGACTCAGGTGGACGGGTTTGGCTTTCGATGAGCCTCGCCGCGGGCGGGGAACGTGGCTGTTTATTGCCGTCCGGTCCTCTCCCAAGCGCTTAGTACAGTGCTCTGCACACAGTAAGTGCTCAGTAAATACTATTGAATGAATGAATGAATGCCCTGCACGCAGGAAGCGCTCAATAGGTACAAATGCCTGGGAGGACTCAGGTGGACGGGTTTGGCTTTCGATGAGCCTCGCCGCGGGCGGGGAATGTGGCCGTTTATTGCCGTCCGGTCCTCTCCCAAGCGCTTAGTACAGTGCTCTGCACACAGTAAGTGCTCAGTAAATACGATTGAATGAATGAATGAATGTCCTGCACGCAGGAAGCGCTCAATAGGTACAAATGCCTGGGAGGACTCAGGTGGACAGGTTTGGCTTTCGATGAGCCTCGCCGCGGGCGGGGAACGTGGCCGTTTATTGCGTCCGGTCCTCTCCCAAGCGCTTAGTACAGTGCTCTGCACACAGTAAGTGCTCAGTAAATACGATTGAATGAATGAATGAATGCCCTGCACGCAGGAAGCGCTCAATAGGTACAAATGCCTGGGAGGACTCAGGTGGACGGGTTCTGCTTTCGATGAGCCTCGCCGTGGGCGGGGAACGTGGCCGTTTATTGCCGTCCAGTCCTCTCCCAAGCGCTTAGTACAGTGCTCTGCGCCGAGGAAGCGCTCAATAGATTAGGAGAAGCAGCGTGGCTCAGTGGAAAGAGCCCGGGCTTTGGAGTCAGAGGTTGTGGGTTCAAATTCCGGCTCCGCCAACTGTCAGCTGGGTGACTTTGGGCAAGTCACATCACTTCTCTGGGCCTCAGTTCCCTCATCTGGAAAATGGGGATGAGGACTGTGAATCCCCCTGTGAGACAACCTGATCACCTTGTCACCTCCCCAGCGCTTAGAACAGTGCTTTGCACATAGTAAGCGCTTAACAAATACCAGCTGTGTGACTTTGGGCAAGTCACTTAATGTCTGTGTGCTGCAATTCCCTCATCTGTAAAATGGGGATGAAGACTGTGAGCCCCCCCGTGGGACAACCTGTTCACCTCGTCAACTCCCCAGCGCTTAGAACAGTGCTTGGCACATAGTAAGCGCTTAACAAATGCCATTGTTATTATTATTATTATTATTCTCTGGGCCTCAGTTCCCTCACCTGTCAAACGGGGATGAAGATTGTGAGCCCCACGGGGGACAACCTGATCACCTTGTAACCTCCCCAGCGCTTAGAACAGTGCTTGGCACATAGTAAGCGCTTAACAAATGCCATCATTATTATTATTATTCTTCTCAGGGCCTCAGTTTCCTCACCTGTCAAATGGGGATGAAGACCGTGAGCCCCATGAGGGACAACCTGATCACCTTGTAACCTCCCTGGCGCTTAGAACAGTGCTTGGCACATAGTAAGCGCTTAACAAATGCCATTATTATTATTATTCTCTGGGCCTCAGTTCCCTCACCTGTCAAATGGGGATGAAGATTGTGAGCCCTCCAGGGGGACAACCTGATGACCTCGTCACCTCCCCAGCGCTTAGAGCAGTCTTGGCACATAGTAAGCGCTTAACAAATGCCATCATCATTATTCTTCTCTGGGCCTCAGTTCCCTCACCTGTCAAATGGGGATGAAGACTGTGAGCCCTCCAGGGGGACAACCTGATCACCTCGTAACCTCCCCAGCGCTTAGAACAGTGCTTGGCACATAGTAAGCGCTTAACAAATGCCATCATCATTATTCTTCTCAGGGCCTCAGTTCCCTCACCTGTCAAATGGGGATGAAGACTGTGAGCCCCCCGAGGGACAACCTGATCACCTTGTAACCTCCCTGGCGCTTAGAACAGTGCTTGGCACATAGTAAGCGCTCAACAAATGCCATTATTATTATTATTATTATTCTCAGGTCCTCAGTTCCCTCACCTGTCGAATGGGGATGAAGACTGTGAGCCCCCCATGGGCCAACCTGATGACCTCGTAACCTCCCCAGCGCTTAGAACAGTGCTTGGCACCTAGTAAGCGCTTAATAAATGCCATTATTACGATTATTAAGCGCCTGGGAGGACTCAGGTGGACAGGCTCCGTGAGTTTCGCCCCTCTCCCTGGCCTCCGAGTTCAAGGGAGGCACCTGAATCGGGTCAGCAATCACCCCCCCGGCTTAAAAGCGTTGCCTCTTTCCTCCGCCCCTCTTCCCTCCGCAGATCCCGGCAGCCTTTCCCGGTTTCGGCCCTCCCCGGAATGCCGTCGGGATCCCGGTAAGCGCTCACCACGTGCCGAGCGCCGGGCCGGAGAGAGCCCGCGCCCGTTTTCCCGACGAGGTAACCGAGGCCCAGGGAAGCGGGGCGACCCGCCCGACGTCACGCGGCGGGGCGGGGGGATTAATAATAATAATAATAATAATGGCATTTATTAAGCGCTTACTATGTTCTAAGCGCTGGGGAGGTTACAAGGCGATCAGGTTGTCCCACGTGGGGCGCACAGTCTTCATCCCCATTTTACAGATGAGGGAACTGAGGCCCAGAGAAGTGAAGTGACTTGCCCAAAGTCACCCAGCTGACAAGCGGCGGAGCTGGGATTCGAACCCAGGCCCTCTGGGGGTCGCGGCCCCCTCACCTAAGAATAAAGGTGGTATTTGTTAGGCGCTTACTGGGGGTCCAGCACTGTCCTGAGCGCCACCGGGGAGGGGATACGAGGTTGGGACCGTCTCTGTACGTCGCCGCCGTGCCCTTCCCGAGCGTTCAGTCCAGTGCTCGGCGCACGGTAAGCGCTCAATCATCAATCGTATTTATCAATACGATTAATAATAAATAAATCCGATTAATAAATACGGTCGGATGAATGGATCCCCATTTTCCAGATGAGGTGACCGAGGCCGAGGGAAGCGACTTGGCCAAATCAATCAATCAATCAATCGTATTTATTGAGCGCTTACTATGTGCAGAGCACTGTACTAAGCGCTTGGGAAGTACAAATTGGCATCACATAGAGACAGTCCCTACCCGACAGTGGGCTCACAGTCCAAAAGGGGGAGACAGAGAACAGAACCAAACATACCAACAAAATAAAATAAGTAGGATAGAAATGTACAAGTAAAATAAATAAATAAATAAATAAATAAACAGAGTAATAAATATGTACAACCATATATACATATATACAGGTGCTGTGGGGAGGGGAAGGCGGTAAGGCGGGGGGATGGAGAGGGGGACGAGGGGGAGAGGAAAGAAGGGGCTCAATCTGGGAAGGCCTCCTGGAGGAGGTGAGCTCTCAGCAGGGCCTTGAAGGGAGGAAGAGAGCTAGCTTGGCGGATGGGCAGAGGGAGGGCATTCCAGGCCCGGGGGATGACGTGGGCCGGGGGTCGATGGCGGGACAGGCGAGAGCGAGGTACAGTGAGGAGATTAGTGGTGGAGGAGCGGAGGGTGCGGGCTGGGCAGTAGAAGGAGAGAAGGGAGGTGAGGTAGGAGGGGGCGAGGTGATGGAGAGCCTTGAAGCCCAGGGTGAGGAGTTTCTGCCTGATGCGCAGATTGATCGGTAGCCATTGGAGGTTTTTGAGGAGGGGAGTGATATGTCCAGAGCGTTTCTGGACAAAGATAATCCGGGCAGCAGCATGAAGTATGGATTGAAGTGGAGAGAGACACGAGGATGGGAGATCAGAGAGAAGGCTAGTGCAGTAGTCCAGACGGGATAGGATGAGAGCTTGAATTAGCAGGGTAGCGGTTTGGATGGAGAGGAAAGAGCGGATCTTGGCAATGTTGCGGAGCTGAGACCGGCAGGTTTTGGTGACGGCTTGGATGTGAGGGGTGCTGCAGAGCGGCGGGGCCGGGATGTTTTTAATTTATTCATTCATTCATTCAATCGTATTTACTGAGCGCTTACTGTGTGCGGAGCACTGGACTAAGCGCTTGGGAAGGACAATTCGGCAACATTCATTCATTCAGTCGTATTTATTGAGCGCTTACTGTGTGCGGAGCACTGGACTAAGCGCTTGGGAAGTACAAGTTGGCAACATTCATTCATTCAATCGTATTGAGCGCTTACTGTGTGCGGAGCACTGGACTAAGTGCTTGGGAAGTACAAGTCGGCAACATTCATTCATTCAGTCGTATTTATTGAGCGCTTACTGTGTGCGGAGCACTGGACTAAGCGCTTGGGAAGTACAAGTCGGCAACATTCATTCATTCAATTGTATTGAGCGCTTACTGTGTGCGGAGCACTGGACTAAGCGCTTGGGAAGGACAAGTTGGCAACATTCATTCAGTCGTATTTATTGAGCACTTACTGTGTGTGTAGCACTGGATTAAGCGCTTGGGAAGTACAAGTCGGCAACATTCATTCATTCAATCGTATTTATTGAGCGCTTACTGTGTGCGGAGCACTGGACTAAGCGCTTGGGAAGTCCAAGTCGGCAACATCTAGAGACGGTCCCTACCCAACAGTGGGCTCACAGGCTAGAAGGGGGAGAATGGCATTTATTATTATTATTATTAATAATAATAATAATAATAGCATTTATTCATTCATTCATTCAATCGTATTTCTTGAGTGCTTACTGTGTGCAGAGCACTGTACTAAGCGCTTGGGAAGGACAAGTTGGCAACATCTAGAGACGGTCCCTACCCGACAGCGGGCTCACAGTCTAGAAGGGGGAGAATGGCATTTCTTATTAATAATAATAATAATAATAATAAGCATTCATTCATTCAGTTGTATTTATTGAGCACTTACTTTGTGCAGAGCACCGTACTAAGCGCATGGGAAGTCCAAGTTGGCAAAATCTAGAGACGGTCCCTACCCAACAGCGGGCTCACAGTCTAGAAGGGGGAGAATGGCATTTTTTATTAATATTAATAATAATAATAATAAGCATTCATTCATTCAGTTGTATTTATTGAGCACTTACTTTGTGCAGAGCACTGTACTAAGCACTTGGGAAGTAGAAGCTGGCAACATATAGAGACGGTCCCTACCCGACAGCGGGCTCACAGTCTAGAAGGGGGAGAATGGCATTTATTATTATTATTATTAATAATAATAATAGCATTTATTCATTCATTCATTCAATCATATTTCTTGAGCGCTTACTGTGTGTAGAGCACCGTACTAAGCGCTTGGGAAGTCCAAGTTGGCAACATCTAGAGACGGTCCCTACCCGACGGCGGGCTCACAGGCTAGAAGGGGGAGAATGGCATTTAATAATAATAATAATGATAGCATTTATTCATTCATTCAGTCATACTTATTGAGCACTTACTGTGTGCAGAGCACCATACTAAGCGCTTGGGAAGTCCAGGTTGGCAACATATAGAGACGGTCCCTACCCGACAGTGGGCTCACAGTCTAGAAATACGACTGAATGAATGAATGAATCCAGTTGGATTTATTGAGCACCTACTGTAGCGCTTAACAGATACCGTCGTCATCCCGTCTTTTTCCATATTTACTATTCTGTTTATTTTGATAAGGATGTGCATCTAGCTTTACTTTCATTCATTCAGTCGTATTTATTGAGCGCTTACTGTGTGCAGAGCACTGTACTAAGCGCTTGGGAAGTACAAGTTGGCTTTAATTCTGTTTATTCTGATGACTTGTCCAAATGTTTTGTCGTCTGTCTCCCCCCTTCTAGACGGCGAGCCCGCTGTCGGGTAGGGACCGTCTCTAGATGTCGCGGACTTGGGCTTCCCAAGCGCTTAGTACAGTGCTCTGCGCTCAAGAAATACGATTGAATGAATGAATCCAGTCGGATTTATTGAGCACCGACTGTAGCGCTTAACAGATACCGCCGTCATCCGTTCAGTCGGATTTACGGAGCCCCTACTGTAGCGCTTAACAGATACCACCGTCATCCATTCGGTCGGATTTATTGAGCACCTACTGTAGCGCTTAACAGATACCGCCGTCATCCGTTCGGTCGGATTTACGGAGCACCTACTGTAGCGCTTAACAGATAGCGCCGTCATCCGTTCGGCCGGATTTATTGAGCACCTACTGTAGCGCTTAACAGAAACCGCCATCATCCATTTGGTCGGATTTATTGAGCACCTACTGTAGTGCTTAACAGGTACCGCCATCATCCATTTGGCCAGATTTATTGAGCACCTACTGTAGCGCTCAACAGATAACGCCGTCATCCGTTCAGTCGGATTTATGGAGCCCCTACTGTAGCGCTTAACAGATCCCACCATCATCCATTCAGTCGGATTTACAGAGCCCCTACTGTAGCGCTTAACAGATACCACCGTCATCCATTCGGTCGGATTTATTGAGCACCTACTGTAGCGCTTCACAGATACCGCCGTCATCCGTTCAGTCGGATTTCTCGAGCCCCTACTGTAGCGCTTAACAGATACTGCCATCATCCATTTGGCCTGATTTATTGAGCCCCTACTGTAGCGCTTAACAGATACGGCCGTCATCCATTCGGTCGGGTTTATTGAGCACCTACTGTAGTGCTCAAGAGATACCGCCATCATCCGTTCAGTTAGATTTATTGAGCACCTACTGTAGCGCTTAACAGATACAGCCATCATCCGTTCGGTCGGATTTATTGAGCACCTACTGTAGCGCTTAACAGATACCGCCGTCATCTGAGAAGCCGCACTAGATAAGCAGCGTGGCTCAGTGGAAAGAGCCCGGGCTTTGGAGTTAGAGGTCATGGGTTCGAATCCCGGCTCCTCCACAAGTCTGTTGTGTGACCTTGGGAAAGTCACTTGACTTCTCTGAGCCTCAGTTCCCTCATCTGTAAAAATGGGGACGAAGACCGTGAGCCCCACGTGGGACAGCTTGACATCGCATCCCCCCCAGGGCTTAGAACAGTGCTTTGCACGTAGTAAGCGCTTAACAGATGCCATCATTATTATTATTATCCGTTCGGTCGGATTTATTGAGCCCCTACCGTAGCGCTCAACAGATACCTCCGTCATCCGTTCAGTCGGATTTCTGGAGCCCCTACTGTAGCGCTTAACAGATACTGCCGTCATCCATTCGGTTGGATTTATTGAGCACCTACCGTAGCGCTCAACAGATACCGCCGTCATCCGTTCAGTCGGATTTCTCGAGCCCCTACTGTAGCGCTTAACAGATACCGCCATCATCCATTCGGTCGGATTTATTGAGCACCTACTGTAGCGCTTAACAGATACCGCCGTCATCCGTTCAGTCGGATTTATAGAACTCCTACTGTAGCGCTTAACAGATACCACCGTCATCCGTTCAGTTGGATTTCTGGAGCCCCTACTGTAGCGCTTAACAGATACCGCCGTCATCCATTCGGCCGGATTTATTGAGCACTTACCGTAGCGCTTAACAGATACCACCATCATCCGTTCAGTCGGATTTATAGAACCCCTACTGTAGCACTTAACAGGTACCGCCGTCATCCATTCGGTTGGATTTATTGAGCACCTACTGTAGCGCTTAACAGATACCACCATCATCTGTTCAGTCGGATTTATGGAGCCCCTACCGTAGCGCTTAACAGATACCGCCATCATCCATTCGGTCGGATTTATTGAGCCCCTACTGTAGCGCTCAACAGATACCTCCATCATCCATTTGGTCGGATTTATTGAGCACCTACTGTAGCGCTTAACAGATCCCACCATAATCCGTTCAGTCGGATTTATTGAGCCCCTACTGTAGCGCTTAACAGATACCGCCATCATCCATTCGGTCGGATTTATTGAGCCCCTACTGTAGCGCTCAACAGATACCGCCATCATCCATTTGGTCGGATTTATTGAGCACCTACTGTAGCGCTTAACAGATCCCACCATAATCTGTTCAGTCGGATTTATTGAGCCCCTACTGTAGCGCTTAACAGATGCCACCGTCATCCATTCGGTCGGATTTATTGAGCCCCTGCTGTAGCGCTCAACAGATACCGCCGTCATCCGTTCGGCCCGATTTACTGAGCACCTACTGTAGCGCTTAACAGACACCGCCATCATCCATTCGGTCGGATTTATTGAGCACCTACTGTAGCGCTCAACAGATACCGCCGACATCCGTTCGGTCGGATTTATGGAGCACCTACCGTAGTGCTCAACAGAGACCGCCATCATCCATTCGGTCGGATTTATTGAGCACCCACCGTAGCGCTAACAGACACCGCCATCATCCATTCGGTCAGATTTATCGAGTGCCTACCGTAGCGCTCAACAGAGGCCGCCGTCATCCGTTCGGTCGGATTTATTGGGCGCTCTCGGCGGTCGGGAGGTGGGCCGCGCCCAGAGCCGGGCCCGGTCCGGGAGGGGGCGAGGAGGACGGCGCCGGTTGGCGTCCGGGCCCTGACCCTACCCTCCGCCCCCCCCCCCAGCAGGATGACCCCCCGCCAGCAGCTGGTCCACTCGGTGCTGAAGGAGCTGCAGGAGGCGGCGGAGTGCCCGGGCCCGGAGGGCCTGACCAGCGCGGCGCTGGAGGCGGAGCGGACCCTGTCGTCCTTCTCCCTGCCCGGCTGCCGGCGGGGCGGCCCGCTGGCCCGGGAGGTGGAGGTGGACGCGGCGGCCCGCAGCCTGTACCCGGAGGACGCCCCCCGCCACATGCTGCCCCTGGCCGGGCGCGGGCCGGGCAGCCGCCTGTTCGAGGCGGCCAGCCTGCTGCTGTGGGGCAGCCCCCGGCTGAGCCCCGAGCTGCGGGCCCGCACCGTGGTGGAGATGGTCGTGCACAAGCGCTACTACCTGCGGGGCATGATCGACTCCAAGGTGATGCTGCAGGCCGCCCGCTACTCCCTCTGCTCGGAGGAGTGCCCGGAGATGAGCGGCCTGGCCCCGGCCACGCTGGAGGCCATCTTCGACGTGGACGCCCAGGCCAGCTGCTTCCCGGGCAGCTTCAGCAACGTGTGGCACCTGTACGCGCTGGCCTCCGTGCTGCAGCGCAACATCTACTCCATCTACCCCATGCACAACCTGAAGATCCGGCCCTACTTCCACCGGCTCATCCGGCCCCGCCGCTGCGACCGCTGCCCGGCCACGCTGCACATCATGTGGGCCGGCCAGCTGCTGCCCGGCGGCCGGGCCTTCCGGCCCCAGTACTTCGCCGCCGTGGTGGGCCTGGAGGAGGTGGGACCCCCCGCGCCGCCCCCGCCCCGCGACCCCCTCCTGGCCTCCGCCCGGCGGCCCGGGGTCACCCGCAGCACCTTCTACCGCTGGAAGCGCCAGTCGCGGGAGCATCGGCAGCGGGCGGCCGCCCGCTTCGCGGCCAAGCGCTTCCTGCAGTCCTGCTTCCGCGACGGGCACGGGCTGCCCCTGCGGCGCTTCCGCCAGCTGTTCCCCGACATCTCCCGCTCCACCTACTACGCCTGGAAGCACGAGCTGCGGGGCGGCGGCGGGGGCGAGGCGGCACCACCGCCGCCGGCGCCGGGGGACCGCGAGGCGCCCGCCGCGCCCGCCGCCCTCTTCATGCAGGGCGCCAAGACCTACCTGCAGCGCTGCATCTCCATGAACGCCCTGGTGCCCTACCGCTGCTTCAAGCGCCGCTTCCCCGGCATCTCTCGCTCCACCTACTACAACTGGCGCCGCAAGGCCCTCGACGGCAACCCCGGCCCGCCGCCCCCGCCGCCCCCGCCGCCCCCGCCTCCGCCGCGGCCGCCCCCCCGGGCCGCCCCGCCGCGGGCCGGGCCCTCCCTGTCCGGCCGGCGGCGGCGGATGCGCCGGGCCGCCCGCGGCCTGGTCCAGCGGGGGCGGCTCCCCTTCTGCCGCTTCCGCCTGCGCTACCCGGCCCTGTCGCCCACCTCCTTCTGGCTCTGGAAGGGCCGGGCCCGGCCCCGGGGACCCCCCGCCGCCCCCGCCGCCGCCGCCGGCCCCCCGATTCCCGCGGCCCGTCCGGGCCCGGAGGGCCGCGTGTTCGTCCTGGACGTCATCGCCACGGCCCAGTTCAAGGCCCAGGCCAAGCTGTTCCTGCAGCGGCGCTTCGAATCCAAGACCTTCCCGTCCTACAAGGAGTTCAGGGCCTGCTTCCCCCTGACCGCCCGCTCCACCTACTACATGTGGAAGCGAGCCCTCCACGACGGCCTCTCCCTCGTGGACGCCTGAAGCCGGCGGGGCCGGTTGGGATCCGGGACCATCCGCCGGCTCCCCGAAGAGGAAGGGGATCTCCGGCTCGGAGCGGCCGGGTTGCCGGGAAGCCGGAATCGCGGCCTCCGGGAAGCGGCCCCTCCGCCCGGGGCGGGGGCGACGGTGGCCGAGGGCACCTCTCCGCCCCGGCCCCCCCCGCCGGGCGGGTGACGAGAGGGGACGTGTCCCCCTCGAAGCAATAAAGAGAGTTTTCTCCGGTGGCAGCAAGACCGTTGTCTTCATCCCTTTCCTTCCCCGACGCCCGGCGGAGCGGGAGGGATTCGGGGGAGACTCGGGGCCGGGCCCGGCTCTCCGACGATTCCGATTCTCCGAGGGTTTGGCCGGCACCGAGATCTCCATCCGCCGGTCCGAGTTGCCGGCTTGTCCTTCCCAAGCGCTCTGCAGTCGGTGAGCGCTCAGTAAATAACGGTGGAATGAATGAATCCGGCCGGTGACGGGTATCTATTGAGCGCTTACTGTGTGCGGAGCACTGTGCTAAGCGCTTGGGAAGGACAAGTCGGCGACTTGTCGGGAGCGTACGACGCAACCGAGTCGCTAGCTTGCCCACAGCGAGCTTACTGCCAGTCGGTCCTATTCGGTTGGTAGTTGTTGAGCGCTCGCTCTGGGCACTGCCCTAAGCGCTGGGGGGGGATACAAGGTGATCAGGTGGTCCCACGGGGGGGCTCACAGTCTTCATCCCCATTTTCCAGATGAGGGAACTGAGGCCCGGAGAAGCGAAGCGACCTGCCCAAAGTCACCCAGCTGCCGAGTGGCGGAGCCGGGACTCGAACCCGCGACCTCTGACTCCAAAGCCCGTGATCTTTCCGCTGAGCCACGCTGCTTCTCTAATAATGATGGCGTTCATTAAGCGCTTACTATGTGCTGAGCACTGTTCTAAGCGCTGGGGAGGTGACAAGGTGATCAGGTTGTCCCACGGCGGGGGGCTCACAGTCTTCATCCCCATTTTACAGATGGGGGAACTGAGGCCCGGAGAAGTGAAGCGACCCGCCCAAAGTCCCACAGCTGACAATTTGCAGAGAAGCAGTGGAAAGAGCCCGGGCTTTGGAGTCAGAGGTCATGGGTTCAAATCCCGGCTCCACCACGTCTGCTGGGTGACTTTGGGCAAGTCACTTCACTTCTCTGAGCCTCAGTTCTCTCATCTGTAAAATGGGGATGAAGACTGTGAACCCCACGTGGGACAACCTGATCGCCTTGTATCCCCCCAGCGCTTAGAACAGTGCTTGGCACATAGTAAGCGCTTAACAAATGCCATCATCGCTTAGAATGGTGCTTTGCACATAGTAAGCGCTTAACAAATGCCATCATTGTTATTATTATTATTATTATTATCATCATCATCAAGCACTTACTACGTGCCACACACTATTTTGGAAAGAGCCGGGGCCTGCGGGGCAGAAGGTCATGCGTTCTAATCCCGGCTCCGCCACTGGTCCGCTGGGAGACCGTGGGCGAGTCAATCAATCAATCAATCGTATTTATTGAGCGCTCACTGTGTGCAGAGCACTGTACTAAGCGCTTGGGAAGTCCAGGTTGGCAACATATAGAGACGGTCCCTACCCAACAGCGGGCTCACAGTCTAGAAGACTTCGCTTCTAGAAGTCGCTTCGCTTCTCTGCGCCTCAGTTTCCTCCTCTGTCAAATGGGGATTGAGACCGTGACCCCTACCAGGGGACGGGGACTAAGCATCCATGCCAGCGCTTAGTCCGGCGCCTGGCACGTAGTAAGCGCTTAACAGACGCCATCGTTAGTGTCATTGCTGTGAGCCCACTGTTGGGTAGGGACCGTCTCTATATGTTGCCAACTTGTACTTCCCAAGCGCTTAGTCCAGCGCTCTGCACACAGTAAGCGCTCAATAAATACGATTCATTGCTAGGGAGACTCAAGAATATAATAATAATAATAATGTTGGCATTTGTTAAGCGCTTACTATGTGCAAAGCACTGTTCTAAGCGCTTGGGGGGATGCAAAGTGATCAGGTTGTCCCACGTGGGGCTCACAGTCTTAATCCCCATTTTCCAGATGAGGGAACTGAGGCTCAGAGAAGTGACTTGCCCAAGGTTACACAGCAGACGTGGCAGAGATGGGATTCGAACCCATGACCTCTGACTCCAAAGCCCGGGCTCTTTCCACTGAGCCACGCTGCTTCTCCCAAAGAATATCCGTTTGGACACAGTCCCTGTCCCGCATGGGGCTCACCTTTCATTCATTCATTCATTCATTCATTCACTCAATCGTATTTATTGAGCGCTTACTGTGCGCAGAGCACTGTACTAAGCGCTTGGGAAGTCCAAGTTGGCAACGTATAGAGACGGTCCCTACCCGACAGCGGGCTCACGGTCCAGAATCACTCGGGAGAGCACAATACAACGATATAACAGACCCGTTCCCGTCCATCCGGAGCGCTTAAAGGCTTTTCAATCAATCAATCAATCAATCAATCAATCGTATTTATTGAGCGCTTACTGTGTGCAGAGCGCTGTACTAAGCGCTTGGGAAGTCCAAGTTGGCAACATCTAGAGACGGTCCCTACTTGACGGCGGGCTCACAGGCTAGAAGGGGGAGACGGAGAACAAAACCAAACATATTAACCAAATAAAAGAAATAGAGTAGATATGTACAAGTAAAATAAATCAATAAACAGAGTAATAAATCCGTCCAAACATATATCAATCAATCGTATTTATTGAGCACTTACTGTGTGCAGAGCACTGTACTAAGCGCTTGGGAAGTCCAAGTTGGCAACATCTAGAGACGGTCCCTACCCGACAGCGGGCTCACAGGCTAGAAGGTATACATATATACCTATACATATATACATATATACATATATACCTGTATATATGTATATATGGTTGTACATATTTATTACTCTATTTATTTATTTCACTTGTACATTTCTATCCTATTTATTTTATTTTGTTGGTATGTTTGGTTCTGTTCTCCGTCTCCCCCTTTTAGACTGTGAGCCCACTGTTGGGTAGGGACTGTCTCTATGTGTTGCCAATTTGTACTTCCCAAGCGCTTAGTCCAGTGCTCTGCACATAGTATGCGCTCAATAAATACGATTGATTGATTGATTGATTGATGGAAGGGGGAGACGGACAACAAGACAAAACATATTAACAAAATAAAATAAATAGATTTGTAGGAGGAAGAGTCACAGCCTCAAGGGCGCTTTTATCTTCCTCTCCCGGGCTGAAATCATACTTAATTACGGCATTTATGAAGGGCTCACTACCTGCTAAGCGCTGGGGTAGAGCTACCAGGACACCCCCATTTTACAGCTGAGGAAACTGAGGTCCGGGGAGGGTAGATGGGCCCAGAAATAGCACAGGCCCGAACCTGGCTCTGCTATCTTCCGGGCGTGTGCCTTTAATAATAGTCATAATAATAATAATAATTGTGGTATGGGTTAAGCGCTCTCATTCATTCATTCAATCGTATTTATTGAGCGCTTACTGTGGGCAGAGCACGGGACTAAGCGCTTGGGACAACATCTAGAGACGGTCCCTACCCCCACAGTCTAGAAGAATGTGCCGAGCACTGTACTAAACGCTGGAGTCGACGCGAGATCATCCGGTCGGACGCAGTCCTCGCCCCACCTGAGAACCAATATCGAGCCCCCATTTTGCCAGTGAGGAAACTGAGGCCCACTGTTGGGTAGGGACCGTCTCTTTATGTTGCCAACTTGGACTTCCCAAGCGCTTAGTACAGTGCTCGGCACACAGTAAGCGCTCAATAAATACGATTGATTGATTGTACTTCCCAAGCGCGTAGTACAGTGCTCTGCACACAGTAAGCGCTCAATAAATACGATTGATTGATTGATTGTACTTCCCAAGCACTTAGTACAGTGCTCTGCACACAGTAAGCGCTCAATAAATACGATTGATTGATTGATTGTACTTCCCAAGCGCTTAGTACAGTGCTCTGCACACGGTAAGCGCTCAATAAATACGATTGATTGATTGAGGCCCGGAGATGCGAATTGACTTGCCCACGGCCACACAGCAGACAAGTTGAGAAGCGGCGTGGCTCAACGGAAAGAGCCCGGGCTGGGGAGCCGGAGGTCGTGGGTTCGAATCCCGGCCCCACCAACTGTCGGCTGTGTGACCTTGGGCAAGTCTCTGTGCCTCAGTTACCTCGTCTGTAAAATGGGGATGAAGACTGTGATGTGGGACAACCTGATCCCCTCGCGTCCTCCCCAGTGCTTAGAACGGCGCTTTGCACATAATAATAATAATAATAATAATAATAATGGCATTTGTTAAGCGCTTACTATGTGCCAAGCACTGTTCTAAGCGCTGCGGGGGGATACAAGGTGATCAGGTTGTCCCGCGTGGGGCTCACAGTCATCACCCCCATTTTACAGATGAGGGAACTGAGGCTCCGAGAAGTTAAGTGACTTGTCCAAGGTCACACAGCAGACACGTGGCGGAGCCAGGGTTCGAACCCAGGACCTCTGACTCCAAAGCCCGGGCTCTTTCCACTGAGCCGTAATCGCTTAACAGTGCCATAATAATAATTATTATTCGTTCAATCGTATTTATTGAGCGCTTACTGCGTGCAGAGCACCGGACTAAGCGCTTGGGAAGGACAAGTCGGCAACATCTATTATCTGGGATTCAAATCCAGGTCCTCCAACTCCCAAGGCTGGGCTTTTTAATAATAATAAGAATAATAATAAGAATAATGGCATTTATTAAGCGCTTACTATGTGCAAAGCACTGTTCTAAGCGCTTTTTCCATCGTGCAGGTCCCATTCCCTTCCTTCCAGCCCTTTTTTTCCTTTCCTTCTCTCATTCCCCACCCCTCCTTTTCCACATCTTCCACGACTCCTTGCTGTAAGCGCTTTTTCCATCGTGCAGGTCACATTCCCTTCCTTCCAGCCCTTTTTTTTCCTTTCCTTCTCTCGTTCCCCGCTCCTCCTTTTCCACATTTTCCTCGACACTCCTTGCTGTAAGCGCTTTTTCCAACTTGCAGGTCACATTCCCTTCCTTCCAGCCCTTTTTTCCTTTCCTTCTCTCGTTCCCCGCCCCTCCTTTTCCACATCTTCCTCGACTCCTTGCTGTAAGCGCTTTTTCCATCGTGCAGGTCACATTCCCTTCCTTCCAGCCCTTTTTTTCCTTTCCTTCTCTCGTTCCCCGCTCCTCCTTTTCCACATTTTCCTCGACACTCCTTGCTGTAAGCGCTTTTTCCAACTTGCAGGTCACATTCCCTTCCTTCCAGCCCTTTTTTCCTTTCCTTCTCTCGTTCCCCGCCCCTCCTTTTCCACATCTTCCACGACTCCTTGCTGTAAGCGCTTTTTCCATCGTGCAGGTCACATTCCCTTCCTTCCAGCCCTTTTTTCCTTTCCTTCCCTTCTCTCGTTCCCCGCTCCTCCTTTTCCACATTTTCCTCGACACTCCTCGCTGTCTTCCAAATTCCGCTTTCCAGCCACCGTTATGCGCCACGATTTCTTCATCTCTACCATCTCGCGGACCCACTCAGTGCTCTGCACATCATCATCAATCGTATTTATTGAGCGCTTACTATGTGCAGAGCACTGTACTAAGCGCTTAAGCACACTATGTGTACTAAGCACATAGCGCCTAGCAAATACCATTATTATTATTATTTTTTTTATTATTATTCCCCTCCAGCCCTAGCCACATTTTGGCCGGATTGGAGAAGCGGTGTGGCCGAATGGAAAGAGCCCGGGCCTTGGGAGTCAGAAGACCCGGCTTCTGATCAATCAATCAATCAATCAATCGTATTTATTAAGCGCTTACTGTGTGCAGAGCACTGTACTAAGCGCTTGGGAAGTCCAAGTTGGCAACATCTAGAGCCCAACAGTGGGCTCACAGTCTAAAAAGGGGGAGACGGAGAACAAAACCGAAGCATACTAACAAAATAAAATAAATAGAATGGATCATCATCATCAATCATATTTATTGAGCGCTTACTGTGTGCAGAGCACTGGACTAAGCGCTTGGAAAGTCCAAGTTGGCAACATATACAGTCCCCACCCAACAGCGGGCTCACAGTCTAAAAGGGGGAGATGGAGAACAAAACCAAACATACTAACAAAATAAAAGAAATAGAATAGATAGGTACAAGTAAAATAAATTAATAAATAGAGTAATAAATATGTACAAACATATATACATATATACAGGTGCTGTGGGGAACGGAAGGAGGATGTGTACAAGTAAAATAAATAAATAGAGTAATAAATATGTACAAACATATATACATGTACGCAGGTGCTGTGGGGATCCCGTCCGCTGGGTGACCTCGGGTAAGCCGCTCGACTTCTCTGGGCCTCGCTTCCTTCATCCGTAAACTGGGCATTCAACCCCCTTTTTTATAACGAGATGCGTTAATCAATCATTTATCAAGCGCCGAGCAGAAGGTCGGGGGTTCTAATTCCAGCCCCGCCGCTTGTCCGCTGGGTGACCTTGGGGAAGACGCTTTGCTTCCCTGGGCCTCAGTCCGCTCACCTGTAAAATGGGAATGAAGACTGCGAGCCCTTTTGTTTCCGTTGTCTGTCTCCCCATTGTAAACTGTGAACCCGTTTTTGGGTAGGGACCATCTCTATATGTTGCCAACATGGACTTTCCAAGCGCTTAGTACAGTGCTCTGTACACAGTAAGCGCTCAATAAATACGATTGAATGAATGAATGAATGAATGAATGAATGAATGAATACTCCCTCCGTGGGACAGGGACTGCGTCCAACTTGCTTAACGTGGGGGCGACCCCCAAATCTCCGTCTCCGGCCCTGATCTCCCGCCTTCTCCGCAATCTCGCGTCTCCTCTTGCCTTCAAGACGGCTCTACTTGGATGCGCTTAGTACAGTGCTCTGCACATAGTAAGCGCTCAAGAAATACGATTGATGGTGATGATGATGATGATGCCCTCCCGTCACCTCAAGCTTAACGCGTCCAAAACAGAGCTCCTCATCTTCCTTCCCGAACCCTGTCCTCCCCCTGACTGTCCCATCACCGTAGACGGCATCATCATCATCGTCCTTCCCGTCTAACAAGCCCAAGGATAACCCCAGGGATATGGACGGATGGCTGTGGTCTTCTCTGAGCCTCAGTCACCTCATCTATAAAATGGGGATGAAGCCCCACGTGGGACGGGGCCTGTGTCCAACCCGATTACTTTATATCGACCTCAGCGCTCCGATCAGTGCCCGGCGCCTAGTAAGCGCTTAAATGCCTTCGTCGCTCTTATCATTGCTCTGAAAGCTCCTCATTCATTCATTCATTCATTCATTCATTCATTCATTCATTCATATTTATTGAGCGCTTACTGTGTGCAGAGCACTGGACTAAGCGCTTGGGAAGTCCTCCATTCCCATCATCAGTTACCCCCGCACCCTTCTGGCTTCTGGGGGCAGGTGTTCATTCATTCAATCGTATTTATACATTCATTCAATCAGTCGTATTTATTGAGCGCCTACTGTGTGCACAGCACTGTACTGAGCACTTGGGAAGGACAGGTCGGCAACATCTAGAGACGGTCCCGACCCGACAGCGGGCTCCCAGTCTAGAAGGGGGAGACAGACGACAAAACAAAGCACGCGGACGGGTATCGAGTCATGAGAATAAATAGAAATAAAGCTAGAGGCGCATCTTTAACAAAATAAATAGAACAGCATTCATTCATTCATTCAATCGTACTTACTGAGCGCTTCCTGTGTGCAGAGCACTGGACTAAGCGCTTGGGAAGTCCAAGTCGGCAACATCTAGAGACGGCCCCTACCCGACAGCGGGCTCACAGGCTAGAAGGGGGAGACGGACAACAAAACCAAACATATTAACAAAATAAAATAAATAGAATAAATATGTATAAATAAAATAGAGCAATAAATGCGTACAAACATATATCCATATATACAGGTGCGGTGGGGAGGGGAAGGAGGTAAGGCGGGGGGGGACGGGGAGGGGAAGGAGGGAGTAAATATGTACAAGTAAAATAAATAGAGGGTATTTTAAATAACACCTATTTTAAATAATAGGTGTTCCCAGAGGGGCAGAAGGTCAGATCCTCCCCTTCCCCCTGGCCCAAAGGGACGCCTTTGGAGAGAAGCAGCGTGGCTCAGTGGAGAGAGCCCGGGCTTTGGAGTCAGAGGTCACGGGTTCGAATCCCGGCTCCGCCACGTATCAGCTGGGCGACTTTGGGCGAGTGACTTCACTTCTCTGGGCCTCAGTTCCCTCATCTGGAAAATGAGGATAAAGACGGGGAGCCCCACGTGGGACAACCCGATCACCTTGTAACCTCCCCAGCGCTTAGAACGGTGCTTTGCACGTAGTAAGCGCTTAATAAATGCCAATTATATGTTGCCAATTTGTACTTCCCAAGCGCTTAGTCCAGTGCTCTGCACATAGGAAGCGCTCAATAAATACAATTGATTGATTATTATGAATAGTCCCCCTTCTAGACTGTGAGCCCACCGTTGGGTAGGGACCGTCTCTGTATGTTGCCAGCTTGTACTTCCCAAGCGCTTAGTCCAGTGCTCTGCACACAGTAAGCGCTCAATAAATACGATTGATTGATTGATAGTCCATCAGCAGGAGGCTGAGGTCAGTCCGATGTGGGTAGGTCAGCCATTGGCCTGGTTTCAGGGCTGGCAGTCCTTAGTACAGCTTATTAAGCGCTTAGTCCAGTGCTCTGCACACAGTAAGCGCTCAATAAATACGATTGATTGATTGATAGTCCATCAGCAGGAGGCTGAGGTCAGTCCGATGTGGGTAGGTCAGCCACTGGCCTGGTTTTAGGGCTGGCAGTCCTTAGTACAGCTTATTAAGCGCTTAGTCCAGTGTTCTGCACACAGTAAGCGCTCAATAAATACGATTGATTGATTGATTGATTGGCAGTCTGCTTTCGGCCTTGCTGGTCGTTGCCTTGCCCCACGTGGTGAGCAAGCATCTCTGCCAGGGAAGACGTCCGCGACGGCCTCCAGTTAATAATAATAATAATAATAATAATTGCACACTGTTCTAAGCGCTGGGGAGGTTCCAAGGTGATGGGGGGTAGGGACTGTCTCTATATGTCACCAATTTGTACTTCCCAAGCGCTTAGCACAGTGCCCTGCGCATAGAAAGCGCTCAGTAAATACGATTGATGATCAGGCTGTCCCACGGGGGGCTCACGGTCCTCATCCCCATTTGACAGATGAGGTCACAGAGAGGTTAAGTGGCTTGCCCAGAGTCGCACAGCTGACGACTGGTGGAGCCGGCTAGGAAGTGGGGGGTGGGCGGGGGGGGACACTGAGGCAGGAAGGAGGAGGAGGGACTGAGTCGCTAGCCCCCCGAGGCTGCCATGATTCAAGTACCGAGCCCTAGTGTGCTGCTGTGATCCACTGACCGCCCCCCGCTAGCCTCACCCTGTATATATGTATATATGTTTGTACATATTTATTACTCTATTTATTTATTTATTTTACTTGTACATATCTATTCTATTTATTTTGTTTTGTTAGTATGTTTGGTTTTGTTCTCCGTCTCCCCCCCCTTTAGACTGGGAGCCCACTGCTGGGTAGGAACCATCTCTATATGTTCCCAACTTGTACTTCCCAAGCGCTTAGTCCAGTGCTCTGCACACAGTAAGCGCTCAATAAATACGATTGATGATGATGATGATGGTCTGGGCATCCCGCTCCCCATCCGGGGTCCTGGGCATCACCTTGGGGCGAATACCAATCAATCCATCAATCGTATTTATTGAGCGCCTACTGTGTGCAGAGCACTGGACTAAGCGCTTGGGAGGCACCCCCCTGCCAGGGCTGCCCCACCGCCCGCTTCCCCTTGGGGAATTGATAGGAGAGCCCTGCCGGTTGCCATGGTAACGGATCTCCCCCCCCCCCCACTCCATCTCCATGGCAACGGCAGCCCGGGCCACAGAGTGATGGTGGTGAATGAAGCGGGCTCAATCCAGGAGGCCGCGGGTCGGCTCTCCCTGAAGAAAGGGTTTTCCAAAAAATAAAATAATAAAGCCCCCAGCTTGCCCCACCGAACTCTTTGGATACGCCGCCGACTTGTACTTCCCGAGCGCTTAGTCCAGTGCTCCGCGCACAGTGAGCGCTCAAGAAATACGACCGAATGAATGAATAAAGGGGTTGAATTTGAACCGTGGCGGGGCAGGGGGTCGGAGGGTCCCAGAGCCACGATACTCTTTCCCCTTTTAGACTGTGAGCCTACTGTTGGGTAGGGCCTGTCTCTGTATGTTGCCAATTTGTACTTCCCAAGCGCTTAGTACAGTGCTCTGCACGCAGTAAGTGCTCAATAAATACGACTGATGATGATGATGATGATGATGACTGTCTCTATATGTTGCCAATTTGTCCTTCCCAAGCGCTTAGTCCAGTGCTCTGCCCACAGTAAGTGCTCAATAAATACGACTGATGATGATGATGATGATGACTGTCTCTATATGTTGCCAATTTGTCCTTCCCAAGCGCTTAGTCCAGTGCTCTGCACACAGTAAGCACTCAATAAATACGATTGATTGATTGATTGATTGATTTTACTTGTACATTTCTATCCTATTTATTTTTTTTTGTTGGTATGTTTGGTTCTGTTCTCTGTCTCCCCCTTTTAGACTGTGAGCCCACTGTTGGGTAGGGACTGTCTCTATGTGTTGCCAATTTGTACTTCCCAAGCGCTTAGTACAGTGCTCTGCACATAGTAAGCGCTCAATAAATACGATTGATTGATTGATTGATTGACTGATTGATTAGGGACCGTCTCTATACGTTGCCAACTTGTCCTTCCCAAGCGCTTAGTCCAGTGCTCTGCACACAGTAAGCGCTCAATAAATACGATTGATTGATTGATTGATTAGGGACCGTCTCTATACGTTGCCAACTTGTCCTTCCCAAGCGCTTAGTCCAGTGCTCTGCACACAGTAAGCGCTCAGTAAATACGATTGATGATGATGACGATGATGACCGTCTCTAGATGTTGCCAACTTGTCCTTCCCAAGCGCTTAGTCCAGTGCTCTGCACACAGTAAGCGCTCAATAAATACGATTGATTGATTGATTGATTAGGGACCGTCTCTATACGTTGCCAACTTGTCCTTCCCAAGCACTTAATACTGTGCTCTGCACACAGTAAGCGCTCAATAAATACGATTGATTGATCGATTGATTAGGGACCGTCTCTATACGTTGCCAAATTGTCCTTCCCAAGCGCTTAGTCCAGTGCTCTGCACACAGTAAGTGCTCAATAAATACAATTGATTGATTGATTAGGGACCGTCTCTATACGTTGCCAACTTGTCCTTCCCAAGCGCTTAGTCCAGTGCTCCGCACACAGTAAGCGCTCAATAAATACGATTGATTGATTGATTGATTTCCCAAAAGGAGCCCAAGCCGGAAACCGATTCCCCCAAGGATGATCTCTATCGCTCTGCCTCCCACAGACCCGGATCCAAGCTCGCAATCCGAGTTCCGGGATGCAAGCTGAAGCTCCAGGGACAATGATAAAATAATAATAATAATAATAATAATAATAATAATAATAATTAATGGCATTAATTGTCAGCTGTGTGACTTTGAGCAAGTCACTTTCATTCATTCAATCATATTTATTGAGCGCTTACTGTGTGCAGAGCACTGGACTAAGCGCTTGGGAAGTACAATAATGATGGCATTTGTTAAGCGCTTACTAGGTGCCAAGCACTGTTCTAAGCGCTGGGGAGGTTACAAGGCGATCAGGTTGTCCCACGGGGGGCTCACAGGCTTCATCCCCATTGTACAGATGAGGGAACTGAGGCTCAGAGAAGTTAAGTGACTTGCCCAATGTCACACAGCAGGCATGTGGTGGAGGCGGGATTCGAACCCAAGTTGGCAACATATAGAGACGGTCCCTCCCCAACAGTGGACTCACGGTCTAGAAGACTTCACTTCTCTGGGCCTCAGTGACCTCATCTGTAAAATGGGGATGAAGACTGTGAGTCCCTCGTGGGACAACCTGATTGCCTTGTATCCACCCCAGCGCTTAGAACAGTGCTTTGCACATAGTAAGCGCTGAACAAATACCAACATTATTATTATTATTATTATTCTCTGGGCCTCAGTGACCTCATCTGTAAAATGGGGATGAAGACCGTGAGCCCCCCGTGGGACAACCTGATCCCCTTGTAACCTCCCCAGCGCTTAGAACAGTGCTTTGCACATAGTAAGCGCTTCCCAAATGCCATCATTATTATCATTACGTTGGGGCAGAGTGCTTTGCACATAGTAAGCGCTTAATACCAACATTATTATTATTCTGTGGGCCTCAGTGACCTCACCTGTAAAATGGGGATGAAGACCGGGACTCCCCCGTGGGCCAACCTGATCCCCTTGTAACCTCCCCAGCGCTTAGAACAGTGCTTGGCACGTAGTAAGCGCTTCCCAAATGCCATCACTATTATTATTATTACGTTGGGGCCGAGTCGCAAAAATCAGGGGGTCCCCAAAGGGGCGAAGAGCGCAGTGACTAATGGAGGGTGGTGAAGAGGCGTCTATTTAGTTGTATTAATTCCTGTTTGTTTGTTCTGATGTGTCCGCAGATCGATAATTCTATTTATTTATACACTGATGCCTGTTTACTTGTTTGGATGCGCGTCTCCCCCCCTGCTTCGAGACTGTCGTGGGCGGCGACTGCCCCTCTTTTGTTGCTGAAATGTAATTTCCAAGCGACTAATTTGAACACAAGCGCTTAGTCCAGTGCTCTGCACACAGTAAGCGCTCAATAAATACGACTGATGATGATGATGATGAGTCCGAGGTCCTGGGTTCAAATCCCGGCTCCGCCACTTGTCAGCTGGGTGACTTTGGGCCCAGTCACTTCACGTCTCTGGGCCTCAGTTGCCTCAACTGTTAAAAATGGGGTGAAGACTGGGAGCCCCAATACGACTGATGATGATGATGATGAGTCCGAGGTCCTGGGTTCAAATCCCGGCTCCGCCACTTGTCAGCTGGGTGACTTTGGGCCCAGTCACTTCACGTCTCTGGGCCTCAGTTGCCTCAACTGTTAAAAAATGGGGATGAAGACTGGGAGCCCCAATACGACTGATGATGATGATGATGATGAGTCCGAGGTCCTGGGTTCAAATCCCGGCTCCGCCACTTGTCAGCTGGGTGACTTTGGGCCCAGTCACTTCACGTCTCTGGGCCTCAGTTGCCTCAACTGTTAAAAATGGGGATGAAGACTGGGAGCCCCAGTACGACTGATGATGATGATGATGATGAGTCCGAGGTCCTGGGTTCAAATCCCGGCTCCGCCACTTGTCAGCTGGGTGACTTTGGGCCCAGTCACTTCACGTCTCTGGGCCTCAGTTGCCTCAACTGTTAAAAATGGGGTGAAGACTGGGAGCCCCAATACGACTGATGATGATGATGATGAGTCCGAGGTCATGGGTTCAAATGCCGGCTCCGCCACTTGTCAGCTGGGTGACTTTGGGCCCAGTCACTTCACGTCTCTGGGCCTCAGTTGCCTCAACTGTTAAAAATGGGGATGAAGACTGGGAGCCCCAGTACGACTGATGATGATGATGATGAGTCCGAGGTCATGGGTTCAAATCCCGGCTCCGCCACTTGTCAGCTGGGTGACTTTGGGCCCAGTCACTTCACGTCTCTGGGCCTCAGTTCCCTCAACTGTTAAAAATGGGGATGAAGACTGGGAGCCCCCCGTGGGACAACCTGATCATCTTAGAGTGGAAAGAGCCCGGGCCTTGGAGTCAGGGGTCGTGGGTTCGAATCCCGGCTCCGCCACGCCTGCCGTGTGACCTCGGGCAAGTCACTTGGCTCCGCGGAGCCTCAGTGACCTCATCTGGAAAATGGGGATGGTGACTCTGAGCCCCCCGCGGGACACACTGATCACCTTGTAACCTCCCCAGCGCTTAGAACGGTGCTTTGCACATAGTAGGCGCTTAATAAATGCCATTATTATTTTTAGTAGTAGTAGTAGAGTGCTCTGCACACAGTAAGCGCTTAACAAATGCCATTATTATTATTAGTAGTAGTAGTAGAGTGCTCTGCACACAGTAAGCGCTCAATAAATACGATGGAAGGATGAATAATGTAGGGAGGGGGAGTGACTAATGTAGCCCGGTGCAGGGAATAGGGCAGGCGGACGCCTGTTGTGAGCCCGTTGTTGGGTAGGGACCGTCTCTATATGTTGCCAACTTGTACTTCCCAAGCGCTTAGTACAGTGCTCCGCACACAGGAAGCGCTCAATAAATACGATTGATTGATTGTTGTGAGCCTGTTGTTGTGTAGGGACCGTCTCTATGTGTTGCCAACTTGTACTTCCCAAGCACTTAGTACAGTGCTCCGCACACAGTAAGCGCTCAATAAATACAATTGATTGATTGTTGTGAGCCCGTTGTTGGGTAGGGACCGTCTCTATATGTTGCCAACTTGTACTTCCCAAGCGCTTAGTGCAGTGCTCCGCACACCTGTAAGCGCCCAATAAATACGATTGATTGGTTGTTGTGAGCCCGTTGTTGGGTAGGGACCGTCTCTATATGTTGCCACCTTGTCCTTCCCAAGCGCTTAGTACAGTGCTGTGCACACAGGAAGCGCTCAATAAATACGATTGATTGATTGATTGTTGTGAGCCCGTTGCTGGGTAGGGACCGTCTCTGTATGTTGCCAACTTGGACTTCCCAAGCGCTTACTACAGTGCTCTGCACACAGTAAGTGCTCAATAAATACGATTGATTGTTGTGAGCCCGTTGTTGGGTAGGGACCGTCTCTATATGTTGCCAACTTGTACTTTCCAAGCGCTTAGTACAGTGCTCCACACACCCATAAGCACTCAATAAATACGACTGATTGATTGATTGTTGTGAGCCCGCTGTTGGGTAGGGACCGTCTCTATATGTTGCCAACTTGTCCTTCCCAAGCGCTTAGTACAGTGCTCCGCACACCCATAAGTGCTCAATAAATACGATTGTTGTGAGCCCGTTGTTGGATAGGGACCGTCTCTATATGCTGCCAACCTGTCCTTCCCAAGCGCTTAGCCCAGTGCTCCGCACACCCGTAAGCGCTCAATAAATACGGTTGAATGAACGAACTTGTACTTCCCAATCGCTCAGTCCAGTGCCCCGCGCCCAGGAAGCCCACTTCCACGCCATTATTACTATTAATAAGGAGCAAAAAAGGGGGCCTGGGCGCAGCACCTGATGAAAGCCCGACACGGAGGGGAGGATTTCTCCGACTTTATTGAAAGAATTTCCCGATTAGTAGAAAAAAAAAGAGCCGGCCTCCGCAAAGCCGATGGCCGTGTCGGCGGTAAGCGCATCCCCGGAGAGCGGCGTTTAACGAGGAGCGGGTTATTGCTGGGGGGGACGCCGGGAAGCTCAACCAAAATTCATCGCCAGGCACTTGGGAAGGGGGGGGAGGATTTCCTCTCCCGACGCGGGGAAGTGGGGAAATCCACCCGGAATGGGGAGGATCCGCCTGCCCGCCTCCAAGCCCGCGCTTCCCGACGGTGGCTCCGCCGGGCGACTGGATGCGGGGGGCCGGCGGAAAGTGGCCAGCGTGGCGATGGCCTCCGTCTCCCTTTGGCACCGGGCTGGCGTCTCCCCCAGCCCCGGCATCCCGCCGCCGAGCGGCCCCTTAGCTGGTGATCTGCACGGGGATTTGCCAGCAGAAGAGACGGCCGCCCTTGTCATCCTCCAGTTCCCACTGCACAACCAGCTTGATCTGCAGAGAGGACAGAGGGGTGGGGAAACCAATCCATCAATCAATCAATCAATCATCAATCAGTCAACCAGTCGTATTTATTGAGAGCACTGTACTGAGCGCTTGGGGAGTCCAAGTTGGCAACATCTAGAGACGGTCCCTGAGCGCTTACTGTGTGCCGAGCACTGTACTAACCGCTTGGGAAGTCCAAGTTGGCAACATCCCTACCCAACAGTGGGCTCACAGTCTAAAAGGGGGAGACGGAGAACAAAACCAAACATACTAACAAAATCAAAGAAATAGAATAGATATGTACAAGTAAGATAAATCAATAGAAATAAAATAAATAGAGTAATAAATATGTACAACCGTATATCCATATATACAGGTGCTGTGGGGAAGGGAAGGAGGTAAGGCGGGGGGGATGGAGGGGGAGAGGAAGGAGGGGGAGAGGAAGGAAGGGGCTCATCATCATCATCAATCGTATTTATTGAGCGCTTACTATGTGCAGAGCACTGGACTAAGCGCTTGGGAAGTCCAAATTGGCAACATCTAGAGACAGTCCCTACCCAACAGTGGGCTCACAGTCTCAAAGGGGGAGACGGAGAACAAAACCAAACATACTAACAAAATCAAATAAATAGAATAGATAGGTACAAGCAAAATAGAGTAATAAATATGTACCAGCGTATATCCATATATACAGGTGCTGTGGGGAAGGGAAGGAGGTAAGGCGGGGGGGATGGAGGGGGAGAGGAAGGAGGGGGCTCATCATCATCATCATCAATCGTATTTATTGAGCGCTTACTATGTGCAGAGCACTGGACTAAGCGCTTGGGAAGTACAAGTTGGCAACATCTAGAGACAGTCCCTACCCAACAGTGGGCTCACAGTCTCAAAGGGGGAGACGGAGAACAAAACCAAACACGCTAACAAAATAAAAGAAATAGAATAGATATGTACAAGTAAAATAAATAAATAGAGTAATAAATATGTACCAACATATATCCATATATACAGGTGCTGTGGGGAAGGGAAGGAGGGAAGGTGGGGGGGATGGAGGGGGAGAGGAAGGAGGGGGCTCATCATCATCATCAATCGTATTTATTGAGCGCTTACTATGTGCAGAGCACTGCACTAAGTGCTTGGGAAGTACAAATTGGCAACATCTAGAGACAGTCCCTACCCAACAGTGGGCTCACAGTCTAAAAGGGGGAGGCGGAGAACAAAATCAAACATACTAACAAAATAAAAGAAATAGAATAGATATGTACAAGTAAAATAAATAAACGAATAGAGTAATAAATATGTACCAACATATATCCATATATACAGGTGCTGTGGGGAAGGGAAGGAGGTAAGACGGGAGGGATGGAGAGGGGGACGAGGGGGAGAGGAAGGAGGGGGCTCAGTCTGGGAAGGCCTCCTGGATGTCATTAGGTCCGCTCACTCACATACTGACAGCTGTGTGACCTTGGGCCGGTCACTTCACTCACTCATTCATTCATTCATTCAATCGCATTTATTGAGCGCTTACTGCGTGCAGAGCACTGGACTAAGCGCTCGGGAAGTACCAGTCCCACTGTCGGGTAGGGACCGTCTCTCTATGTTGCCGACTTGGACTTCCCAAGCGCTTGGGACAGTGCTCTGCACGCAGTAAGCGCTCAATAAATACGATTGATTGATTGAGAAATTCGATTGAATGAGTGAATGAATACAAGTTGGGTACGATTGAATGAGTGAATGAATGAATGTGTTGCCGACTTGTACTTCCCAAGCGCTCAGTCCAGTGCTCTGCACACAGTAAGCGCTCAATAAATACGATTGATTGATTGATTGAGTGAATGAATACAAGTCGGCAACATCTAGAGACGGTCCCTACCCAACAGCGGGCTCACAGTCTAGGAGGGGGAGACAGACAACAAAACGAAACATATAAACCAAATAAAATAAATAGAATAAACAGGTACAAGTAAAATAAATAGAGTAGTAAACGTGTACAAACATATATATATTATCAGGTCAGAGAGGAAGCTGGCTGAATGGATGGCTGGCGGTTCATTCACTTCTCTGGGCCTCGGTGACCTCATCTGTCAAATGGGGATGAAGACTGGGAGCCCCCCGTGGGACAACCTGATCACCTTGTATCCTCCCCAGCGCTTAGAACAGTGCTTGGCACATAGTAAGCGCTTAACAAATGCAATTTATTATTATTATTATTATTATCTGGGCCTCAGTGACCTCATCTGTCAAATGGGGATGAAGACTAGGAGCCCCCTGTGGGACAACCTGATCACCTTGTATCCTCCCCAGCGCTCAGAACAGTGTTTTGCACATAGTAAGTGCTTAATAAATGCCATCATCATTATTATTATTATTCTCTGGGCCTCGGTGCCCTCATCTGTAAAATGGGGATGAAGACTGGGAGCCCCCATGGGACAACCTGATCCCCTTGTATTCATTCGATCATATTTATTTATTGAGCGCTTCCGCTTACTCACATACTGACAGCTGTGTGACCTCAGGCAAGTCACTTCATTCATTCAATCGTATTTATTGAGCGCTTACTATGTGCAGAGCACTGTACTAAGCGCTTGGGAAGTCCAAGTCGGCGACACATTGAGACGGTCCCTACCCAACAGCGGGCTCACAGTCTAGAAGGGGGAGACAAACGACAAAAGAAAACATATTAACAAAATAAGGACGGCCGGGCTGTGGATAAACTGGTTCTCCGTGGAATCTGGGAAGCCAATCAATCAATCGTATTTAATAATAATAATAATAATAACAATAACAATAATAATGGCATTTATTAAGCGCTTACTATGTGCAAAGCACTGTTCTAAGCGCTGGGGAGGTAACAAGGTAATCAGGTTGTCCCACGGGGGGCTCACAGTCAATCCCCATTTTACAGATGAGGCAACTGGGGCACAGAGAAGTTAAGTGACTTGCCCAAAGTCACACAGCTGACAATTGGCAGAGCCGGAATTTGAACCCATGACCTCTTTTATTTATTGAGCGCTTACTGTGTGCAGAGCACTGTACTAAGCGCTTGGGAAGTCCAAGTCGGCGACACATAGAGACGGTCCCTACCCGACGGCGGGCTCACAGTCTAGAAGGGGGAGATGGACAACAAAACAAAACATATTAACAAAATAAGGACCGCCGGGCTGCGGATAAACTGGTTCTCCGTGGAATCTGGGAAGCCAATCAATCAATCGCATTTATTTATTGAGCGCTTACTGTGTGCAGAGCACTGTACTAAGCGCTTGGGAAGTCCAAGTTGGCGACATAGAGAGACGGTTCCTACCCGACAGCGGGCTCACGGGCTAGAAGGGGGAGACGGACAACAAAACAAAACATATTCACAAAATAAGGACCGCCGGGCTGCGGATAAACTGGTTCTCCGTGGAATCTGGGAATCCAGGGACTGGCGACCATGGGGGAAGGGAGGAAAAGCGGGGATGGGGCCCCGTTTCGGGACGAGGCGTGCCCACGTCCGGGAAGGGTCGGAGCGGAGAGTCGCGCGGGGGATCGGCCCCGCCAACTCAAATACCATTTGATTCCCATCAGATATCATCAAATTCCCAGTGGTTTTCCGGCCCTCCTCCCAAGTGGCCACTTCAGCCTTCGGAATTAGCCAAGTCTGGGGGGGCCCGGAAGGCTGACCTCCTTGAAAACGGGCAAACGGGTCTCTCCCTCTCCCTCTGATTGGGCAACTTCCTCTCCTCAGGAGGCCACAGTGTGGCTTTAAGGGTCTATCTGTTGCCCACTTGAACTTCCCAAGCGCTTAGTACAGTGCTCTGCACACAGGAAGCGCTCAATAAATACGACGGAATGAATAAATCCAAGGAAGACGGGGGACTCCCCGCTCCGCCCCAAACCCGCCGGCTGCTCTTCCCCGTCCACGGCTCTTTCTTCTCAGCCTCTGCCCATAATATTCAATAATAATCGGCGAAGCGCTGAGCCCTGTACTAAGCGCTGGGGTACATACAAGATAATCAGGTTGGACATAGTACTCCCTGTCCCACATAAGAGTTCGCCGCCTTAATCCCCATTTCCCTACCTCCTTCCCCTCCCCACAGCACCTGTATATAATAATGATAATTGTACTTTCCAAGCGCTTAGTACAGTGCTCTGCACATAGTAAGCGCTCAATAAATACAATTGAATGAATAATAATAATAATAATGATGGCATTTATTAAGCGCTTCCTATGTGCAAAGCAACTGTTCTAAGCGCCGGGGAGATTACCAGGTTGTCCCACATGGGGCTCACAGTCTTAACCCCCATTTTCCAGATGAGGGAACTGAGGCTCAGAGAAGAGAAGTGACTTGCCCAAAGTCACCCAGCTGACTCTGAAGCGCTCAGTACAGTGCTCTGCACACAGTCAGCGCTCAATAAATACGATTGATTGATTGACAATTGGCGGAGCCGGGATTTGAACCCATGACCTCCGACTCCAAACCCCCGGCTCTTTCCACTGAGCCACGCTGCCTCTCTATACGTATATATGTTTGTACGTTTTTATTACTCTATTTTATTGGTACATATTTATTCTATTTATTTTATTTTGTTAATATGTTCTGTTTTCTTGTCTGTCTCCCCCTTCTAGACCGTGAGCCCGCTGTCGGGAAGGGACCGTCTCTGTGTGTTGCCGACTTGGACTTCCCAAGCGCTCAGTACAGTGCTCTGCACACGGTAGGCGCTCAATAAATACGATTGAATGAATGAATGAATGAATGAATGAGCCCGTCTTCTAGACCGTTGGGTAGGGACCGTCTCTATGTGTTGCCGACTTGGACTTCCCAAGCGCTCAGTACAGTGCTCTGCACACAGTAAGCGCTCAATAAATACGATTGAATGAATGAATGAATGAGCCCTTCTTCTAGACCCGTTGTTGGGTAGGGACCGTCTCTATATGTCACCGACTTGGACTTCCCAAGCGCTTACTACAGTGCTCTGCACACAGTAAGCGCTCAATAAATACGATTGAAGGAATGAAGGAATTTCCGGATGAGGGAACTGAGGTCCAGAGAAGCCAAGTGACTTGCCCAAGGTCACGCAGCGGACGGGGGGTGGAACCGGGATTAGAACCCAGGCCGTGCTCCTTCTCAAACCATTCCGGGAAGCAGCGTGGCTCAATGGAAAGAGCCCGGGGTTTGGAGTCAGAGGTCGTGGGTTCAAATCCTGGCTCCGCCGCTTGTCAGCTGGGTGACTTTGGGCAAGTCACTTCTCTGGGCCTCAGTTCCCTCATCTGTAAAATGGGGATGAAGACTGTGAGCCCCACGTGGGACAGCCTGATCACCTTGTATCTCCCCCAGCGCTTAGAACAGTGCTTGGCACATAGTAAGCGCTTAACAAATGCCCTTATTATCATTATTATTATTATTATTATTATTCCTCTTGCCTGGGCGCCATCCACACCCGCCCGCCCTTCAGAGCAGCGCCGCAGACACACTCCGTCCTTGAAGCCTTCCCAGATTAACCATCCTAACTCGTTTGGGTCAATCCTTCTTTAGGATTAAGCGCTTAGTACAGTGCTCTGCACCCAGTAAGCGCTCATAAATACGATTGATTGATTGATTAGGAATAATTTACTAGGAGGGGAGGAGGATTGGGGTTTCCGGCGCAGTTTTCTAGACTGTGAGCCCACTGTTGGGTAGGGACCGTCTCTCTATGTTGCCAACTTGGACTTTCCAAGCGCTTAGTACAGTGCTCTGCACCCAGTAAGCGTTCAATAAATACAATTGATTGATTGATTAGGAATAATTTACTGGGAGGGGAGGAGGATTGGGGTTTCCCGGCGCAGTTTTCTAGACTGTGAGCCCACTGTTGGGTAGGGACCGTCTCTCTATGTTGCCAACTTGGACTTCCCAAGCGCTTAGTACAGTGCCCTGCACCCAGTAAGCGCTCAATAAATACGATTGATTGATTGATTAGGAATAATTTACTGGGAGGGGAGGAGGATTGGGGTTTCCCGGCGCAGTTTTCTAGACTGTGAGCCCGCTGTTGGGTAGGGACCGTCTCTCTATGTTGCCAACTTGGACTTCCCAAGCGCTTAGTCCAGTGCCCTGCACACAGTAAGCGCTCAATAAATACGATATGTTTGTACATATTTATTTCTCTATTTATTTATTTATTTTGCTTGTACATATCTATTCTATTTATTTTACTTTCTTGTTATGTTCGGTTTCGCTCTCCGTCTCCCCCTTTTCGACTGTGAGCCCACTGTTGGGTAGGGACCGGCTCTCTATGTTGCCGACTTGGACTTCCCAAGCGCTCAGTACGGTGCTCTGCACCCAGTAGGCGCTCAATAAATACGATTGATTGATGGATTGATTGAGGAGGGGAGAGGGTATTGTATTCCAGGGCGGCGGATCCCTTTATTTTCCTCCTTAGCCTCAGGGCTGAAAGGTCAAAAGGACACCAGAGATAATTAACAGCAGGGGCCCATCAGCAAGAGGCCCCAGGCTAGTTCCAGGGGGAAGATCTTAAATCCTTCATTTCATTCATTCAGTCCTATTTATTGAGCGCCTACTGGGTGCAGGGCACTGTACTAAGCGCTTGGGAAGTCCAAGTTGGCAACCTACAGAGACGGTCCCTACCCGACGGCGGGCTCACAGTCTAGAAGGGGGAACAAAACCAAACAGATTAACAAAATAAAATACATAGAATAGATATCATCATCAGTCGTATTTATTGAGCGCTTACTGTGTGCAGAGCACTGGACTAAGCGCCTGGGAAGTACAAGTTGGCAACGTATATGTACAACAGATATGTACAAGTAAAATGCGGAGCACTGTACTAAGCGCTTATTTTTCCAGCAGAGCCTTGGCCCATTGGAAAGAGTCAATCATCGCATTCATTAAGTGCTTTCCGATCTGCCACTATAACAATCAATCAATCGTATTTATTGAGCGCTTACTGTGTGCAGAGCACTGTACTAAGCGCTTGGGAAGTACAAGTTGGCAACATACAGAGACGGTCCCTACCCAACAGTGGGCTCACAGTCTAAAAGGGGGAGACAGAGAACAAAACCAAACATACTAACAAAATAAAATAAATAGAATAGATATGTACAAGTAAAATAAATAGATAGATAGATAGATAGATAGATAGATAGATAGATAGAGTAATAAATATAACAGACACACCGGAGAAGCAGCATGGCTCAATGGGAAGAGCCCGGGCTTTGGAGTCATTCATTCATTCAATCGTATTTATTGAGTGCTTACTGTGTGCAGAGCACTGTACTAAGCGCTTGGGAAGTCCAAGTTGGCAACATCTAGAGACGGTCCCTACCCAACAGAGTCAGAGGTCACGGGTTCAAATCCCGGCTCTGCCACTTGTCAGCTGTGGGACTCTGGGCAAGTCACTTCACTCCTCTGCGCCTCAATGACCTCATCTGTCAAATGGGGATGAAGACTGTGAGCCCCGCGTGGGACAACCTGATCACCTTGTAACTTCTCCAGCGCTTAGAACAGTGCTTGGCATATAGTAAGCGCTTAACAAATGCCATCATTATTATTATTAGTATCTGACACTATAACAGACACATTGGAGAAGCAGCGTGGCTCAATGGAAACAGCCTGGGCTTTGGAGTCCGAGGTTATGGGTTCGAATCCCGGCTCCGCCACATCATCATCAATCGTATTTATTGAGTGCTTACTGTGTGCAGAGCACTGTACTAAGCACTTGGGAAGTACAAGTTGGCAACATATAGAGACAGTCCCTACCCAAAACTGTGCTCTGTGACCTTGTGTGACCTTGTCTGCTGTGTGACCTTGGGCAAGTCACTTAAGTTCTCTGAGCCTCAGTGACCTCATCTGTAAAATGGGGATGATAACTGTGAGCCCCCCGTGGGACAACCTGATCACCTTGTATCCCCCCCAGCACTTAGAACGGTGCTTTGCACATAGTAAGCGCTTAACAAATGCTATTATTATTATTATTATTATTATTATTATTATTATTATTATTATTATTAATGAGTCTCACTACCCCGGGGCTTAGAGCAGTGCTTGATATATAATTGATCAGTCAATCAATCAATCGTATTTATTGAGCGCTTACTGTGTGCAGAGCACTGGACTAAGCGCTTGGGAAGTCCAAGTTGGCAACATCTAGAGACAGTCCCTACCCAACAGCAGGCTCACAGTCTAGAAGGGGGAGACAGAGAACAAAACCAAACATACTAACAAAATAAAATAAATAGAATAGGTATGTACAAGTAAAATAAATAGAGTAATACATATGTACAATAGATGATGATGATGATGATTATGCTTAGAACAGTGCTTTGCACATAGTAAGTGCTTAACAAATGCTATTATTATTATTATTATGAGTCTCACTACCCCGGGGCTTAGAGCAGTGCCTGATATATAATTGATCAATCAATCAATCAATTGTATTTATTGAGCGCTTACTGTGTGCAGAGCACTGGACTAAGCGCTTGGGAAGTCCAAGTTGGCAACACCTAGAGACAGTCCCTACCCAACAGTGGGTTCACAGTCTAAAAGGGGGAGACAGAGAACAAAACCAAACATACTAACAACATAAAATGAATAGAATAGATAGGTACAGGTAAAATAAATAGAGTAATAAATATGTACAAGCATAGCGGGCTCACAGTCTAAAAGGGGGAGATGGAGAACAAAACCAAACATGCTAACAAAATAAAAGAAATAGAAAAGATAGGTACAGGTAAAATAGAGTAATAAATATGTACAGGCATAGCGGGCTCACAGTCTAAAAAGGGGAGACAGAGAACAAAACCAAACATGCTCACAAAATAAAAGAAATAGAATAGATAGGTACAGGTAAAATAGAGTAATAAATATGTACAAGCACAGCGGGCTCACAGTGTAAAAGGGGGAGGCAGAGAACAAAACCAAACATACTAACAACATAAAAGAAATAGAATAGATAGGTACAGGTAAAATAAATAGAGTAATAAATATGTACAAGCACAGCGGGCTCACAGTCTAAAAGGGGGAGACAGAGAACAAAACCAAACATACAAAATAAAATAAATTTTTCTTAGT
Source organism: Tachyglossus aculeatus (assembly GCF_015852505.1). NCBI lineage: Eukaryota > Metazoa > Chordata > Mammalia > Monotremata > Tachyglossidae > Tachyglossus > Tachyglossus aculeatus. Next base: position 41,815,566 of record NC_052088.1, on the reverse strand, counting down.
ACAGTGCTCTGCACATAGTAAGCGCTCAATAAATACGATTGATAATAAATAGAATAGATAGGTACAGGTAAAATAAATAGAGTAATAAATATGTACAAGCATAGCGGGCTCACAGTCTACAAGGGGGAGACAGAGAACAAAACCAAATGTGCTAACAAAATAAAAGGAATAGAATAGATAGGTACAAGTAAGATAAATAGAGTAATACATATGTACAAGCACAGCGGGCTCACAGTCTAAAAGGGGGAGACGGAGAACAAAACCATACTCACAAAATAAAACAAATAGAATAGATAGGTACAGGTCAAATAAATAGAGTAATAAATATGTACAAACATAGCGGGCTCACAGTCTAAAAGGGGGAGATGGAGAACAAAACCAAACATACTAACAACATAAAAGAAACAGAATAGATAGGTACAGGTCAAATAAATAGAGTACTAAATATGTACAAGCACAGCGGGCTCACAGTCTAAAAGGGGGAGACGGAGAACAAAACCGAACATACTCACAAAATAAAATAAATAGAATAGATGGGTACAGGTCAAATAAATAGAGTAATAAATATGTACAAGCATAGCGGGCTCACAGTCTAAAAGGGGGAGACGGAGAACAAAACCAAACATACTAACAACATAAAAGAAATAGAATAGATATGTACAGGTAAAATGTATAGAGTACTAAATATGTACAAGCATAGCGGGCTCACAGTCTAAAAGGGGGAGACAGAGAACAAAACCAAACATACTCACAAAATAAAAGAAATAGAATAGGTAGGTACAGGTAAAATGAATAGAGTAATAAATATGTACAAGCATAGCGGGCTCACAGTCTAAAAGGGGGAGACAGAGAACAAAACCAAACATACGAACAACATAAAATGAATAGATAGGTACAGGTAAAATAGAGTAATGAATATGTACAAGCATAGCGGGCTCACAGTCTAAAAGGGGGAGACAGAGCACAAAACCAAACATTCTAACAAAATAAGAGAAATAGAATAGATAGGTACAGGTCAAATAAATAGAGTACTAAATATGTACAAGCACAGCGGGCTCACAGTCTAAAAGGGGGAGACGGAGAACAAAACCAAACATACTAACAACATAAAAGAAATAGAATAGATAGGTACAGGTAAAATAGAGTAATAAATATGTACAAGCACAGTGGGCTCACAGTCTAAAAGGGGGAGACGGAGAACAAAACCAAACATACTAACAACATAAAAGAAATAGAATAGATAGGTACAGGTAAAATAGAGTAATAAATATGTACAGGCACAGCGGGCTCACAGTCTAAAAGGGGGAGACGGAGAACAAAACCAAACATACTAACAACATAAAAGAAATAGAATACATAGGTACAGGTAAAATAGAGTAATAAATATGTACAAGCACAGCGGGCTCACAGTCTAAAAGGGGGAGACGGAGAAGAAAACCAAATGTACTCACAAAATAAAATAAATTTTTTTTAGTACAGTGCTCTGCACATAGTAAGTGCTCAATAAATACGATTGATAATAAATAGAATAGATAGGTACAGGTAAAATAAATAGAGTAATAAATATGTACAAGTATAGCAGGCTCACAGTCTAAAACGGGGAGATGGAGAACAAAACCAAACATACTAACAACATAAAAGAAATAGAATAGATAGGTACAGGTAAAATAGAGTAATAAATATGTACAGGCACAGCGGGCTCACAGTCTAAAAGGGGGAGACAGAGAACAAAACCAAACATGCTCACAAAATAAAAGAAATAGAATAGATAGGTACAGGTCAAATAAATAGAGTACTAAATATGTACAAGCATAGCGGGCTCACAGTCTCAAAGGGGGAGACGGAGAACAAAACCAAACATACTAACAAAATAAAATGAATAGAATAGATATGTACAAGTAAAATAAATAGAGTACTAAATATGTACAAGCACAGCGGGCTCACAGTCTCAAAGGGGGAGACGGAGAACAAAACCAAACATACTCACAAAATAAAATAAATTTTTTTTAGTACAGTGCTCTGCACCTAGTAAGCGCTCAATAAATACGACTGATAATAAATAGAATAGATAGGTACAGGTCAAATAAATAGAGTAATAAATATGTATAATTGATGATGATGATGATGATGATGATGATGATGATTAATTTCCCCCCGAGTTCAGGCCTCTTCCCTCCCCCAGGGCCCCCCGGGGCAAGACTCACACTGGGATATTCGGTCTTGACGGGCAGCTTGTTGAGGTAGCTGTAGGTTTTGCTCCTCTCGATGGGGCAGCGGATGCCGCTCCTGCAGCCGTCGGGCTCGGGGATGGGGAAGGGCACCAGGACGCCAAACACCAGGCCGTGGACCACCGCCGTGCTGTTCTGAGACTGGGTGTCTGCAGGGCCCGCCGGCGGGCTCAGCCGGGGGAACGACAGGGCGGGCACCCCGGCTAGCCCCTGAGCCCGCTGTCGGGCAGGGACCGCCTCTCCATGTTGCCGGCTTGGACTTCCCAAGCGCTTAGTACAGTGCTCTGCACACGGGAAGCGCTCAATCGACACGAATGAATGTAGGTTGCCAACTTGGACTTCCCAAGCGCTTAGTACAGTGCTCCGCACACAGTAAGCGCTCAATAAATACGATTGACTGATTCTAGACTGTGAGCCTGCTGTCGGGCAGGGACCGCCTCTCGATGTTGCCAGCTTGGACTTCCCAAGCGCTTAGTACAGTGCTCTGCACACAGTAAGCGCTCAATTGATACGAATGAATATAGGTTGCCAACTTGGACTTCCCAAGCGCTTAGTACAGTGCTCTGCACACAATAAGCGCTCAGTCGATACGAATGAATGAATGAATGTGAGCCCACTGTTGGGTAGGGACTGTCTCTATGTGTTGCCAATTTGTACTTCCCAAGCGCTTAGTACAGTGCTCTGCACACGGGAAGCGCTCAGTCGACACGAATGAATGAATGGAGGTTGCCAACTTGGACTTCCCAAGCGCTTAGTACAGTGCTCTGCACACAGTAAGCGCTCAATAAATATGATTGATTGATTCTAGACTGTGAGCCCGCTGTCGGGGAGGGACCGTCTCTATGTGTTGCCGACTTGGACTTCCCAAGCGCTTAGTACAGTGCTCTGCACGCAGTAAGCGCTCAATTGATACGAATGAATATAGGTTGCCAACTTGGACTTCCCAAGTGCTTAGTACAGTGCTCCGCACACAGTAAGCGCTCAATAAATACGACTGATTGACTGATTGAGCCCGCTGTCGGGGAGGGACCGCCTCTCTCTGTTGCCAGCTTGGACTTCCCAAGCGCTTAGTACAGTGCTCTGCACACAGTAAGCGCTCAGTCGACACGAATGAATGAATGGAGGTTGCCAACTTGGACTTCCCAAGCGCTTAGTACAGTGCTCTGCACACAGTAAGCGCTCAATCAATACGACTGATTGATTGATTGATTCTAGACTGTGAGCCCACTGTTGGGGAGGGACCGCCTCTCTATGTTGCCAGCTTGGACTTCCCAAGCGCTTAGTCCAGTGCTCTGCACACAGTAAGCGCTCAATCGATACGAATGAATGAATACAGGTTGCCAGCTTGGACTTCCCAGGCGCTTAGTCCAGTGCTCTGCACACAGTAAGTGCTCAATAAATACGATTGATTGACTGATTGATTCTAGAATGTGAGCCCGCTGTTGGGTAGGGACCGTCTCTAGATGTTGCCAACTTGGACTTCCCAAGCGCTTAGTCCAGTGCTCTGCACACAGTAAGCGCTCAATCAATACGATTGATTGACTGATTGATTCTAGACTGTGAGCCCGCTGTCGGGGAGGGACCGCCTCTCTATGTTGCCAACTTGGACTTCCCAAGCGCTTAGTACGGTGCTCTGCACACAGTAAGCGCTCAGTCAATACGAATGAATGAATGAATGAATATAGGTTGCCAACTTGGACTTCCCAAGCGCTTAGTACAGTGCTCTGCACACGGTAAGCACTCAGTCGATACGAATGAATGAATGAATGTGAGCCCACTGTTGGGTAGGGACTGTCTCTATGTGTTGCCAACTTGTACTTCCCAAGCGCGTAGTACAGTGCTCTGCACACGGGAAGCGCTCAGTCGACACGAATGAATGAATGGAGGTTGCCAACTTGGACTTCCCAAGCGCTTAGTACAGTGCTCTGCACACAGTAAGCGCTCAATAAATATGATTGATTGATTCTAGACTGTGAGCCCGCTGTCGGGGAGGGACCGTCTCTATGTGTTGCCGACTTGGACTTCCCAAGCGCTTAGTACAGTGCTCTGCACGCAGTAAGCGCTCAATTGATACGAATGAATATAGGTTGCCAACTTGGACTTCCCAAGTGCTTAGTACAGTGCTCCGCACACAGTAAGCGCTCAATAAATACGACTGATTGACTGATTGAGCCCGCTGTCGGGGAGGGACCGCCTCTCTCTGTTGCCAGCTTGGACTTCCCAAGCGCTTAGTACAGTGCTCTGCACACAGTAAGCGCTCAGTCGACACGAATGAATGGAGGTTGCCAACTTGGACTTCCCAAGCGCTTAGTACAGTGCTCTGCACACAGTAAGCGCTCAATCAATACGACTGATTGATTGATTGATTCTAGACTGTGAGCCCACTGTTGGGGAGGGACCGCCTCTCTATGTTGCCAGCTTGGACTTCCCAAGCGCTTAGTCCAGTGCTCTGCACACAGTAAGCGCTCAATCGATACGAATGAATGAATACAGGTTGCCAGCTTGGACTTCCCAGGCGCTTAGTCCAGTGCTCTGCACACAGTAAGTGCTCAATAAATACGATTGATTGACTGATTGATTCTAGAATGTGAGCCCGCTGTTGGGTAGGGACCGTCTCTAGATGTTGCCAACTTGGACTTCCCAAGCGCTTAGTCCAGTGCTCTGCACACAGTAAGCGCTCAATCAATACGATTGATTGACTGATTGATTCTAGACTGTGAGCCCGCTGTCGGGGAGGGACCGCCTCTCTATGTTGCCAACTTGGACTTCCCAAGCGCTTAGTACGGTGCTCTGCACACAGTAAGCGCTCAGTCAATACGAATGAATGAATGAATGAATATAGGTTGCCAACTTGGACTTCCCAAGCGCTTAGTACAGTGCTCTGCACACAGTATGTGCTCAATAAATACAATGGATTGATTGATTGATTCTAGGCTGTGAGCCCGCTGTTGGGTAGGGACCGTCTCTCTATGTTGCCAACTTGGACTTCCCAAGCGCATAGTCCAGTGCTCTGCACACAGTAAGCGCTCAATAAATACGATTGATTGACTGATTGATTCTAGACTGTGAGCCCACTGTCGGGGAGGGACCGCCTCTCTCTGTTGCCAACTTGGACTTCCCAAGCGCTTAGTACAGTGCTCTGCACACAGTCAGCGCTCAATAAATACGACGGAATGAAGGAATGAATTTGTTAAGCGCTTTCGACGTGCCAGGCACTGTGCTAAGGAAATCGGGTTGGACACAGGCCTTGCCGCGTGGGGCTCACAGTCTTCATCAGAGCTTAGAACAGTGCTTTGCACATAGTAAGCGCTTAACAAATACCATCATTATTATTATTATTATTCTCTGGGCCTCAGTGACCTCATCTGGAAAATGGGGATTAAGATTGTGAGGCCCCCCATGCGACAACCTGATGACCTTGTAACCTCCCCAGCGCTTAGAACAGTGCCTGGCACATAGTAAGCGCTTGATACCATCATTATTATTATTCTCTGGGCCTCAGTGACCTCATCTGTAAAATGGGGATTAAAACTGTGAGCCCCCCCCGTGCGACAACCTGATCACCTTGTAACCTCCCCAGCGCTTAGAACGGTGCTTTGCACATAGTAAGCGCTTAACAAATACCATTATTATTATTATTATTATTATTATTATCCCCAATGTACAGATGAGGTCACTGAGGCACAGAGAAGTGATTTTGACACTCATCTACATGTTTTGTTGTCTGTCTCCCCCTTCTAGACTGCGAGCCCACTGTTGGGTAGGGACCGTCTCTCTATGTTGCCGACTTGTCCTTCTCAAGCGCTTAGTACAGTGCTCTGCACACAGTGAGCGCTCAATAAATACGATCGAATGAATGAATGAATGAAAAGTGAAGTGACTTGCTCGAGGCCAAACAGCAAAGTGGCAGAGCCGGGATTAGAACCCGGGACCTTCTGATTCTCTGGCCCGGGCTCTATAGAGAAGCAGTGTGGCTCAGTGGAAAGAGCCCGGGCTTTGGAGTCCGAGGTCGTGGGTTCAAATCCCGCCTCTGCCACTTGTCAGCTGGGTGACTTGTGGCTCAGTGGAAAGAGCCCGGGCTTTGGAGTCAGAGGTCATGGGTTCGAATCCCGGCTCCACCACAAGTCTGCTGTGTGACCTTGGGCAAGTCACTTAACTTCTCTGAGCCTCAGTTACCTCATCTGTAAAAATGGGGATTAAGACTGTGAGCCCCCTGTGGGACAACTTGATCACACTGTATCCCCCCCAGCGCTTACAACAGTGCTTGGCACATAGTAAGCGCTTAACAAATGCCATCATCATTATTATTATTATTCTCTGGGCCTCAGTTCCCTCACCTGTCAAATGGGGATGAAGACTGGGAGCCCCCGTGGGACAACCCGATCACCTTGTATCCTCCCCAGCGCTTAGAACCGTGCTTCGCACATAGTAAGCGCTTAACAAATGCCATTATTATTATTATTATTATTATAGTAATGTAACAAAAGCAGAAGGAAACAGGACTTCGAGAAGCTGGCAACGTTAACCAGTCGCTCATGACACTGAGGACGTGTATTGAAATCCTTCGGGAGAACCAGTAAGCTGGTCCCATATCGAGACTCCAAGTTAACTCATCTGTTCAAGAACTATTTTGATGGAGAAGGCAAAGTGCGAGTTATTATTATTATTATTATTATTATTATTATTATTATTATCATCATCATCTAGGTGGGTCCACCCCCCACGGGGCTGGAAGTCTCCAGGTCCTGACAAGAGCCAACCCAGGGGCTCTGGGAAGGGGCTGTGGGAAGTTTTCCAGGCTTCTCCGAGCCAGACCCGGGATCTCCAGGGTGTCCCTTACTGCTGGTGAACCCAGGGGCTCTGGGAAGGGGCTGTGGGGAGTTTTCCAGGCTTCTCCGAGCCAGAGCCGGGATCTCCGGGGCGTCCCTTACTGCTGGTGAATGCAGGGGCTCTGGGAAGGGGCTGTGGGGAGTTTTCCCTGCTTCTCCGAGCCAGAGCCGGGATCTCTGGGGCGTCCCTTACTGCTGGTGAACCCAGGGGCTCTGGGAAGGGGCTGTGGGGAGTTTTCCAGGTTTCTCCGAGCCAGACCCGGGATCTCCAGGGCGTCCCTTACAGCTGGTGAACCCAGGGGCTCTGGGAAGGGGCTGTGGGGAGTTTTCCAGGCTTCTCCGAGCCAGAGCCGGGATCTCCGGGGCGTCCCTTACTGCTGGTGAATCCAGGGGCTCTGGGAAGGGGATGTGGGGAGTTTTCCCCGCTTCTCCGAGCCAGACCCGGGATCTCCGGGGCGTCCCTTACGGCTGGTGAACCCGGGGGCTCCGGGAAGGGGCTGTGGGGAGTTTTTCCCGCTTCTCCGAGCCGTCCCTTACTGCTGGTGAACCCAGGGGCTCTGGGAAGGGGCTGTGGGGAGTTTTCCCTGCTTCTCCGAGCCAGAGCCGGGATCTCCGGGGCGTCCCTTACTGCTGGTGAACCCAGGGGCTCTGGGAAGGGGCTGTGGGGAGTTTTCCAGGCTTCTCCGAGCCAGACCCGGGATCTCCGGGGCGTCCCTTACTGCTGGTGAACCCAGGGGCTCTGGGAAGGGGCTGTGGGGAGTTTTCCAGGCTTCTCCGAGGCATATCCGGGATCTCCGGGGCGTCCCTTACTGCTGGTGAGCCCAGGGGCTCCGGGAAAGGGCTGTGGGGAGTTTTCCAGGCTTCTCCAAGCCAGACCCAGGATCTCCGGGGCGTCCCTTACTGCTGGTGAACCCAGGGGCTCTGGGAAGGGGCTGTGGGGAGTTTTCCAGGTTTCTCCGAGCCAGACCCGGGATCTCCGGGGCGTCCCTTACTGCTGGTGAACCCAGGGGCTCTGGGAAGGGGCTGTGGGGAGTTTTCCAGGCTTCTCCGAGCCAGAGCCGGGCTCTCCGGGGCGTCACTTACCGCTGGTGAAGGTGACGTTGACGCTGTAGGACTCCCCTTTGTGGAGCTGGCAGGGCTGCGTGGGGCAAGGACTCACGTTCACCTCCATCACCGTGCCCACGGTGGAGCCTGGGGAGGAAACCCGAGGGCGGAGAACGAGACCGTGAGCCCGCTGTCGGGTAGGGACCGGCTCTTGATGTCGCCAACTCGGGCTTCCCAAGCGCCCAGTACAGTGCTCTGCACACAGTAAGCGCTCAATAAATACGATTGATTGATTGATTGAGTGGCGGCCCCATCCCCGCTCAGTACGGTGCCCGGCTGCTTAACAGCGTGGCTCGGTGGAAAGAGCACAGGCTTTGGAGTCGGAGGTCATGGGTTCGAATCCCGGCTCCGCCGCCCGCCCGCTGTGTGACCTTGGGCAAGTCGCTTCGCTTCTCGGAGCCTCAGTCCCCTCATCTGTCAAATGGGGATGACGACTGGGAGCCCCACGCGGGACAACCTGATCGCCTTGTATCCCCCCCAGCGCTTAGAACGGTGCTTTGCACACAGTAAGCGCTTAACAGATGCTATTATTAACAAATACCTGTATATACGTATATGCGTTTGTACATATTTATTACTCTATTTATTTTACTTGTACATATCTATTCTATTTTGTTTGTTAGTATGTTTGGTTTTGTCCTCTGTCTCCCCCTTTTAGACTGTGAGCCCGCTGTTGGGTAGGGCCTGTCTCTAGATGTTGCCAATTTGGACTTCCCAAGCGCTTAGTCCAGTGCTCTGCACACAGGAAGCGCTCAATAAATGCGACTGATGATGATCCCCGGGCCCGGGCGGGACCTGAGTTTCGGGAGCGACGGGTCAGAGAGGCGCCCCGAAACAGACAGCAAGTTCCCCAGCCCCGCTCCTTTGGGCCTAACCTTCTCACCGACCTCCGTCACGTCTCTCTCATCGCCCACATCCCGCCTCTGGCCTGGACGCCCCTCCCTCCTCAAACCCGACTCCCCCCACCTTCAGAGCCTTATCGAGAGCTCCGACTAATCCCCCCTTTCCTCTTCTCCCACTCCCCCCTGCGTCGCCCTGACTCCCTCCCGGCCCCACACCACTTTCCATTCAGTCGTATTTATTGAGCGCTCACTGTGGGCAGGGCACTGTACTAAGCGCTTGGGAAGGACAAATTGGCAACATATAGAGACGGTCCCTACCCAACAGTGGGCTCACAGTCTAATAAATACGACGGAATGAATGTCCTCCCCCGGGCCTGGAATGCCCCCAATCCCTCTGCCCACCCGCCAAGCTAGCTCTCTTCCTCCCTTCAAGGCCCGACTGAGAGCTCACCTCCTCCAGGAGGCCTCCCCAGACTGAGCCCCTTCCTTCCTCTCCCCCTCGTCCCCCTCTCCGTCCCCCCGTCTTACCTCCTTCCCTTCCCCACAGCACCTGGATATATGGATATATGGTTGTACATATTTATTACTCTATTTATTTATTTATTTATTTTACTTGTACATTTCTATCCTACTTATTTTATTTTGTTGGTATGTTTGGTTCTGTTCTCTGTCTCCCCCTTTTAGACTGTGAGCCCACTGTTGGGTAGGGACTGTCTCTGTGTGATGCCAATTTGTACTTCCCAAGCGCTTAGTACAGTGCTCTGCACATAGTAAGCGCTCAATAAATACGATTGATTGATTGATTGATTGAAGTACAAGTCAAGCCCTAGTTACGTCGCGGCTGGAATACTGGGTCACCTCCTCTCCGGTCTCCAGTCTCACCACTACGGGCACGGGTGACTTTCCTGAACCACGGCTCGACACGCATCCCTCCAAACCCTCCGTTGGCTCCCCGCGCCTCTCCACGCCAAACAGAATCTCCTCCCCGTTGGCTTTAAGGCGCTCTCAATCAATCAATCAATCAATCAATCATATTTATTGAGCGCTCCCTATGTGCAGAGCACTGGACTAAGCGCTTGGGAAGTACAGATTGGCAACACACAGAGACGGTCCCTACCCAACAGCGGGCTCACAGTCTAAAAGGGGGAGACAGAGAACAGAACCAAACATACCAACAGAATAAAATAAATAGGATAGAAATGTACAAGTAAAATAAATAGAGTAATAAATATGTACAACCATATATCCATATATCCAGGTGCTGCGGGGAAGGGAAGGAGGTAAGATGGGGGGATGGAGAGGGGGACGAGGGGGAGAGGAAGGAAGGGGCTCTCCCCCATCTTCTCTCCATTTTAGACATTAAGCTCGTTTTAGGCGGGGAACGTGTCGACCAACTCTGGTATATTGTGCTCTCCCAAGCGCTCTGCACAGCACTCTGCACACAGTAAGTGTTCAAAAGATTGATGAAGTTTACTCGTAAGCAGTTCCCTTCTCCGTTACCTCCCGGCTTGCTGCTTTCATTTCTCCCAAATGCATTTCACCGTTCATCCCTCCACCTCCGCCGCCTTGCTCAGGCTGTTTCCCCGGCTGGAAATTCCCTCCCCGGCTCTGACAGGACGCAACTTTCCTCATATCCAAACTCTTACTGAAGACACAATCTCCTCCAAGGGGCTTTCCCCGACTAAGCCCCCCTTTTTCCTCTTCTCCCACTTTCCGTGTCGCCCCGTCTTGCTCGCTTTACTCACCTCCTCTCCCAGCCCCACAGCACTTGTGCACACATCCGTGTTATCATCATCATCATCAATCGTATTTATTGAGCGCTTACTATGTGCAGAGCACTGTACTAAGCGCTTGGGAAGTACAAATTGGTGTTATCCATCCAAACCATCCAAACATTGTTAGTGTGTTTGGTTTTTTCCTCCGTCTCCCCCTTTTAGACTGTGAGCCCACTGTTGGGTAGGGCCTGTCTCTAGATGTTGCCAATTTGGACTTCCCAAGCGCTTAGTCCAGTGCTCTGCACCTAGTAAGCGCTCAATAAATACGATTGATGATGATGATCCGTAATTTATTTATTCATATCACTGCCTGTCTCTCCCTCTAGACTGTCAGCTCTGCCAGATCTGCCATTTATTTAGCTTCACGTCTGTCTCCTCCTCTGGACCGCGAGCTCGTTGCGGGTCTATCACGTTGTTCTCTCCCAAGCGCTTAGTACAGTACTCAATAAAACGAACGATTGACCGACTGAAAAGCAGGGAAGCCACTGATGCCTGCATCTCCGCTTGAATCCCCTTAGCTCAGGGGTCTAGGTGGGCGAGGGCCTTGGGGATTTACCACGGTCACTGTCGTCCGATCGATCAATCAATCAATCAATCGTATTTATTGAGCGCTTACGGTGTGCAGCGTAGCCAGCTGGTTTTTAGACGGTGAGCCCACTGTTGGGTAGGGACCGTCTCTATACGTTGCCAATTTGTACTTCCCAAGCGCTTAGTACAGTGCTCTGCACATAGTAAGCGCTCAGTAAATACGATTGATTGATTGATTTTAAGATTCCCACGACCCCCTGGCTCGGCCCCAGATTAGAACCCAGCTCTCCCGACATCCGGAGCAGGGCTCTTCCCACTGAACCACAGAATAATAATAACAATGGCATTTATTAAGCGCTTACTAGGTGCAAAGCCCCGTTCTAAGCGCCGGGGAGGTTAAAGGTGATAATAATAATAATAATAATGGCATTTATTAAGCGCTTACTATGTGCAAAGCCCCGTTCTAAGCGCCGGGGAGGTTAACGGTGATAATAATAATAATAATAATGGCATTTAATAAGCGCTTACTATGTGCAAAGCCCCGTTCTAAGCGCCGGGGAGGTTAAAGGTGATGATAATAATAATAATAATAATAATAATGGCATTTATTAAGCACTTACTATGTGCAAAGCCCCGTTCTAAGCGCCGGGGAGGTTAAAGGTGATAATAATAATAATAATAATAATGGCATTTATTAAGCGCTTACTATGTGCAAAGCCCCGTTCTAAGCGCCGGGGAGGTTAAAGGTGATAATAATAATAATAATAATAATAATAATAATGGCATTTATTAAGCGCTTACTATGTGCAAAGCCCCGTTCTAAGCACCGGGGAGGTTAAAGGTGATAATAATAATAATAATAATGGCATTTATTAAGCGCTTACTATGTGCAAGGCCCCGTTCTAAGCGCCGGGGAGGTTAAAGGTGATAATAATAATGGCATTTATTAAGCGCTTACTATGTGCAAAGCCCCGTTCTAAGCGCTGGGGAGGTTAAAGGTGATAATAATAATAATAATAATGGCATTTATTAAGCGCTCACTATGTGCAAAGCCCCGTTCTAAGCGCCGGGGAGGTTAACGGTGATAATAATAATAATAATAATGGCATTTATTAAGCGCTTACTATGTGCAAAGCCCCGTTCTAAGCGCCGGGGAGGTTAACGGTGATAATAATAATAATAATGGCATTTATTAAGCGCTTACTATGTGCAAAGCCCCGTTCTAAGCGCCGGGGAGGTTAAAGGTGATAATAATAATAATAATAATGGCATTTATTAAGCGCTTACTATGTGCAAAGCCCCGTTCTAAGCGCCGGGGAGGTTAAAGGTGATAATAATAATGGCATTTATTAAGCGCTTACTATGTGCAAAGCCCCGTTCTAAGCGCTGGGGAGGTTAAAGGTGATAATAATAATAATAATAATGGCATTTATTAAGCGCTTACTATGTGCAAAGCCCCGTTCTAAGCGCCGGGGAGGTTAACGGTGATAATAATAATAATAATGGCATTTATTAAGCGCTTACTATGTGCAAAGCCCCGTTCTAAGCGCCGGGGAGGTTAAAGGTGATAATAATAATAATAATAATGGCATTTATTAAGCGCTTACTATGTGCAAAGCCCCGTTCTAAGCGCCGGGGAGGTTACAAGGTGATCAGGTTGTCCCACGGGGGGGCTCACAGTCTTCATCCCCATTCGACAGATGAGGTAACTGAGGCCCGGAGAAGTGAGGCGACTCGCCCCAAGTCCCACAGCCGACAGTTGGCGGAGCCGGGATTTGAACCCATGACCTCTGACTCTAAAGCCCGGGCTCTTTCCACTGAGCCACGCTGCACAGAAGGCTTTGCAAGGAAGCTAACCAGGGACTTAGTGATAACAATGACAAAAATAATAATTGTGGTATTTGTTAAGCGCCTAGCACTGTTCTAAGCGCTGGGGCATTCATTCATTCATTCAGTCGTATTTACTGAGCGCTTACTGTGTGCAGAGCACTGGACTAAGCGCTTGGGAAGAACAAGTTGGCAACATATAGAGACGGTCCCTACCCAACGGCGGGCTCACGGGCAGGCACGGGTTTCTCAGGATGGACAGAGTCTCTGTCCCGCATGGGGCTCTCAGTCTACTTAGAAGGGAGAACGGGTATCGAATCCCCATTTTATTGAGGAAACTGAGGCCCAGAGAAGCGAATACTAGTAATAACGATGGCATTTGTTAAGCGCTTACTATGTGCAGAGCACTGTTCTAAGCGCTGGGGAGGTTTCGAGGTGATCAGGTGGTCCCACGGGGGGCTCACCGTCTGTGAGCCCCTTCTAGACTGAGCCCGCCGTTGGGTAGGGACCGTCTCTATATGTTGCCAACTTGTACTTCCCAAGCGCTTAGTACAGTGCTCTGCACACAGTAAGCGCTCAATAAATACGATTGATTGATTGATTCACCCCCATTTGACAGATGAGGTAACTGAGGCACACAGAAGTGAAGTGACTGGCCCAAAGTCACCCAGCTGACGAGTGGTGGAGCCGGGACTCGAACCCATGACCTCGGACTCCAAAGCCCGGGCTCTTCCCGCCGAGCCACGCCGCTTCTCTCAAATAATAATAATGGCATTTGTTAAGCGCTTACTACGCGCCAAGCACTGTTCTAAGCGCCGGGGAGGTTACAAGGTGATCAGTTTGTCCCCCGTTGGGCTCACAGTCTTCACCCCCATTTTCCAGATGAGGTCACTGAGGCCCAAAGAAGTGAAGTGACTTGCCCAAAGTCACCCGGCTGACAAGCGGCGGAGCCGGGATTTGAACCCACGACCTCGGACTCCAAAGCCCGGGCTCTTGCCACCGCGCCACGCCCAAGGTTACGCAACTGTAATGATGGTATTTGCTAAGCGCCTACTAGGTGCTTCTGGAGAAGCAGCCGACATTCGGTAGAACGTACTGAGCGCTTTCTGTGGGCAGAGCGCCGTACTTAGCGCTTGGGAGAGTATGATGCGAAAATAAACAGACATTCCCTGCCCACAGCAGGCTTACAGTCTAGAGGGAAAGACAAACACCAATGTAAAAATCAACAGGTACTGATGTTGCCAACTTGTACTTCCCAAGCGCTTAGTACAGCGCTCTGCACGCAGTAAGCGCTCAATAAATACGATTGAATGAATGAATGAATGAATGAAGACCCCCAGGGAAGCCCCAAGGAGCAGGTCAGGGCTTGAGGAAAAAAGCAATTTTTTCCTCTTTTTCTGACTTGGAAGTGAACAGTCGTCGGGCGATCGTATTTATTGAGGCCTTACCGGGTGCGGAGCACTGGACTAGACGCCCTCATTCCCCGCCTACACTGAGCTTACAGTCTAGAGGGGAAAACAGACATCATTAGAAACAAAAGCGCAGATCTGGCAGAAGTGGAGAAGCAGCGTGGCTCGGGTGGAAAGAGCCCGGGCTTTGGAGTCAGAGGTCCTGGGTTCAAATCCCGGCTCCGCCAACTGTCAGCTGGGTGACTTTGGGCAAGTCGCTTCACTTCTCTGGGCCTCAGTTCCCTCATCTGTAAAATGGGGATGAAGACTGTGAGCCCCCCGGGGGACAACCTGATCACCTTGTAACCTCCCCGGCGCTTAGAACAGTGCTTGGCACAGAGTAAGCGCTTAATAAATGCCATTAAAAAAAAAAGTGCCGTGGGGCTGCGAGGGGGGATCATAATAATAATTTGGGTATTTATTAAGGGCTTACTATGTTCAAAGCACTGTTCTAAGCGCTGGGGAGGATACAAGGGGATCAGGTTGTCCCACGGGGGGCTCACAGTCTTCATCCCCATTTGAAAGATGAGAGAACTGAGGCCCAGAGAAGTGAAGCGACTTGCCCAAAGTCACACAACTGACAATAATAGTAATAATGATGGCATTTATTAAGCGCTATGTGCCAAGCACTGTTCTAAGCGCTGGGGAGGAGACAAGGGGATCAGGGTGTCCCATGGGGGGTCACAGTCTTCATCCCCATTTGACAGATGAGGGGACTGAGGCCCAGAGAAGTGAAGCGACTTGCCCAAAGTCACACAACTGACAATAATAATAGTAATAATGATGGCATTTATTAAGCGTTTACTATGTGCAAAGCACCGTTCTAAGCGCTGGGGAGGTTACAAGGGGATCAGGTTGGCCCACGGGGGGCTCACAGTCTTCACCCCCATTTTACAGATGAGGTAACTGAGGCACAGAGAAGTGAAGCGACTTGCCCAGTCACACAGCTGACAAGCGGCGGAGCCGGGATTTGAACTCACGACATCTGACTCCCAAGCCCGGGCTCTTTCCACTGAGCCACGCTGCTTCTCTTCTATATATATATATATTCATTATTCTATTTATCTGTATATATGTTTGGACGTATTTATTACTCTATTTATTTTACTCGTACATATCTATTTTATTTTGTTAATATGTTTGGTTTTGTTGTCTGTCTCCCCCTTCTCGACTGTGAGCCCGCTGTTGGGTAGGGGCCGTCTCTAGATGTTGCCAACTTGGACTTCCCAAGCTCTTCGTACGGTGCTCTGCACACAGTAAGCGCTCAATAAATACGATTGATTGATTGATTTTATTCACGATGTGTATCTATCTGTAATTCTATCTATATTGGTGAATAACGGGAGCACGTCCGGGGGGACGTGGAAGGCGTTCGGCTTCCAAGGCGAAGCAAAGCCGTGGGTGCCGTCGTCCGCCGCCGGCTGAAAAATCACCGGAGCACGTGCTCCCGTGAGGAGGAAAATCACCAGCCCCCGACTACGTACGAAATCATCATCATCAATCGTATTTATTGAGCGCTTACTATGCGCAGGGCACTGTACTAAGCGCTTGGGAAGTCCAAATTGGCAACATCTAGAGACAGTCCCTACCCAACAGTGGGCTCACAGTCTAAAAGGGGGAGACAGAGAACAAAACCAAACATACTAGCAAAATAAAATAGGATACGTACAAATAAAATAAATAGAGTAATAAATATGTACAAACATATATACATATATACAGGTGCCTGAAAGAGTCAAAAAAAGGATCAGCCGAGTCACTTGGTTTTTCTATTACTCTATTTTATTACTCTATATTTTATTTTATTACTCTATATTACTGTATTTATTTTACTTGTACATATCTATGGTACATATCTTGTACATATCTAGAGAAGCAGCGTGGCTCAGTGGAAAGAGCCCGGGCTTTGGAGTCAGAGGTCGTAGGTTCGAATCCCCACTCCACCACATGTCTGCTGTGTGATCCTGGGCAAGCCACTTCACTTCTCTGGGCCTCAGTTCCCTCATCTGGAAAATGGGGATTCAGACTGTGAGCCCCACGTGGGACAACCTGATCACCCTGTATCCTCTCCAGCGCTTAGAACAGTGCTTTGCACATAGTAAGCGCTTAACAAATGCCAATTATTATTATTATTATCTATTCTATTTATTTTATTTTGTTTTCTATCTATATTGGTGAATAACGGGAGCACATCCCGGGGACAAGGAAGGCTTTCCGCTTCCAAGGCGACGCAAAGCCACATACGAAATGGGCCTGAAAGTCCAAAAAAGATCAGCCGAGTCACTTGGTTTTTCTATTACTCTATTTATTTTATTACTCTATATTACTCTATTTATTTTACTTGTACATATCTATTGTACATATCTTGAGGAGGAAACTCACAAGCCCCCGACTACGTACGAAATGGGCCTGAAAGTCCAAAAAAGATCAGCCGAGTCACTTGGTTTTTCTATTACTCTATTTTATTACTCTATATTACTCTATTTATTTTACTTGTACATATCTATTGCACATATCTTGAGGAGGAAACTCACGAGCCCCCGACTACGTACGAAATGGGCCTGAAAGTCCAAAAAAGATCAGCCAAGTCACTTGGTTTTTCTATTACTCTATTTATTTTATTTTATTACTCTATATTACTCTATTTATTTTACTTGTACATATCTATTGTACATATCTTGAGGAGGAAACTCACAAGCCCCCGACTACGTACGAAATAGGCCTGAACGTCCAAAAAAGATCAGCCGAGTCCCTTGGTTTTTCTATTACTCTATTTATTTTATTATTCTATATTTTATTACTCTATTTATTTTACTTGTACATATCTATTGTACATATCTTGAGGAGGAAACTCACGAGCCCCCGACTACGTACGAAATGGGCCTGAAAGTCCAAAAAAGATCAGCCGAGTCACTTGGTTTTTCTATTACTCTATTTATTTTATTAGTCTATATTACTCTATTTATTTTACTTGTACATATCTATTGCACATATCTTGAGGAGGAAACTCACGAGCCCCCGGCTACGTACGAAATGGGCCTGAAAGTCCAAAAAGGATCAGCCGAGTCCCTTGGTTTTTCTATTACTCTATTTATTTTATTACTCTGTATTACTCTATTTTACTTGTACATATCTATTGTACATATCTTGAGGAGGAAACTCACGAGCCCCCGACTACGTACGAAATGGGCCTGAAAGTCCAAAAAAGATCAGCTTGGTTTTTCTATTACTCTATTTATTTTATTACTCTATATTTTATTACTCTATATTACTTTATTTATTTTACTTGTACATATCTATTGCACATATCTTGAGGAGGAAACTCACGAGCCCCCGACTACATACGAAATGGGCCCAAAAGTCCAAAAAAGATCAGCCGCGTCACTTGGTTTTTCTATTAGTCTATTTATTTTATTACTCTATATTACTCTATTTATTTTACTTGTACATATCTATTGTACATATCTTGAGGAGGAAACTCACGAGCCCCCGACTACGTACGAAATAGGCCTGAACGTCCAAAAAAGATCAGCCGAGTCCCTTGGTTTTTCTATTACTCTATATTTTATTACTCTATATTACTCTATTTATTTTACTTGTCCATATCTATTGCACATATCTTGAGGAGGAAACTCACGAGCCCCCGACTACATACGAAATGGGCCCGAAAGTCCAAAAAAGATCAGCCGCGTCACTTGGTTTTTCTATTAGTCTATTTATTTTATTACTCTATATTACTCTATTTATTTTACTTGTACATATCTATTGTACATATCTTGAGGAGGAAACTCACGAGCCCCCGACTACGTACGAAATGGGCCTGAAAGTCCAAAAAAGATCAGCCGAGTCACTTGGTTTTTCTATTACTCTATTTATTTTATTACTCTATATTACTCTATTTATTTTACTTGTACATATCTATTGTACATGTCTTGAGGAGGAAACTCACGAGCCCCCGACTACGTACGAAATGGGCCTGAAAGTCCAAAAAAGATCAGCCAAGTCACTTGGTTTTTCTATTACTCTATTTATTTTATTAGTCTATATTACTCTATTTATTTTACTTGTACATATCTATTGCACATATCTTGAGGAGGAAACTCACGAGCCCCCGGCTACGTACGAAATGGGCCTGAAAGTCCAAAAAGGATCAGCCGAGTCCCTTGGTTTTTCTATTACTCTATTTATTTTATTACTCTATATTACTCTATTTTACTTGTACATATCTATTGTACATATCTTGAGGAGGAAACTCACGAGCCCCCGACTACGTACGAAATGGGCCTGAAAGTCCAAAAAAGATCAGCTTGGTTTTTCTATTACTCTATTTATTTTATTACTCTATATTTTATTACTCTATATTACTTTATTTATTTTACTTGTACATATCTATTGCACATATCTTGAGGAGGAAACTCACGAGCCCCCGACTACATACGAAATGGGCCCAAAAGTCCAAAAAAGATCAGCCGCGTCACTTGGTTTTTCTATTAGTCTATTTATTTTATTACTCTATATTACTCTATTTATTTTACTTGTACATATCTATTGCACATATCTTGAGGAGGAAACTCACGAGCCCCCGACTACGTACGAAATGGGCCTGAAAGTCCCAAAAAGATCAGCCGAGTCACTTGGTTTTTCTATTACTCTATTTTATTACTCTATATTTTATTACTCTATATTACTCTATTTATTTTACTTGTCCAAATCTATTGCACATATCTTGAGGAGGAAACTCACGAGCCCCCGCCTACGTACGAAATGGGCCTGAAAGTCCAAAAAAGGATCAGCCGAGTCACTTGATTTTTCCAACTGCGGTTAAGAAGCTCGTGATGTCCCGGGCTGAATCAGACGCCCGGAGCCAGCTGGGTTCGGGGAAGGAGACGCTAGCGATGGGAAAGGGGAAGCTATTCCCAGGCCTGGGAATCGCAAGGACTCGGGTGCTCATCCCGGCCCCGCCCCGGCTGTGTGACCTCGGGCCAGTCACTTCACCTCTCTGTGCTCAGAACAGGGCTTTGCACACGGTGAGCGCTTAATAAATGCCATCATCGGTGCCCCTCATCTGAAAAGTGGGGGTTGAGACCGCGAGCCCCACGTGGGGCCGGGATTACGTCCAACTGGATTAGCTTCTATCCGCCCCAGCGCTCAGTACAGTGCCCGGCTGCTTCACAGCGTGGCTCGGTGGAACGAGCACAGGCTTTGGAGTCGGAGGTCATGGGTTCGAATCCCAGCTCCGCCACACGTCTGCTGTGTGTGCTTAATGAATGCCATCATCATCGGTGCCCCTCATCTAAAAAGTGGGGGTTGAGACCGCGAGCCGGGGATTACGTCCAATTGGATTACCTTCTGTCCGCCCCAGCGCTCAGTACAGTGCCCGGCTGCTTAACAGCGTGGCTCGGTGGAAAGAGCACAGGCTTTGGAGTCAGAGGTCATGGGTTCGAATCCCGGCTCGGACACACGTCTGCTGTGTGTGCTTAATGAATGCCATCATCATCGGTGCCCCTCATCTGAAAAGTGGGGGTTGAGACCGCGAGCCCCACGTGGGGCCGGGATTATGTCAAATTGGATTAGCTTCTATCTAGCCCAGCGCTCAGTACAGTGCCCGGCTGCATTACAGCGTGGCTCGGTGGAAAGAGCACAGGCTTTGGAGTCGGAGGTCATGGGTTCGAATCCTGGCTCCGCCACACGCCCGCTGTGTGACCTTGGGCAAGTCGCTTAGCTTCTCGGAGCCTCAGTCCCCTCATCTGTAAAATGGGGATGACGACTGGGAGCCCCACGCGGGACAACCTGATCACCTTGTATCCCCCCAGCGCTTAGAACAGTGCTTTGCACATAGTAAGCGCTTAACAGATGCTATTATTAACAAATACCTGTATATATGTATATGCGTTTGTACATATTTATTACTCTATTTTACTTGTACATATCTATTCTATTTATTTTATTTTGTTAGTATGTTTGGTTTTGTTCTCTGTCTCCCCCTTTTAGACTGTGAGCCCGCTGTTGGGTAGGGTCTCTATGTGTTGCCAAGTTGGACTTCCCAAGCGCTTAGTACAGTGCTCTGCACACAGTAAGCGCTCAATAAATACGACTGATGAAATACCGTTAACAAAATAACTAAAAAGAGAGAACTGTGAGTGTTTTGCAAGAGGGGGAGGGAAGTTTCGGTTCCGTCAGATAATAATAATGATGGCATTTATTAAGCGCTTACTATGTGCTGGGGAGGTTACAAGGTGATCAGGTTGTCCCACGGGGGGGCTCACACTTTTCACCCCCATTTTACAGATGAGGGAACTGAGGCCCAGGGAATTCATTCATTCATTCAATCGTATTCACGGAGCGCTTACTGTGTGCAGAGCACTGTACTAAGTGCTTGGGAAGGACAAGTTGGTAACATGTAAGACGGGGAGGATGGAGAGGGGGACGAGGGGGAGAGGAAGGAGAGTATGATGCCAAACGGACGGTCTGGATCTGAATCCGATCATTCCCTCCGCCCTGAATGACCTGGAAGGCCCCGTCTGAAGCAGAGCGTGAAAACACCCAAAGTCCGGGGGGGCAGTGCTTCCCAAGCGCTTAGTACAGTGCTCTGCACACTGTGAGACTGTGAGCCCACTGTTGGGTAGGGACTGTCTCTATATCTTGCCAATTTGTCCTTCCCAAGCGCTTAGTACAGTGCTCTGCACACAGTAAGCGCTCAAGAAATACGACTGATGATGGTGATGCACACAGTAAGCGCTCAATAAATACGACTGAATGAATATGGAGTCAAAGTGGACCCACGGCCAGGAAACGGTCCAGCCGAGACGGTCCGAGGCAAGGGAAAAAAAAAGAGACGGACCCCACCTTGTCCGTCGAAAATGCCCACCCGCCTGGACTTTTGGGTGGTCTAACCCGGCTCCTGCCTGTCTGCAAATCGAGGAGCGGCGGCAGAAGCCCTGGGTTCTAATCCCGCTCAGCCACTTGGCCGCCGGGTGACCCCGGTCAAGACACTCCCCTTCTCTGGGCCTCAGTTCCCTCATCTGGAAAACGGGCATGTGGACTGTGAGCCCCACGGGGGGCAGGGGCCCGACTGGCCCGAATCCGCCCCGGCGCTCAGTTCAGTGCCTGGCAGGTACCCAGTGTTGGGTAGGGACTGTCTCTGTTGCCAACTTGTACTTCCCAAGCGCTTAGTACAGTGCTCTGCACACAGTAAGCGCTCAATAAATACGATTAATGAAATACCGATATTATTGTATTATCCTCCCCACCCGCTCCCGACTTTAATCTTGCGAACGGTCGGGACCGTGCCACTCGCGGCGGAGGCGACCGCGGAAAGAACGAGACGAAGAGGCTTTCGAAGGCTTTACTAGGTGCCGGGCAATGTACTGAGCGCCGGGGTGGGTACCGACAAATCTGCGTTTGAGGCTTTGAAGTGGGCAGGGAATGTTGTCTGTTGTTGTACTCTCCCAGGTGCTCAGTACAGTGCTTTATTTCTATTTGGATGACTTGACGCCCGTCCACATGTTTGGTTTTGTCGTCTGTCTCCCGGTTCTATCAATCAATCAATCAATCGTATTTATTGAGCGCTTACTGTGTGCAGAGCACTGTACTAAGCGCTTGGGAAGTACAAATTGGCAACACGTAGAGACAGTCCCTACCCAACAGTGGGCTCACAGTCTAAAAGGGGGAGACAGAGAACAGAACCAAACGTACCAACAAAATAAAATAAATAGGATAGAAATGTACAAGTAAAATAGAGTAATAAATATGTACAACCATATATAAATATATACAGGTGCTGTGGTTCTAGACCGTGAGCCCGTTGGTGGGTAGGGACCGTCTCTAGATGTTGCCGACTTGGACTTCCCAAGCGCTCAGTACAGTGCTCTGCACACAGTAGGCGCTCAATAAATACGACTGAATGAATGAATGAATGCCCCAGCGCTTAGAGGCTGAGGAGAATAATAATAATAATAATAATAATAATAATGGCATTTATTAAGCGCTTACTATGCACAAAGCACTGTTCTAAGCGCTGGGGGATACAAGGTGATCAGGTTGTCCCACGCGGGGCTCACGGTCCCAATCCCCATTTTACAGATGAGGGAACCGAGGCCCAGAGAATAATAATAATAACGATGGCATCGGTTAAGCGCCCACCATGCGCAAAGCACTGTTCTGAGCGCTGGGGTGATACAAGGTGATCAGGCTGTCCCACGCGGGGCTCACAGTCCCAATCCCCATTTTACAGATGAGGGAACAGGCACAGAGAAGTTAAGCGACTCGCCCGAAGTCACACAGCTGACAAGCGGTGGATCACCTTGTATCCCCCCGGCCGTTGGCAGCGAGCGCTTGCCGGGTGCGGAGCGCTGTGATGAGCGCTGGGGAGAGGGCGGTAGACTAATAAACGGACCCGTTCCCCGCCCACGGGGAGCCCGGAGGGGGAGACGGGCAGGAAGAGGAAGAAAGAAATGAGGGAGGGGGATGGAGGGGCTGGGACAGGGGGATGAAGGAAGGGAGCCAAAGTCGGGGTGACGTGGAAGAGGAAAAGTGGGGGGCTCAGTCAGGGAAGGCCTCCCGGAGGAGACGGGCCTTCGGTAAGGCTTCGAAGCCCTTAAATATTCATCCATCCAATCAATCAATCATATTTATTGAGCGCTTACTATGTGCAGAGCACTGTACTAAGCGCTTGGGAAGTACAAATTGGCATCCAGTCAGTCGTATTTACCGAGCGCTTACTCGGAGACCAAAGGAAGTCACGCCTAACCTCCACATCCCACTTCTCCGGCCCCCAGGATCGGCACGCGGTATCTAGAAAAGCGGCGTGGCTCAGTGGAAAGACAGGTCGTGGGTTCTAATCCTGGCTCCGCCGCCGCTGCTCGTCGGCTGGGCGAGTCACTTCACTTCTCTGGGCCTCAGTGCCCAATAATAATGATAGTGATGGCATTTATTAAGCGCTTACTATGTGCAAAGGACTGTACTAAGCAGCGGGACCCGGTGGAAAGCGCCCCGGCTTTGGAGGCAGAGGTCACGGGTTCAAATCCCGGCTCCGCCACCTGTCAGCTGGGTGACTTTGGGCAAGGACAGTGGTTGGCACGTAGTAAGCGCTTAATAAATTAGCCACACAGTCAGCGCTCAATAAATAAATGAATGAATAAATTGAATGAATGAATGAGTTGGACACAGACCAACTCCACCCATTCTTTGGCTCCATCAGAGTTTCCATTTATTTAGTCGAGTTTCCATTGAGGGTTTGCTCAGTCAGCAAAGTCCCAGTGCCCTTTGAAGGGATTAAAAGATAAGGAAAAAGAAAAGGGGCAGTTCATTTCCAGACTGGAAAAAAAAAAAAACCCACTTGTGGGGCAGATCAAGTGATTCCCGGTTTTGCAACAGGAGATGAGGGGCAAATCCTGTTGTCCCAGCTCCGCAAATATTGCACCACTCGGGAGGTTTGCTCAATCCCCTTAAAAAATCCACTTTAAAAATCCACTTAAAAAAGCCCCTGACCCCGGGAAAGGGAACCTCCAACACTCCTTGATGTGGGATGTGGCTTTCAAGCAGCCCCTCAAAAAATGGAATAAGTGGGAAAGAGAGGCCTGGGGTGGAAAAAGCCAGATAAAAGGCCAACAAGTCAGGTGGGGTAAAATTTCCCAACTCAAGCACAATTCCCGCCCAAGGCGGGAAGCGGCGTGCCAAGTGGGTAGACTGTGAGCCCGCTGTTGGGTAGGGACCGTCTCTATATGTTGCCGATTTGGACTTCCCAAGCGCTTAGTACAGTGCTCCGCACACAATAAGCGCTCAATAAATACGACCGATGATGAAGTGGGTAGAGCGGGGACTTGGGGGTCGGAAGGAGCTGAGAAGCAGCGTGACTCGGTGGAAAAGCGCCCGGGCTTTGGAGGCAGAGGTCGCGGGTTCAAATCCCGGCTCCGCCACCTGTCAGCTGGGTGACTTTGGGCACGAACAGTGCCTTGCACGTAGTAAGCGCTTAATAAATGCCATAATTATTATTAAAGTCACTTCGCTTCTCTGGGCCTCAGTTCCCTCATCTGGAAAATGGGGATTAAGACTGTGAGCCCCCCTTTTAGACTGTGAGCCCACTGTTGGGTAGGGACTGTCTCTATATGTTGCCAACTTGTACTTCCCAAGCGCTTAGTACAGTGCTCTGCACACAGTTAACGCTCAATATGATTGATTGATTGACAATCTGATCGCCTTGTAACCTCCCCAACACTAGACTGTGAGCCCGTTGTTGGGTAGGGACCGTCTCTAGATGTTGCCGACTTGGACTTCCCAAGCGCTTAGTACAGTGCTCTGCACACGGTAAGCGCTCAATAAATGATTGAATGAATGAACCGTGTTTTGCACACAGTAAGCGCTTAACAAATACCATCATTATTATTATCTGGGCTCTAATCCCCACTCCCCCACTTGTCCGCTGTGCGACCTGAGGGAGTGTCAGCGGACCACTCTATTTTACTTGTACATATTTATTCTATTTATTTACCATCATTATTATTATCTGGGTTCTAATCCCCACTCCCCCACTTGTCCGCTGTGCGACCTGGGGGAGTGTCAGCATACCACTCTATTTTACTTGTACATATTTATTCTATTTATTTCATTTTGTTAATTTGTTTTGTCGTCTGTCTCCCCCTTCTAGCCCGTGAGCCCGCTGTCGGGTAGGGACCGTCTCTAGATGTTGCCGACTTGGACTTCCCAGCGCTCTGCACCCGGTAAGCGCTCAATAAATACGACTGAATGAATGAATGAACAAACACGTGGAAAACACAACTCCTCATCTTCCCACCCAAACCTGGTCCTTCCCACCGTCCTTCCCAAGCGGCATCCCTGGCAGTATCCTCAGCTCCTCTCTCTCTCTTTCAACCCGCGCACTCAGTCCATCACTCAATCCCGTCGGTCCGATCTCCACAACGTCGTGGAAATCCAACCTCTCCTTTCCATCCAACCTGCTCTCGCGGTCATCCGGGCAGTTATCCCGTCCTGCCCTGATTACTCCGTCAGCCTCCTCGGTGGCCTTCTCCTGCCTCTCCCATCACTCCGGCCCGTTCTTCACTCTTCTGCCCGGATCATTTTCTCCAAAAGCGCTCAGTCCATGTTTTCCCACTCAAGAACTTACACCGTTTGCCCATCCACCTCCGCATCAAGCGGAAACTCCTTTCCAGCGGCTTTAAAGTCCTCAATTCCCTCGTCCCTTCCCACCTCACTTCAAACCTACTCACTGTACCTCAATCTCATCTATCTCTCACTCTCTCCCCCCCTTCAATCAAAGGCCCACCTCCTCCAAGAGGCCTTCCCCATCTAAACTTTCTTTTCCTTTTCTTCCACTCCCTTCCGCATCACCCTGACTTGCCCCCTTTATTCATTCCCCTCCGTCCCCGGCACTTAAGAACATATCTGCAATTTATTTATATTCACGTCTGTCTCCCCCGTGGGCTGTAAGCTTGTTGTGAAAAGGGGATGTGTCTGTTATATCATATTCTCCCAAGTGCTTAGTACAGTGCTCTTGCTCACAATAAGCGCTCATTAAGTGTGATTATCTTCCACTCTTTCATCACACACACACACACACGCGCGCGCGCACACACACACACACACACACACACACAGTCTCTGCCCAACTATATTTCGTATCCCGGCTACTTCCATTTCTCAGTTCTATTGTGTAGTATTCCAAGGAATCCAGAAGGGCTCCATACGGGCCCATAAAAATCCTCACAACCTCCCTAATAATAATAATAATGGCATTTGATGAGCACTTACTACGTGCCAGGCACTGTTCTAAGCGCTGGGGTAGATATGAGGTCATCAGTTTGGTCCCACGTGGGGCTCATGGTCTTTATCTCCATTTTACATAATTAATAATAATAATAATGACATCTGTTGAGCGCTTACTACGTGCAAAGCACATGAGAAGCAGTGTGGCTCAGTGGAAAGAGCCCGGGTTTTGGAGTCAGAGGTCAGGGGTTCAAATCCCGGCTCCGCCAATTGTCAGCTGTGTGACTTTGGGCAAGTCACTTAACTTCTCTGTGCCTCAGTTACCTCCTCTGTAAAACGGGGATTAAGACTGTGAGCCCCCCCGTGGGACAACCTGATCACCTTGTAACTTCCCCAGTGCTTAAAACAGTGCTTGGCACATAGTAAGTGCTTAATAAATGCCATTATTATTATTATTATTATTATTATTGTTATTAGGTAACTGACTTGCTGGCAGAAGACAGCTGAGGCCCAGAGAAGTGAAGGGACTTTGCCAAAGTCACACAGCAGACGAGTGGCGGAGACTGGACTAGAATTCAGGTGCTTCTCTCCCCCTTGTCCCCCTCTCCATCCCCCCCATCTTACCTCCTTCCCTTCCCCACAGCACCTGTATATATGTATATATGTTTGTACATATTTATTACTCTATTAATGTATTTATTTTACTTGTACATTATCTATTCTATTTATTTTATTTTGCTAGTATGTTTGGTTTTGTTCTCCGTCTCCCCCTTCTAGACTGTGAGCCCACTGTTGGGTGGGGACCGTCTCTACATGTTGCCAACTTGCACTTCCCAATCGCTTAGTACAGTGCTCTGCACACAGTAAGCGCTCAATAAATACGATTGATCGATTGATTCTGATTCATAAAAAACTCTTGACGCTGGATGATAAAGCGGGGGGAGATAGCGCTTCGGTGAGTACACCCAAGTAGAGAAGCAGCGCGACTCAGTGGAAAGAGCCCGGGCTTTGGAGTCAGAGGTCATGGGTTCAAATCCCAGCTCCACCACGTCTGCTGTGTGACTTTGGGCAAGTCACTTCACTTCTCTGGGCCTCAGTGGTCTCATCTGTGAAATGGGGATTAAGACTGCGAGCCCCCCTGTGGGACAACGTGATTGCCTTGTGACCTCCCCAGCGCTTAGAAGAGTGCTTGGCACATAGTAAGCACTTAACAAATACCATCATTATTATTATTATTCTCTGGGCCTCAGTGACCTCATCTGTCAAATGGGGATCAAGACTGTGAGCCCCCCGTGGGACAACCTGATCGCCTTGTAACCTCCCCAGCGCTTAGAACAGTGCTTGGCACATAGTAAGTGCTTAACAAATACTATCATTATTATTATTATTATTCTCTGGGCCTCAGTGACCTCATGTGTAAAATGGGGATTAAGACTGTGATCCCCCCCGTGGGACAACCTGATCACCTTATATCCTCCCCAGTGCTTAGAACAGTGCTTTGCACATAGTAAGCACTTAACAAATACCATCATCATTGTTATTATTATTATTACTATTCTCTGGGTCTCAGTGACCTCATCTGTCAAATGGGGATGAGGACTGTGAGCCCCCCGTGGGACACCCTGATCGCCTTGTAACCTTCCCAGCGCCTAGAACAGTGCTTGGCACATAGTAAGTGCTTAACAAATACCATCATCATCATTATTATTATTATTTTGGGGGGAAAACGGAAGTTAAAGGGATGAAGTGAGCACAGAGTGAGTTCCTCAGTCCTCCCAAATCCTATCCCGGTTGGATAGCACTTGATTTGTTTTTCTTTTTCTTTTTAGGGTATTTGTAAAGCCCTTACTATGTGTCAAGCCCTGTTCTAAGTGCTGGGGTGGATACAAGTTAGTTCATCGGACCAGACACGGTTCCTGTCCCACACGGGCTCGCGGTCTAAGAGGGAGAACAATCCATCAATCGTATTTATTGAGCGCTTAGAACGGTACTTTGCACATAGTAAGCGCTTAATAAATGCCATTATTCTTCTTCTTCCCTCATCTGTAAAATGGGGATTAAGTCTGTGAGCCCCCCGTGGGACAACCTGATCACCTTGTAACCTCCCCAGCGCTTAGGACAGTGCTTGGCACACAGTAGACGCTTAATAAATGCCATCATTATCATTATTATCATTATTCCCTCATCTGTAAAATGGGGATTAAGTCTGTGAGCCCCCCGTGGGACAACCTTGTAACCTCCCCAGCGCTTAGAACAGTGCTTTGCACACAGTAAACGCTTAATAAATGCCATCATTATCATTATTATCATTATTCCCTCATCTGTAAAATGGGGATGAAGACTGTGAGCCTCGCGTGGGACCACCTGATCACCTTGTAACCTCCCCAGCGCTTAGAACAGTGCTTGGCACATAGTAAGCGCTTAATAAATGCCATCGTTATTATTATTACTTAGACTGTGACCCTCATAGGGGGCAGGGACCATGTGCCCCCTGATAAGCTTCAATCCACCAGAGCGCTTAGAACAGTGCTTGGCACATAGTAAGCGCTTAACAGGTACCGCAGTGATTACTGTATTTAATAATGATGATAATAATAATAATGATGGCATTTACTAAGCGCTTACTATGTGCCAAGCACTGTTCTAAGTGCTGGGGAGGTTAACAAGGTGATCAGGTCGTCCCACGGGGGGCTCCCCGTCTTCATCCCCATTGGACAGATGAGGTCACTGAGGCCCAGTGAAGTGACTTGCCCACAGTCACACAGCCGATAAGCGGTGGAGCCGGCATTTGAACCCGCGACCTCTGACGCCAAAGCCCGGGCTCTCTCCACCGAGCCACGGTGCTTCTACTGTATTTGTTAAGCGCTCATTCTGGGCACTGTACTAAGCACTACGGGGAGATACGGGGTAATGGAGTTGGACGCTGTCCCTTTCCCTGAGACTGCAAGCTCCCCGTGGGCAGGGAACGTGTCACCCCTTGACCGGAGGGACAACATGGGCGTCTACTCAGGTGGTGGAGCCAATCAGTGGTATTTACTGAGCGCTTACTCTGTGCTGAGCGCTTGGGCAAGAGCCATACACACTGCTGGCAGACATTTTCCCTGCGCACAGCAAGCTAACGGTGTAGAAGGGAGACAGACAATAATAATAATAATAATAATAATAATAATAATAATAATAATGATAATAATAATGGCACTTGTTAAGGGCTTATTAGGTGCCGAGCACTGTTGTATATCAAGTTAATCAATTTGGACAGAGTCCCCTCATGGGGCTCACAGTCTTCACCCCCAATTTACAGATGAGGGAACTGAGGCACAGAAAAGTGACACAAGGTCACCCTGCAGACGTGGTGGAGCCGAGCTTAGAATAACAGCAATAATGATAATAATTCATTCACTCAATCGTATTGAGCGCTTACTGCGTGCCGAGCACTGTACTAAGCGCTTGGAAAGTACAACTCGGTAACAGATAGAGAACCCAACAACGGGCTCACGGTCTAGAAGGGAGAGGCAGACAATAAAATAAAACAAGTAGACAGTAGCATCAGTAGCATCAAAATAGACCGTGAGCCTGGGCAAGTCACTTCACTTCTCCGGGACTCAGTTCCCTCATCTGTCAAATGGGGATGAAGACCGTGAGCCCCATGTGGGGCAACCTGATGACCTTGTATCTACCCCGGTGCTTAGAACAGTGCTTGGCACATAGTAAGCGCTTAACATTGAGCCCACTGTTGGGTAGGGACTGTCTCTGTATGTTGCCAACTTGTACTTCCAGTGCTCTGCACACAGTAAGCGCTCAATAAATACGATTGATTGATTATTATTATTATTATTCATCCCAATTTTACAGATGAGGTAACTGAGGCCCAAAGAAGTGACTTGCCACTTAAGTGAAGCCACACTTCACTTCTCCGGGCCTCAGTTCCCTCATCTGGAAAATGGGGATGAAGGCTGTGAGCCCCCCTGGGACAACCTGATCACCTTGTATCCCCCCCAATGTTTAGAACAGTGCTTGGCACGTAGTAAGCGCTTAACAAATACCATTATTATTATTGTTATTCATCCCGATTTTACAGGTGAGGTAACCGAGGCCCAAAGAGGTGACTTGCCACTTAAGTGAAGCCACACTTCACTTCTCCGGGCCTCAGCTGCCTCATCTGGAAAATGGGGATGAAGACTGTGAGCCCCCTTGGGACAACCTGATCACCTTGTATCCCCCGCAATGTTTAGAACAGTGATTGGCACATAGTAAGCGCTTAATACCATTATTATTATTATTATTATTCATCCCGATTTTACAGATGAGGCAACTGAGGCCCGAAGAAGTGACTTGCCACTTCAGTAAAGCCACACTTCACTTCTCCGGGCCTCAGTTCCCTCATCTGAAAAATGGGGATGAAGACTGTGAGCCCCCCGTGGGACCACCTGGTTACCTTTTATCCCTCCCCAGCGCTTAGAACAGTGCTTGGCACATTCATAGTAAGCGCCTAACAAATGCCATCATCATCATCATCACAGTAAGCGCTTAAATAAGAACAGTGCTTGGCACATAGTAAGTGCTTAATAAATGCCATCATCATAGTAAGCGCTTAACGAAAAAAGAACAATGTTTAGAACACAGTTCTTAACAAATGAGAACAGTGTTTGGCACATAGTAAGCGCTTAAATAAAAACAGTGTTTAGCACATAGCGCTTCAATGCCATCATCATCATAGTAAGCGCTTAACAAATGAGAACAGTGTTTGGCACATAGTAAGCGCTTCAATGCCATCATATTCATCATCATCATAGTAAGCGTTTAACAAGTAAAAAACAGTGTTTGGCACATAGTAAGCGCTTCAATGCCATCATATTCATCATCATCATAGTAAGCGCTTAACAAGTAAAAACAGTGTTTGGCACATAGTAAGCGCTTAAATGCCATCATCATTATCACAGTAAGCGCTTAACAAATGAGAACAGTGTTTGGCACATAGTAAGCGCTTCAATGCCATCATATTCATCATCATCATAGTAAGCGCTCAACAAGTAAAAACAGTGTTTGGCACATAGTAAGCGCTTCAATGCCATCATATTCATCATCATCATAGTAAGCACTTAACAAGTAAAAACAGTGTTTGGCACGTAGTAAGCGCTTCAATGCCATCATCATTATCACAGTAAGCGCTTAACAAATGAGAACAGTGTTTGGCACATAGTAAGCGCTTCAATGCCATCATATTCATCATCATCATAGTAAGCGCTCAACAAGTAAAAACAGTGTTTGGCACATAGTAAGCGCTTCAATGCCATCATATTCATCATCATCATAGTAAGCACTTAAGTAAAAACAGTGTTTGGCACGTAGTAAGCGCTTCAATGCCATCATCATCATCACAGTAAGCGCTTAACAAATGAGAACAGTGTTTGGCACATAGTAAGCGCTTCAATGCCATCATATTCATCATCATCATAGTAAGCGCTCAACAAGTAAAAACAGTGTTTGGCACATAGTAAGCGCTTCAATGCCATCATATTCATCATCATCATAGTAAGCACTTAACAAGTAAAAACAGTGTTTGGCACGTAGTAAGCGCTTCAATGCCATCATCATTATCACAGTAAGCGCTTAACAAATGAGAACAGTGTTTAGCACATAGTAAGCGCTTAAATGCCATCATCACCATAAGCGCTTAACAAATGAGAACAGTGTTTAGCACATAGTAAGCGCTTAAATGCCATCATTACCATAAGCGCTTAACAAATGAGAACAGTGTTGAGCACATAGTAAGCGCTTAAATGTCATCATCATAGCAAGCGCTTAACAAATGAGATCAGTGTTTAGCACATAGTAAGCGCTTAAATGTCATCATCATAGCAAGCGCTTAACAAATGAGATCAGTGTTTAGCACATAGTATGCACTTAAATGCCATCATCATCATAGTAAGCGCTTAATGAGAACAGTGTTTAGCACATAGTCAGCATTTAACAAACGCCATAATCATCATCATAGTAGGCGCTTAACAAATGCCATCACCATCATCACAGTAAGCGCTTAACAAATGAGAACAGTGTTTAGCACACAGTAAGCGCTTAACAAATGCCATCACCATCATCATAGTGAGCGCTTAACAAATGAGAAGAGTGTTTAGCACATAGCCTGCGCTTACTATGAAGATATCATAGTAAGCGCTTAATGAGAACAGTGTTTAGCACAAAGTAAGCGCTTAAATGCCATCATCATCACAGTAAGCGCTTAACAAATATCATCTTTATTATCATCATCATCATAGTAAGCGCTTGAGAAAAAAGAACAGTGCTTGGTACATAGTAGGCGCTTAAATGCCATTATCATCACAGTAAGCGCTTAACAAATATCTTTATCATCATCATCATAGGAAGCGCTTGAGAAATAAGAACAGTGCTTGGTACATAGTAGGCGCTTAAATGCCATCATCATCACAGTAAGCGCTTAACAAATATCTTTATCATCATCATCATCACCACCATAGTAAGCGCTTGAGAAATAAGAACAGTGGTGGGTGTATAGTAAGCGCTTATTCCGGCTCCACCACTTGTCAGCTGTGTGACTTCGGGGAAGTCACTTAACTTCCCTGTGCTTCAGTGTAAAATGGGGATGAAGACCGTGATCCCCTTGTTGACCTCCCCAGCGCTTAGAACAGTGCTTGGCACATAGTAAGCGCTTAATTACTATGAAGCAGCGTGGCTCAGTGGAAAGAGCCCGGGCTCTGGAGTCAGAGGTCATGGGTTCAAATCCCGGTTCTGCCAACTGTCAGCTCTGTGACTTTGGGAAAGTCACTTCACTTCTCTGTGCCTCAGTTACCTCAGCTGTAAAATGGGGATTAAGACTGTGAGCCCCACGGGGGACAACCTGATCACCTTGTAACCTCCCCAGCGCTTAGAACAGTGCTTTGCACATAGTAAGCGCTTAATAAATGCCATTATTATTATTAATTATGCTGCCAACTTTTACTTTCCGAGCGCTTAGGACAGTGCTCTGCACACAGTAAGCGCTCAGTAAATACGATTGAATGAATAAATGCCACCTAGTAGGCGCTTAATTATGTTGCCAACTTGGACTTCCCGAGCGCTTAGGACAGTGCTCTGCACACAGTAAGCGCTCAATATATACGATTGAATGAATAAATGCCACCTAGTAAGCGCTTAATTATGTTGCCAACTTGGACTTCCCAAGCGCTTAGGACAGTGCTCTGCACACAGTAAGCGCTCCATAAATACGAATCAATCAATCAATCGTATTTATGTATTATTATCGTATTAATCGTATTATTTATTTATTGTATCGTATTTATTGAGCGCTTACTGTGTGCAGAGCACTGTACTAAGCGCTCGGGAAGTACAAGTTGGCAACGTATAGAGACGGTCCCTACCCAACAGTGGGCTCACAGTCTAGAAGGGGGAGACACACAACAAAACAAAACATATTAACAAAATAAAATAGAATAGATATGTACAAGTTAAATAAATACATGGAGTAATAAATATGTACAAACATATTAACAAAATAAACTAAATAGAATAGATATGTGCTAGTTACATAAATAAATGGAGTAATAAATATGTACAAACATATTAACAAAATAAACTAAATAGAATAGATATGTGCTAGTTACATAAATAAACGGAGTAATAAATATGTACAAACATATTAACAAAATAAACTAAATAGAATAGATATGTGCTAGTTAAATAAATAAATGGAGTAATAAATATGTACAAACATTAACAAAATAAAATAAATGGAATAGATCTGTACAAGTTAAATAAGTAAATAAATGGAGTAATAAATATGTACAAACATGTATACAGGAATGAATGAATGCCATCATTATTAGCATTAACAAAGAGTATCGTAAAATGAATATGTACAAGCATATATACAGGAATGAATGAATGCCATTATTATTATTAACAAAGCGTATCGTAAAATGAATATGTACAAACATATATACAGGAATGAATGCCATCATCATTATTATTATTATTAACAAAGAGCATCGTAATTAGGATGGGGGGCGGGAGGGCCGGCGGGGCACTGACCGCAATCTTTGAAGCGCAGCGGCTCCCCCAGGGTTGAGGCGACGGCCAGGGCCAGGAGGAGGAGGATGGGCATCGTGGGAGCCGCGGATGGCGACCGATGGGGCCGGATGGCGACGGATGGTGGCGGATGGCGAGCGGCCGCATGATAAAGCCGCCGGGGGGGGGCCCGGGCCGGAGACACACCAATAAAGTTGTCCGGTTTTGAATCGCCCCTTGGACAGCCGCGGGAGCCCCGCCCCGGCCAATCGGAGGGCGCCCCGGCCAGAGCGGCGGGACGCTCCTCCAATGGCGTTCGAGGGGGCGGGACTTGGGTGGGCGGTGACGTCAGAGAGGCGGGGCCTCTGGGAGCGAAGGGGCGTGGCTACGTGGGAGATGGGCGTGGTTAAGGGGGGTGATAATATTCATTCATTCAATCGTGTTCATTCATATTTATTGAGCGCTGACTATGCAGAGCGCTGGACTAAGCGCTTGGGAAGGACAATGTTTGTACATATTTATTGCTCTATTTATTTATTTTATTTGTACATATCTATTCTATTTTATTTTGTTAGTATGTTTGGTTTTGTTCTCTGTCTCCCCCTTTTAGACTGTGAGCCCACTGTTGGGTAGGGACTGTCGCTATATGTTGCCAATTTGTACTTCCCAAGCGCTTAGTCCAGTGCTCTGCACACAGTAAGGGCTCAATAAATACGATTGATTGATTGATTGTCTCCCCTTTCTAGACTGTGAGCCCACTGTTGGGTAGGGACTGTCTCTATATGTTGCCGACTTGTACTTCCCAAGCGCTTAGTACAGTGCTCTGCACACAGTAAGCACTCAATAAATACGATTGATGATGATGATGATGACAAGTTGGCGACATAGAGAGACGGTCCCTACCTAGCATTCATTCATTCGTATTGAACGCTTACTGTGTGCAGAGCACTGTACTGAGCGCTTGGGAAGTACAAGTTGGCGACAAATAGAGACGGTCACTACCTAGCATTCATTCATTCAGTCAGTCGTATTTATTGGGCGCTTACTGTTTGCAGAGCACTGGACTAAGCGCTTGGGAACTACAAGTTGGCAACATATAGAGACGGTCCCTACCTAACATTCATTCGTTCAGTCAATCGTATTCATTCAATCGTATTTATTGAGCGCTTACTGTGTGCAGAGCACTGGACTAAGTGCTTGGGAAGTACAAGTTGGCAACATAGAGAGACGGTCCCTACCTGGCATACATTCATTCATTCAAACGTATTCATTCAATCGCATTTATTGAGCACTTACTGTGTGCAGAGCACTGTACTAAGCACTTGGGAAGTACAAGTTGGCAACAAATAGAGACGGTCCCTACCTAACATTCATTCATTTATTCAATCGTATTTATTCATTCATTCATTCAATCATATTTATTGAGCGCTTACTGTCTGCAGAGCAGTGTACTAAGCGCTTGGGAAGGACAGGTTGGCAACATATAAAGACGGTCCCTACCTAGCATTCATTCATTCATTCAATCGTATTTATTGAGCGCTTACTGTGTGCAGAGCACTGGACTAAGCACTTGGGAAGTCCGAGTTGGCAACATATAGAGACGGTCCCTACCCAACAGCAGGTCACAATCTAGAAATAATAATAATAATAATGATGGCATTTGTTAAGTGCTTACTATGTGCAAAGCACTGTTCTATGAGCAAGGTGATCAGGTTGTCCCACGTGGGGCTCACATTCTTAACCCCCATTTTACAGATGAGGTAACTGAGGCCCAGAGAAGTGAAGTGACTTGCCCAAAGTCACACAGCTGACAATTGGCAGAGCTGGGATTTGAACCCATGACCTCTGACTCCCAAACCCGGGCTCCTTCCACTTATTCATTCATTCTATCGTATTTATTGAGCGCTTACTGTGTGCAGAGCACTGTACTAAGCGCTTGGGAAGTCCAAGTCGGCAACAGATAGAGGCGGTCCCGACCCCACAACGGGCTCGCAATCTAAAAGGGGGAGACAGACAACAAAACATAAAAAGTAGTCAGGTGTCACAACCGTCAGAAGAAATACAATTAAAGCTAGATGCACATCATTAACAAAATCAATAGAATAGTAAATATGTACAAGTAAAATAAAAATAGTGATAAATCTGTACAAATATATACAGGTGCTGTGGGGAAGGGAAGGAGGTAGGGAAGGGAGGATGGAGGAGGGAGAGGAAAAAGGCTCAGTATGGGAAGGCCTCCTGGAGGAGGGGAGCGGGGCAGGGGCGTGGTTAAAAGGGAGGAGGGCGTGGCCAAGGACCGGAAGTGACGCACTAGAGGAGGAGCTGAGGACATGAAGGGGGCGTGGCTAAGGACCGAAAATGACGTACGTGGAGGGCAGAGTGCGGGGCGGAGGGCATGAATGGGGCGTGGCTACTGACCGGAAGTGGCGTATTAGGGGAGGTGCTGAGGACCAGAGGGCGTGGCTAAAAGGTCCGGAAGTGACGTTTTAGGGGGCGGGAGTGCGGGGCTGATGACATGGATTGGCGTGGCTGAGGACTGGAAGTGACGTGTAGAGGGCGGAGTGCGGGGCTGAGGACATGAAGGGGCGTGGCTGAGGACCGGAAGTGACGCGTTTAGGGGGCGGAGTGCGAGGCTGAGGTAATGAAGGGGCGCGCCTGA
The DNA here is from genome assembly GCF_015852505.1 of Tachyglossus aculeatus. Classification (NCBI taxonomy): domain Eukaryota; kingdom Metazoa; phylum Chordata; class Mammalia; order Monotremata; family Tachyglossidae; genus Tachyglossus; species Tachyglossus aculeatus. The sequence continues at coordinate 41,778,565 of NC_052088.1, read as the reverse complement.
GGACCGTAAGTGACGTTTATAGGGGCGGAGTGCGGGGCTGAGGACCGGGAATGACGCGTTTAGGGGCGGAGCGCGGTTTTGAGGACCTGAATGGGCGTGGCTTAGGGCCGGAAGTGACGTATTTAGGGGCGGAGTGCGGCCTGAGGGCATAAAGGGACGTGCTGGCGACGGGAGGTGACGTGTATGGGGACTGAGGGCACAAGGGGCGTGGCTATGGGACCGGAAGTGACGTGTTGAGGGCGGGGGCGCGGGGGCTGAGGGCATGAAGGGGCGTGGTTGGTGGGCGTCTAGGGGCGCGGCTAAGTGCCGTAATTGACGCGTCAGGGGCGGAGGGCGTGGCTAAGGACCGGAAGTGACGTGTTGGGAGGGGGGCGTGGCTGGGGACCGGAAGTGGCGCGTCTCGCGCCGCGCAAGATGGCGGCCCGTCGGGTCTCGTCAGTGCTGTCGTGGTCGGCATGGTGGTGGCGTTCGGGGGCCCTGAGGGCGGCCACGGTAGGGGGCCGGGGACCCCGGCTTGGCGACAGGTACCGCCCTCTTGGCCTTTTGATTAATAATAATTATAATAATAATAGTATTCATTAATAGTCTGCTACGGGCCAAGCACTGTTCCAAGCGCTGAGGGGGTACAAGGCGATCAGGTTGTCCCACGGGGGGCTCACAGTCTTCACCCCCATTCTACAGGTAATAATAAATAATAATAATAATAATAATGGCATTTGTTGAGCGCTTACTAGGTGCCAAGCACTGTTCTAAGCGCTGGGGAGGCTACAAGGCGATCAGGTTGTCCCACGTGGGGCTCACAGGCTCCATCCCCATCTTACAGGTGAGGGAACTGAGGCCCAGAGACCAATAATAATAATTGTGGTTTTCATAAATAATAATAATGGCATTTGTTAAGCGCTTACTAGACGCCAAGCACTGTTCTAAACGCACGGGGGGGGATGCAGGGTGATCAGGTTGTCGCACGTGGGGCCCACAGGCTTCATCCCCATTTTACAGATGAGGGGACTGAGGCCCAGAGACCAATAATCATCATCAATCGTATTTATTGAGCGCTTACTGTGTGCAGAGCACTGGACTAAGCGCTTGGGAAGTACAAGTTGGCAACATAGAGAGACGGTCCCTACCCAACAGTGGGCTCACAGTATAAAAGTCAATATTAATAATTGTGGTATTCATAAAGAATAATAATAATAACAGTGGCATTTGTTAAGCGCTTACTAGACGCCAAGCACTGTTCTAAACGCACGGGGGGGGACGCAAGGTGATCAGGTTTTCGCACGTGGGGTTCACAGGCTTCATCCCCATCTTACAGATGAGGGAAATGAAGCCTGGAGACCAGTAATAATAATTGTGGTATTCGTAAACAGTAATAATAACAATAATAATGCTATTTGTTAAGCGCTTACTACATGCGAAGCACTGTTCTAAACGCACGGCAGGGGGGGATACAAGGTGATCAGGTTGTCGCACGTGGGGCTCACAGGCTTCATCCCCATCTTACAGATGAGGGAACTGAGGCCCAGAGACCAATAATAATAATTGTGGTATTCATAAGTAACAATAATAATAATAATGGCATTTGTTAAGCGCTTACTGTGTGCGAAGCACTGTTCTAAACGCACGGGGGGATACAAGGTGATCAGGTTGTCACACGTGGGGCTCACAGGCTTCATCCTCCATCTTACAGGTGAGGGAACTGAGGCCCAGAGACCAATAATAATAATTGCGGTATTCATAATAATAATAGTAATAATAATGGTATTTGTTAAGCGCTTACTAGACGCGAAGCACTGTTCTAGACGCACGGGGGGGACGCAAGGTGATCAGGTTTTCTCACGTGGGGCTCACAGGCTTCATCACCGTCTTACAGGTGAGGGAACTGAAGCCTAGAGACCAATAATAGTAATTGCGGTATTCATAAATAATAATAATAATAATAATAATGGCATTTGTTAAGCGCTTACTAGGTGCGAAGCACTGTTCTAAACGCACGGGGGGGATACAAGGTGATCAGGTTGTCCCACGTGGGGCTCACAGTCTTCATCCCCATTTTACAGATGAGGGAACTGAGGCCCAGAGACCAATAATCATCATCAATCGTATTTCTTGAGCGCTTACTGTGTGCAGAGCACTGTACTAAGCGCTTGGGAAGTACAGGTTGGCAACATATAGAGACAGTCCCTACCCAATAGTGGGCTCACAGTCTAAAAGCCAATAATAATAATTGTGGTATTCATAAAGAAGAATAATAATAACAATGGCATTTGTTAAGCGCTTACTAGGTGCCAAGCACTGTTCTAAACGTACGGGGGGGACGCAAGGTGATCAGGTTTTCGCACGTGGCTTCATCCCCTTCTTACAGATAAGGAAACTGAAGCCTAGAGCCCAATAATAATAATTGTGCTATTCGTAAGCAATAATAATAATGGCATTTGTTAAGCGCTTACTATGTGCCAAGCACTGTTGTAAGCGCTGGGGGGTTACAAGGTGATCAGGTTGTCGCACGTGGGGCTCACAGCCTTCATCCCCATCTTACAGGTGAGGGAGCTGAAGCCTAGAGACCAATAATAATAACTGTGGTATTCATAAATGATAATAATAAAAATAGCAATGGCATTTGTTAAGCACTTACTAGATGCGAAGCACTGTGCTAAACGCACGGGGGGCATACAAGGTGACCAGGTTGTCGCACGGGGAACTCACAGGCTGCATCCCCTCTCCCCCCTCCCCCTTACCTCCTTCCCTTCCCCACAGCACCTGTATATATGGATATATGTTTGTACATATTTATTACTCTATTTATTTATTTTGCTTGTCCATATCTATCCTATTTATTTTATTTTGTTAGTATGTTCGGTTTTGTTCTCTGTCTCCCCCTTTTAGACTGTGAGCCCACTGTTGGGTAGGGACCGTCTCTAGATGTTGCCAACTTCGACTTCCCAAGCGCTTAGTCCAGTGCTCTGCACACAGTAAGCGCTCAATAAGTACGATTGATTGATTACAGATGAGGGAACTGAAGCCTAGAGGCCACTAATAATAATTGTGGTATTTATAAATAATAATAATAATAACGATAGCATTTGTTAAGCGCTTACTAGGTGCCAAGCACCGTTCTAAACACACACGGGGTGGGAGGGGGGAGGGATACAGGGTGATCAAGTTGATGCACATGGGGCTCACAGTCTTCATCCCCATCTTACAGATGAGGGAACTGAAGCCTAGAGACCAATAATAATAATTGCGGTATTCATTAATAATAATAATTAATAATGGCATTTGGTAAGCACTTATTAGGTGCCAGGCACTGTTCTACACACGGGGGGGATTCAAGGTGATCAGGTTGTCGCACGTGGGGCTCACAGGCTTCATCCTCCATCTTACAGATGAGGGAACTGAGGCCCAGAGACCAATAATAATACTTGTGGTATTCCTTAATAATAGTAATAATAATAGCATTTGTTAAGCACTTACTAGGTGCCAAGCACTGTTCTAAACGCTGGGGGGATACAGGGTCATCAGGATGTCGCACGTGGGGCTCACGGGCTTCATCCCCATCTTACAGATGAGGGAACTGAAGCCTAGAGACCAATAATAATAATTGTGGTATTCATAAATAATAATAATATTAACAATGGCATTTGTTAAGCGCTTACTAGATGCGAAGCACTGTTCTAAACGCACGGGGGGGTATACAAGGTGATCAGGTTGTCGCACGTGGGGCTCACAGTCTTCATCCTCCATCTTATAGATGAGGGAACTGAAGCCTAGAGACCAATAATAATAATAATTGTGGTATCCATAAATAATAGTGGTAATAATGGCATTTATTAAGTGCTTACGAGGTGCCAAGCACTGTTCTAAACGCTGGGGGGATACAAGGTGATCAGGTTTTCGCACGTGGGGTTCACAGTCTTCATCCCCATCTTACAGATGAGGGAACTGAAGCCAGGAGACCAATAATAATTATTGTGGTATTCGTAAACAGTAATAATAACAATAATAATGGCATTTGTTAAGCGCTTACCAGGTGCCAAGCACCGTTCTAAAAGCACAGGGGGATACAAGGTGATCAGGTTGTCACACACGGGCTCACAGGCTTCATCCTCCATCTTATAGATGAGGGAACTGAAGCCTAGAGACCAATAATAGTAATTGTGGTATTCATAAATAATAATAATAATGAGATTTGTTAAGCGCTTACTAGGTGCCAGGCAATGTTCTAAACACTGAGGGGGGATACAAGGTCATCAGGTTGTCGCACATGGGGCTCACAGTCTTCATCCTCCATCTTACAGATGAGGGAACTGAGGCCCAGAGACCAATAATAATAATTGCGGTATTCATAAATAATAATAATAATAGCAATGGCATTTGTTAAGCGCTTACTAGATGTGAAGCACTGTTCTAAACGCATGGGGGGGGGATACAAGGTGATCAGGTTGTCGCACGTGGGGTTCACAGGCTTCATCCCCATCTTACAGATGAGGGAACTGAAGCCTAGAGACCAATAATAATAATTGCGGTATTCATAAATAATAATAATAACAATAATAATAATAGCATTTGTTAAGTGCTTACTAGGTGCCAAGCACTGTTCTAAACGTACGGGGAGGATACAAGATGATTAGGTTGTCGCACATGGGGCTCACGGTCTTCATCCCCATTTTACAGATGAGGGAACTGAAGCCTAGAGACCAATAGTAGTAATTGTGGTATTCATGAATAATAATAATAACAGTGGCATTTATTAAGCGCTTACTAGACGCGAAGCACTGTTCTAATCGCACTGGGGGGGATACAAGGTGATCAGGTTGTCGCACGTGGGGCTCAGTCTTCATCCCCATCTTACAGATGAGGGAACTGAAGCCTAGAGACCAATAATAATGATTGTGGTATTCGTAAGCGATAATAATAATTAGCAATGGCATTTGTTAAGCACTTACTAGATGCGAAGCACTGTTCTAAACACACGAGGGGGATACAAGGTGATCAGGTTTTCGCACGTGGGGCTCACAGGCTTCATCCTCCATCTTACAGATGAGGGAACTGAAGCCTAGAGACCAATAATAATAATTGCGGTATTCATAAATAATAATAATAACAATAATAATGGCATTTCTTTAAGTGCTTACTAGGTGCCATGCACTGTTCTAAGCGCTGCGGGGGGATACAAGGTGATCAGGTTTTTGCACGTGGAGTTCACAGTCTTCATCCCCATCTTACAGATGAGGGAACTGAACCCTAGAGACCAATAATAATAATTGTGGTATTTGTAAACCACAATGATAATAACAATAATAATAATGGCATTTGTTAAGCGCTTACTAGACGCCAAGCACTGTTCTGAACGCACGGGGGGATACAAGGTGATCAGGTTGTCGCACGTGGGGCTCATGGTCTTCATCCCCATTTTACAGATGAGGGAACCGAAGCCTAGAGACCAATAGTAGTAATTGTGGTATTCATGAATAATAATAATAATAATAACAATGGCATTTGTTAAGCGCTTACTAGATCCGAAGCGCTGTTCTAAACGCACGGCGGGGGATACAAGGTGATCAGGTTTTCGCACGTGGGGCTCACAGTCTACATCCCCATCTTACAGATGAGGGAACTGAAGCCTGGAGAGCAATAATAATGATTGTGGTATTCACTAATAATAATAATGATAATATTTACAATGGCATTTGTTAAGCGCTTACTAGATGCAAAGCACTGTTCTAAACACACGGGGCGGATACAAGGTGAGCAGGTTGTTGCACGTGGGGCTCACGGTCTTCATCCTCCATCAGATGAGGGAACTGAAGCCTAGAGACCAATAATAATAATTGCGGTATTCATAAATAATAATAATAATGGCATTTGTTAAGCACTTACTAGGTGCCAAGCACTGTTCTAAACGCTGGGGGGGGGGATACAAGGTGATCAGGTTTTCGCACGTGGGGTTCACAGTCTTCATCCCCATCTTACAGATGAGGGAACTGAAGCCTAGAGACCAATAATAATAATTGTGGTATTTGTAAACAATAATAATAATAACAATAATAATAATGGCATTTTTAAGCACTTACTAGGTGCCAAGCACTGTTCTAAACGCTGGGGGGGGATACAAGGTGATCAGGTTGTCGCACGTGGGGCTCACAGTCTTCATCTTCCATTTTACAGATGAGGGAACTGAGGCCCAGAGACCAATAATAATAATTGCGGTGTTCATAAGTAATAATAATAATAACGGCATTTGTTAAGCGCTTACTAGATGCGGAACACTGTTCTAAACGCACGGGGGGTGGGGGCTACAAGGTGATCAGGTTGTCGCACGTGGGCTCTCTGTCTTCATCCCCATCTTACAGATGAGGGAACTGAGGCCTAGAGAACAATAATAATAATTGTGGTATTCATAAGTAATAATAATAATAACAATGGTATTTGTTAAGCACTTACTAGGTGCCAAGCACTGTTCTAAATGCACCGGGGGGTGGGGGGTGGGTGGGGATACAAGGTGATCTGGTTTTACAGTCTTCATCCTCCATCTTACAGGTGAGGGAACTGAAGCCCAGAGACCAATAATAATAATTGTGGTATTTGTAAGTAATAATAATAATAATAATAACAATGGCTTTTGTTAAGTGCTGTTCTAAATGCAGGGGGGATTACAAGGCGATCAGGTTGTCGCACGTGGGGCTCACAGTCTTCATCCTCCATCTTACAGATGAGGGAACTGAAGCCCTGAGACCAATAATAATAATTGTGGTATTTGTAAATAACCATAATAACAATAATAATAACGGCATTTGTTAAGCGCTTACTAGGTGCCAAGCACCGTTCTAAGCGCTGGGGGAGGATACAAGGTGATCAGGTTGTCGCACGTGGGGCTCACAGGCTTCATCCTCCATTTTACAGATGAGGGAACTGAGGCCCAGAGACCAATAATAATAATTGTGGTATTCATAAAAAATAATAATAATAATGGCATTTGTTAAGCGCTTACTAGGTGCCGAGCACTGTTCTAAACGCTGAGTGGGGGATACAAGGTGATCAGGTTGTCGCACGTGGGGCTCACAGGCTTCATCCCCATCTTACTGATGAGGGAACTGAAGCCCAGAGACCTATAATAACAATTGTGGTATTTGTAAAAAATAATAATATTAACAATAATAATAATGGCATTTGTTAAGCACTTACTAGGTGCCAAGCACTGTTCTAAATGCGCAGGGGGGATACAGGGTGATCAGGTTGTCGCACGTGGGGCTCACAGTCTTCATCCCCCATCTTACAGATGAGGGAACTGAAGCCCAGAGACCAATAATAATAATTGTGGTATTCGTAAATAATAATAATAACAATAATAGTAATGGCATTTGTTAAGCGCTTACTAGGTGCCAAGCACTTCTAAATGCACGGGGGGATACAAGGTCATCAGATTGTCGCACGTGGGGCTCACAGGCTTCATCCTCCATTTTACAAATGAGGTAACTGAGGCCCAGAGACCAATAATAATGATTGCGGTATTCATAAATAGTAATAATAACAATAATAATAGCATTTAAGCGCTTATCAGGTGCCAAGCACTGTTCTAAACGCAGGGAGATACAAGGTGATCAGGTTGTCACACGTGGGGCTCACAGGCTTCAATCCCATCTTACAGATGAGGGAACTGAAGCCCAGAGACCAATGATAATAATTGCGGTATTCATAAACAATAATATTAATAACAATAATAATAATGGTATTTGTTAAGCACTTATCAGGTGCCAAGCACTGTTCTGAACGCCAGAGGGGATACAAGGTTGTCAGGTTGTCACACTTGGGGCTCACAGTCTTCATCCCCATCTTACTGATGAGGGAACTGAGGCCTAGAGACCAATAATAGTAATTGTGGTATTCATAAGTAATAATAATAACAATGGCATTTGTTAAGCGCTTACTATGTGCCAAGCACTGTTCTAAACGCTTAGGGGGCATACAAGGTGATCAGGTTGTCGCACGTGGGGCTCACAGGCTTCATCCCCATTTTACAGGTGAGGTCATTTAGGCACAGAGAATAATGATGATGGTGGTTTTTTGGTTTTTGTTAAGCGCTTACTAGGTGCGAAGCACTGTTCTAAGCGCTGCGGGGGGGGGGGACAAGGTAATCAAGGTTGTCCCACGTGGGACTCACAGTCTTAATCCCCACTTTATAGATGAGGGAATTGAGGCACAGAGAATAATAATAATAATATTGTTGGTATTTGTTAAGCGCTTATTATGTGCCAAGCACCGTTCCAAGCGCTGGGGAGGATACAAGGGGATCAGGTTGTCCCCCGTCGGGCTCCCAGTCTTCATCCCCATTTGACAGATGAGGGAACTGAGGTACAGAGAATAATAATAGTAATGATATTGATATTTGTTAAGCGCTTACTAGGTGCCAAGCACTGTTCTAAGCGCCAGGGGATGGGGGGGATACAAGGTGATCACGTTGTCCCACGGGGGGCTCACGGTCTTCATCCCCATTGTAATAATAATAATCATATTTCTGAAGCGCTTAGTATGTGTGAAGCACTGTTCTAAGCGCTGGGGTAGATACAAGGTGACCCGGTTGTCCCACGGGGGGCTCACAGTCTTCATCCCCATTTTACAGATGAGGGAACTGAGGCACAGAGAATAATAATAATGACGATGATGATGTTTATTGTTAAGCACTTACTATGTGCCAAGCACTGTTCTAAGCGCTGGGGGAAATACAAGGTCATCAAGGTTATCCCTCGTGGGGCTCCCGGTCTTCATCCCCATTGTACAGATGAGGGAACTGAGGCCCAGAGAAGTGAAGTGACTGACCCAGAGTCACACGGCTGACAAGGGGCAGAGCCGGGATTCGAACCCACGACCTCTGGCTCCCAAGCCCAGGCTCTTTCCACGGAGCCACCCTGCTTCTCAAGGAGATCAGTTTGTCCCATGTGGGGCACATGGGTCTTCATCCCCATTTTAATAATAATAATAATAATGGCATTTTTTATTGGCAAATTGTGTTGCCAATTTGCACTTCCCAAGCGCTTAGTACAGTGCTCTGCACATAGTAAGCACTCAATAAATACGATTGATTGATTGATTGATTTTTTAAGCACTTACTATGTGCCAAACACTGTTCTAAGCAGCACTGGGGGGGATACAAGGAGATCAGGTTGTCCCACGTGGGGCTCTCAGTCTTCATCCCCATTTTAATAATAATAATAATAATAATGGCATTTTTAAGCGCTTACTATGTGCCAAGCACTGTTCTAATCACTGGGGGGATACAAGAAGATCAGGTTGCCCCACGTGGGGCTCTGTCTTCATCCCCATTTTAATAATAGTAATAATAATAATAATTGCATTTTTTAAGCGCTTACTATGTGCCAAGCACTGTTAAGCACTGGGGGGGATACAAGTAGATCAGGTTGCCCCACAGGGGGCTCTCAGTCTTCATCCCCATTTTAATAATAATAATAATAATGGCATTTTTTAAGCACTTACTATGTGCCAAGCACTGTTCTAATCACTGGGGTGGATACAAGGAGATCAGGTTGCCCAACGTGGGGCTCTCAGTCTTCATCCCCATTTTAATAATAATAATAATAATAATAATAACATTTTTAAGCGCATACTATGTGCCAAGCACTGTTTTAAGCACTGGGGGGGATACAAGGAGATCAGGTTGCCCCACGTGGGGCTCTCAGTCTTCATCCCCAGTTTAATAATAATAATAATAAAGGCATTTTTTAAGCGCTTACTATGTGCCAAGCACTGTTCTAATCACTGGGGGGGATACAAGGAGATCAGGTTGCCCCACGTGGGACTCTCAGTCTTCATCCCCATTTTAATAATAGTAATAATAATAATAATAATGGCATTTTTTAAGTGCTTACTATGTGCCAAGCACTGTTCTAAGCACTGCGGGGGATACAAGGAGATCAGGTTGCCCCACTGGGGGCTCTCAGTCTTCATCCCCATTTTAATAATAATAATAATAATAGTAATGGAATTTTTTAAGCGCTTACTATGTGCCAAGCACTGTTCTAATCACTGGGGAGGATACAAGCAGATCAGGTTGCCCCACGGGGGGCTCTCAGTCTTCATCCCCATTTTAATAATAATAATAATAATAATAATAACAATAATAATGGCATTTTTTAAGCGCTTACTGTGTGCCAAGCAGTGTTCTAAGCACTGGGGGGGATACAAGGAGATCAGGTTGCCCCACGTGGAGCTCTCAGTCTTCATCCCCATTTTAATAATAGTAGTAATAATAATAATGGCATTTTTTAAGCGCTTACTATGTGCCAAGCACTGTTTTAAGCACTGGGGGGGATACAAGGAGATCAGGTTGCCCCACGTGGGGCTCTCAGTCTTCATCCCCATTTTAATAATAATAATAATAAAGGCATTTTTTAAGTGCTTACTATGTGCCAAGCACTGTTTTAGTCACTGGCGGGGGATACAAGGAGATTAGGTTGCCCCACATGGGGCTCTCAGTCTTCATCCCCATTTTAATAATAATAATGGCATTTTTTAAGCACTTACTATGTGCCAAGCACTGTTTTAAGCACTGCGGGGGATACAAGGAGATCAGGTTGCCCCACGTGGGGCTCTCAGTCTTCATCCCATTTTATTAATAATAATAATAATAATAATAATGGCATTTTTTAAGCACTTACTATGTGCCAAGCACTGTTTTAGTCACTGGCGGGGGATACAAGGAGATCAGGTTGCCCCACCTGGGGCTCTCAGTCTAAATCTCCATTTTAATAATAATGGCATGTTTTAAGCGCTTACTATGTGCCAAGCACTGTTCAAAGCACTGCGGAGGATACAAGGAGATCAGGTTGCCCCACGTGAGGCTCTGTCTTCATCCCCATTTTAATAATTATAATAATAATGGCATTTTTTAAGCGCTTACTATGTGCCCAGCACTGTTCTAAGCACTGGGGGGGATACAAGGAGATCAGGTCGCCCCACGGGGGGCTCTCGGTCTTCATCCCCATTTTAATAATAATAATAATAATAATAATAGCATTTTTAAGCGCTTACTATGTGCTAAGCGCTGGGGGGATACAAGGAGATCAGGTTGCCCCACGGGGGGCTCACAGGCTTAATCCCCATTTTAATAATAACAATAACAATTGCATTTGCTAAGTGCTTACTATGTGCCAAGCACATAGCATTGCTGTAAGCACTGGGGGAGATACGAGGTCATCAAGGTTGTCCCACGTGGGGCTCAACAGTCTTCATCCCCATTTTCCAGATGAGGGAACCGAGGCCCAGAGAAGTGAAGTGACTTGCCCAAAGTCACACAGCTGACAGTTGGCGGAGCCGGGATTAGAGGGGCTTAGTTTTAGTGGGTAGACACATTCCCTGCCCACAACGAGCTCACAGTCTAGAGGGGGAGAACAGACAATAATAATAACATACAATACAATAATACAATACAATAATAACATACAATAATAATAACATGCAGTAATAATGGTATTTGTTAATAATAAAATAATAATAATAATAATAATGATGGTATTTGTTAAGCGCTTACTATGTGCCAAGCACTGTTCTGAGCACTAAGGTAGATACCAGGTCATCAAGGTTTTCTCACATGGAGTTCATTCATTCATTGTCGTATTTATTGAGCGCCTACTGTGTGCAGAGCACTGTACTAAGCGCTTGGGAAGTCCAAGTTGGCAACATCTAGAGGCGGTCCCTACCCGACAGCGGGCTCACAGTCCAGACTTCATGGACAGGAAATGTTTCTACCAAATCTGACGTATTGAAGCAGGGTGGCTCAGTGGAAAGAGCCTGGGCTTGGCAGTCCGAGGTTGTGGGTTCTAATCCCGGCTCCGTCACTTTGTCTGCCGTGTGACTTTGGGCAAGTCACTTCACTTCTCTGTGCCTCATTTCCCTCATCTGTAAAATGGGGATTAAGGCTGTGAGCCCCACGTGGGACAACCTGATCGCCTTGTATCTACCCTAGCACTTAAAACAATGCTTGGCACCTAGTAATAATAATAATAATAATAATAATAATGGCATTTATTAAGCACTTACTATGTGCAAAGCACTGTTCTAAGCACTGGGGGGATACAAGGTGATGAGGTTGTCCCACGTGGGGCTCACAGTCTTCATCCCCATTTTACAGATGAGGGAATTGAGGCACAGAGAAGTGAAGTGACTTGCCCAAAGTCACACAGCTGACAAGTGGCGGAGCTGGGATTTGAACCCATGACCTCTGACTCCAAAGCCCGGGCTCTTTCCCACAGAGCCACGCTGCTTCCCCTACTAAATGCTTAATACATACCATTATTATATATTATATTACTACATTACATAATATAGTAATATAATACGGGGAAGCAGCGTGGCTCAGTGGGAAAGAGCCCGGGCTTTGGAGTCAGAGGTCATCGGTTCAAATCCCGGCTCCACCACTTGTCAGCTGGGTGACTTTGGGCAAGTCACTTCACTTCTCTGGGCCTCAGTTCCCTCATCTGGAAAACGGGGATTGAGACTGTGAGCCCCACGTGGGACAACCTGATCACCTTGTAACCTCCCCAGCGCTTAGAACAGTGCTTGGCACATAGTCAGCGCTTAATAAATGCCATCATCATTATTATTATTATTATTATTATATATATATCACCTGTTGTTGGGTAGGGATCGTCTCTATCTGTTGCCGAACTGTACTTTCCAAGCGTTCAGTCCAGTGCTGTGCACACAGTAAGCGCTCAATAAATGCGATTGAATGAATGAATACAATTGAATGAATGTTATATAGTACTTTCCCCCACTGTGCACACAGTAAGCGCTCAATAAATACAATGGAATGAATGAATGAATACAATTGAATGAATGTTATATAGTACTTTCCCCCCGCTGTGCACACAGTAAGTGCTCAATAAATACGATTGAATGAATGAATGAATAAATGCAATTGAATGAATGTTGTTATATTGTACTTTCCCCCGCTGTGCACACAGTAAGCGCTCAGTAAATATGATTGAATGAATGAATGAATAAATGCAATTGAGTGAATGTTATATTGTGCTTTCCCCTGCTGTGCACACAGTAAGCGCTCAATAAATATGATTGAATGAATGAATAAGTACAATTGAATAAATGTTATATAGTACTTTCCCCCGCTGTGCACACAGTAAGCGCTCAGTTAATACGATTGAATGAATGAATGAATAAGTACAATTGAATGAATGTTATATAGTACTTTCCCCCGCTCTGCACACAGTAAGCGCTCAGTTAATACGATTGAATGAATGAATGAATGAATAGGTACAATTGAATGAATGTTATATTGTACTTTCCCCCGCTGTGCACACAGTAAGCGCTCAATAAATACGATTGAATGAATGAATGAATAAATAAAAATTGAATGAATGTTATATTGTCCTTTCCCCTGCTCTGCACACAGTAAGCGCTCAGTAAATACGATTGAATGAATAAATGCAATTGAATGAATGTTATATTGTCCTTTCCCCCCGCTGTGCACACAGTAAGCGCTCAATAAATACGATTGAATGAATGAATGAATAAATACAATTGAATGAATGTTATATTGTGCTTTCCCCCGCTGTGCACACAGTAAGCGCTCAGTTAATACGGGCGATCGACGGAGCGATCGGTGGCCCTCGGGCCGGAGTTGACGTCTTGCGTCTGGGTGTCCTCGGCAGGTGGGCTCTGTCTCCGTCGCCGGCCAGGGTGCCAGCCCCATGGCGGACGTCGTCATCGTCATCGTCGTCGCCATCGCCGCCCTCCAGCCCCGGCGGGGCCGAGGAGATCCGCCTCAGTGACAGCTGTGTCAAGGTAAGGCATCCCTTTCCCCCTCTGCGCTGTCATTCATTCATTCAGTCGTATTTATTGGGCGCTGTACTGAGCGCTTGGGATGTCCAAGTCGGCAATATAAACGGGCCCTACCCAACGGCGGGCTCACAGGCTAGAAGGGGGAGACGGACAACAAAACAAAACATGTTAACTAAATAGAATAAATATGTACAAGTCGAATAGAGTAATAAATTCATTGTCGTATATACTGAGCGCTTACCGTGTGCAGAGCACTGTACTGAGCACTTGGGAAGTCCAAGTCGGCACCATAGACGGTCCCTACCCAGCAACAGGCTCACAGTCTAGAAGGGGGAGACAGACAAAAAAACAAAACATTAATAGGATAAATATGTACAAGTAAAATAGAGTAATAAATTCATTCAGTCGTATTTACTGAGCGCTTACTGTGTGCAGAGCACTGGACTAAGCGCTCATTCGGTGTACACCGTAGCCCTGGTCTGGAGTGCTTTATTTTGGGGGGGTGGTGATTTTCAAAATCTATAATGAATCAATCATATTTATTTTAGACTGTGAGCCCACTGTTGGGTAGGGACTGTCTCTATATGTTGCCAATTTGTACTTCCCAAGCGCTTAGTACAGTGCTCTGCACACAGTAAGCGCTCAATAAATACGATTGATGATGATGATGATGATGATGATGATGATTGAGCACTTACCGTGTGCAGAGCACTATACTGAGCGCTTGGGAAGTCCAAGTCGGCAACATAGACGGTCCCTACCCAACAGCGGGCTCACAGGCTAGAAGGGGGAGATGGACAACAAAACAAAACATGTTAACTAAATAGAATAAATATGTACAAGTCAAATAGAGTAATAAATTCATTCAGTCATATTTATTGAGCGCTTACTGTGTGCAGAGCACTGGACTAAGCGCTCATTCGGTGTACACCGTAGCCCTGGTCTGGAGTGCTATATTGGGGGGGGGGGGGGGGTGATTTTCAAAATCCATAATCAATCAATCAATCGTATTTATTGAGCGCTTACCGTGTGCAGAGCACTGTACTGAGCTCTTGGGAAGTCCAAGTCGGCAACATAGACAGTCCCTACCCAACAGCGGGCTCACAGTCTAGAAGGGGGAGACAGACAAAAAAACAAAACATTAATAGGATAAATATGTACAAGTAAAATAGAGTAATAAATTCATTCAATCGTATTTATTGAGCGCTTACTGTGTGCAGAGCAGTGGACTAAGTGATCATTCGGTGTACACCGTAGCCCTGGTCTGGAGTGCTTTATTTTGGGGTGGTGGTGATTTTCAAAATCCATAATCAATCAATCGTATTTATTTTAGACAGTGAGCCCACTGTTGGGTAGGGACTGTCTCTATAAGTTGCCAATTTGTACTTCCCAAGCGCTTAGTCCAGTGCTCTGCACATAGTAAGCGCTCAATAAATACGATTGATGATGATGATGATGATGATTGAGCACTTACCGTGTGCAGAGCACTATACTGAGCGCTTGGGAAGTCCAAGTCGGCAACATAGACGGTACCTACCCAACAGTGGGCTCACGGTCTAGAAGGGGGAGACAGACAACAAAACAAAACATATTAATAAAATAAATAGAATAAATATGTACAAGTCAAATAGAGTAATAAATTCATTCAGTCATATTTACTGAGCGCTTACTGTGTGCAGAGCACTGGACTAAGCGCTCATTCGGTGTACACCGTAGCCCTAGTCTGGAATGCTTTATTTTGGGGTGGTGGTGATTTTCAAAATCCATGATCAATCAGTCAGTCGTATTTATTGAGCACTTACTGTGTGCAGAGCACTGTACTAAGCGCTTGGGAAGTCCAATTTGGCAACATATAGAGGCAGTCCCTACCCAACAGTGGGCTCACAGTCTAGAGGATATATGTGCTATATCCATAGGTAAGTATCAATCAAACAATCAATCAGTCAGTCGTATTTATTGAGCGCTTACTGTGTTTAGAGCACTGTACTAAGCGCTTGGGAAGTACAAGTTGGCAACATAACAGAAACCTGAAACTTATCTCTTCTTAATCCTATACTTATTAATTTTTTTATCCAGTTACCATTCCAAAGCCCCTTGCAACTCATCAGCTGGGGCTGCAGGATTCGTGATACTTAACAACCACCATTAAATAATTCATTCATTCAGTCGATTTATTGAGCGCTTACCATGTGCAGAGCACTGTACTAAGCGCTCGGGAAGTACAAATCAGCAACATAGAGAGACGGTCCCGACCCGACAGCGGGCTCACAGTCTAGAAGGGGGAGGCGGACGACAAAATAAAACATGTCGACAGGTGTCAATCAATCAATCAATCGTGTTTATTGAGCGCTTACTGTGTGCAGAGCACTGTACTAAGCGCTTGGGAAGTACAAGTCGGCAACACATAGAGATGGTCCCTACCCAACAGCGGGCTCTCAGTGTAGAAGGGGGAGACAGAGAACAGAACCAAACATACTAACAAAATAAAATAAATTGAATAGATATGTACAAATGCACACCATTAACAAATAGAATAGTAAATACGTCAGCTCGTGGGCAGAGAGCATGTTTGTTTTATTCCCTTGTACTCCTCCAAGCGCTCAGTACAGTGCCCTGCAGTCAGCCGATCGGATTTATTGAACGCCTACCTTGTACCAGGTTCTTGGGGAAAGCAGCATGGCATAGTGGATTTCTAGCCTGCGAGCCCGTTGGTGGGTAGGGATTGTCTCTGTCTGTTGCCAATTTGTAATAATAATAATAATAATAATAATAATAATAGCATTTATTAAGCGCTTACTATGTGCAAAGCACTGTTCTAAGCGCGGGGGAGGTTACAAGGTGATCAGGTTGTCCCACGGGGCGCTCGCATTCTCAATCCCCATATCATCATCATCATCAATCGTATTTATTGAGCGCTTACTATCTGCAGAGCACTGTACTAAGCGCTTGGGAAGTACAAATTGGCAACATATAGAGACAGTCCCTACCCAACAGTGGGCTCACAGTCTAAAAGGGGGAGACAGAGAACAAAACCAAACATACTAACAAAATAAAATAAATAGAATAGACATGTACAAATAAAATAAATAAATATTTTCCAGATGAGATAACTGAGGCCCAGAGAAGTGAAGTGACTTGCCCAAGGTCACACAGCCGACAATCGGCGGAGCCGGGATTTGAACCCATGACCTCTGACTCCAAAGCCCGGGCTGGTTTCCATTGAGCCACGCTGCTTCTCTGAGCGCCAAGTACACGCTGCCGTACTTCCCAAGCGCTTAGTACAGCGCTCTGCACGCAGTAAGCGCTCAATAAATACGATTGAATGAATGGAGCCCGAGCCTTGGAGTCATAGGGTCATGGGTTCTAATGCCGGTTCTAATGCTGTGTGGCCTTGGGCGAGTCCCTCCGCTTCTCTGGGCCTTAGTTCCCTCATCTGTCCAACGGGGATGGAGTCTGTGAGCCCCACGGGAGACTGCGTCCAACGCGATATGCTTGTATCCACCCCAGCGCTTAGTACAGTGCCTGGCACGTAATAAGCGCTTCACAAGGACCATTCTTATTACACTATAACTATAAAACAGACACATTCTCTGCCCACAACAGTCCAGTAAGCGCTTAATAAATACGATTGAGTGACTGTCTAGTGGATTGACCCCGGATTGGGGAAGCAGAAGGACCTGGGTTCCAATCATGTCTGCTGGGTTTCCGTGCGCATGTCACTTGGCTTCTCTGTGCCTCAGTTTCCTCAACTGTGAATGGGGATTAAGCGCCCGGTTTCCTTCCCACATAGACCGTCCCCTGGGGACGGGGGTTGCAGAGTGAAAGCAGCGTGGCTCAGTGGAAAGTGCCCGGGCTTTGGAGTCCGAGGTCCTGGGTTCGAATCCCGGCTTCGCCAGTTGTCAGCTGGGTGACTTTGGGCAAGTCACTGCACTTCTCTGGGCCTCAGTTCCCTCATCTGGAAAATGGGGATGAAGACTGAACCCCACTTGGGACAACCTGATCACCTTGTAACCTCCCCAGTGCTTAGAACAGTGCTTGGCACATAGTAAGTGCTTAATAAATACCATTATTATTATTATTATTATTCTCACCGTCTCCATAGGTGACAGACCACCACGCTCCCCTCCCTTCAAAGCCTAATTAAAATCACACCTCCGAGAGGCCTTCCAGGCCTTCCCTAACTAATCGTTCATTCAATCATGTTTATCGAGCGCTTACTGTGTGCAGAGCACTGTACTAAGCGCTTGGGAAGAAGAAATTGGCAACATATAATAATAATAATAATGGTGGTATGTAAGCGCTTACTACGTGCCAAGCACTGTTCTAAGCGCTGGGGGGATACAAGGCGATCAGGTAGTCCCACGCGGAGCTCACAGCCTTAATCTCCATTTTACATATCTATTGTGCCTATCTATTCTATTTATTTTATTTTGTTAGTATGTTTGGTTTTGTTCTCTGTCTCCCCCTTTTAGACTGTGAGCCCACTGTTGGGTAGGGACCGTCTCTAGATGTTGCCAACTTGGACTTCCCAAGCGCTTAGTACAGTGCTCTGCACACAGTAAGCGCTCAGTAAATACGATTGATGATGACAGAGGAGGGAACTGAGGCACATAGGTGACAATTGAGACGGTCCCCGATCCCTCTTTTCCCCTCCTCCCTCCCTCGTCTGCGTCACCCTGGATCTTTACACTCTAAGGATTGTATTCACTCATTCAGCCGTATTTATTGAGCGCTTACTGTGTGCAGAGCACTGTACTAAGCGCTTGGGAAGTACAAGTCGGAACATGTAGCGACGGTCCCCACCCAAGGGCGGGCTCACAGTCTAGAAGGGGGAGACAGGCGACAAAACAGAACGCGTAGACAGGCGTCTACTTGGTAGTCACCCCATTCTCAGCACCACAGACTTCTGTACATAGCCTTTATTTTTTTATAATCATATCTGTCTCCGCCCCTCCCAGACTGTTAAACTCCTTGTGGACAGGGAATGGGTCTACCGACTAAATTATAACGTATTTTCCCAAGCGTTGAGTACTAGCGCTCTGCACATAGTAAGCGCTCAGTAAATACCATTGCCAGAGCTTTTTTTCCCCCCCCCAGATGGTTTTTGTTAAGCGCTCACGCTGTGAGAAGCAGCGTGGCTCAGTGGAAAGAGCCCGGGCTGTGGAATCAGAGGTCACGGGTTCCAATCCCGGCTCCGCCAATTGTCCGCTGGGTGACTCTGGGCGAGTCACTTCTCTGGGCCTCAGTTCCCTCATCTGTACAATGGGGATGAAGACTGTGGGACAACCCGATCACCTTGTAACCTCCCCAGCGCTTAGAACAGTGCTTGGCACGTAGTAAGCGCTTAATAAATGCCATCGTTATTATTATTATTATTATTACTAAGCACTGGGGTTGTCAGGTTGGACGCAGCCGCCCCTGTCCCACGTGGGGCCCATTTTACGGGCAAGGTCGCCGAGGCCCAGAGAAGCGAAGCGGCTTGCCCGAGGTCACACAGCGGACAGGCGGCAGAGCCGGGATGTGAGCCCGGGTCGCCGAAAGAGTCAGAGGTCACGGGTTCAAGTCCCGACTCTGCCATTTGTCAGCTGTGTGACTTTGGGCAAGTCACTTCATCATCATCATCAATCATATTTATTGAGCACTTACTGTGTGCAGAGCACTGTACTAAGCGCTTGGGAAGTACAAGTCGGCAACATATGGAGACAGTACCTACCCAACAGTGGGCTCACAGTCTAAAAGGGGGAGACAGAGAACAAAACCAAACATACTAACAAAATAAGTAGAATAGATATGTACAAGTAAAATAAATAAATAGAGTAACAAATATGTACAAACATATATACATATATACAGGTGCTGGTCTCTGGGCCTCAGTTCCCTCATCTGTAAAATGGGGGTGAAGACTGTGGGCCCCCCGTGGGGCAACCTGATCACCTTGTATCCCCCCCAGCGCTTAGAACGGCGCTTTCATGTCGTAAGCGCTTAACAAATACCATCATTATTATTATTCTGGAGATCGAACGCCTTCATCTTCATCATCAGTCGTATTTATTGAGCGCTTACTGTGTGCAGAGCACTGTACTGAGCGCTTGGGAAGCACAAGTTGGCTCCCCGAGCCGCGCTGTCGGAGATTCCCGAGGGCTGATCCCGTGACCCCCGTGTTCCCTGCAGAGGCTGCTGGAGATCGCAGAAGGGTCCCAGTTCCTCCGGCTGCAAGTGGAGGGAGGAGGCTGCTCCGGATTCCAGTACAAATTCTCCCTGGACACCGTGCTCCATCCCGATGACAGGTAGGAAAGCGGGAACGGGAAAGCCTCCTTGAGGAGAAGAGGCGGGAGGCCCGGCTTTCCTGCCTGCCGGGGAACGGTAACGATGATAATCGGCGTCGTATTTGCGAGGCGCTTCCCAAGTGCCCGGGGAGAGTCGACCTAATCAGGTCGGACGAACAGTAACGATAATAATCGGCGTCGTATTTGCGAGGCGCTTCCCAAGTGCCCGGCGGGGAGAGTCGACCTAATGAGGTCGGACGAACAGTAACGATAATAATCAGCGTCGTATTTGCGAGGCGCTTCCCAAGTGCCCGGGGAGAGTCGACCTAATCAGGTGGGACGCGGTCCCCGCCACTTGCGATTTCAATCAGTCAATCGATCAGTGGTATTTAGCGAGCTCATACCGTGTGCAGAGCGCTGTACTGAACGATTATCACAGTATTAGCAGGCGTGTTCCCCGCCCGTAACATGCCTTTGCAGATTAGAGGGGGGAGACGGACGTGAATAAGTCATTTATAATAACGGTGTATAATTAAGTCAGACGGGGAACGGGAATCGCATCCCCATTTTGCAGATGAGGGAACGCTCGTCCGCTGTGTGGCCTTGGGCCAGTCACCTCGTTTTACAGATGAGAAGCATTCATTCAGTTGTATTTATTGAGCGCTTACTGTGTGCAGAGCGCTGTACTGAACGATTATCACAGTATTAGCAGGCGTGTTCCCCGCCCGTAACGTGCCTTTACAGATTAGAGGGGGAGACGGACGTGAATAAGTCATTTATAATAATAGTGTATAATTAAATCACATGGGGAACGGGAATCGAATCCCCATTTTGCAGATGAGGGAACGCTCGTCCGCTGTGTGCCCTTGGGCCAGTCACTTCATTTTACAGATGAGAAGCATTCATTCAGTTGTATTTATTGAGCGCTTACTGTGTGCCGAGCGCTGTACTGAACGATTATCGCAGTATTAGCAGACGTGTTCCCTGCCCGTAATATGCTTTTACAGATTAGAGGGGGAGACGGACGTGAATAAGTCATTTATAATAACAGTGTGTAATTAAGTCAGACGGGGAACGGGAATGGAATCCCCATTTTGCAGATGAGGGAACGCTCGTCCGCTGTGTGGCCTTGGGCCAGTCACCTCATTTTACAGATGAGAAGCATTCATTCAGTTGTATTTATTGAGCGCTTAACTGTGTGCAGAGCGCTGTACTGAACGATTATCACAGTATTAGCAGGTGTGTTCCCCGCCCGTAACATGCCTTTACAGATTAGAGGGGGAGACGGATGTGAATAAGTCATTTATAATAATAGTATATAATTAAATCACATGGGGAACGGGAATCGAATCCCCATTTTGCAGATGAGGGAACGCTCGTCCGCTGTGTGGCCTTGGGCCAGTCACCTCATTTTACAGATGAGAAGCATTCATTCAGTTGTATTTATTGAGCGCTTACTGTGTGCAGAGCGCTGTACTGAACGATTATCACAGTATTAGGCGTGTTCCCCACCCGTAACATGCCTTTACAGATTAGAGGGGGAGATGGACGTGAATAAGTCATTTATAATAATAGTTTATAATTAAGCCAGACGGGGAACGGGAATCAAATCCCCATTTTGCAGATGAGGAAACGCTCGTCCGCTGTGTGGCCTTGGGCCAGTCACTTCATTTTACAGATGAGAAGCATTCATTCAGTTGTATTTATTGAGCGCTTACCGTGTGCAGAGCGCTGTACTGAACGATTATCACAGTATTAGCAGGCGTGTTCCCCGCCCGTAACGTGCCTTTGCAGATTAGAGGGGGAGATGGACGTGAATAAGTCATTTATAATAACAGTGTGTAATTAAGTCAGACGGGGAACGGGAATCGAATCCCCATTTTGCAGATGAGGAAACGCTCGTCCGCTGTGTGGCCTTGGGCAAGTCACCTCATTTTACAGATGAGAAGCATTCATTCAGTTGTATTTATTGAGCACTTACTGTGTGCAGAGCGCTGTACTGAACGATTATCACAGTATTAGGCGTGTTCCCCGCCCGTAACGTGCCTTTACAGATTAGAGGGGGAGACGGACGTGAATAAGTCATTTATAATAATAGTTTATAATTAAGTCAGACGGGGAACGGGAATCAAATTCCCATTTTGCAGATGAGGGAACGCTCGTCCGCTGTGTGGCCTTGGGCCAGTCACTTCATTTTACAGATGAGAAGCATTCATTCAGTTGTATTTATTGAGCGCTTACTGTGTGCAGAGCGCTGTACTGAACGATTATCACAGTATTAGCAGACGTGTTCCCTGCCCGTAACGTGCCTTTACAGATTAGAGGGGGAGACGGACGTGAATAAGTCATTTATAATAATAGTTTATAATTAAGTCAGACGGGGAACGGGAATCAAATCCCCATTTTGCAGATGAGGGAACGCTCGTCCGCTGTGTGGCCTTGGGCCAGTCACTTCATTTTACAGATGAGAAGCATTCATTCAATCGTATTTATTGAGCGCTTACTGTGTGCAGAGCGCTGTACTAAGCGCTTGGGAAGGACAAGTTGGCAACATATAGAGACGGTCCCTAACCGACAGCGGGCTCGCAGTCTAGAAAGCAGCGTGGCTCAGTGGAAAGAGCCCGGGCCTCGCAGTCGGAGGTCGTGGGTTCAAATCCCGGCTCCGCCCATTGTCAGCCGGGTGACTTTGGGCAAGTCACCTCACTTCTCTGGGCCTCAGTGACCTCATCTGGAAAATGGGGATGAAGATTGAGTCCCCCGGGGGACAACCTGATCACCTTGTAACCTCCCCAGCGCTTAGAACAGTGCTTGGCACGTAGTAAGCGCTTAATAAATGCCATCACTCTTATTATGAGGAGGGAACTGAGGCCCCCCGGAGAAGCGAAGAGGCTTGCCCAAGGTCCCACAGCGGACAGGTGGTGGGGGCGGGATTAGAACCCATGACCTTCCGACTCCCAGGCCTGGCTGTCCACTACAATATGCTGCTTCTCTGACTATTGGAAAAGTACAATGCAACAGAATGAGTGGAAACGTTCCCTGCCCAAGCTTTACAGTCTAGAGAGGGGGACGGACATTAATATAAATAACTCATTTATAACCTACAGTTTAGTACAGTGCCCGGCACACAGTAAGCGCTCAATAAATACGATTGATCGAATGAACGAATGAAAAGATATGTATCTGAGTGCCGTGGGGGGCGAATGTCAAATGTCCAAAGGTCACAGATCCAAGCGCGGAGACAGTGCGGAAGGGAGAGCATAATCTTTGATTTTAATCCCTTTGTGGGGCCAGGATTGTGTACGCTCTACTTAGAGTGTGTCTTCCCAGTGCTTAGCACATAGTAAGCACTCAAAACCCACCACAATTATCAGTAACGTCAACGGAGAAGCAGGATAGCCTGGTGGCTAGAGCTCGGGGCTGGGAGGTAGACAGAAGGTCATTCATTGGTTCATTCAGGCCACCGTTTTTATTCATTCATTCATTCAGTCGTATTTATTGAGCGCTCACTGTGTGCGGAGCACTGTACTGAGCGCTTGGGAAGGACGAGTTGGCAACATATCGAGGCGGTCCCTACCCAACGGTGGGCTCACAGTCTTTTGTCGCGCGCTTACTGTGTGCAGAGCACTGTACTGAGCGCCTGGAAAGTAGAGAAGCAGCGTGGCTCCGTGGAAAGAGTGCGGGCTTGGTGAGTCAGTGATCATGGGTTCGAGTTCCGCCTCCCCCACATATCTGCCGTGCGACCTTGGGCAAGTCACTTCACTGCTCTGTGCCTCAGTTCCCTCATGTGTAAAATGGGGATGAAGACTGTGAGCCCCACATGGGACATTTATTTATTTGTTTTGCTTGTACCTATCTATTCTATTTATTTTATTTTGTTAGTATGTTTGGTTTTGTTCTCCGTCTCCCCCTTTTAGACTGTGAGCCCACTGTTGGGTAGGGACTGTCTCTATGTGTTGCCAATTTGTACTTCCCAAGCGCTTAGTACAGTGCTCTGCACATAGTAAGCGCTCAATAAATACGACTGATGATGATGATGATGACAACCTCACGTCCTTGTGTTCCCCCCCAGCGCCTAGAGCAGTGCTTTGCACGTAGTAAGCGCTTAGCAAATACCAACATTATTATTATTATTATTACAGAGGTCATGGGTTCTAATCGTGATCCGCCACCTTGGGGGAGCCGCTTCACGGGTCCGGGCCTCAGTTCCCTCATCTGTCAAATGGGGACGGCGACTGGGAGCCCCCCGCGGGGCAACCCGATGACCCCGTAGACTCCCCGGCGCTCAGCCCGGCGCCTGGCCCGTAGCGAGCGCTTGACAGGCGCCGTAACCGTCGTTAATGATCGTGGTCGATGTGGCGGGAGAGGTCCGGATGAGGGGAGCGAAGGAAGGGAAAAGGGTAGAGGCCCCGCCGGCGGAGGGAGGCCCGGGATGGGGGCGTCCAGCAAGGAGGCGGCTAACCGGGCCGTCCGCTGTGTCTCTGCAGGGTGTTTGAGCAGGGCGGAGCCCGGGTTGTGGTGGACCCCGACAGCCTGCCCTTCGTGAAAGGCGCCGTGGTGGATTTCAGCCGGGAGCTCATCCGCAGCTCCTTCCAGGTCGTGGACAACCCCCAGGCCGAGCAGGGCTGCTCCTGCGGGACCTCCTTTTCCGTCAAGCTCTGAGCCTCGCCCTCTCTCCCTTCCCTTCTCTCTTCCCGGGGCTCGGCCGAGGGATCGCGGCGGGGAGACGGACTCCGCGCCCCATCCCCGAGGAGGCGGTCCAGCAGCCGTGCGTGTAAATATGTGTGTTGCGGCCCGATAAAATGTTTATTTTCGAATCGTCTTCCCTCACTGGGCCTCTCTCGGCAGCCCGGGGCGGGCGGGCCAGATGGGGATTCAAGCGACCGCGGCGAAAGGGCCCGTGTCGGTTCGACCGCTCCGCTGGACTCTCCGCGGCGCTCGTCACACGGGAAGCACTCAAATACGATCGATTGATTATGGGAGCTCTAAGCCCCCTTTGGATGGCCCAGTCCTCAGTCCGGCCCCCTCCTCGGTTGAACCTTTGGGAAAGGGTTAAGGAATCCGGCCCCCTCCTCGGTTGAACCCTTGGGAAAGGGTTAAGGGATCCGGCCCCCTCCTCGGTTGAACCTTTGGGGAAGGGTTAAGGGATCCGGCCCCCTCCTCGGTTGAACCTTTGGGAAAGGGCTAAGGGATCCGGCCCCCTCCTCGGTTGAACCTTTGGGAAAGGGTTAAGGAGTCCGGCCCCCTCCTCGGTTGAACCTTTGGGAAAGGGTTAAGGAATCCGGCCCCCTCCCTGGATGAACCTTTGGGAAAGGGTTAAGGAATCCGGCCCCCTCCTCGGTTGAACCTTTGGGAAAGGGTTAAGGGATCCGGCCCCCTCCTCGGTTGAACCTTTGGGAAAGGGTTAAGGGATCCGGCCCCCTCCTCGGTTGAACCTTTGGGAAAGGGTTAAGGGATCCGGCCCCCTCCTCGGTTGAACCTTTGGGAAAGGGTTAAGGGATCCGGCCCCCTCCTCGGTTGAACCTTTGGGAAAGGGTTAAGGGATCCGGCCCCCTCCTCGGTTGAACCTTTGGGAAAGGGTTAAGGAATCTGGCCCCCTCCTCCGTTGAACCTTTGGGAAAGGGTTAAGGAATCCGGCCCCCTCCTCCGTTGAACCTTTGGGAAAGGGTTAAGGGATCCGGCCCCTCCTCGGTTGAACCTTTGGGGAAGGGTTAAGGGATCCGGCCCCCTCCTCGGTTGAACCTTTGGGAAAGGGCTAAGGGATCCGGCCCCCTCCTCGGTTGAACCTTTGGGAAAGGGTTAAGGAGTCCGGCCCCCTCCTCGGTTGAACCTTTGGGAAAGGGTTAAAGAATCCGGCCCCCTCCCTGGATGAACCTTTGGGAAAGGGTTAAGGAATCCGGCCCCCTCCTCGGTTGAACCTTTGGGAAAGGGCTAAGGGATCCGGCCCCCTCCTCGGTTGAACCTTTGGGAAAGGGTTAAGGAGTCCGGCCCCCTCCTCGGTTGAACCTTTGGGAAAGGGTTAAGGAATCCGGCCCCCTCCCTGGATGAACCTTTGGGAAAGGGTTAAGGAATCCGGCCCCCTCCTCGGTTGAACCTTTGGGAAAGGGTTAAGGAATCCGGTCCCCTCCTCGGTTGAACCTTTGGGAAAGGGTTAAGGGATCCGGCCCCCTCCTCGGTTGAACCTTTGGGAAAGGGATAAGGGATCCGGTCCCCTCCTCGGTTGAACCTTTGGGAAAGGGTTAAGGGATCCGGCCCCCTCCTCGGATGAACCTTTGGGAAAGGGTTAAGGGATCCGGCCCCCTCCTCGGTTGAAATTTTGGGAAAGGGTTAAGGAGTCCGGCCCCCTCCTCCGTTGACTCTTTGGGAAAGGGTTAAGGGATCCGGCCCCCTCCTCGGTTGAACCTTTGGGAAAGGGTTAAGGGATCCGGCCCCCTCCTCGGTTGAACCTTTGGGAAAGGGTTAAGGGATCCGGCCCCCTCCTCAGTTGAACCTTTGGGAAAGGGTTAAGGGATCCGGCCCCCTCCTCGGTTGAACCTTTGGGAAAGGGTTAAGGGATCCGGCCCCCTCCTCGGTTGAACCTTTGGGAAAGGGTTAAGGGATCCGGCCCCCTCCTCGGATGAACCTTTGGGAAAGGGTTAAGGGATCCGGCCCCCTCCTCGGATGAACCTTTGGGAAAGGGTTAAGGGATCCGGCCCCCTCCTCGGATGAACCTTTGGGAAAGGGTTAAGGGATCCGGCCCCCTCCTCGGATGAACCTTTGGGAAAGGGTTAAGGGATCCGGCCCCCTCCTCGGTTGAACCTTTGGGAAAGGGTTAAGGGATCCGGCCCCCTCCTCGGTTGAACCTTTGGGAAAGGGTTAAGGAGTCCGGCCCCCTCCTCGGTTGAACCTTTGGGAAAGGGTTAAGGAATCCGGCCCCCTCCCTGGATGAACCTTTGGGAAAGGGTTAAGGAATCCGGCCCCCTCCTTGGTTGAACCTTTGGGAAAGGGTTAAGGAGTCCGGCCCCCTCCTCGGTTGAACCTTTGGGAAAGGGTTAAGGAATCCGGCCCCCTCCCTGGATGAACCTTTGGGAAAGGGTTAAGGAATCCGGCCCCCTCCTCAGTTGAACCTTTGGGAAAGGGTTAAGGAATCCGGTCCCCTCCTCGGTTGAACCTTTGGGAAAGGGTTAAGGGATCCGGCCCCCTCCTCGGTTGAACCTTTGGGAAAGGGTTAAGGGATCCGGCCCGCTCCTCGGTTGGACCTTTGGGAAAGGGTTAAGGGATCCGGTCCCCTCCCTGGATGAACCTTTGGGAAAGGGTTAAGGGATCCGGCCCCCTCCTCGGTTGAACCTTTGGGAAAGGGTTAAGGAATCCGGCCCCCTCCTCGGTTGAACCTTTGGGAAAGGTTTAAGAATCCATCAGACGGCGATGATGACGACGGTACGGTCAGCGCCCAATAAATAACGATCCACTGAGTTAGAGAAGCAGAGCGGGCCGGCCGGGTTGTAGAGGAGGAGTGAGGCCAGGTGAGCGGGAGGGAGCTAATCCAGTCCCTTCTGGCCCATTGCGGAGGAGTTATATTTATATAGATTTATAGGAGTTATATAGATTTATATTAACGTCCCTCTCTCCCTCTGGTTTGCAAGCTCCCTGCGGGCAGGGAGTGGGACTGCTTTATCGTACTCTCCCGAGCGCTCAGTCCAGTGCTGCGCCCTCAGGCCTCGATGGATCCGGTCGATTGATTTGAGCGACTGAGTGGACGGCGGGCCCGGGGAGCCGTGCCCGGAAAACGTTTGCTTAGAAAGACGGTACGGGCGGGGGAGAGAAGCGGGGATCGGAAGGGAAGAGGCCGGAGATTTTTCCTTCGATCCGGCCCCAGAGCCATCGACGGGCGAGTCCGGAAGACGGCCAGCGAGCCGGTTTTCCGGGTCGGCCCGCTCTCCGCCTCGGGTCACCCGCCCCGGGTCCCTGGGGGCCTTCGGTCAGTCGGTCCGCAGTTGTTGAACTGCCCATCATTCATTCAGCCGTATTTATTGAGCGCTCACGGTGTGCAGAGCGCTGGGCTAAGCGCTCGGGAAGGACAGGTCGGCAGCACGGAGGGTTTAGAGGCGATCCAGAGGAAGACGGCGACGGCGGAGGCTCCGCCGACGGGCCGGGTGCGTCTATACAGTGCACAGAGGAGGGAAACACAGCGAAGCGGAGTCGGGAGACTTGGCGGACGGAGCCGTGAAGGGGAAAAGCGTCGAAATGGGGGGTCTGACCGTCCCCCCAAAAAGAGAAATCCCTGGAAGCGCCTCCCGTTGCTACCCCTGTCCGGTCCAGCCTAGTAACTCTTGGTGATGATGATGATAATAGTGGTACTTGCTGAGCGCTTACTAGAGAAGCAGCGTGGCTCAGTGGAAAGAGCCCGGGCTTTGGAGTCGGAGGTCACGGGTTCAGATCCCGGCCCCGCCAATTGCCAGCCGGGCAAGTCACTTCTCTGGGCCTCATAATAATAATAATAATGGCATTTATTAAGTGCTTACTATGTTCAGAGCACTGTTCTAAGCGCTGGGGAATTTACAAGGTGATCAGGTTGTCCCCCTCATCTGTAAAATGGGGCTGAAGACCGTGATTCCCCCCCCCCGGGGGACAACCTGATCACCTTGTAACCTCCCCAGCGCTTAGAACAGTGCTTGGCACATAGCGCTTAATAAACGCTATCATTATTATTATTATAAATGTGTGCCAAGCGCCGTTCTAAGCGCCGAGGTGACAAAGTAATCAGGTTGTCCCACGTGGGGCTCACAGTGTCCATCCCCATTTTACAGATGAGGTGACTGAGGCCCAGAGAAGTTGTCGCACGGCAGACGAGCGGCGGCGCCAGGATTAGAACCCATGACCTCCGGCGCCCCAGCCGCAGGGGGAGTAGTCATAGGAATAATGTTTACCAAGTGCTCACCGTGTGCAGAGCACTGTACTAAACGCTGGGAGAGAATACGCAGGGGGGGAATTAGACACGGTCCCCGTCCCTCGGGGCTCCGTCGTCACGGAGTTTATCGCTGGTATTTATTGAGCGTTTACCGTGGGCCGAGCACTGTACTAAGCGCTTGGGAGGCTATAATGCAACAGAACTTGTACAATCAACTGCATTTATTGAGCGCTCACTGCGTGCAGAGTTTATCGCTAGTATTTATTGAGCGTTTACCGTGGGCCGAGCACCGTACTAAGCGCTTGGGAGGCTATAATGCAACAGAGCTGGTACAGTCAGTCAATCAACTGCATTTATTGAGCGCTTCCTGCGTGCAGAGCCCGTCCTAAGCGCTTGGGAGAGTAAAGTATAACACAGTTGGTAATGGCGTTTATTAAGCACTTACTATGTGCAAAGCACTGTTCTAAGCGCTGGGGAGGTTACAAGTGATCAGGTTGTCTTAAGGGGGGGGGCTCGCAGTCTTTCTCCCCATTTTACAGATGAGGGAACTGAGGCCCAGAGAATAATAATAATGAGTGATGGCATTTATTAAGCACTTACTATATGCAAAGCACTGTTCTAAGCGCTGGGGAGGTTACAAGATGATCAGGTTGTCTTAAGGGGCGGGCTTGCAGTCTTTATCCCCATTTTGCAGGTGAGGGAACTGAGGCCCAGAGAATAATAGTAATGATAATGATGGCATTTATTAAGCACTTACTATATGCTTAAAGCACTGTTCAAAGCGCTGGGGAGGTTACAAGGTGATCAGGTTGTCTCATGGGGGGGCTCACAGTCTTTATCCCCATTTTACAGATGAGGGAACTGAGGCCCAGAGAAGGGAAGTGACTTGCCCAAAGTCACACGGCCGACAACTGGCGGAGCTGGGATTTGAACCCAGGACCTCCGACTCCAAAGCCCGGGCCCTTTCCACTGAGCCACGCTGCTTCTCTAGTAAGCGCTCAGCAAGTACCATTATTATTAGAGGCAGCCACGCTGCTTCTCAGCAGTTGGTCGGCACGTTCCCTGCCCACGGGGAGCTTATTAGACCCCTCTGAGGGTGGTGGCGGTTGAGAACCGGCGAGATCCTCGAGTCAACCCGGCCTTTCCCAAACGTCCTAATCCTCTCGGCTTCCTGTGGGATTTAGTCCAAGGCACTTGGGCTTTCCTGACCTTTGTCTTCAGGTATTTAGGGACCCTGTTGCAATTCCCAAATAAGAACGCTCCCTCTCCATTTCCCCCGGGAAGGTGGAGTTTTGTATGTCAACAACCCTTTGGCCTTTGGCACCTGTTTTTATATATATATATATATGTGTGTGTATATATATATATGTATATATGTATATATATATGTGTGTGTGTATATATATGTGTGTGTGTATATATATATGTGTGTGTGTGTATATATATATATGTGTATATATATATATATGTGTGTGTGTATATATATATATGTGTATATATATGTTTGTACATATTTATCACTTAATTTTCATGCATTTATTTATTTATTTATTTATTTTTATTTATTTATTTTACTTGTACATGTCTATTCTATTTATTTTATTTTGTTAGTACGTTTGATTTTGTTCTCCGCCTCCCCCTTTTAGACTGTGAGCCCACTGTTGGGTAGGGACTGTCTCTCTATGTTGCCAACTTGTACTTCCCAAGCGCTTAGTACAGCGCTGTGCACACAGTAAGCGCTCAATAAATACGATTGAGTGATTGATTGATTTCAAAAACCAGTTCAGCTGAGGCGTTTTCCTCCAGCTAGTCAGAGAGGCAGGGAAATCCTTGCGAATCCCAGGCCCCGCAGCCTCCCGCCGCGGTGTCATTCATGCGTTCATTCGGTCGTATTTATTGAGCACTTACTGTGTGCAGAGCACTGTACTGAGCGCTTGGGATGTACAAGTCGGCAACATATAAGTTGTTTAAAGGGGATCCTTGGCCTGCCCGGGTCGGAGCCACGCGCTGAGGGCCCCGGACAGAAACACGCTAGACGCCACGGGCCAGAAAACAAGACCGTTTTATTAACGCGGCCGAACCCTTTTCCCCCCGAGGAGAGTGCTCCGGAGAGCCGAGCGGGCCGCCCGGGCATCTTCGGGGAGGCGGATGGGCGGAGGCGGCGCTCAGCCCGCTGGCACGGGCCTCAGTTTCCCTCCCGGGGGCTGTGGCGGCCGCCCCGGGAGAGGCTGCCGAAGGGTGACCGCTCAAGCCCTCCCGGGGGTAGCCGTGCGGGTGGTCAGGCGGGGCCCCCCGCGGACCGGGGCCGAGGAAGGGGGTCCGGCCCCTACGCGCAGCGGGGCGGTGCCGCGGCGGGCACCAGCCCCGGCGGGCAGAGGCAGCGGAAGGAGCCGTCCGTGTTCTCGCAGCGGCCGGGGGCGCACGGGTCCGCCGAGGGCAGGCGCCCGTCTCCGCACTCGTTCACGTCTGCGAGGCGAGACCAGAGGCGCCGGGTTGGACACGGGCGTAGCCGAATCCCGGTCCCGCCGGGCCTTCCAACGGCAAGCAACGGGCCCGGTTAACCGGTTAAGCACCGGACTGAGCGCCGGGGTGGATAGGGCACAAGCACGCTGGGCCCGATCCCCGCCCAAAGCGGGGGAAACCGAGGCCCGGAGGACGCGGGTCTCCCTCCTTCCCGCTCCGTGGCCTTCCCAGAGGCCGCGTTCCTTCATCATCATCAATCGTATTTATTGAGCGCTTACTATGTGCAGAGCACTGCACTAAGCGCTTGGGAAGTCCAAATTGGCAACATATAGAGACAGTCCCTACCCAGCAGTGGGCTCACAGTCTAAAAGGGGGAGACAGAGAACAAAACCAAACATACTAACAATATAAAATAAATAGGATAGATATGTACAAGTAAAATAAATAAATAAATAGAGTAATAAATATGTACATACATATATACAGGTGCTGTGGGGAAGGGAAGGAGGTAAGATGGGGGATGGAGAGGGGGAGAGGAAGGAAGGGGCTCAGCCTGGGAAGGCCTCCTGGAGGAGGTGAGCTCTCAGCAGGGCCTTGAAGGGAGGAAGAGAGCTAGCTTGACGGAGGGGCAGAGGGATTGGGGGCATTCCAGGCCCGGGGGAGGAGCCTTGTCGCCCACGAAACCCCGTCTCCCACGATGCCGTCGCGCCGGGCCCGTGGGGGCCCGGCCTGACACGCCTAACTTTGGTGAGTGGCAACCGTGCGGGCGGTGCCCGGGCAACTGACCCTGGAGAGCGGGTCGGTTGGCCGGGGACCGGCACGGCTAAGTGTCCAGAGGGGGCCTCCCCCTTCCTCCGGCACCGCCTGGTGAGAAGGGCACGGACCCGGGAATCAGAGGACCCCGGTTCTCTTCCCGACTGTGTCGCTGACGTCTCCCTCTCCATCCTCCGCTCGACCTCTCGGCTGCCTTGGCCCCCCGTGGCCCACCCACTTCTCCCCAAAACTTGATCCCACCTCGGCTCCGCTGATGCCATCCTCTCCCGGTCCTCCTCTCGTCCCTCTGGCCGCTCGTTCTCAATCTCTTTGGCGGGCTCCTCCTCTTCCCCCCACCCCCTGACTGTGTGTGGGGGTCCCCTCAGAGTTCAGTTCTGAGTCCCCTCCATCCCCCCCATCTTACCTCCTTCCCTTCCCCACAGCACCTGTATATATGTTTGTACATACTTATTACTCTATTTATTTTACTTGTACATATCTATTCTATTTTATTTTGTTAGGATGTTTGGTTTTTTTTTTTTCTCTGTCTCCCCCTTTTAGACTGTGAGCCCAATGTTGGGTAGGGACTGTCTCTATACGTTGCCAATTTGTACTTCCCAAGTGCTTAGTACAGTGCTCTGCACATAGTAAGCGCTCAATAAATATGATTGATTGATTGATTCCCCTTCTATTGTGTTGCCAGCTTGTACTTCCCAAGCGCTTAGTACAGTGCTCTGCACACAGTAAGCGCTCAACAAATACGATTGATTGATTGATTCCCCAGCTACACCCCCTCCCGTGGATCCCTCATTCAGGCAGCGTGGCTCAGTGGAAAGAGCCCGGGCTTTGGAGTCCGAGGTCATGGGTTCCAGTGCCGCCTCTGCCACTTGCCAGCTGTGTGACCTTGGGCGAGTCGCTTCACTTCTCTGGGCCTCAGTTCCCTCAGCTGTATCATGGGGAGTAATAATAATAATAATAATAATAGTGGCATTTATTAAGCTCTTACTACGTGCAAAGCACTGTTCTAAGCGCTGGGGGGGTTATAAGGTTATCAGGTTGTCCCATGGGGGCTCACAGTTTTAATCCCCATTTTACAGAAGAGGGAACTGAGGCACAGAGAAGTGACTTGCCCAAAGTCACACAGCTGACAATTGGCAGAGCCGGGATTTGAACCCACGACCTCTGACTCCAAAGCCCGGGCTCTTTCCACTGAGCCACGCTGCTTCTCTTGCCAGCTGTGTGACTTTGGGCAAGTCGCTTCACTTCTCTGCGCCTCAGTTCCCTCAGCTGTAACATGGGGAATAATAATAATAATAATGGCATTTATTAAGCTCTTACTATGTGCAAAGCACTGTTCTAAGCCCTGGGGGTTACAAGGTGATCAGTTTGTCCCACAGGGGGCTCCCAGTCTTCATCCCCATTTTACAGATGAGGGAACTGAGGCCCAGAGAAGTGAAGTGACTCGCCCAAAGTCACCCAGCTGACAAGTGGCGGAGCCAGGATTTGAACCCATGACCTCTGACTCCAAAGCCCGGGCTCTTTCCACTGAGCCACGCTGCTTCTCGGGAGTAAGCCTGTGACCCCGAGCGGGACAACCTGCTGACCTTGTAACCTCCCCGGCGCTTAGGACGGCGCTTTGCACAGAGTAAGCGCTCATTAAATGCCCTCATTATTATTATTATTCGCTCCCACAGCCTCAACTCCCACCTCCGTGCGGCTGGTTCCCAAATCTACGCCTCCAGCCCTGACCTCTCCCTCACTTCAGCCTCACATCTCCTCCTGCCATCAGGATAGCTCTATTTTGACGTCCCGCCGTCACCTCCAACTCAGCCCGTCCGAAACAGAGCTCCTCAGACCATCCCCTTCCCCGATTTTCCCATCACCGTAGGCGAACCACCACCCTTCCCGTCTCACAAGCCCGCAACAGTGCACGCCACTCTCATCTCTCTCATTCCACCCTCACATTCGATCCGTCGCTAAATCCCGTCAGTGCGGTCTTCACGATATTGCTAAAATCCACCCCCTTCTTCTCCATCCAGGCTGCTACCACGTTAATCCAAGCACATCTCCTCTCCCGCCCAGATCCTTTTTTTCCCCAAACACATTCAGGCCACGTTTCTCCTCTCCTCGGGATCCTCCGGCGGCTGTCCATCCCCTCGCTCCCTTCCGCCTCGCCCTCGCATTTCCTGCCTTTATTCACCCTTCCCTCGGTCCCCGAGTCCTTCCGTACCTCTCCGTAATTCATTTAATCACAGTCCCGTCCGTCTCCCCCTCTAGACCGCAAGCTTCTCGTGGGCAGGGATCGTGCCTCCCAACTCTGTGACACTCTCCCAAGCGCTTAGCCCGGTGCCGTGCCCGCAGGAAGCGCTCAGTAAATACGAGAGGTCAATCCACCTGCCGCGCGAGCCGGCCAGTCGCCTCACTTCTCTGTGCCTCGGTTTCCACGTTGACAGAATGGGGATTCGGTCCTTTTTCTCCCTCCAACTTTGACTTTTGAGCCCCGCGCGGGGCCCGATGGGTTGGAGGTGACGGCGGGACGTCAAAATAGAGCGTCTGCCCCACGTCTTCCCCAACGTGGGAAGCGCTTATGATTCCCCCCTTCTAGACCGGGAGGCTGTTTGGATAAGGATCGTCTGTATCCATTGCCGAACCGTACTTCCCAAGCGCTTAGTCCGGCGCTCCGCCCACAGTAAGCGCTCGATAATTAGGGTGGAATGAATAATAATAATAATGACGATGGTATTTGTTAAGCGCTTCCTACGTGCTGAGCACTGGGGGGATACAAGGTTGTCCCACGTCTTAATCCCCATTTGACAGAGGAGGGAACTGAGGCCCAGAGAAGCGAAGCGAGTCGCCCAAAGTCACACGGCTGACAGTCGGCGGAGCGGGGATTTGAACCCGTGACCCTCTTTCCACTGAGCCACGCTGCTTCTCCAGGCGCGGGGGGACCGTGCCCGGGGCCGGCAGGCTTCGCTCACCCACGCATGCCAGCCGGGCGGTGTCCAGCCGGTAGCCCTCAAAGCAGTCGCAGGTGTAGCCCTCGGGCACGCGGACGCAGCGGCCGTTCTGGCAGCCGTTCAGGACGCCGCACTCCTCGGCCCCCTCGAAGCCGCCCCGGGGCCCGGCGGGGGCTGCGGGCGAGACGGCCGGGCGGCGCGGTCAGCCCCTCAGCCCACCCACGCGGGGGGACCGCGTCCGTTATCGTACTGGACTCGCCCGGGGGGGGCTCAGCCCGGCGCCCCGCGCGCGGTAAGCGCTCGGTGACCGCATCCCTTCCCCTCCCGCGGCCGCCGCCACCAACCTGGCCGCCCGGGCACGAAGCGAGGCCCGGCTCCGTGCCCGGGGTCCCGGTAGCCGTCCGGGGGGCCCCCGTAGCCCAGGTCGGCGGGCCCGGGGGCGTAGTCGTAGCCCGGCCGGGGGGCGAGGTCGGCCGCGCCCCCGCTCCCCCGGCACAGCTCGGCGAAGACCTCTGCGGGGAGAGGAGGTGTGGGTGCCTGTGGGTTCCCGGGCCCGGCCCCCAACCCGCCCCCCGCCCGGCCCCCGGCCTCACCGGACGTCGTCGGGGGGCAGAGGGAGCACTGCCGGCCCCAGGCCTCGCCCCCCTGGCAGCAGCACTCCGTGTAGGTGGCGGCCGCCTCGCCGGCCGGCGGCTGGCAGGCGTAGTCGACGACCCGCCGCCAGCAGACGTCCACGTGGACGGCCGGTTCCGCGTAGTCCTCTGGGCCCCCCGGGACGGAGACGGGCCCGGTGAGCACCCCCGGGGGGAGAGGCCCGGCCCGCGCCGCCCCCCGCCCGGCCCCGGCCCCCTCACCCGCGGTGGCATTGACGCAGCGCCTCTGGCTGGCGTCCAGGACGAGCGGGGGGCCGCAGAAGCAGTGGAAGGAGCCCGCCGTGTTCACGCACGCGCCGCCCTCGCAGGCCGCGTTGGCGCACTCGTCTTCGTCTGCGGGAGGGGGAGCGCTCACTACGTGCCGGGCGCCGGCCGAGACACCAGCCCGTCCGGTGGGACGCGGCGGGGCTCCCGGCCTTCGTCCCCGTCCGACGGACGAGGCCCGGAGGACGACGGCGTCGGTTCAGCCGAGCGCCGGGAGGGATGCGGGGTGATCGCGTTGGCCCCCGCGGGGCTCCCAGTCTTCGTCCCCGTTTTCCAGGTGAGGGAACTGAGGCCCAGGGAAGCGGAGCGGCTCGCCCAGGGTCACCCGGCTGACGAGTGGCGGAGCCGGGAGGAGAACCCGAGCCCGGGTTCTTCCCGCTGAGCCACTCAAAGACTGTGAGCCCGCTGTCGGGTAGGGACCGTCTCTAGATGTTGCCAGCTTGGACTTCCCGAGCGCTTAGTACAGTGCTCTGCACACAGTAAGCGCTCAGTAAATACAGTTGAGTAAATGAAAGGTCTCCCAGCAGACCGGCGGCAGAGCTGGGAGCCCGTTGTCGGGTAGGGACCGTCTCTATCTGTTGCCAACTTGTACGTCCCAAGCGCTTAGTACAGTGCTCTGCACACAGTAAGCGCTCAGTAAATACGATTGAATGAATGAAAGGTCTCCCAGCAGACCGGCGGCAGAGCTGGGAGCCCGTTGTCGGGTAGGGACCGTCTCTATCTGTTGCCAGCTTGTACTTCCCAAGCGCTTAGCACAGTGCTCTGCACACAGGAAGCGTTCAGTAAATACGGCTGAGTGAATGACCCCCAGGCAGCGCCCACCTTTTTCCAGTTTAAAAAAAAATTTAAAAAGATTAATTTTTTAATTGAAAAAAGATTAATTTTTAATTAAAAAGATTAATTTTTAATTTAAAAAGATGAATTTTAATTAAAAATTCAAAAAAGATTAAATTTTTAATTAAAAAAGATTAATTTTTAATCAAAAAAGATTAAATTTTTAATTAAAAAAGATTAATCTTTAATCAAAAAAGATTAATTTTTAATTAAAAAAGATGAATTTTAATTAAAAAATTTAAAAAAGATTATTTTTTAATTAAAATGTTTAATTTTTTAATTAAAAAAGATTAATCTTTAATTAAAAAGATTATTTTTTATTAAAAAAGATTAATTTTTAATTAAAAAGATTAATTTTTAATTAAAAAGATTAATTGTTTAATTAAAAAGATGAATTTTTAATTAAAAAGATGGATTTTAATTAAAAAATAAAAAAGATTAATTCTTTAAAAAAGATGAATTTTAATTAAAAAATTAAAAAGATTGATTTTTTAATTTTAAAAGATTAATTTTTCAATTAAAAAAGATTAGTTTTTAATTAAAAAGATGATTTTTAATAAAAAGGATTCATTTTTTAATTAAAAAGATGAATTTTCAATTAAAAAAGATTGATTTTTTAATTTAAAAAATAATTAAAAATTAAGAAAAAATGACGGCATTCGATAAGTACTCCTCACGTGTCCAACGCTGCTCTAAGCGCTGGGGTAGTTGGATGCAGACTGCGGGACGGGAGAACCGGGGCCCGGGGGAGTGAAGCGACTTGGCCGAGCAGTCGGCGGAGCCGGGATCGGAACTCAGATCTTTTCTCTCCCAGGCTGCCAATTTTCTCTCCGAGAGCTCAGGGGTGGGTCACGCGACCCGCGGACCCCCGGGCCGGCGCGAGAGATGGGTCCCCTCCGACGGCGAGCCCGGTGGGGGGGTCGGTTGTCCTTACCCACGCACTCCAGGTGGGACGCGTTGTTGCGGTATCCGGGGTGGCAGAGACAGGTGTACCCGGGCGCCGTGTTGAAGCACCGGCCGGCCTGGCAGAGCCCGAGCCCGAATATCACGCACTCGTCCGCGTCTGCCGGGGAACGAGCCGGGGGTCATTCATTCGCTCATTCGGTCGTGTCGATTGAGCGCTTACCGTGTGCCGGGCACTGTACTGAGCGCTTGGGACGTCCAAGTTGGCCGCAGCTAGAGACGGGCCCTACCCGACAGCGGGCTCACAGGCTAGAAGGGGGAGACGGACAGCAAAACGTAATAACAAAATAAAATAAATAGAATAAATGTGGACAAATATATATACAGGTGCTGTGGGGAGGGGAAGGAGGTAAGGTGGGGGGGAGGGGGTCATTCCATCGTATTTATTGAGCGCCTACTGTGTGCAGAGCGCTGGGCTAATGGGGATGAAGACCGCGAGCCCCCCCGGGGGCCGACCTGATCACCTTGTAACCTCCCCAGCGCTTAGAACGGTGCTTGGCGCATAGTGAGCGCTTAACAAATGCCATCATTATTATTATTATTATTGGGAAGTACAAGTCGGCGTGGCTCAGTGGAATGAGCCCGGGCTTTGGAGTCCGAGGTCCTGGGTTCGTACCCCGCCTCCACTAATTGTCAGCTGTGTGACCTTGGGCAAGTCACTTCTCTGTGCCTCAGTTACCTCATCTGGAAAATGGGGATTGACTGTGAGCCCCCCGTGGGACAACCTGATCACCTGGTAACCTCCCCAGCGCTCAGAACAGTGCTTTGCACATAGTAAGCGCTTAATAAATGCCGTCAATTATTATTATTATTATCTAGAGGCGGTCCCTACCCAAAAACGGGCTCCCAGTCTAGAAGGGGGAGACAGGCGATGAAACAAAACACGTGGACGGGTGTCAAGTCGTCAGAACAAATAGAATTAAAGCTCTGTGCACGTCGTTAACACAACAAAATAGTAAATATGTACAAGTAAAATAAATGGAGGAATCAATCTGTCCAAACGTATGTACAGGTGCTGTGGGGAGGGGAAGGAGGTAGGGCGGAGGGGTGGGGAGGAGGAGAGGAAAAAGGGGGCTCAGTGTGGGAAGGCCTCCTGGAGGAGGTGAGCTCTCAGTTGGGCTTTGAAGGGAGGAATCAATTGTATTTATTGGGCGCTTACTGTGTGCAGAGCACTGTACTAAGTGCTTGGGAAGTACAAGTTGGCAACATATAGAGACGGTCCCTAACCAACAGCAGGCTCACAGTCTAAAAGGGGGAGACGGAGAACAAAACCAAACATGCTAACAAAATAAAATAAATAGAATAGAGATGTACAAGGAAAATAAATAGAGTAATAAATATGTACAAACATATATACAGGTGCTGTGGGGAAGGGAAGGAGGTAAGATGGGGGGATGGAGGGGGGACGAGGGGGAGAGGAAGGAGGGGGCTCAGACTGGGAAGGCCTCCTGGAGGAGGTGAGCTCCCAGTAGGGCTTTGAAGGGAGGAAGAGAGTTAGCTTGGCGGATGTGCGGAGGGAGGGCGTTCCAGGCCCGGGGGAGGACGTGGGCCGGGGGTCTCCAGTCAGGCCCCCCGGGTGGGCCCCGGGGTTTAGGTGGAGGGGTCCACGCTCGGCCCTAATAATCATCGTGGTATTCGATAAGCGCTTACTAGGTGCCGGGCGCCGTTCTGAGCGCCGGTGTGGATACAAGGCATTCGGCTCAGATCCGATCCCCGTCCCCCGGGGGCTCACCATCATCATCATCATCATCAATCGTATTGAGCGCCTACTGTGTGCAGAGCACTGGACTAAGCGCTTGGGAAGTACAAGTTGGCAACATATAGAGACGGTCCCTACCCAACAGTGGGCTCACAGTCTAAAAGGGGGCTCACGGTCTCCACCCCCATTTTCCAGATGAGGGAACCGAGGGCCAGGGAAGCGAAGCGACTTGCCCAAGGTCACGCGGCGGATGGGTGGAGGAGCCGGGACTAGAACCCAGGTCCTCCCGACGCCCGGCCGCTACCCACTAGGCCGTGCGGCTTCTCCTTGATCCCTTCGTCCCCCAAGTTGGGG
The DNA here is from genome assembly GCF_015852505.1 of Tachyglossus aculeatus. Classification (NCBI taxonomy): domain Eukaryota; kingdom Metazoa; phylum Chordata; class Mammalia; order Monotremata; family Tachyglossidae; genus Tachyglossus; species Tachyglossus aculeatus. The sequence goes on along the minus strand of NC_052088.1, from coordinate 41,738,660 downwards.
GACGTTTCGGTGGAGGGAGGGAGAGACAGTGACAGAGACACCCCATCCTCCTGCCCCCCTCCTCTCTATGTAGAATGAGAGGAGAGAGAAGACACCCCCCAAAAAATAAAACTTTGTGAGGGACAGAGGGAATGCTCAGTCTATAATAATAGTACTTGTTAAGCGCTTACGCCCTCCCCCCCCAAAAAAAGCTAGAGAGGCAGGAGGGAATGCTCAGTCTATAATAATAGTACTTGTTAAGCGCTTACACCCCCCCCCCCAAAAAAAAAAAAAACTTTGTCACCCGCCTCTGGTCAGACAGAGAGGCAGGAGGGAATGATCAGTCGATAATAATAGTAATAATAATAATAATGGCATTTGTTAAGCGCTTACTATGTGCAGAGCACTGTTCTAAGCGCGGGGGGGGGGGGATACAAGGTGATCAAGTTGTCCCACGTGGGGCTCACAGCCTTAATCCCCATTTTACAGATGAGGGAACTGAGGCTCAGAGAAGTTAAGTGACTTGCCCAAGGTCACACAGCAGACGTGTGGCGGAGCTGGGATTCGAACCCATGACCTCTGACTCCAAAGCCCGGGCTCTTTCCAATGAGCCACGCTGCTTCTCCTAGTACTTGTTAAGCGCTTACTATGTGCCAAGCACTGCTCTGAGCACCAGGGTAGCGAGGCTCAGTGGCAAGAGCCCGGGCTTGGGAGTCAGAGGTCACGGGTTCTAATCCCGGCTCCGCCACGTGTCTGCCGTGTGACCTTGGGCAAGTCACTTCTCCGAGCCTCAGTTCCCTCATCCGGAAAATGGGGAGGAAGACTGGGAGCCGCGTGTGGGACAACCCGATCGCCTTGCATCCCCCCTCCGGTGCTTTGCACGGAGTGACAAATGCCATCATTATTATTATTATTATTATTATTAAGTCAGGTTGGATGCAGTGCCCGTCCCACACGGAGTTCACCCCCAGTTTACAGAAAAGCAGCGTGCCTCAGTGGAAAGAGCATGGGCTTTGGAGTCCGAGGTCATGGGTTCGAATCCCGGCCCCGCCACATGTCTGCTGTGTGACCTTGGGCAAGTCGCTTCACTTCTCTGAGCCTCGGTTACCTCGGTTACAAGGTGATCAGGTTGTCCCACGTGGGGCTCACAGTCTTAATCCCCATTTTACCGATGAGGTAACTGAGGCCCGGAGAAGTTAAGTGACTTGCCCAAAGTCACACAGCTGACACTTGGTGGAGCTGGGATTTGAACCCCTGACCTGTGACTCCAAAGCCTGTGCTCTTTCCACTGAGCCACGCTGCTCCTCTGATCTGTAAAATGGGGATTAAGACTGTGAGCCCCACGTGGGGCAACCTGATCACCTTGTAGCCCCGCAGCGCTCAGAACGGTGCTTTGTACATAGTAAACGCTTAACAAATGTCATTGTTATTTACAGATGAGGGAACTGAGGTCCAGAGAAGCGAACAACAATAATAATAGCTATTATTATAATTTTATATAGATATATTGTAATTATGATGATTATAGCTATTATTATAATTTCATATAGATATAATTATGATGATTACACGTGTTTGTTAAGCGCCGCCTACGTGCCGGGCACCGAATTCGGTGCCGAAAATCAGAATTCCTCGGAAAGGGGCCCCAGCTGGGAGGGGAGGAGAGGGAGGTTACCGATGTAGGTGGCGTGTCCGTATACCAAGGCGCCGTCGGCGGGGACGTAGCCCTTCCCGCTGGGGCAGATCTCGGCGAACTGGGCTGAGCGGGGTGGGAGGGGAAGGGGGCAGAGGTCAGAGGGGGTGGGCTTCGGTCCGCCCCCCGCCCCCCGTCCAGCCGTGCTCCCCGGCGGACACCCACCCGAGGCCGGGGGCGGGCAGGGCTGGCAGGCGTGGCCCCAGCCGGCCCCCCGAGTACAGCAGCACTCCTCCCGCGTGGCGTTCCCGCTCAGGAGCCTGGTGCAGCTCGGGTCGGAGTAGCAGGCCGGGCGCTCGGACCCCGGGCCGGGGGCGGCCCCGTCCACCGCCTCGGGGGGCCCTGCGGGAAGGAGCGTGAAGGCCGGGCCTCGGGGGGCCGGGCAGCCCCCCGCCGCCCGCCCCGCAGGCCGGGCCCCTCACCCAGGGGCTCCCGCGGGCGGCAGCGGCCTCGCCGGGCGTCGTACTCCTCCAGGTCGCTGGCACAGAGGCACAGGAAGGAGCCCTCCACGTTCTCGCACAGCGCCGCCCCGCACGCCGCCACCATCGCCTCGCACTCGTTCACGTCTGCGGGACGGGCGCACGTCAGGAGCGGGCCGCCCCGGGCCCGCCTCCCGTCGCCTCCGACCGGTCCTGTTCATCGAGCGCCGTTCCCAACGCTTGGGAAAGGGCGAGGGGCCTAGTGGATAGAGCCCGGGCCCGAATCCGGTGCTCCGCACGTAGTAAGCGCTTAAGAAATGCCATTATTAGTATTATTATTAGAGGAGGAGCAGCATCTCTCTGCAGTCCCACCTGCTGAGGCCGGATCGTTTCCCTCTCCAGTTACTCTAATCCGTCCTCGCTTATTTTCCCACTTGCAAGACATTGGATTGTGACTAAAGGCGCCATGTGATTGGACCCAGGAGTTCTTAAACATAAACAGAGATGAATCGGTTTCCTTTATTGAGCGCTTACTATGTGCAGAGCGCTGTACTAAGCGCTTACTCTAATCCGTCCTCGCTTATTTTCCCACTTGCAGAACATTGGGTTGTGACTAAAGGTGCCATGTGATTGGACCCAGGAGTCCTTAAACGTAAACAGAGATTACTAATAATCACCTAAAGGTGCCATGTAATTGGACCCAGAGATTACTAATAATCACCGATCAGCACTTAACACCGCCGCCCGCGAGTGGATCGACTGACGGTCTCCTGAACTCGCTCCCTTCCACTTTTCCCCAACCCTTCTTCTCTGTCAGAGTTTTATCGGTACCTAATAGGATGCTGAAAACCTTAGGGGGTTGGAAAGTCCAAAACAAACAGAGACACACTGTTGCCAATCTGTACTTCCCAAGCGCTTGGTACAGTGCTCTGCACATAGGAAGCGTTCAATAAATGCGATTGATGATGATGATGATGGGAATTCTAAAGAGCTTGGGAGTCAGGGGTCACGGGTTCGAATCCCGACTCTGCCACTTGTCAGCCGTGTGACTTCGGGCAAGTCACTTCACTCCTCGGGGCCCGCGAATCCCGGCCCCGCCGGGTGACCCTGGGTAAGTCGCTTCTCTTCCCTGGGCCTCGGCTCCCTCACCCGTAAAACGGGGATGAAAACTGCGTGGGGCGGGACGGCGTCCAACCCGATCGGCCTGTCTCCGCCCCAGCGCGCTCAGTACAGTGCCTGGCACCTAGGAAGTGCTTAAACGAGTTGCGCGGGTATTGTTCTTCCAATATAACTGAGCGGGTGGACGCATTCCTCGCACGGAACGAGCTCACAGTCTAGCCCTGGCTCCAGAATTCCCGCCTCCGGGAACCCCGGAGGGGAAGAAAATCCAGTTTGAGGGTCTCTAGGGAGCGCCGCGTGGGAGTGGATCACCACGGGAGGCTCTGAACAGATTAGGCGCCCGATAAGTAATAATAACGGTGGTATCTGTTAAGCGCTTACTATGTGATAAGCGCCGGGATAGAGAAGCAGCGTGGCTCAGTGGAGAGAGCACGGGCTTTGGTCGTGGGTTTGAATCCCGGCTCCACCACGTGTCTGCTGTGTGACCTTGGGCAAGTCACTTCTCTGAGCCTCAGTTCCCTCATCTGTAAAATGGGGATTAGGACTGAGCCCCACATGGGACAACCTAATCATGTTCTATCCCCCCAGCGCTTAGAACAGTGCTTTGCACATAGTAAGCGCTTAACAAATGCCTTTATTATTATTATTATACAAGAGAATCAGGTTGTCCCACGTGGGGCTCCCCGTCTTCACCCCCATTTGACAGGTGAGGGAACTGAGGCCCGCAGAAGTGAAGCGACTTGCCCAGCGTCACCCAGCAGACGAGCGGCGGAGGCGGGATTCGAACCCACGACCCCTGACTCCCGAGCCCGGGCTCTTTCCACTGAGCCACGCCGCTCTCCGGGCGAGCGGACGGGGCCCCGAGGGGTGTGGAGGCCGAGGACCGGCGCGAGGATGGAGGAAGAGGAAAAGCACCGGACTGGGAATTCTGTGGGAAGTGGGGCGAGGGCGGACCACTCACCCACGCACTCCGGGCCCGAGGGGGAATTCCGGTAGCCCCGGTCGCACAGGCAGCGGAAAGAGCCGTCCGTGTTGTCGCAGAAGCTGTGGTTCCCGCACGGGGTCCCGTTGGCGCATTCGTCGACGTCTGGGGAAGAGGAGGGCGGGCGGGCGGGCGGGCTCGGGGCTGACCGCGCTCGGGGGGCCGCGCCCCCCACCGAGGCAGCCCCCCGCCGCCGTCACACAGCGGTGGGAGCCCGGGCTGGCCTCGCACTCCCAGCCGCCGCGCGCTGCGTTCCCGGAGTCCGCGCCCTCGGCCGCGCCTGCGGTCCAGGCGGTAAGAATTCATTCAGCTATGTACTGAGCGCCCACCGTGTGCAGAGCACCGGGCTGAGCGCTTGGGAAGCCCAAGTTGGCCCTACCCGACAACGGGCTCGCAGTCTGGAAGATAGTCACGATGGCGTTTGTTCAGCGCTGGGGAGGTGGCCCCCCCGGGGGGCTCCCGGTCCTCACCCCCATTTGACAGGTGAGGGAACTGAGGCGCGGAGAAGGGAAGCGACTTGCCCACAGTCACCCAGCCGACAAGTGGCAGAGCCAGGATTCGAACCCATGGCCTCTGAACCCTCGCCACCGAGCCACGCTGCTTCTCCGAACGGCCGCGAGCGACCGGAGGCCGTCGACGCAGCGGCCGCCCGGGCACCTGGACGCCTCCGGGCATTCGTCCATGTCGGCGGGGAGAGGGGCGTCCCGGGCCCGGGAGGAGGGGTTCATTCCTTCGTTCAATCGTATTTATTGAGCGCCTACTGTGTGCCGAGCGCTGGACTAAGCGCTTGGGAAGTCCAAGTTGGCAACATCTGGAGACCTGACCCTCCCAGGGCCCCGGTTATCCCGCTGCCCGGGAGAAGCAGGGAGAAAAGAGACGGGCCCGGGCGTCGGAAGGACCGGGCTTCCGATCCCCGGCTTTGCCCGCTGCGGACCCTGGGCAAGTCATTGGTTCGTCCAGTCGTATTTATTGAGCGCTTACTGTGTGCGGAGCGCTGGACTAAGCGCTGGGAAGGTATACGAGTCGGCAACGTAGAGAGATGGTCCCTACCCGACAGCGGGCTCACGGTCTAGAAGGGGGAGATGGCCGGCAAAACGAAACGTGAGAAGCAGCGCGGCTCGGTGACTGTGGAGTCAGAGGTCACGGGTTCAAATCCCGGCCCTGCCCACTGTCAGCCGTGTGACTTGGGGCAGGTCGCTTCACTTCTCTGGGCCTCAGTCCCCTCATCTGTCAAATGGGGGTGACGACTGGGAGCCCCACCGTGGGTCTCCCCCGTCTAGACTGTGAGCCCACTGTCGGGTAGGGACCGTCTCTCTACGTTGCCAACTTGGACTTCCCAAGCGCTTAGTCCAGTGCTCTGCACCCAGTAAGCGCTCAATCAATACGATTGAATGAATGAATGACAGTCTGATCACCTTGGAGCTCCCCCAGCGCTTAGAACAGTGCTTGGCACATAGTAGGCGCTCAACAAATACCATCATTATTATTGTCAGCAGTGGCGGCAAGCGCCCGGGATTGGGAATCGGAGTCGTGGGTTTTAATCCCGACTCCGCCACTTGTGTGCTGTGTGACTTTGGGCAGGTCGCTTCACGTCTCTGGGCCTCAGGTGCCTCATCTCTAAAATGGGGATGAAAACCGTGAGCCCCCCCCCCCCCGCCGTGGGACAACCTGATCACCTTGTAACCTCCCCGGCGCTTAGAGCGGTGCTTGGCACATAGTAAGCGCTTAATAAATGCCTTTATTGTTGTTATCATGTAGACGGGTGTAGAAGTCACGTGACTTCCCTTTGCCTCAGTTTCCTCAGCCGTAAAACGGGGACCGCCGCCCCCCCCCCCCCCCCACGCGTACTTAGACCGGGAGCCCCGGGCGGGACGGGGACCGTGTCCGGCCTCATCCGTCCGTACGCCAGCGCTCACGTAGTAAGCGCTTAAGAAGCACCATTAAGCGGCCGTGCCAGTCTGCGGGGGGGGGGGGAAGGGCGTCTCCTTGGCCGCCCCCACCGTCCCCTCTCCCCGGGGGTCCCGCGAAGGCCGAGCCGTGGGGTCCCGGGGGGGCACCCACCTTCGCAGACGGTGCCGTTGGCGGTCAGTCGCCGGCCCGCCGGGCAGCGGCACAGGTAGGAGCCCAGGGTGTTGACGCAGTCTCCTCCCTGGCAGCTCGTCTGGGCGTCTTTACACTCGTCCACGTCTGGTGGGGCCCACGGAGGGGCGTGGGGGGCTGCCCCCTGCCCCCCGGGGGCGTCTCCCCCACTTCCCGCCCCCGGGTTGGAGCCCCCTCACGTCCAGCGGACGGTGACTCTTCCAAGCCCCACCTCCTCCCGGGGGCCTTCCCTGACTGAGCCCTGCCCTTTCCTCGTCCCCCACTCCCTTCTGCTTCGCCCGGACTCGCCCCCTTCATTCGGCCGTTCGATCCTACTTATTGAGCGCTCGCCACGTGCGGAGCACTGGGCTGAGCGCTCAGTACAGCCCCCCTCCTGGCCCCACACTGCTTACACACCCATCTGTCACTGATCTATTTCTATTAACATCCGTCTCCCCCCACTGTAGACCGTAAGCTCGTTGCGGGCAGAGAACGAGAGCATCCGTCTCTTGTTGTAACGGCCCGAGCGCCGAGTACGGTGCCGTGCACCCGCCAAGCCGGTGAATGAGGGGCGCAGTCGTCCGTGTCCGGGACGGATAATCAATCAGTCGTATTTATCGAGCGCTTCCTGTGTGCAGAGCACTGTACTGAGCGCTTGGGGAGTACAAGTGGGCGACATATAGAGGCCCGACAGTGGGCTCACAGTCTAGAAGACTAATAATAATAATGACGGCATTTGTTAAGCGCTTACTATGTGCAGAGCACTGTACTAAGCGCTTGGGGAGTACAAGTGGGCGACATATAGAGACCCGACAGTGGGCTCACAGTCTAGAAGACTAATAATAATGATAACGGCATTTGTTAAGCGCTTACTATGTGCAGGGCACCGTTCTAAGCGCCGGGACCCCCAGGGCCCCGCCGCCGCCTCCCTGGCTGACGCTCCTTCCGCTCCCCGGAGCCGGGCCTCTCCAGTAAGCGCTCAATAAGTCTCCTCAAGGGTCAGTTCTCGGTCCCTTTCCGTTCTCGGTCTACACTCGCTCCCTCGGGGACCTCATCCGCTCCCACGGCCTCAACAACGATCACCTTTACGCCGATGACACCCAAATCTACATCTCCGCCCCCCTCGCTCTCCCTCCCTCCAGGCTCGCATCTCCTCCCGCCTTGGGGACGTCTCCGCCCGGATGTCTGCCCGCCATCTCCAACCCAACGTGTCCAAGACAGAGCTCCTCGTCTTCCCTCCCAAACCCCGGCCTCTCCCGGACGAGGCCCGGCTCGGGGCGGCCCGGCCCGCCGAGTCTTCCCGCTCCCCGACGGCGTCCCCCCCCCGCCCGCCGGGGCCCGCGGGGGCTTTACCCGTGCAGACCGGACTGGCCCTGGGCGCCTCGAACCCGCCGGGGCAGGCCAGGCAGGAGTAGGAGCCCTCCGAGTTGAAGCACAGGCCGGACGGGCAGGCATCCTGGCTCTGGCACTCGTCCACATCTACGGGGGGCGGCTCGTCACGGGCGCCCGGCCCGCCGCGAGCGCTCGCGAAGCGCGACCCAACCAACGCAAGGTGACGGGGTGCGGGGGGAGGCAGAGGGAGCGCCGGACGGGACGGCGGCTGGTACCTTGGCAGCTCTGTCCATCCTCGGCCTCCCGGTAACCCGGGTCACAGACGCACCGGAAGGAGCCTTCCAGGTTGACGCACTTCCCGTGGAGGCAGACGTCCGCGGACAGGCACTCGTTCTCGTCTAGGGGAAGGACGTGGAGGGGTGTGGGACTGAGGGTCGCCCCTCGTCCTGGAGTCTCCCGCAGCCGACGGAGGCGCGTTTGGTCGGGCGTATCGGGCGCTTACTATGTGCAGGGCACTGCGCTGAGCGCTCTCGGGGGCGTGCACGAGGTCAATAGGACAGACACGTCCTCTGGCGTGCCGGGGGCTTAGGGCGGCCTCTGCTTCTCCACATCCATCCCTTCCTCTGTGTTACACACACACACGCACACTCACACGCTCATCATCATCATCATCAATCGTATTTATTGAGCGCTTCCTATGTGCAGGGCACTGTACTGAGCGCTCTCGGGGGCGTGCACGAGGTCAATAGGACAGACACGTCCTCTGGCGTGCCGGGGGCTTAGGGTGACCCCTGCTTCTCCACATCCATCCCTTCCTCTGTGTTACACACACACGCACACTCACACACTCATCATCATCATCATCATCAATCGTATTTATTGAGCGCTTACTACGTGCAGGGCACTGTGCTGAGCGCTCTCGGGGGCGTGCACGAGGACAATAGGACAGACACGTCCTCTGGCGTGCCGGGGGCTTAGGGCGACCTCTGCTTCTCCACATCCATCCCTTCCTCTGTGTTACACACACACGCACACTCACACACTCATCATCATCATCATCATCAATCGTATTTATTGAGCGCTTACTACGTGCAGGGCACTGCGCTGAGCGCTCTCGGGGGCGTGCACGAGGACAATAGGACAGACACGTCCTCTGGCGTGCCAGGGGCTCCGGGCCGGATGCCCCGCGTTAGGGCGGCCTCTGCTTCTCCACATCCATCCCTTCCTCTGTGTTACACACACACACTCACACACTCATCATCATCATCATCATCAATCGTATTTACTGAGCGCTTACTATGTGCAGAGCGTTGTACTAACATGCGCACAAATATATACACATATAATACTTATTAATACTATAAATACTATTGTTGTTATTAATAAAAAGGCCAAGGAGAAGGGATGGTTTTTCTCTTCCCAGAGACTCAGCCCCGGCACTTTTCCGAAGCCCCGGGCGCCCCTGAAACGGGGGCCAAAGAGGCGTCGCTCCGCCCGGCCCCCCAAATGCCTCGGCTCCGCCGTCTGCCCGCCGCGCGACCCTGGGCGAGCCGCTCAACTCCTCGGTGCCTCAGTCGTCTCATCCGTGAAGTGGGGATTAAGGCGGCCAGCCCCGCGTGGGACGCCGGGCCCGCGCCCAGCCCGGTGAGCTCGCGTCTGCTCCGGCGCTTAATACGGTGCCCGGCGCACGGCGAGCGAGCGCTCGACAGATACCAGGCAAAACGCAGCCGCTTCTGGGGTGGAAGCGGGCAGCAGGGTCGCGGAAGGGAAGGGAAGCTCCACGGGGCGCCCGGCTCCGTTGGCACCGACCCCCAGGCATTTCCCTGAGCCTCAGCTCCCGCCTCGGTGCCCCCGCCGACTCTGTCGGGGGTTTTCCGGGAAGCCGGGAGCCCCCTCCGATCCCGACGGGAGCAACGCGGCTCGGTGGCTGGAGCCCGGGCCCGGGAGACAGGAGGTCCCGGGTTCTAATCCCGGCTCTGCCGCGTTGTCTGCTGCATGACCGTGGGCAGGTCACCTCACTGGACCTCAGTTACTTCATCTGTAAATCGGGGATTGAGAGGGCGAGCCCTACGAGGGACCGGGACCGCGTCCAACCTGATTACCTCGGCGCTTAGAGCCCTCCTTGGCACACCGAGAGAAGCAGCGCGGCCTAATGGAAAGAGCCCGGGCTCGGGAGTCAGGGGTCGTGGGTTCTAATCCCGCCGCTTGTCAGCTGTGTGACTTTGGGCGAGTCACTTCACTGCTCTGGGCCTCAGTGACCTCATCTGAAGCCTATGAACCCCGGTTTGGGGGGGGGGCAACCTGATAACTCTGTATTCACCCCAGTGCTTAGAACGGTGCTTGGCACATAGTAAGCGCTTAAATATCGTCGTCATCAAGGCATTATGATAGTACTGAGTACACGCGGGGGCCGGCCGGGTCACCGGGGCCGGGCTTGGCCTCTCCCTCCCAGCGGTGAGCGGAGATCCCGGGGAAAGCGGGCTCTGGGCGCGTGGGCCAGCCGAAGAGGCCGAGGCGGCCTGCCCCTCCTCACCATTGCAGCCTCCGCTCACGGCCCTGTAGCCCTTGGCGCAGCCGAGGCAGTGGAAGGAGCCGGGGGAGTTGACGCATCTCCCGGTGGGACAGGCGCCGGGCCGGCGACATTCGTCGATATCTGCGAAACAGCAAGCGCCGCCCCCGGCCAGCGGACGGGTGAGTCTCGGGGACGGGGGCAACGGGGGAGCCTCGGGGCCGGGACCGCAAGTGAGTGGGGAGAGGAGACGGGGGAGCCCCGGGGGGGAGGGCTTGGGTGCCTCCGGGATTGGGAAAAGGAAACGGGGGAGCTTCGGAAGATGGGCGAGCCTCCGGGTTGGGAGGAGATGGGGGAGCCTCAGGGCTGAGCGGAGATGGGAAGTCTTGGGCCCAGAGGATTCGGGGGAGCCGGGAAGACGAGGGGACCAGGTGGAGGAATCGGGGGGACGGGAGCAGATGGAGGAGCCTTGGGGTTGAGAGGAGACGGGGGAACCCCGGGACTTGGAGTGGGCAGAGGAGATGGGGGAGCTTCAGGGTTGGGGGGCCGCGCGGAGAGGGGAGGGCCTCTGGATGGGAGTGGGCGAAGGAAACGGAGCTTCGGGGGTGGGAGGAGAGGAGGAGACGGGGGACCCCCAAGGTGGGGAGGAGCAGAGGGGAAGTGGCGGAGGAGACGGGGGAGTCTCAAGGCTAGGGGTAGGTAGAGGAGATAATGGGGGTCTCCTCAGAGCCACGGAAAGATGGGGGCTTTGAGGCTGGGGGGAGGCAGGGAGTCTCGGGGCCGAGAGGAGAGGGAGGTAATCAATCAGTCAATCAATCAATCGTATTTATTGAGCGCTTACTGCGTGCAGAGCACTGGACTAAGCGCTTGGGAAGTCCAAGTTGGCAACATCTAGAGACAGTCCCTACCCAACAGTGGGCTCACGGTCTAAAAGGTAACGTACCATTATGATTATTATCAGGAGCCTCTATGAGCTCCATCCGGGACAGGGACCCTGTCCAACCCGATTAGCTTGTATCTATCCCCGCGATTAGAACAGCGTCTGCCACGCGGTAAGTGCCTAACGGATACCGCAATTATCGTCATTATTATTGGGGAATGGGAACCTTGGGGCGGGATGGAGCGGGGGAGATGGGGGGGGCATCAGGGTGGCGATCCTTGGGGCCGAGAAAAGTCAGGGGAGGAGACGGGGGAGCTTCACGGGAAGACGGGAACTTCAGGATGGAGAGGAGAAAGCTTGTACTTCCCGAGCGCTTAGTCCAGTGCTCTGCACACAGTGAGCGCTCAATAAATACGATGGAATGAAAGCGGAACCTCACGGCTGAGGAAGTGGGAGCCACGGGGCCGGAAGGAGACGGGGTCGTGATAATAATAATAGTAATAATGGTATTTGTTAAGCATTTACTATATGCCAAGCACCGTTCTAAGCGCCGGGGTAGATGCAAGGGAATCAGGTTGTCCCCCGGGACACTCACAGGCTTCATCCCCATTTTCCAGATGAGGTCACTGAGGCCCAGAGAATTCATTCAGTCCATCGTATTTATTGAGCGCTTACTGTGTGCAGAGCACTGTACTAAACGCTTGGGAAGTACAAGTTGGCAACGTATAGAGACGGTCCCTACCCGACAGCGGGCTCACAGTCTAGGAGGGGGAGACAGAGAACAAAACAAAACATATTAACAAAATAAATAGAATAAATATGTACAAATAGAGTAATAAATACTCTAAGTTAAGTGAAGCGGCTAGCCCAAGGTCACCCAGCAGACACGAGGCGGAGCCGGGATTCGAACCCACGACCTCTCCCAAGCCCAGGCTCTTGCCACTAGGCCACGTTGCTAATAATTCTATTTATTCTGACGATTTTGACACCCGTCTCCATGCTTTGTTTTGCTGTCCGTCCCCCCTTCTAGACCGCGAGCCCGCCGTCGGGTAGGGACCGTCTCTATATGTTGCCGACTTGGACTTTCCGAGCGCTTAGTACAGTGCTCTGCACACAGTGAGTGCTCAATAAATGCGATTGAATGGATGAAGGAATCAAGTCTGGGAGCAGGGGAGGCAGATGGGGGAACCCCAGGGATGAGATGGGGGGACAGGAGCTGGCGGAGTGTTGGTGGTGGGAAGAAGAGGGGAGACTGGGAAGCCTGAGGGCTGGGAGGAGACAGGGATCCTTGGGGCCCAGAAAAGATGGGGCTAAGCGCTTAGTACAGTGCTCTGCACACAGTAAGCGCTCAATAAATAAGATTGAATGAACGACGGGGGACGGGCAGGGCAGACGGGAGCGTCATGAGGCGACGGTGGGAGGAGGAGCGGGACGGATGCATCAGTGGGGAGCGGAAATTGGCGGGGCAGAGAGATATATATATATATATATATATATGTATATATATTTGTTTGTACGTATTTATTACTCTATTTTACTTGTACATATCTGTTCTATTTATTTTATTTTGATAGTATGGTTCTGTTCTCCGTCTCCCCCTTTTAGACTGTGAGCCCGCTGTTGGGTAGGGACCGTCTCTAGATGTGGCCAGCTTGGACTTCCCAAGCGCTTAGTCCAGTGCTCTGCACACGGTAAGCGCTCAATAAATACGACTGATTGATTGATTGACGCTGCACAGAAGCAGCGCTGCCTAATGGGTAGAGCCCAGGCCTGGGAGTAAGAAGGTCCTGGGCTCTCATCCCTGTATATATGTTTGTGCGTATTTATTACTCTATTTTATTTGTACATATTTATGTATATATGTTTGTACATATTTATTACTCTATTTTACTTGTACATATCTATTCTATTTATTTTATTCTGTTAATATGTTTTGTTTTGTTCCCTGTCTCCCCCTTCTAGCCTGTGAGCCCGCCGTCGGGTAGGGACCGTCTCTAGATGTTGCCGACGTGGACTTCCCAAGCGCTTAGTCCAGTGCTCTGCACACAGTAAGCGCTCAATAAATGCGATTGAATGAATGAGCCCATCTTCCAGACCGTGAGCCCGTTGTTGGGTAGGGACCGTCTCTCTATGTGGCCAACTTGGACTTCCCAAGCGCTTAGTCCAGTGCTCTGCACACAGTAAGCGCTCAGTCAATATGATTGATTGATTGATTGATTGACCGTCTCTATATGTTGCCAACTTGTACTTCCCAAGTGCTTAGTCCAGTGCTCTGCACTCAGTAAGCGCCCAATAAATACGATTGAATGAATCCCGGCTCCGCCATATGTATCCGTATGTATCCATATGTATCCATATGTATATATGTTTGTACATATTTATTACTCTATTTATTTTGCTTGTACGCATCTATTCTATTTATTTTATTTTGTTACTATGTTTGGTTTTGTTCTCTGTCTCCCCCTTCTAGACTGTGAGCCCACTGTTGGGTAGGGACTGTCTCTGTGTGTTGCCAACTTGTACTTTCCAAGCGTTTAGTACAGTGCTCTGCACACAGTAAGCACTCAATAAATACGACTGAATGAATGAGCCCGTCTTCCAGACCGTGAGCCCGCTGTTGGGCAGGGACCGTCTCTAGGTGTTGCCAACTTGGACTTCCCAAGCGCTTAGTCCAGTGCTCTGCACACAGTAAGCGCTCAATAAATTTGATTGATTGATTGATTGACCGTCTCTATATGTTGCCAACTTGTACTTCCCGAGTGCTTAGTCCAGTGCTCTGCACTCAGTAAGCGCCCAATAAATACGATTGAATGAATCCCGGCTCCGCCATACGTATCCATATGTATATACGTTTGTACATATTTATTACTCTATTTATTTTACTTGTACATATCGATTCTATTTATTTTATTCTGTTAATGTTTGGTTTTGTTCTCTGTCTCCCCCTTCTAGCCTGTGAGCCCGCCGTCGGGTAGGGACCGTCTCTAGATGTTGCCGACTTGGACTTCCCAAGCGCTTAGCACAGTGCTCTGCACACAGTAAGAGCTCAATAAATACGATTGAGGATGATGATGACGGGGACTCTGTCCGACCCAGTTACCTCGGATCTACCGCAGCGCTTAGTTCGTCATCGTCATTATTATTATATGAGGGACTGCGTCCGACCCGATCACCTCCTATCTAACGCCGCGCTCAGTTCGGCGCCTGGCACGTAGTGAGCGCCGAACAAATACCACGTCTTATTAGAATTATTTTTCTTACTCTCGGTCCGGGTCGGGCAGCGGGGGACGCGGTGAGTGAGGAAGGGAGGATTCGGGGTCGCCCGAAGCCCCCCGCCAAGTCCCCCGGGGCCCCTCACCTTCGCAGTCGCCCTGCCGAGCCGGGACGTAGCCCCGCTCGCACTCGCAGCGGTACGAGCCGGCCGTGTTGGTGCAGCGGCCCCCCTTGCACGCCCCTGGCTGCTCGCACTCGTCTCGGTCTGGAACGGGGGGAACGGGATCGGTCCCGGGATCCCCCTGCCCTCCCTCTCCCCATCCCGACGATCCCGGCTCTCGGGATGGGTGGGAGAGCCCACGGGCGGGCAAGGCCCAGAGCCGCCGCGGCTGCGTTCAGCCCAGTCCCGGCGCCTGGCACTTAACGGGCACCACCGTTCTCATCGCCGTTACTACTCCGGAGAAGCAGCGGGGCTCAGTGGAAAGTCAGAGGTCATGGGTTCAAATCCCCCCTCGGCCAGGTAATAATAATAATAATAGCATTTAGTACAGTGCTGTGCACGTAGTAAGCGCTCAATAAATGCGATTGATGATTTATTAAGCGCTTACTAGGTGCGAAGCACTGTTCCAAGCGCTGGTTGTCAGCTGGGCGACTTTGGGCCGGTCGCTTCGCTTCTCTGGGCCTCAGTGCCCTCGTCTGGAAAACGGGGATGAAGATTGGGAGCCCCACGTGGGACAAGCTCATCGCCTTGTATCCCCCCCCAGCGCTTAGAACAGTGCTTTGCGCATAGTAAGCGCTTAATATTATTATTATTACTAATAATAATGAGACAGCTGGCAGAGTTGGGGGGCCGGAGGAGCCCCCCCCCCCCCCCGCCCCTGCAGTCATTGAGCCCACAGTGCTCTGCACATAGTAGGTGCTCAATAAATACGATTGATGATGTTGGGTAGGGACAGTCTCTATATGTTGCCAACTTGGACTTCCCAAGCGCTTAGTACAGTGCTCTGCCCACAGTGAGCGCTCAATAAATATGATTGATTGATTCAAGCATAGTCCATCAGATTTATCGAGCGCTCACTGGGGGCAGAGCACCGCGCTAAACACTTGGGAGAGTTCGCTACGATAATAGAGGGGCGAATCTCCCTGCCCACAGCGGGCTTACGGCCTGGAGGGGAAAGACTCTTTCCCCTCTAGGATAATAGTAATAATACGGATAATAATAAGGATAACAATAAGGATAATAATAAGGATAATAATAATAATAACAATAAGGATAATAAGGATAATAATAAGGATAATAATCATAACAACAATAAGGATAACAATAAGGATAATAATAAAAATAATAAAAATGACAATGATGATGATGATGATGATAGTAATGATAATAATAATGATGATGATGATGATGATAATAATAGTAATAATACGGATAATAATAAGGATAATAATAATGATAACAATAAGGATAATAATAAGGATAATAATAACAATAAGGATAATAAGGATAATAAGGATAATAATAAGGATAATAATAATAACAATAAGTATAACAATAAGGATAATAATAAAAATAATAAAAATGACAATGATGATGATAATGATGATGATAGTAATGATAATAATGATAATAATGATGATGATGATGATAATAGTAATAATATGGATAATAATAAGGATAATAATAAGGATAATAATAATAATAATAATAAGGATAATAAGGATAATAATAAGGATAATAATAATAACAACAATAAGGATAACAATAAGGATAATAATAAAAATAATAAAAATGACAGTGATGATGATAATGATGATGATAGTAATGATAATAATGATAATAATGATGATGATGATGATGATAATAATAATAGTAATAATAATAATAATAATAACTGGGGGTGGCACTGCCAGGCCTGGGCTCCAGCCCCGCCCCCCCAAAGAGCCCGGGTCCCACCAAACAGATATGCCCGGAGGCGGTCTCACCTTGGCAGGTGGGAGTGTCCGAAGAGGCGTTCAGCCTGTAGCCCGGGTAGCAGAGGCAGGAGTAGGAGCCCACGCGGTTAATACACTGCCCCTTCCCCTCACAGGGATCCCGCTGGCACTCGTCGTCGTCTGGGCGAGACAGAGGAGCGAGGCGGGCATGGGGACGTGATAATACTAATACCTGCGGTATTTGTTAAGGGCTGGGGTCGACCGCGGGGGGCTCCCGGTCTCCCATTTTCCAGATGAGGGGACTGAGGCACGGAGAAGCGACTCGCCCAGGGCCACCTAATAATAATGGTATTTGTTAAGCATTTACTACTCTATTTATTTATTCATTTTATTCGTACATATCTACTGAGCCCCTTCCTTCCTCTCCCCCTCGCCCCCCTCTCCATCCCCCCATCTTACCTCCTTCCCTTCCCCACAGCACCTGGATATATGGATATATGCTTGTACATATTTATTACTCTATTTATTTATTTTACTTGTCCATATCTATCCTATTTATTTTATTTTGTTGGTACGTTTGGTTTTGTTCTCCGTCTCCCCCTTTTAGACTGTGAGCCCACTGTCGGGTAGGGACTGTCTCTATATGTTGCCAACCTGGACTTCCCAAGCGCTTAGTCCAGTGCTCTGCACGCTGTATCTATGTATATATGTTTGTACAGATTTATTACTCTATTTATTTATTCATTTATTTTACCTGTACATATCTATTCTATTTACTTTATTTTGTTAGTATGTTTGGTTTTGTTCTCCGTCTCCCCCTTTTAGACTGCGAGCCCACTGTCGGGTAGGGACTGCCTCTAGATGTTGCCAACTTGGACTTCCCAAGCGCTTAGTACAGTGCTCTGCACACAGTAAGCGCTCAATAAATACGACTGATGATGATGATGATGATGATGATGTACATGGCGGGGAAGCCGCGTGGCTCGGCGGCAAGAGCCCGAGCTCGGTCGCGGGTTCTAATCCCGGCCCCGCCGCTCGTCAGCCGTCACTTCTCTGGGCCTCAGTGACCTCATCTGGAAAATGGGGGTGAAGACCCGGAGCCCCACGTGGGACAACCTGATCGCCTTGTATTCCCCCCCAGCGCTTAGAACAGTGCTTGGCACGTAGTAAGTGCTTCACAAATGCCGTCGTTATTATTATTATTATTATTAGTTGGTCCCCCGGTGCCCGTGAGACCTGTGCAGCGCTCCTGGCTGTGTTGTAGACGGTAGCCGGGGCCGCACACGCAGCCGTAGCGGTCCGGCAGGTTGACGCAGGTCCCGGGGCCGCAGACGTCGGGCCCGGCGGCGGCGCACCTGTCCGGCCCTGCGGGGGACAGGGTGGGGGCCCGTGGAGCCCCCCCAAATCCACCCGCCTCCCACCCGGGCCCCATCCCCGTAAAACCGAGCCGGAGTCGGGCTCCCATTTGGACTGGGTAGGGACCGTCTCCAGGTGTTGCCAACTTGGACTTCCCAAGCGCTTAGTCCAGTGATCTGCACACAGTAAGCGCTCAAGAAATACGATTGAATGAATGAATATATGTCGCCAACTCGTACTTCCCAAGCGCTTAGTCCAGTGCTCTGCACACAGTCAGCGCTTGATAAATACGGTTGAATGAGTGAATGAATATATGTGGCCAACTCGTACTTCCCAAGCGCTTAGTCCAGTGCTCTGCACACAGTAAGCGCTCAATAAATACGATTGAATGAATGAATGAATGAATATATGTGGCCAACTCGTACTTCCCAAGCGCTTAGTCCAGTGCTCTGCACACAGTAAGCGCTCAATAAATGCGATTGAATGAATGAATATGTCACCAACTTGTACTTCCCAAGCGCTTAGTCCAGTGCTCTGCACACAGTAACCTCTCAATAAATACGGTTGAATGAATGAATGAATATATGTGGCCAACTCGTACTTCCCAAGCGCTTAGTCCGGTGCCCTGCACACAGTAAGCGCTCAATAAATACGATTGAATGAATGAATGAATATATGTGGCCAACTCGTACTTCCCAAGCGCTTAGTCCAGTGCTCTGCACACAGTAAGTGCTCAATAAATACGATTGAATGAATGAATGACTATATGTGGCCAACTCGTACTTCCCAAGCGCTTAGTCCAGTGCTCTGCACACAGTAAGCGCTCAATAAATACGGTTGAATGAATGAATGAATATATGTGGCTGACTCGTACTTCCCAAGCGCTTAGTCCAGTGCCCTGCACACAGTAAGCGCTCAATAAATACGATTGAATGAATGAATGAATATATGTGGCCGACTTGTACTTCCCAAGCGCTTAGTCCAGTGCTCTGCACACAGTAAGCGCTCAATACATACGATTGATTGATGGATTGAGTGAATGAATATGGTTCATATCGACTGATCGAGCACGACCGAATGAATGGATGCCTCCGTCCCGTGAGGCGGGACGGTCTCACGAGGGAAAGGGGGAGAGCCCAGGCTCCCAAGCCGGATTTCCCGGCCCCCGCCCCGCATCCCGTGTCCCCGTGACCACGCTTCCCAACCGCAAAGCCGCTCCCGCGGCCGAGGAGCCCCAACTCCTGGCTCACGGAGGCGTGGTGCCTCAGTTTCCCCGAGCTGGGGGTCCGTTCTTTAGCCCCCCTCTGGTGCCCCACGCCCTCGTGGACGACGCGGCCGGACCGCAGGACGACCCGAACGAGACTTGGCCATCTTTTTCCCGTTCTGTACGGAGGCCCTCCAGCTAGGCCCTCCCTGATGGCCAATCATCCGTCCATTCGATCGTATTTATTGAGCGCTCACTGTGTGCGGAGCGTTGGGCTGATCGAAGGAGCCTGCCACCGCCAAAGAGAGGGAGCAGGGAGGGGAGAACCCACGTAATAATAATAATGATGGTATTTGTTAAGCGCTTACTATGTGCAGAGCACTGTTCTAAGCGCTGGGGAGGTTCCAAGGTGATCAGGTTGTCCCACGGGGGGGCTCACAGTTTTAATCCCCATTTTACAGATGAGGTCATTGGGGCACAGAGAATAATAATAACGGTATTTACTATGTGCTCAGCACTGTTCTAAGCGCTGGGGAGGTTACAAGGTGAGCAGGTTGCCCCCCGGGGGCTCACAGTTTTAATCCCCATTTTACAGATGAGGTCATTGAGGCGCAGAGAATAATAATAATGATAATAATGGTATTCGTTAAGTGCTTACTATGTGCAGAGCACTGTTCTAAGCACTGGGGAGGTTACAAGGTGAGCAGGTTGCCCCACAGGGGGGCTCACAGTTTTAAGCCCCATTTTACAGATGAGGTCATTGAGGCACAGAGAATAATAATAATAATAATGATGGTATTTGTTAAGCGCTTACAATGTGCAGAGCACAGTTCTAAGTGCTGGAGAGGTTACAAGGGGATCAGGTTGCCCCATGGGGGGCTCACAGTTTTAAGCCCCATTTTACAGATGAGGTCATTGAGGTGCAGATAATAATCATCATCATCATCATCTTCATCAATCGTATTTATTGAGCGCTTACTGTGTGCAGAGCACTGTACTAAGCGCTTGGGAAGTACAAGTTGGCAACATATAGAGACAGTCCCTACCCAACAGTGGGCTCACAGTCTAAAAGTAAGCGCTTAACAAATGCCATTATTATTATTATTATTATTATTATTATTATTATTATTATTATTATTATTATTACGAGAGTAGAGAAGCAGTGTGGCTCAGTGGAAAGAGCCCGGGCTTTGGAGTCAGAAGTCATGGGTTCGAATCCTGGCTCCATCACATGTCTGCTGTGTGACCTTGGGCAAGTCACACCTTCTCGGAGCCTCAATGACCTCATCTGTAAAATGGGGGTGATGACTGTGAGCCCCACGCGGGACAACCTGGTCACCTTGCATCCCCCCCCAGCGCTTAGGACAGTGCTTTGCACATAGTAAGCACTTAACAAGTGCCATCATTATTATTCTTATTATTATTATTACAAGAGTATGGACCGTCTCTATATGTTGCCAACTTGTACTTCCCAAGCGCTTAGTCCAGTGCTCTGCACACAGTAAGTGCTCAATAAATATGATTGAGTGAATGAATGAATGAATGAGTAGAGAAGCAGTGTGGCTCAGTGGAAAGAGCCCAGGCTTTGGAGTCAGAGGTCATGGGTTCGAATCCCTACTCCACCACATGTCTGCCGTGTGACCTTGGGCAAGTCACAGCTTCTCGGAGCCTCACTGACCTCATCTGTAAAATGGGGATGATGACTGTGAGCCCCACGCGGGACAACCTGGCCACCTTGTATCCCCCCACAGCGCTTAGGACAGTGCTTTGCACATAGTAAGCGCTTAACAAATGCCATCATTATCATATTATTACGATAGGTTACGAAAGGGTCGGCGAGTACTCTTCCCGCGAGGCCTCACTGCTTCCCCGCCTGCGGGTCGGCTTGGCATCGGGGGCATCTACGGAGCGCCCGCCGCGTGCGCGGCGCTGGGCTGAGCGCTCGGGAGAGCACGACGGTCGGGAAGCGTTATTCCGGGAGTAAACGGGGAAACGCCGGGCGCCAATCTGCCGATGGCAAATGGGCAAAATTGGCAAATGGGGAAACGGCGGGGCTCGAGCGGCCGGGGGCCCACCTACCTGGGGCGGGCGTCGCTACCTCGGGCACGGAGATGGTCTCCTCTTCCACCTCCACCACTTCCTCTTCCTTCTCCTCTTCCCTGGACTCCAAGGTCACCTGGGCAGTGCTCCGGGTGGGGGCCGGGGCGGCTGCGGCGGTGGGGCGGGAAGGAGCTCACGCCCTCCGCGTGCCAGCCCCCGGAGCGGGACAGCGCGGCGAGGACAGAGGCGGGAGGCCCCGAAGTCCAACCCCCGCCTCACCACCCCAGGACAACCGCCAATCAATCAATCAATCGTATTTATTGAGCGCTTACTGCGTGCAGAGCACTGGACTAAGCGCTTGGGAAGTCCAAGTTGGCAACATATGGAGACAGTCCCTACCCAACAGTGGGCTCACAGTCTGAAAGGGGGAGACAGAGAACAAAACCAAACATACTAACAAAATAAAATAAATAGAACAGATATGTACGAATAAAATGAATAAATAAATAAATAGAGTAATAAATATGTACAAGCATATATACATAAATACAGCGTGCAGAGCACTGTACTAAGCGCTTGGGAAGTCCAGGTTGGCAACACACGGAGGCAGTCCCTACCCGACTGTGGGCTCACAGTCTAAAAGGGGGAGACAGAGAACAAAACCAAAAATATAAACAAAATAAAATAAATAGAATAAATCATCATCATCATCAATCGTATTTATTGAGCGCTTACTGTGTGCAGAGCACTGTACTAAGCGCTTGGGAAGTACAAATTGGCAGCACATAGAGACGGTCCCTACCCAACAGTGGGCTCACAGTCTAAAAG
The DNA here is from genome assembly GCF_015852505.1 of Tachyglossus aculeatus. Lineage (NCBI taxonomy): Eukaryota > Metazoa > Chordata > Mammalia > Monotremata > Tachyglossidae > Tachyglossus > Tachyglossus aculeatus. The sequence continues at coordinate 41,717,092 of NC_052088.1, read as the reverse complement.
GGGGAGACAGAGAACAAAACCAAACATACCAACAAAATAAAGTAAATAGAATAGATATGTACAAGTAAAATAAATAAATAAATAGAGTAATAAATATGTACAAACATATATACATATATACAGCGTGCAGAGCACTGTACTAAGCGCTTGGGAAGTCCAGGTTGGCAACATCTAGAGACAGTCCCTACCCGACAGTGGGCTCACAGTCTGAAAGGGGGAGACAGAGAACAAAACCAAACATACCAACAAAATAAAATAAATAGGATAGATATGTACACGTAAAATAAATAAATAGAGTAATAAATATGTACAAACATATATACATATATACAGCATGCAGAGCACTGTACTAAGCGCTTGGGAAGTCCAGGTTGGCAACATCTAGAGACAGTCCCTACCCGACAGTGGGCTCACAGTCTAAAAGGGGGAGACAGAGAACAAAACCAAACATACCAACAAAATAAAATAAATAGGATAGATATGTACACGTAAAATAAATAAATAGAGTAATAAATATGTACAACCATCTATCCATATATCCAGGTGCTGTGGGGACGGGAAGGAGGTAAGATGGGGGGATGGAGAGGGGGACGAGGGGGAGAGGAAGGAAGGGGCTCAGTAGATATGTACGAATAAAATGAATAAATAAATAGAGTAATAAGTATGTACAAACATATATACATATATACGGCGTGCAGAGCACTGTACTAAGCGCTTGGGAAGTCCAGGTTGGCAACATATAGAGACGGTCCCTACCCGACAGTGGGCTCACAGTCTAAAAGGGGGAGAAGGAGGCCTTCCCAGATTGAGCCCCTTCCTTCCTCTCCCCCCCTCCATCCCCCCATCTTACCTCCTTCCCTTCCCCACAGCACCTGTATATATGTATATATGTTTGTACAGATTTATTACTCTATTTTACTTGTCCATATCTATTCTATTTATTTTATTGTGTTAGTACGTTTGGTTTTGTTCTCCGTCTCCCCCTTTTAGACTGTGAGCCCGCTGTCGGGTAGGGACCGTCTCTCGACGTTGCCAGCGTGGACTTCCCAAGCGCTTAGTCCAGTGCTCTGCACACAGTAAGCGCCCAATAAATACGATTGATGATGACGATGATGATGATGAGAAAACCGTCGCCCCCGGAGAGCGGGCAGGGACTCACCTGGGGGCTCCGTGGGTGCAGCGGGTGCCCGGCCGGAGTCCTGCGGACACAGAGGGTCAGAACGGGGAGGAGGCTGGCCTGGGCCCGGAGGGTAGGGATCATGATAATAATGGCATTTGTTAGGCGCTTACTATGTGCGAAGCGCTGGGTGGGTGCTTGGGGGGGGATACGGGGTGATCAGGTTATCCCAAGAGGACCTTCCCTTCCTCACCTTCCTCTCTTTCCTCCCTCCCTTTCAATCAGTCAATCAATCAATTGTATTTATTGAGCGCTTACTGTGTGCAGAGCACTGTACTAAGCGCTTGGGAAGTACAAGTTGGCAACATCTGGAGACGGTCCCCACCCGACAGCGGGCTCACAGTCGATTGGACGCTTACTGTACTGAGCGCTTGGGAGAGGACGAGAGACACAGGCGCATTCCCTGCCCACGGCGAGCTTACAGTCTCCTCCCTTCCTTTATTCATTCAATCTGTTGGACGCTTACTGTACTGAGCGCTTGGGAGAGGACAAGAGACACAGACACATTCCCTGCCCACGACGAGCTTACATTCTCCTTCCTCCCTTCATTCATTCAATCTATTGGACGCTTACTGTACTGAGCGCTTGGGTTTTAGACTGTGAGCCCACTGTTGGGTAGGGACTGTCTCTATATGTTGCCAACTTGTACTTCCCAAGCGCTTGGTACAGTGCTCTGCACACAGTATGCGCTCAATAAATACGATTGATTGATTAATGATGATGAGCTTACAGTCTCCGCCCTTCCTTCATTCATTCAATCTGTTGGACGCTTACTGTACTGAGCGCTTAGGTTTTAGACTGTGAGCCCACTGTTGGGTAGGGACTGTCTCTATATGTTGCCAACTTGTACTTCCCAAGCGCTTGGTACAGTGCTCTGCACACAGTATGCGCTCAATAAATACGATTGATTGATTAATGATGATGAGCTTACAGTCTCCGCCCTTCCTTCATTCATTCAATCTGTTGGACGCTTACTGTACTGAGCGCTTAGGTTTTAGACTGTGAGCCCACTGTTGGGTAGGGACTGTCTCTATATGTTGCCAACTTGTACTTCCCAAGCGCTTGGTACAGTGCTCTGCACACAGTATGCGCTCAATAAATACGATTGATTGATTAATGATGATGAGCTTACAGTCTCCGCCCTTCCTTCATTCATTCAATCTGTTGGACGCTTACTGTACTGAGCGCTTAGGTTTTAGACTGTGAGCCCACTGTTGGGTAGGGACTGTCTCTATATGTTGCCAACTTGTACTTCCCAAGCGCTTGGTACAGTGCTCTGCACACAGTAAGCGCTCAATAAATACAATTGATGATTGATGATGACGAGCTTACAGTCTCCTCCCTCCCTTCATTCATTCAATCTGTTGGACGCTTACTGTACTGAGCGCTTGGGTTTTAGACTGTGAGCCCACTGTTGGGTAGGGACTGTCTCTACATGTTGCCAACTTGTACTTCCCAAGTGCTTAGTCCAGTGCTCTGCACACAGTAAGCGCTCAATAAATACGATTGATTGATTGGGAGAGACAAGAGACACAGACACATTCCCTGCCCACGACGAGCTTACGGTCTCCTCCCTTCATTCATTCATTCAATCTGTTGGACGCTTACTGTACTGAGCGCTTGGGAGAGGACGAGACACAGACGCATTCCCTGCCCACGACGAGCTTACAGTCTCCTCCCTTCCTTCCTTCATTCAATCTGTTGGATGCTTACTGTACTGAGCGCTTGGGTTTTAGACTGTGAGCCCACTGTTGGGTAGGGACTGTCTCTATATGTTGCCAACTTATACTTCCCAAGCGCTTGGTACAGTGCTCTGCACACAGTAAGCGCTCAATAAATACAATTGATGATTGATGATGACGAACTTACAGTCTCCTCCCTTCCTTCATTCATTCAATCTGTTGGACGCTTACTGTACTGAGCGCTTGGGTTTTAGACTGTGAGCCCACTGTTGGGTAGGGACTGTCTCTAGATGTTGCCAACTTGTACTTCCCAAGCGCTTAGTACAGTGCTCTGCACACAGTAAGCGCTTAATAAATACGATTGATGATTGATGATGACGAGCTTACAGTCTCCTCCCTTCCTTCATTCATTCAATCTGTTGGACGCTTACTGTACTGAGCGCTTGGGTGTTAGACTGTGAGCCCACTGTTGGGTAGGGACTGTCTCTACATGTTGCCAACTTGTACTTCCCAAGTGCTTAGTCCAGTGCTCTGCACACAGTAAGCGCTCAATAAATACGATTGATTGATTGGGAGAGACAAGAGACACAGACACATTCCCTGCCCACGACGAGCTTACAGTCTCCTCCCTTCCTTCATTCATTCAATTTATTGGATGCTTACTTCCCAAGCGCTTAGTACAGTGCTCTGCACACAGTAAGCGCTCAATAAATGCGATTGATTGATTGGGAGAGACAAGAGACACAGACACATTCCCTGCCCACGACGAGCTTACAGTCTCCTCCCTCCCTTCATTCATTCAATCTATTGGACGCTTACTGTACTGAGCGCTTGGGAGAGGATGAGACACACATTCCCTGCCCGCGACGAGCTTACAGTCTCCTCCCTTCATTCATTCAATCTATTGGACGCTTACTGTACTGAGCGCTTGGGAGAGGACGAGAGACACAGGCACATTCCCTGCCCACGACGAGCTTACAGTCTCCTCCCTTCATTCATTCAATCTATTGGACGCTTACTGTACTGAGCGCTTGGGAGAGGACGAGAGACACAGGCACATTCCCTGCCCACAACAAGCTTACAGTCTCCTCCCTTCCTTCATGCCTCCCTCACACCCATCCCTGCCACCCCCAAAGAAATTTCTCTTTCTCCTCAGAAGAGAAGCCCCTGCCAGGACCTCTCTTCCAAAAAACCCCACAGACTCGCCATTATTGACCCCGGTAGGCAATTCACACTGCAGCCAACCGGTAAAAAAAACCCGTAGAGGACCCCCCTCTTTCCGAGGAGCTTCCGTGTTTCTCACCTCATCCCATCCTCACAAGTCCCTTTGAGGTAGGGGGAAGCGAGGCGCTGGGCGGTCTCATTTTACGGATGAGGGAACCGAGGCCCAGAGGGGTTAGGGGACCCACCCGGGGTCGGCCTGACTCCCCGCTAGCCCACCCCTGCCTCCGGCGAGCCGGAAGGAGGCTCACAGAGTGGCTTAGTGGAAAGGGTGCAGGCTTGGGAGTCACTTGGCCACTCGCCTGCTGTGGGACCTTGGGCGAGCACTTCACTTCTCTGTGCCTCAGTTCCCCCATCCGTAAAACGGGGATGAAGACTGTGAGCCCCACGTGGGACAGCCTGATCACCTTGTATCTACCCCGGTTGTTACTTGGTGCTTGGTAAGCGCTTAACAAATACCATTATCATTATAATAATAATAATTATTATTATTATTATTATTATTATTATTCTGGCAGGCGGAGCCCATGGTTTCTGAGCCCAGAGAGCCTCGTTTCAGCGACAGGGCACTCCTGGTCCCTCTGCCGAGCCTCCTCCGGCAGGCCTCGAATAGGCAACACTTCTCCACAAAGAGACGGCGGGGCCCACGGCTTTAAGAAGCCGATTCCTCTCGTCTCCTTCCCGAGAACCCGGGAGAGGTGGGAATTCGGCGCCCGGGAATTGGGCCTCGCTGGGAGGAGGTCTTCCTTGTCCCCAGAGACACCCCTCTAGTAGCATCGGGGGCAGGTCGAAGGAGACCAAAATCGCGATAAGGTTCTGCCGGGGGTTGGAGGAGGGAGTCAATCAATCAATCGTATTTATTGAGCGCTTACTATGTGCAGAGCACTGTACTAAGCGCTTGGGAAGTACAAATTGGCAACACATAGAGACAGTCCCTACCCAACAGTGGGCTCACAGTCTAAAAGAGTCGGAGAGGTGGGAGGGAGCGTCGGGGCTCTTCTGAGGTAGAAAAGTGATTTCAATCACTACTAATTGAGAAGCAGCGGGGCTCAGTGGAGAGAGCCCGGGCTTTGGAGTCAGAGGTCATGGGTTCGAATCCTGGCTCCGCAACACGTCTGCTGTGTGACCTTGGGCAAGTTACTTAACTTCTCTGAGCCTCAGTTCCCTCATCTGGAAAATGGGGATTGACTGTGAGCCCCACATGGGACAACCTGATCACTTTGTATCCCCCCCAGCGCTTAGAACGGTGCTTTTCACATAGTAAGCGCTTAACAAATGCCAACATTATTATTATTATTATTACTAATAGTAGTACTTGTTAAGCAGTTACCGTGACACCCCCTGTTCTCAATACCAGGGTATTCGGTCACAATCCCTGTCCCTCGTCGGGCTCGCGGTCCAAAGAGGGAGGAGGATTTCGTTCCCCCATTTCCCGATGCGGTAACAGAGGCACGGAGACGGGCCCAAGGTCACGGGGCAGAGGTGAGAACCAAGATCCTCGGACCCCCGGGCCTGTGCTCTTCCCACTAGTCCGGGCCGCTTCCCGGCGGGACCTCAGCGGGCAGGGGGGAGGAAAGAGAGGAGCAGAGGAGAAGGGGCGGGACGGGAAACCATCCGAACCCCAACGGTGGCATCGGTTAAGCGCCCACCGCGTGCCGGGCACCGGGGTGGATACGGGCTAATCGGGAAGGACCCCCAGTTTGAATCCCCATTTTACAGATGAGTGGGAAGGGGCCGGCAGAGCCCAAGCGCCTGTCGCGGTGCCAGGCCAGCCCGGGGGGAGAGTCTCACCTCGACGGCCACCGAGTCACCTGCGGAGGAGAAGAGGAGAGTGGGTCTGGGGGCAGAGGGGGCTGGGGCGGTTGCGCGCCGACTGATGATAATTATAGTAATAACGGGCACCGTGGTGCTGGCAAAGCGCTCACTACGGGCCGGGACGGATACGCGCTAATCAGGAGGGACACGGTCCCCGTCCGCCCCCCCCGTGGCGCCCGCGGCCTCAATCCCCGTTTTACAGACGAGGTAACTGAGGCGGGGAGACCCGAACCCAGAACCCAGGCCCCCACCCGCGCCGCACCTTCAGTTGGGTCTGCCGAGTGCCCGCTCTGTTTCAGCTCGTCACCTCCGGCTACCGTCCGCGTGCCATCCCGGCTTAGCGGTGGCACCGGGAGGGCAATCCCTGCCGGAGGGGACGGACGGGACTCGGAAGCCCCGTCTCGGGAAGCTTCCCGCTGGCCCGGCTACTGAGAGCCGTTCGGCGCTTGCCACGGGGCGGATTCAAAGTAACCGGTCGGAGGGCGAACCTGGCGCGTCCTCGACGGAGGCCGCGTCCGTGGTCTCCTCCGGTGGCAGAGTCTCGTCCTCCATCTCCTCCATCTCCTCCGCCGCCTCCTCCGCCTTCTCCTCCCTCTCCTCCTCCTCCTCCTCCTCCTCGTCTCCGGTTTTCCTCAGGGCCATCCGAATGTCGGAGCTGGAGTAGGTGTAGCCGGGGCCCGCCGGGCAGATCTCCTTGAAGTCCGCTGGGAGACAAGGCCGGGGTTGGGCCGAGGCACGGCGGACCTCCCGGGGAGGGGAGCATGGAGGACGCCGACTTTTGAGCGCTGACTACGTGCCAGGCGCGCGTCGTCGGGGGCGACGGCGGGGCTCAGGCCGTGGGGGTTCGCGGGCCGGGAGCCGGAGGGACGGGGCGGGACGGCCAGGGCAGGGGGGAGGTCCGTTCATTCGGTCGTATTTATTGAGCGCCACTGGACTGAGCGCTTGGGCAAGTCCCAAGTGGGCAACGTCTAGAGACGGTCCCCACCCGACGGCGGGCTCCCGGGGACGGACGGAGACGCCGGAGGAGCAAGCAGAGAGAGAGGAAGTTGGATCGGGGGGACGTGGGGGAGCCGGGGGGACGCCCCCAGAATCCACCAGATCATCATCATCACCATCAATCAATCAATCGATCGTATCTATTGAGCGCTTACTGTGTGCCGAGCGCTGTACTGAGCGCTTGGGAAGCACAAATTGGCAACGTAGAGAGACGGTCCCTACCCAACAGTGGGCTCCCAGTCTAGAAGGGGGGGGCAGAGAACCAAACCAAACATACTAACAAAATAAAATAAATAGAATAGATAGGTACAAGTAAAATAAATAGAGTAATAAATATGTACAAACATCTATACATATATACAGGTGCTGTGGGGAAGGGAAGGAGGTAAGAATAAATCGTATTTATTGAGCGCTTACTGCGTGCAGAGCACTGTACTAAGCGCTTGGGAAGTACAAGTTGGCACCAGCTAGGAGGGGGTGTTAGGGCTAGGGAGAAGAAACCCCCGCCAGGCTCCTCCCCGAGAGCCTGGAGGCCCCCCGGGAAGTGCCAGAGGCCGGGATATAATAATAATAATAATAACGATGGCATCTGTTAAGCGCTTACTACGTGCAAAGCACTGTTCTAAGCGCTGGGGAGGATACAAGGCCATCGGGTTGGCCCACGGGGGGCTCCCGGTCTTCATCCCCATGTGACAGATCAATCAATCAATCAATCAATCAGTCGTATTTATTGAGCGCTTACTGTGTGCAGAGCACTGGACTAAGCGCTTGGGAAGCGCTCAATAAGTACGACTGGAGGAATGAATGATGTGAAACCGAGGCCCAGAGAACTGAAGTGATTTGCCCAAGGGCAAACAGCGAAGAGTTGGTGGAGCCGTGGGAACTCGTTTTGGCTATCTCCGTGTGTCTGTGGCGAGAGAGAGTGCGTTTGTGGGTCTGTGTGTGTCTGTCTAGGTGGTGAGTCTGTTGTTGGGTAGGGATTGTCTCTATCTGTTGCCAAATTGTACTTCCCAAGCGCTTAGTACGGTGCCCTGCACACAGTAAGCGCTCAATCAATCAATCAATCAATCAATCGTATTTATTGAGCGCTTACTATGTGCAGAGCACTGGACTAAGCGCTTGGGAAGCACAAATTGGCAACATCTAGAGACAGTCCCTACCCAACAGTGGGCTCACAGTCTAAAAGGGGGAGACAGAGAACAAAACCAAACATACTAACAAAATAAAATAAATAGAATAGATATGTACAAATAAAATAAATAGACTAATAAATATGTACAAACATCTATATATGTATACAGGTGCTGTGGGGAAGGGAAGGAGGTACGGTGGGGGGAAGGAGAGGGGGACGAGGGGGAGAGGAAGGAAGGGGCTCAGTCTGGGAACGTCTCCCGGAGGAGGTGAAATACGATTGAATGAATGAAAGTTGGCAACATATAGAGACAGCCGATCAATCAATCAATCCATCGTATTTATTGAGCGATTGCTGTGTGCAGAGCACTGGACTAAGCGCTTGGGACAGATGAGGGAACTGAGGCGCGATAAGTAAAGTGGCTTGCCCCAAGTCACACAGCTGACAGGGACACCCACCCCATGAGGGGTGTGGGGTACTGTGGAGGTAAACGGGGCTTTTTAACGGTATCTGTTAAGCGCTTACCATGTGCCAGGCGCTGTACTAATCTCTGGGGTAGATAATAATCATGATGGTATTTGTTAAGCGCTTACTATGTGCCAGGCGCTGTACTGAGCGCTGGGGTAGATAATAATAATCATGATGGCATTTGTTAAGCGCTTACTATGTGCCAGGCACGGTACTAAGCACTGGGGGTAGATAATAATAATCATGATGGCATTTGTTAAGCGCTTACTATGTGCCAGGTGCGGTACTAAGTGCCGGGGGAGATAATAATAATCATGATGGTATTTCTTAAGCGCTTACTATGTGCCAGGCGCGGTACTGAGCGCTGGGGGTAGATAATAATAATCATGATGGTATTTGTTAAGCGCTGTGTGCCAGGTGTGGTACTAAGCGCTGGGGGTAGATAATAATAATCATGATGGTATTTGTTAAGCGCTACTATGTGCCAGGCGCTACACTAAGTGTTGGAGGTAGATAATTATAATCATGATGGTATTTGTTAAGCACTTACTAAGTGCCAGGCGTGGTATTAAGGGCTGGGGGACATAGATAATAATAATCATGATGGCATTTGTTAAGCGCTTATTATGTGCCAGGCGCTGTACTAAGCACTGGGGGAGATAATAAGAATCATGATGGTATTTGTTAAGCGCTTACTATGTGCCAGGCACTACACTAAGTGCTGGAGGTAGATAATTATAATCATGATGGTATTTGTTAAGCGCTTACTATGTGCCAGGCGCTGTACTAAGCGCTGGGGTAGATAATAATCATGATGGTATTTGTTAAGCGCTTACTATGTGCCAGGTGCTGTACTAAGCGTGGGGGATAGATGATAATAATCATGATGTTATTTGTTAAGCGCTTACTATGTGCCAGGTGCGGTACTAAGCGCTGGGGGTAGATGATAATAATCATGATGGTATTTGTTGAGCGCTTACTATGTGCCAGGCACTGTACTAAGCGCTGGCATCGCTACCAGTTAATCAAGGGGGCTCACGGTCGTCATCCCCACTTTGCAGATGAGGGAGGGAAGAGAAGCGTCCTTCTGACGCCCGGTTCTTCCCCCCCACCGGGCCCCGCTGCGTCTCCGCTCAGCACAGCGCTCTGCGCACAGTAAGCGCCCAACAGATGCGGCTGAATGAATGGAGCCCGAGCCTCGGAGCCAGAGGCTCCCCCAGTTGTCTGCTGTGTGGCCCCGGGCGCGTCGCTCCACGTCTCTGGGCCTCAGTCCCCTCCTCTGCCCCCCGGGAGACCACGTGCGGCCCCGTCTGCTTGCGCCCACCCCGGCGCCTGGCACGTAGTAAGCGCTTCGCGAGGACCGTTATAATAATAATAATGATGATGATGATGGTGGTGGTGTTTTTTTAAGCGCTTACAAGGTGATCAGGGTGTCCCACGGGGGCCCCGTTTTACAGAGGAGTGTCGTCTACCAGCAGACTTGGCACGACTGACTCCATCTTGCGCGTACCAACAGTAACCCTTTATTTTGTGCAGCCCGAAAGCACTCCGGTGTTCCTAAAGTAACATTAACCAAAGTGGCCCCTCTCTGTCTGGAATGTCCCCCCCTTTTAGCCCGTGAGCCCACTGTTGGGTGGGGACTGTCTCTATACGTTGCCAATTTGGACTTCCCAAGCGCTTAGTACAGTGCTCTGCACATAGTAAGCGCTCAGTAAATACGATTGATGATGATGATCTCCTGATAACATCTTGGAAACAGGGATTTTAACACTAACCAAACCATGACAAACGGTTGCACTTTAACTTGGGATCTGGGAATGCCAAGGCCTCACCCGCGGCGCTATTCTCAGGAATCCTCGGCGCAGCTCGGATTTGAAACCCGATAAAAGAGGAAGAAGCGGCTGGGATCGGGGCTGCTTGTCGCTCGCCCCGCTCCCGGGAGGCGAACGGGCAGGGAGCCACTTTTTCCCTCTTTCCTGCTCCGTCGTCTCCGAGTCCGCGTCCCCGTCCCGGGTACCAGAACCCCGCGGCCGGTTTGAGCGAACCGATTTTGCGCCCTACCTGTCCTCCCTGATGGGAGGGATGAAACGGGCACGTTCCCCGCCCGCGACGGTCTAGGAAGTAGCCGGCCCGTCCCCGGGGGGTGGCTACCTGATTCGGGCGGGGGGCACCTCTGGCAGTGGGCCCCCCAGCCCCGGCCCACGCGGCTGCAGCAGCAGATCTGCTTGGTGATCCGGTGCGGGAGCGGCAGGGAGCAGGCCCCCTCCTCATCCTCCTCCTCCTCCTCCTCGTCCACGGCCCGGTAGCACCAGTCCTGCTCCGTGGACACCGCCTTGGCCGCTGCAACGGACGACGGACCGGCCGGAAGAATAAGAATAATAACGACGGCGGCGACGGCGGCGTGTACTGAGCGCTCCCTACGTGCCAAGCACCGTTCTAAGCTCTGGGAAGGATGCTGTCCCACGGCGGGGCTCCCGGTCTCCATCCCCCTTTTTCCCGAGGAGGGAGCGGTGGCCGGGATTCGAACCCCGGACCTGTGGGTCCGAAGCCCGGGCTCTTCCCGCCGACCGCGGAGGCCCCGCGGCCCCGGCACTTACACACGCAGTGGCTGCGGGAGGGGTCCAGCATGCTGCCGGGCTTGCAGGTGCACAGGTAGCTGCCCCAGGTGTTGACGCACGTGGCCTCCTCGCAGAAGCCCCCCAGGAGACACTCGTCGATATCTGCGGGGCGAGAGCGGGAGCGGCCTCCGGGTTCAAGTCCCGGCGACTTGGGGCGCTTCCCCGGGCCTCAGTTATCCCATCTGTGAAACGGGGGTGACGCCTGGGCCCCCCCCGCAAGCGGGATTTGACGCTACTAATAACCGTGGGCCAGGCGCCGGAGTGGACGCGAGCAAATCCATTCATTCAGCCGCGTTCACCGGGCGCGTAGTGAGTGCGGAGCGCCGGACTAAGCGAGCGGACCGGGGCGGCGGTCTTCATCCCCGTTTCCCAGATGGGGAGACCGAGGCCCGGAGAAGCGAGGCGACTCGCCCTAGGGCGCACGGCAGGCCGGCGGCGGAGCCGGGAGTTTCTCCCAGGTCCCGCTGGGCCGTGCTGCGGGTCGGGAAGACGTTACAGGAAGGGAAAATAGTAATAATAATAATAATAATAGTGGTATTTATTAAGCGCTTATTATGTGCCAAGCACTGTTCTAAGGCGATCCGATTGTCCCGCGGGGGGCTCACAATCTTAATCCCCATTTTACAGATGAGGGAACTGAGGAAGACGTTATAGGAAGGGAAAATAATAATAATGATGGTATTTGTTAAGCGGTTACTACGTGCCAAGCACTGTTCTAAGCGCCGGGGAGGATACAAGGCGATCCGGTTGTCCCACGGGGGGCTCACAGGCTTCATCCCCGTTTGACAGGCGAGGGAACTGAGGAAGACGTTATAGGAAGGGAAAATAATGATAATGATGGTATTTGTTAAGCGCTTACTACGTGCCAAGCACTGTTCTAAGCGCCGGGGAGGATACAAGGCGATCAGGTTGTCCCACGGGGGGCTCACAGGCTTCATCCCCATTTGACAGGCGAGGGGACTGAGGAAGACGTTATAGGAAGGGAAAATAATAATAATGATGGTATTTGTTAAGCGCTTACTACGTGCCAAGCACTGTTCTAAGCGCCGGGGAGGATACAAGGCGATCCGGTTGTCCCATGCGGGGCTCACAGGCTTCATCCCCGTTTGACAGGCGAGGGAATTGAGGAAGACGTTATAGGAAGGGAAAATAATGATAATGATGGTATTTGTTAAGCGCTTACTACGTGCCAAGCACTGTTCTAAGCGCCGGGGAGGATACAAGGCGATCAGGTTGTCCCACGGGGGGCTCACAGGCTTCATCCCCATTTGACAGGCGAGGGGACTGAGGAAGACGTTATAGGAAGGGAAAATAATAATAATGATAATGATGGTATTTGTTAAGCGCTTACTACGTGCCAAGCACTGTTCTAAGCGCCGGGGAGGATACAAGGCGATCAGGTTGTCCCACGGGGGGCTCACAGGCTTCATCCCCATTTGACAGGTGAGGGAACTGAGGAAGACGTTATAGGAAGGGAAAATAATAATAATAATAATAATAATGATGGTATTTGTTAAGCGCTTACTATGTGCCAAGCACTGTTCTAAGCGCCGGGGAGGATACAAGGCGATCAGGTTGTCCCACGGGGGGCTCACAGGCTTCTTAAGAGAAGCAGCGTGGCTCAGTGGGAAGAGCACGGGCTTTGGAGTCAGAGGTCGTGAGTTCGAATCCCGACTCCGCCACAAGTCTGCTGTGTGACCTCGGGCAAGTCATTTAACTTCTCTGAGCCTCAGTTACCTCATCTGTAAAAATGGGGATTAAGACTGTGAGCCCTACGTGGGACAACTTGATCACATTGTATCCCCCCATCGCTTAGAACAGTGCTTTGCACATAGTAAGCGCTTAACAAATGCCATCATCATTATTATTCTTATCCCCATTTGACAGGCGAGGGAACTGAGGCCCAGAGAAGTGAAGTGACTCGCCCCGAGTCACACAAGAACGATGACGGTATTTATTCCCTTCTAGACCGTGAGCCCGCTGTCGGGTAGGGCCCGTCTCTAGACGTGGCCGACTTGGACTTCCCAAGCGCTTCGTACAGTGCTCTGCACACGGTAAGCGCTCAATAAATACAATCAATCGTACGATTGAATGAATGAATGAATGAATTAAGCGCTTACAAGGCAATCAAGTTGGGCAGCTTCTGTCCCACGTGGGGCTCACAGTCTTCATCCCCGTTTTATAGGTGAGGGAAGTGCGGCGTGGAGAAGGGAAGTGACTTGTCCAAGGTCACACGGCAGACGGGTGGCAGAGCCGGGATTGGAACCGACGTCCTCCGATTTCCCAGCCCGGGCCCCGGCCGCCGAGCCCCGCCGCTTCTACGGAGAGGTGACGGCGGGTGTCCATCCCGGCTGTGTGACTTTGGGCGAGTCGCTTCACTTCTCTGGGCCTCAGTTCCCTCATCTGGAAAATGGGGATGAAGACTGGGAGCCCCACGTGGGACAACCCGATCGCCTTGTGTCGCCCGCGTGGCTCGGTGGAAAGAGCCCGGGCTTTGGAGTCAGAGGTCAGGGGTTCAAATCCCGGCTCCGCCACGTGTCTGCTGTGTGACCTTGGGCTATTCACTTAACTTCTCTGAGCCTCAGTCCCCTCATCTGTAAAATGGGGATTAAGACTGTGGGCCCTCACGTGGGACCTGATTATCTTGTATTCCCCCAGTGCTTAGAACAGTGCTTTGCACGTAGTTAGCACTTAACAAATGCCATCATTATTATTATTATTATTAGAACAGTGTTTGGCACATAGTAAGCACTTAACAAATGCCATTATTATTATTATTAGAACAGTGCTTGGCACGTAGTAAGCACTTAACAAATGCCATCATTATTATTATTATTATTATTAAAACAGTGCTTGGCACATAGTAAGCACTTAACAAATGCCATTATTATTATTATTATTATTATTATTATTATTATTATTATTATTATAACAGTGCTTGGCACATAGTAAGCACTTAACAAATGCTTACTTGCTTGGGCGAGTCGCTTCACTTCTCTGGGCCTCAGTTCCCTCACCTGTCAAATGGGGATGAAGACTGGGAGCCCCCCGTGGGACAACCTCATCACCTTGTAACCTCCCCAGTGCTTAGAACAGTGCTTGGCACATAGTAAGCGCTTAATAAATGCCATTAAAAAGAAAAAGGTGCGGAGGAGGTAGAGGGGAAGGGAGGAGGATGGATGAATATGTTGCCAACTTGTACTTCCCAAGCGCTTAGTCCAGTGCTCGGCACACAGTAAGCGCTCAATAAATGCGATTGATGATGATGATGATAAATACAGTGCTCTGCACACAGTAAGCACTCAATAAATACGATTGATTGATTGATAAATATGATTGAATGAATGAATAAATACGATTGAATGAATGAATGAATATGTTGCCAACCTGTACTTCCCAAGCGCTTCGTCCGGTGCTCGGCACACAGTAAGCGCTCAATAAATGCGATTGAATGAATGACTACATACAATTGAATGAATGAATATGTTGCCAACCTGTACTTCCCAAGCACTTCGTCCAGTGCTCTGCACACAGTAAGCGCTCGATAAATACAGTGCTCTGCACACAGTAAGCACTCGATAAATACGATTGATTGATTGATTAATACGATTGAATGAATGAATGAATATGTTGCCAACTTGTACTTCCCAAGCGCTTAGTCCAGTGCTCTGCACACAGTAAGCGCTCGATAAATACAATGCTCTGCACACAGTAAGCGCTCAATAAATACGATTGATTGATTGATTAATACGATTGAATGAATGAATAAATACAATTGAATGAATGAATGAATGAATATGTTGCCAACCTGTACTTTCCAAGCACTTCGTCCGGTGCTCGGCACACAGTAAGCGCTCGATAAATACGATTGAATGAATGACTACATATGATTGAATGAATGAGTGAATATGTTGCCAGCTTGTACTTCCCAAGTGCTTAGTCCAGTGCTCTGCACACAGTAAGCGCTCGATAAGTACAGTGCTCTGCACACAGTAAGTGCTCAATAAATACGATTGATTGATTGATAAATACGATTGAATGAATGAATAAATACGATTGAATGAATGAATGAATATGTTACCAACCTGTACTTCCCAAGCGCTTAGTCCAGTGCTCTGCACACAGTAAGCGCTCGATAAATACGATGGAATGAATGAATACATACGATTGAATGGATGAATATGTTGCCAACCTGTACTTCCCAAGCCCTTCGTCCGGTGCTCGGCACACAGTAAGCGCTCGATAAATACAGTGCCCTGCACACAGTAAGTGCTCAATAAATACGATTGATTGGTTGATTAATACGATTGAATGAATGAATAAATACGAATGAATGAATGAATATGTTGCCAACCTGTGCTTCCCAAGCGCTTCGTCCGGTGCTCAGCACACAGTAAGCGCTCGATAAATACGATTGAATGAATGAATACATACGATTGAATGGATGAATATGTTGCCAACCCATACTTCCCAAGCGCTTCGTCCGCTGCTCTGCACACAGTAAGCGCTCGATAAATACGATCGAATGAACGAATGACATTACCATCATCATCATCGTCATCAATCGTATTTATTGAGCGCTTACTATGTGCAGAGCACTGGACTAAGCGTTTGGGAAGTACAAATTGGCAACATATAGAGGCAGTCCCTACCCAACAGTGGGCTCACAGTCTAAAAGGGGGAGATGGGCGAGGGGGTGAGCGGCTACGTGGGCAGGGCACATGGAAACCGGCGGGGTGAGGAGGCGACTCCAAAGCCCGGGCTCTTTCCACTGAGCCACGCCGCTTCCCGGGGCGGTGGGGGCCCTTCCTTCAGGAGTCCAGCTCCTTCCCCCCTCCCGACCCAAATTCCCGCCATGGTAGGAGCTCACGGGGAAGGGGAAAAGGGACGGGACGAGGCCCAACCAGCAAACTAATCCCAGCCTCCCGCCAGAAAGCTGTCCACAGAGTCCTGGCCAACTATGCGTTGGCGAGCACTCGGGACAAACGCGAGGACGGAGGGCGGAAAGCCAGTCCTGCCTGTGAGCCCACTGTCGGGTAGGGACCGTCTCTCTACGTTGCCAACTTGGACTTCCCAAGCGCTTAGTACAGCGCTCTGCCCACAGTAAGCGCTCAATAAATACGACTGATCGATTGGGGCTCGGAGGGGAACCGGCTGCCCGGCAGAGCCGTGGGCCGGCGGGGCTCTTTCCATTTATTTTATTTCGTTAGTATGGTTTTGTTCTCCGTCTCCCCCTTTTAGACTGTGAGCCCGCCGTCGGGTAGGGACCGTCTCTATATGTTGCCAACCTGTACTTCCCAAGCGCTTAGTACAGCGCTCGGCACGCAGTAAGCGCTCAATAAATACGATTGATTGATTGGGGTCACCCAACCGGGCCCCAAGAGCCGCCAGTAGTCGTGGCCGGCGGGCTGTTTGAGCAACAGTAAAAATAATAACGGTGGTGTTGGTTCAGTGCTCGTTATGTGCCAGGCGCTGGAGTTCGTTCATTCATTCATTCTTTCGATCGTATTGACGGAGCGCTTACTGTGTGCAGAGCACTGTACTAAGCGCTTGGGAAGTACAAGTTGGCAACATAGAGAAACGGTCCCTACCCGACAGCGGGCTCACGGTCTAGAAGGGGGAGACGGACAACTAAACGCATTAACAAAATAAAATAAATACGTACAGTTAAAATCATCATCATCAATCGTATTTATTGAGCGCTTACTGTGTGCAGAGCACTGTACTAAGCACTTGGGCAGGACAAGTTGGCAACATAGAGTAATAAAGTAGAGTAATAAATAGGTACCAACTTGTATTTCCCAAGCGCTTAGTACAGTGCTCTGCACACAGTAAGCGCTCAATAAATACGATTGATCGATTGATTGATGTACGAACATATATACAGGTGCTGTGGGGAGGGGAAGGAGGTGCCCACTGTTGGGTAGGGACCGTCTCTAGGTGTTGCCAACTTGTAGTTCCCAAGCGCTTAGTACAGTGCTCTGCGCACAGTAAGCGCTCAATAAATACGATTGAATGAATGAATGAATGAGGTGAGGCGGGGGGGGGCTGGGGAGGGGGAGGAGGGGGTTGATACAAGTCACAGGTTGGGCCCGGTTCCCGTCCCCCATGGAGCTTTCAGTCTCAATCCCCATTTTACAGGCGCGGTAACTGAGGCCCAGAGAAGTGAGGTCATAAAAGTAATAATAATGATGGTATTACACCCTTTACAATCTCATAGCCCACAGTTTTAAAAAAAAAAACTTCAGCTGTTGGGAATGAACAGTTGACTTTATACCTTATTTACCTTTGCGTTAAATACATCATTACCGTACAGAGAAAAGGCTGTGTTAAATTTGCTTGCATCAAATAAGATTAACTTATAATGATAATAGAATCTGGCATCCCCTAGATTTCAATTAATTTGATTACTTTTTTAACATGCTTTGTTGACTGCTCACTCCACAGAGCAGTTGTACAATGTTACGATATTTAGACTGCGAGCCCACCGTTGGGTAGGGACCATCTCTCTATGTTGCCAACTTGTACTTTCCAAGCGCTTAGTCCAGTGCTCTGCACACAGTAAGCGCTCAATAAATACGATTGATTGATTGATTATTCGTTAAGCGTTCACTGGGTGCCAAGCACCGTCCTAAGCGCCGGAAAGGATACAGGTAAATGGGGTTTGACACCGTCCTCGCCCGACGTGGGGCTCCCAGTCTCCATCCCCGTTTTCCGGATGAGGGAACGGAGACGCGGAGTGACCTGGCGCAGCCGCGAAGTGGCAGGGCCGGGATTAGAACCCATGACCTTCTGATAACCGGGCCCGGGTTGTACCCACTGCACCACGCTGCCTCTTTTTGGCGCGCCCCCGGAGCCCCCCAGTGCGAGCTAATGTCGGAGAGAGGCAGCACGGGCTAACGGATCGAGGATGGCCCGGGGAGTTGGGAGGACGCCACTGAAGGGAGCGGGTGGCCCCCCCTCTTCCCTGGCACGGAAAGAAAGTCTTCGGCCGGACACCGTGAGCCCCACGGGGGGACAACCCGATCGCCTCGTATCCCCCAACAGTGCTTGGCGCATAGTAGGCGCTTAACAAATCATCATCGATCGCATTTATTGAGCGCTTACTGTGAGCAGAGCACTGGACTGAGCGCTTGGAAAGTCCAAGTTGGCAACCTATAGAGACAGCCCCTACCCAACAGCGGGCTCACAGTCCAAAAAGGGGGAGGCAGAGAACAAAACCAAACATACTAACAAAATAAAATAAAAGTAAGCGCTTAACAAATGCCGTCATCGTTATTATTTTCTTTTTCTTCGTGGCATGTGCTAGGCGCTTACCCTATGCCAGCCACTGTGCTGAGTACTGGGACAGATCCGAGCTCATTCATTCAATCGTACTTATTGAGCGCTTACTGTGTGCAGAGCGCTGAACTGAGCGCTTGGGAAGGACAAGTCGGCAATGTATAGAGACGGTCCCTACCCAACAGTGGACTCACAGTCTAAAAGGGGGAGACAGACAACAAAACAAAACATATTAACAAAATAAAATAAATAGAAGAAATGGAATATTCATTCATTCATTCAATCGTATTTATTGAGCGCTTACTGTGTGCAGAGCGCTGGACTGAGCGCTTGGGAAGTCCAAGTCGGCAACGTATAGAGACAGTCCCTACCCGACGGCGGGCTCACGGTCTAGAAGATGAGGTCGGACGCTTTCCCCGTCCCACATGGGGCTCGCGGCCTGGAACCCCGTTTTATAGATAAGACTTGTACTTCCCAAGCGCTTAGTCCAGTGCTCTGCACACAGTAAGCGCTCAATAAATACAACTGATGGATTGATCATCGTCATCATCATCATCAATCGTATTTATTGAGCGCTTACTATGTGCAGAGCACTGGACTAAGCGCTTGGGAAGTACAAAGTGGCAACATCTAGAGACAGTCCCTACCCAACAGCGGGCTCCCAGTCTAAAAGGGGGAGACCGAGAACAAAACCAACCATACTAACAAAATAAAATAAATAGAATAGATATGTACAAGTAAAATAAATAAATAGAGTAAAATATATGTACAAACATATCGTTATTATCATCAGAGAGGGAGAAGAGGGAGATGAAGAGGAGAGTTCTCACTTTCCGCTGCCCTCCGCGGTCTCACCTGGTAGCCAAACCGTGGGAGGGGGGCGGGAGGCCGAGACCCCCACCCCGCTCCCGCCGACGGGGTCCCCGCGGACCCCCGGCCAAGGGAGCACGGGGGTCCAGGAGGGCTCGCGCCTCTGACGGGGATTCCTTACCTTTACAGTGGGTCTGGTTCATCTTCATGTAGCCCGTGGGACACTGCAGGCGGGTATTTTCGATCACTCGGTGGGCTGAGGAGGGAAGGGCGCGGTTGGACCACCCAAACGGTGCGGTGGGCCGGCGAGACCGTGCCCCTTCCGGCCCGTCTTCTCCGAGAAGCCCCCCTTTTCCTCATCTCCCACCCCCTTCTGCCTCCCCCTCTCTTGCTCCCTGCCCCCCGTCCAGCCCCAATCAGTCGTATTTATTGGGCGCTTACCATGTGCAGAGCACTGGACTAAGCGCTTGGGAAGTCCAAGTGGGCAACATATACAGTCCCCACCCAACAGTGGGCTCACAGTCTAAAAGCCCCACGACGCTTATGTACATATCGGTCATTTTTTGATTCGCACTGACGTCTCTCTCCCCCTCGAGACCGTAAACTCCACTGTGGGCAGGGAATGTGTCCGTTTATTGTTGTTTCGGACTCTCCCAAGCGCACCGTACAGTTCTCCGCGCCCTCCGTAAATACGACGACGAACCCAAACTCTACAACGGAGAAGCGGCTTGGCCCAGTGGAAGGAGCCCGATCCTGGGTTCAAATCCCGGCTCCGCCGCTTGGTCTGCCGTGGGATCATCATCAATCGTTTTTATTGAGCGCTTACTGTGTGCAGAGCACTGTCCTAAGCGCTTGGGAAGTCCAAGTTGGCAACATATAGAGACGGTCCCTACCCAACAGTGGGCTCACAGGGGATCTCGGGCTTCGCGCCTCCTCGCTCCCAAGATGGGGATCCGATCCCCGTTTTCCCTCTTACTTAGACTGTGAGCCCCAGGAGAGCGACAGAGGGTCTCACCTCATCACCTTATTATTGCGTTTTTTCGTGATATCTGTCAAGAGCTACGTTCCAGATACGCCGGGCTGGATACGGGGGTCCCCCCGCGGGACAACCTGATTACCTTGTAACCTCTCCAGCGCTTAGAACAGTGCTTCGCACATACTAAGCGCTTAAGAAATGCCATTATCATTGTTATTAATTAATCCCAACCAATCCTGGGGGAGTCGACTTGGGCGAAGGGCAGATCGGGTGGAGCAGCGCAAGCCTCAAGTTTCCAGGCCCGTCCCGGGGCCTGACATGGTAGTGGCTGCCGGACGGGCGTGTGGGACCTGGAACGAATATCCCCCCACCCCGGCTTCCAACTCGGCCAGCTTCCCTGGCGGCCCGTCAACCCGGACGAGCTCTCCGTCTGCCCGGCTCCCTCTCCGTTCGACGGCGGCTGGGCCGTCGTGGGTTTGCAGATGTTTCCGTCGCCCCCGTCTTTGTTGTTTCTCGCTCCGGGGGCTGGAATGCGCCACATACCTCGGGACGGAATGTGCGGGTGGGCGGATTGCCCGAACTGCGCGGGAACCCGGGCGAGCCCTGCCCGCGACGGCTATTTCAGACGTTGAAATCCTTCCTCGGACCCCTCCGTCCCCCTCCCCATCTCTCGCCCCCAATGGCCCGGCCGCGTTCTTCGTGGGTAAAACTGAAATTGTCGGGCGGGGTCTCCCCCAAATCTCCCCTGCTCCTCTGCCCCTTCTTCGACTCTCCCATCCTTTCCAGCGGCAACTTAAGGGACCCAGGTTCGTGCATTAATTACATTTCAATAATAATAATAATGATGGCATTTGTTAAGCGCTTACTACGTGCAAAGCACTGTTCTGTAATGTAATATTGAAATCCCTCCTCACCTACTCGGCCCGACCCAGGCTGTTTATTCCTGTTCTCTGGCCTCTTCGCTCCCAAGCCCCCCAGGACAATTCAGCCATCTCCTCGGGATTCCCCTGCGCTGGACTCCTCACTGTCGACGCCCCAGGGATACTCACTGGGAAAGGAGGAGGTGTTGGCTTCCTTCTGGCGCCCCGATGCCGCTCTCGCCCCACTCTATCTCCCCCATGCCTTTCCTCCCCTTCCTCTGAAGCCCATCCGCCTCCACCTCCCCCTCCGGATTCTAGTCACGGTCACCTACCGCCCCCCGGGTCCCACCTCCAACTCCTTTAACCAGTTTGATCCCTTTCTCACATTCCTTCTCTCTTTCTCCATGCCCACACTGATCCTTGGGGACTTCCAAATCCACACAGACGTTCCTGAGGACCCTTCCGCTGCCCGCCTTCTTTCAGTCCTCATCTCCGCCGACCTCTTCTCTCTTTCTCCATGCCCACACTGATCCCTGGGGACTTCCAAATCCACACAGACGTTCCTCACGACCCTTCCGCTGCCCGCCTTCTATCAGTCCTCATCTCCGCCGACCTCTTCTCTCTGTCTCCGTGCCCACACTGATCCTTGGGGACTTCCAAATCCACACAGACGTTCCTGACGACCCTTCCGCGCTGCCCGCCTTCTATCACTCCTCATCTCCGCCGACCTCTTCTCTCTTTCTCCATGCCCACACTGATCCTTGGGGACTTCCAAATCCACACAGACGTTCCTGAGGACCCTTCCGCTGCCCTCCTTCTATCAGTCCTCATTTCCGCCGACCTCTTCTCTCTTTCTCTATGCCCACACTGATCCTTGGGGACTTCCAAATCCACACAGACGTTCTTGAGGACCCTTCCGCTGCCCGCCTTCTATCGCTCCTCATCTCCGCCGACCTCTTCTTTCTTTCTCCATGCCCACAGTGATCCTTGGGGACTTCCAAATCCACACAGACGTTCCTGAGGACCCTTCCGCTGCCCGCCTTCTATCAGTCCTCCTCTCCGCTGACCTCTCGCTCGCCAACTTGGACACACACTCGGTGTCTCCGTCTCTAACCGCCGCACAGTCTCGGCCCTCGCCACCTCTGGTCTCCCTCTGTCCGGTCACAGCCTCCTCGCCCGCCTCCTCTCCCTCACACAGGCTCCCCGTAAATCCGTAGCGTTCCCCGCCAGAGACCTCCGATATCTGAACTCCATCCAATTCTCTCACCTCATCCTGTCCCACTTAGCCTCCGCACCCGATCTCCCCTCCCTCGACGACCAAACGGGCGTTCTCAACACTATCCTCTCTACTGAACGCAACTCACTCGCTCCCCTGTCCCTTCGGCCGTCTCGTGACACTATCCCACATCCCCGGATCACTTGCTCCTTCGTTCTTGTGCTTCAGTTCAAATTTTGGGGGGTCGGGGGTCAAGGAAAAGGCAGCCAGGGAGCTTTGGGGGGTGGGAAAGACACGCTCTCCCGATCTCCACCTCTTCGAAGCCTGCCTCGGGAACCAGATGCTTCCGTGTCGGGGGGACCGTTTTTGGAGCCGCCCCGAGGCATCCCCGAAGGGGAATTGGACCGGAGCGATCCACAGCGAATAATAACTGTGGCATCTGTTAATAATAATAACGATGGCATTTATTAAGCGCTTACTATGTGCAAAGCACTAAGCGCTGGGGAGGTTACAAGGTGATCAGGTTGTCCCACAGTCTTCATCCTCAAGCGCTCACTATGCGCCAGGCACTGTACTACGTACAAGGTCATTGGGTGGGGCCCGGTCCCCGTCCCACACTGGGCTCGCGGCCTTAATCCCCGTTTTCCAGAAGAGGGAACTGAGGCCCGGAGAAGAGGAGCGACTTGCCCGAGGTCTCCCGGCGGAGCTGGGATTCGAACCCAGGTCCTTCCAACTCCCAAGCCTGGGCTCTAGCTAGGCCACGCTGCCCCTCGCCGACGTGCTTGGAACAGCGAAGCGGCGTGGCTCAGTGGCAAGAGCACGGAGTCGGAGGTCGCGGGTTCCAATCCCGCCACTCAAGCTGTGTGGCTTCGGGCAAGTCACTTCACTTCTCTGGGCCTCAGTTTCCTCAGCTGCAAAATGGGGATGAAGACTGTGAGCCTGATTACCGTGTATCCCCCCCCAGTGCTTTGAACGGTGCTTGGCACCTAGTAAGCGCTTAATAAATGCCATCATTATGATTATTAACAGAGAACGCACTTGACAAATACCGCAGTTATTATTATTATTATTATTATTACTATTATTATTATTATTATTAGAGGAAGCATCCATGCTCCGAGCTCCTGCTGGTCCTTCCGCCCCGGCTAACGCTCACCTGGCTCCGGGTGGCACGGAGAACAGCCGCTCAATCCCCAAAAGGCTCCCAAGCTCCCGCAGCAGTCCTCTTGGGTGGTCAGCTCCGGCAAGGGATCGGAGCACTGAAAGGAAGGGGATACCGGCGATCAGCAGCCGGAATGGCGGCATCCGTTAAGCGCTTCCCAAGCTCCACACTGGGGTGGAGAGGAAATCAGGTTGGGCACGGGCCCCGTTTTACGGATGAGGAACTGAGGCCCAGTCGTTCATTCATTCATTCGTTTAGTGAGCGCTTACAGTGTGCAGAGCACTGCCCTAAGCGCTCGGGAAGTACAAGTTGGAAAAGCGAGGTGGCTCGCCCAAGGCCATGCAACAATCAGTCGTATTTATTGGGCGCTTACTGTGTGCAGAGCACTGTACTAAGCGCTTGGGAAGTCCAAGTTGGCAACATATAGAGACGGTCCCTACCCACCGGTGGGCTCAGCCGAGATTAGATCCCCCGACCTCCGATTCCCGGGACCGTGGCTCCGTCCGCCACGCCACGCTGCTGCCCTGCTAGTAAAATGGGTAGGAAATAAAGATTTCAGAGCCCTTTTAGGTATAGCCGTTGGGAGAGTGGACAATTATCGTGTCAAAACCGTGTTCGGCCGCACTCGGAATAGCGTCTTTTTCAGCGGGCACTTGGACTGCAAGGGGGTCCGATCCCAAGTTCAAAGCGAACCAGAGCTTCCGAGCTAGAGAAGAGCCCGGGCTTTGGAGTCGGAGGCCGTGGGTTCGAATCCCGGCTCGGCCGCTTGTCAGGCGGGTGACTCTGGGCCGGTCACTTCACTTCCCTGGGCCTCAGTTCCCTCATCTGTCAGATGGGGATGAAGACCCCACCCCCGGCCGCGGGACAACCTGATCACCTTGTAACCTCCCCAGTGCTCTGCACGTAGTAAGCGCTTAATAAATGCCGTCATTATTTATTATTATTTTAGTGAGCGTCGATGGGACTTGGTTCAGTACAATCACGGAGGAAACCCCAGCTCACCACCTGCTCCTCCGACCGGGGCGAGAGGAAGCTCAGCCCTCTGGAGTGCTGACACTCCTTTTCATGGTATCTTTTAAGCGCTTTCTAAACGCCAGGCACTGTTCTAAGCTCTGGGGTAGATAATAATAATAATAATAATGACAATAATAATAATAATAATAATAATAATTAATAATGGCATTTGTTAAGCGCTTTCTCAGAACAACAACAATAATAATAATAGTAATGGCATCTGTTAAGTGCTTTCTAAGTGCCAGGCACTGTTCTATGCTCTGGGGTAGATAATAATACTAATACTAATAATAGCATCTGTTAGCTGCTTTCTAAGCCCAAGGAACTGTGCTAAGCTCTGGGGTAGATAATAATAATAATAATAATAATAATAATGGCATTTGTTAAGCGCTTTCTAAGCACAACAACAATAATAATAATAGTAATGGCATCTGTTAAGTGCTTTCTAAGTGCCAGGCACTGTTCTATGCTCTGGGGTAGATAATAATACTAATACTAATAATAGCATCTGTTAAGTGCTTTCTAAGTGCCGGGCACTGTTCTATGCTCTGGGGTAGATAATAATACTAATACTAATAATAGCATCTGTTAGCTGCTTTCTAAGCCCAAGGGACTGTGCTAAGCTCTGGGGTAGATAATAATAATAATAATAATAATATTAATGATGGCATTTGTTAAGCGCTTTCTAAGAACAACAACAATAATAATAATAGTAATGGCATTTGTTAAGTGCTTTCTAAGTGCCAGGCACTGTTCTATGCTCTGGGGTAGATAATAATACTAATACTAATAATAGCATCTGTTAAGTGCTTTCTAAGTGCCAGGCATTGTTCTATGCTCTGGGGTAGATACTAATACTAATACTAATAATAGCATCTGTTAGCTGCTTTCTAAGCCCAAGGAACTGTGCTAAGCTCTAGGGTAGATAATAATAATAATAATAATAATAATAATGGCATTTGTTAAGCGCTTTCTAAGAACAACAGCAATAATAATAATAGTAATGGCATCTGTTAAGTGCTTTCTAAGTGCCAGGCACTGTTCTATGCTCTGGGGTAGATAATAATACTAATACTAATAATAGCATCTGTTAGCTGCTTTCTAAGCCCAAGGAACTGTGCTAAGCTCTGGGGTAGATAATAATAATAATAATAATAATAATAATAATGGCATTTGTTAAGCGCTTTCTAAGCACAACAACAATAATAATAATAGTAATGGCATCTGTTAAGTGCTTTCTAAGTGCCAGGCACTGTTCTATGCTCTGGGGTAGATAATAATACTAATACTAATAATAGCATCTGTTAAGTGCTTTCTAAGTGCCGGGCACTGTTCTATGCTCTGGGGTAGATAATAATACTAATACTAATAATAGCATCTGTTAGCTGCTTTCTAAGCCCAAGGGACTGTGCTAAGCTCTGGGGTAGATAATAATAATAATAATAATAATAATAATGATGGCATTTGTTAAGCGCTTTCTAAGAACAACAGCAACAATAATAATAGTAATGGCATCTGTTAAGTGCTTTCTAAGTGCCAGGCACTGTTCTATGCTCTGGGGTAGATAATAATACTAATACTAATAATAGCATCTGTTAAGTGCTTTCTAAGTGCCAGGCACTGTTCTATGCTCTGGGGTAGATAATAATACTAATACTAATAATAGAATCTGTTAGCTGCTTTCTAAGCCCAAGGAACTGTGCTAAGCTCTAGGGTAGATAATAATAATAATAATAATAATAATAATAATGGCATTTGTTAAGCGCTTTCTAAGAACAACAGCAATAATAATAATAGTAATGGCATCTGTTAAGTGCTTTCTAAGTGCCAGGCACTGTTCTATGCTCTGGGGTAGATAATAATACTAATACTAATAATAGCATCTGTTAAGTGCTTTCTAAGTGCCAGGCACTGTTCTATGCTCTGGGGTAGATAATAATACTAATACTAATAATAGCATCTGTTAGCTGCTTTCTAAGCCCAAGGAACTGTGCTAAGCTCTGGGGTAGATAATAATAATAATAATAATAATAATAATAATAATAATAATAATAATGGCATTTGTTAAGCGCTTTCTAAGCACAACAACAATAATAATAATAGTAATGGCATCTGTTAAGTGCTTTCTAAGTGCCAGGCACTGTTCTATGCTCTGGGGTAGATACTAATACTAATACTAATAATAGCATCTGTTAGCTGCTTTCTAAGCCCAAGGAACTGTGCTAAGCTCTGGGGTAGATAATAATAATAATAATAATAATAATGGCATTTGTTAAGCACTTTCTAAGAACAACAACAATAATAATAATAGTAATGGCATCTGTTAAGTGCTTTCTAAGTGCCAGGCACTGTTCTATGCTCTGGGGTAGATAATAATACTAATACTAATAATAGCATCTGTTAAGTGCTTTCTAAGTGCCAGGCACTGTTTTATGCTCTGGGGTAGATAATAATACTAATACTAATAATAGCATCTGTTAACTGCTTTCTAAGTGCCAGGTACTGTTCTAAGCTCTGGGGTAGATAATAATAATAATAATGGCATTTGTTAAGCGCTTTCTAAGTACAACAACAACAATAATAATAATGGCATCTGTTAAGTGCTTTCTAAGCACCAGGCACTGTTCTAAGCTCTGAGTAGGTAGTAGTAATAATAATAATAATAATAATAATAATAATAATGATAATAATAATGATAATAATAATAGCATTTGTTAAGCGCTTTCTACGTACAACAACAACAACAACAACAACAATAATAATGGCATTATTCTAAGCTCTGGGGTAGATAATAATAATAATAATAAAAATAATAATGACATTTGTTAAGCACTTTCTAAGTACAACAATAATAATAATAATGTCATCTGTTAAGCGCTTTCTAAGCGCCAGGCACTGTTCTAAGCTCTGGGGTAGATAATAATAATGGCATTTGTTAAGCGCTTTCTAAGTACAACAGCAACAATAATAACAATTATAATAATGGCATCTGTTAAGCGCTATCTAAGTGCCAGGCACTGTTCTAAGCTCTGGGGTAGATAATAATAATAACAATAATAATGGCATTTGTTAAGTGCTTTCTAAGTACAACAACAACAGTAATAGTAATAATAATGGCATCTTCTAAGCGCCAGGCACTGTTCTAAGCTCTGGGGTAGATAATAATGATAATAATGATTAATAATAATAATAATAATGGCATTTGTTAAGCGCTTTCTAAGTACAACAACAACAATAATAATAATAATGGCATCTGTTAAGTGTTTTCTAAGCGCCAGGCACTGTTATAAGCACTGGGGTAGATAATAATAATAATAATGGCATTTGTTAAGTGCTTTCTAAGTACAACAACAACAATAATAATAATAATAATGGCATGTGTTAAGCGCTTTCTAAGCGCCAGGCACTGTTCTAAGCTCTGGGGTAGATAATAATAATAATAATAATATAATAATAATAATAATAATGACATTTGTTAAGCGCTTTCTACGTACAACAACAACAGTAATAATAATGGCATCTGTTAAGCGCTTTCTAAGTGCCAGGCACTGTTCTAAGCTCTGGGGTAGATAATAATAATAATAATAGTAATAACAATAATAATGGCATCTGTTAAGTGCTTTCTAAGCACCAGGCACTGTTCTAAGCTGTGGGGTAGATACTACTACTACTAATAATAATAATAATGGCATTTGTTAAGCGCTTTCCAAGTACAACAACAGCAATAATAATGGCATCTGTTAAGTGCTTTCTAAGCGCCAGGCACTGTTCTAAGCTTTGGGGTAGATAATAATAATGGCATTTGTTAAGCGCTTTCTAAGTACAACAACAACAATAATAATAATAATGATGGCATCTGTTAAGCACTTTCTAAGTGCCAGGCACTGTTCTAAGCTCTGGGGTAGATGATAATAACAATAACAATAATAATAATAATAATAATAAGAATAATAATAATGGCATCTGTTAAGCGCTTTCTAAGCGCTAGGCACTCTTCTAAGCTCTGGGGTAGATGATGATGATGATAATAATAATAATAATAATAATAATAATAATAATAATGGCATCTGTTAAGCACTTTCTAAGCGCCAGGCACTCTTCTAAGCTCTGGGGTAGATAATAATAATAATAATAATAATAATAATAATAATAATAATAATAATAATAATAATAGCACTTGTTTCTAAGTACAACAGCAACAACAATAATAATAATGGCATCTTTCTAAGCGCCAGGCACTGTTCTAAGCTCTGGGGTAGATAATAATAATAATAATGGCACTTGTTTCTAAGTACAACAGCAACAACAATAATAATAATGGCATCTTTCTAAGCGCCAGGCACTGTTCTAAGCTCTGGGGTAGATAATAATAATAATAGCATTTGTTAAGCGCTTTCTAAGTACAACAACAACAACAACAATAATAATAATGGCACCTGTTAAGTGCTTTCTAAGCGCCAGGCACTGTTCTAAGCTCTGGGGTAGATAATAATAATAATAATAATAATAACAATAATAATAATAATAATGGCATCTGTTAAATGCTTTCTAAGCACCAGGCACTGTTCTAAGCTCTGGGGTAGATAATAACAATAATAATAATAATAATAATAGCATTTGTTATGTGCTTTCTAAGTACAACAACAACAACAATAATACTAATGGCATCTGTTAAGTGCTTATTAAGTGCCAGGCACTGTTCTAAGCTCTGGGGTAGATAATAATAATAATAATGACATTTGTTAAGTACTTTCTAAGTACAACAACAATAATAATAATAATAATGATGGCATCTCTTGAGCGCTTTCTAAGTGCCAGGCACTGTTCTAAGCTCTGGGGTAGATGATAATAATAATAATAATGACGTTTGTTAAGCGCTTTCTAAGTACAACAACAACAACAATAATAATAATAATAATAATGGCATTTGTTAAGCGCTTTCTAAGTGCTTTCTAAGTACAACAACAATAATAATAATAATGGCATTTGTTTAGCGCTTTCTAAGTTCCAGGCACTGTTCTAAGCGCTGGGGTAGATCCAGAGCTGATCAGGTTGGCCACAGTCCCCGTCCCGCGTGGGGCTCGCAGGCTCATTTTGCGGACAAGGTAACTGAGGCACAGAGAAGTGACTCGCGCAGGGCCACGCAGAAGGCAAGCGGCGGAGCCGGGATTAGAACTCGGGTCCTTTAGATTCCCAGGCCCAGGCTCTATCCACTGGGCCGGGCCGCTTCTCTTGTACGGTTGAAGGGGGCCTTGTAAGGGAGAAAACAATCTCCCCGGCTGAGACGTTCGACCGCCCAAAACGTTCGACCAATTTTAGACTGTTGGGTAGGGACCGTCTCTAGATGTTGCCAACTTGTCCTTCCCAAGCGCTTAGTCCAGTGCTCTGCACACAGTAAGCGCTCGATAAATACGATTGATTGATTGATTGATTGATTGATTGACAGCACGCGCCGGCCCCCCAGGGCTCCCAGCCCGAATCCCCGAGCGGGCGGCTAACGGGCGAGGGCGAGCGCCCGGGGAGGGCCGCCGCTTCTCCCCACGAGACCGTAAGCTCGGCGTGGGCAGGCAGGGGACGCGTCCACCCACCCTGTTCCACTGCTAGAGAAGCAGAGTGGCTCGGTGGGAGAGAGCCCGGGCTTGGGAGTCGGAGGCGGTGGGTTCAAATCCCGGCTCCGCCAATTAGCTGGGTGACTTTGGGCTAGTCACTTCACTTCTGTGGGCCTCAGTTCCCTCATCTGGAAAATGGGGGTGAAGACTGGGAGCCCCCCGTGGGACAACCCGATCGCCTTGTAACCTCTCCAGCGCTTAGAACGGTGCTTTGCACATAGTGAGCGCTTTATAAATGCCATTATTATTATTATTATTATTATTACCGCCCTCTCCCAAGTGACCGAGCCCCAGACTGAGCCCCCTTTTTCCTCACCTCCTCCCCACCCTACCTCCTTCCCCTCCCCGCAGCACCCGTATATATGTTTGGACAGATTATCGCTTAGTACAGTGCCCTGCACACAGTAAGCGCTCAGTAAATACGACTGATCGATTGACAGGTTGATTACTCGGTTACTTGTACGTTTTTACTACTCTATCCTGTTAACGAGGCGCACGGAGCGTCGACTCTGTTTGTTCCGACAGTTTGGACACCTGCCCCCGTGTTTCGTCTCATCGTCCGCCTCCCCCCGCTAGACTTGCGAGCCCGTTGTCGTCTCTGGACGTTGCCGACCGAGCGCTTAGTCCCAGGAAGCGCTCAGTAAATGCGACCGACGGAACGAAGCGGTCCGAACGGCGCCCCGCACCCGGCGGGCGCTCGGCAGGGAGCGGTGATGGATCCATCCGGCCCAGGCGGCCTCCCCCGCCTCCCGAGGGGTCAGAGGGCCCCGTCTCACCTGCCCGTCGACCTCGTTGAGGTAGCAGTAGCCGTGCAGAGGGTGGTGCCGGGGCGGCGGGGCGCCCACGCCGTCCGAGGGCCCGCGGGGCCCGGCGGGGCGCCAGGGCCGCGGCCCGGCCTCCAGGCTGTTCTCTTCGGGGGGCTCGGCCTCCCCTCGCACCCGGGCCACCTGGTGGACCTGCACCGTGGCCCCGGGCGGGTGCCGGACGTGCACCCTGACCAGAGACGGGGTCCGCGAGGCTGGAAGGAGGGTCAGGGTCAGAGGGGACGGGGGGGACGCGGCCGGGATCCGCCGACGGAGACCGAGGATCCCGTGGCTTCGGCTGGCCGGAGTCGGTCGCTCGGTCCGCCGTAACGGCGTGCAGAGCACTGGACTAAGCGCCTGGGAAGCCGGTGGGTCGGATTCACCGAGCGCTTCCACCGGGCAGGCCGCGGTGCCCAGCGCTTGGGACGGTACAAGGCAACGACAGGCTCGTTTCCAGCCCGCGGGGAGCTGACGGTCTTGGGGGGGACGGGCCGTGATGGAAATACGGACGGGACGGCTGTGGACGGGGCCGGGAAGCGGGGGCGGATCAAGGGAGCGAGTCGGGGCCACGCAGGAGGGAGTGGGAGAAGAGGAAAGGAGGGCTTCGTCAGGGAAGGCTTCCCGGAGGAGATGGGCCTTCAAGATGCTCTGAAGGCCGGGAGGGTCATTCGGGAGGCCTGCGGGGGAGCCCGGGCGGGAGGCCAAGGACGTAATTATAATAATAATAATGGCATTTATTAAGCGCTTACCACGTGCTAAGCGCTGGGGACGTTACCAGGTGATCGGGTTGACCCACGGGGGGCTCACAGTCTTCACCCCCATTTTCCAGATGAGGGAACTGAGGCCTGGGTGGGGGGGGGGGGGGTGTCCCGACGTGCCTGAGGATGGGGGCTCACCCAGCTGGTTCGAGAGGGGCAGCGTGTAGGTGGACTGCTTCACGGCCACGGCCGGGCGGCGGGACGGCGGCCCGGGCGACCCGGGCATCCCGGCGGCGGGCAGGTGGCAGAACTTCCCGGTGGCATTGGCGGGGCAGCGGCACTCGTCCCGCCCGACGCAGCGGCCTCCGTTCAGGCAGGGGATCTGGCAAAAAACTACCACGGCCCCCGACCGCCGGCGGTCACCGCGTGGCCCCCCGGCACGGGGTGGGCGCTTAACGAACCCCGTTTTCCCAAAAAGGTGGAAGCAGGCCCAGAAAAACCCCCCTCCAAGGATTGAGCGGTCCTTCCCTAATGCTAAGGACACGGATAATTGTAGCATTTATTAAGCGCTGGAGTAGCAATACTAATAATAATGACGATGATAGCGATGGCATTTGTTAAGCGCTTCCTATGCGGCAAACGCCGTTCTAAGCGCCGGGGAGGGTACAAGGTGAGCAGAGTGTCCCACTTGGGGCTCGCGGTCTTCATCCCTGTTTTACAGATGAGGTCACTGAGGCCCAGGGGAGTGGAGTGACGGGCCCAGAGTCACCCAGCTGACAGCTGGCGGAGCCGGGATTGGAACCCACGACATCCGCCGGCTCCCGAGCCCGGGCTCCTTCTGCCGAGCCGCGCTATTATTCTGCGTATTTTGTTTGTCTGTCTGTATTATTCTGTTTCTTTGATTTGCCCACAGTTGTTGTTCTATTTATTTGCCCATATTTATTATTCTACTTCTTTGTCCATATTTATTATTCTACTTATTTTAATTGTCCATATAGATTCTATTTCTTTTATTTGCCCATATTTATCATTCTACTTATTTTAATTGTCCACATAGATTCTATTTCTTTGATTTGCCCATATTTATCATCATCATCATCATCATCATCAATCGTATTTATTGAGCGCTTACTATGTGCAGAGCACTGTACTAAGCGCTTGGGAAGTACAAATTGGCAACATATAGAGACAGTCCCTACCCAACAGTGGGCTCACAGTCTAAAAGGGGGAGACAGAGAACAAAAATAAACACACTAACAAAATAAAATAAATAGAATTGCCTACCACTCGCTAGCCACTGGCCAAGCTATGAATGGAATGGGTATGCCTCTGCTTGGCTTTCCCTCCCATAGCGGAGACTGGTAGAGTACTGGAAACATTCTACTTATTTTAATTGCCCATATAGATTCTATTTCTTTTATTTGCCCATATTTATTAGTCTACTTATTTTAATTGTCCATATAGATTCTATTTCTTTTATTTGCTCATATTTATTATTCTACTTATTTTAATTGTCCATATAGATTCTATTTCTTTTATTTGCCCATATTTGTTATTCTACTTATTTTAATTGTCCACATAGATTCTATTTCTTTTATTTGCCCATATTTATTATTCTACTTATTTTAATTGTCCATATATATTCTATTTCTTTTATTTGCCCATATTTATTATTCTACTTATTTTAATTGTCCGTATAGATTGTATTTCTTTTATTTGCCCATATTTATTATTCTACTTATTTTAATTGTCCATATAGATTCTATTTCTTTTATTTGCCCATATTTATTATTGTACTTATTTTAATTGTCCATATATAATCTATTTCTTTTATTTGCCCATATTTGTTATTCTATGTATTTTGTTTGTCCTTATATATTCTATTTCTTTTATTTGCCCATATCTGTTATCTATGTATTTTGTTTGTCCATATAGATTCTATTTCTTTTATTTGCCCATATTTATCATTCTACTTATTTTAATTGTCCACATAGATTCTATTTCTTTTATTTGCCCATATTTGTTATTCTATGTATTTTGTTTGTCCATATATATTCTATTTCTTTTATTTGCCCATATTTGTTATTCCATGTATTTTGTTTGTCCATATGTATTCTATTTCTTTTATTTGCCCATATTTATTATTCTACTTATTTTAATTGTCCGTATATAGTCTATTTCTTTTATTTGCCCATATTTGTTATTCCATGTATTTTGTTTGTCCATATGTATTCCATTTCTTTTATTTGCCCATATTTGTTGTTCTATGTATTTTGCTTGTCCATACGTATTATTCTAGCATGGCTCAGCGGAAAGAGCCCGGGCTTTGGAGTCAAGAGGTCGTGGGTTCAAATCCCGGCGCCGCCACCTGTCAGCTGGGTGACTTTGGGCAAGTCACTTCACTTCTCTGGGCCTCAGTTCCCTCCTCTGTAAAATGGGGATGAAGGCTGTGAGCCCCACGTGGGACAACCTGATTACCTTGTGTCTACCCCAGCGCTTAGAACAGTGCTTTGCACAGAGTAAGCGCTTAACAAATACCAACTTTATTATTATTATTATCATTATTATTATTATTATTTCTTTGATTTGCCTATAGTTATTATCCTATTTATTTTATTTGCCCATATTTATTATGGGTGAGGGTGCGAGCGCCCAGAGAAGCAACTCACCCAAGGTCACGCAGCACGGCCCCGTAACGGAGCCGGGACCGGGCACCGCAGAGCGGGCGAATGCAAGCGTTTCGTGGCTAGGGAAGTGGAAGTGTGGGCGAGAGTGAGCGAGTCAGAGGAGCTGGGTTCTAATCTCAGCCACCGCCCCGCTTTGTGAGCCCGGGCGACCTCCCTGGGCCTCGGCTTCCTCGTCTGTAGAATGGAGACAATTCTACTTCGGCGGTCCTAGATCACAGCATCGTTTCAGAGGGGCACGCGCTCCGGACGGATCAAAGAGGCAGCGTGGCCCGGGATCGGGGCGGGATCCGGGTTCGGATCCCGCCCCTCGGGGCGGGAGAGGGGCCGGGGTCACTCACAGATGCGGAAGCCGGCCCTGGGGTCGGGCCCCCGGCCCCCTTGGCTGTAGAGCGTGGTGGTGTCCCCGCGTTCGCAGTCGTTGCTGCAGCGCCCGCCGCGGCACGTCTGCTTGCAGATGGTGGGGGTGAAGACGATCTTGATCTTCTTGATCTTCTCGGTGATGTTGGCCTCTGCGGGGAAGGGGCGTCCGGTGGGGGTCGGGGGGTTGGTGGGATGGGGGGGTGGTGATGGGCGGGGGGGGGGAAACGGGCAACCAGGAGGAGAGCGGAAGCGGGCGGCTCGGCTACCCCGCGAGGGCACGAATAATAATAATAATAATAATGGCATTTATTAAGCGCTTACTATGTGCAAAGCAATCAATCAATCAATCAATCGTATTTATTGAGCGCTTACTGTGTGCGGAGCACTGGACTAAGCGTTTGGGAAGTACAAGCTGGCAACGTATAGAGACGGTCCCTACCCAACACTGGGCTCACAGTCTAGAAGGGGGAGACAGAGAACAAAACCAAACGTACTAACAAAATAAAGTAAATAGAATAGATAAGCGGGCGGCTCGGCTACCCCGCGAGGGCACGAATAATAATAATAATAATAATGGCATTTATTAAGCGCTTACTATGTGCAAAGCAATCAATCAATCAATCGTATTTATTGAGCGCTTACTGTGTGCGGAGCACTGGACTAAGCGCCTGGGAAGTACAAGCTGGCAACGTATAGAGACGGTCCCTACCCAACACTGGGCTCACAGTCTAGAAGGGGGAGACAGAGAAGAAAACCAAACGTACTAACAAAATAAAGTAAATAGAATAGATAGGTACAAGTAAAATAAATAAATAGAGTAATAAATATGTACCAACATATATACGTATATACAGGTGCTGTGGGGAAGGGAAGGAGGTAAGGCGGGGGGGATGGAGAGGGCATTTCAGAGAATGTGTCTGTGGTATGGTACTCTCCCAAATTCTTAATACAGGGCTGTGCACACAATAAGCGCTCCAACAACCCGAGCGATCGGTTGAAGGTGCAGAACTGCACAGTGGATAGAATGCAGTTAATAATAATAATGATAATGATGATGGCATTTGTAAAGCGCTCACTATGTGCAAAGCACCAGTCTATTCTAAGCAGTGTTCTAAGCGCTGGGCAGGTTACAAGGCGATCAGGTTGTCCCACGGGGGGCTCGCAGTCTTCATCCCCATTTTACAGATGAGGTAACTGAGGCACAGAGAAGTGAGGTGACTTGCCCAAAGTCACACAGTCCCGTCTTTTCCCTCTTCCGGGTCCCGTCCCCCTTTTTTGCTCCCTCCCGGACCATCCCCTCAGCAGCCCACCTTCTCCTCGTCCAAACCCGCGCACCCGGTTCCCCTGGAAGGCGGGGGTCGCCTTCTTACAAAACCCCGCGGCGGGGAAAGGCCGCAGCGTGGCTCGGGGGAAAGAGCCCCGGCTTTGGAGTCGGAGGTCACGGGTTCAAATCCCGGCCCCACCGACCACCAGCTGTGTGGCTCGGGGCAGGTCACTTCACTTCTCTGGGCCTCATCTGTAAATGGGGATTAGGCCTTCCCAGACTGAGCCCCCTCCTTCCCTTCCCCACAGCACCTGGATATATGGATATAGGTTTGCAAGTATTTATTTATTTTACTTGTACATATTCTATTTTATTTCGTTAATATGTTTGGTTTGGTTGTCTGTCTCCCCCTTCTAGACTGTGAGCCCGCTGTTGGGTAGGGACCGTCTCTATGTGTTGCCAACTCGTACTTCCCAAGCGTTTAGTCCAGTAAGCGCCCAATAAATACGATTGAAGGAAGAAGGAAGACTACGAAGCCCCCCGTGGGACAACCTGATCACCTCCCCAGTGCTTAGAACAGTGCTTTGCACATAGTAGGCGCTTAACAAATACCGTCATTATTATTATTATTATTAGCGTACGAAGCCCTCGCCGGGATGAAGCCCACCGCCTCTCCCCGGCGTCAGGCTCGGGATGGCCCATTCGCCCACGCTGCTCTCAGTCAATCAATCAATCGTATTTATTGAGCACTTACTGTGTGCAGAGCACTGTACTAAGCGCTTGGGAAGGACAAGCTGGCAACATATAGAGACGGTCCCTACCCAAACCTGCTCTTGCCCGAGTGCACCGTGAAAACAGGCTTTACGGCAGGACGCGCGTCCGTCGACATATCCATTCCATTTATTTTATTTCGATAGTATGTTTGGTTTGGTCCTCTGTCTTCCCCTTTTAGACTGCGAGCCCACCGTTGGGTAGGGACCGTCTCTAGATGTTGCCAATTTGTACTTCCCAAGCGCTTAGTCCAGTGCTCTGCACATAGTAAGCGCTCAATAAATACGATTGATGATGATGATGACTGATTGATGCTTGGAGGCCTAATTGGGGGGCTGGGACCCCACCCTCGCCCCCCCCCCCGCCCCCCCATCTGTCGGGCTTGTTGCCAAGGCAACTCTCCATCCCTTCGGTCGCCACCTTTCCCGCCCTCCTCCTCTCTGAGCCTGCCCCCCGTCCCTCCACCCCGGCTGCTGCTTCCTGGTGCCGGGACGTGGGGAGAGGAGCCCCGTGGGGAAGGGGAGCGGCGGCTCTGGGCCGGGCCGGGGTCCGCAGGGAGCTCACCCCAGGGGGAGAAGGAGCGTTGTGGGGCGGCCCCGTCCCCCGGCCGCACGTCGGAGTCCCCCGGGAGGGCCTTGGAGCTCGGCGGGCCGGCGGCTGGGTGACGCCGGGCGGCCTGGGGCGACCACGAGAGCTGCTGGGAGGTGATGGGGCGGCCCATCCGGCTCAGGACCCTGGCGGGGCGACCAAAGAGCAATCGTTGACCACCCTCCCGCCGGCCAGTCGCCCTCCTTGCCCCTTCGTGGCTCCGGAAAGCACCAGAGAGCCCTGCCGGGCCTCCCCGCTCCGCAGCCCTGCCGGCCCAAGGCTCCTGATCCTCGCCGGCTGCCTCCCTCGCCACGGTCCCCGCCGGGCCTCCCCGCGGATATTAATAATTACGGCACTTACTGAGCGCTTACTGGGTGCCAAGCACTGTTAGCCCCCCCCCTTTTAGACTGTGAGCCCACTGTTCGGTAGGGACCGTCTCTATACGTTGCCAACTTGGACTTCCCAAGCGCTTAGTCCAGTGCTCTGCACACAGTAAGCGCTCAATCAATACGATTGATTGATTGACTGTCTCTATATGTTGCCACCTTGGACTTCCCAAGCGCTTAGTACAGTGCTCTGCACACAGTAAGCGCTCAATCAATACGATTGATTGATTGATTGACTGTCTCTGTATGTTGCCAACTTGGACTTCCCAAGCGCTTAGTCCAGTGCTCTGCACACAGTAAGCGCTCAATAAATACGATCGATTGATTGATTGACTGGCTCTATATGTTGCCAACTTGGACTTCCCAGGCGCCTAGTACAGTGCTCTGCACACAGTAAGCGCTCAATAAATACGATTGATTGCTTGATTGTATATGTTGCCAACTTGGACTTCCCAAGCGCTTAGTACAGTGCTGTGCCCACAGTAAGCGCTCAATAAATACGATTGATTGATTGACTGTCTCTATATGTTTCCAACTTGGACTTCCCAAGCGCTTAGTACAGTGCTCTGCACACAGTAAGCGCTCAATGAATACGATTGATTGATTGATTGATTAGTAAATGTGACTGAATGAATCAGTAGGTGGAGGGAGAGAGGCTGGAGGCGGAAAGACAAGTCAGGAGGCGATGATAAGAATAATAAGTAAAATAACCCAGTTGTTATAGTAAGAGAAAAAACAATTCAAGGCCTTTCAACCTCACCCTCTCCATCCCCCCGCCTTACCTCCTTCCCTTCCCCACAGCACCTGTAAATATGTATATATGTTTGTACGTATTTATTACCCTATTTATTTATTTATTTTACTTATACACATCTATTCTATTTATTCTATTTTGTTAATATGTTTGGTTTTGTTCTCTGTCTCCCCGTTCTGTACTGTGAGCCCACTGTTGGGTAGGGACCGTCTCTACACGTTGCCAACTTGGACTTCCCAAGCGCTTAGTCCAGTGCTCTGCACACAGTAAGCGCTCAATAAATACGATTGATTGATTGAACCCCCTGCCCCTCCCCCTGGAGTGTGTGTTTGTTTGCTTGTCTTTTTACACTGCTATTCATTCATTCAATCGTATTTATTGAGCGCTTACTGTGTGCAGAGCACTGGACTAAGCGCTTGGGAAGTACAATTCACTGGTACCGAACACACTGGTATGTACAATTCATAGGATATCTGTTACTTACTGACTAGGTAGAGGGTATCTGTCTCCAAGACTTTCTCCAAACAATGAAATTCTCCAGTGATGATGATGATGATGATGATGGCATTTATTAAGCGCTTACTATGTGCAAAGCACTGTTCTAAGCGCTGGGGAGGTTACAATGTGATCAGGTTGTCCCACAGGGGCTCACAGTCTTAATTCCCATTTTACAGATGAGGGAACTGAGGCCCAGAGAGGTGAAGTGACTTGCCCAAAGTCACACAGCTGACAATTGGTCCAGTGCCCTGCTGTGGGGCAAGGAAGATTCAGAGGCCGGTGCTATCAAATATTTCTTTCTGCATCGGATATTTAAGAGACATCTATGAGAGCGTCTATATTCAAGAGCATCTGTAAGATGCTTTAAGAGAAGCAGCCTGGCTCAGTGGAAAGAGCCCGGGCTTTGGAGTCAGAGGTCACGGGTTCGAATCCCGGCTCCGCCACGTGTCTGCTGTGTGACCATGGGCAAGTCACTTCACTTCTCTGCGCCTCAGTCATCTCGCCTGTAAAATGGGGATTAAGACCGTGAGCCCCACGTGGGACAACCTGATCACCTTGTATCCCCCCCAGCGCTTTAGAACAGTGCTCTGCACATAGTAAGCACTTAACAAATGCCATCATTATTATTATTATTATAAGACTGTGTTGACAACTGAGGCTTTTTCCTCTTGGCTGGGTCACCACAGCACCATGTTAGGAAATATCCGGACAGTGTTAACAGCCACTGGAAATCGTTTAGTACCTATTTACGATTTTTATTTTGTTAATGATGTGCATCGAGCTTTAATTCTATTTGTTCTGACAACTTTGACACCCGTCTCCACGTTTTGTTTCGTCGTCCTTCCCGACTGTGAGCCCGCTGTCGGGGAGGGACCGTCTCTCGATGTGGCCGACTTGGACTTCCCAAGGGCTTCGTCCAGTGCTCTGCACACAGTAAGCGCTCAATAAATACGATTGAATGAACGGACGAACAGTAGTTCGAAGGATAGAGGCCTGCCCGCCCCGAGGCACCCGGGGAATCGAATAAGCCATCAGCCAGGGGTGGGAGCATCTCCTGAGGCGGGTCTACACTGGGTCAGATCTCCAACTCCCGCCTCAGACCCCCCGCCCCCCTACTCCCCTCTAGACGGGAAGTTCGCCGTGGGCAGGGCAGGCGTCTGTTTCCGCTCTCCCTTGGGCTCAGGAGAGCGTTGTGCGCACAGTGAGCGCTCAGTGCTGACAGGTGAATGAACGGGCGAATCTCCTCCCCCTCCATCGATAAGGCGGGGTCTCTCCCTCTCTCCTCCCGTCCCTTCTTCGACCCTCCCGTCCGTCCCAATCCCAAGAGGACAACCTCCCGCATCTTCACAAATTCATTCATTCATTCAGTCGTATTTATGGAGCGCCTACTGGGTGCCGAGCACTGTACTAAACGCTTGGGAAGTACAAGTTGGCAACATATAGAGACGGCCCCTACCCGACAGTGGGCTCAGAGTCTACCCCTTCCCTCTGTGACTTCCCGAGGATAACGGGGTCCCGCCGCGCTCCCCAGTGACCACGTCCGCTTCCTCCTGAGCAACCCCGCCAGCCACGCCTGGAAGGGGCGGCCTTCCCCTCCGGGCGGGCCTCCCGGTTTATTCCGTTTTCCTGCTTTCAGGGCCCCGCTGACCCTTGACCCCTGACCCCTCCCCGCCCACCTGTTCTCCAGCATGAACCCCGGGTGGGCCAGCAAACGCGACCGGGAAGAGCATCTTGGTGTACCTCTGGGGGTTTTGATCGAGAACTTTTGTTTTACAATCAATCAATCAGTCAGTCGTATTTATTGAGCGCTTACAGTGTGCAGAGCACTGTACTAAGCGCTTGGGAAGTCCAAGTTGGCAACATATAGAGACAGTCCCTACCCAACAGGGGGCTCACAGTCTAAAAGGGGGAGACAGAAAACAAAACCATACTAACAAAATAAAATAAATAGAATAGATGTGTACAAGTAGAAACGGGGCCCTTTTTTTTTTTTAATTGAACTTCCTTGGATTTTATCCCTACTATATTTTTCCTTTGAGAAAAACTGGGAAACAGCCCCACGGCAAAATGCCTGGAGGGGCTACTCACTTCCACGATGAATCACCAACACAAAACCGCAGCCACGCAGCAAACAAAGGAACTATGTGTTTTCCCGTTTCATTATTGGGAATCGTTTGGCAAGCCGCGTTCAATCACTTGCAGGCACACAAACCCACACCACTCCGCGCCCTCAGACAGCCGCCTTTCAGCGGCAGCCCCGGACGGTTTTCACATGAACCCCG
The DNA here is from genome assembly GCF_015852505.1 of Tachyglossus aculeatus. Lineage (NCBI taxonomy): Eukaryota > Metazoa > Chordata > Mammalia > Monotremata > Tachyglossidae > Tachyglossus > Tachyglossus aculeatus. Next base: position 41,675,964 of record NC_052088.1, on the reverse strand, counting down.
TTTTCACTCGCTGATCCTTTTCTAAGAAACCCCCTCCTTTGAGGATTCACTTTCCTCCACTCGGCTCCCATCGAGCGCACACAGGAAGCGCTCAATAAATACGATTGATCGATTGATCCAAAGGTGAGTTTGGGGGAAAGAGCCGGTTCGGAGTGGAAAAAGTGAGTTCCTTTCACGCGCCCTGCCGTTTCCTACCCCGATCACGGTAGCACTTGGCCTTTATCTGGCAACCTCCACCTGGGGATCTCAGAGCACAGTTAACCCGTTGGCTGGTTCGCGACTCTAGGAATTAAATAAAGTCTCTCACGTTCGAGAAACCCGGCTAACGGTGGAAACCTGACGTGAGTTGGAAAGCACTCAGGCCCGCCAGGCGAACTTTTAAAAAATCCTCCCTTCAGGTTTGCCCAGAACCCAGGACCCGGCTTCTGATCTGTCGTGGGACCTTAAGCGAGTCACTTGGCTTCCTCAGTCACCTCGTCTGCAAAATGGGGGTGAAGAGTGGTGCGTCCAACGTGATTAGCTTGTGTCTGTACCCCAGCGCGCGGTACGGTGCCCGGCACGTGGTAAGCGCTTAACAGATATCATTAAAAAATAAAGAGGGTGAGTCCCTGCCGCTCAGGTCGCCAACTCGAACCTCAGCAATCCGGATGCGGCCTCCCGGCCCAAGCCTTAGAAAAATAACTCGGGCTTTCTTTTTTCCCCGCCGCTTCCCTTCTCCTTTCCAACAAAAATCTCATAGGTTCAAAACAAGAGTTGAACTCTGCCGGAATGGTCCGGAACCAGAAAATGGAGAGGGAGTGAGGCAGTAGAAAATGCCTCAGGAGGATCCGTCCCGTGGCCCTCGAGGGTCGCGTTAAACAGATCCTCCTCTCCTCCGCCCCAGTTGATAATCCCGGCCGCCGGCGGCACGGCCTAGCGGATAGATCCCGGACGTGGGAAGGACCAGGGTTCTCATCCGGGTAGGGACCGTCTCCATATGTTGCCAACTTGTACTTCCCAAGCGCTTAGTACAGTGCTCTGCACACCGTAAGCGCGCAATAAATACGATTGATGATGGTGATGATCCGGGCTCCGCCGCTTATCTGCCGGGTGACCTCACTTTTAATCCCTATAAAATGGGGATCACTCTTTGGGGGCCCCGTGGGGGACACGGACTGCGTCCGACCGGATCAGCTTGCAGCTAACTCCGGCGTCTCGTGGGGTGCCTGGGCACGTAGCAAGTGCTTAGCAAAGGCCGTAAAAAAATTTAAAAAACCGGATCGGCCGGGGCAGCGCTCCGCACACAGTAAGCGCTCAAGAAATACGATCGAATAATAATAATGATGATGATGGCATTTATTAAGCGCTGTGGGGGGGATACAAGGTGATCAAGTTGTCCCACGTGGGGCTCACAGGCTTCATCCCCATTTTACAGATGAGGTAACTGAGGCTCAGAGAATAATAATAATGTTGGCATTTGTTAAGCACTTACTATGTGCAGAGCACTGTTCTAAGCGCTGGGGGGGATACAGGGTGATCAAGTTGTCCCACGTGGGGCTCACAGTCTTCATCCCCATTTTCCAGATGAGGTCACCGAGGTGCAGAGAAGTTAAGTGACTTGCCCAAGGTCACACAGCAGACATGTGGCGGAGTTGGGATTCGAACCCATGACCTCTGACTCCAACGCCCGGGCTCTTTCCACTGAGCCGCGCTGCTTCAATGAATGAATGACCCAACACGGTACTAATCGCTGGGGTGGATACAAGATAATCAGGTCCCAAGGGGGAGGGAGGGGGAGGGAGAGCAGGTATTGGACCCTCATTTTGCAGAGGGGGGAACGGAGGCCCAGAGAAGTGAAGCGACTTGCCCAAGATCACTGGGCCTCAGTTCCCTCGTCTGTAAAATGGGGATTGAGACTGTGAGCCTAACGTGGGACAGGGACGGTACCCAACCCGATTTGCTCGTATCCACCACCCCAGCGCTTAGAACCGGCCCTGGCACGTAATAAGCGCTTAACGAACACCACAATTAAGAGCCCGGGCTCTGGGGTCAGAGTTCACGCGTTCGAATCCCGGCTCCGCCGGTTGTCAGCTGTGTGACTCTGGGCAAGTCGCTTCACTTCTCTGGGCCTCAGTGACCTCATCTGTCAAATGGGGATGAAGACTGTGAGCCCCCCGGGGGACAGCCTCATCACCTTGTAACCTCCCCAGCGCTTAGAACAGTGCTTGGCACATAGTAAGCGCTTAACAAATACCATTATTATTATTATCATCACAGAGCAGACAAGAGGCGGGGCCGGGATTAGAACCCAGGTCCCCCGACTCCAAGGCCCGTGTTCTTCCCGCGAGACCAGGCTGCTTTCTCCTGGCCACGGGATCCAACCTCGGCTTCACCGCCACTCCCCTCTCCTGCTTCTCCCGCCCTTCTGCCTTCTCCGTGCCTCAGTGACCTCATCCGTCAAATTCATTCAATCGTATTTATTGAGCGCTGGCTGCGTGCAGAGCACTGGACTAAGCGCTTGGGAAGAACAAGTTGGCGACGTATAGAGACGGTCCCTACCCAACAGCGGACTCACAGTCTACGGGGATGAAGGCTGTGAGCCCGCCGTGGGACAGCCTCATCACCTCGTAACCTCCCTGGCGCTTAGAACAGTGCTTTGTAGTAAGTGCTTAATAAATGCCATTATTATTATTATTATTATTATTATTATTCAGCCTGAAATTCCCTCCCTCTCCACGTTATCATCTTCATCTCTTACCTCCCCACCCTCTTTCCTTCACCTCCATCTGACCCGTGCTCACGAGTGGAATCCCCTCTCCCTCATCACATATCAATGTTTCTCGGGCTGCTTCTTCTACCCCTAATTTATTTTAGCGTCCGCTTCCGTTAAGGGGACTGTATCAGACTTTTTCCAAGTAAGTGGCCAGTAAGCATGGTTGATTGATTGAGCAAGCGCTCAGTACAGTGCTCTGCACACAGTAAGCGCTCAATAAATGCGATTGATTGATTGATCGACTGGGGAAGAGGAGCGGGGAGGGGTCAGAGACCACCCCCATCTTCCCCCTCACAACCCCCCCCGGGATGCAGACCCCAACAAGGGGTCACCCCAAGTCACCGGTCGCTAGCCCGGCCTCTTCTCGGGCTCGGTGGGAAAGAGCCCGGGCTTTGGAGTCCGAGGTCATTCATTCATTCGGGCGTATTTATTGAGCGCCTACTGTGTGCGGAGCACTGTACGAAGCGCTTGGAAAGTCCAGGGAAGCAGCGTGGCTCGGGGGAAGGAGCCTGGGCTTTGGAGTCAGGGGTCACGGGTTCCAATCCCGGCTCTGCCAATTGCCAGCTGGGTGACTTTGGGCAAGTCACTTTGACATAAAGACGGTCAATCAATCAATCAATCAATCGTATTTATTGAGCGCTTACTGTGTGCAGAGCACTGGACTAAGCGCTTGGGAAGTCCAAGTTGGCAACATTTAGAGACAGTCCCTACCCAACAGTGGGCTCACAGTCTGGAAGGGGGAGACAGAGAACAAAACCAAACATATTAACAAAATAAAATAAATAGAATAAATATGTACAAATGAAATAGAGTAATAAATATGTACAAGCATATATACAGGTAGGAGGGGGAAAGGTCATGGGTCAGCTGAAATCCTGGCTCCTCCAATGGTCAGCTGGGTGACTTGGGGTAAGTCACTTAATAATAATGATAATAATAATAATAATGTTGGTATTTGTTAAGCGCTTACTATGTGCAAAGCACTGTTCTAAGCACTGGGGTAGATACAGGGTAATCAGGTTGTCCCACGAGGGGCTCATAGTCTTCACCCCCATTTTCCAGATGAGGGAACTGAGGCCCAGAGAAGTGAAGTGACTTGCCCAAAGTCACCCAGTTGACAAGTGGCGGAGCTGGGATAATAATAATAATAATAATAATAATAATGGCATTTATTAAGCGCTTACTATGTGCAAAGCACTGTTCTAAGCACTGGAGAGGTTACAGGGTTATCAGGATGTCCCATGGGGGGGCTCACAGTCTTAATCCCCATTTTCCAGATGAGGGAACTGAGGCCCAGAGAAGTTAAGTGACTTGCCCAAAGTCACCCAGCTGACAGGTGGTGGAGCGGGGATTTGAACCCATGACCTCTGACTCCAAAGCCCGGGCTCTTTCCACTGAGCCGCGCTGCTTCCCCAGCTTCTCTGGGCCTCAGTGCCCTCATCTGGAAAATGGGGATGAAGACTGGGAGCCCCCTGCGGAGCCACCTGATCGCCTTGTAACCTCCCCAGCGCTTAGAACAGCCCACTGCACGTAGTAAGCGCTTAATAAATGCCATCATTATTATTATTCTCAAATGGAGCTCCTTCCACCCCCGCCCCAGCGCTTAGAACAGTCCGTTGCACGTAGTAAGCGCTTAATAAATGCCATCATTATTATTATTCCACCCCCTCTCCTCAGGCAGGATGATCCTAACCATCTTCCTCCTCCCCTTCTCCCCTCCCTTAACTGGGAAACCTCGGCACACCCAACAGTCATCACCAGATCCCGGCCGCCTCCTCCAGAAAGCCTTCCCAGATTGGGGGGCGGAAATCCCAGCCCAGTCATTCCCACTTGGACCCCACAAGCTTCCCGGGAGAGAAGGTCATTCAGCGGCCCTCGGGAGTCCGGACCACCAAAGGGCCGGAGAAGCAGGGCGGCTCAGTGGAAGGAGCCCCGGGCCTTGGAGCCAGAGGTCACGGGTTCAGATCCCCGGCTCCGCCGACCATCAGCTGTGACCCTTTGGGCGAGTCGCTTCGCTTCTCTGGGCCTCAGTGACCTCATCTGGAAAATGGGCATTAAGACGGGGAGCCCCCCGGGGGACACGCCTTACCTCCTTCCCCTCCCCACTGCACCTGTATATACGTCTATATTTATTACTCTATTCATTTATGTATTTTGGGTTCGAATCCCGGCTCGGCCCACTGTCAGCTGTGTGACCTTGGGCGAGCCACTTCACTTCTCTGGGCCTCAGTTCCCTCATCTGTAAAAGGGGGGTGAAGACTGTGAGCCCCATGAGGGACAACCTGATCACCTTGTAACCTCCCCAGTGCTTAGAACGGTGCTTTGCACGTAGTAAGCGCTTAATAAATGCCATTATTATTATCATCATTATTATTTTATGTGTACATATCTATATTTTATAGATATAAATATAAATATATTTTATATTTATTTGTATAAAATATTTTATTTTATACTTATATTTTACATAATATTTTCTATTTTATAAAATATTACGTGATATTTATAAATAATATTATAAATATAGATAATTTATGAATGAATGCAGATATAAAATATAATATTTTCTATTTATATAACATATTCTCTATATATTGCCAACTTGTAATTCCCAAGCGCTTAGTCCGGTGCTCTGCACACAGTCAGCACTCAGTAAATTCGATTGAATTAATGAATGACAAAAGTTGATCACCTCGTATCCTCTCCAGCGCTTAGAACAGTGCTTTGCATATAGTCAGCGCTTAATAAATGCCATCATTATTATTCTCATTATTATTATTATTATCATTATTATTATTATTATTATTATTATTATTATTATTATTATTATGGGTGTCTACAACAAAGAACCAGGGGTGGAGCAGCCCCATGAGCCCCAGGACTTCCAGGTTTTTGACTTAAAGCACGCGCGGTGGGAATTTAGCGAGATTCTGGTGCACAGCCTGTTTGTGGGACCCCAAATTCATACAATCGTATTTATTGAGCGCTCACTGTGCGCAGAGCACTGGACTAAGCGCTTGGGAAGTACAAGTTGGCAACATATAGAGGCGGTCCCTACCCAACAGCGGCTGGGATTTGAGATTCCCCTTCTTCCTCCTTCTTCCTCCTGCCCACTCCCAGGGGAGCTTGGGGAAAGCCGAGGAGAAGCCAAAGTGGAAGATGACTCCAGGGTCTGCCTGCTCCTCCTTTTTTTGTTTAATTTATAGTATCTGCTGAGCATTTACTAGGTGTCATCATCATCAATCGTATTTATTGAGCGCTTACTGTGTGCAGAGCACTGGACTAAGCGCTTGGGAAGTACAATTCGGCAACATCTAGAGACAGTCCCTACCCAACAGCGGGCTCACAGTCTAAAAGGGGGGAGACAGAGAACAAAACCAAACATACTAACAAAATAAAATAAATAGAATAGATAGGTACAAGTAAAATAAATAATAATAATAATAATAATAAGTTCTGAGGTAATTATGCCATGTACCTCAGAACTAATGGTGACCTATAAGATGTCATCATCATCAATCGTATTTATTGAGCGCTTACTATGTGCCGAGCACTGGACTAAGCGCTTGGAAAGTACAAGTCGGCAACATATAGAGACAGTCCCTACCCAACAGTGGGCTCACAGTCTAAAAGGGGGGAGACAGAGAACAAAACCAAACATACTAACAAAATAAAATAAATAGAATAGATATGTACAAGTAAAATAATTAGATAAATAAATAGAGACATACTAAGCGCTGGGATAGATGCAGTTTCGCTAGGTTGGACACAGTCCCCATCCCACACGGGATGCTCCCTGGTTAACCCCTTGATTACTCCCACGACTCCAGTAGCCCTTGGACACGTGTGCTGCCTAAATTATACTTGTAGCCTTTTTGTTTTTAAGCAAACAAGTGTGTGTCGGTAAGGCTCCCGCCCTTTTGGGCTCTAGGATAATTTCAGATCCGGGAATTAGCCCCGGTCCTCTCTCCCGACTCGGTGGCCAACGTCTGGCTCTTCCCCGGCCCCCCCGACGGCGCCGTGCGGCGCCCGGGAGGGGATTCGGTGGCGGAGGCCCGACGGACCCTTCCGACTGCGGGTCGCCCCGCGGGAGCGGGAGCCGCTTTCCGGCATATCTCCGGGGGTCCAGAAAGCCCCCTTCATTCCCCCGGGAATGCCGGAGGGAGCCTCCTCGAGCCCAGCCAGGCAGGGCCACGTTCCCGGTTGCGCCACCGCCACTGGCAGGCCCTGGGGTGCGAGGATGGCCAAACTGAATTCTCCGGCCCTGTCTGGTTCCGATTCGGCGGCGACCGCTGCCGTGAGAGCAGGGAATTCCTCCCGTCCCGGATGGACTGGGGAAAATTTCCTGTCGTTTGTCAGAGCGGAAAGAATGCTCTCCCCTGAGGTCCCTCGCGTCGGGCAGCCAAGTTTCTCCGTTTCTTCTCACCCGCCGGGGACCCCCATCCCAGAAACTTCCTGGTCTTCCAGCCCAGTCACGGAGCCCCGACGCCACCAGTTGGCTATACTGGTGGTTTTCCCGGCCGATCCGTGCCTAATTCCCACCTCCCAGGGCTCAGTCCAGCGCTCCGCGCCTGTTACCGCGGGCAGTCTGGCACCGGGGGAGGAATCCTGGGTGGGGAGCCGGGCTGGCCTCTTCCCGCTGGTCCAAGCCTTCCCGGTGGGAGCCGGTAGGCGTGCTTCCCGGAGGCTGGAGAACCAGGATGCAGGTTCCGGGCGGCAGCCGCCGAAGTGGGGGACGGGATTCGGGGGGGAGGTTGGGAACACAAGCGCCCGGGAGCCGACCTGTCTTAGCCACCACTTTCGGGACGCGCCATTTCCTCAGACGATAACCCTGACCCGGCGGGTTTCGAGATTATTCCCCGTCGAGGGCATCGCCGAGGAAGACGGGAAGAGCCCCTCAAACAGATCGATCCGTCAGTCAGATGTAGGAAGCGCTTTTTGCGTCCAGAGCAGTGTACTGAGTGAGTATCCCGGGAGACTACAGTAGTTCAAGTGTAGACAATCCCTGCCCTCAAGGAATCGTCTGGGATTGTAACAGTAATAATTTTTATTCGATTAGAAACTCCTTGAGGGCAGGGAATGTTAGAGAAGCGGCGCGGCCCGGCGGAAAGAGCTCGGTCTTTGGAGCCAGAGGTCATGGGTTCTAATCCCGGCTCCGCCCCTTGTCGGCTGGGTGACTCCGGGCAAGTCACTTCACTTCTCTGGGCCTCAGTGACCTCATCTGGAAAACGGGGATGAAGCCCCACGTGGGACGACCTGATCGCCTTGTATCCCCCCCAGCGCTTAGAACAGTGCTTCGCACGTAGTAGGCGCTTAACAGATGCCATCATTATTATTATTATTCTGTCGTACCCGCTCTATAATCAAGTACATTCAGTAGATGTTCAGAGAATGCCATGGACTGACTGATTGATCGACTGTTCGAGCCGGTCTGGGTTGTGATGGAAGCGAATGCTTTCCGTTTTTTGTAATCAATCAATCAATCAGTCGTATTTATTGAGCGCTTACTGTGTGCAGAGCACTGGACTTAGCGCTTGGGAAGTACAAGTTGGCAACATAATGGTACTTGTTAATCAATCAATCAATCAATCAATCGTATTTATTGAGCGCTTACTTTGTGCAGAGCACTGTACTAAGCGCTTGGGAAGTACAAGTTGGCAACATATACAGTCCTAAGCGCTCACTCTGTGCCAGACAGTGAACTAAACGCCGGGGTAGATACAGAATAATCAGGTGGGACACAGAGGGCTCATAATCTTAATTTCCTCCTTTACGGATGCGGAGACTGAGGCCCAGAGAAGCGAAGTGACTCGCCCGAGCTCACGCAACAGGTAAGTGGCAGCGGCGGGATTAGAACCCAGGTCCTCTCTTCCCAGGCCCCCGCTCTTCCCGCTAGGCCGCACGGTTCCTCGAGATTCCAGCTCCCAGCCCAGTCTCCTTGGGGATTTTGGTTTTTCCCCGGCGAGGCTGGAAGCCACCCCGCGCCTAGACCGTAAGCTCTTTGTGGGCGGGAAGGGCGTCTGTTACATTGTTCTAACGGTACACTTCGAAGTGCTTAGTCCAGTGCTCTGCACACAGTAAGCGCTCAATAAATACGATTGATCGATCAGGTTGTCCCACGGGGGGGGGCTCCCAGTCTCCATCCCCATTTTCCAGAAGAGGGAACTGAGGCTCAGAGAAGTGACGCGACTCGCCCAAGGTCACCCAGCTGACAGTTGGCGGGGCCGGGATTCGAACCCACGACCTGGGACTCCAAAGCCCGGGCTCTTTCCACTAATACAGCCCAGCCTGCACACATGGCTCCTCTAATGCCAACCTACGCGCTGGATGTCCATCTCGTCTACCTCGCCACTGATGTCTCGCCCACCTCCCGCCTCCATCATCGATCGTATTTATTGAGCGCTTACTGTGTGCAGAGCACTGTACTAAGCGTCCATCCCGGAGCATCCCTCCCACTTCACACCCGATGGACGATTCCCCTCCCCACCTTCGAGGCCTTCTCGAAGGGGACATCTAGTATCCCCCCATTCCCTGACTGCTCCCTCCTTTCCTCTTCTCCCACTCCCTTCGGCGTCGCCCTGGCCTTACTCCCTTGGGAGCCCGCTGCCGGGTAGGGACCGCCTCTCTATGTTGCCAACTTGGACTTCCCAAGCGCTTAGTACAGCGCTGTGCACACGGTAAGCGCTCAATAAATACGATTGAATGAATGAATGAATCCCCCCTTCCCCCCCCTCCGGCCCTTATGTCCGTATCGGTTGTTTTATTTAGTGACATTATATGCTGCCAGCTTGTACTCCCTGAGCGCTTAGTACAGTGCTCTGCACACAGTAAGCACTCAGTAAATACGATTGAATGAATTAATGTCTGCCCACCCCCAAGACTGCAAGCTCATTTTGGGCAGGGAATGTGTCTTTTATACTGTTCTATCATAATAATAATAATGGCATTTATTAAGCGCTTACTATGTGCCAAGCACTGTTCTAAGCGCTGGGAAGTTACAAGGTGATCAGGTTGTCCCACATGGGGCTCACAGTCTTAATCCCCATTTTACAGATGAGGTAACTGATAGTAACGATGGCATTTATTAAGCGCTTACTATGTGCCAAGCACTGTTCTAAGCGCTGGGAAGTTACAAGGTGATCAGGTTGTCCCACATGGGGCTCACAGTCTTAATCCCCATTTTTCAGATGAGGGAACTGATAGTAACGATGGCATTTATTAAGCGCTTACTATGTGCAAAGCACTGTTCTAAGCACTTCCCAAGCGCTGAGTCCATTGCTCTGCACACAGTAAGCGCTCAATAAATACGATTGAATGAATGAATGAATGAATGAATGGGGAGGTTACAAAGTGAGCGGGTTGTCCCGCAGGAGGCTCACAGTCTTCATCTTGCCAACTTGTACTTCCCAAGCGCTTAGTACAGTGCTTGCACACAGTAAGCGCTCAATAAATACGATTGATTGATTGATTCATCCCCTAGACTGTCTTCATCTTCTAGACTGTGAGCCCACTGCTGGGTAGGGACCGTCTCTATATGTTGCCGACTTGTACTTCCCAAGCGCCGCTTAGTCCAGTGCTCTGCACACAGTCAGCGCTCAATAAATACGATTGAACGAACGAATGAGTCCCCATTTTCCAGATGAGGGAACTGAGGCCCAGAGAGGCGAAGTGACTCGCCCAGAGTCACCCAGCTGACAATTGGCGGAGCCGGGATTTGAACCTGTGACCTCTTGCTCCAAAGCCCGGGCTCTCTCCACTGAGCCACGCTGCTTTGTAATAGTAATAATAATAATGGCATTTATTAAGTGCTTACTATGTGCAAAGCACTGTTCTAAGCGCTGGGGAGGTTACAAGGTGATCAGGTTGTCCCATGGGGGGCTCACAGTCTTCATCCCCATTTTACAGATGAGGTGACTGATGCACAGAGAATAATAACGGCATTTATTAAGGGCTTACTATGTGCAAAGCACCGTTCTAAGTGCTGGGGAGGTTACAAGGTGATCAGGTTGTCCCACGGAGGGCTCACAGTCTTAATCCCCATTTTACAGATGAGGTAACTGAGGCACAGAGAATAATAACGGCATTTATTAAGGGCTTACTATGTGCGAAGCACCGTTCTAAGCGCTGGGGAGGTTACAAGGTGATCAGGTTGTCCCACGGAGGGCTCACAGTCTTCATCCCCATTTTACAGATGAGGTAACTGAGGCACAGAGAATAATAACGGCATTTATTAAGGGCTTACTATGTGCAAAGCACCGTTCTAAGCGCTGGGGAGGTGACAAGGTGATCAGGTTGTCCCACGGGGGGCTCCCAGTCTTCATCCCCATTTGACAGATGAGGTAACTGAGGCACAGAGAATAATAACGGCATTTATTAAGGGCTTACTATGTGCAAAGCACCGTTCTAAGCGCTGGGGAGGTGACAAGGTGATCAGGTTGTCCCACGGGGGGCTCCCAGTCTTCATCCCCATTTGACAGATGAGGTAACTGAGGCCCAGAGAATAATAACGGCATTTATTAAGGGCTTACTATGTGCGAAGCACCGTTCTAAGCGCTGGGGAGGTTACAAGGTGATCAGGTTGTCCCACGGGGGGCTCCCAGTCTTCATCCCCATTTTACAGGTGAGGTGACTGAGGCACAGAGAATAATAACGGCATTTATTAAGGGCTTACTATGTGCAAAGCACCGTTCTAAGCGCTGGGGAGGTGACAAGGTGATCAGGTTGTCCCACGGGGGGCTCCCAGTCTTTATCCCCATTTTCCAGATGAGGTCACTGAGGCCCAGAGAAGTGAAGTGCCTCGCCCCAAGTCACCCAGCTGACAACTCATCATCATCATCAGTCGTATTTATTGAGCGCTTACTGTGTGCAGAGCACTGTACTAAGCGCTTGGGAAGGACAAATTGGCAACATACAGAGACGGTCCCTACCCAACAGTGGGCTTTGAACCCGTGAACTCTGACCCTTTCTTTTGTACTCTCCCAGGCGCTTACTACAGCGTTCTGCCCCCGGAAAGCGCTCAGTAAATACGCTGGAGGGACTGACGGGCCCGCTGTGGCCTCACAGCGCCGGCGCCCACCTCCTCGCCAGGCCTCGACGTCCCCTTTTAGACTGCGAGCCCGCTGTCGGGTAGGGACCGTCTCTCTCTGTTGCCAACTTGGACTTCCCAAGCGCTTAGTACAGTGCTCCGCACATAGTAAGCGCTCAGTAAATCCGATTGACGATGATGACGGCGTCCCCGTCCTTCAACCCGGCCGGGGCGCTCAGACAAGTCCGGCACGCAAACGACTCACCCGGGCGGGAGCCTCCGCGTGGCGGTGGGCCGGGCCGCGGTGGGCGCGGCGGTGGGGGTCCCGCGGCCGGGGGGCCGGGGGCGGCCCCCCGGGGGGGGGTGGTACTCCTCCTCCGGGATGACCTCCTGGCAGCGGGCGCCCCGGAAGCCCGAACGGCAGACGCAGACCTGGGGCCGGCTGCAGTAGCCCCTGTTCTCGCACGGCGGTTGGCACACGGCTGCGGGAGAAACCGGGGTGAGTGGCGTGGACGACACCTCACTTTCCTAATCCCCTCGATCACAACCCAGCCCGCACGCTTGGCCCCTTTAACGCCCAGCCCGGCTACCTCAGTTTCCCCATCTCGCCGTCGAGCCCTCGCCCACGCGCTCCCTCCTCGCGTCCGGCAGACGACGACTTATCCAAGGCCCGCCTCCTCCCTGAGGCCTGCCCGGACTGAGCCCTCCTTTCCTCGTCTCCCACTCCCTCCTGCATCGTGCCCTTTATTCATCCCCGAGCGCTTAGTCAGGTGCTCTGCACACGGGAAGCGCTCAATAAATGCGATTGATTGATTGAGGTTTGTACTTCCCAAGCGCTTAGTACAGTGCGCTGCACATAGTAAGCGCTCAATAAATACGATTGATGATGATGATGATGATGGACCGGAGTCGGGTCTGAGTCTAGCCGGTCCTGGGGAATTCTGAATACTGAGGGCATCCCCCCCATAGCCCCCCTTTTTTTTTTCAATAGTATCTGTTAAGCGCTTACTATGTGCCAGACACCTTTCTAAGCACTGGGGTAGATTCAAGATAAGCGGGGCGGACACAGTCCCTGTCCCACGTGGGGCTTCCCATTTTACAGATGAGGGAACTGAGGCCCCCGAGAACAGTAATAATAATTATGGTGTTTGTAAAGCGCTTACTCTGTGCCCCAAGCGCTTAGTACAGTGCTCTGCACACAGTAAGCGCTCAATAAATACGATTGATTGATTGATTGTGCCAAGCGCCGTTCCAAGCGCGGGGGTAGATACAAAGTAATCAGGTTGGACACAATCTCCTGCCCCACATGGGGCTCACGGTCTTCATCCCCATTTGACAGAGGAGGTCACTGAGGCCCAGAGAAGTGAAGTGACTTGCCCAGGATCACATAATAATTGGCATTTGTTAAGCGCTTACTATGTGCCAAGCACTGTTCTAAGCGCTGGGGAGGATACAGGGTGATCAGGTTGTCCCACGGGGGGCTCACAGTCTTCATCCCCGTTTTACAGAGGAGGTCACTGAGGCCCAGGGAAGTGAGTGACTTGCCCAAGGTCACACAGCAGACGGTAATAATGATGGCATTTGTTAAGCGCTTACTATGTGCCAAGCACTGTTCTAAGCGCCGGGGAGGATACAAGGTGATCAGGTTGGCCCACGGGGGGCTCACAGTCTTCATTCCCATTTTACAAAGGAGGTCACTGAGGCCCAGGGAAGTGAGTGACTTGCCCAAGGTCACACAGCAGACGGTAATAATGATGGCATTTGTTAAGCGCTTACTATGTGCCAAGCACTGTTCTAAGCGCTGGGGAGGATACAGGGTGATCAGGTTGTCCCACGGGGGGCTCCCTGCCCTTAGGGGCGTAGGAGGCTTTGTCTGCTTTTGTCTTTCGTAACCATGGGACTTCATAAATATTTATATTTACTACCCTGAAGCGTGTTCATTCATTCAGTCCTACTTATTGAGCGCTTACTGTGTGCAGAGCACTGTACTAAGCGCTTAGGGAAGTCACCCCTGCCTACCTCTGCCCTGTCCTCGGAGGTAGCGTGGCCGAGTGGATAGAATACCGGCCCGGGAGCCGGAGGGGATCTGGGTTCTAATCTCGGCCCCGCCGCTTGTCTCCCGTGTGTCCTTCGCTTCTCTGGGCCTCAGTTCCCTCATCTGTAAAATGGGGATTGAGACTGGGGGGCCCCATGTGGGACAGGGACTGTGTCCAACCCGATTATCTTGTGTAATAATAATAATAATGGCATTTATTAAGCGCTTACTATGTGCAAATGTACATATCTATTCTATTTATTTTATTTTGTTGTACATATCTATTCTATTCTATTCTATCTATTCTATTTATTTTATTTTGTTAGTATGTTTGGTTTTGTTCTCTGTCTCCCCATTTTAGACTGTGAGCCAACTGTTGGGTAGGGACTGTCTCTATATGTTGCCAATTTGTACTTCCCAAGCGCTTAGTACAGTGCTCTGCACACAGTAAGCGCTCAATAAATACGATTGATTGATTGATTGCAAAGCACTGTTCTAAGCGCTGGAGAGGTTACAAGGTGGTCAGGTTGTCCCACGGGGGGCTCACAGTCTTCATCCCCATTTTCCAGATGAGGTCACTGAGGCCCAGAGAAGTGAAGTGACTCGCCCAAAGTCGCAGAGCTGGGATTTGAACCTATCTACCCCAGCGCTCAGTACAGTGTCTGGCACGCAGTAAGCGCTCGACAGATGCCACGATTACCATTATCATCCAATCAGTCGTATTTCTGGAGCACTTACTGTGTACTTGTACTTGACTGGTAATAATAATAATAATAATTGGCATTTGTTAAGCGCTTACTAGGTGCAAAGCACCATTCTTGTACTTCCCAAGCGCTTAGTACAGTGCTCTGCGCACAGTAAGCGCTCCGTAAATACGACTGGATGAAGGAATGTGTTCAGATAAACACATCTGGGAGAGGACGATACAACAATAAACAGATACATTCCCTTCCCACGGTGAGTCAACTTGGACTTCCCAAGCGCTTAGTACAGTACAGTAGGCGCTCAATAAATACAATTGAATGAATGAATGAGTCCAGAGGGGGTGAAACCCTCACTTAGGGGACGGTAATACGATCTTCCTATAGCGCTTCTATCGCCAAAATGACCTCCCCGTCCCCGTTACGTAGTTCATTTCGGCCCTCGCGAAGAAGGGAGACGAGGCAGGTCTTCTTATCCCCGCTTTACAGATGGGGAAACTGAGGTACGGAGCGGTTAAGCGACTCTCCCACGGTCCCACGGCGGGCTAGCGGCACCGCTCGGACTCGAACCCGCGTCCTCCGGCTCCTAGGCGGTCGCTCCGCCACGCCGCTTCTCCTAATCATGAACTAACGCGGCAAAGCACTTTTGACTCCTCGTTGGACCACCGCTTTCCGGCTACTCCTTAGCCGGCCCTTCCCGAATCGTTCCCAACCCGCCGTTCCCTCTGGGAACTCGTCCGGGCCGGAGGGGGACCGGACACGCGGAAACTTTCAGCCCCACGAGGCTGGCGCTCCGCTGCCCGAAAAAGTGCCAAGGAGGGGGAAAAGGCGGCAGAGCCCCTTGCAGCGGGCGTCTTCTACAGCGGGAAATCCAATCCAATTAAAAAAAGGCCCTTTCCCCGCCTCTCCCAACTTCCCGCCGAGCAGACTTTGCTCAGATTTTCCACCCGGAAAAACATCCTTCCCTCGGACGGAGCGGGGGCCGGCTGACGAGGACGGACGGACTCGCCCCGGGGAAGGCCGCAATTCGGAGCTGTGAGGGCCCGAACTCGGGCCCGGGGAGTAAAGGAGCTCTGTGCCCCACTGTGGGAAAGGCTGAAATGTCATAGTAATTAATAATAATAATAATATTTATTACTCTATTTTACTTGTACATATCTATTCTATTTATTTTATTTTGTTAGTATGTTTGGTTTTGTCTCCCCCTTTTAGACTGTGAGCCCACTGGTGGGTAGGGGCTGTCTCTAGATGTTGCCAATTTGTACTTCCCAAGCGCTTAGTAGTAATAATAATAATAATAATAATAATAATAATAATGGCATTTATTACTCCATTTATTTTACTTGTACATATCTATTCTATTTATTTTATTTTGTTAGTATGTTTGGTTTTGTCTCCCCCTTTTAGACTGTGAGCCCACTGTTGGGTAGGGACTGTCTCTATATGTTGCCAGTTTGTACTTCCCAAGCGCTTAGTAATAATAATAATAATAATGGCATTTATTAAGCGCTTACTATGTGCAAGGCACTGTTCTAAGAGCTGGGGAGGTTACAAGGTGATCAGGTTGTCCCACGGGGGGCTCACAGTCTTCATCCCCATTTTGCAGATGAGGTAACCGAGGCCCAGAGAAGTGAAGTGACTTGCCCAAAGTCACACAGCCGGGATTCGAACTCATGACCTCTGACTCCGAAGTCCGGGCTCTTTCCAGTGAGCCACGCTACAGTGCTCTGCACGCAGTAAGCGCTCAATAAATACGATTGATGATGATGACGATAATAACGATACTTGTTCGGTGCTTACTGTGTGCCGAGCACTGTTCGAAGCATGGTGGGGGCAGATCCGAGCGAATGGGTTGGACGCAGTCCGTCGTTATTGTGTACTTATTGTGTACTAAACGCTTGGAAAGTACCGACAATCATTCATTCAGTCGTATTTATTGAGCGCTTACTGTGTGCAGAGCTCTGTACTAAGCGCTTGGGAAGTACAAGTTGGCAACATATAGAGACGGTCCCCACCCAACGGTGGGCTCACAGTCAAGCGAATCAGTTGGACACAGTCCGGCATTATTGAGTACTTACTGTGTACTAAACGCTTGGAAAGTACCGACAATCATTCATTCAGTCGTATTTATTGAGCGCTTACTGCGTGCAGAGCGCTGGACTAAGCGCTTGGGAAGGACAAGTCGGCAACATATAGAGACGGTCCCTACCCGACAGTGGGCTCACAGTCAAGCGAATCGGTTGGTCACAGTTCGTCATTATTGAGTACTTACTGTGTACTGAACGCTTGGAAAGTACCGACAATCACTCATTCAATCGTATTTATTGAGCGCTTACTGCGTGCAGAGCTCTGTACTAAGCGCTTGGGAAGTACAAGTCGGCAACATATAGAGACGGTCCCTACCCGACAGTGGGCTCACAGTCAAGCGAATCGGTTGGTCACAGTCCGGCATTATTGAGTACTTACTGTGTACTGAACGCTTGGAAAGTACCGACAATCATTCATTCAGTCGTATTTATTGAGCGCTTACTGCGTGCAGAGCTCTGTACTAAGCGCTTGGGAAGTACAAGTTGGCAACATAGAGAGACGGTCCCTACCCGACAGTGGGCTCACAGTCAAGCGAATCGGTTGGACACAGTCCGTCATTATTGAGTACTTACTGTGTACTAAACGCTTGGAAAGTACCGACAATCATTCATTCAATCGTATTTATTGAGCGCTTACTGCGTGCAGAGCTCTGTACTAAGCGCTTGGGAAGGACAAGTTGGCAACATAGAGAGACGGTCCCTACCCGACAGTGGGCTCACAGTCAAGCGAATCGGTTAGACACAGTCCGTCATTATTGAGTACTTACTGTGTACTGAACGCTTGGAAAGTACCGACAATCATTCATTCAGTCGTATTTATCGAGCGCTTACTGTGTGCAGAGCACTGTACTAAGCACTTGGGAAGAACAAGTTGGCAACATATAGAGACGGTCCCTACCCGACAGTGGGCTCACAGTCAAGCGAATCGGTTGGACGCAGTCCGGCATTATTGAGTACTTACTGTGTACTAAACGCTTGGAAAGTACCGACACTCCTGGCCCAACAACGGGCTCACACGCTCTGAATCCCCATTTGAAGCAGCGTGGCTCGGTGGAAAGTGGGAGTCAGAGGTCACGAGTTCTAATCCCGGCTCGGCCATTTGTCCGCTGCGTGGCCTTGGGCAAGTCCCTTAACTCCTCCGTGCCTCAGTTCCTTCATCCGTCAAATGGGGATGAAGACTGTGAGCCCCACGTGGGGCAACCCCAGAGCTTAAGAACAGTGCTTGGCACGTAGTAAGCACTTAAATACTGTTATTATTATTATTATTATTATTATTATTATTATTATTATTATTATTATTATTATTACAGCCCAGGCCTGGGAATCAGAAGGGCCTGGGTTCTAAGCCCGGCTCCGCCAAACGTCTGCTGGGTGACCTTGGGCTAGTCCCTTAACTCCTCTGTGCCTCAGTTCCTTCATCCGTCAAATGGGGATGAAGACTGTGAGCCCCACGCGGGGCAACCCCAGAACTTAGTCACTTAACTCCTCTGTGCCTCAGTTCCTTCATCTGTCAAATGGGTATGAAGACCGTGAGCCCTACGTGGGACAACCCCAGAGCTTAAGAGCAGTGCTTGGCACGTAGTAAGCACTTAAATACTGTCATTATTATTATTATTATTGTTATTATTATTATTGTTGTTGTTGTTGTTTTTGTTATTATTATTATTACAGCCCAGGCCTGGGAATCAGAAGGGCTTGGGTTCTAAGCCCGGCTCCTCCAAACATCTGCTGTGAGACCTTGGGCAAGTCACTTAACTCCTCTGTGCCTCAGTTCCTTCATCCGTCAAATGGGGATGAAGACTGTGAGCCCCACGTGGGACAACCCCAGAGCTTAAGAACAGTGCGTGGCACATAGTAAGCACTTAAATACCATTGTTATTATTATTATTATTATTATTATTATTATTATTATTATTATTATTACAGCCCAGGCCTGGGAATCAGAAGGGCTTGGGTTCTAAGCCCGGCTCCGCCAAACGTCTGCTGGGTGACCTTGGGCTACTCACTTAACTCCTCTGTGCCTCAGTTCCTTCATCCGTCAAATGGGGATGAAGACTGTGAGCCCCACGTGGGACAACCCCAGAGCTTAAGAACAGGGCTTGGCACGTAGTAAGCACTTAAACACCGTCATTATTATTATCATTATCATTATTATTATTATTATTATTATTATTATTATTACAGCCCAGGCCTGGGAATCAGAAGGGCCTGGGTTCTAAGCCCGGCTCCGCCAAACGTCTGCTGGGTGACCTTGGGCAAGTCACTTCTTTGGGTCTCAGTTCTCTGTCTCCGTCTCCCCCTTTTAGACTGTGAGCCCACTGTCGGGTAGGGACCGTCTCTAGATGTTGCCGGCTTGGACTTCCCAAGCGCTTAGTCCAGTGCTCTGCGCACAGTAAGCGCTCAATAAATACGATGAATGAATGAATGATGAAGACCGTGAGCCCCATGGGGGGACAGGGACTGTGTCCACCCTTGGATCCACCCCAGTGCTTAGAGCAGTGTCGGGCGCTTAGTGAGCGCTTAAGGAGTAGCGCAGCTCTGATGATCATCGTCAGGGGCGGCCGGGTGAAGCCCCCTCCCACGCAGGCCTTGGAAGGGACTGTCCGAAGCCCACCCTGAGCCCACCCTCCGGGGGCACGTGGGATGACCCGGCCGCGGCCCCTCTGAGCTGTAACTCTCTGCCCAGGCCCTATCAATCAATCAATCAATCAATCAATCGTATTTATTGAACGCTTACTATAATAATAATGGCATTTATTAAGCGCCTACTATGTGCAAAGCACTGTTCTAAGCGCTGGGGAGGTTACAAGGTGATCAGGTGGTCCCACGGGGGGCTCATAGTCTCAATCCCCATTTTACAGATGAGGTAACTTAGGCCCAGAGAAGTGAGGTGACTTGCCCAAAGTCACACAGCTGACAATTGGCGGAGCCGGGGTTTGAACCCATGACCTCTGACTCCAAAGCCCGGGCTCTTCTCCACTGAGCCACGCCGCTTCTCTACTAAGCACTGTACTAAGCGCTTGGGAAGTCCAAGTTGGCAACATCTAGAGACGGTCCCTACCCAACAGCGGGCTCACAGTCTAAAAGGGGGAGACGGAGAACAAAACCAAACATACTAACAAAATAAAATAGAATAGTTATGTACAAGTAAAATAAATAGAGTAATAAATATGTACAAACATATATACAGGTGCTGTGGGGAAGGGAAGGAGGTAAGATGGGGGGGATGGGTCCAGCCGTAGCCTCGGCCCTGATAATGATGCCGTTTAAGCGCTCACTATGTTCCAGGCGCCGTACTGAGTCGAGTCGGACACAGTCCCCGTCCCCCGTGGACCGTTTATTCATTTTATTTTGTTAATATGTTTTGTTCCCTGTCTCCCCCTTCTAGACTGCTAGCCCGCTGTCGGGTAGGGACCGTCTCTATATTTCCCAAGCGCTTAGGACGGTGCTCTGCACACGGTTAAGCGCTCAATAAATCCGATTGAATGAATGAACGAACCCCCGTTTTCCAGATGAGGGAACCGAGGCCCAGAGAAGTGACGTGACGTGCCCGCGGCCACCGTCATCATCAATCGTATTTATTGAGCGCTTACTATGTGCAGAGCACTGGACTAAGCGCTTGGGAAGTACAAATTGGCAACATATAGAGACGGTCCCTACCCAACAGTGGGCTCACGGCCAGACGGCGGACCGGCGGTGGGCTGTGAGATCTTGGGGAGGGGGACGCCCCGCTGGAGGAGCATCCCGGGGGATCCTCCAGGGATGAGGTTAGGATGCCGGGATACGGCGTGACGGAGGGGAGAGGGTGGGAGGGAAGTCCGACAGCCCCAGCTCGGGAATCGCAGCTGCGTTCACGTCAGAAGAAGGCCCCTAATGAGAGAAAGATGCGCCCCGGGCCCCGCTCGCTCCGTGCAGACACCGCTGGCGTCCACGCCGGGCCTCTACCGTTTGGCGACGGCGGCGGGGGAGGAAGGGGAGACTGTCGGTGAGTCACCCCGGGGCCGGGCCGGGATGATGCTCCGGCCGGCCGGGAGGCTGGGGAGACGCCAGAGGCAGGAGGACCTGGCTTCTAATCCCGGCCCTGCCCCGAGACCCCGGCCGACTCATTTTCCTTTCTGGGCCTCGGTTCCCTCGTCTGGAAAACGGGCATTCACTCATTCATTCGTATTTATTGAGCGCTTACTGTGTGCAGGGCACTGGACTAAGCGCTTGGGAAGGACAAGTTGGCAACCTATAGAGACGGGCCCTACCCAACAGCGGGCTCGCGGTCTAGAAGGGGGAGACAGAGAACAAAACCAAACATATTAACAGAATAAAAGAAATATGTACAAGTAAAATAAATAGAGCAATAAATCCGTACAAACGTATATCCGTATGCTGTGGAAAAGGGAAGGAGGTAAGATGGGGGGATGGAGAGGGGGACGAGGGGGAGAGGAAGGAGGGGCTCAGTCTGGGAAGGCCTCCTACCCAGGGGATGAAGACGGTGACGCCCTTGTGGGGCGGGGACGGAGCCCACCCTGATGAGGTTATAGACCGTGAGCCCACTGTTAGGTAGGGACCGTCTCTATATGTTGCCAACTTGTACTTCCCAAGCGCCTAGTCCAGTGCTCTGCACACAGTAAGCGCTCAATCAATCAATCAATCGTATTTATTGATTATGTTGCCAACTTGTACTTCCCAAACGCTTAGTACAGTGCTCTGAACACAGTAAGCGCTCAATCGATCAATCAATCGTATTTATTGAGCGCTTACTGTGTGCGGAGCACCGGACTAAGCGTTTGGGAAGTACAAGTTGGCAACATAATCAATAAATACGGTTGAATGAATGAATATCTCCCCCCGTGCTTAGAACGGCAATAATAATAATAATAATGGTATTCGTTATGCGCATACTATGTGATGAGCACTGTTCTGAAGGCTGGGGTGGTTACAGGGTGATCAGGTTGTCCCACGGGGGGCTCACAGTCATAATTCCCATCGTGAAGTGACGGGCCCAAAGTCACCCAGCTGACAATAATAATAATAATAATGTTGGTATTTGTTAAGCGCTTACTATGTGTAAAGCACTGTTCTAAGTGCTGGCGGGATACAAGGTGATGAGGTTGTCCCACGAGGGGCTCACAGTCTTCATCCCCATTTTCCAGATGAGGGAACTGAGGGCCAGAGAAGTGAAGCGACTTGCCCAAAGTCACCCAGCTGACACGTGGCGGAGCAGGGATTTGAACCCATGACCTCTGACTCCAAAGCCCGGGCTCTTTCCGTTGAGCCACGCTGCTTCTGTCGGTGCTTGGCACCCAAAGTCACCCAGCTGACAAGCAGCAGAGCCGGGATTTGAACCCGCGGCCTCTGACTCCAAAGCCCTGGCTCTTTCCACTGAGCCACGCTGTATCTGTCGGTGCTCGGCACATAGTGAGCACTTAACAGGTACCCTCATTATTATTCATTCATTCATTCAATCGTATTTATTGAGCGCTTACTGTGTGCAGAGCACTGGACTAAGCGCTTGGGAAGTCCAAGTTGGCAATTATTATTACTATTACTATTATTACTCCCCTCGGATACCCAGGAGGCAGAGGGCTACGATGCTCCTGGGCACCTAGGAGACGGAGGGCCCACGCAGAGCCCAAAGAATCAACCGGGGAAAGGGCACCGTACTGGGGTCGGGGGGTGTTGTAATGATGATGATGGCATTTATTAAGCGCTCACTATGTGCAAGGCACTATTCTAAGCGCTGGGGAGATTACAAGGTGATCAGGTTGTCCCACGGGGGGGCTCACAGTCTTACCCCTCATTTTCCAGATGAGGCCCAGAGAAGTGCAGTGACTTGCCCACAGTCACCCAGCTGACAGTTAGTGGAGCCGGAATTTGAACCCCTGACCTCTGACTCCAAAGCCCGGGCTCTTTCCACTGCGCCACGCTGTTGTGGGCATCAGGAGGCCCGTTCAGAGCAGCTGCTCGCCCGCCGCCCGCGCATCTCCCTCTCCAGCCGGCCGACTCAATCAATCAATCGTATTTATTGAGCGCTTACTGTGTGCAGAGCACTGTACTAAGCGCTTGGGAAGTCCAAGCTGGCAACATATAGAGACGGTCCCTACCCGACAGCGGGCTCACAGTCTAGACTCGCAGCGGGCAGCGACCAGGGGAGGAGGCGGAGACGTGGGGCCGACAAAAGGGGGAGGCACCGCCGCCATCCTTGACGGGGTTCCCTGGAGGGCTGGGTTTTGGGGGGCACCGGGATGAGGAGGAGAAAGGAGGAGGAAGTGCAGCCTGGGAACTCAACCTTCCCAAGCAACGCCAGCCGAAGAAGACTTTTGAGAGTCTAAGTGGCGGGGTGACTGGGAGAGGGAAGAGGAACCCCTCCTTTTACTCTCATGAGGCAAGCCCCCCGCTTTGTCCCGGGAAAAACTGGTCCCGTGTGGGGCGGGGCTGTGTCCGACCTGATTATCCCTCTACTCCGGTGCTTAGTATAAAACTTAGTGCAGAGTAAGTCCTCAACTGAGTACCACCAATATTATTATTGTTGCTATTAGTACTGATGAGGCAAACCCCCCGCTTTGTCCCGGGAAAAACTGGTCCCATGTAGGGCGGGGCTGTGTCCAACCTGGTTATCCCTCTACCCCGGTGCTTAGTATAAAGCTTAGCACAGAGTAAGTGCTCAACTGAGTACCACCAATATTATTATTGTTGTTATTAGTACCGACGAGGCAAGCCCCCTGCTTTGTCCCGGGAAAACCTGGTCCTACGTGGGGTGGGGCTGTGTCCGACCTGATTATCCCTCTACCCCGGTGCTTAGTATAAAGCTTAGCACAGAGTAAGTGCTCAACTGAGTACCACCAATATTATTATTGTTATTAGTACCGATAACGACGATGATGATGATTATAATAGCCCCAGCCCCGCCGCCCCCGGGAACCCCTCCTAGCCCGACTGACACACAGCGCCTTCCCTCCCGCCCCCTCCTCCTGCTCTCGTCTCCAAGGAAAGTGGCCCTCTGCCCGGCTCTGTGCCGGACGATCCCGGGTGCGGTCCCGTCTGCTTCCTGCCCGGCTTCGGTGTGGGCCGCCTTCGGACATGGCTCGAGGCCACCCGGACTGGCCTGAGATCCGCCCGGCCCTGCCGAGGGGGCTGGGGACAGTTGGGAAGCACGGGATGGCGGCGAGCTCCAACCTCCTCCCATCCCTCTGCGTCCGGACACCGGGCCTCTTCCAAAAGGCTCTCGGATCATTCGACCGGTCACACGGACGGAGCGCCAGCGGCGGGCACGACGCCCTTGGGAGAGTGCGACTGAGCTAGACGCCTCGAGCCTTTGACCTTTGACCCCTTCCGTTCCCCTTCCTCCACGAGGGAGGGCTTGGGAGGTCGATGCCTTCCCGCCGCCGGGACCGGGGGAGACGGGGGCCGACGCGGGGGCATCCTCGGGGGCACTCACGTTTTATACACCGGTTGGTGCTGTTGGCGGTCGTCCAGCCCGAGCAACACTGTCCCCCGCAGACGTTTCTCCTGCAGGGTCACCGGCAAAGGTCAAGGCAAGGTCGCCCGGGGATTTTCCTCCGCCCGCCCTCCCCGTTTCATCGCCCCAGCCCCAGGCAGAGGGTAACCCCCCCGCAGGATTCAAGCCAGATGCTGAGGGAGAGACCGGCGGGGGGAGAGAGAAGAAAGGGGCGCTTCTGCGATCAGCCCCTCTCCCTCCGAATGGTGCTAAAACCCCACCTTCAGCCCCAGAGCACTTAGGGAGACATCCCCAGTTGATTAATTATTTTCGTTCTGATGACTTGACACCTGTCCACATGTTTTGTTCTGTTGTCTGTTCTCCCCCTTCTAGACCGTGAGCCCGCTGTCGGGTAGGGACCGTCTCTAGATGTTGCCAACTTGTACGTCCCATGCGCCTAGTCCAGTGCTTTGCACACAGTAAGCGCTCAATGCGATGGAATGAATGACAGACCTTCATCCTCCCCTCCTTCAAAGCCTTATTTAAATCCCATCTCCTCCAACAGCCCTTCCCCGCCTAAGCCCCCATTTCTCCAGCTCCGTCTCCTTTCTGCGTCACCCGTGCGCCTGGATTTTTTACCCTTCACTCACCCCACCTTCAGCCCCAGAGCACTTAGGGAGATATCCCTAATTGATTTACTTTAATATTTGTTCTGACGACTTGACACCTGTCCACATGTTTTGTTTCGTTGTCCGTTCTCCCCCTTCTAGACTGTGAGCCTGCTGTTGGGTCTCTAGATGTTGCCAACTTGGACTTCCCAAGCGCTCAGTACAGTGCTCTGCACACCGTAAGCGCTTAATAAATACGATTGAGTGAGTGAGTGAGTGAGTAAAACAAGGATCGGGACTGGCAGTGTCTCTTCAACTCCCTGGGCACTGTTCGCGTCCGCTCTCCGCCACACAGAGGTGGCCTGCCCTGGGAATCAGAGGACCTGGGTCCTAACCGCCAGCTCTGCTACTTGTCAGTCATCCTAGGCATCACTTCTCTCCTCTGGGCCTCAGTTTCCTCATTTGACGACTCTCCCCTCCTTCAAAGCCCTATCGAAGGCCCATCTCCTCCCAGAGGCCTTCCCAGCCTCCTTTCCCCTTCTCCCACTCGGACTTGCTCCTTTAATTCATCCCCCCTCCCGGCCCCACGGCACTTAATGACAGCATTTATTAAGCGCTTACTACGTGCAAAGCACCGTTCTAAGCGCTGGGGAGGTTACAAGGTGATGAGGTTGTCCCACGGGGGGCTCACAGTCTTATTCCCCATTTTACAGATGAGGGAACTGAGGCCCAGAGAAGTGAAGCGACTTGCCCAGAGTCACCCAGCTGACAAGTGGTGGAGCCGGGATTTGAACCCACAACCTCTGACTCCAAAGCCCGGGCTCTTTCCACCGAGCCACGCTGCTTCTCTGGGCACTTCTGCCCAGATCTCTCATTTATTGATTGAGATTAATGTCTGATTTCCCCTCTAGGCTGTGAGCTCGTTGTGGGCGGGGAACGTGTCTGTTATATGGTCCTCTCCCAAGCGCTCAGTAAATACGACTGACTGACTGACTTGCCCAAGCCGACAAACAATAATAACAATGGTGTTTGGTAGGCGCTTACTATGTGCCGCGGGTCCTTCCGACTTCCGGGCCTGTGCGCTACCCACTAGGCCATGCTGCTACTCTCCACCCCGCAAGAGCCTGGCTGGTTCCAGCAGAAGGGATTCCCCTCTCCACGTCCACACCACCGTTATCGTGGTGTTGAATAAGCCCTTATTAGGCACCAAAACGCACCGTGAGATGAATTCACGGTTCATTCATTCAGTCGTATTTATTGAGCGCCTACTGCGTGCAGAGCGGTGCCTGGAGATCGCTGTCGAAGAGGTCGGGGGGAAACGGTTTTCTGATTCCCGTCTCCCGGATGAGAAAAGCAAGATACTGCCAAGTAAAGTGACTGGCCCAAGGTCACCCAGCAGCTGTGGCGGAAGCGGGGACTCGCAGACCCCGCGGAGCCCCAGACGGTCAAGCTGCGGGACGGAGGAGGTGGGCCGGGGTTATGGAGAAGCAGCGGGGCTCGATGGAAAGAGCCCGGGCTTTGGAGTCCGAGGTCGTGGGTTCAAGTCCCGGCTCTGCCAATTGTCAGCCGGGTGACTCTGGGCAAGTCACATCACTTCTCTGGGCCTCATCTTTCAAACGGGGATGAAGACTGGGAGCCCCCCGTGGGACAACCTGATCACCTTGTAACCTCCCCAGCGCTTAGGACGGTGCTTTGAACATAGTAAGCACTTAATAAATGCCGTCGTTATTGTTATTAAGGGGCGCAACCCTCCCGCCCCCCAACTTCGATCCTCTTCATCGGCTCCCACGGGAGGGAAGACTAAAGAGACCCGAGGGGCCTGTGTTTGAGTTGGAGGTGTCTCAGATCGTACCCGTGGTAGGGAGGAGGTGTATTTGGTTCAAACGAGCGGGACATTCGGTTTGGAACACACCGGAAAATATCCGGGTTTACATGCAAAGGGAATCGGTGGATTCTGTGGCACTTTCAACGGTATCTGTTTAGCTCTTACGACGTGGCCGGCACCGTTGGGAGCCCCGGAGTCGATTCGAGTGACACAGGTGTGTCAGGTGACACAGTCTTTTAGACTGTGAGCCCACCGTTGGGTAGGGACTGTCTCTACGTGTTGCCAATTTGTACTTCCCAAGCGCTTAGTACAGTGCTCTGCACATAGTAAGCGCTCAATAAATACGATTGATGATGATGAGGTTGGACCCAGTCCATGTCCCGCGTGGGGCTCACAGTCTTCGCGTTACAGATGAGGTAACTGAGGCCCAGAGAAATCAAAGTTCCCAATCTGCTAGACCACCCTGTTGCTCCCCGTCAGCCCCTACAACGGGAGGGCCCTGCTCTCCGAGGGCGCGCAGTTAGGGTGGGCTACCTGACTCGGTGGTGACCACCTGGCAGTGACCCTGCGGCCCCCTGGTCAACCCTGAGCGGCAGCGGGAGGCCGGTAGCCACCGCGCTCTCTGAGGAAAGAAGAGGGGCCAGGGCAAACACGGGCCCCGGCAGGCAACAAGGCCAACCTACCCCCCAAGCAAGAGGGCATCGCTCTTTTACCCAGGCGGGGCGGGTGGGGGGATTTGCAAGAAAATCGGGGAAAAGAAAGTACCCTCCCCGCGCCACTCCCGGCCCGCTACGGTGAAGACAACCCGATTGGCTTGTAACCACCCCAGCGCTTAGTACAGTGCCCGGCACGTCCTAAGTGCTTAGCAAATACCATAATTATTATGATTAGAAGAGCCGGAGTTTCCCTTACACCCACCCAGCCAGAAGCCAAATCCCAGTCCTAAAAGGATCCCGAATTTGGGGATTTGACCCAGTCTGGACGGGCAAGCAGGGTGGATGAGAAGAGGTCTGCGCCCCCCCCACAGAGCCCCTTCCCAGGTTCGGTGACCCCAGGGTCCACAGTTGATTGTCGTACCGTCCTCTCCCAAACGCTCAGTACAGTACTCTGCACCCAGTAAGCGCCCAAATAAATACCACGGGATAAACGAATCCCTGCCCATCTTTGCCTCTTGTAGCAGATCCTGGTCTCTGGTGGCTGGCAATAAGTAGCAGCACGGCATAAAGGCTGGAGCCCGGGCCCCGGAGTCGGAAGGTCATGGGTTCTAATCCCGCCTCTGCCCCTGGTCTGCTGTGTGACCTTGGGCGAGTCACTTTACGACCCTGTGCCTCAGTCCCCTCCTCTGTAAAATGGGTTAATCAATCAATCAATCAATCAATCGTATTTATTGAGCGCTTACTATGTGCAGAGCACTGTACTAAGCGCTTGGGAAGTACAAATTGGCATCACATAGAGACAGTCCCTACCCAACAGTGGGCTCACAGTCTAAAAGGGGGAGACAGAGAACAGAACCAAACATACCAACAAAATAAAATAAGTAGGATAGAAATGTACAAGTAAAATAAATAAATAAATAAATAAATAGAGTAATAAATATGTACAACCATATATACATATATACAGGTGCTGTGGGGAAGGGAAGGAGGTAAGACGGGGGGATGGAGAGGGGGAACGAGGGGGAGAGGAAAGAAGGGGCTCAGTCTGGGACGGCCTCCTGGAGGAGGTGAGCTCTCAGCAGGGCCTTGACGGGAGGAAGAGAGCTAGCTTGGCGGATGGGCAGAGGGATTGGGGGCACTCCAGGCCCGGGGGATGACGTGGGCCGGGGGTCGATGGCGGGACAGGCGAGAGCGAGGGCACGGTGAGGAGATTAGTCGGCTGAGGAGCGGAGGGTGCGGGCTGGGCTGTAGAAGGAGAGAAGGGAGGTGAGGTAGGAGGGGGCGAGGTGATGGACAGCCTTGAAGCCCAGGGTGAGGAGTTTCTGCCTGATGCGCAGATTGATCGGTAGCCATTGGAGGTTTTTGAGGAGGGGAGTAACATGCCCAGAGCGTTTCTGGACAAAGACAATCTGAGCAGTAGCATGAAGTATGGATTGAAGTGGAGAGAGACACGAGGATGGGAGATCAGAGAGAAGGCTAGTGCAGTAGTCCAGACGGGATAGGATGAGAGCTTGAATGAGCAGGGTAGCGGTTTGGGTGGAGAGGAAGGGGCGGATCTTGGCAATGTTGCGGAGCTGAGACCGGCAGGTTTTGGTGACAGCTTGGATGTGAGGGATGAATGAGAGAGCGGAGTCGAGGATGACACCAAGGTTGCGGGCTTGTGAGACGGGAAGGATGGTAGTGCCGTCAACAGAGATGGGAAAGTCAGGGAGAGGACAAGGTTTGGGAGGGAAGACAAGGAGCTCAGTCTTCGACATGTTGAGTTTGAGGTGGCGGGCAGACATCCAGATGGAGATGTCCTGAAGGCAGGAGGAGATGCGAGCCTGCAGAGAGGGGGAGAGAGCAGGGGCAGAGATGTAGATCTGGGTGTCATCAGCGTAGAGATGATAGTTGAAGCCGTGGGAGCGAATGAAGCCACCAAGGGAGTGAGTGTAGATCGAGAACAGAAGGGGACCAAGCACTGAACCTTGGGGAACCCCCACAGTAAGGGGATGGGAGGGGGAGGAGGAGCCTGCAAAAGAGACTGAGAATGAACAACCGGAGAGATAAGAGGAGAACCAGGAGAGGACGGAGTCTGTGAAGCCAAGGTTGGATAGCGTGTTGAGGAGAAGGGGGTGGTCCACAGTATCGAAGGCAGCTGAGAGGTCGAGGAGGATTAGGATAGAGTATGAGCCATTGGATTTGGCAAGCGGGAGGTCATTGGTGACCTTTGAGAGGGCAGTTTCCGTGGAATGTAGGGGACGGAAGCCAGACTGGAGGGGGTCGAGGAGAGGGTTGGTGTTGAGGAATTCGAGGCAGCGTGTGTAGACAACTCGTTCAAGGAGTTTGGGAAGGAATGGTAGGAGGGATATGGGGCGATAACTAGAAGGTGAGGTGGGATCAAGAGAGGGTTTTTTTAGGATGGGAGAGACATGGGCATGTTTGAAGGCAGAGGGGAAGGAACCAGTGGAGAGTGAGCGGTTGAAGATGGAAGTTAAGGAGGGGAGAAGGGATGGAGCGAGAGATTTCATAAGATGAGAGGGAATGGGGTTAAGACTGTGAGACCCATGTAGGACAGGGCCCGTGTCCCATCGAATTGGCTTGAGTCCATCCCAGGACTCAGTGCAGTGCCTGGCACATAGTAAGTGCTTAAGTACCATAATTATTATACAATTATTACATGACTGTACAATAGATATGTAGCAGGCACTTGTACTGGACAGTAAGCTCGTTGTGGGCAGGGAATGTGTCTTTTACCTTGGACTCTCCCAAGCGCTTAGTACACTGCTCTGCACACAGTAAGCGCCCAATAAATACGATGGATTTCCAGAGATAAACTAATCAGGTTGGCCACAGTCCTCATCCTCCATGGGGCTCACAGTCTTAACCCCCATTTTACAGACGAGGTAACTGGGGCAGACAGAAGTGAGGTGACTGGCCCGAGGTCACGCAGCGGACAGGTGGAGGAGCAGGATTAGAACCCAGGTCCTTCTGACGCCCAGGCCTACGCTCTATTCACTAGGACACACTGCTTTCGTATCAAGTGTGCAGCCTCACAACCCTTCCACGCGTGCTGACGCTTCTACTGATACACGGCCACGCACCTGCACGGACGGGGGAAGCCGTGGGCACAGGCACGTGCGTTCACATACCTGTGTGCCCGCGGGCACCACTATAGGCTGGGGGACTGTGGGGCCTGCTCCCTGCGATGGCGGGGCGGAGGAGGAAGAAAAAGAGGAGGAGAGGGAAGAGAAGGAAAAAGACAAGGAAGAGAAGATGAGGAGAAGGTAGAGAATGAAGAGAAGGAAGACAAGGAAGAGGAGAAAGAAGAAAAGAGAAGGAAGAGGAGAAATAAAGGAAGAGAAGAAAGAAAAAAGAAGAAAGAAAAATGAAGGAAGAAGAGAAGAAAAAAGAAGGAAGAAGAGAAAGAAGTAGAGAAGGAAGAGAGAAGTAGAGAAGGAAGAGGAGAAGAGGGGGAAGGAAGAAGAGAAGGAGGAGAAGGAAGAAAAGGAGAGGAATAGCAAGAGAAGGAAGAAAAGAGGAGGAAGAAAGGGAAGAAAGAAGGAGGAGAAAGAAGAAAAGAGGAGAATGAAAAGGGGAAGAGGAGAAGGAAGAAGAGAAGGAGAAGGAAGAAAGGAGGAGGAGGAGAAGGAAAAAAGAAGGAAGAAGAGGATAAGGAAGAAAAGGAGAGGAATAACAGAAGAGAAGGAAGAAAGGAGGAAGAAAGGGAAGAAAGGAGGAGAAAGAAGAAAAGGGGAGGAGGAGAAGGAAGAAGAGAAAGAGAAGGAAGAAAGGGGGAGGAGGAGAAGCAGGAAAAAGAAGGAAGAAGAGGATAAGGAAGACAAGGAGAGGAATAACAGAAGGAAGAAAAGAGGAGGAAGAAAGGGAAGAAAGGAGGAGAGGAAGAAAAGGGCAGGAGGAGAAGGAAGAAGAGAAGGAGAAGGAAGAAAGGAGGAGGAAAAGGAAACAAGAGAAGGAAGAAGAGGATAAGGAAGACAAGGAGAGGAATAACAAGAGGAGGAAGAAAGGAGGAGGAGAAAGAAGAAATGGACAGGAGGAGGAAAAAAGAGAAGGAAGAGGAGGATAAGGAAGAAAAGGAGGGGGATAACAGAAGAGAAGGAAAGAAAGGAGGAAGAAGGGGAAGAAAGGAGGAGGAGAAAAAAGAAGGGAGGAGAAAGAGGAAAAGGAGGAGAAAGAAGAAAGGGGCAGGAGGAGTAGGAAGAAGAGAAGGAGAAGGAAGAAAAGAGAAGGAGGGTTAGAAGGAGGAGAAGGAAAAAAGAAGAGAAGGAAGAAGAGGATAAGGAAGAAAAGGAGAGGGATAAAAGAAGAGAAAGAAGAGAAGGGTAGGAGGAGAAGGAAGAGAAGGAACACAGTAAGCGCTCAATAAATACGATTGAATGAATGAATGAATGAAAAAAGGAAGAAGAGGTAGAGGAGGAGAAGGAAAAAGGGGAAAGGGAGGAGGAGGAGAAGAAAGAGGTGAGTAAACGGAGGGCTGGAAGGTAGACGCGGCAAGGACAACGACTTGGCCGGCGAAGGCGCTCAATAAGCACGATTTCCGCTTGATTGATTGATCGCTCGCCAGGGGCGGAGGGGTGGGCGGAGCGGGAGGAGCCCTCGGGCTCTTCATCCCCATTTTCCAGATGAGGAAACTGAGGCCCCTCCCCCCGGGAGCCCCCCGGGGAGCCCCCCGGCTTACCCCACGAGGCGGCCGGGCATCCGGGGCGCCGGGCGAAGGGCGGCCGTCCGCTCCCGGGAGAGGCTCGGCTCCTGGCCCCGGGGCACCCGCTGCCCACCGCCGGGGGCCACCAGCCCCGACAGGGCCAGGGCCAGCCCCAGCCCCAGCCCCAGCCCCACCCCCATGGCCCGGGGCCACTCACATCAACCGCCCGCGGCCAAGAGGGGACGGGAAGGGATGGGTGGGGGGGGGGGGGGGGGGGGGGCTACGAGTGGGCCGGCCGGGGGGCTACAAGGGATGGGCAAGCCCGGGGCAAAAGAAGGATGGGCAAGCCGGGGCGGGGAGTGGGCGAGCCCCGGGGTCCTCGCGGTTGGCCGTTGATGCCCCCCGCGCGGGAGTTTCCCACAGTCCCCCGCGCGCCCTGCCCTTGCCCCCGGCCTGGCCTCGCCTCGCCCCCGGCCTGGCCTGCCCTCCCCTGCCCGCCGCCTTTTATCCCAAAGGGGGCTGCCCGCAGGACCCCCCGCCCCCAGGAGGGGCCGGAGCGACTTGGGCAACTCCCCCTTAGGCCAAGGCCCCATTAACCCCCGACCTGCCGCACCCCCGGCCCAGACTCCCATAATGATGATGATGAACTAGGTGCCAAGCGCCGTTCTGAGCGCTGGATACTTCCACTATTTACTACTACTAATATCAGCGATAATGATGGCATTGGTTAAACAGTTATTCTGTGATAAGCACTGTTCTAAGCGCTGGAGAGCCAACGAGGTGATCAGGTTGTCAGGCTTCATCCCCATTTAAATAATAACGATGGTCTTTGTTAAGCGCTTACTAGGTGCCAAGCACTGTTCTAAACACTGAATACTACTACTACTAATGATGATGGCATTTGTTAAGCACTGACTTGGTGCCAAGCACTGTTCTAAGCGCTGGATACTTCCACTATTTACTACTACTAATATTAGCAATAATGGTGGCATTGGTTAAACAGTTATTCTGTGATAATCACTGTTCTAAACGCTGGAGACCCTACGAGGTGATCAGGTTGTCCCACGTGGGGCTCTCAGGCTTCATCTCCATTTAAATAATAACGACGGTCTTTGTTAAGCGCTTACTAGGTGCCAAGCACTGTTCTAAGCGCTGGATACTTCCACTATTTACTACTACTAATATTAGCGATAATGGTGGCATTGGCTAAACAGCTATTCTGCACTGTTCTAAGCGCTAGATACTTCCACTGTTTACTACTACTAATATTAGCAATAATGGTGGCATTGGTTAAACAGTTATTCTGTGATAAGCACCGTTCTTAGCGCTGGAGAGCATACGAGGTGATCAGGTTGTCCCACGTGGGGCTCACAAGCTTCACCTCCATTTAAATAATAACGATAGTCTTTGTTAAGCGCTTACTAGGTGCCAAGCACTGTTCAAAACGCTGAATACTACTACTACTAATGATGATGGCATTTGTTAAGCACTTACTAGGTGCCAAGCACTGTTCTAAGCGCTGGATACTTCCACTATTTACTACTACTAATATTAGCAATAATGGTGGCATTGGTTAAACAGTTATTCTGTGATAATCACTGTTCTAAACGCTGGAGACCCTACGAGGTGATCAGGTTGTCCCACGTGGGGCTCTCAGGCTTCATCCCCATTTAAATAATAACGACGGTCTTTGTTAAGCGCTTACTAGGTGCCAAGCACTGTTCTAAGCGCTGGATGCTTCCACTATTTACTACTATTAATAATAGCGATAATGATGGCATTGGTTAAGCAGTTATTCTGCGCTGTTCTAAGCGCTGGATACTTCCACTATTTACTACTACTAATATTAGCAATAATAATGGCATTGGTTAAACAGTTATTCTGTGATAAGCACCGTTCTAACCGCTGGAGCGCATACGAGGTGATCAGGTTGTCCCACATGGGGCTCACAGGCTTCATCTCCATTTAAATAATAACGACGGTCTTTGTTAAGCGCTCACTAGGTGCCAAGCAATGTTCTAAACGCTGTATACTACTACTACTAATGATGATGGCATTTGTTAAGCACTTACTTGGTGCCAAGCACTGTTCTAAGCGCTGGATACTTCCACTATTTACTACTACTAATATTAGCAATAATGGTGGCATTGGTTAAACAGTTATTCTGTGATAATCACTGTTCTAAACGCTGGAGACCCTACGAGGTGATCAGGTTGTCCCACGTGGGGCTCTCAGGCTTCATCCCCATTTAAATAATAACGACGGTCTTTGTTAAGCGCTTACTAGGTGCCAAGCACTGTTCTAAGCGCTGGATGCTTCCACTATTTACTACTATTAATAATAGCGATAATGATGGCATTGGTTAAGCAGTTATTCTGCGCTGTTCTAAGCGCTGGATACTTCCACTATTTACTACTACTAATATTAGCAATAATAATGGCATTGGTTAAACAGTTATTCTGTGATAAGCACCGTTCTAACCGCTGGAGCGCATACGAGGTGATCAGGTTGTCCTACATGGGGCTCACAGGCTTCATCCCCATTTAAATAATGACGGTCTTTGTTAAGCGCTTACTAGGTGCCAAGCACTGTTCTAAATGCTGGATACTTCCACTATTTACTGGTAATAATAATAGCAATAATGATGGCATGGGTTAAGCAGTTATTCTGTGCCAAGCACTGTTCTAAACGCTGGAGAGCATACGAGGTGATCAGGTTGTCCCACGTGGGGCTCACAAGCTTCAGCCCCATTTAAATAATAACAATGGTCTTTGTTAAGCGCTTACTAGGTGCCAAGCACTGTTCTAAACACTGAATACTATTACTACTACTACTGCTACTAATGATGATGGCATTTGTTAAGCACTTACTTGGTGCCAAGCACTGTTCTAAGCGCTGGATACTTCCACTACTTACTACTACTACTAATAAAAATAGTGACGGCATTGGTTAAGCAGTTATTCTGTGATAAGCACTGTTCTAAGCGCTGGAGCATACGAGGTGATCAGGTTGTCCCACGTGGGGCTCGCAGGCTTCATCCCCATTTAAATAATAATGATGGTCTTTGTTAAGCGCTTACTAGGTGCCAAGCACTATTCTAAACGCTGGATACTACTACTAATACTAATGATGATGGCATTTGTTAAGCACTTACTTGGTGCCAAGCACTGTTCTAAGCGCTGGATACTTCCACTATTTACTACTACTAATATTAGCAATAATGGTGGCATTGGTTAAACAGTTATTCTGTGATAAGCACTGTTCTAAACGCTGGAGAGCATACGAGGTGATCAGGTTGTCCCACGTGGGGCTCACAGGCTTCATCCCCATTTAAATAATAACGATGGTCTTTGTTAAGCGCTTGCTAGGTGCCAAGCACTGTTCTAAACGCTGGATACTACTACTACTAATGATGATGGCATTTGTTAAGCCTTACTCGGTGCCAAGCACTGTTCTAAGCGCTGGATACTTCCACTATTTACTAGCAATAATAATAGCAATAATGACGGCATTGGTTAAGCCGTTATTCTGTGCCAAGCACTGTTCTAAGCGCTGGAGAGCGTACGAGGTGATCAGGTTGTCCCACGTGGGGCTCGCAGGCTTCATCCCCATTTAAATAATAATGATGGTCTTTGTTAAGCGCTTATTAGATGCCAAGCACTGTTCTAAGCGCTGGATACTTCCACTGTTTACTAGTAATAATGATGGCAATAGTGATGGCATTGGTTAAGCAGTTATTCTGTGCCAAGCACTGTTCTAAGCGCTGGAGAGCTTCACAGGCTTCATGATGGTCTTTGTTAAGCGCTTACTAGGTGCCAAGCACTGCTCTAAGCGCTGGATACTTCCACTGTTTACTGGTAATAATAATAGCAATGATGATGGCATTAGCTAAGCAGTTATTCTGCACTGTTCTAAGCGCTGGATACTTCCACTATTTACTAGTAATAATAATAGCAATAATGATGGCATTGGTTAAGCAGTTAATTCTGTGCCAAGCACTGTTCTAAGCGCTGGAGAGCTAACGAGGTGATCAGGTTGCCCCACGTGGGGCTCACAGGCTTCATCCCCATTTAAATAATAACGATGGTCTTTGTTAAGCGCTTACTAGGTGCCAAGCACTGTTCTAAACGCTGGATACTACTACTACTAATGATGATGGCATTTGTTAAGCACTGACTAGGTGCCAAGCACTGTTCTAAGCGCTGGATACTTCCACTATTTACTAGTAATAATAATAGTAATAGTGATGGCATTGGTTAAACAGTTATTCTGTGATAAGCACTGTTCTAAGCGCTGGGGATCATGCGAGGTGATCACGTGGGGCTCGCAGGCTTCATCGCCATTTAAATAATAATGATGGTCTTTGTTAAGCGCTTACTAGGTGCCAAGCACTGTTCTAAGCGCTGGATACTTCCACTATTTACTAGTAATAATGATGGCAATAATGATGGCATTAGTTAAGCAGTTATTCTGCACTGTTCTAAGCGCTGGATACTTCCACTATTCACTAGTAATAATAATAGCAATGATGATGGCATTGGTTAAACAGTTATTCTGTGATAAGCACTGTTCTAAACGCTGGAGAGCATACGAGGTGATCAGGTTGTCCCACGTGGGGCTCACAGGCTTCATCCCCATTTAAATAATAATGATGGTCTTTATTAAGCACTTACTAGTTGCCAAGCACTATTCTAAGCGCTGGATACTTCTACTATTTACTACTAATAATAATAGCAATAGTGATGGCATTGGTTAAGCCTTTTAGACTGTGAGCCCACTGTTGGGTAGGGACTGTCTCTAGATGTTGCTAACATGTACTTCCCAAGCGCTTAGTACAGTGCTCTGCACACAGTAAGCGCTCAATAAATACGATTGATTGATTGATTAAGCAGTTATTCTGTGCCAAGCACTGTTCTAAGCGCTGGAGAGCATGCGAGGTGATCAGGTTGTCCCAAGTGGGGCTCACAGGCTTCATCCCCATTTAAATAATAACGACGGTCTTTGTTAAGCGCTTACTAGGTGCCAAGCACTGTCCTAAGCGCTGGATACTACTACTAACGACGATGGCATTTGTGAAGCGCTTACTAGGTGCCAAGCACTGTTCTAAGCGCTGGATGCTACTACTATTAATAATGATGATGACATTTGTTAAGCAGTTACTACTACTACTATTCATTCATTCATTCAATCGTATTTGAGCGCTTACTGTGCGCAGAGCACTGTACTAAGCGCTTGGGAAGTCCAAGTTGGCAACACATAGAGACGGTCCCCACCCGACAACGGGCTCGCAGTCTGGAAGGGGGAGACAGACAACAAACAATTCCATTTATTCTGACGACTTTGACACCCGCCCATGTGTTTTGTTTTAAAATGACAGCATTTGTTAAGCGCTTACTCTGTGCCAAGCACTGTTCAAAGCACTGGATACTGCTACTGATAATGATGGCATTTCTTAAGCGCTTACTCTGTGCCAAGCACTGTTCTAAGCGCTGGGGCAAACACAAGGTGATCAGGTTGCCCCCCGTGGGGCTCGCCGTCTTCATCCCCATTTTCCAGATGAGGGAACTGAGGCCCGCAGAAGTGAAGTAGCTTGCCCAAGTTTGCAGCAGACAAGGGGCAGAGCTGGGATTAGAACCCACATCCTCCGACCCCCAGGCCTGGGCTCTTTCATTCATTCAATCGTATTTATTAATAATAATGGCATTTATTAAGCGTTTACTATGTGCCAAGCACTGTTCTAAGCGCTGGGGAGGTTACAAGGTGATGAGGTTGTCCCACGGGGGGCTCATAGTCTTCATCCCCATTTTACAGATGAGGGAACTGAGGCCCAGAGAAGTGAAGTGACTTGCCCAAAGTCATACGGCTGACAATTGGCAGAGCAGGGATTTGAACCCATGACCTCTGACTCCAAAGCCCGGGCTCTTTTCCACTGAGCCACGCTGCTTCTCTTGAGCGCTTACTGTGTGCAGAGCACTGTACTAAGCGCTTGGGAAGTACAAGTTGGCAACGTAAGTTGCCAACAACCTTAACAACCTAGCTCTTGCCGTTAGGCCATGCTATTTGTTAAGCGCTCACTACGTGCCAAGCACTGTTCTAAGCACTGGATACTACTGCTGCTACTACTACTACTACTACTACTAATAATAATAATAATAATATGTTGCCTACTTGTACTTCCCAAGTGCTTAGTACAGTGCTCTGCACACAGTAAGCGCTCAATAAATACGATTGAATGAATGAATGAATAATAATGATGATGATGATGGCATTTGTTATTCGCTTACTAGGGGCCAAGCCCGGCTCTAAGCGCCGGATACTTCCACTATTTACTGCTACTAATAATAGCAATAATGATGGCATCGGTTAAGCAGTTATTTATTACTCTATTTATTTCACTTGTACATATCTATTTTAGACTGTGAGCCCACTGTTGGGTAGGGTCTGTCTCTATATGTTGCCAATTTGTACTTCCCAAGCGCTTAGTACAGTGCTCTGCACATAGTAAGCGCTCAATAAATACGATTGATGATGATGATGATGATGATCTATTCTATTTATTTTATTTTGTTAACATGTTTGGTTTTGTTCTCTGTCTCCCCCTTCTAGCCTGTGAGCCCGCTGTTGGGTAGGAACCGTCTCTCGATGTTGCCAACTTGGACTTCCCAAGCGCTTAGTACAGTGCTCTGCGCACAGTAAGCGCTCGATAAATGCGATTGAATGAAATACCGTTATTATTATCATTATTAATCCTATCGTCGGGCCCCCATTGTGGTCTGAAGTATCCCCCAGTGAGGCTTCCTAGGCCTTTTCCTGTTTCCTACGTCACATGGGTAGCACAGGTTTGCCCCAAGCCCGAAGGCCAGCTCCCTCCCCACCCCGGCGGGGAGCCCCTCCAGAGGTCAGGGGTCAAAGCTGACCGGCTCACAAGAGCCGTGACATTGGCCAAACGCTGGGGTGGATACCATCCCGTCCCATCTGACGCGGTCCCTGCCTCACACGGGCCTCCATCTCTCCTATCCCCATTTTGCGGAGGGGGAAACTGAGGCCTGGAGAGGTTGCGACCAGAGCGAGAGTCGGGATTCTCACCCACGACCCTCGATGTCCGGTCTGGCGCTCTCATGTCATTCATTAAGTACCCGCTGACCGTGCCGCGGGCTGGGGTCGTTGGTCTACGGTCGGGCTCCTCTCCTTCGCCACCCGACACGGGGCTGACGCTCGCGGCATCCCTGCTCCGCCCCGGCTCTCCGGAAGGCGTTTGCCCTTCCTTGTCTCCATCCTGCCCTCCTCCAGCTGGGAATGGGAATGATTCTGGAGGTCCCCACCACTTCCTGGGCTGCTTGCGGGAAGCGGCTCAAGTCCGGGCAGCTCTTGGGAGAGAACCCTGCCAAGAGAATCCAGAATATTTTCCGGGGAGGCGATTCGGTCGTCGGGAGCGAAGAGTTGTCCCATCCCTATCCTCCGCACCCCTGGAACGGGTCCTTCCTTTCAGAGAATGACCCCCCTCCCTCCCACTAATTGCTTTCTCATGTCACGCTGGAATAACGCTACCGAAGGAATGACCAATTCGGTAAACAAGGGCCGACAGAGCGGGGAGCCATCCGTCTGGGCCCTTGCCGGAAGCCAGGTTCCGCCGACAGGATTCCGGGGATTTTTCCTGCTCAGGAAGGGATTGCAGATCCAGTCCTAAATTCCTCCTCGCGGGAGGGCCTGTCTCCCTGGCACGGAACAAATAGCGAATTATTTCATGGCCGGGCAGGGCCGCTGAAGGGAAGTCTGGTATCCCGGGGGTGGAGACTTCCAAGGAGGGAATGCCAAGGCCACGGCCTTCTGCCGCAGCCTCCGGGAGTTCGGTCTCGGAGGGGGCGGCCGGGGCAGCCGAGAAGGAACGGACGGAAACGCGCCAAAAACTTCACACTCCGGGGAGATTCTTGCTTCTCGGAAGTCCCGGAACCTCCCGGGCCGTACAGCTCCTGAACTCCTTATCTTCCCACCCAGACCCTATCCTCCCCGACTTTCCCGTCACTGTAGACGGCATCACCATCCTCCCCGTCTCCCAAGGCTGTAATCTCGGCATTATCTTCGACTCCTCTCTCTCGCTCTCCCTGGCTCCGGCGGCTGGAGGTGAACTTGGAACATCCGTGGCATCTCGCTGTCAAAATAGCCGAGGTGTTTCGGAGGCTGGCGTTCAATAGTTTGATCGATCGCAAGGCCCTGTGTTAAGCCAGTCAGCCGTATTTACTGAGCACTGAGAGAGCACTGTATTAAGTGCTTGGGAAAGAACAATTTAACAGACGCGTTTCCTGCCCACAACGAGCCTACGGTTTAGCGTTAGGTCTCTCTCTCTCTCCGGGTTTGTGTATTTCGGCGATTCTGCCTCCCCTGTTGGATTGGCAGCGGGCAGGGGGGTGTCTCTCATCTGCGGGACTGTCTCTATATGTTGCCAATTTGTACTTCCCAAGCGCTTAGTACAGTGCTCTGCACATAGTAAGCGCTCAATAAATACGATTGATGGTGATGGTGATGCCCTGCAAGGACCGGTTTCCCCCTCTTTTGGGTGGCACGGGGGCTGGTATGGAGCGGCTGTTAGGCATCAGTTGGCCGATCTCTCTAAGGTGGGGGCAAACACAATTTTTTTAGGGCGTTTGTCTAGCGCTCACTACGTACCAGGCACCCGTACTGAGTGCTGGGGTAGATACAGACTAATCAGGTTGGACCCAATCCATGCCCCCCATGGGGCTCACAGTCTTAATCCCCATTTTACAGAGGAGGTAACTGAGGCAAAGAGAAGTGTAGTGATCCAAGGTCACACAGCAGGTGGAGGTGAGATTAGAACCCAGGTCCTTCTGACACCCAGGCCCAGGCTCTAGCCACTAGGCCTTGCTGCTTCTCTAGTAACTGTAACTTTCCTTACAGTCTCTATTTTTTTTTAAATATTTTTTACAGTATTTGTTTAGCGTTTACTGTGTGTCAATCGCTGTTCTAAGCAATGGGCCACAAATTAATTAGGTCTCACGCACCACCTGAGAAGTAGTGAGGCTTAGTGGAAAGAGCCCGGGTTTGGGAGTCAGAGGACGTGGGTTCTAATCCCGGCTCCGCCGCTCGTCTGCCGGGTGACCGTGGCTAAGTCACTTCACTTCTCCGTGCCTCAGTCACCTCCTCTGTAAAATGGAGATTAAAAGTGGGAGCCCCCCGTGGGACAACCTGATTACCCTGTATAATAATAATAACGATAATGATGGTATTTGTTAAGCGCTTACAGCGTGCAAAGCACTGTTCTAAGTGCTGGGGAGGTTACAGGGTGATCAGGTTGCCCCACGGGGGGCTCCCAGTTTTAATCCCCATTTTACAGATGAGGGAACTGAGGCCCAGAGAAGTGAAGTGACTGGCCCCAAGTCACCCAGCTGACAGTTGGCAGAGCCAGGATTTGAACCCACGACCTCTGACTCCCAAGCCCGGGCTCTTTCCACTAAGCCACGCTGCTGTATCTAGCCCAGTGCTTAGTAAGCCAACAAATATCGTAATTAAGAAGCAGCGTGGCTTAGTGGAAAGAGTACGGGCTTGGGAGCCAGAGGTCATGGGTTCTCACCCCTCCTCCTCCTCCTCATAATAATAATAATAATGGCATTTATTAAGCACTTACTATGTGCAAAGCACTGTTCTAAGCGCTGGGGAGGTTACAAGGTGATCAGGTTGTCCCACCGGGGGGGGGCTCACAGTCTTAATCCCCATTTTATGCCCCACTCCATTACTCAGGGGTAGGAAAAGACCCCCGGCTCCGCTCCTTGTTTCTCCGAACCCAACGGCCTCTACTCCATCCTAATCCCACTCAACCCCTCGGCTGCGTTCGACACCGTGGCCCACCCCCTTCTCCTGGAAACGTTCTCCAGCCTCGGCTTCGCTGACGCCGTCCTCTCCTGGTTCGTCCCCCCCATCCCTCTGGCCTCTCACTCTCAGTCTCTTTCGCGTGCTCCTCCTCTGCCTCCCACCCCCTAACTGTGGAGGGGTCCCTCCACAGTTTCTATTCCATTTTCCATTCCTATTTCTATTCTATTTTCTATTTCCTATTTCTATTCTATTTTCCATCTACACCCACTCCTTAGAGAACTCGTTCGTTTCCATGGCTTCAGTTACCACCTCTATGGCGACGATTCCCAAATCTCCATCTCTCACATTTCCTCCTGCCTTCTCCTACTTGGATATCCCGCTGACACCTCAAGCTTCACATGAACTGAACTCCTTATCTTCCCACCCAAACCCCGTCCTCCCCCTGACGTTGGTGACAAGTGCTTTGGGTCTCGTTCTCCCGACCCAAACTCGGGTCGGAAAGTTATCCCTTCCGGGACGCCGCCGTTCGCCGTTCGCCGCTGTCATCGAGTCCGCTGGAAAGGGATCATCCCTTCTCATGACGCTGGGAACTAATGCGGCCGATCCCGGCTGGGAAACTCGCTCCCAGCTGGGGTTTGTTATTTTCACCCCCGCGGCGATGTTGGGATTAAGAGGATTGATTGCCCGTGGCCACCAGGCAAAACTTCAGACATTACGGAGAATTGTTTGACCGAAATTTTGGAAAAAACAAATCAACAAACGTCATCCCGGAAGAGAAGTGCCCCGTTCTCCCAGGAAGGAAGACAAGGAGCAGCCCAGACCGTGAGACGGGATGCTGATAACGGTGTCCAGAAAGGGAATTGGCCCTTGGGCAGGGATTTGGTCAGGTCGAGCACAGACCTGGATTCCACTGTGGACGGGGTTGGACGTAGAACCGGCCCGGGGTTCTCTATTTATACTAGTCATGGCATTCGCTAAGCGTTTGTAATGTGCCCAACGCGCTCTCAAGCCTGTGGGAGAAATAAAAGGATTCTGACGAGGCTCCTGTCCCACAAGAGGCTTGCGATGAAATGAGTCGGGGTCAGAAACACACAGGGAAAGGACAAAGGCAGTACGAGAAACAAGCAGGCTGGAAGGACCCTCAGGCTCCATTGTGAGTCCGGGGACTGTGTCTACTCCGTCTATATTGTATCTACCCCAGCGCTTAAGACAGTGTTTGGCACAAAAATCATTGTCACCAAGGCTAAATTGTCCCCTCCTTTCCCCTCCTTCTAACCGTGCTGTTGGAGGAGACCAGTCCCCGTGGAATTGCCAGGGTGGAATTTCAAAACCTTCTGGGAAATGGCAACGTTTGATAGTTGTTCTTTTTAATGGTCTTTGTTAAACACTCCCCATGTGCCAGGCACTCTACTAAGCGCTGGGGTGGAGACAAGCAAATTCATTCATTCATTCAATCGTATTTATTGAGCGCTTACTGTGTGCAGAGCACTGTACTAAGCGCTTGGGAAGTACAACTTGACAACATATAGAGACGGTCCCTACCCAACAGTGGGTTCACAGTCTAAAAGGGGGAGACAGAGAACAAAACAAAACATATTAACGAAAGAAAATAAATATGTACAAATAAAATAGAGTAATAAATACGTACAAATATATATACATATATACAGGTGCTGTGGGGAGGGGAAGGAGGTAAGGGGGGGATTCATTCGATCGTATTTATTGAGCGCTTACTGTGTGCAGAGCACTGTACTAAGCGCTTGGGAAGTACAAGTTGACAACATATAGAGACGGTCCCTACCCAACAGCGGGCTCACAGTCTAGAAGGGGGAGACAGAGAACAAAACAAAACATATTAACAAAATAAAATAAATATGTACAAATAAAATAATCAGGTTGGACACTGTCCCTGTCTCCGTCTTATTCCCCATGTTACAGATGAGGCAGCTGAGGCCCAGAGAAGTGACGTGACTTGCCTAAGGTCGCCCAGCAGACAAGGGGCGGAGGTGGGATTAGAACCCATGACCTTCTGAGTCCCACGACCGTGCTCTAGCCACTACGCATGCTGCTTTTAAAAATATATATGTATATA
The DNA here is from genome assembly GCF_015852505.1 of Tachyglossus aculeatus. Classification (NCBI taxonomy): domain Eukaryota; kingdom Metazoa; phylum Chordata; class Mammalia; order Monotremata; family Tachyglossidae; genus Tachyglossus; species Tachyglossus aculeatus. The sequence goes on along the minus strand of NC_052088.1, from coordinate 41,632,287 downwards.
TATATATATTTATATATATATATATATATATAGAAATATGTCTTCTGAAGCATAAAACTTCCAGTCATCCAGCAACATTGCAACAAGCCAATTCAGTCGGAAAACATTTCATCTGTGGATGTTTATGGGACACTCCAAGCTTGAAAAGAAAATGGAGTTTACACACAATCCAATCTGTTTATGCAGCCTCCAGGGAGGTTGCTTTTAAGCGGATTTAAAAAGGGCGGCTCAGCCGACGTGGCCGCCCTAACGAGCAGCGGAAAAATTTTACGATCTGCACGGTAACTGGGTTGCATTTTGGTCCGAGGGTTGGGACGCTTCGGAGACTGAGGGCTCCATAGCTGATGGGGAGAGAAGTCGTTGGGTAGGGACCGTCTCTCTGTGTTGCCGACTTGTACTTCCCGAGCGCTTAGTACAGTGCTCTGCACTCAAGCGCTCAATAAATACGACGGAATGAATGAACGAATGATTGAAAGTATGGATTGTGTGGCCGCCTGAGGTTTTTCCGAGGCCAATTTGGCGAGTGGCAGGGCCGAGTGGGAAGAGCGGGGACCTGGGCATCAGAAGACCTGGGTTCTAATCCCAGTTCCACCACTTGCTTGCGTGAGCAAGTCATGTGACTTCTTGGAGCCTCAGTTTCCTCAACTGTAAAGTGGGAATTCAATACCCGTTCTCCCTCTGAAAGGAAGTTTTCCTGACTTTTCATTCCTCTCGGGCTACTCCATGTAATAATTAGTAATTGTGGTATTTGTTAAGCCCTTAAGACTGACACAGCTACTGCCTGTTGGCATGGGGTTTTTTTTGCTATTTTCTTCTCTCTTATTTTTTTAATGGCACTTGCTAAGCACTTACTCTGTGCCGGGCACTGTACTAAGTGCTGGGGCAGATACAAGATAGTATCTACCGCTATCTACCGCTCCGCTAGGCCCCTCAATACCCTACCCACTGGGCCCCACAGCTCCGCTAGGCCCCTCAGTGCCCTACCCACTGGGCCCCACGGCTTTGACATCCTTCCTACTGGGCCACACGACTTCTCTAGGCCCCCGGATTTTCTACCCACCGGACCACGTGGCCCCGCTAGGCCCCTCAGTGCCCTACCCTAGAGAAGCAGCGTGGCTCAGTGGAAAAGAGCCCGGGCTTTGGAGTCAGAGGTCATGGGTTCGAATCCCAGCTCCGCCACATGTCTGCTGTGTGACCTTAGGCAAGTCACTTCACTTCTCTGAGCCTCAGTTACCTCATCTGGAAAATGGGGATTAAGACTGTGAGCCCCACGTGGGACGACTTAATCACCTTGTATCCCCCCCCCCCCAGCACTTAGAACAGTGCTCTGCACATAGTAAGCGCTTAACAAATGCCATTATTAATATTATTATTACCCACCGGTGTCCGCGGCCCCACTAGGCCCCTCAGTGCCCTACCCACCGGTGTGCGCGGCTCCGCTAGGCCCCTCAGTGCCCTACCCACCGGTGTCCGCGGCTCCGCTAGGCCCCTCAGCATCCTATCCACTGGGCCACACAGCTCCACTAGGCCCCTCGATGCCCTACCCACTGGACCACATGACTTTGACACCCTACCCACCGGGCCAAATGATTTCACTCGGCCCCTGGACACCTCACCCAGTGGGCCCCATGGCTTCACTGGGCCCCTCGATGCCCTACCCACTGGGCCACACGACTTTACTAGGCCCCTAGACACCCGACACACCAAACCACACAGCTTCACTAGGCCACTGGACGCCCTACCCACTGGGCCTACGGCTTCACTGAGCCCCTTGATGCCCTACCCACTGGTCCACACGACTTCACCCGGCCCCTGGACACCCTACCTACTGGGCCCCATGGCTTCACTGGGCCCCTCGATGCCCTACCCACTAGGCCACGTGACTTCACTAGGCCCCGGACACCCGACGCACCGGGCCACACAGCTTCACTAGGCCCCTCGACGCCCTACCCACTGGGCCACACGGCTTCGCTAGGCCCTTCAATGCCTTACTCACTGGGCCACGTGGCTTCGACACCCTACCCACTGAGCCACATGGCTTCACTAGGTCCCTGGACACCCTACCCACAGGGCCACGTGGCTTCAGGAGGCCCCTGGATTCCCTACCCACTGGGCCACACGTCTTCACCGAGCACCCAGGGGAGCCCCCAGGAACTGGCATAGGAGTGACAGGGTCTGGGGGATAGTGGCCTCGGACTAAGCCCACAGACCTGGCCCAGTGATGCCCAGCGGAGACCCCATTTATTATCCCTCCAGACTGGGAGCCCGTTGTGGGCAGGGATTCTCTCTCTTCATCACTCCGCCGTACTTTCCCCAGCGCTCAGTACGGTGCTCCGCAAACAGTAAGCGCTCAATAAATACGATTGATTGAATGAATGAGTGAATATTAACTGCTTACATCAGGGTCTGACCCATAGTAAGCGCTTAGTATGAATAATCATGAGGACGGTATTTGTTGAGTGCTTACTGGGCGCCAGGCACTGTTGTAAGTGCCAGGATGGACACGAGCTGATAATAATAATAATGATAATGGTATTTGCTCTATGTATATATGTGTGTACATATTTATTACTCTATTTACTTTAATTGTACATATCTATTCTATTTATTTTATTTTGTTAGTATGTTTGATTTTGTTCTCTGTCTCCCCCTTTTAGACTGTGAGCCCATTGTTGGGTAGGGACTGCCTCTATATGTTGCCAATTTGTACTTCCCAAGCGCTTGGTACAGTGCTCTGCATAGTAAGCGCTCAATAAATCCGATTGATGATGATGATGATGATTTGCTAAGCGCTTACTATGTGCAAAGCACTGTTCTAAGCACTGGGGGGATAGAAGGTGATCACGGTGTCCCACGTGGGGCTTACAGTCGTAATCCCCATTTTACAGATGAGGTAACTGAAGCACGGAGAAGTGAAGTGACTTGCCCAAAGGCACACAGCTGACAATTGGCGGAGGCTGGATTTGAACCCATGACCTCTGACTCCAAAGCCCATAATCGTTCCACTGAGCCACACCAATTGGGTCGGACACGGTCCCTGTCCCACAAGGGGCAGATATTTTGCACGCAGTAATCCCTTGGTTCGGTGGGTGGCTAGAGCTCGGGCCTGAGAGTCAGAAGGTCACGGGTTCTAATCCTGGCCCCACCACTCGTCTGCTGTGTGACCTGGGGCAAGTCACCCCACTTCTCTGGGCCTCCGTGACCCCGTCTGGAAAACAGGGATTGAGACTGTGAGCCCCTCGTGGGACAGGGACTGTGTCCAACCCAATTTGCTTGTGCCCACCCTAGCGCTTAGTATAGTGCCTGGCACACAGCAAGTGCTTAAGAAATACCATTATTATTAATTATCATCATCATCATCATCATCAATCGTATTCATTGAGCGCTTACTGTGTGCAGAGCACTGGACTAAGCGCTTGGGAAGTACAAGTTGGCAACATATAGAGACGGTCCCTACCCAACAGCAGGCTCACAGTCTAGAAGGGGGAGACAGACAACAAAACAAACCACATTAACAAAATAAAATAAATAGAATAAATATGTACAGATAAAATAAATAAATAAAGAGTAATAAATCAATCAATCAATCGATCGTATTTATTGAGTGCTTACTGTGTGCAGAGCACCGTACTAAGCGCTTGGGAAGTACAAGTTGGCAACATATAGAGACGGTCCCTACCCAACAGCGGGCTCACAGTCTAGAAGGGGGAGACAGACAACAAAACAGACCACATTAACAAAATAAAATAAATAGAATAAATATGTACAGATAAAATAAATAAATAAATAGAGTAATAAAGAAATACAAACATCTATACATATATACAGGTGCTGTGGGGAGGGGAAGGAGGTAGGGACGGTCTCTCTATGTTGCCAACTTTTACTTCCCAAGCGCTTAGTACAGTGCTCTGCACATAGTAAGTGCTCAATAAATACAATTGATTGATTGATTGATTGAGGTAAGGCGGGGGGGATGGGGAGGGGAGAGAGAGAGAGCGAAAACTAAGGAAGAGGGGGCATCTAGTGCCATAGATCACCCTTCCACTTTCCCCACAGAACTGTCACACCTTTGGGTGGCTCAAGAGTTGCCATCCATCTGCGTACTGTAAAGCCCTCAGGCAGGGCTGCCACCTTCACTTGCCTTTGTACAAAGAGGAGTTTTAGTCTTCAACCCTGAACATCTGTCTTGATTAGCCTGTGCAGACACCATCTCTTTGAATCATATGAGGACCCAATCCACAAGCCAAGGAAGACCATCGGGTGTGAGATGGGATTTTAACAACTTTTATTCGCTAACGTAGTGTTTTGAAGAAGAGAAGCTTTCCTTAGGATATCAGGAAGGAGGAGAGGTGGATCAGGTTTAGGGAGCTGGAAGGGTGTTGGGAGGGGGTATTGGATGGAGGGTTGGGCGGGGGAGGAGGACAGGGCAGTCGGAGACAACCCCGGGCCCCAGGAGATGCCCCGTGGCTTGGCTCTGGGGTTGTGTGGGGTTGGGGTGGAGTCGGGAATGCTTCAGGATGCTTTCCTTCCGAGTGTTGAGAGTCCAGGAAGAAGTCTGGGTCGGCCGAAAGGCTGGGGTCCTTAGGGTGGGGGGCAGGAGTGCTTCAGGATGGTTTCCCTCGGGGTGTTGAGTGTCCAGGACAAAGGTAGAGCTGGCTTGGCCGGAGGCCTTGGGTCCTTGACAGTTAGGATGCTATGGAAACATTTTTATTTGAGGGGAAGAAAGGGAGGGAGGGGAAATGGAAGTGACTGGAGAAAGAAGAGGGGAAAAGATAGAGAAGGGGTCCCCAGGAACCCCCTCGTCCCTGCCGCTCCCTCCCCTCCACTGTCCCCCCTGCAGTGGGGCTCCCACTGAGGATCGGGGGCACCTAATAGCAGGGCCGCGGTGGGCTTAAACCCTCCATCCCCCCTCCCTCCGCCACCTCCCCTGGTCCCCTCTCAGCGGACTGCCCCTGCTGCGGCCCCCATTTTGGTCCCCGGTTTGGGTTCCGCCCCTGCTGAAGTGAATCATCATCAGTCGTATTTATTGAGCGCTCACTGTGTGCAGAGCACTGTACTGAGCGCTTGGGAAGTACAAGTTGGCAACGTATAGAGGCAGTCCCTACCCAACAGTGGGCTCACAGTCTAGAAGGGGGAGACAGAGAACAAAACCAAACATACTAAGAAAATAAAATAGAATAGATATGTACAAGTAAAATAAATAGAGTAATAAATATGTACAAACATATATACAGATATACAGGTGCTGCGGGGAAGGGAAGGAGGTGATGTGTTGGCTCTGCGGCTCTGGACGCCTTAGCAATGGCATCCGTAAAATAATTTGAAGACGGGTGGTTCAGAAAGACCAAATCAATCAATCAATCAATCGTATTTATTGAGCGCCTACTGTGTGCAGAACACTGTACTAAGCGCTTGGGAAGTCCAAGTTGGCAACATATAGAGACAGTCCCTACCCAACTGTGGGCTCACAGTCTAGAAGGGGGAGACAGACAACAGAACAACACATATTAACAAAATAAAGGGTAACGACGGCATTTGTTAATCAATCAATCGTATTTATTGAGCACTTACTGTGCGCAGACTGTACTAAGTGGCGCTTAGTGTGCTCCAAGCGCTGTTCTAAGGGCTAAAGAGCAGTTAAGTGACGTGCACAATCAATCAATCGTATTCACTGAGCGCTTACTGTGTGCAGAGCACTGTACTAAGCGCTTGGGAAGGACAAGTTGGCAACATCTAGAGACGGTCCCTACCCAACAGTGGGGTCCCCTGGGGTCTCCGCTTTGCCGACTTGTCCTTCCCAGGCGCTCAGTCCAGCGCTGTGCACGCAAGAAGCGCTCCAGGAAGACGATGGAATGAATGAGGGAGGGTGGCGGAGGCGGGATTCGAACCCAGGACCTGCAACCGGCCAGCGGGCCGGGTTCCTAATAGAAATCGAGTAGAATTAAAGCCCACTGCCGGTGTAGGCGTAGGAGGGGTGGGGCGTACCAGGCAGAAGTTGTGGCTAATAAGAGATGTGCTGAATTAAATTGGCTCTTTGTGACGTCTGTGGAGTGTTTCCTGCCACCCCAATTTTCCACTACGTTTATTATTTACATTTATTTTAGCCCTTCACTCTGCGCTGGGCACTACTTGAATTTTATTTCTTCCAGAGCTCTTGGTGTTTTTGGAAGAGTAGCTTGTAGGTGGTATATGTTCATTAACATCATCAACAGTGTTTATGGAGTGCTTACCGTGTGCAGGCCACTGAAACAAGGGTGTGGTAGAGTAATAATAATAATAATAATAATAATAATAATGGCATTTGTTAAGCGCTTACTATGTGCAAAGCACTGTTCTAAGCGCTGGGGAGGATACAAGGTGATCAGATTGTCCTGCCTGGGGCTTACCGTCTTAATCCCCATTTTACAGATGAGGGACCGGAGGCACAGAGAAGCTAAGTGACTTGCCCAAGGTCACACAGCTGACAGTTGGCGGAGCCGGGATTTGAACCCATGACCTCTGACTCCAAAGCCCGGGCTCTTTCCACCGAGCCACGCCGCTTCTCAATAATAATGGCATTTGTTAAGCGCTTACTGTGTGCGAAGCACTGTTCTAAGCGCTGGAGGGGGTAAAATGTCATCAGGTTGTCCCACGTGGGGCTCACAGTCTTAATCCCCATTTTACAGATGAGGTGACTGAGGCCCAGAGAAGTGAAGTGACTTGCTCAAAGTCACACAGCTGACAAGCGGCAGAGCCGGGATTAGAACCCATGACCTCTGGCTCCCAAGTCCGTGCTCTTTCCACTGAACCATGCCGCCTACAATACAACAAGGGTTGGTACGCACGCGTCCTGTTCACATTGAGTTTACAATCTAGAGGGGGAGACAGACATTGATAAAAAAATATCCTGATCAATCAGTTGTATTTATTGAGCACTTCCCGTGTGAGGAACACTGAACTGAGCACTTGGGAGAGTTGGGTACGTTGTGGGCAGGGGATGTGTCTGTTTATTGTTAGGTTGTACTCTCCCAAACACTTAGTACAGTGCTTTGCGCACAGTAGGTGCTCAATAAATATGACGGAATGAATGAATGCAACCAGCTGCATTAGAACTCGGGTCCTCTCTTGTCACTGTACTGATATTTATTTATTTATTTTATTTGTACCTATCTATTCTATTTATTTTATTTTGTTAGTATGTTTGGGTTTGTTCTCTGTCTCCCCCTTTTAGACTGTGAGCCCACTGTTGGGTAGGGACTGCCTCTCTATGTTGCCAATTTGTACTTCCCAAGCGCTTAGTACAGTGCTCTGCACATAGTAAGCGCTCAATAAATAAGATTGATGAAGATGATGATGATAGGTGACGTCACTGAGGCACAGAAAACTGAAGTGACTTGCTCCAGATCAGAGAAGCAGCGTGGCTCGGTGGAAAGAGCACAGGCTTTGGAGTCACAGGTCATGGGTTCAAATCCCGGCTCCGCCAAGTGTCAGCTGTGTGACTTTGGGCAAGTCATTTAACTTCTCTGGGCCTCAGTTACCTCATCTGTAAAATGGGGATTAAGACTGTGAGCCCCCCGTGGGACAACCTGATCACCTTGTATCCCCCCCAGCGCTTAGAACAGTGCTTTCTTTGCACATAGTAAGCGCTTAACAAATACCAACATTATTATTATTATCAGAGGATCTGATTAGAATTAGAATCCTGGTCCTGCTTCCTCTCAGGCCCGTGCTCTACCCACTAGCTCACGCGACTTCTCATTTATTTGTTCAAGTTAAAGTAGGAAAAAAAACCCATCTGAATTCACTTTCCAAATTAACGGGCAATAAAATGTTTTCCAATCATTAATAGATGATCCTCTCCCCAGTGCTCAGTACAGGGTACGGGATTCTGCACTCAGTAAGCGCTCAGTATTATCTTATGGATCGCTTGATTCATTCATTCATTCAATCGTATTTATTGAGCGCTTACTGTTTGCAGAGCACTGTACTAAGCGCTTGGGAAGTGCAATTTGGCAACATGGAGAGACGGTCCCTACCCAATAGCGGGCTCACAGTCTAGAAGGGGGAGACAGACAACAAAACAAAACATGTTAACAGAATAAAATAAATAGAATAAATATGAACAAGTAAAATAAATAGAGTAATAAATATGTTCAAACATATATACATATATGCAGGTGCTGTGGGGAAAATAAATAGAGTGATAAATATGTTCGAACATATATACATATATACAGGTGCTGTGGGGATTGATCGAAGACAGTCGCCTCGGACAAAGTTTCTGTCCCACCTGGGGCTCCAGAATCAATCGATCAATCAATCAATCGTATTTATTGAGCGCTTACTGTGTGCAGAGCACTGTACTAAGCGCTTGGGAAGTGCAAGTTGGCAACACGGAGAGACGGTCCCTACCCAACAGCGGGCTCACAGTCTAGAAGGGGGAGACAGACAACAAAACAAAACATGTTAACAGAATAAAATAAATAGAATAAATATGAACAAGTAAAATAGAGTGATAAATATGTTCAAACATATATACATATATGCAGGTGCTGTGGGGAAAATAAATAGAGTGATAAATATGTTCAAACATATATACATATATACAGGTGCTGTGGGGATTGATCGAAGACAGTCGCCTCGGACAAAGTTTCTGTCCCACCTGGGGCTCCAGAATCAATCGATCAATCAATCAATCGTATTTATTGAGCGCTTACTGTGTGCAGAGCACTGTACTAAGCGCTTGGGAAGTCCAAGTTGGCAACATATAGAGACAGTCCCTACCCAACAGTGGGCTCACAGTCTAAAAGAATCTGTTCCCCACCACTGGGCTGTTTGTTGGAAGCATGAGAAAGCATCACAGGGCCTTGTCCGGGCCCCGGACTTTCAATCTAAGAGCCAATCAATCAATCAATGGTATTTATTTAGTGCCTACGGTGTGCAGAGCACTATGCTAACTGCTTGGGAGAGTACAAACAACAGAATTGGTTGACACATTCCCTTCCCCCATCAAGCTTACAGTCTAGAGGGGGAAACCAATATTAATAGAAGTAAATAAATTACAGATATGGACCAAAGTGCTGTGGGGCTGAGGGAGGGGGTGAATAAAGGGAGCAAGGCAGGGAGACGGAGCAGGGATTGGAAGAAGAGGAAATGGGGACTTAGGGAAGGCCTCTTGGAGGAGATGTGCCTTCAAAGGCACATGTATATATGTATATATGGTTGTACGTATTTATTACTCTATTTATTTATTTATTTATTTATTTTACTTGTACATTTCCATCCTATTTATTTTATTTTGTTGGTATGTTTGGTTTTGTTCTCTGTCTCCCCCTTTTAGACTGTGAGCCCACTGATGGGTAGGGACTGTCTCTATGTGTTGCCAATTTGTACTTCCCAAGCGCTTAGTACAGTGCTCTGCACATAGTAAGCGCTCAATAAATACGATTGATTGATTGATTGATTGATTCAAAGAGCCATAAAATCCCCCCATTTCCCCAGGTTCAATGAGAGCTTAATCAGAGAAGGCCTTGTGGAGGAGATGCGCCTTAAAAGAGCCATAAAATCCCTCCATTTCCCCTAAATTCCACCTCCCTAAAATGAGGAGCACGGATGAAGGGCCAATTTGGGTAAAATAGTGGCACGCTGAAGGACGAGTGGAAAGCAAAGCATCTACACTGTGAGGTTCAAAAAAGTCTTCATTAGGGTTGTGAGTTAAGAGTGGATCCAGGTGGCAGTGAGGTGATGAGAAGCGGTGTGGCCTAATGGCTAGAGCCTGGACCTGGTAATTAGTTAGTTTAAGTTCTAATCTTGGCTCTTGTCTGCTGTGTGGGGCAAGTCACTTCACTTCTCTGGGCTTCAGTCTCCTCATCTGTAAAACAGGGATGAAGACTGTTGAGCCCCACGTGGCACGAGGACCGTGCCCAACCCAATTTGCTTGTACCCACCCCTGTGCTCCCTACAGTACCTGGCACATACTAAGTGCTGAATAAAGCCCACAATTATTTTTATTATTATTCAGAGGCCACCACCTCCCCAACCAAGAAACTACCGGTAGGTTGGGTGTTTCTGCAACCTCTTCTCAGGGAACACTTGGATGAAATTGGTTTAGCAGCTCGAAATCAATCGGTGGGATTTATGGAGCTCTTGCTCTGTGCGGAGCACTGTACAAAGCACTTGGAAGAGGACAATGTAACAGAATTAACAGACACATTCCCTGCCCCTCTTGAGCTTACAGTCTTGAAAGACTGAAGGAAGCCCTTTTTCCCCTATCTGCCCTCCACTCTGCATCATCTCTGCTACCATATTAATCCAAGCACTCATCCTCTCCTGCCTGGATTGCAGCATCAGCCTCCTTGCTGACCTCCCTGCCTCCTTTCTCTCCCCGACTCCAGTCCGTGCTTCCCTGTGCTGCCCCGATCACTTGTTCTACAAAGCCGCAAGAGGCGGCGTGGCTCAGCGGAAAGAGCACGGACGTGGGAGTCCGAGGTCATGGGTTCTAATCCCAGCTCCGCCACTTGTCAGCTGGGTGAATTTGGGCGAGTCACTTCACTTCTCTGCGCCTCCGTTCCCTCATCTGTAAAATGGGGATTAAGACTGTGAACCCCCCGTGGGACACCTCATCACCTTGTAACCTCCCCAGCGCTTAGAACGGTGCTTTGCACATAGCAAGTGCTTAATAAATGCTATCATTATTATTATTAATAATAATAATTACTCACCCACCACTTTAAAGCCTTAGTAAAGGCACACCTCCTCCAAAAGGCCTTCCCTAAATCCTCCTTTTCTCTTCTTCCACTCCCTTCTGACTTGCTCCATTTATTCATCCTCCCTCCCAGCCCCACAGCACTTATGTCCTTATCTGTATTTTATTTATTTATAGGATCGTGCGTCTCCCCCTTTAGAACGTAAGCTTGCCGTGAGCAGGGAATGTTCTTGTTAATAATGTTACATTGTCCTCTTCCAAGCGTTTAATACAGTGCTCTGCGCTCAGTAAGCACTCAATAAATAGGACTTGGTGATGGATGCCCTTGGTAGTGTGGAAGTGAAAGACCCACCATTGTGAGGCCGAATTCCTCCTTTGATCCATCGACTTGGAAAACTCTGGGCCCGTTCAGTTTAAATTCCTTAACTGGCAGAGAGCAGGTGCTCAAGGTGGGCAGAACGCAAGCCCTCCCACACGCAAACTTGGCCTCCTCTACTTACTTCTTATGCCAACAATCAATCAATCAATCATATTTATTGAGCGCTTACTGTGTGCAGAGCACTGTACTAAGCGCTTGGGAGTACAAGTTGGCAACATACAGAGACAGTCCCTACCCAACAGTGGGCTCACAGTCTAAAGAGGGGGAGACAGAGAACGAAACCAAAACATACTAATGGGACAGAAGCAGGAAGGAGAGAAGCAGCACGGTCTAGCGGAATGGTCCCGGGCCTGTGAGTCCCCGTGACCCATAGAAAGTGCTCAACAAATACCATTAAAAAGGAAACAAAAAACAAAAAGGAGAGACAGAGTGGAGGGGACAGGGGATCATGGGGCCTGGGGAGGCCTCAGGGAAGAGCTTGAGTTCATTCATTGATTCATTCATTCATTCTTTATAATGGCAGGCACTGTACTAAGCGCTAGGGTGGATACAAGCGAATCGGGTTCGACCCGGTCCCTGTCCCACACGGGGCTCACAATCCCGATCCCCCTTTACAGAAGGGGTAACTGAGGCCCCGAGAGGTGACTTTCCCAGGATCGAACAGCAGACCCGTGGTGGAGCAGGGATTAAACTCCATGACCTTCTAACTCCTGTGCTCTATCCACAACGTCGTGCCCCTCAATTCTTATTTAGTGACTATTCTAGACTGTGAGCCAGCTGTGGGATAGGGACCGTCTCTCTATGTTGCCAACTTGTACTTCCCACGCGCTCTGCACACAGTAAACGCTCAATAAATATGATTGAATGAATAAATATGATTGAATGAGTGAATCCTCCTGGGTGCAAGGCCCCCAGCTTTGGGAAAGCACTGGATGAGAATTAGACCCCATCCTCAGGGAGTAAATAAATGGGTTGCAGGTGTCTATAATTAAGGATGTTTTTCCAGATCCTTTTAATGATGGGCAGCTGCAAGGGCTACTTAATAGCCTTCTGCCTCTTCCTTCCCTGCTCCTACTGCCCCACCCTCACAAATAGAGTCTCTCCAATAGGTGCCCTTCATTGGGGTAAGTGGCACTGTTCCTTTAAAGCCCTGGAGGCTGCTGGGCTTCTCCCTATTTTATTTAGGACCCATGGGTGCCTCTTCTTATAGATTGTGGAGAGGAGATGGGCTATGCTTCTCAGGGAATTTGGTGAGATTATTTTCTCTTTAGCTGTGATAGGGTGACTGAGGGGGGTGAAGGAATGGGCTGGGCTCAAGGGTTTGATGTAGAGGAGTGCAGAGGGGAGACCGAAGTCGGAGATAATTGACTGAAGTAGTGGTAGTATCCCTCAGTGGGAAAGAACAAGGGCTTTGGAGTCAGAGGTCATGTGTTCAAATCCTGGTTCTGTCAGCTGTGTGACTTGGGGCAAGTCACTTAGCTTTTCTATGCCTGTTATTTCATCTGTAAAATGGGGATTAAGGCTGTGAACCCCCTGTGGGACAACCTGATCACCTTGTAACCTCCCCAGTGCTTAGAACAGGGCTTTGCATATAATATTATCATCATCAATTGTATTGAGCGCTTACTGTGTGCAGAGCACTGTACTAAGCGCTTGGGAAGTCCAAGTTGGCAACATATAGAGACAGTCCCTACCCAGCGGTGGGCTCACAGTCTAAAAGGGGGAGACAGAGAACAAAACCAAACATACTAACAAAATAAAATAAATAGAATAGATATGTACAAGTAAAATAAATAGAGTAACAAATATGTACCAACATATGTACATATATGCAGGTGTAGTGGGGAAGGGAAGGAGGTAAGATGGGGGGATGGAGAGGGGGACGAGGGGGAGAGGAAGGAAGGGGCTCAGTCTGGGAAGGCCTCCTGGAGTAGGTGAGTTCTCAGTAGGGCCTTGAAGGGAGATGATGATAGTATTTGTTAAGCGCTTACTACGTGCAAAGCGCTGTTCTAAGCACTGGGGAGGTTACAAGGTGATCAGGCTGTCCAACGGGGGGGGCTCACAGATTTAATCCCCATTTTACAGATGAGGTACCTGAGGCATAGAGAAGTTAAGTGACTTGCCCAAAGTCACACAGTTGGCAGAGCTGGGATTTGAACCCATGACCTCTGACTCCAAAGCCCGGGCTCTTTCCACTGAGAGGAATAATAAGGGCTTAATAGATGCCATCATTATTATTCTTAGTGACACCTTGGAGGTTGGGGAGTGGACTGCAGTTTGCAGTTATATTATACTCACCCAGGTGTGCAGAAGTAATAATAATTGTGGTATTTAAGTGCTTAGTATGTGCCAGGCACTATATTAAGTGCTGGAGTGAATATGAGCAAACTGGTGTGGATCCAGTCTTTGTCCCATATGGGGCCTGGTCTCAATTCCCATTTTATAAATGAGGTAATTGAGGCCCAGTGAAGTGACTTGTCCAAGGTCACACAGGAGAGAAGTGGTGGACCGGGGGTTAGATTCCATGACCTTAGGATTCTATCCATGCTCTATCCACTATATCATGCTACTAAGTTTTTATTTATTGAATATCCTTCTGGGTGCAAAGCACAGTATTAAGCACTTGGCTCAGTGGAAAGAGTATGGGCTTGGGAGTCGGAGGTCATGGGTTCTAATGTTACCCCTGCCACTTGTCAGCTGTGTGACTTTGGGCAATTCACTTAACTTCTCTGTGCCTGTTACCTCATCTGTAAAATGGGGATGAAGATTATGAGCCCCGTGTGGGACAACCTGATGACCTTGTGACCCCCCCCCCCCCCCACACACACACACACACACAGGGTGCTAAAAACAGTGCTTGGCACATAGTAAGTGTTTTACAAATGTTGTCATCTGTCTATCACTGGATGAGAATTAGACCCAATCCTCAAGGAGTATGTGAAGGGGTTGCAGGTGTCTGTAACTAAGGATGTTTTTTCTAGATCCTTTTGATAAGAATAATTATGGTATTATGTTGTTACTATGTGTCAAGCACCGTTTTAAGTGCTGGAGGGGCAGCTGCAAATCCTACTCCTTAATGATCTTCTGCCTTTTTCCTTCCCTGATCCTCCAGCCCCACTCTCAGAAACCCAGTTTTTGCCTTAGGTTTGTTGGGTAGGGACTGTATATGTTGCCAACTTGTACTTCCCAAGCGCTTAGCACAGTGCTCTGTGCACAGTAAGCGCTCAATAAATATGATTGATCGATTTATTGATTGTCTGTGTCTCTCCCATGGGGGCTACTTCCTGTAGGCTGTGGAGAGGAGATGGAGTGTGCCCCTTTTGGGGTTTGATGCCCCCTTGATTAGTTGATCTTCTGTTCAGCTGGGACTTGGTGACTTGATTGATTTTTGGTGAGTGAAGGAGTTGAGTAATGGGCTGGGCTCAAGGGTTTGAAGTTGAGGGCTGAGGAGGGGAGCCCCAAGTCTGGGATAATTGATGGAAACATTGGTGGTGACTCCTTGGGGGTGGGGAAGGGGGCTGCATTTGGAAGTGATACTGTACCCCCCCCCAAATGCTTAGTAATAATAATCATTGTGGTATTTAAGCACTTACTATGTTCCAGGCACTGTACTAATTGCTGATGCTTGTGCAGATTGGGTTGACACGGTCCCTGTTCCCCAGGCCCCTGTTCTATCAAGTGTATCCTGCTGCTCAATTCTTATTTACTCAATACCTTCCTGGGTGCAAAGCACTGCATTAAGTGCTGGGAAAGCGCTGGTTGAGAATTAGACCCAATCCTTAAGGAGTCTGTGAATAAGGATGTCTTTCCAGATCCTTTTACCAATGGGCAGTTGTAATCCTTCTCCTTAACCTTCTGCCTTTTCTTTCCCTGATCCTCCACCCCCATCCCCATAAACCCGATCTCTCCACTAAGTGTGCTTCAATGGAGCAAGTGGCACTGCCCCTTTAAAGCCCCAAAGAACTCTCCCTACCGCATGTAAGGCCCGTGGGCACTACTTGATGATGATGATAGCATTTATTAAGCGCTTAATATGTGCACAGCACTGTTCTAAGCACTGGGGAGGTTACAAGGTGATCAGGTTGTCCCACGGGGGCTCACAGTCTTAATCCCCATTTTATAGACGAGGTAACTGAGGCAGAGAAAAGTGAAGTGACTTGCCCAAAGTCACCCAGCTGACAATTGACGGAGCTGGGATTTGAACCCATGACCTCTGACTCCCAAGCCTGGGCTCTTTCCACTGAGCCATGCTGCTTCTCAGATACTTAAATAACATGTGTAACATACATTACATGTACATAAATTACATAAATATACAAATACATAATAATTTGTTCCACACGTCCTATAGGCTGGGGAGAGGAAGTGGAGTATGCTTCTCTGGAAGTTTGGTAAGCACTTAGAACAGTGCTTTGCACATAGTAAGCACTTAACAAATACCATTATTATTATTAATAATACAATTAGTATTAATAATTGTTATTATTAATAATTATTATTTATTTTACTTGTACCTATCTGTTCTATTTATTTTATTTTGTTAGTATGTTTGGTTTTGTTCTCTGTCTCCCCCTTCTAGGCTGTGAGCCCACTGTTGGGTAGGGACTGTCTCTATATGTTGTCAGTTTGTACTTCCCAAGCGCTTAGTACAGTGCTCCGCACACTAAGCGCTCAATAAATATGATTGATTAAGCAAAGCCTGCAATGCCCCCTTGGTTATCTCATCTTTTCTTTAGCTCTGATAGTTGTTATGTATTGAATGGGTGGTGCTGATGTGGGGGGGGGAGATGGGTTGGTTTCTGATGGCTCAGGAGGGATTTGAGTGGATGCTTTTAGGGGACAATTTAAGGCTGGGCTAAATTAGGGGTTTAATTTTAATTTAATAATTTAATTTTAATTTTAATTCTAGTTTAATTAAGATAGATTAGGGGTGGGGTGGCTTGTGGACCGAGTTGGCTGTATATGGATGACTCAGAAGTGACTTGGGTGCTTAAGTTTAGGCTACTTTGAGACTTTATTGATTAGGGTATTTGAGGGGGGTTGAGGAATGGGCTGGGATCGAGGATTTGAAGTTGAGTGATGGGGAGGGGAGACCTAAATCAGGGATAATTGACTGAAAGGATAAAGGTGACACCTTGGAGGTCAGGGAGGAAGCTGCAGTTGGGAGTTATAGCCTATTCACACAAATGCTTAGGAATAGTAATAATTGTGGTATTTGTTATGTGCCAGGCACTGTACTAAGCGCTGGAAGGGATACGAACAAATTGGATTGGACACAGTCTCTATCTCACATGGGGCTCACACTCTCAATCTCCTTTTTACAGATGAATGAACTGAGGCCCAGTCATGTGACCTGCCCAAGGTCTCACAGCAGACAAGTGGCATGACCTTCTGCCACCCAGGCCTGGGCTCTACCCACTATGCCACGCTGCTTCTCTCGTCCAGTGATCAGCGCACAGTAAGTACTCCATAAATATGGTTGTTTGGGCATGTGCTAATCCATATCAATGATTTGAGTCGATAATGTAGCTTTTGAATAACTGATATCTACTGTACTAATTGATCCTGGATAGAGCTGGAGTGTTTTGTGTGTGTTTGTGGGGTGTGTGTGTGTGTGTGCACACAGGTACTTGTGATGGGGGAACTGCCAGGGCTCACTAGTCAATGTCAACTGCATTATTGATGTGCTGGTTATGGAGAGGGCTGAGGGTGGTAAGGGGAATGTGTTTGATACCAATGTATTGTCCATAATGCTGATGTGGTGATGATGATGATGATAGTATTGGTTAAGTGCTTACTATGTGTCAAGCATTGTTTGAAGTGATGGGGTATTTTGAAAGTTGGACACTGTGGTTTTCAGTGTTTTTAGCCCAGCCTCTGATTTGATTACTCTTGTCCTAGGGGGCCGGGGCATCCTGTGGGCTACACAGGTTTTGGCTTTTGCTGACTTGGAGATGAGTCTGGGATCCAGGAAGAGAAGTGCTCCGCTTGGTTGGGACCAGAAAATGTCTCTGGAGCGGAGGAAGTTGAGGGGTTATGATGCTATGCGGTCTGTCTTGAGGGGAGGTAACTGGTGCTCTGGATTCAGAGATGAGGGTTTTAGTGTTGTGGGGGGGGGGAGAGGGATGGGGCAAAAATCATGGGGTGCATGGGGGTGCATGCTCATTGTCTGCCTGTTTTTGTGTGTCTGTCATTGTGTCCTGCTCCTGTGCTCTTGCCAGACCCAAGTCAGCAAGCATTTCCCACTCAACCAAAAAGTCACTAAGGCCAGTGACCTTGCACAAACTCAACATGGGACCCCACCCCAGGACTGTGGTAGGAGGTGAGGGGCTGCTTCTGCAAAGGCTTGGGCCGCCTCCCCACCAACCACCCCCCCCCCCATCATCCACAGGGGGGATGTGCATCCAGCCCTCGTTCCCTGGAAACCTCCACCGTCCTCGGTGGATTCAGCGCCGTGGGCAGGTCCCAGAAGCGTCGGTATCGGAGCGTCAGACTGTGAGCCTCCGGGGCAGGAACCGAGACCCGCCGAGGGCGAAGGGGTGGGGTGGTGGTACCGTCCGTCGTGCCCACCTCGAGAGCAGGATTGCGCCGACTGCAACTTTCTTTTTGAGCTTCCCAGTACCTGTACCCCAAGATACATGTCCCCCCTTCTCCCCCGTGGGACTCCATTGCAGCCCCCCAAAAGCCCAGCGGTGAGTTGGGGTTCAGTGGCTGAACCTGTATGAAGTAGACTGTAAGCTGGTTATGGGTGGGGAATGTGTCCGTTCGGTTCTACTCTCCGAGTACTTAATACAGTGCGCTGCGCTCAATAAATACGCCAGACTGACCCAAAGCACAACAAACACAAGCACGGTTGTAGCAGCTCATTCGGTACTTAGATGCAGAGTACCCTACTGAGCTCGTGGGAACCTGAGTTACAAAGTGCAAATGTCTCCTTGAGTTGGAACCTAGCCTGTAAAATATTTTCGGTTGACTTCTCCCCTGACTTGTCGTGGCTCCTATTTAAATGGGTGACATTTATTTATGTTACATGTCTGTCTCCCCCTCGAGACCGTAAGCTCCTAGTAGGCAGGGAATCTGCCTGATAAGGGCTGAATTAATACAACTGACTGATTGAAATGGGTGTCTTTAGCAGTTGGGGCATCACCCCCATCCTGCTGTTATTACAGCGCTCTGACAAATAGCATTTGATAAACACTTCTGCCGTCTTAATGCACTACTGATTTACTGTTTTTCTATGTACTGATTTACCGTTTCTCTACTCGTACCGCCGATTCAAGCTAACTTGGCTTCAGAGTGCGCTACTGCCTGTACCGATCTTGTATGGACCGTTTCCACCTTTGTGTGCCTCAATTTTAATGTTTGTCACGTAGACTGGAAATTTCGTGAGAGCAGGGGCCACGCGTGCCATGCAGTGTTGAATTCTTTGCAAGTTGATGCCTCCCCCTTTACAGGGTAAGCTTATTAGGGGCAGGGCTTGCTTTGATTGTACTCGCTCGAAGGCCTAGTACTGTTCTCTGCACACAGTAAGAGCTCAAATATGATCGACTGACTCGCTTAAATTGTACGCTCCTAGTGGGCAGGGGCTGTGTCTCCTACACCCACTTGGCAAAGAGGGTGCTGAATGAGGTGGGATCGGACTTTCAGACCAAACTAGGGGTCAGATGCCTCAATCAGGTGGTGTTGTGGGAGGAGGAGCAGGGGTGGAGGACCAGCCTGGCATGGGGTAAGTAGTCAGGACCTCTGCTGCGTGAGGAGAGAAGGCAGAAGCCCAGCTTCTTTCTGGCCCCTGGAGAAGTCTCCCAGATGAACTGCTGTGAGGTAAGAGCCTGGGGAATTGGGGCGGGGGGTGTTAGGGAGGGTGGCGGCAGGGGTCCCCTGACTCCTTGGGGTGATAAAGCCAGCCAGGGCCTCTCCTGCAGGGTGTGTGAATGGCAGCTGCTCTGTCTTGTCTCTGTCTATCTCTGTCTTTCTCTCTCCTGGTGTGAATCTGCAGGAGACAGTCCAGCTGTGGGGTGGGGCCACAGGTGGGGCTGGGCACAGGCATGGGGGCAGAGGGGATTGCCCTGACACCTCACTAAGTGTATCTTTAGGGCCAAGGAAGGAGCCTGAGCCCCAGATGCAGCCGGGGAGACCCGGCCCCCTGGTCCATCCCCGCCTCCCGAAGGACACGTCGGTGTGGACAGAACAGTGAGTGTCATGCCCTTACCTTGGGACTGTTGGAGCTCTGTTACGGGAAACTGGGAGGACTCCAAGAATGACATTTATTGAGCACTTAAGTCTAGGGGACTAGGCTGTAGTCTGGAGAGAGTAGAGGGAAGAGATCCTTTTTTTCCATTACACATAAACGCAATCCACTGCATCCTTGGAGTCCACAAACCAGAGCAGTGACCGACTTCAACCTGACTGGTAGTGCCCCTAAGCAGGCTCCTTTCAACCTTTAACTCCCTGCTCCCTGGCTGGAGGTGTGGGCTCCCCACTTGAGACCCATCCCAGCCTTCGGCACCCTCCACCCCCAATTGTGATGGGCTGGCGCTCTCCCCAGGGGTGGGCTGCGGTACACTTAGCCAACCAATGGTCACATCTGTCACCAGGAAGCCGCGGTACAACCCCAACCTGCACCACCAGCCCCCGTGGACGGTGGAAGACTGACCAGCTACTCAGCAGAAGCCACAGGCACTCATAGATTGATTGCGCCAGCCCCACCGTGAGGAAATTGGCACCAGCTTGCTGCCCCCTGGCCCCCTTCCCTCCTACCCCCCAGCCCACAACTGTATCCCCTCCTTCCAGACAATGCCATTTTCTTTGGGGGCTCAAGGGTGAAACACTGCATCAGGGGTGCCAAACCAGTCCCTTGCGACTCCAGGAGCCGATGGAGGGGTGTGTGTCATGTGAGAGAGCGAGGGCCGGGACCAGAGCAGGGTGAGAGGAGCCGCCCCTCTTTGGACAGGGAGAGGGTTCTGGAAACTGGGGTCCGGAGTTCTGGACAGGTGCTCCGTGCACCTGAGCAGGTGTGAAGTCGCCCCGGGGCCCTTAATTCTATAGACAGGGCGACTTCCTCCTGCCCCGGTCCATTGGGAGTCATCTGGCCAGCTCTGGCTTCAAGAGTACAGACTCCCTTTTCTTGCCTGAGGCGGGGTGCCTCTTGGGGCGTGGGGTACAGGGACAGGAGGAGTCAGGGGTGTGCATGTATGTATGTGTGTGACTATCCTATATCCCCCATCGATCCTGGATGAGCAGAATGAGGGGTGGAGGGGACTAACAGCAAATCCTAGAGTGGGAAGATGCAAAGTGGCTTTCCCCCCACCCTACCAACAGAAATGGCATGGTCTGGCCCCCTCCTCCTCTCCTCCCTTCTCTGTCCACTTGGCAGCCTGGGCTCTGTCAGCCCAAATGCATCTGTATGTAATAAAATGTATATGTTCGTGGTCACTCCTGAGTCCCTTGAGCCCCTGCTCCCCAGAAGGGTTATAATTTGGGGGTACCAGCCGTGTAATCAAAGCAGGAGTAAAGTCATCAGCTTTTAACTTGTAGGTTGACAACCTAGCACCCTCTCTTTTCCCCCTACCCCTCCAGATCTCATTCCTTTACAATCAGCCAGGCAGGGTAAGGGGGAGGGAGTCTTTTACAGCTGAGGTAACTAAAGCACAAGAAAAGAAACGACTTGAGTGAGGTCACACAGCAAATGAGGGGTGGAGTCAGGATTAGAACCCATGACCACCTCACTCCCAGGCCCATGCCAGTGGTGGATGAGGAAAGGAGGAGCGTAGTCAGGGAAGGCCTCTTGGAGGAGATGTACTATTGTTAAGGGTTTGCCGGGGATAAAGTAGCACCCTCTCTCTTCCCTTCCCCACTCCCAGGTCTCATTCCTTCACTCTCAGCCAGGCAGGGTAAGGGGGATGGAGTCTTTTACAGATTCAGGTAACTAAAGCACAAGAAGATAAATGACTTGGTTGAGTTCACACAGCAGATAAGTGGTGGAGTCAGGATTAGAACCCATGACCACCTCAGTCCCAGGCCCGTGCCAGTGGTGGATGAGGAAAGGGAGGGCTTAGTCTGGGAAGGCCTCTTAGAGGAGATGTGCTATCCATAAGGGTTTGAAGGGGGTAGGGTAGTTGTGTGTTGGATGGGAGGAGGGAGGGTGTGTCAGGCTAGAGGCAGGACAGATGCTAGGGGTCAGGGGGGAGATAGAGGCACAGTGAGCACTAGCGGAGTGGGTAGGTTGGGTTATAGGAGGATAGAGTTGAGGGAGGAGGGGACAAGGTGGCAGTCACACATAAGCACAGCGCAAAGATCACAGGTGGGCACATACAAGTGCACCCAAACTCACAAGTCTCAATAATATTAATAATGATATTTGTTTAGTGCTTGGCCCCTAGTAAGTGCTTAAGTGGTGAGGTAGAAACAAGGTGTTCAGACTGTCCCAGGTGGGGCTCATCGTCTTAATTCCCATTTTACAGATGAGTTAACTGAGTCACAGAGAATCAATCAGTGAATCGTATTTATTGAGCGCTTACTGTGTGCAAAGCACTGTACTAAGCGCTTGGGAAGTACAAGTTGGCAACATATAGAGACGGTCCCTACCCAACAGTGGGCTCACAGTCTAAAAGGGGGAGACGGAGAACAAAACCATACTAACAAAATAAAATAAATAGAATAGATATGTACAAGTAAAATAGAGTACTAAATATGTATAAACATATACATATATACAGGTGCTGTGGGGAAGGGAAGGAGGTAAGATGGGGGGGATGGAGAGGGGGACGAGGGGGAGAGGAAGGAAGGGGCTCAGTCTGGGAACGTCTCCCGGAGGAGGTGAGCTTTCAGTAGGGCCTTGAAGGGAGGAAGAGGGCTAGCTTGGCGGATGGGCGGAGGGAGGGCATTCCAGGCCCGGGGGAGGACGTGGGCCGGGGGTCGATGGCGGGACAGGCAAGAACAAGGTACGGTGAGGAGATTAGCGGTGGAGGAGCGGAGGGTGCGGGCTGGGCTGGAGAAGGAGAGAAGAGAGGTGAGGTAGGAGGGGGCGAGGGGATGGACAGCCTTGAAGCCCAGGGTGAGGAGTTTCTGCCTGATGCGCAGATTGATTGGTAGGCACCGGAGATTTTTGAGGAGGGGAGTAACATGCCCAGAGCGTTTCTGGACAAAGACAATCCGGGCAGCGGCATGAAGTCTGGATTGAAGTGGGGAGAGACACGAGGATGGGAGATCAGAGAGAAGGCTGATGTAGTAGTCCAGAAGGGATAGGATGACAGCTTGAACGAGCAGGGTAGCGGTATGGATGGAGAGGAAAGGGCGGATCTTGGCAATGCTGTGGAGCTGAGACCGGCAGGTTTTGGTGACAGCTTGGATGTGGGGGTGAATGAGAGAGCGGAGGCGAGGATGACACCAAGGTTGCGGGCTTGTGAGACGGGAAGGATGGTAGTGCCGTCAACAGAGATGGGAAAGTCAGGGAGAGGGCAGGGTTTGGGAGGGAAGACAAGGAGTTCAGTCTTGGACATGTTGAGCTTTCCAGACATGAAGTGACTTGCCCAAAGTCACACAGCAGACAAGGGGCGGAGCTGGGATTAGAACCCATGACCTCTGAATCCCAAACCACTTCTTAGCGGCTCATCCCACTAAGCCACGCTGCTTATATTATACACCCCCATGTACAGGTAGTTTTGGGCGGGCACACGCACGCAGTGTCCACCTCCCCCAGTAGAATGTAAGACACTTGAAGGCAGGGATCATTTCTACCAGCTCTGCTGAACTCTCCCAAGCGCTTGGTAAAGTGCTTTATGTAAAATAAACCCCACTGATTAACCTCCCATGTGGCCTCTCCAGCAGTGTCCAGCCTGCTAAGCCCAACCACCCTCCTCCTCTAGTTAAGGAGTCAGCAGAAGGAGAGAGAGAACAGAAATATGACGAGAAACCAGCTGGCTCCCATGCTCTCTTGCATAATAATAATAATAGCGGCATTTGTTAAATGTCCACTATGTGTCAAGCACTGTACAAAGCACTGGGTAGATTCAAGATTATCAGGTCAGACTCAGTCCCTGTCCCACGTGGAACTCACAGATAAGGAGGAGGTCGAACAGGTAATGAATTCCTGTCATCTTCATCTTATTAATAATAATAGTAATAGTAATAACATCATTTGTTAAGCACTTAGTATGTGTAAGTAACTATACTGTACCAAGAGCTGCGGTGGACACAAGTCAATCGAGTTGGACACAGTCCCTGTCCCACGTGGGGCTAATACCATGAGTTGGAAGAATTATTTTTTTTTTTACAAGTCTGAATGGTATAACCTTCCTATTACAATCACTTTTTTGGACACAGGTATTCCTGGATGTTACAGTGAGTCTATCCAAATCTTTGTGGAATTGTGATAATTATATAATAATGATAAGTATTATATAATAATGATAAGTTCATTAGTCAATCAGTGGTATTTTTGGAACACTTACTGTATTCAGAGCACTGTACAAAACGCTTGAGAGAGTCCAATGCTGCCAAGTTGGGAGACACATTCCCTGCCCACAATCAGCTTACAGTCTAGCAGGGGATACAGACATTAATATAAATTAATATTAAGAAGAAGCAGCATGGCTCAGTAGAAAGAGCCCGGGCTTTGGAGTCAGGAGTCATGAGTTCGAATGCCGGCTCTGCCAATTGTCAGCTGTGTGACTTCACTTCTCTGGGCCTCAGTTCCCTCATCTGTAAAATGGGGATTAAGACTGTGAGCATCCCCCGTGGGACAATCTGATCTCCGTGTAACCTCCCCAGCGCTTAGAACGGTGTTTTGCACATAGTAAGCGCTTAATAAATGCCATTATTATTACTATTATTATTATAAATTACAGAGAAGGGAAGCAGTAGAGGGGAAACATAATGGATGACGATGACCCTGTCCAGAAAGAAAAATATTTTCTCATTCTTGCATGGCAGATTGTTGGAGAGATGAATTTGGGAGTCATTTATATTGATGTGGTAGTTGAAGACATATCATTGTTATTATTATTATTATTATTATTATCATGGTATATGTTGAACAGTGTGGTGTAGCGGTATAGTGGATCGAGCCCAGGCCTTGGAGTCCGAAGGACTTGGGTTTTAGTTCCGTCTATGCCACTTGTGTGCTATGACCTCGGGTAGTCACTTCACTTCTCTGGACCTCAGTAACCTCACCTGTAAAATGGACATAAAGATTGTGAACCCCATGTGTGATATGGACTCTGTGCAATCTGATTAGCTCCTATCTACTTCAGCGCTTAGAACAGTTCCAGGCACATAGTAAGCGCTTGGCAAATACCATGCCAACCACAGTACTAAGTGCTGCGGTAGATACGAATTAATCCAGATGCATAGTCCCTGCCCTCAACGAGTTTAAAATGGGGATTAAGGCCATAAATCCCATTTGGGACATGGACTGCGTCCAGCCTGATCAGCTGGCATCTGCCCTGGCTCTTAGCGCAGTGCTTGGCACCTAGGAAAGGGCTTAACAAATACCATTTTTAAAAAAGGAGCACTCGGAAAGGTAGGATGAGAGTCTTCTCAGTGAAGAGAACTTCCAGCTCATCCTGTTTTCCACTACAAACATCTGGGGAGCAGGAATGTGTTCACCAACTCTGTTGTGTTGTCCTTTCCCGAGCACTCAGTACAGTACTCTGCACCCAGTAAGCACTCAATAAATATCATTGATTGACTCTAGACTGTCCCCTCTGGACTGTAAGCTTGTTGTGGGCAGGGATCCGGTCTACAAACTCCGGTCTATTGTGCTCTCACAAGCGCTTAGTCCAGTGCCGTGCACACAGTAAGAGCTCAATAAATACCATCGAATTGATTGATTAATTGGTTAAAGCCTGAGGAAATGGTGAGGCGTGGGAGTCCCGACATGGAGCTCATCACTTATAGCCCTGATTAATTCACGTGAAGAGCCTAGGCGTCATCACCTGATAGCCTGCCCTGCGAACCTGATGCCAACAGGCTTTTCCTGATGGTCACGACTTATAATAATAATAATGGCATTTATTAAGCGCTTAGAACAGTGCTTTGCACATAGTAATCAATCAATCGTATTTATTGAGCGCTTACTGTGTGCAGAGCACTGGACTAAGTGCTTGGGAAGTACAAGTTAAGTAAGCGCTGGGGAGGTTACAGGGTGATCAGGTTGTCCCACGTGGGGCTCACAGTCTTCATCCCCATTTGACAGATGAGGCCCAGAGAAGTAAGTGACTTGCCCAAAGTCACCCAGCTGACAGGTGGCAGAGCTGGGATTCGAACCCATGACCTCTGACTCCAAACCCCGGGCTCTTTCCACTGAGCCACACTGCTTCTCTGTCCTTTGCAGAGTCGGGGCCTATATGGCTTTAGCAGTCTGAGATTTCCACCCCCCTGCCATCAGCGGGAGCACCTGAAGCAGCAAAAATCAAATTACCCAGTGACCTGTTAAGTGCAGTTCAGTGGGAAGTTAGCTGGCATAATTCATTAGCTGGGTGGTTGGTGATCTGTCAGTAACCATCTCTCAGTTTCTCTTATGAGTGATTGCGCCCAGCTGCTGCTTGCCCTCTTTCCAGGGGATTTGGGAATTACTAGAAAATTTCGGGGGGGTTCCGAACCCTGTAGAGTCACTTTTCCTCAAGCTGAACCGTTCCGTGGGGATTAGAGCGGTGATCCAGAGAGGAGGAAGAGAGAGAGGGGAAGGAGGAGCTGCGTGTCAGAGATAGAGGGGAGGATGGTCTGTTGGCCTGGCGGGGAAAGCTGAAGGAGACTGACCCTCCCAGGGCCAAACCAACATTGGCTTGAGAGCCTTCAATCCCCTGGCCTCCTCCTACCTCACCTCCCTGCTCTCATACTCCCCTGGCCTCCTCCTACCTCACCTCCCTGCTCTCATACTCCAACCCAGCCTGCACACTTTGCTCCCCTAATGCTAACCTTCTCACACCACCTTGATTCTTGTCTATCTCGCCACCGATCTCTCGCCCACATCCTGCCTCTGGCCCGGAACACCCCACCACCCCATATCTGACAGACATTTATTCTCCCCCTCTTCAAAGTCTTATTGAAGGCACATTTCCAAGAGGCCTTCCCTGACTAAGCCCCCTTCTCCTTTTCTTCACCTTCCTTCTGCATCGCCCCGGCTTGCTGTCCGTATTCATTCCCACTCCCAGCCCCACAGCACTTACGTCCGTATCTGTGATGTACTTATGTATATTAATGTCTGTTTCCCCCTTTAGACTGTAAACTCACTTGGGTCAGGGAATGCGTTTGTTATATCATACTCTCCCAAGTGCTTAGTATAGAGCTCTGCACGCAGTAAAAGCTCAATGAATGGGACTGACTGACTAACTCTGCTTGGCCGGGGGCTTTGCCCTGTTGGTGGGGGTGGAAGGACTGGTAGTTGGTCTTCTGTCCTGGCAAAACCTTGACCAGTAACCCCAAACCATTCGGAGTTACTGAGAAGCAGCATGGCCTGGGACTCAGGGGACCTTGCGGTGTTCTCCTCCCGGCTCCACCACTTGTCTGCTGTGTGACCATCTAACTCCCCTGACTCTCTTCCCTCCCCATCCCCGACTCTCCATTAGTGACCCAGCATGGACCATCCAACACCCCCGACTTTCCCTTCTCCGTCAATAGCTGTGCCTCGGTTTCCTCATTTGTGAAATGAACTCAATATGGGACAAACAGATTGGACACAGTCCCTATCTTGTATCTACCCCTGTGGTTAGGACAGTGCCTTGCACGTAATAAGTGCTTAACAAATACCACAATTATTATTATTTCTATCTTGGAAGTCCGATTTGGTCATTCTGTGGGAGATTGGTCAGCGTAGGTGCTGTTCTCATTTCTCTTGCCGCCTGTTTTTCTTTTTATTTTAACTATTCTAATTGTATTAGGTCTCGGATCTTTGTGGTAGGCCACGCTGTTATATATTAATTGCCTTCAAGCAGTACGGTCTCTAGAGAAAATAGATCCCGGCTAGATTGCCAGATTACTCAATCAATTGATCAGTCCTCTTTACTGAGTATCTGTGCAGAGCACTGTATTAACTATTTATAGTATTTAATAACTTACTGTGTGCTAAGCTGTCTATTAAGCTCTGGGGTGGATAAAAGATACAGAGAAGCAGCATGGCTTGGGGAAGGAGCTTGGCCTGGAAGTCAGAGGATCTGGGTTCTAATCCCAGCTTTGCAACTTGTCTGCTGTATGACCCTAGGCAAGTCACTTCACTCCTCTGTGCCCGTTACCTCTTCCATGAAATGGAGATTAAGACTGTGAGCTCCATATGGGACAGGGCCTAAATCTAACCCTATTAGCTTTTATCTACCCCAGTGCTTAGTACGGTGCCTGGCACATAGTAAGTGCTTAGCAAATACTATAAAAAAAAGTTGTGGGGTCTCCCTGCCCCATTTTCTGACCCATCTCCACGTATATGACCAGAAACCAATCATTCTGCTTCTGCAGCTTTTCTGTTTCCCTTTTAGCTCACTTGACTTGTCACGAGCACACTTGCCCCCCTCCGCCCCCAAATTAAGGCTCGAAGACCTTGAAAGCCTTCTGTTGCTGAAAGAAAACCGATTAAGGTTAAGAAGACAGCACGAACTTTATCCCAGAAGTCACCTGTGACCCTTTATTTTCCCCAGCAGATAATGTCACATACACATCGTAAGGGTCCAGCCTTTTGAAGGAAGCAGTGGCACTCCCAGCCTGTTTACACTGAAACCACAAAACAAGAGTCACTGTGGACCCTCATTGCTTGGAATGAGCCTGAAAAACCCACCAGCATTTCCTCTCAGTTGTCTCCGGGGGTTTGTTAAGCATTTACTAGATATGGAGCAGGGTAATCACTCTATCATTTTGTGCTCCCCCAAGCACTTAGTACAGGTAGTGTGCACTGAATAAATACCCCTGATTGATTGACTGATGTATTCTCTGGCCTTAAGCCAGAGAATGTCCAAATGTCTGCTCCTTAGCTTTTTCCTTGCCAAGAGAAGGGGGGAAAGGGAGGGAGGGGGGCGAAGGATGGGGAATGTGGGAGGGGGAAAAGAGAGGCTGTGAAGGAGGAGAGGAGAAGGAGAGCAGGGGAGGAGGAAAACTAAGTTCAAAGAGGGCAGGGGTCCTATCTCTCAACTCTAACAATTATTATTATCCAGGAAGTCTGATTTGACCATTCTGTGGGAGATTAATCGGTGAAGGTGCTTTTCTCATTTCTTTTGCCACCTGTTTTTTGGGTTTTTTAAAAAAAGCAGGTCACTTCACTCTTCTGTGCCAGTTACCTCTTCTCTGAAATGGGGATTACAATGTGCAGAGCACTGTCCTAAGTTTGGGAGTCACGTTCCCTGACCACAATAAGAATGATAATGATGATGGCATTTGCTAAGTGCTATGTGCGAAGCACTGTTCTAAGCACTGGGGTCGAAACAAGCTGATCAGGTTGTCCCATGGGGGGGGCTCACAGTCTTAATCCCCATTTTACAGATGAGGTAACTGAGGCACAGAGAAGTTAAGTGACTTGCCGAAAGTCACCCAGCTGACAGTTGGTGGAGCTGGAATTTGAACCCATGACCTCTGACTCGCCAGCCCGTGCTCTTTCCACTGAGCCACGCTGCTTCTCAAGGAGCTTACAAGTCTAGAAGTGCTCACAAATGTTTCATCTCCTATTCTCTATATGTTGCCAACTTGTACTTCCCAAGCGCTTAGTACAGTGCTCTGCACACAGTAAGCGCTCAATAAATACGATTGATTGATTCAGTGATAGTAACTGTGCTATTTGTTAAGCACTTACTATGTGCCCAGTACTGTAGTAAGCGCTGGGCTAGATAGAAGATCGTCAGTTCAGAGCCAGTCCGTTTCCCATATGGGGGCTCACAGTCTAAGAGGGAAGGAGAACAGGGATTGAATCCCTTTTTTGCAGATGAGGCTCAGAGAAGTTAAGTGAATTGCCCGAGGTCACACAGCAGGCAAGGGGCAGATCTGGGATTAGAATCCAGGTCCTCTGACTCCTAGGCATGTCCTCTTTCCAATAATGCAAGTTGCTTCCCATTGCCTCCTATTGTGACCTCCTATCTAAAGGGGATCGGGAGGCAGAGTTGCCTATTGGAAAGTGCCCTGGCCTGGGATTCAGAGGACATGGGATCGAATTCGTTTATTCAGTTGTGTTTATTGAGCACTTGCTGTGTGCAGAGCACTGTGCTAAGTGCTTGGGAGAGGACAACAGAACAACGGACACATTCCCTGCCCACAGTGAGCTCACATTCTAGAGGGAGAGACAGACATGAATAGAAATAAGCGCTTAATCAATACCACGGTTATTTCTAATCCCTGCTCCTCCACGTTCCTGCTGTGTGACCGTGGGCAGATCACTTCTCTAGGTCTCAGTTGCTTCAACTGTAAAATGGGGACCTATCTTGTATCCCTCATGTGGAACGTATCTTGTATCTACCCTGGCAGTGCAGTGTCTGGCACATAATAAGCGCTTAACAAGTACCATTATTATTATTGTTATCACATTGCTTGACACACAGCAAACAGATTACCACATCTCCCATCTTCAGTGCCTCCAGAAACCCCCTCTTCCTCCTCCAGGAAGCCTTTTTTGATTAATTCCCAGGACCCTCAGTTGTAGCATTCCCAGTAGCTCTATCAGCATTTAAGTAGGTTGCCCTAACTCCTGCACGTAGGTATATACTGATCTATAGATCAAGCGCTTAGTACAGTGCTCTGCACATAGTAAGCGCTCAATAAATACGATTGATGATATAGATTGGTGGAATATAATCGTCTACTTGTACTGTTTACTTTTTCACTGGCCGTTTCTTGCTACTTGCTTCGGCTCCTCCTCTTGTTGAATCCTTTGTGTCTCCCCTGTGACAGTGTGGTGACCTTTCCTGCATTGAATCATAATCGATCACTGTGCTATTAAAGTGCTTATTATGAGCCAAGCGCCGTCCTGAGCGCCGGAGAAGAGAGGGAATAATCAGGTCGGCCACAATAATCATCAGTCGTATTTATTGAGCGCTTACTGTGTGCAGAGCACTGTACTAAGCGCTTGAATAATCAGGTCGGCCACACTTGTCTGTAGTGTGACCCTGGGCCAAGAGCCCCGGGGGCAACGAACCAGGATTCAGATCTTCTTTTCCCCCCCGCAGGCTTCATTTTTGGAGAGGATCTGGAGTGGCTGGAGCACAGACCTGGGAGTTAGAAGATCACGGGTTCTAATCCTGACTCTGCCACTTGCCTGCTGTGTGACCTTGGGCAAGTCACTTGACTTCTCAGTTACCTCATCTGTAAAATGGGGATTGCCACCGTGATCCCCACGTAGGAAAGAGACTGTGTCCAACCCAATTTGCTCTGTAACGACCCCAGCACTTAGTGCCGTGCCTGGCGTATAATAAGCGCTTAACAAACACCATCATTATTACTATTATTTATCCTAGTGGTCCCCATGGAGGATGGGGCCTGGTGTCCCATTTCCCCCAGTGCCCCTTCCCAGTCACCAGGCTGCCCCACACAGCTGCGGGAATTGGCCGGGGAAACCAGGCGGCAGTGAAAATGCCAAGAATCTCTCCAGCTTGGGGTTTCTGGCTGGAAGCTAGACTGTAAATTCGTTTTGGGTGGGGAACGTGTTCCTTTATTGATAGTGTACTCTCCCAAGTGCTTAGTCCAGTGTTTTGCACACAGTTTTTGCACACATAAATGCATGAATGAAAGTAAGTGCTCAATAAATACAATTGATGGAGAAAGACCTTCCTTCTAAGATAAACTCAGAGTACTCAGAAGGGGGATAGAGGTATTAAGCCCATGCCAGGGTGCAGAGAGGGCCTTCAAGGGCAAACCTGCTGCTTCCAGGCAAGGGTTAAGTGGATGACCTGTCTCACAGGTGCCACCATTCCGAGGCTCCTCCCACTAGGTGACTTGCATTGCTCTCAGCTGGGCGACTGTGTGCCCAGCAAGTGGAATTCACTGCTTTTTCGGAGAGAACCCATCCAGGTTTGAAGGTAAGCCAGCAGACACCTTCTGTCTGTCTGTCTAAATCTATCACACAGTTTGTTGTACCCAAACCCCCATTCCATCCCTAAGCCCCCAGGGCAGGTGACCCCCCCAGACAGATGGGGCCTTAGGAACCAACGGACAGGAACCGGAAAATCGGGCTTGCTTTTCTCAGGCAACCTTGTCCACCACACAGTACTGTCTTTCCTTAGAATCAAGGGGAGGATCGTTCTGTTTTGACTGAAATCTGTACAGTATTTTTCAAGTTGGGGAAATATGGGTCTAGGGGCATTTCAGTCAAGGGCGAATCTCTTTGCGAGCTCTCTTTGATAAATGACACTTCTCCAATCTTGCCCCAGTCCGGGAAGTTTGGGGGCTTGGATCTGTGACCCTTGGACATTGGATATTTGCCCCCAACCCCTCAGCACTTATGTACTTATCTTTAAATTATATTAAATTACTTATTTTTTCCATATTAATGTCTGGCTCACCCCCCGGACTGTAAGCTCGTTATGGGAAGGGAGCATTTGTGCTAGTTCTGTTGTGTTGTACTCTCCGAAGTGCCTAGTACAGTGCCCTGTCCATAGACTGCTCACTAAATGCCATTGATTTTTTTTTATTTTGAACTGATGTTTTAATTTAAGGTCTTACTGTCAGTTGTTTTTTTGTCATAAACGAAGACTGTAAACTCGTAATAGGCAGGGAATGTTTCTACCAACTCTATTGTGTGGTACACTCCCAAGTGCTTAGTACAGCATTCTGCATACAATAAGGGTTCAATAAATGCCACTGATTGTTTGATAACCTTTCAGGAAGACATGGCTCTAGGACTGGGGCCCAGCCCCCCACCCCCCTCCCCCCATCCTCCCTGGGGGGTCGGGGTCGGGGGCTGCTGCTGGGGAGAAGGGTTAATGGCTCCCGAGACCCTGCAGTCTCCCCTACGAGCTGTCCCCCAACACCCTCCCTTCTAGGGGGTGTCCTGATACCCGGGGGGATCTTCTCTAGGGGTGGGGGTCATCCCCAACAGCACTTCAATACAGGACTGTCCCCCCCCATCCCCTTTCTGTGGCCTGCCCTGATACCTGTGTGTTGAGGGTGTGGGGGGGGAATCTTCCCTAGGGGTTGGGGTCACGCCCAGCAGCACTTTAATACAGGACTGTCACCCCCCCCCCCCCACCATGTCCCCCCTCTTCTCGGGGCTGCCCTGATACCTGGGGGGATTTTCCCTAGGTTGAGGGGGGTCACTCCCAGCAGCACTTCAGGACCTGGCTGTCCCCTCATCCTCTTTCTATGGCCTGCCCTGATACTTGTATGTGTGTGTGTGTGTGTGTGTGTGTGTGGAGGGTGGGAATCTTCCCTAGGGGTTGGGGTCACCCCCAGGAGCATTTCAGGACACAACTGTCCCCACCCCCTTCTGGAGCTGTCCTGATACCTGGGGGGATCTTCCCTAGGGGAGGAGGTCACCCCCAGCAGAACTTCAGGACTCGACTGTCCCCTCACCCCCTTTCTGTGGCCTGCCCTGATACACGTGTGTGTGTGTGTGTGTGTGTGTGTGTGTGTGTGTGTGTGTGTGTTGGTGGGGGGGGGGGATCTTCCCAGGGGTTGGGGTCACCCTCAGGAGCATTTCAGGACACGACTGTCCCCCCCCACCCCCTTCTGGAGCTGTCCTGATACCTGGGGGGATCTTCCCTAGGGGAGGGGGTCACCCCCAGCAGAACTTCAGGACCCGACTGTCTCCTCACCCCCTTTCTGTGGCCTGCCCTGATACATGTGTGTGTGTGTGAGGTGGTGGGGGATCTTCCCAGGGGTTGGGGTCACCCCCAGGAGCATTTCAGGACACGACTGTCCTCCCACCCTCTTCCGGGGCTGCCCTGATACCTGGGGGGATCTTCCCTAGGGGAGGGGGTCACCACCAGTAGCACTTCAGGACATGACTGTGCCCACCTTTCTCTCCCCCTTCCCCCTCTCCCTCTTTTCTCTGGTCGAAATACATCCATAAGGACTTGAGTCAGTTTCCCCACCCCACTAAAGCCGGCCTGTGGGATGTGTGGGGTGGGGGGGGGGGCTATGCAGGGGGTGGCAGGGAGGGGGTTTCACTCCGCGATCCCCCCTCTAGACTGAGTTCACTGTGGGCAGAGATTGTCCTTTTTTATTGCTGAATGGTACTTTCCCAAGCGCTTAGCACAGTGCACTCAATATAATACTATTAAATGAAGACTTCAGTCCGAGGTCCCACCCCTCTAGACCGTGAGCTCGTTGTGAACAGGGATTGTCTCTATTGCTGAACTGTACTTTCTCAAGTGCTTAGCACAGTGCTCTGCTCACTATAAGTGCTTAATAAATATGACAATGAATGAATGAGATTGGGCTGCTAGAATGTCCGTCCATTCAGGGTTGGGATGCGATGGACCTCCCGACCTGGCAAAAGGACAGAGGGGCGGGTGGCCGGGGTCCCTAGCTGCTCTAGGCCCCCCAACAGGTGTGTGAGGGTCTTTAAGTGCGCTTAGTACAGTGCTGTGCACACAGTAAACGCTCAATAAATACAATTGATTGATTTGTGTTAAATGAGAAGAGGGCAAAGGGACAATCCCTTTGCTGGAAGCTTCGTCCCCATTGATTGATTGATTGATTGGACGGGCTAACTGGTTCAGGGGGTGACCAGCTGGCCTAGATCGAGGGCACCCGTAGAAGAGCTGGTGGTATCGGTCAATGTGGGGGTGGGATGGGGGTGCCCTGGGTCTCCACCCTCCCATAAATCAGGGTTTTGAGGAGCAACGTGGCCTAGGGGATAGAACCCAAGCCCGGGAATCGGAAGTTCCTGGGTTCTAATCTCATCCCCGCCACTGGTCTGCTCTGTGATCTTCGGCAAGTCACTTCACTTCTCTGGGCCTCAGTTACCTCATCTGTAAAATGGGGATTGAGACCGTGAGCTTTACGTGGGACGGGGACTGGGTCCAACCGGATTGGCTGGTATCCATCGTAGCGCTTAGTGCAGTTCTAGAGAAGCAGCGTGGCTCAGTGGAAAGAGCACGGGCTTTGGAGTCAGAGGTCATGGGTTCAAATGCCGACTCTGCCAATTGTCAGCTCTGTGACTTTGGGCAAGTCACTTAACTTCTCTGTGCCTGTTACCTCATGGAAAATGGGGATTAAGACTGTGAGCCCTGCATAAGACAACCTGATCGACTTGTAACCCCTCCAGCACTTAGAACAGTGCTTTGCATATAGTAAGCGCGTAATAAATGCCATTATTATTATTATTATTATGGCCTCTTCTCTTTGGTGTAAATTGCCTGAAGCAACCCAGCTGGGTAGGACCAGGAAAAGCCTTGAAAGGAATATGATTTAATCCCCATTTAATAGATGAGGCCCAGAGAAGTGAAGTAACTAGCTTAAGGTCACACAGCAGACGTGGCAGAGCTGGGATTAGGACCCGGGTCTTAGGACTCCCAGGATCTTTCCACTAGGCCACGCTCCTTCTCTGTGGAAGTGTAAAGACTTCGCTCAGTCAGAGAGAAGGAATGGGGAGGAAATAGAAGAACCAGGTTGTGGGGATGGAGACCCTCGGCTGTCGTGAAGGGGAGAGGTTATCGAGCTGTGTGCCTGGGAGAGCGGCACACGGGGAGAGCTCGTGCTGTGGACCCTTGATGGACATTGGGCACGAGGAGGTACCCGAGAGGATCCCTGGGGGGTTGGAGCCAGGCGACTGGGACTTTGAAAGCGCGAGGCTCCCACCCCTGAGGAGGAGAAGGATATGATACGCGGAATATGTACAGGGAAATAAGTACTGAGGTTCCCGAGGGCAGGGGGTTGGGGGGAGGTGTCAAGTAGATTCAAGGGAAGCCTGTGTAAACTGGATTTGCGACCTAATCCTCCGTCCTATTCTATCCTAATCCTCACTTCAACACTGTGGACCGTGCCCTTCTCCTCAACACGCTATCCAACCTTGGCTTCACAGACACTGTCCTCTCCTGGTTCTCCTCCTATCTCTCCGGCCGTTCATTCTCAGTCTCCTTCTCTGGCTCCTCCTCCCCCTCCCATCCCCTTACTGTGGGGGTTCCTCAAGGTTCAGTGCTTGGTCCCCTTCTGTTCTCAATCTACACGCACTCCCTTGGTGACCTCATTCGCTCCCACGGCTTCAACTATCATCTCTACACTGATGACACCCAGATCTACGTCTCTGCCCCTGCTCTCTCCCCCTCTCTCCAGGCTCTCCTCCTGCCTTCAGGACTTCTCCATCTGGATGTCTGCCCACCATCTAAAACTCAACATGTCCAAGACTGATCTTATCTTCCCTCCCAAATTCCATCCTCTCCCTGCCTTTTCCGTCACTGTGGATGGCACTACCATGCTTCCCATCTCACAAGCCCACAACCTTGGTGTCATCCTCAACTCCGCTCTCTCATTCACCCCGCCACAGCCAATCTGTCACCAAAACCTGCTGGTCTCACCTCCACAACATCGCCAAGATCCACCCTTTCCTCTCCATCCAAGCAGCCACCTTGCTGGTTCAATCTCTCATCCGATCCCAACTGGATTACTGCATCAGCCTCCTTTCTTATCTCCCATCATCCTGTCTCTCCCCACTTCAGTCCATACTTCACTCTGCTGCCCGGATTGTCTTCAAAGCCCTACTGAGATCTTACCTCCTCCAGGTGCCCTTCCCAGACTGAACCCCCCATTTTCCTCTCCTCCTCCCCTCCCCACCCCCCTCCTTCCCTCTGCCGTACCCCCTTCCCCTCCCCACAGCACTTGTGTATATTTGTACATATTTATTACTCTATTTTATTCATCATCATCATCATCAATCGTATTTATTGAGCGCTTACTATGTGCAGAGCACTGTACTAAGCACTTGGGAAGTACAAATTGGCAACATATAGAGACAGTCCCTACCCAACAGTGGGCTCACAGTCTAAAAGGGGGAGACAGAGAACAAAACCAAACATACTAACAAAATTCATGATGTGTATATAGCTATAATTCTGTTTATTCAAATGGTACTGACACCTGTCTACTTCAATCAATCAATCAATCATATTTATTGAGTGCTTACTATGTGCAGAGCACTGTACTAAGCGCTTGGGAAGTAAAAGTTGGCAACATATAGAGACAGTCCCTACCCAACAGTGGGCTCACAGTCTAAAAGGGGGAGACAGAGAACAAAACCAAACATACTAACAAAATAAAATAAATAGAATAGATATGTACAAGTAAAATAAATAAAGTAATAAATACGTACAAACGTATACATATATACAGGTGCTGTGGGGAAGGGAAGGAGGTAAGGTGGAGGGGATGGAGAGGGGGACGAGGGGGAGAGCAAGGAAGGGGCT
The DNA here is from genome assembly GCF_015852505.1 of Tachyglossus aculeatus. NCBI lineage: Eukaryota > Metazoa > Chordata > Mammalia > Monotremata > Tachyglossidae > Tachyglossus > Tachyglossus aculeatus. The sequence goes on along the minus strand of NC_052088.1, from coordinate 41,595,920 downwards.
CAGTCTGGGAAGGCCTCCTGGAGGAGGTGAGCTCTCAGTAGGGCCTTGAAGGGAGGAAGAGAGCTAGATGGGCAGAGGGAGGGCATTCCGGGCCCGGGGGATGATGTGGGCCGGGGGTCTACTTGTTTTGGTTTGTTGTCTGTCTCCCCCTTCCAGACTGTGAGCCTGTTGTTGGGTGGGGACCTTCTCTATATGTTGCCGATTTGTGCTTCCCAAGCTCTTAGTCTAGTGCTGTGCACTCAGTAAGCACTCAATAATATGATTGAATGAATGAATGAATACAATAGAATTAGTGGGCGCTCTCCCTGCCCCTGTCGATCTTGCAGTCTAGAGGGCATGAGGCCACCCTCTAAATAATGATGGCATCTTTTTTAAAAAAAAAATCGTATCTGTTAAGTGCTTACTATGTGCCAGACACTGGGGTGGATACAAGTTAATTAGGTTGGATACCGTCCCTGTCTCACATGGGGCTCACAGTCTTAATCCCCATTTTACAGATGAGGAAACTGAGACCCAGAGAAGTAAAGCGACTCGCCCAGTGTCATCCAGCAGACAAATGCCGGAGCCAGGATTGCAACGCAAATCCTTCGGGCTCCCGGGCCCGTGTTCTAACCACTAGGCCACCTCCCAGCACTCTACTAAGCCCCGAGGCAGATGAAAGCTCATCGGGTCGGACCCGGTCTCCGCTCTCGTGGAGTTCTCAGCCTCGTTGCAACGGAGGGAGCAGCAGGCCTCGCGCCCGGTTTCCAGAGGGCAGGCGGAGAACGCCCGGTGGAAAAGGAGGCTGGTCCTGGCCTCTGATGGCTGTGGTCTCTGCCGGCACCCACTGGGGAACTCCTGATTCTCCCCATTCCTGACTCTCTCCCCCACGGACTCGGTACAGACAGCAACAATAATAACAATAATAATGATAGTAACAGTTCTTGGTGACAGCGTCCAAAGGACTGAATTATCTACCCATTTTAACTCTAAATGCAAGTCTCAGTTTGGATTTTTTATGGTGTTTGTTAAGCGCCTCTGTGTTCAACACTTTTCTAAGCACGGAAGTGGTAGAGCCCAGTGGCCTGGGAGTCAGAAGGACCTGATTTTTAATTTGGCTCTACTACGTGCTTGCCGTTTGACCTCGGTCAATTCACTTTAGTTCTCTATGCACCGGCTCCCCCATCTGTAAAATGGGGGTGAAGACTGTGAGTCCCACGTGGGACAGTCCCTAGACCTCACAGCTCTCTCCAGTTATTGCCCCATCTCCTTCCTACCATTCCTCTCCAAACTCCTTGAAGGAGTCATCTACACCCACTGTCCAGTTCTCACCTTGGATCCCCTCCAATCTGGCTTGCATCCCCTTCACTCCACTGAAACCGCCCTCTCAAAAGTCACCGACGATCTCCTTCTTGCCAAATCCAAAGGCTTCTACTCCATCCTTATCCTCCTCGGCTTCTCAGCTGCCTTTGACCCCGTGGACCACCCCCTTCTCCTGGATATGGTACCCAACCTTGGCTTCACTGATTCTGTACCTCTCCTGATTCTCCTCTTATCTCTCTGGCCATTTAATCTCAATCTTCTTGGTGGGCTCCTCCTCTGCCTCCCATCCCGTAACTGTGGGGGTCCTTCAAGGTTCGGTTGTCAGTCCCCTTCCATTCTCCATCTACGCTCATTCCCTTGGAGAGCTCATTCGCTCCCATGGCTTCAACTACCATCTCTATGCAGATGATATCCAAATCTACATTGCCTCCCTAATCGCTCTTCCTCTCTACAGGCTCGCATCTCCTCCTGCCTCCTAATATCTTTACTTGGATGTCCTCCTGTCACCCCAAACGTAGCACGTCCAAAACAGAGTTCCTTTTCTTCCCACCCATACCTTGTCCTCTCCCGGACTTCCCCGTCACTGTAGATGGCACCACCATCCTTCCCGTCTCACCAACCTGTCACCTTGGCCATTATCCTTGACCCTGCTCGCTAATTCAATGCACATATTCAATCCTTCCCCAAATCCTGTCGGTCCCATCTTCACCACATTGCTAAAATCTGCCCTTTCCTCTCCGTCCAAACTGCTACCCCGTTAATGCAGTCACTCATCCTATCCTGCCTAGGTTACTGCATCAGCCTCCTTGCTGACTTCCCAACCTCCTGCCTCTTCCAAGTCCAGTCCATAATTCACTCCGCTGCCCGTATCATCTTTCTTCAGAAACATTTAGGACATATCACCCCCCTCCTCAGAAATCTCCAGTGGTTACCTATCCACCTCCGTATCAAACAAAAACTCCTCACTGTTGGCTTTCAGGCACTCCATCACCTTGCTCCCTCCTACCTCACCTCCCTTCTCTCCTTCTACAACCCAGCCTGCACACTTCGTTTCTCTGGTCCTAACCTTCTCACTGTGCCTCGATCTCCCCTATCTCACTGCCGACCTCTGGCCCACGTTCCACCTCTGGCCTGAAACGCCCTTCATCCACCTGAGAATTACTTGCCCTCCTTCAAAACCTCACTGAAGGCACATCTCCTTGAAGAGGCCTTCCCAGACCAAGCCCCACTTTTCCTCATCTCCTATTCCCTTCTGCATTGCCCTGACTTGCTCCCTTTGCTCTCCCCACCCCCTCCCGCCCCACAACACGTCTGCATATATTTCTAATATGATTATTTATATTGATGTTCGTCTCACCCACTCTAGACTGTGAGCTCATTGTGGGTAGGAATTGTCACTGTTTATTGCTGTATTGTACTTTCCCAAGTGCTTAGTGCAGTGCTCTGCCCACAGTAAAGGCTCAATCAATATGATGGAATGAATGAATGAATGACAGGGACTGTGGCCAACCTGATTAGCTTCTATCAGTCCCAGCACTTAGTACGGTGCCTGGAACATAGTAATTACATTAAAAAAAAGACAAGGCTAGATATAAGTTTAATCAGGTCAGACACTCTTGAATGAAGCTTTTCTCTTTAGGATTATAACACCCGACCTGTAAATGAGCTACACAGTTACGATGAGGCAACTGTGTTGTGGAGCTCAGCCTGAGCCAGTACAGAGAGCCTGGGGGGAGTGGATTTATGGGATGTATCACATGTCTCCCAGTAGCAATGATGAAGGGATGTGCTTCTGGGGAAGGACTCTGGGCAGGGCAGAATTGTTTTCCGTCAGCCAGTCAGTCGTACTTATTGAACACTTACTGTGTGCAGAGCACTGTACTAAGCGCTTGGGAGAGTACAGTATAACAATAATCAGATGCATTCCCTGTCCACAACAGACTTACAGTCTGGAGGGGGAGACAGGCATTAATATAAATAAATAAATTACAGATCAACGTAAGCACTAAAGGATGATGAATAAAGAGAGCCAGTCAGGGTGACGCAGAATAGGATGGGTCAGTCCAAGAGTGATTCAGAGGTGGCGGATGGTCCATGCTGGGCCCGTTGAGTTGGAGGGGGAGAATCAGGGGTGTTTGGGGGGATCTGCGTTGCGTCTCTCAAGGAGGAATCAGGGAGGGAAAGGGGATTTAGAAGCATCGGATGGCCTGGTCTGGATAGGGGAGAGACAGAGGTGTTGGGTGGTCCATGCTGGGTCACTGGGGGAGAGGCAGGGATGGAGAGTGGGAGAGTCCGGGGTGTTGGGTGGCCTATGCTGGGTCACTGAGGGGAGGGGTCAGGGATGGAGAGGCAAGAGTTGAGGTGGTGGAGTGGTCCATGCTGGGTGACTGGGGGAGGGAGGGGTGTGGGGTGGTCCGCGCTCAGTCACTGGAAGGAGAAACAGTGAAGGAAAAGAAAGAATCGATGAAGGAGAGGGGTGAGTCTGATGTCAGTGTACTCACTGGATGCAGAGCACTGTGATAGGCACCTCAGGTGTAGAGTGCTGTGCTGGTTGCTTAGTTGGTGCAGAGCATTTGCTGAGCACTTGGGTTCCTTGCCCTTGATGCCCTTACAATCTAATAGCCGTGTTTGATCTGGGTTTAGCCTGATTTGACGAAGAGTAGCCTATAGTTCACATTTTTGCTCAATAATAAGCTTTTTGAGGCTGGTTGCTTTGTTCCAGAGCAGAAATATGACAGATTTGCACATTTTGGACATTTCAACACTTCAGCAAACGTGAAACCTAATTAAAACGGTGTCTCATTTGGGGTTTCAAAGCAGAGCTTCCCTCCTTGTGCAGGTTGAGGGAAACAGCAAATGTGGGACAAAAATGAATGGGGTTTTCAAATGCTGATCACTGGGGGCTCCTGCCAGCCCTAATCAATAGCTACAGAAGCAGCGTGGCTCATTGGAAAGAGCCCGGGCTTTGGAGTCAGAGGCCATGGGTTCAAATCCCAGCTCTGCCAATTGTCAGCTGTGTAACTTTGGGCAAGTCACTTAACTCTTCTGGGCCTCAGTTACCTCATCTGTAAAATGGGGATTAAGACTGAGACCCCCAAGTGGGACAACCTGATCACCTTGTATCCTCCCCAGGGCTTAGAACAGTGCTTTGCACATAGTAAGCGCTTAACAAATGCCTTCATTATTATTATTATTATTATCTATCAACCCATAGAGGCTAGATTGACTTACCTTGTGGAGAATACTGCACTTAAACGCTTGGGAGAACTCAAAAGAAATAATAGTAATAATGATGGTACTTGTTAAGCACTCACTAGGTGTCAAGCGCCGTTCGAAGCACTGGGGTAGATTCAAGTTAATCAGGTTGGACACAGTCCCTGTCTCACATGAGCTCACAGTCTTCATCCCTATTTTACACTGGAGGCAACTGAGGCACAGAGGAGTTAAGTGACTTGCCCAAGGTCACACGGTTTACAGATAGCGGAGCTGGGATTAACCCGTGTCCTTCTGACTCTCTGTCCCGTGTTCTTTCTAGCCCACCTGCTTCAATCAGTGGTATTTATTGAACACTTACCTTGTGCAGAGCACTGTACTAAGCCCTTGGAAGAGTACACTATAACAGAGTTGGTAGTCCCTCGACTGCCAGGGCGGCTTAGTGGAAAGAGCATGGGCTTGGGAATCAGAGGTCATGGGTTCTAATCCCAGCCCCGCCACTTGTCAGTGGTGTGACTTTGGGCTGGTCACTTATCGTCTCTGTGCCTCAGTTCCCTTGTCTGTAAAATGGGGATTAGGACTGTGAGCCCCATTAGGGACAACCTGGTCACCTTGTATCTATCCGAGGGCTTAGAACGGCGCTTGGCACATAGTAAGGACTTAACAAATGCCATTATTATTATGCCTTACCCACAGCGAGCTTGCAGTTTAGAGGGGAGATGATAGTCTATATCTACCCTGGTCTTAGTATGGTGCTTGGTGTATAGGAAGCACCACATTTGGGGGGTTTAACAAACTCAACATAAGATTAGATCAGTTTGGGGTGGGGAGAGCTAGTCCTGGGAGACAGGATCTTTGCTCTGCCTCAGGCCTGCTGTTTGACCTCAAGTTCATCTTTTAACTATAAGCCCCTTGCAGGACAGGGACTGTGTCCAACCTAATTAGCCTGTACCTACCCCAGTACTTAGAACAGTGTTTGATGCATAATAAGCACTTAACAATTTCCATAAGAAACCCAACCGCTCCATGCCTCTGTTTCCCTGTCAGTAAAATAAGAGCTATCTCTTCTTGCTTTACCCTGAAGCACAGGAAGAGTATGAGGACATAAAGTGAGATGAGGAAGGTAAGAGCGAAATACTATCCAAATTCCAAGGAGTCTGTGAGCAACATAATTCATTAAAAAATCGGGTTTCAGTAATGAGTTGTAAATGGGTGCATATTGTGGACAACTTGGGACTAAGCTCCATCCTCTTGGTTCCTCCTGTTCCCTTTCTTTTGAAATTACATCTCTCTCTTTCTAGTTAATCTCTCACAACCCCATTCTGTCCCCTTCCCCATGGCCATTTTTATTTTTGAAATGGTATTTGTAAGCCCTCAAGTACCATTTGATTGATTGAAATAGGATCGATGAAGGCTCTCTATTCTCCCAGACGGAGTCTCCTTTGAAAAGGATCTTGAGAAAAGGGGCTTCACACTTGTCCAGAACCAGATAACATCAGCAGATTGAGTTTCCTTCCTCTCCTCTCTACACAAAAGCGGTTGTTTGGATAGAAGAAATCCTGAAAACCAGGATATAGAAATCTAACAGGCCCACCACCTGCAGAAGCATTGTGTTGCTTTTTTCTCTTTCTTTACTGCAGTTTTTTTTCTTTCATGCATTCAAGGGCTTTCCGATTAGTAATTGTGTATAAATCTTCTGGAAGAAAATTGGGTGAAGCACTATTTTATCACAGAATGTGGAGGGGATTTGGGGGTTGGAAAGCATTTTGAAAAAAGCCAAGAGAGCACATACTCTTGAGTATGGGGGAACGGTTGCAGGAGAGCGAAATGTCATTAAATAATGGGCCTTTAAATACTCGGACACCGTCCTTCCTTCATATAGAGCATTTCTAAATGATTTCTCGTCTATAATTTTCAGGGGAGCATGTACCAAAAATAACATGAGGAGAAATGAGAAATTTGGGGCATCTTGAAAAGTGGGCTTGGGGGATGACTGAGATATATCGTAGGGGAGCATTTAAAGTCTCTACTGAAACCAAAAATTAAGCCATTTTGGTTGTTATTCAAGTGACTTCTATCGGAACTTAATGGATGGCTTTGCATGACTCAGTTCATCATCATCAATCGTATTTATTGAGCGCTTACTGTGTGCAGAGCACTGTACTAAGCGCTTGGGAAGTACAATTCCTATTGAGGCTCTGAGATCTGGAGTCCTCAAACTTCATACGAATAACCGGAGAGGAATTCTGGGCACGACACCGCTCTCCTTAAGGTCTGCATTCAAGTCAGCGCGTTCAACTTTGGTTGTGTCCCACTGATCGAGGGTCGATCACGGTTAGGTCTTTCTCTTGTCTTAGTCTTTTTTTTATGGTATCTGTTAAGCACTTAGTATGTGCCCAGGCACTCTGCTCCTCTATACTGTTATACTCACTGTGGATAAGAAACGTGTCTACCGACTCTGTTCTATCATACGCTCCCAATCGCTTAGTACAGTGTCTGTACACATTCAATGCTTAATAAGTATGACTGATTGATTGTACTGAGCGCCAGTGTAGATAAAAAGCTAATCACGTTGGACACAATCCAGGTCCCACGTGGGACTCACAGTCTTAATCCTCGTTTTACAGATGAGCTGATTGAGGCCCAGGGACATGAAGCGACTCGTCCACGGTCACACGGCCGACAGTTGGCGGAGCCGGAGTTAGCATTCGGGTCTTTCTGAGTCCCAGGCCTGGGCTCTGTCCACTACGACACGCCGTTTCTCTCAGTTCTGTCGGGATGAATCCTACCCGTGAACTGGGTGACCTTAATTAAGATGTCTCTTGTGGGAAGATTGAAATGTCCTCTTGGGTCACTGCAGTCACATCTAAAGAGGAAACGATGAAATGGATGTAGTCCTCTGTTATGCCAGGAATTGCCAATCTGCTAACTGTACCTCGATCCCTTCTATCTCGCCGCCGACCTCTCGCCCGCATCCCGCCTCTGACCTAGGACAACCTCCCTCCCCATTTCCGGCAGACATTGACCCTCTCCCCTCTTCAAAGCCTTATTGAAGGCACATCTCCTAGAGGCCTTCCCTGACTAAGCCCTCCTTCCCTCTTCTCCCACTCCCTACTGACTTGCTCCCCTTGTTCATCCCCCATCCCAGCCCCACAGCACTTATGTATATATCTGTAATTTTATTTATTTATATTAATGTCTGTCTCCTAGACTATAAGCTTGTTACGGGCAGGGAATATGTCTGTTATGTTGTTTATATTGAAGTGCACTCTGCCCACAGTGAATGGTCAAGAAATATGATTGACTCTGTCCATTCTCTTATACTTTGTTCCTTCCCCTACCTGTAATTTATTTTAGCATCTGTCTCCCTTACCAGATTGTACATTCCTTGGGGGCAGAGAACACATTTCCCGACTCTGTTGGTTCTCCCAAGTGTTTGCTACAGTGTTGGACGCACAGCTGACCCTAAACTCCTCGAGTGCGGGAATCATGTCTGTGGCCTCTGTCGTTGTCTCTTGGACACTCAGTACAGTGCTCTGTGTGCAACAGACTGCAAATTCTCATGCTATTGTCCTCTCCTAAGCACTCAGTGCAGTGCTCTCTGTACAGCCGACCGTAATCTCCTGGAGGGTGGCAATCGTGTCTACAGCCTCTGTCGTCTTCTCTCAAATGCTCAGTGCAGTGCTCTGCCCGTGGCAGACTGTCAACTCCTTGAGGACAAGAATCATGTCTGTCGACTCTCTTGGTTTCTCCCAAGTGCTCAGTACAGTGCTCTGCGCACCGGAGACGATAAACTCTTTGAGGGCATTGATCGTGTCAACTCATTTTGTTGTCCTCTCCCAAGCGCTCAGTGCAGTGTTCTGCGCATATTAGGCGCTAAGCTCCTTGAGGGCAGGGATGGTGTTTTCCAACTCTGTTGTACTCGTCCGAGTGCTCAGTACGATGCTCTGCGCACAACAGACTGTAAGCTCACTGTGGGCAGAGACTTTTACTACCAACTCTGTTGTACTCTTCCAAGTGTTACGACAGTGTTTCATACAGCAAAAATGTTACATAAATACCTTGGATTGACTGAAGTGTGTTTCGTGGTGTCCAAGCTAGGGGCCAGGGCTAACCTTGGGACTCCTCTTTGTCCCAAACACTTAGTTCAGTGCTCTGCACGTAGCAAGCGTTCAGTAAACACAATCGATTTGATTCTGAGATATTAACCACATCCTCCCCCGGTTGCGGCTGAAGATGGCATTCAGACGGTCCGGTGAGATAAGTCCGGTAGAGAAGCAGGATGGCCTAGTGGATAGAGCTCAGGCCTAGGAGACAGAAGGACCTGGGTTCCAATCCCACTTCTGCCACTTATCTGGTGGGTCACCGTGGGCATGTCACTTCATTTTTCTGGATCTCAGTTACCTCATCTGTAAGATGGAAATTAAAACTACGAGCCCAGTGTGAGACTTGGCTTGTGTTCAACCTGATTAGCCGTTATCTACCCCAGGGTTTAGAACAGTGTCCGACACATTGTAAATTCCCAACAAGTACCATTAAAAAAAATTAAGCGTAAATAGCCTCAGTCCTGGAGGCTGGGTGGGGTCCTGGCAGGCAGAGCAGCTGGTTGGGAGGGGTCTCGGTGGACACAGGGTGGGGTTTCGGTGGCTGCAGCAGAAGGGTGGGCGAGGGGGTCTCGGTAAATACAGCAGAGGGTCGGCGGGGCCTTGAATCCAGCAGCTGGGTGGATGGGTTCTCCGTGTCAACCCCGTCCAGCAAAACGAAGCCCTCCGGGACGCTGAGACACCGAGAGACTCTGTCACCCATGGGGCCACCTTTCTGATTTTTTATTCATTTTTAATGGTATTTGCTTAGCACTTACTGTGTGCCAAGCACAGTACTAAGCACTGGGGTAGATACAAGGTCGTCTGGTTGGACACAGTCCCTGTCCAACGTAGGGGCTCATGGTCTTAATTCCCATTTTACAGGTCAGGGAATATTTGCCCAAGGTCAGACACACAGAGGAAGTGAAGTGACTTGCCCAGGGTCACGCAGCAGGCAAGTGGTAGAGCCGGCATTAGAACCCAGGCCTGGGCTCTATCCCCTAGGCCACGCTGCCTCTGATGAAAATGGTTTTCTCATTGAGGACACAAGGGAGTCTGAGGGATCCAGTAAGCAGCCAGTACGAGGTTTGGATAGTGATCTGTACCCCAGGAGGCATCCACTACAGCACTCTGCAACCAGTAAGTGCCCAGTGCAGTGCACTGCATGCAACAGACACCAATTAGAGCCCTGTATATATAGCTCTCTAGAACAATGTTCTGCACATAATAATAATAATAATAATAATGATAATGGTATTTGTTAAGCACTTACTATGTGCCAAGCACTGTTCTAAGTGCCGTGGTAGAGAAGCAGCGTGGCTCAGCGGAAAGAGCCCGGGCTTTGGAGTCAGAGGTCACGGGTTTGAATGCCGGCTCCACCACTTGTCAGCTGTGTGACTTTGGGCAAGTCACTTCCCTTCTCAGGGCCTCAGCTCCTCATCTGTAAAATGGGGATGAAGACTGTGAGCCCCACGTGGGACAACCTGATCACCTTGTATCCCCCCAGCGCTTATAACAGTGCTTTGCACATAGTAAGCGCTCAACAAATACCATCGTCATTATTATTATTATTATTATTACAAGGTCATCAGGTTGTCCCACGAGGGGCTCACAGATTTAATCCCTACTTTACAGAAGATGTAACTGAGGCACAGAGAAGTTAAGTGACTGGCCCCATGTCACACAGCAGACAAGTGGCTGAACCGGGATTAGAACCCATGTCCTCTGACTCCCAGGGTTGTGCTCTTTCCACAAAGCCGCGCTGCTTCTCACACTGCATGGTAGGTGACTAGTTCGGCGGTCTGCATATGGGCATCCACCACAGTGGTCCAGATGTGGTAAGCGCCTCCCCGTCTAGACTGTAATTTCTCTGATGGCAGGGATCGTGTCTTCCAACGCTATCCTATTGCACTCTCCCAAGTGTGTAGCACAGCCCTCTGTGCACAGCTGATATAAGCTTCCTGAAGACAGGGCTCTTGTTTCCTAACTCTAATGTGCTCTCCCAAGTCCATGGTACAGTGCTCTGCCCGTAGTAGACTGTAAGCGCTTGGAAGGCAGGGATCGTGGCTAATAATGCCCAATTGCATAGGACAGTGCTCCTCACACGTTGGACCGTAAGCTCCTCGAAGGCAGGGATTGTGTCCACAGTTTCTCACGTACTTGGCAAGAGACAGAATTGGCAACCCTCGGGATGATTGTTCAGCTGTGAAAAGAGACTTGTAAGGGAATGGAAGTGAATTTAAAATAAGAATTTCCTCAGGCAATTGGAGGAGGATTCACTCAGTCATATTTATTGAGTGGTTACTATGTGCAGAGCACTGTACTAAGCACTTGTGCAGTACAACAATAAATGAATAAACAATAAATGCCCACAATGAGCTTACAGTCTAAAGGGGGAAGACAGATATTAATATAAACAAATAAAATTGCAGACGTGCACAAAAGTGCTGTGAGACTGGGAGAGGGGAAGAACAAAGGGAGCACGCAAGTCAGGGCGATGCAGAAGGGAGTGGGAGAAGAGGAAAAGAGGGCTTAGTCAGGGAAGGCCTTTTGGAGGAGATGAGCCTTCAGTAAGGCTCTGTAGTCGATGGAGGTAGCGAGGGGTGTTTTGAGCACCAAAGACTTCTCTTGATGTCTCCGGATCACATTTTTTGGTTTTGATCCCCTTTCCTTTGCAGTATGAGCTCATGTCTGTCTCCAGAACTGTGCTTCAGAAGCCCCCTTCCCTGGGCTCAGCGGTGAGCACCCTGCCTCCCTAAGAAAGGAAGAAACCCTTCTCCATGCCCCAGCAGCTGCGGCAGACACAGTGGAGAAGGGACTTGGGGAGGAGTCGGCCCGTGTAGCAGTGGGGAAGGGAAGCAGCGGGGCCTAGTGGATGGACCCCAGGCCGAGGAGTCTCATCCCGCCTCCTCAGCTTGTCTGCTGGGTGACCTCGGGCGAGTCTCTTAACTTCTCTGGGCCTCAGTTCCTTCATCTGTAAAATGGAGATAAAGACTGTGAGCCCCACTTAGGACACGGACTGTGTCCAACCCGATTAGCTTCTATCTACCCCAGTGTCTAGTACAGTTTCTGGCACATAGCCCTTAACAGCGGGTACCGCCTCTTTTTTCTTTCCTCCTCCTTTTATTGTTTTTCAAGGGCGCAAAGAGTTGGCATGGGTCCATGGGGTTGGACTCGGCAAAGCAGGATTAATCTTTCTTCTGTTCTTTCTTTCCAAAGAAAATCACCAACCGGGTTTTGGGAAGAAAGTCCATATGGGAGTGATGACAAGCAACAATCCGTCTGGGCTCCAAAGGTATATTTATTCCTGGGATCCACCACCGATCTGGGCCGGCGTGGGGGGTGAACAGTCTGTGATTTTATGTGCCGCCTGGATGCGTGAGACTATGAGCCCACTGTTGGGTAGGGACTGTCTCTATATGTTGCCAACTTGTACTTCCCAAGTGCTTAGTACAGTGCTCTGCACACAGTAAGCGCTCAATAAATACGATTGATGATGATGATGATGATGCGTGTTTCAGGAGATTCGCTGTGCCCTTGTTAATCTAGGCAGGGATCGATTTGATCATAATAATCAAGGAGGGTCAGGTTGGAGGGGGGAAGTCCGAGGAGGGAAAGAAACCTATTGTTTCCTTTGTGTCCGGTTCATTGTGGTAATTCTATCTTCTTGTTTCCAGCCTTCAACTGAGCCCTCTTTTGAATGTTTTTATACTTCTAGAAGAGAAATTGAATAATCTTTGACTGACATGGAGACAAGAAGCGAGACCATCGTTTTCTCCCCATCCTGATTTATGTGTCCCACGCCACCAAGACTTGCCAGGTAAGCCTTGGCTCTGGGGGCTTCAGGTACGGGGTCCCCCCAGGAGGGATGGGGAATCCGGCACTGTCCTGCCGACCCAGGGACCTCAATCTCAGCAGTCGAGCCGGACACGCGTTGGTGGCTCAGGGCCTTCACTTTTCTTCACTCATTCACTCAGTCGTATTTATTAAGCACTTACTTTGTGCAGAGCGCTGTACTAAGTGCTTGGGAAAGTACAGTACAACAATAGAGTGACAATCCCTGTCCTGTAGTGTACAGACATCACTACAGATAAATAAAATTACAGAAATATACCTAAGTGCTGTGGGGCTTGGAGGGGGGGAAGAGCAAAGGGAGCAAGTCAGATGGATGCAGAAGGGAGTGGAAGATGAGGAAGAGGAGAGGGGCTTGGTCTGGGAAGGCCTCTTGGAGGAGATGTGGTTTTGAAGGGAAGCGAGAGTAATTGTGGGGTGGATTTAAGGAGGAAGGGCGTTCCAGGCCAGAGGTAGGACGTGGGCCAGGGGTCATTGGTGAGACAAGTGAGATGGAGGCATAGGGAAAAGGTTAGCACCAGAAGAGCGAAGTGTGCAGGCTGGGTGGTAGGAGGGGGCAAGGTATTGGAGTGCTTTAACACCGGTGGTGAGGAGTTTTTGTTTGCCACGACGATTAGAGATTTTTGAGGAGGGAGTTGACATAGCCTGAATGTTTCTGCAGCAAGATGATCCGGGCAGCGGAGTGAGGTGTGGACTGAAGTGGGGAGAGGCAGGAGGTTGGGTGGTCAACCAGGAGTCTGATGAAGTAATCTAGGCGGGAGAGGATGAGTGACTGTATTAATGTGGTAGCTGTCTGGAAGGAGAGGAAAGGGCAGATCTTAGTGATGTTGTGAAGGTGGGACCGACAGGATTTGGTGACGGGTTGAATGAGAGAGCAGAGTCAAGGATAACAGCAAGGCTTCAGAACTGTGAGACGGGAAGGATGGTGGCGCTGTCTACAGTGAGGAGAAAGTCCGGGAGAGGACTTTCTGGTTCCTGCTTCCGCTACTATGAGCAGATGACGTCCCAGGAAACAAATGCCTTTTGTAATATTTTTTTAATGATATTTGTAAAGCACTAACCTATGACCCAGGCACTGTTCTAAGTGCTGGGCCAGATACAAGCTAATTGGGTTGGACACAGTCCCTGTCCCACGTGGGGCTCAGAGTTTGAATCTCCATCTTCCAGACGAGGGAACTGAAGCCCAGAGAAGCGAAGCGGCTTACCCTAGGTCAAACGGCAGACAAGTGGCGGAACCGGGATGAAAATCCTCCAGGTCCTTGGGACTCCAGGACCTGTGTTCTTTCCACTAGGTCACGCTGCTTCTCAGTACTTGGTGCATAGTATGCGCTTAACAAATACCACAATTATTAATGATTTCAAGTACGATTATCATTATAATTCCTACAAGAGAAGTACAGGACTGTTTCCCTCATTTATCCTCAAAAAAGTTACCTTAGTGGGTGGGAGAGATGGTATTTGTTAAGCGCTTCCTGTTTATCAAGCACTCTTCCAAGCACTGGGGTTGATACAAGCTAATCAGGTTGGACACAATCTCCGTTCCCTCTGTGGGGCTCACGATCTTCACCTCCGTCTTCCAAATGACGTTAAGAGCAGTGAAGTGACTCGCCCAAGGACACCCTGGAGACAGGTGGCAAAGCCGCAATTAGAAGCCAGCTCCTTCTGCCTCCCAATCCCGCGCTCGATCCACAAGGCCATGCTGCTTCTCAGTCCTTGGAACAGAGCAAGCACTTAAATAGCACAGTTATTAATAATTACAATTGTTATTTCAAGAGAAGTGTAAGATGGTTTCTCCCACTTACCCTCCAAAAACTTAGCTTAGTGGGTGGGAGAGATGAATAAGCAAGGCCAAAATTGTGGAGACAAAGTCTCCTGGTGAAGATGGTGGGCGACCCTGGGCCCTAAAACTTGGAGCCTGAGAAACCCGTGCAAGAGTTGATGGTAGATGGTGTTGGCACCTTGCACGGTGCCGTCTACACTCCCTTAGTCCTTCCAAGGAGGCATCTTCTCACTGGGGCATGGAAGAGGAGGAGGAGAAGGGGGAGAAAAAAGAGGAAGAGGAGGAATAGGGTTGTGTGATGGGGGGATGAAGAGGAGGAGGAGGACTATTAAGCGTCTCTGTCTCCCGTGTGCAGGGAGAGCACTGTGCCAAGCACTGGGAAAGAATGTGCAGGCGAGAACTGAAGGGAGCCTTAATAACAATTAGGGCATTTGTTAAGACCCTAATATGTGCCAAGCACTATTGAAAGGGCTGGGGTTGATTCAAGTTCATCAGGTTGGGCAGAGTCCCTGTCTCATGGGGGCCTCGCACTCTTCATCCCCGTTTTACAGATGAGGTAACTGAGGCACAGAAGTTAAGTGCCATGGATGAGTGGCTAGAGCACGGGGCTGGAAGTCAGAAGGTCATGGGTTCTAATCCCGGCTCCACCACCTGTGGGCTGGGTGGCCTTGGGCAAGCCACTTCATTTCTTTGTGCCTCAGTTACCTCATCTGTAAAATGGGGGTGAAGAATGAGCACCCTGTGTGGGACGTGGACTGTGTCCAACTGGATTAGCTAAACATAGTAAGTGTTTAATAAATCCCATTATTATTATTATTATTATTATTATTGTTATTATTATTACCCAAGCAGCAGACATGTGGCAGAGCCAGGATTAGAACCCAGGTCCTTCAGACTCCCAAGCCCTTGCTCTATCCACTAAACCACGCTTTAACTGCCATCTCTATGTGGATGATTCCCACATCTACCTCTCCAGCCTGGACCTCTCTCTCTCTCTCTCTTTTTTTCTTAATGGTATTTTTGAAGTACTTACAATGTGCCAGGCACTGTACTAAGCCCTGGAGGAGAAGCAGGCTAATCACGTTGGGCACATTCCCTGTCTCGCTGGGGATCATATTCTTAATCCCCGTTTTATAGATGAGGTCACTGAGGCACAGAGAAGTGAGCTGACTTGTCCAAGGTGATGCAGCAGACGCGTGGCAGAGCTGGGATTTCAACTCGGGTCCTTCTGACTCACAGGTCTGTGCGCTATCTACTAGGCCATGTTGCCTTGCGTCTCCTCCTGCCTTCCTGCGAGCTCATCCTCTAGACCGCAAGCAGGGAATGTGTCTGTCCTTGTATTGCACTCTCCCAAGCACTTCATCCAGTGTTGTGCACACAGTAAGGGCTCAATAAACACAATTGAATGATAGAATGAACGGCACCTCTACTCGGATGTGCTGCCGACACCTCGGACTTAACACGTCCAAAGTAGAACTCCCTGTATTCCCACCCAAACGTTCCTTATTCCCGCCCAAATGCTCCTTTTCCAAATTCCTTCCCATCTGTAGACGACACCACCATCCTCCCTGCCCCTCAAGTCCGTAACCTTGACATTATGCTCAGCTCATCCCTCATTCGGTAACCTTGGCATTATCCTCGGCTCATCCTTCACTCAACCTATCGCCAAATCCTGGAGGTTTTATCTTCACATTTCTGAAGACAGAAATCCACCCTTTCCTCTCCGTAATTCTGGACCATACCAGACAACGGCCCTATTCCCGCCCCTCGATTCTCCCCCTACTCCCCTTCCTGCAGCCAAATGCCAGCCCTATTTCCCCTCCCCCTACACCAGTCATTGGCCTTATCTCACCTCCAGGTAGGATCTTAGGAGCCCATTCTTTGTAGGCTGAGCAAAGGTCCAACTGCAGAGATGACGCAGAAGGGAGAAGAGGGAGCTGGGGAAAAGAGGGCTTAATTGGGGAAGGCCTCTTGGAGGAGACGTGACCTTGGAAGGCGGGGAGAATAGCGGTCTGGTGTAGATGGAGGGGGAAGGAATTCCAGGCCAGAGGGAGAAGGCGGGAAGGGGGTCGGCGGCGAGCTAGACAGGATTTTGAGGCAGTGAGCGAGGTAGCACTAGAGTGCAGACTGGGTTGCAGTAGGAACTGAGTGAGGTGGAGGTAGGAGAGGGCGAGTTGATGGAGAGCATAAAAGCCCATGGTAAGGAGTTTCTGTTTGATCCCCATTTTACAGATGAGGTGACTGAGGCATAGAGAATGTAAGTGACTTCCCCAAGATCCCTCAGCAAGACAAGTGGTAGAGCCAGGATCAGAGCCGGGTCCTCCCGACTCCCAGCCCGGAGTTCTTCCCACTAGGCCACGCGGCTTCTTGTTCTTAGGCCTGTCTTCCTGTGGAAATGGGTTGCGCATGGAGGCGGGTTGTAATATCATAATAGTAATGGTACTTGTTAAGCCCTTACTAAGTACCAAACACCGTTCTAAGCTCTGGGGTAGATACAAATTAATCAGATTGGACACAGTCCCTGTCCCCCACTGGGCTCCCTGTCTTAATCCTCATTTTCCAGATGAGGTAACTGAGGCTCAGAGAAGGTAAGCGACTTGCCCAAGGCCACAGAGCTGTCACGTGACAGAGCCAGGATTAGAACCCGGTCCTTCTGACACCCAGGATCGTGCTCTATCCATTGAGCCAATATTTCCTAGGACCAACAGAACTCCTCTCCGGGCCTAGGCTAATTATCATCATCATCATCATCAATCGTATTTATTGAGCACTTACTGTGTGCCGAGCACTGGACTAAGCGCTTGGGAAGTACAAATTGGCAACATATAGAGACAGTCCCTACCCAACAGTGGGCTCACAGTCTAAAAACCAAACATACTAACAAAATAAAATAAATAGAATAGATATGTACAAGTAAAATAAATAAATAAATAGAGTAATAAATATGTACAAACATATATACATATAAGCTAATTTCTAGGATAGAGTAAGAAGTCGGGTTAATGATAGTTGTGGTATTTGCGGCTTGCGCTAAAGTGGGGTGGAGAAGAAATAATTGGGTTTCACACTGGGGCTCACAGTTCAAAACTGGTCTTGAATCCCCCTTTTGCTGATGAGGGAACTGAGGTGCAGAGAAGTGAAGTGACCTACCCAAGGTCACACAGCAGACAAATGGCGCAGCTGAGCTTAGAACCCAAGTCCTCTGATTCCCTGGCTTGTGCTGTCCACACAGTAAGCCCTCAATAACTGGGACTGACTGACTGACTGGTTGCTCTCTCCACTAGGCCACACCCCTTCTTCCACATACTGCTTAAAAATCCATCCTAAGTATTTATTGAACGCTAACTAGGTGCAGAACGCTGTACTAAGCACTTGGAGGAGTGCAATGCAATCAAATGAGGAAACACGTTCCCTGCCCATAAGGAGCTAACAGTCTGGAGTCTGAAAAGCCAGCTTTTTGATTGTCCTATTTCTGCTTATTAGATCTTCAATATTTTGGGCTTCCCAAATGGGATGAATGTGAGGCAGGGGAGAGAAATGAGAAGGGTTGTGGTAGGAACTGGGATTTTGAGGTTTTTCTGCTGCTTGGTTTGTTCCCTAGCAGATAGAGTACAGGCCTGGGTATCAGAAGGACCTGGCTTCTGATCCCGGGTCTGCCACTTGTCTGTAATGTATTTATTTATATTAATGTCTGTCTCCCCCCGTAATCTGTAAACTGGTGGGCAGAGAATTTGTCTGTTATATTGTTCTACTGAACTCTCCCAGGGGCTTAGTACAGTGTTCTGCAACAAGTCAGTGCTCAGCAACTATGACTGACTGACTTTGGTGGACATTAGGCAAGTCATTTCACTTCTCTGGGCCTCAGTGACCTCAGTGTAAAATGGGGATTAAGACTGTGAGCCCTATGGGGGACATGGGCTGTCTCAAACCTGATTACCTTGTATGTACCTCAGTGCTTAATAATAAGAATAATAATAATAATGGCATTTGTTAAGCACTTACTAATGCAAAGCACTGTTCTAAGCACTGTGGGGGGATACAAGGTTATCAGGTTGTACCGTGTGGGGCTCACAGTCATCATCCCCATTTTACAGATGAGGTAACTGAGGCTCCGAGAAGTTAAGCGACTTGCCCAAGGTCACACAGCAGACATGTGGTGGAGGCGGAATTCGAACCCATGACCTCTGACTCCAAAGTCCGTGCTGTTTCCACTGAGCTACGCTGCTTCTCTTAGTGCGACAGTGCCTGCCTGGCACATAGTAAGTGCTTAACAAATACTATTCCTTCCGTCATTCAGTCATATTAAGTTCTTCCTGTGTGCAGAGCCCTGTACTAAGTGCTTTGGAGAGTCCAATACAACAGTGGGCAAATACATTCCCTGCCTACCTCCTACTTAGACTAGACCCCATCTGGGACACAGACTTCACTGAACTATTATTAGTAGTATTATTATTCATATTATTATTATTATTCTTGTCATCATCATCATCATCATCATTATCATTATGAGCCCCACACGGACAGGGACTGTGTCCCACTTGATTTTTCATTCATTCCATCGTATTTATCCCATCCTTCCCAGCAGTATCTTCAGATGAGATCTCCTCCCTCCTCTCAAGTGTTACTCCATCCAGCTGTGCTTCGGACCCCATTCCCTCTCATCTTATGAAAACTCTCGCCCCTTCCCTCCTTAACTTCCATCTTCAACCGCTCACTCTCCACTGGTTCCTTGCCCTCTGCCTTCAAACATTCCCACGTCTCCCCCATCCTAAAAAAAGCCTCTCTTGAAGCCACTGCCCCTTCTACTTATCGCCCTATCTCCCTCCTACCCTTCCTTTCTAAACTTCTAGAACGAGTCGTCTATGCTCGCCGCCTCGAATTCCTCAACTCCAACTCTGTCCTAGATCCTCTCCAATCTGGCTTCCGTCCTCTACACTCCACCGAAACGGCCCTCCGATGACCTCCTTCTTGCCAAATCCAACAGTGCCTTCCACACTGTGGATCACACCCTTCTCCTCAGCACACTCTCCAACCTTGGCTTCACAGACTCCATCCTCTCCTGGTTCTCCTCTTATCTCTCCGACTGTTCATTCTCAGTCTCCTTTGCGGGCTCCTCCTCCCCCTCCCATCCCCTTACCGTAGGGGTTCCTCAAGGGTCAGTTCTTGGTCCCCTTCTGTTCTCTATCTACACTCACTCCCTTGGTGAACTCATTCACTCTCACAGCTTCTACTATCATCTCTATGCTGATGACACCCAAGTCTACATCTCTGCCCCTGCTCTCTCTCCCTCCCTCCAGGCTCCTATCTCCTCCTGCCTTCAGGACATCTCCATCTGGATGTCTGCCCCCAACCTAAAACTCAATATGTCCAAGATCGAGCTCCTTATCTTCCCTCCCAAATCCTGTCCTCTCCTTGACTTTCCCATCACTGTAGATAACACTACTATCCTTCCCGTCTCACAAGCCCGCAACCTTGGTGTCATCCTCGACTCTGGTCTCTCATTCACCCCACACATCCAATCCATCACCAAAACCTGCCGGTCGCACCTCCGCGACATCGCCAAGATCCGCCCTTTCCTCTCCATCCAAACCGCTACCTTGCTGGTTCAATCTCTCATCCTATTCGACTGGATTACTGCATCAGCCTCCTTTCCTATCTCCCATCCTCCTGTCTCTCCCTGCTTCCATCTATACTTCAGTCTGCTGCCTGGATTATCTTTCTACAGAAATGCTCTGGGCATGTCACTCCCCTCCTCAACAATCTCCAGTGGCTACCAATCAACCTACGCATCAGGCAGAAACTCCTCACCCTGGGCTTCAAGGCTGTCCATCACCTTGCCCCCTCCTACCTCACCTCCCTTCTCTCCCTCTACAGCCCAGCCAGCTCCCTCCATTCCTCTGCAGCTAACCTCCTCACTGTGCTTCATTCGCTCCTGTCCTGTCATCGACCACTGGCCTGGAATGCCCTCCCTCCACATATCTGACAAACTAGCTCTCCTCCTCCCTTCAAAGCCCTACTGAGAACTCACCTTCTCCAGAAGGCCTTCCCAGACTAAGCCCCCCTTATCCTCTGCTCCTCCTCCCCTCCCCATCACCCCCACTCCCTCCCCACAGCACTTGTGTATATTTGTACATATTTATTACTCTGTTGATTTTATTAATGATGTGTATATATCTATAATTCCATTTATTTTGATGGTATTGACACCTGTCTACTTGTTCTGTCTGTCTGTTCTGTCTCCCTCCCTCTTCTAGACTGTGAGCCTGTTGCTGGGTAGGGACTGTCTCTATATGTTGCCAAATTGTACGAATGAATGAATGAATGAATGAATCACATTTATTGAGCGCTTACTGTGTGCAGAGCACTGTACTAAGCCCCCGGAAGGCCTTTCCCGACTGAGCCTCCTTTACTCATCTCCCACTCCCTTCTGTGTCACCCTGACTCACTCCCTCTATTCCTCCCCTCCTCCCAGCTGCACAGCACTTATGTCTGGATCTGTCATTTATTTATTTCTGTTACTGCCAGTTAACCCCTCTAGATCGTAAGCTCGTTGTGGGCAGGGAATGTGTCCATCTGTTGTTCTGTTGTACTCTCCCAAGCGCTTGGCCCAGTGCTCGGCATTCATTCGTTCATTCATTCAGTTGTATTTCTTGAGCCCCTACTGTGTGCAGAGCATTGTACTAAATGGTTGGAAAGTACAATTCAGCTACAAGCACACAGTAAGCACTCAATAAATACGACTGACTGATTGACTCTTCAGCCTGGCTCTCTCTTTTTTTTTTTTCCCCCTCTTTTAAATGACATTTGCTAGGTGCTTATTCTGTGCAAAGCACTTTTCTAAGCAATGGAATAGGTACAAGCTAATCAGGTTGGGCACAATCCCCATCATTCATTCATTGTCAGTCCGTCATTTATTAAGTGCTTAATGTGTGCAGAGCACTGTACTAAGCGCTTGGAAAGTACAGTTCAGCAACAGAGAGAAAATCCCTGCCCACGACAGGCTTACAGTCTAGAAGGGGGGAGACAGACATCAAAAACCAGGAAGCAGGCATTAATAGCATCAGTGTAAATAAATAGAATCAGAGATAGGTATCCAGATCAGAACAAGTAAAACAGGATTTAATAGAAATAAATAGAATGATAGATATGGACCTATATACACAAGTGCTGGGGGTGGGGGGGGGTAGGTCAAAGGCAGCGAGTCGGGGGAATGTGGGGCTTAGTCTGGGAAGGCCTGCTGGAGGAGGTGAGCCTTCAGTAGGGCTTTGAAGGCAGGGGAAGTGTGATTTGCTTGGTGGATATTGGACATTTCCCTGTCCCACATGGGTCTCACAGTCTTAAATCTCCATTTTACAGAGGAGGGTACTGAGGCTCAGAGATATGAAGTGACTTACCCATGGTCACACAGCAGACAAGTGGGAGAGCTGAGCTTAGAACCCAAGTCCTCTGACTCCCTGGCTGGTGATCTGCAGGCAGAAAGCCCTCAATAAATATGACTGATTGATCGGTGGCTCTTTCCACTAGGCCACACCCCTTCCCCCACATACTGGGGGAACGCTCATCAAAGTTATTTATCGAGCGCTTACTATGCGCTGAGTACTGTACTAAGCACTTGGTGGAGTAGAATGCAATAGAATTAGCCTACATGTTCCCTGCCCATAAGGAGCTTACAGTCTGGAGTCTACAAAAAACAGTTTTTTTGCTTTTCCTATTTCTGCTTATTCGAACCTCAATATTTATGGCTTCATAAATGTGACCAGTGCTAGGGAGGGGAGGGAAATGAGAAGGTTTGCCTGTAGGAAGGATTTCTCCAGGATTTGCCTGCAGTTTGGGATTGTGAGGCTTTTTTTCCCCTTTTAAATGACATTCGTTAGGGGTTCACTCTGTGTCGAGCGCTGTTCTAAGCGCTGGGGTAGGTACAAGCTAATCAGGTTTTGCACAGTCCCCGTCCTGCATGGGGCTCCCGGTCTTCACCCCCATTTTACAGAAGTAACTGAGGCCCAGAGAAGCGAAGTGACTTGCCTGAGGTCACACTGCAGACAAGTGATAGAGCTGAGGTTCGAATCCAGGTCCTCGGACTTTCAGGCCTTGGCTCCAGCCACTAGGCTAAGCGGCTTCTCCACAGCTTTTAGGAAGAAGTCACCAGCCAAGTCAAATGGGGCTCAAGCTCTGACCCCTGTCTCCCAAACCCGGGCTCTTTCCATCATCATCATCATCAATCGTATTTATTGAGCGCTTACTATGTGCAGAGCACTGTACTAAGCGCTTGGGAAGTACAAATTGGCAACATATAGAGACAGTCCCTACCCAACAGTGGACGCTGCTTCTCCATATCTGCCATGGATTATATGAACGTCTGTCTCCCCCTGTAGAACAATAATAATAATAATAATGGCATTTTTTAAGCACTTACTATGTGCAAAGCATCGTTCTAAGTGTTGGAGGGAATACAAGGTGATCAGGTTGTCCCACGTGGGGCTCACAGTCTTCATCCCCATTTTACAGGTGAGGTAACGGAGGCACAGAGAAGTGAAGCGACTTGCCTAGGGTCACACAGCTGACAACGGGTGGAGACGGGATTCGAACCCATGACTTTTGACTCCCAAGCCCGTGCTCTTTCCATTGAGCCATGCTGCTCCTCTGAGCACGTACTGTGTGCAGAGCACTGTACTTAGCCCTTGGGAGAGTACACTGTAACACACAGACACATACCCAGCCAACAGTGATCTTCCAGTCAAGGTGGCGGAGGGGGACAGATAGGACTATAAATCAATAAATTCTAGATCTCAACATAAGCGCCGTGGGGCTGAGGGAAGGGTGAGGCCATGGAAGGCAATCCAAGTGCCTTTTTTTGTTGGTTTACTGGTATTTGTTACGTCCTTAACACGGGCCGGGTACCATGCCGGGCTGGGGGAGATACCAGCTAATCAGATTGGACACAGTCCATGTCCCTCATGGGGCTCCGAGTCATCATCATCATCATCAATCGTATTTATTGAGCGCTTACTATGTGCAGAGCACTGCACTAAGCGCTTGGGAAGTACAAATTGGCAACATATAGAGACAGTCCCTACCCAACAGTGGGCTCACAGTCTAAACGGGGGAGACAGAGAACAAAACCAAACATACTAACAAAATAAAATAAATAGAATAGCTATGTACAAATAAAATAAATAAATAGAGTAATATGTACAAACATATATACATATATACAGGTGCTGTGGGGAAGGGAAGGAGGTAAGATGGGGGGATGGAGAGGGGGACGAGGGGGAGAGGAAGGAAGGGGCTCATCCCCACTTTAACTGCGGTGCAGAGAAGGGAAGCAGTTTGCCTAGCGTCATCTAGCAGGAAAGTGGCAGAGCTGGGATTAGAACCCAGGTCCTTCTAACTCCCAGGCCCACGCTCTACCCACCAGGCCACAGTGCTTGTCTAAAAGTCACTGACCTTTTGTACTTTTCGCGCTTTCGTTCAATAGTATTTAATGATAGTCCGTTTTCATTCATTAGATCCTACTTCTTCAGCGCTTACTGAGTGCGGAGCACTGTACTGAGCGCTTGGGAGAGTACAGATATAAAGCTCAACAGACGTAGTCCTCGCCCAGAATGAGCTTACAGTCTAGAGGGGGAGAAAGACATTAATAGAAATAAATAAATGACAGATAGGGACACACATGCTGCGGGGCTGGGAGGGGGGATGAATGAAGGGAACGAGTCAGGGCGACGGAGAAGGGAGTGGGAGAAGAGGAAAGGGAGGCTTAGTCGGGGAAGAGCCCCATATGAGATGCCTGGGACAGTCCCCTACACACAAGACACTCCCCCTCAAAAGATCTGATCTCTTCTGAAATGCGCCAAGCTTTCTTGGTCCTCTTTCATTATAGGGATCAACCTAGTAAAAGTCAAACGTCGTTCTCCCATTTAAACCCTAAGTAATAGGGGAACATTTCTTGGCTAAAGTTTGATCAGCAACTTCTGTCTTGCTTTAGCCACCTTCTTCCTCAGTCCCCCCACCCCCACATCCCCCCCTCCCAACCCCACAGCACTTAGGTTTAAATCTGTCATTCATTTGTATTGCTGTCTGTCTCCCCACCTCTAAACTGCTCTTTGCGGGCCGGGGACGTGTCTATTTATTATGGATTCGTTCAGTCATATTTAATGAGCACTTACCGCGTGCGGAGCACTGGACTAAGTGCTCGGGAAGTACAATTCAACTATAAACAATCTCAGCTGTCTTCAACACTGTGGATCACCCCCTTCTCCTCAACACGTTATCCAACCTTGGCTTCACAGACTCCGTCCTCTCCTGGTTCTCCTCTTTTCTTTCCGGCTGTTAATTCTCAGTCTCGTTTGTGGGCTCCTCCTCCCCCTCCCATCCCCTTACTGTAGGGGTTCCTCAAGGGTCAGTTCAAGGGTCAGCACATAGTGATCACCTTGTAACCTCCCCAGTGCTTAGAACAGTGCTTTGCACAAAGTAAGTGCTTAATAAATGCCATTATTATTACTATTATTATTATGTGCGGAGGGAGGGCATTCCAGGCCAGGGGGAGGACGTGGGCTGGGGGTCGACGGCGGGACGGGCGAGAACGAGGTACGGTGAGGAGGTTAGTGGCGGAGGAGTGGAGGGTGGAGGCTGGGCTGTAGAAGGAGAGAAGGGAGGTGAGGTCGGAGGGGGCGAGGTGATGGACAGCCCTGAAGCCGAGAGTGAGGAGTTTTTGCTTGATGCGTAGGTTGACTGGCAGCCACTGGAGATTTTTGAGGAGGGGAGTAACATGCCCAGAGCGTGTCTGCACAGAGATGATCCGGGCAGTAGTGTGAAGTATAAACTGAATAATAATAATGTTGGTATTTGTTAAGCACTTACTATGTGCAAAGCACTGTTCTAAGCGCTGGGCACTGTTCTAAGCGCTGGAGTGGGGAGAGACAGGAGGATGGGAGATCAGAGAGGAAGCTGATGCAGTAATCCAGTCGGGATAGGATGAGAGACTGAACCAGCAAGGAAGCAGTTTGGATGGAGAGGAAAGGGCGGGTTGTGGCGATGTTGCGGAGGTGAGACCGGCAGGTTTTGGTGACGGATTGGATGTGAGGGGTGAACGAGAGAGCGGAGTCGAGGATGACACCAAGGTTGCGGGCTTGTGAGATGGGAAGGATGGTAGTGCCGTCTACAGTGACAGGAAAGTCAGGGAGAGGGTAGGGTTTGGGAGGGAAGATAAGTTCAGTCTTGGACATATTGAGTTTTAGTTGGTGGGAAGACATCCAGATGGAGATGTCCTGAAGGCAGGAGGAGATCCGAGCCTGAAGGGAGGGAGAGAGAGCAGGGGCGGAGATGTAGATTTGGGTGTCATCAGCGTAGAGATGATAGTTGAAACCGTGGGAGCGAATGAGTGCACCGAGGGAGTGAGCATAGGTAGAGAACAGAAGGGGACCGAGAACTGACCCTTGAGGAATCCCTACAGTAAGGGGATGGGGGGGGAGGAGGAGCCCGCAAACGAGACTGAGAATGAACGGCCGGAGAGATAAGAGGAGAACCAGGTAGAGGACGGAGTCTGTGAAGCCAAGGTCGGAGAGCGTGTTGAGGAGAAGGGGGCCGTCCACAGTGTCGAAGGCAGCCGAGAGGTCGAGGAGGATTAGAATAGAGTAGGAGCTGTTGGATTTGGCAAGAAGGAGGTCATTGGTGACCTTTGAGAGGGCAGTTTCGGTGGAGTGTAGGGGACAGAAGCCAGATTGGAGGGGATCTAGGACAGAGTTGGAGTTGAGGAATTCGAGGCAGCGGGTGTAAACGACTCGTTCAAGGAGTTTGGAAAGGAATAGTAGGAAGGAGATAGGGTGATAAGTAGCAGGGGAGGTGCGGTCAAGAGAGGGGTTTTTTAGGATGGGGGAGATGTGGGCATGTTTGAAGGCAGAGGGGAAGGAACCAGTGGAGAGTGAGCGGTTGAAGATGGAAGTTAAGGAGGGGAGGAGGGAAGGGGTGAGAGATTTCATAAAATGAGAGGGAATGGGGTCAGAAGCACAGGTGGCCGGAGTAGCACTTGAGAGGACGGAGGAGATCTCATCTGAAGATACCGCCGGGAAGGATCCCGCCGTCAGGCCCCGGCCCCCGTCCTTCCCCTGGCCTGGAATGCCCTCCCTCTGCACATCTGCCAAACTAGTGCTCTTCCTCCCTTCAAAGCCCTACTGAGAGCTCACCTCCTCCAGGAGACCTTCCCAGATTGAGCCCCCTTTTTCCTCTCCTCCTCCCCATCCCCCCCGCCCTACCTCCTTCCCCTCCCCACAGTACTTGTATATGTTTGTACAGGTTTATTCCTCTATTCATTTTACTTGTACATATTTACTGTTCTATTTATTTTGTTAATGACGGACAGATAACTATAATTCTATTTGCTCTGACGATTTTGACGTCTGTCTACATGTTTTGTTTTGTTTTCTGTCTCCCCCTTCTAGGCTGTGAGCCCATTGTTGGGTAGGGACCGTCTCTATATGTATTTCCCTAGTGCTTAGTACAGTGCTCTGCACACAGTAAGTGCTCGATAAATACGATTGAATGAAGGAATGAATTCCCTGCTTTCAATGAGCTTTCAGTCTAGAAAACTGTTGTATTGTCCTCTCCTTAGTGCTTAGTACAGTACTCTGCATACAGTAAGAGCTCAGTAAATATGATGGAATTAATTGAATGATCAGTGAATGGACCTAAATGATTTCTCTTCATGTCTGTTTACCCACCCTAGGCCGTAAGCTCATTTTGAGCAGGGAGTGTGCTTACCAACTCTAGTGTCATACTTTTTCACGTGCTTAGTACAGTGCTCTGCAGGCGCCCAGCACGTAGTTGCCTGCTTTGTGTCCTTGGGCAAGTCACCGAACTTCTCTCTGCCTCTGCTCCCTCATCTGCAAAATGGGGATTCAGGCGCTCAGTGACCTTGGGGAAGTCATTTCACTTCCCTTAGCTTCTCTTTCCCCTGTTTTCAGGGGTTCAATACCCGTTCTCCATCTTCTTTGGACTGGGACCTCCTTCTGGGGCAGATTGGGTCTGACCTGGTCATCTTGTGGTTGTCCCACTGCTTAGTACATCGTAAACACTAACAGATGCCACAATTACTATTGTCGTCATCGCTATCAATAGGAGAGGGAAAGACAGGGTCCCCACCCCTCAGGGGACCATTGGTATAACATTCATATTCTCAGAATACAATATCAGAATGCAATAAGGAATACAATGGAAGACAATACAATAAAGAATACAGTAGTTGTATCAGAAGAATACAAAGAGAAATACTTTAGAATAGAAAGCAGTTTTCTATCCAACCCTAGATCTGCTCTGTTCTAGAAGATCTGAGACTACTGCTAAACAGGGCCATGGGTCTTGATTAGCACAAGAGAGTAGTTTCACCTTTGTCACTAAATTTTCCTGAGTAAATCCAGGAGTCACTCCAAGAGCCAGAATTGTCTCGAGTGAATCAAGTTAAGTGATTTGAGTGGGCAAGCAGGCCTAGGGCTGAAACTGAGAAGCAGCATGGCTCAGTGGAAAGAACCCGGGCTTTGGAGCCAGAGGTCATGGGTTCGAATGCCGGCTCCGCCACTTGTCAGCTGGGTGACTTTGGGCAAGTCACTTCACTTCTCTGAGCCTCAGTTACCTCATCTGTAAAATGGGGATGAAGACTGTGAGCCCCCCGTGGGACAACCTGATCACCTTGTAACCTCCCCAGTGCTTAGAATAGTGCTTTGCACATAGTGCTTAACAAATACCATTATTATATCTTTTAGACTGTGAGCCCACTGTTGGGTAGGGACTGTCTCTATATGTTGCCAATTTGTACTTCCCAAGCGCTTAGTACAGTGCTCTGCACATAGTAAGCGCTCAATAAATACGATTGATGATGATGAAACAGCTGGGAGAGGGAGGTCAGAGACCAAGAAAAGAGGACAACTGCAGGACCAGTTGAACCTAGTGCATCTACGCCACTCACTTCAAGCATCGTGCCCTAGTTGGACGAGCTCGTGCCCGGGAGTCAGAGGATCTGGGTTCTAATCCCGGGTCTTCCGGTCGCTTGCTGTGGCACTTTGGCCAAGACGCTTCACTTCTCTGCACTTCAGTTTCCTCAACCGTAAAACGGGGATTAAATACCTATTCTCTCTCTGATTTAGACCATGCCCGCCATGTGGGACAGGGATTGTGTCTGAACCGATTAACTCGTACCAGCCACAGGCACTTAGAACCTTGCTTGACACATAATAAGCATTTAATAGATGCCGTTATTATGACTATCATTATTATTATCGGTAGTAGTAACTCTATCATATCGCACTCTCCCAAGTGCTCAGCACAGTGGTATTGATTGGATCTGGTATTTATCCGCACTCAGTGGATATCACCGATTGACCGACCGATTGAAAATTGGATAGATCGAGTCCTTCGCCGTGGATGTGTCCAGCTCAGATGCTTAAATCTTTCAGCCCCACGGTGACCAGACACCCGCAAAAGCCAGCGCCACAGAGGCTCGAGCCACGGAAAGGTGGCGGTCCACCACCCGGGACCCACAGGCGGAGGGCCGGGCCTCTCTCCGGAGCCACCCCGGGCTGCCGCCGCTCTCATCGTCCACCCCGTCGGCCGGGCCTCCCCTCTTCACCGTTCGATCGCCGGTATTTATCGAGCACTGAGTTCGTGCGGAGCCCTGGACGGAGCTCCTGGAGAGTCCAATCCCACAGACTCAGCAAACACGTCCCCTGCCTGTGATGAGTTTACGGCCTAGAGGGCAGAGACGGACATTAATAGGAATAAATTATGGGCAGAGATGTTCCCTGCCCGTATAAAGGGCTTTATTGTGCAAATGGGCCCAAGGACAAAGACCTGCCCGCCTCCTCCCCTAAACCACCCATCTGTGGTCTTCCTTTGCCAGACCAGGGTGGTATGGATGACAAAGATGATGAGGCCTTCGCAGACTGAGCCCCCTCCTTCCTCTCCCCCTCCCCATCCCCCCCGCCTTACCCTCTTCCCCTCCCCACAGCACCTGTATATATGTATAGATGTTTTTACGTATTTATTACTCTATTTTACCGGTACATATTTATTCTATTTATTATGTTTTGTTGTCTGTCTCCCCCTCCTAGACTGCGAGCCCGCTGTTGGGTAGGGACCGTCTCTGTATGTTGCCGACTTGTACTTCCCAAGAGCTTAGTCCAGTGCTCTGCACCCAGTAAGTGCTCAATAAATACGATTGAATGAATGAATGAATGAAAACTGTTCATCCATTCGTTCAGTTGTATTTACGGAGCGAGTTTCTGTGTGCGAAGCACCATACTGAGTGCTTGGGAGAGTACAACACGACAATATGACAGACACATTCCCTGCCCACAATGAGCTCAGTCTGGAGGGGGAGACAGACATTAATAGAAATGAATAAACGAATTAATTCCAGCTATCTGGCCCACGGTAAGTGCCGACCGCATGCCAAATGCGGGGACAGACGGGGAGCCCCTCACGGGACTCCCAGTCTGGCGGGGAGGGCCCGCCTGTCTGTCACTGTATCGTCCCCTCTCATGGGGCTTTAATACAGTGCTCTGCACACAGTAAGCGCTCAAGTACCAATGACTGACCGCCTCCTGTGTCCAACAGCCTGGAGGAGCTTCTTGAGGAGCGGAGAGACAGGGACTGAACGTTTTTGTAGAACAATCAATCAGGTCTCTGATTCAACCGACATATTCAGCATGTCACCGGATCCTTTCAGTTGGACCTTCACTCCGTGAATAAAATCTGCTCTCTCCTCTCCATCCAAACGGCCGAACGCTCGTCCTTTACCACTCCTATGGCTGTTTCGACCTCCCCGCCTCCTGCCACTCCAGCCCTTACATCATGCTGCTGCCCGGATGATTTTGCTACAAAAACATTCAGATCCCGTGTCCCTACTCTTCAAGAACCTCCAGAGGTTGCCCGTCCACCTCCGCGTCGAGCAGAAACTCCTCACCGTCAGCTTTAAAACGCTCGGTCGCCTTGCCCTCTTCTTCCTTCACCTTGCCACTCCCCTGGTACATCCTGGAATGCCCTCCCTCTTATAATAATAATAATAATACTAGTGATGGTCATTGTTAAAGCGCTTACTACGTGCCAAGCCCTCTTCTAAGCACTAGGGTAGATACTGGGTGATCAGGTTGTCCCACGTGAGGCTCACTTTTAATCCCCATTTTACAGATGAGGTCACTGAGGCACAGAGAAGTGAAGCAGCCTGACCAAGGTCCCACAGCAGAGAAGTGGCAGAGCCGGGATTAGAATCCACGTCCTCTGACTCCTGAGACGGGGCTCTTTCTACTAAGCGACACCGCTCCTCGTCTCCGGCAGCCGACCGCTCTCCGCACCCTCCGAGAGTTATTGAAGGCACATCTCTTCTGGGCAACCTGACCCCACTAAGTTCTCCCGCTCCGTTCTGTGTTGCCCCGACTTTCTCCTTTTATTCACCTCACCCC
The DNA here is from genome assembly GCF_015852505.1 of Tachyglossus aculeatus. NCBI lineage: Eukaryota > Metazoa > Chordata > Mammalia > Monotremata > Tachyglossidae > Tachyglossus > Tachyglossus aculeatus. Next base: position 41,565,246 of record NC_052088.1, on the reverse strand, counting down.
CCTCCACAGTCCCCACAGCCATTTTGTCCACATCTGCAATTTATTGATTTATTTATATTAACGTCCATCTCCCCCTCTGGACCGTAAGCTCGTTGTGGGCAGGGAAGTTCTTTTGTGTTGTCCCCACTGCTCAGCGCAGCGCTTTGCATACTGTAAGTGCTCGTTAAGTACGATCGATCGACAGATCGACAGGCATCGAATCCCCATTTTACGACTGAGGAGACGGAGCCCCGGAGAAGCGAGGCGGCTTGCGAGTCGAGGTTATGCGGCGGAGCGGGGAGGAGAAGCCGGATCCCGTGACTCGGCAGGCCGGCGCTCTCCTGCCGGGACGCAAACGGGCAAGCCGTGCGGGTGCGCGAGGAAGCATCCGCGCCGTGGACGGGTTTTCCTCCCGTCTGGTGGTCGAAGCTTTATCTACCACTCAGGAAGGCCCCCCTCTTCCCCAAGCAGCCATGAAACCTCATCCTACTTCATCTCGCCCGCGACAGAGCCTCAGAGCGATTCCACGTGCGGAGGCCCGGCTCGGGGAGCGCTCGACGAGGGGGCTCCCGGCCGGCTTCTCGGCTCTGGATTTCCCCGAGGGCTCAGTCCACTACTCGCCGCGCGCGCGAAGGGTACATAGTAGCTTTGGGTCGGCGCTCTGCGTATAGGGAGCACTCGATCGATCGGACTGTGCCCGACCTGATGATCTTGTACCTACCCTAGTGCTTAGCACATTAGCGGGCTCCTCGGAAGGGCTTAAGAAATCATACGTTCGAGGGGTCCGTGGTGACTTGGGCGCTGACTCCGGTTAGGATGGGCCCGGGCTCCCGGGGCCTCCGTCCCGCTGGTCCCTCTCGGTGCCCCCGGCCTGGGTTCCCCCAGCTGTGAGGACGGGGACCCTGAGGAAGCACCATGGCTTCACGGATAGAGCACGTTCCTGGGAGTCAGGGGGTCTAATCCAGGCTCCGCCACTCGATTGCTGTGCGATCTTGGGCAAGTTGCTTCCCTTCTCGACACCTCAGTTACTTCATCAGTAAAATGGGAATTAGCATGGTGGAGCCCCACGCGGGACAGGGACTACGTCCCACTTGACTACATTGTATCTCTTCACCCTGGGCTTCAAGGCTGTCCATCCCCTCGCCCCCTCCTACCTCACCTCCCTTCTTTGCTTCTACAGCCCAGCCCGCACCCTCCGCTCCTCTGCCGCTAATCTCCTCACCGTACCTCGTTCTCGCCTGTCCCGCCGTCGACCCCCGGCCCACGTCATCCCCCGGGCCTGGAATGCCCTCCCTCTGCCCATCCGCCAAGCTAGCTCTCTTCCTCCCTTCGAAGCCCTACTGAGAGCTCACCTTCTCCAGGAGGCCTTGCCACACTGAGCCCCCTCCTTCCTCTCCCCCTCCTTCCCCTCCCCACAGCACCTGTATATATGTATATATGTTTGTATGTATTTATTACTCTATTTAGCGTGGCTCAGTGGAACAAGCCCGGGCTTTGGAGTCAGGGGTCATGGGTCTGAATCCCAGCTCTACCACAAGTCTGCCGTGTGACCTTGGGCAAGTCACTTAACTTCTCTGAGCCTCAGTTACCTCATCTGCAAAATGGGGGTTAAGACTGTGAGCCCCATGTGGGACAACTTGATCACCTTGTATCCCCCCCCAGCACTTAGAACAGTGCTCCACACATAGTAAGCGCTTAACAAATGCCATCATCATCATTATTATTATTTATTTGTTTTATTTGTATATATTTATTCTATTTATTTTGTTTTGTTTTGTTGTCTGTCTCCCCCTTCTAAACTGTGAGCCCACTGTTGGGTAGGGGCCATCTCTATATGTTGCCAACTTGGACTTCCCAAGTGCTTAGTCCAGTGCTCTGCATACAGTAAGCGCTCAATAAATACGAATGAATGAATGAATGAATTGACCTCTGTGCTCAGTACTGTGCCCGACACATAGTAAGCGCTGAACAAAATACCATAAACAAACAACAAAAAATTCTTCAGGAACTTTCTTTTCTCAATCAATCGATCTTATTTATCAAGTGTTTATTGTGGGCAGATGATTCTTTCATTCGTTCAGTGGTATATATTGGGCGTTCGTGTGCAAAGCCCACTGTTGGGTAGGGACCGTCTCTATATGTTGCCAACTTGTACTTCCCAAGCGCTCAGTACAGTGCTGTGCACACAGCGCTCAATAAATACGATTGATTGATTGATTGTAATGAGTGCTTGGGATAGTACCATATAACACCCAACAGACACATTCCTGCCCACAATAGGCTCACAGTCTAAAGGGGGAGACAGACAGGAATATAAATGAATAAATGAATTACAGATATATGTCCATCCCTGACCCATAGCGATGCCACGGACACACCTCTCCCAGAATGACCCACTTTCATCTGCAATCCTTCTGGTAGCGTATTTTTCCCAGTAAAAATATGGAGGCGGTGTATCGTCACCTCTTTCCGCACGGCTGACTCGAGTCTCCGCCTTTGACTCTCTCCTACGAGGCTCCCGCCTGGCACAGTACAGCTATATACAGATGATGATGCTGGTATTTGTTAAGCGCTTACTATCAATCAATCAATCAATCGTATTTATTGAGCGCTTACTGTGTGCAGAGCACTGTACTAAGCGCTTGGGAAGTACAAGTTGGCGACCTATAGAGACGGTCCCTACCCAACAGTGGGCTCACAGTCTAGGAGGGGAACAAAACCAAACATATTAACAAAATAAAGTAAATAGAATAGATATGTACAAGTAAAATAGAGTAATAAATATGTACAAACATATATACATATATACAGGTGCTGTGGGGAAGGGAAGGAGGTAAGGCGGGGGGGATGAGGAGGGGGAGAGAAAGGAGGGGGCTCAGTCTGGGAAGGCTTCCTGGAGGAGGCCTTTATTATGTGCAAAGCACTATTCTAAGCGCTGGGGGGATACAAGGTGATCAGGTTGTCCCACGTGGGGCTCACAATCTTAATCCCCATTTTACAGATGAGGGAACCGAGGCCCAGAGAAGTGAAGTGACTTGCCCATCATCATCATCATCAATCGTATTTATTGAGCACTTACTGTGTGCAGAGCACTGTACTAAGCGCTTGGGAAGTACAAGTTGGCAACATAGAGAGTCATCCAGCTGACAAGTGGTGGGATTAGAACCCCTGACCTCTGACTCGCAAGCCTGGGCTCTTTCCACTGAGTCACGCTGCTTGAAGGGGCAAAGGAGAGTGGTGCAGAGAGGAGTGGGAGGAGGGGAGAGGAGGGCTTAGGGAAGGCTTCTTAGAGGAGGTGTACTTTCAGTCAGGTTTTGAAGGGAGAGGAGAGCGATCATCTGTCTGAATTCTACTAAGCACTTGGGAGAGCCCGGTTCTCAGAGCCAGTAGTCACACCCCTTGCCTACGACCAGCTTAAAGTCTCGAGGGGGAGACAGATGTCGATAGCAGTGAATGAACCGCAGATCCCCATCCTCACCTTCTCTTCCAAAAACAGTCCTGTCCCCCGTCCCCGTGCCCCTTCAAGGAAAGCTAGGAAAAGAAGCTCATCGGCGTCCGAATCAGGAGATTCACCTACAGCCGGGAACGTTTGCCAAAAACGATCAAAACCCTCTCCGTCTTTTTCTGACACCCCAGCGTCGCGTCGGTCGATCGGCGGTACTTGAGTGCGGAAGACTGGGCCGGGCACAGGATCCGTGCTCTCGGGGAGTTCGCAGCGTGCCGAGCATTGTACCGAGCACTTGGGAGGGGAGAATAGATTTAATAGGCCCGACCGCCGTCTAAGGAGCTTAAGGTCATTCGTTCATTCAATCGCATTTATTGAGCACTTACGACACGCAGAGCACTGTACTAAGCGTTTGGGAAGTACAATTCAGCGATAGAGACAATCCTTGCCTACGCCGGGCTTACTGTCTCGAAGGGAAGAGGCAGATATCAAAACGAGTAAACGGGCATCGATAGAAATCAATAGAATTACGGATCTAGACACATCAAAGCAAGCGGGCGGCCCATCGATCCATCTGTCAGTGGTATTTGCCGAGCGCTTGCCATGGACAGAGCACCGTAAGGGGCTTAGGAGGTTACTTAGGATGCAGTAGAGGCGCTAGACACGTTCCCCGCCCACAACGAGCTGACCGTCCAGAGGGAGAAACAGACGTTGAGATAAATTTCACCAATGGATTGGAGGGACGGGGGAGGTGACTATCAAGGACTTCAAAGGTACACAGCCAAGCACGTAGGCGGCCGAGAAGGGAGAGGGAGTACAGCGAACGAAGGCTTAGGCGGGGAAGCCCTCTCGGAGGAGATCCGGTTTGCGTCAGGATTTGAATGTGAGGAGAGCGGCCGTCTGTCAGATACGGCGGGGAGGCCCATTCCAGGTCAGAGGCGAGACGTGGGAGCCGGGTCGGGGGGCGAGATAGATCAGACGGAGGTTATGGCGAGCAGGTTGGCCTCAGGGGAGCGGAGTGTGCCAGCTGGGATGGAGTGGGAAATCAGCGAGGGGAGGGAGGAGGGGACGAATCTTTAAAGGCAGCCGCAAGGCGTTTCTTTAGGATGCCGAGGTGGACGGGTGACTCCCGGAGGTTCTCGGGGAGTGGGGAAACGGGAACCGAATGTTTTGTTATTTTTTTTTTAAATGATCCGGGCGGCAGAGTCAAGTGTGAAAGCCCGGCATGGGCAGGGATCGTCTCTATTGCCGAATTGTGCATTCCGAGCCCTCGGTACAGCGCTCTGCGCACAGTAAGCGCTCAATAAATAGGGTTGAATGAATGAATGACCGGAGTGGGGAGAGCAGGAGGAAGAGAGGTCGGCAAGGCGGTCGGTGCGATAGCTAGAGAGGGATGTAACGAGCACTGGGATCATCACGGTAGGTGATAGCGGATTGTTTGTTTGTTTGTTTGTTTTTAAGGTATTCATGAAGCACCTAGTACGTGCCAGGCACCGTACCGAGCGCCGGTTCCGGTACCGATCACCGGTTCGGGTGGAGAAGAGAGGGTGGATTCTAGAGATGTCGCGAAGGTAGAACCGACAGGTCTGGGCGACGGATCGGGTCTGAGGAGAGCGATGAACCGAGGTCACGGGGCTCGTGGGACGGGGACTTGGAACTCAATCGGACGTATTTCTCGAGCACTTCACCACGTGCAGAGCTCTGTACTAAGCTCTCGGCAGGGTGCGATCTAACCGAGTCGGTAGCCACGTTCCCCATCAGCTCCCTCTTGAAACCCCCCCGGCTTTCCGCCCATCTCTTCTTGCCCTCAGTGGCTTCTCAAGGAGCTTCCCCGGGAAAAACTGAAATCCGCAAGCTTGACCTCCCTAAAATCTCCCTCGCGTACCCACCCAGGCTCATCTTCCTCCCCTCTTCGACTCTCCCGTCCTCACGAGCGTTATCTCCAGAAGAAGTCTCCCTCCTCCTTCTCCTCCTCCTCCTCTTCCCAAAATCCTTCTACCCTCGGTACCCCCGATCCCATCCTCGCACTCCTCATTAAAACACCCGTCTCCTCCTCTCTTCCCTTTCTGACCGGTTACCGTTCATCGATCCGTCGTTCCGTCATCTTGGTTTGAGCATTCGCTGGGTGCAGAGCACCGGATCGAGCGCTTGGAAGAGTACGACACGACAGCGTCCGTAGACACCTTCCCGGCTTGCCGTGTGACCTCGGGCGCGTCGCTTTGCTTCTCTGAGCCTCGGTTTACCTCATCTGTGAGATGGGGATTAAAGCCGTGAGCCCTCTGTGGGAAATGGGCCGTGTCCGATCCGATCACCTTTGATCTGCCCCAGCGCTCAGTACGGTGTACGAGGTAATAATCGTGCTGGTATTTGTTAAGTGCTCAGTACGTGCCTAGCTCAGTTCTAACCGTCGAGCCCCATTCTAAGAGCCGGCGCCGTTCCCCGACGGCATCGGCTATTCGGGCTCCAGGGCGGAGACGATAAGGCTCGCCGTCGGCGGCGCTCGTCGGCCCTTGCCGTGTACGGGACACCAGACCGAGCCCTCGGGAGACTCCGGTGGAATCGGGGGACACGTCTCCAGCCGATGGCGACCGTCGGCCTCGAGGCGGGTAGGTGGACGGCGATGTCGGATCTATAGCTCCGAATGACCTGTGACCTTTTTCGAGGGCTCAGTCCGGGGGGCGGGCCCCGTACTGACCTCTAGTGGCGTCGAATCTCGGGTTTACAGATGAGGAAAGCGTCTCGTTAATGTCAATGTTATTGTCTCATTGCTGTTAATTGATATGAGCTGTTCTCAATTAGCATCGTTAACTACAAGGGAGAAAAAAGGAACCCAAATTTTAGAGATGGCCAACCGAGTAGAGCTAAAACTTTTACCGGAGCTGCTCAGTGGGGAGCGTTTTAAACTCTCCTGCGTAGGAGTTGATGCTAATCATAAAAATCAGGATGGTACTGGTTAAGCACTTACTACGTGCCAAGCGGTGAACTAAGCGCTGGGGGAGATACAAGGTAATCTGGCCGTCCCCATTCATCCACAGTCCACAGTCTTCATCCCCATTTTTTCCGATGAGGGAACTGAGGCACAGAGAAGTTAAGTGGCTTGCCCAAGGTCACACAGCAGACAAGCGGCAGAGATGTCCACGTACAGACGAGGAAAGGGCCACAGGAATCGTGGCAGGTAAAGAGTGGCAAGTAGGTAGCGTCCAAGCGGGCGCGCGTCGCCCGATACGGAAGCGCACGGCCTGATTCCTCTGTGGGAAAATTTCCACCCCGAGGTCCCTCCGCTTTCCCCGCGCGGACACACGGACGCTTCCACCCAAGTCCCGGCTCTGCCCTCTTCCGCCGTGAGTCCCATTCCCTCGGTCCGTCGCCCGTTCCCGGCCCCGGGGCGCTTACGTCCGTATCTGTCGTTTATCGATTTTTCTATCAATGTCCGACTCCCTTCCTCTAGACCGTAAGCCTGTCGTGGACGGGGGGAACATGTCTGTCGATTAAAGTACCGGATGGTCCCAGGCGCTCAGCGTGGCGCTCCGCAAACGGTAAGCGGTCAATAAATATGGGAAGTGGACAGAGTCCAAGTTGATTTTTTTTTTGATGCCTTTCTCAGTACTTAGCAATTATCTCATTAAAAAAAATAAGAGAGAGAGAAATATCATGGTTTTTTTGGTACACAGCCCTTTGCAGACAGAGCATTTTACTCTATTATTAAATTGACACAGATAGACAGGGAAGAAACACACTATGCAGGTGAAGGCAGATGCGCATGTACATTTACAACCTTATTTTACTTTATGCAGACGCTTATACACACCATTGTATTTACACCTTATAATACTTATCTCTATACAGGCGCATCTACACACACACACACACACACATTATATTTACAGACCGACCGCCAGGATTGAACCGACAACCTTTGAATTCAAAGACAGACCACTTATCTCTGTTCCACGAGCTGCTTCACACTGGCTGCTTGTTTGGCTTGGCCCCTTAAGCTCTCCTTCTAAGAGAAAACAGGTGAATTAGAGAGTTTTTTTTTTTTCTCCTCATCTAACTAGGTCATCTGCTTGAAATAGGATGAACGAAGAGCTTTTTTCCGTGAGGCCTGTGGTGGCTTAGAGGGAAGGTAACAGCCTTGAAAGGCTGGAGACCTGGGTTCTAGTCCCCTCTCTGCTCTGAAAACTAAAAAAAAATTGTAAATAGATGGGAGTGTTTAGAATAAATCACCTAGGAGGGGTGAGATTAAAATTTTTACTTCTACCTTGTCAGTAATCTCTAAAACTGATTAATTTAATAACTTAATCAATCACAGCTAAAAATCAGTCAATCACAATTAACCACAGCTGTGAATGACTGATCTCAATATTAACAGGACAAAAATCGATGCATCAGTCATAACTTATGAATCGTAATAAATTAATTAATCACAGCTGTGACTCATTAAGTTATCATTTAATCAATTGATGACAATTGAAATCAATAAATTTATTAATCAATTATTCACAGCTGTGATAAATCATGACATGAATCAATGAGGGGGGAAAGGGGGAAGGGGGGAGGGGAGGGGGAAGGAGGGGAGGGGGGAGGGGGGGAGGGGGGAAGGAGGGGAGGGGGGGAAGGAGGGGAGGGGGGGAAGGGGGGAGGGGAGGGGGGAAGGAGGGAAGGGGGAGGGGGGGAAGGGGGGGAGGGAAGGGGGGAAGGGGGGAGAGGGGAGGGGGAAGGGGGGAGGGGAGGGGGAAGGGGGGAGTGGGGGGGAAAGGGGGGAGGGGAGGGGGAAAAGGGGGGAGGGGAGGGGGGGAAAGGGGGGGAGGGGAGGGGGGGAAAGGGGGGGAGGGGAGGGGGGGAAAGGGGGGGAGGGGAGGGGGATCCTGGTAACCCCCTCCAGGTCCTTATCATTCTTAATCATCGATGCTAATGCTATCGTTGTTGTTAACGTTACCGTTTGTAATTGACAAAGGTATTGTTGTTCTCCTTGTCATTGTCATTATCATTAATGTTAATATTACCCTTATTGCTAGTGTGGTTGTTCTTATTTGACAAAGGTATTATTTATTGTCATTATTGTTAACGTTGCCATTCTTATTTGATACAGGTATTGTTTCTATCGTTACTATTGTTATCGTTAACGCTGCCATTCTTGTTTGACAAAGGTATTGCTTGTGTCATCATCATTGTATTACCATTAATTGTCTCAAGCTGCTCTTAATTGACCTTGTTAAGAACAAAGAAATAAAGACAAAGGTAGCGTTCCTGTTATTATTACTGTAGTATCATTAGGTATTTTAAGCTATTCTCAGTTAACTCGGTTATGTGTAAAGAAATAATAGCTATAATAATGATGACAGAGATATTGTTTCTGTCATTATTCGTGTATTACCATTAATTGTTTCAAGCTGTTCTTAATTAACCTTGTTAAGAATAAAGACAAAGGTAGTGTTCCTGTCATTATTACTGTATTACTCTTAGTTGTTTTAGGCTATTCTCAGTTAACTTGGTTATGTGTAAAGAAATAATAGCTATAATAATGATGATAGAGGTATTGTTTCTGTCAACACTACTGTATTACCACTAATTGTTTCAAGCTGTTCTTAATTAACCTTAAGTGTAAAGAAATAGTGCCCGTAATAATGATTATTATTGTATCACTCAACGTACTTTATTAACCTCATTAGGTAGAAAAAAGTAACAATAAGAACAACAAGTACAGAAAGAATACCTTCGTCAAACAAGAATGACAGCATCAACAACAATGATGATAGCAACATCAATGATAAATAAAGAAAATAATAAGACTACTTACTTGACCAATGCCTTTGTCAAGTGAGAACAACCACATTAGCAATAAGGGTAATATTACATTAATGACAATGACGATAACAAGGAGAATGACAATTTAATTAATTAATTAATTAATTTAATCTCAATTAAAAATAGTAACATTAACACTTATGATAGCATTAGCATCGATGATTAAGAATGATAAGGACCTGGAGGGGGGTACCAGGATTCCCCCTCCCCCCCCTCCCCCCCCTCCCCCCTCCCCCGTCCCCCCCCCCCTCCCGACCCCCCCAGCCCCCCCCCCCCTCCCCTCCCCTCCCCCCGCTCCCCCCCTCCCCTCCTTCCCCCCTCCCCCCTTTCCCCATCATAATTTATCACAGCTGTGAATAATTGATTAATAAATTGATTGCTTTCAATTGTTATCAATTGATTCAATGATAACTTAATCAGTCACAGCTGTGATTGATTAATTTGTCATGATTCATAAATGATGATTGACCTGCATCGATTTTTATCCTGCTAATATTGAAATCAGTCATTCCCAGCTGGGGTTAATTGTGATTGACTAGTTTTTAGCTCTGATCAATTAAGTTATTAAATTAATCAGTTTCAGAGATTACTGACAAGGTGGAATTAAAAATTTTATCTCAGCCCTCTTAGGTGACCTATTCTAAACCCTCCTAGGTATTTACAATCTTTTTTCACTTCTCATACCAGAGGTGGGATTAGAACCCAGGCCTCCAACCTTTCAAGGTTGTTACTTTCCCTCTGAGCCACCACAGGCCTCATGCCCTCAACTGCTCGTTCATCCTATTTCAAGCAGATGACCTAGTTAGAGGCAAGAGGAAAAAAAAAACCCTCTAGTTCACCTGTTTCCTCTTAGAAGGAGAGCTTAAGGGGCCAAGCCGAGCAAGCAGCCGATGTGAAGCAGCTTGTGGAGTAGGGGTAAATGGTCTGTCTCTGAATTCAGAGGTTGTCGGTTCAATCCTGGCGGTCGGTCTGTAAATATAATGTGTGTGTGTGTGTGTAGATGCGCCTGTATAGAGATAAGTATTATAAGGTGTAAATACAATGGTGTGTGTAAGCGTCTGCATAAAGTAAAATAAGGTTGTAAATGTACATGTGCATCTGCCTTCACCTGCATAGTGTGTTTCTTCCCTGTCTATCTGTGTCAATTTAATAATAGAGTAAAATGCTCTGTCTGCAAAGGGCTGTGTACCAAAAAAAACATGATATTTCTCTCTCTCTTATTTTTTTTAATGAGATAATTGCTAAGTACTGAGAAAGGCATCAAAAAAAAAATCAACTTGGACTCTGTCCACTTCCCATATTTATTGACCGCTTACCGTGTGCGGAGCGCCACGCTGAGCGCCTGGGACCATCCGGTACTTTAATCGACAGACATGTTCCCCCCGTCCACGACAGGCTTACGGTCTAGAGGAAGGGAGTCGGACATTGATAGAAAAATCGATAAACGACAGATACGGACGTAAGCGCCCCGGGGCCGGGAACGGGCGACGGACCGAGGGAATGGGACTCACGGCGGAAGAGGGCAGAGCCGGGACTTGGGTGGAAGCGTCCGTGTGTTCACGCGGGGAAAGCGGAGGGACCTCGGGGTGGAAATTTTCCTGCAGAGAAGTCTAGTCGTGCGCTTCCGTATCGGTCGACGTGCGCCCGCTTGGACGCTACCTACTTGCCACTCTTTACCTGCCACGATTCCTGTGGCCCTTTCCTCGTCTATATACGGACATCTCCGCCACTTGTCTGCTGTGTGACCTTGGGCAAGCCACTTAACTTCTCTGTGCCTCAGTTCCCTCGTCGGAAAAAATGGGGACGAAGACAGTGGACGAATGGGGACGACCCGATTACCTTGTATCTCCTCCAGCGCTTACTTCACCGCTTGGCAGGTAGTAAGTGCTTAACCAATACCATCATGATTTTTATGAGAATCATCATCCCCTACGCAGGAGAGTTTAAAACACTCCCCATTGAGCTGCTCAGGTAACAGTTTTAGCTCTACTTGGTCGGCCATCTCTATAATTTGGGTTCCTTCTTTTTCCTTTGTAGTTAACGATGCTAATTGAGAACAGCTCATATCAATGAACAGTAATGAGACAATAACATTGACATTAACGAGACGCTTTCCTCATCTGTAAACCCGAGATTCGACGCCACTAGAGGTCAGTACGGGGCCCGCCCCCCGGACTGAGCCCTCGAAAAAGGTCACAGGTCATTCGGAGCTATAGATCCGACATCGCCGTCCACCTACCCGCCTCGAGGCCGACGGTCGCCATCGGCCGGAGACGTGTCCCCCGATTCCGCCGGAGTCTCCCGAGGGCTCGGTCCGGTGTCCCGTACACGGCGAGGGCCGACGAGCGCCGCCGACGGCGAGCCTTATCGTCTCCGCCCTGGAGCCCGAATAGCCGATGCCGTCGGGGAACGGCGCCGGCTCTTAGAATGGGGCTCGACGGTTAGAACTGAGCTAGGCACGTACTGAGCACTTAACAAATACCAGCACGATTATTACCTCGTACACCGTACTGAGCGCTGGGGCAGATCAAAGGTGATCGGATCGGACACGGCCCATTTCCCACAGAGGGCTCACGGCTTTAATCCCCATCTCACAGATGAGGTAACAGAGGCTCAGAGAAGCAAAGTTACTCATGCGTCATATTCTTCCAAGCGCTTGATCCGGTGCTCTGCAGGCAGTGAATGCTCAAATGAAGATGATGGAATGACACATCGATGAAGGATAAGCGGTCGGGAAGAGAGGAGGAGATGGGTGTTTTAATGAGGAGTGCGAGGATGGGGTTTGGGGTACGGAGGGTAGAAACATTTTGTGAGGTGGAGGAGGAGGGAGACTTCCTTCTGGAGAACGCGCTCATGAGGATGGAAGAGTCGAAGAGGGGAGGAAGATGAGCCTGGACGGGTGTGCGAGGGAGATTTTAGGGAGATCAAGCTTGCTGATTTCAGTTTTTCCCGGGAAAGCTTCTAGAGAAGCCACTGAGGGCAAGATGAGATGGGCGGAAAGCCCGGGGGTTTCAAGAGGGAGCGGACGGGGAACGTGACTACCGACTCGGTTAGATCGCACCCTCCTGAAAGCTTAGTACGGTGCTCCGCACGCGGTCAAGTGCTCGAGAAACACATCCGATTGAGTTCAAAGTCCCCATCCCACGAGCCCCGTGACCTCGGTGTGATGTTCGATTCATCGCTCTCCTCCGACCCGATCCGTCGCCCAGACCTGTCGGTTCTACCTTCGCGACATCTCTAGAATCCACCCTTTCTTCTCCATTCGAACCGGTGATCGGTACCGGAACCGGCGCTCGGTACGGTGCCCGGCACGTACTAAGTGCTTCACGAATACCTTAAAGACAAATCAACAAAAAATCCACTATCGCCTACCGTGATGATCCCAATGCTTATTATATCCCTCTCTAGCTATTGCACTGACCTCCTCGCTAACCTCTCTTCCTCCTGCTCTCCCCACTCCGGTCATTCATTCATTCTACCCTACCCGGCTCCCACATCCCGCCTCTGGCCCAGAACGGCCTCCCCCGCCGTATCTGACAGACGGCCGCTCTCCCCAAATTCAAATCCTGACGCAAATCGGATCTCCTCCGAGACGGCTTCCCCGCCTAAGCCTTCATTCGCTTCCCTCCCTCTCCCTTCTGGGCCGTCTACGTGCTTGGCTGTGCACCCTTGAAGCGCTTGATATTCACCTCCCCCTTCCCTCCGATCCATCGGTGTACGTAGCCATCAGAAATTTACTTCAATGTCTGTTTCTCCCTCTGGACGGTCAGGCCGCTGTGGGCGGGGAACATGTCTAGCGCCTCTACTGCATCCTAAGTAACCCCTTAAGTGTTTTACAGAGCTCTGCCCACAGTAAGCACTCGGTAAATACCTCTGCCGGATCCATCGATGGGCCGCCCGCTTGTTTTGATGTGTCTGTATCCGTAATTCTATTGCTTTCTATCGATGCCTGTTTATTTATGATATCTGCCTCCTCCCTTCGAGACAGTAAGCCTGGCACAGTCAAGGACTTTCTCTGTCACTGAATGGTACTTCCAAAGTGCTTAGTACAGTGCTCTCTGCACATGGTAAGTGCTCAATACATGCGATTGAACGAACGAATGACCTTAAGCTCCTTAAAGACGGCAATCGGGTCTATTAACTCTATTCTCCCCTCCAAGTGCTCAGTACAGCTCCCTGCACCCTATGAGCTCCCCTAGTGCGTGGATCGCGTGCTCGGCCTAGTCTTCTCAAGTACCACCGATCAACCGATCAGACGCTGGGGTGTCAGAAAAAGACGCAGAGGACTTCGATCGTTTCTGGGAAACGTTCCTGACCATATTTGCATCTCCCAAGTCCGACGCCGATGGACTTCTTTTTCTAGGTTTCCTTAAAGGGGCAAGGGGACGGGACTGTTTTTGGAAGTGAAGGTGAGGATGGAGATCTGCGGTTCATTCATTGCCATCAACATCTGTCTCCTCCTCTAGACCTTAAGCTGGTTGTAGGCAGGGACATGCCTACTGGCTCTGAGAACCGGGCTCTCCCACATGCTTAGTAGAATTCAGACAGATGATCGCTCTCCTCCCCCTTCAAAACCTTATTGAAAGTACATCTCCTCCCAGAAGCCTTCCCTAAGCCCTCCTCTCCCCTCCTCCTACTCATTTGAAGCTTGAGTTCCACTATCCTCCTCATCAGGACCCAGATGCTTCGGTCTCCAGAAGCATCAGACCTCCTGACTAGAGACAGAGAGGTAAAAGATCGCAGACCATCTCGGTTTTTGGGTTGGTTTTTTTTGTTGGGTTAGGTACAGACACTGTTTTCCACCTCCCTCCCGGGGCTGTGAATCATTGATCACCAAAGCTAAGATGACTATAATGCTCTGCCCTATGGATCCTTAGGTAGACAGAGTAAACAGCTTGTCCCGCATGGGGCTCACAGTCGTCATCCCCAATTTACAGATGAGGTAACTGAGGCACAGAGAAGTGAAGTGATTTGCCTGGCTATAGAATTGAGGGCCCCAGCCCTCCTCCCGTCTGACGGAACTGGTTCCACATGTGGAGCCTTGGCTTCCAAAACCCTTTTGTGCGAGCAGTGGTCGCCGCCCGGCTATCCTTTCCCGATTCTAATGAATGTCCACATGTTTAGGCAATGAGAACATCAGAGTATTCATCAGAGGGGGAGATAGGATGGAGAGATGACAGATAAATCATGCCATGCCACCTAGAGAAGATGTCATCTCAACAGATCCTTAAAGGGGGAAGCCAAGGGTCTGCCACAAAAGAAAGTTGGGGGTCAGAGGAAAAAAAAAGGGTGAGCAAGAGAATACTGAGAGATGAGAGAAACACAGGTGAAAGAATGAGGCGCAGACACAATGAGTAGCTCACCTCAACTGTGAAGCGTAAGGGCTGAGTTGTAGACGGAGCAGTGAGGCTAGGGACTGAGAAGCTAGGAGACCATCTGAAATCTAAAAGAGTGGGGATAGCGTGAGAATCGAAGAGTATTCGATTGTTTTTATTGAGCAATTACTGCGTGCAGAGCACGGTACCGAGTGGTCGGAAGGGTACGGTATGACTAGACAGCTACACGTTCTCTGCTCACGGCGGCCTATCGCCCTACCAGCCACGGCCACCCCCCGCCCCATATCCCCGTCATGAGCCACGTAGCTGTCCCAGCCACTGTCTCGGTCGTTACCCTTGCTCTCTGGCTCGACCCATCATTCCCATCATTTCTGTTCAATTCTCAGCCCGTACGTGGCACTTCCCCTCTCGGGGTCACACCCAAAGAGTTTCCGATTATGATCTCTACTACGGGACAGAGTCGAGCGGAGGCATATCCGTCCCAATCCTAGCTTAAGTGGTGGCGACAAGAGTGGAAGGCGAGATACTATAAGTCATAACTCCCTCGAGCCGGGCAGCAAGGCGGAGCGTCGAAAGCAGAGACTCGAGCTTATCGTGCTGAAGGAGGTGACGGTAAACCTCTTCCTTATTTACTCCCGAGAAAACTCCACGGATATGCTACCGGAATGAACGCAGATGAAGGCGGGGCGTTCTGGGAGAGATGCGTTTGTGGCGCCGCTGTGGGATGGAGACGACGGCATAAAATGAGATGAGACACGGCACTTGAGAGAATACAGATCGACAGCCACAACTTTGCCCATTACGGGCTACGGTGGGAGACAGACATTGTCATGCATAAACAAATTCCAGATACACAGGGCATTGGAGCAGGGAGGTAAACAGTTCTATTTTAGACGTATTAAGCCACGAGAGACACCGGAGATCCTCATCGCACGGTGAAGATCCTCGCGGCCGTGGTGACTCCGCACGGTCTGTGCCAGGTGGAACGGCCGGTAGCGGTCAGTCACGACCTCGCCCGCGCTCTGGGCGCCTTCCCTCTCGTCTCAGCTCCCCTGGGAATGCAAGTGTTGTTCGGTCAAAAAGGATGGCCCAGATGACAAGCGTGGTTAGAGGGTGGCCCGGGTAGGACTCCCTATCCTGTCTCCTCTGGGCCAACAAAGACAAGACCAGCCCTTTGGGGAGCAGTACTGTTCATCCCACATATGCCTTGGTACTCACCACCGCACGCTGGGCCTCCTCTGCACACCTGCGTGCAAAGACACTCCCCACCCCACCCCCCCGACATGCCCTCGGCTCCCCACCCCCCAACAACAGCTTCTCTTTGAGGTAGCACTACAGACCATGGCTCCTTCTCAACAGCAGTGCAAGTCAGAGAATTGGCCTGACAGTCTAAAGTGTGGAGGGATAATCCTCAAAGCTGGGGAAATACTTAGGGCAGCCTCTGTATTCATTCAATCGTATTTCTTGAGCACTTACTGTGTGGTAAATACAGTACTAGGTGCTTGGGATAGTATAATACAACAACAAACACATATCCTGCCACAGAGCTCATAGTCTAGAAGGGAAACAGCCATTCATCTACACAAACAAATTATATATATATATATATATAATATATATACATATATATGTGTGTATATATGTATGTATGTGTATATATATACACACATATATAATATATATACATATATGTATGTATGTGTATATATATATATATATATATGGGTGCTGTGGGGATGGGATGAAGGATGAATGAAGGCAGTAAGTCAGGGTGATGCAGAAGGGAGGGGGAGAAGTGGGTTTAGCCAGGGAAGGCTTCTTAGAGGAGATGTGCCTTCAGTGAGGCTTTGAAGTGGGGGAGAACAATTACCTGTCTGATATGAAGAGGGAGGGAGGATGTGGGTAACAGGTCAGTGGTGTGATAGACAAGATCGAGGTACAGTGAGAAGGTTAGCTTAGAGGAACAAAGTGTGTGGGCTGGGTTGTACTTGGAGGATAGCAAGGTGAGATGGGGGTGGTGAGGAGCTGCTGGAATTTTTTGAGGAGTGGGGAAATGTGGTCTGAACGTTTTTGTAGGAGACCGATCCAGGCACACATACTGGAGTATGGTCTGGATGGGAGGTCAGAGAGGAGGCTCACACAATCATCAAGGCGGGAAAGGATAAGAGCTTGCATTAATGTGGTACCAGTTTGGATGGAGTGGAATTTTAGCCATGTCAAGAGAGAGGACAGTCCTCTCTGTAGAGAAAGTAATAGCTAATCAGGGTTTTCCCTCAGTCATTCCACCCCAGCCCACGGACTGCCAGGCCGCGGGACATCCCCCCGGGGACCGGAGCCATTTGGAAACGCGACTCGGGGGACTCACCGCCGAGACCTCCTCCGGTGACACGGTACCGGAACCCGGAGCGTCAGACCGACAACGGTGGGGGTCGGGCGGAGCCGCTCTGCCAGTCCTGGACGACGTGCAACTGAGACCTTGGCAGGCACGCCGCCTGGATTTATGATTCCGAAGGTTTGGCTTTCTCTCCCTCCCCTCTGTCCATAGCTGAGGACTGCATCTAAATCGCTGGATGTTAACTTCTCTGGGAGGATCGCCGGTCTCGAAGCCGGGGAGAGAAGGGAAGGGGTTTCGGATGACTTTTTTTCTTAGCAAGCATTTGATTCTCCTGCCTCCCAAAGACCTCAACGCCGTGAGAGGTGAGGTCTCCAGAAACAGATCAAACACATAAGCTGAATGCAAAACTCTGCCCGACTAATACTTAAAACCACCCACTCCAAATCCCTTAGGCCAGAAATTGCTTGTACTCCAGAGACCAGAGGCCCTACCCAAACCGGACTTACTTCAGTTGTGAGGATATGCCCGCCTTCTATACTCCCTATCCACACCTGTGACAACTCCATCGCAGAACTCTGCTTTTCAGAAAAGAAGAAAATGGAACACGTCTGTGAATTCTGGTGCACTCTACTCTCCTAATCTTGCAGTACAGTGCTCTACATGTAGTAAGCACTTGATAAATATTACTGATTGATTGCAGGGAGAAAGTGTCTCTTTGAATTTCCACAGCCACAGAGAGAGACGTTGAAGAAGAAAGATGCAGTTTGAGTGGCCGGGAAGCCTTCCGTGATAGAGCGTTAGGCCCTTCACCCCACTACCCACCCCCGAAGAGGGCACAAATGAGGTCAGAAAAGGGGAGAGATGATACCTCCATAGAACAGTCTGGCAGGGGGGCCTTCAAGGAAATTGCCAGGCCCAGAAGAGCCCCCCATTAGCAACCCAGAAATCAAGATTCAGAGTTACCCAAAGCTCAACACCTCCTTGCCCACCAAACAGCTCTTTTCTCCTCTTAAATTCAACAGACACTTACATTAAAGAAAACACATTTGGCTTTGAACGGTCTCAGGCTCTGAAGCCTTATATAGGTTAGAGAGGGAGGTGGGGGGGCCGGGAAGCAATCAATCAATCAATTGTATCTATTGAGCTCTTACTGTGTGCAAAGCACTGTACTAAGCGCTTGGGAAGTACAAGTCAGCAACCCAAGACAGGTGTCAAAACCGTCAGAATAAGTAGAATTAGAGCTATATGCGCATCATTAATAAAATAGAATAGTAAATATGTACAAGTAAAATAGAGTAATACATCTGTACAAATATGTACAAGTTCTGTGGGGAGAGGAAGGAGGTAGGGAGGGGGAGGAAGAGAGGGAAAAGGGGGCTCAGTCTGGGAAGGCCTCCTGGAGGAGGTGAGCTCTCAGTAGGGCTTTGAAGGGAGGAAGAGAGCTAGTTTGGCAGATGTGTGGAGGGAGGGCATTCCGGGCCAGGGGAGGGATGTGGGCCAGGGGTCGACGGTGGGACGGGTGAGAACGAGGCACAGTGAGAAGGTTAGCGGCCGGGGAGCGAAGGGTGCGGGCTGGGCTGGAGAAGGACAGAAGGGAGGTGAGGTAGGAGGAGGCGAGGTGATGGTGAGAGTGAGGAGTTTTTGCTTGATTCGTAGGTTGACAGGCAACCACTGGAGATTTCTGAGGAAGGGAGTGACATGCCCCGAGCATTTCTGTACAAGGATTATCCGGGCGGCAGAGTGAAGTATACTGAAGTGGGGAGAGACAGGAGGATAGGAAATCAGAGAGGAGACTACCTCAGCTTAACAAAATTGTGAGTTCTAATCACACTTGTGGAATTAGGATCTTTTTAAGATCCTAACTCCAGAGCCAGGAGTATAACCCAGGCCTCCAGCCTCTAGGGGCTGTTACTTTTCCTCTAGGCTACTGCAGCCCTCTCACGGGAAGGCTTCCTTCATCCTATTTCAAGCAGAGGAGAAAGAAAGAAGAAGAAAGAAGGAAGGAGAAGAAAGAATTTGCAGACAGTGCAGCTTCTCCTTTCTCGCAGTTTCCCCCCACCACCCAAACTCCCCAACACTGGCTTCACTAGTAAGAATGGGTGTACAGGCAAAAACCTGACAGGTTGACTGTTATACTCTGCCCCACACTTAACGCTGGACCCCAGAGAGCCTCACAGCCATCAGTACTCCTGGGGCCTGAGATACCCAGCAAGGCTGCAGACTGGACAGAAATCTGTTTCCTGTACGATGCCTGCCTTCTCTGCTCCCTGATTCCCCAGCCACCCCACCCCTGCTGACCGCCTCATCTTAGGAGGTGGTGGAGAGCCTTTCTGCCTCTCAGAAAGGGGGGATGGAGTAGACACAGTTACAGTCACCACCTTACCGCTGACTCTGCATCTCTCCCCTTCCCCCTTCTCTCCCCAAGAGGAAGCCACCGGTCCCACAGAAACACATATTTTGCAGAAATCCAGAGCAGTGAGAAGGGAATATTAAATAAAGCAGAGATGCAAACATTTCCTCTAGACAAGTGAAGCTTTTTACCGATCATACTATCGAGTTGGCAATTTTCTATCCCGTTTGGGAATTTGGCACAGTTTTCTTAGACTTTCCCCAACTGTCCATTAGGCCTTGGAAACTGGTTGTACATTGTGTGAATGGACCTCCATGAACCCACACTTCAGTGGAACGGTTCTCCGGGTCGAGGAGATACAATGACCGGTGTCTGTAGAGAGAGTAATAGTTGGACGGTCAGTCTAAGCTTGGTCATCCTGTGCACTGCTGGGGGATGAGAGGGGAGAAAGAGAAGGACTCGTAACTCACCACCAGGTTCGGCAGGAATCCTCATCTAGAACCGTGGAACTGATCTGGAGAGATGACAGGATTACCGATCCCGAGATCCTGGGTCTCCCATCCTGCCCTCTGGAAAAAGCGGAGAACCGTGTGTGTTACTAGACAAATCAGTCTCAGAGCTGGGAGGAAGAAGTCAGCAGTATAGGAGCGGGAAGGAGATGGGTAAGGGGTTTTAGACAGCCTAGTTTGGAGCAAACACTAGTCTCCTCATCCCCTAAGACACTGACCCTAAGGCCAAGAGAGGGTGTATACAAACAGCTGCAGCTGACTGCTGCAATGTCCTACTAAGACTTGCCCAATATCCCCCTCACCCCCAGATCCCCAATTCTGTTACTCCATGAACTCCAGTCCTCTCTAGACTGTAAGCTTATCGTGGGCAGGGAATGCATCTGTCCTACTGTACTCTCCCAAGTGCTCAGTACAGTGTTCTGCCCGCCGGAGGCACTCCATCAATACGATTGACTGACTGAAGGGGCAGAACTGCATGCGTGCTGGATAGAATTCAGTTTCTGGTATAATACCTGCCTTCTATCCTCCCGGCCCACACCCACCCCCGTTGTCTTGATCTCAGGCAGGAGTCTGCACCACCCTGCCTCACAGAGAGAAATAGGCTAAAGACACCGATAGACACCCTGACCTCCTCCTGACATTTGATCCCACAAACTTCCACATTAAGCCCAAAAAGGTCCATTCTCCGGGGAATGAGGCTGGAAAGCGACCCTGCAGGCAGGACTGCCTTGTACTTTCCAAGCGCTTAGTACAATGCTCTGCACACAGTAAGCGCTCAATAAATACGATCGAATGAATGAATGGTAGTCCTAGGGAGGCTTGACTCATCTACAGAACTAAAGGCCCTGGGTCTTCTCAGTCCCAGGCAAGTCAAGACCCAACTAGCTTCCTGCACAAAGCCCGGGCCCCTGTGCTCCCACGAGTGGCAGCCTCCTCGTCACTCTTCTTCCTCCCTATTATTCACAAACCACCACCACCACCACCAACGCCCCCTTCCTTCTCTTTGGGATAGCAATGCAGCCCACTCGGGAATGGGAAAAATCTTGGAGTTGCCTTTGCTCACAGCATAAGAGAGATGATCCTCGAGGCCGAGGAGAAGAACTGAGCAGCTGCTGCTCTGGACAGATGCCCCTGGAACCAGGAACTGCCCTCGGGTCTGAGCACAGCAGCCTGCTCCCTGATGGCACTAATTGGGATTCGGGGCGGCTGCCTTGTGGCAACAGGGGTTGGCCAGGAAGGTTGCCTTTTTCTCAATAATTGAGCCCCGTGGTGGTACTACCTATTGTTCTGGGAGGCTTCGCCTCCCTACCATCACCCGGTGGCAATGACCATTTTTTAGGGTGTTTGTGAAGCACTCATGACGTGCCAGGCACTGTACTAAGCGCTGGGATACAGAGAAGCTCACCTGTTTGGACATGGTCCACGTTCCTAATGGGACTCACAAGCCTTAATCCCCATTTGAGAGATGATATATCTGATTCTCAATCATATATCTCTTCTTAATCCTATATCTGATTAAGAAGGAGTGTGGCTTGGTGGAATGAGCCCGGGCTTTGGAGTCAGAGGTCGTGGGTTCAAATCCCGGTTCCGCCACTTGTCAGCTGTGTGTGACTTTGGGCAAGTCACTTCATTTCTCTAGGCCTCAATTCCCTCATCTGTAAAATGGGGATTCATTCATTCAATCATATTTATTGAGCGCTTACTGTGTGCAGAGCACTGGACTAAGTGCTTGGGAAGTACAAGTCGGCAACATGTAGAGATGGTCCCTACCCAACAACAGGCTCACAGTCTAGAAGGGGGAGACAGACAACAAACAAAACATGTAGAAAGGTGTCAGAGTCGTCAGAATAAATAGCGTGGCTCAGTGGAAAGAGCCCGGGCTTTGGAGTCAGAGGTTATGGGTTCGAATCCCAGCTCTGCCAACTGTCAGCTGTGTGACTTATTATTAAGTCACTTAACTTCTCTGGGCCTCAGTTACCTCATCTGTAAAATGGGGATTAAAACTGTGAGCCCCCCGTGGGACAACCTGATCACCTTGTAACCTCCCCAGTGCTTAGAACAGTGTTTTGCACATAGTAAGTGCTTAATAAATGCCATTGTTATTATTATTATTCTTAATTAAAGCTATATGCACATCCTTAACAAAATAAATAGAATAGTAAATATGTTCAAGTTAATCAGGTCAGACACAGTCCTTGTCCAACATGGGGCTCACAGTCTTAATCCCTTTTTACAGATAACTAAGGAACAGAGAAGTCAAGTGATGTGCCCAAGGTCACATAGCAGACAAGTATCATACTGTGAGCCCCCTGGGCTCTTAGGAAGCTTCCGATCTACATGACAGACATTAAAATTGAGTTATATGCAGGTGGAATGGCATAGACACCGTCAGTACTTGAAGTCGTACATGCTGAACCCATGATAAGCTTGAATCGGCATGAAAAACAAGTAAATCGGTAGGTAGAGTGAAGGGTGGCAATATTGCATTGACAGCAAGAGTGTTTATCGTACGCCATTTGACGGAGCACCGTACAAAGAGCACGACGGGGGTGAGAGGCCTCAGTCAATCGTATTTGTCCAGCACTTACTGCAGAGCACAGTATAACCATCGACAGACAGATTCTCCGTCCACTATGAGCTTACCATCCAGAAGGGGAGACAGACATTAATAGGAATAAATTACGTCCATTTAAGTAGGAGCCGTGACAAGTGGGTGGAAGAGTCAATTGGAAATATTCTGTAGACTAAATTCCAACTCAAGGAGAGATTTGCACTTGGTAACTCCGTCTCCCGGGCGCACATCTATTAAGTATTTAACGAATACTGTTGGAGACTCAGCTTCTGCTCTTACAACGAATCCTGTTGGAGACTGAGCCTCGGCTCTTACAACCGCGCTTCTGCTGGTGGTGCTCTGGATCGGGCCAGAGTATTTATTGAGCATGCAGTACTGTATTAAGCATTTTGGAGAGCACAACAGAACAGACATTCCTTGCCCACAAGCAGTTTACAGTCTACTCCACAAGGGTGGGGCTACTGAACCCCAACTCACTGCTGGGCTTTTGTGGGGCTCACATGGAGTCCCGTGGAGGCATAATCGGAGACTTGTATCTTAGGGTACACGAATTGGGAATCCCCAAAAAGAGTCCCCTGACGGCGAGCTGTGGTCGGCTCGATCTGCCCTCGAGGCGTGCACTATGGCACTGCCGCCCCACCCCTTCCCCATCGGCGGGTCTCGGTTCCCGTCCCCGGGGTGGGGACTCACATTCTGATGCTCCAGGACCGACCCACGGCGCTGAATTCAGTGAGGAGAGTGGAGAGCAGAGGGCAAGTTTTCCATGGATGGGGTCTGGAGAGGCACCCCATTTTGTATAATGGGGCGGGGGGTTGCACAAGCCCTGTAGAAACTGCCTTGAATCCAGCACATTCCAGGAACAAAGTCCTGTGTTGAGGTTGTGGAAGGTCACTCGCTTGGATGACTTTATGGTTGAGTGGGCAATACTAGCTAACTGGGGCCTGGAAAGAGCACAGGAAGAGAGCTCAATGACAGAGACACACAGAGACACTCAGAGACACTCAGAGACAGTGAGCATGCACCCCCATGCACCCCATGATTTCGGCCCCATTGAAACCCTCACCTCTAGATCCAGAGCAGCAATCGTCTCCCTAAAAAACAAACAAATGAACTTCATTGCATCACAACCCCTCAACTTCCTCCGCTCCAGAGAACCAAATCAGAGGCTTGGCTACCAACACTGTTAACCACACACATCAGTGTCCAATCCGACAGCACTTGGAACACATATTAAGTGCCTGCCAAACACCATCATCTCATCAACAGAATGGACATGGAAATGCTATCCAACACATTCTCCTACCACCCTCAGCCCTCTCTACTTCATACACATCATTAATCCAACTGACATTGACTATCCAGCCCTAGTCTCCTGCCTGCCCTGCTACACACACAACTCCAGCTTTCTTCACCCACCCCAACTCCTTGGATAATTCAGTACAGGTGATATCACTTATCCCAACCCTAGATTATCAACTCCATTGCTATCACTACCTAGCTTGTATCTACTCCAGTGCTTGGCATAGAGTATTTAACAAGTACCATTATTTTTTGTCAATAATACAAAGTCAATCATATTTATGGTGCACTTACTGTAGGCAGAGCACTGTCTTAAACACTGGGGTGAGTACAAACTCCTAACTGCTGCCCCCTTCCCCAGGGTGCTGCCACCACCACTATGTCAGTTATCCCTGATTTGGGTCTCCCTGCTTCACCCTTTTAATTCAAACCCTGAGCCCAGCCCATTCCTCAACCCCCTCAATCACCATAATGAATAAAATCCCTAATATCCCAAACCTAAGCATCCAACTCCCCTCACGAGCCACTCCCTAACGTCAGTTAGCCCCACATTAAGTCACCCCCCCAAAAGCATCAGGCCGAGTCACTTCTGATCCATCAAAACCAAACCATTTGTCCTACCCCCCTCAGCACCACCAGAACCACTGATTAATGAAGTAGGTAGAGAAAGCCAACTTTGGGGGGGCTCTTAATCCAATACATCAACTACCACAACTGAAGAAAAGATAAGCTCATCATAGGGCCATTACAGGCCCTCCTCACCAAAACGCCAGAGGAACATGCTCTGTCTTCTCTCCTCAGCCTACAGCAAATAAAACCCACAGGCCTTACCTCTGGGACGTCAAAGGGGCACTGCCCTTGCCCCATGGAGTGGAGAGACTAAGGGAGTGATTGCGTTTCCAGGAGGCGGGGCTATAAGAGCAAAGAAAAAAAGAGGCAGAAGGCTATTAAGGAGAAGAGCATTTGCAGCTGCTCAGCGTTAAAAGGATCTGGAAAAACACCCTTAATTATAGACACCTGCAACCCATTCAAATACTCCTCGAGGATAGGGTCTAATTCTCAGCCAGGGCTTTTGTTAATATGTTTTGTTTTGTTGTCTGTCTCCCCCTTCTAGACTGTGAGCCCACTGTTGGGTAGGGACTGGCTCTATGTGTTGCCCACTTGTACTTCCCAAGTGCTTAGTACAGTGCTCTGCACACAGTAAGTGCTCAATAAACACGATTGATTGATTGATTTTCCAGTTTCCCAAACTGTCCATTAGGCCTTGGAAACTGGTTGTACATTGTGTGAACTGACCTCCATGAACCCACACTTCAGTGGAACGGTTCTCCGGGTCGAGGAGATACAATGACCGGTGTTTGTAGAGAGAGTAATATTTGGATGGTCTAAGCTTGGTCATCCTAAGTACTGCTGGGGGGACGAAAGGGGAGAAAGA
Organism: Tachyglossus aculeatus; assembly: GCF_015852505.1. Classification (NCBI taxonomy): domain Eukaryota; kingdom Metazoa; phylum Chordata; class Mammalia; order Monotremata; family Tachyglossidae; genus Tachyglossus; species Tachyglossus aculeatus. The sequence goes on along the minus strand of NC_052088.1, from coordinate 41,540,178 downwards.
GAAGGACTCGTAACTCACCACCAGGTTTGGCAGGAATCGTCATCTAGAACCGTGGAACTGATCTGGAGAGATGACAGGATTACCGATCCCGAGATCCTGGGTCTCCCATCCCACTCTCTGGAAAAAGCTGAGAAGCGTGTGCGTTACCAGACAGATCAGTCTCAGGGCTGGGAGGAGGAAATCAGCAGTATCGGAGCGGGAAGGACCGATGGGTAAGGGGTTTTAGACAGCCTAGTTTGGAGCAAACACTAGTCTCCCCATCCCCTAAAATACTGACCCTAATGCCAAGAGAGGATGTATACAAACAGCTGCAGCTGACTGCTGCAATGTCCTACTAAGACTTGCCCAATATCCCCCTCACCCCCAGATCCCCAATTCTGTTACTCCACAAACTCCAGTCCTCTCTAGACTGTAAGCTTATTGTGGGCAGGGAATGCGTCTGTCTTACTGTACTCTCCCAAGTGCTCCGTACAGTGCTCTGCCTGCCGGAGGCACTCCATCAATACGACTGACTGACTGAAGGGGCAGAACTGCATGCCTGCTAGACAGAATTCAGTTTCTGGTATAATACCTGCCTTCTATCCTCCCGGCCCACACCCACCCCCGTTGTCTTGATCTCAGGCAGGAGTCTGCACCACCCTGCCTCACAGAGAGAAATAGGCTAGAGACACCGATAGACACCCTGGCCTCCTGCTGACATTAGATGCCACAAACTTCCACATTAAGCCCAAAAAGGTCCATTCTCCGGGGAATGAGGCTGGAAAGCGACCCTGCAGGCAGGACTGCCTTGTACTTTCCAAGCGCTTAGTACAATGCTCTGCACACAGTAAGCGCTCAATAAATACGATCGAATGAATGAATGGTAGTCCCAGGGAGGCTTGACTCATCTACAGAACTAAAGGCCCTGGGTCTTCTCAGTCCCAGGCAAGTCAGACAGAACTAGCTTCCTGCGCAAAGCCCGGGCCCCTGTCCTCCCACGAGTGGCAGCTGCCTCGTCACTCTTCTTCCTCCCAATTATTCACACCCCCCCCAACACACACCCCTTCTCTTTGGCATAGCAATGCAGCCCACTCGGGAATGGGGAAAATCTGGGAGTTGCCTTTGCTCACAGCATAAGAGAGAGGATCCTCGAGGCCGAGGAGAAGAACTGAGCAGCTGCTGCTCTGGACAGATGCCCCTGGAACCAGGAACCACCCTCGGGTCTGAGCACAGCAGCCTGCTCCCTGATGGCACTAATAGGGATTCAGGGCGGCTGCCTTGTGGCAACAGGCCTTGGCCCGGGAGGTTGCCTTTTTCTCAATAATTGAGCCCCGTGGTGGTACTACCTATTGTTCTGGGAGGCTTCGCTTCCCTACCATCACCCGGTGGCACTGACCATTTTCTACGGTGTTTGTGAAGCACTCACGACGTGCCAGGCACTGTACTAAGCGCTGGGATAGAGAGAAGCTCACCTGTTTGGACATGGTCCACGTTCCTAATGGGACTCACAAGTCTTAATCCCCATTTGAGAGATGATATAGCTGATTCTCAATCATATATCTCTTCTTAATCTTATATCTGATTAAGAAGCAGTGTGGCTCGGTGGAATCAGCATGGGCTTTGGAGTCAGAGGTCGTGGGTTCAAATCCCGGCTCTGCCACTTGTCAGCTGTGTGTGACTTTGGGCAAGTAACTTCATTTCTCTGGGCCTCAGTTCCCTCATCTGTAAAATGGGGATTCATTCATTCAATCATATTGATTGAGCGCTACTGTGTGCAGAGCACTGTACTAAGTGCTTGGGAAGTACAAGTCGGCAACACATAGAGATGGTCCCTACCCAACAACAGGCTCACAGTCTAGAAGGGGGAGACAGACAACAAAACAAAACATGTAGAAAGGTGTCAGAGTCGTCAGAACAAATAGCGTGGCTCAGTGGAAAGAGCCCAGGCTTTGGAGTCAGAGGTTATGGGTTCGAATCCCGGCTCTGCCAATTGTCAGCTGTGTGACATTATTAAGTCACTGCACTTCTCTGGGCCTCAGTTACCTCATCTGTAAAATGGGGATTAAAACTGTGAGCCTCCCATGGGACAACCTGATCACCATGTAACCTCCCCAGCGCTTAGAACAGTGCTTTGCACATAGGAAGCGCTTAATAAATGTCGTTGTAATTATTATTATTCTTAATTAAAGCAATACACACATCCTTAACAAAACAAATAGAATAGTAAATACGTACAAGTTAATCAGGTCAGACACAGTCCTTGTCCAACATGGGGCTCACAGTCTTAATCCCCTTTTACAGATAACTAAGGAACAGAGAAGTCAAGTGATGTGCCCAAGGTCACATAACAGACAAGTATCATACTGTGAGCCCCCTGGGGGACAACCTGATCACCTTGTAACCTCGCCAGCGCTTAGAATCAATCAATCAATTGTATTTATTGAGCGCTTACTGTGTGCAGAGCACTGTACTAGGCGCTTGGGAAGTCCAAGTTGGCAACATATAGAGACAGTCCCTACCCAACAGTGGGCTCACAGTCTAGAAGGGGGAGGCAGAGAACAAAACCAGACATATTAACAAAATAAAATAAGTAGAATAGATATGTACAAGTAAAATAGAGTAATAAGTATGTACAGTGCTTTGCATATAGCAAGCTCTTAATAAATGCCATTATTATTAATATTATTATTATTATTATTATTATTATTGCATTTGTTAAGCGCTTACTATGTGCAAAGCACTGTTCTAAGCGCTGGGGAGGATACAAGGTGATCAGGTTGTCCCACGGGGGGCTCACAGTCTTAACCCCCACTTTACAAATGAGGTAACTGAGGCCCAGAGAAGTTAAGTGACTTGCCCAAGGTCACACAGCTGACAATTGGCGGAGCCGGGATTTGAACCTATGACCTCTGACGCCCAAGTCGAGGCTCTTTCCACTGAGCCACGCTGCTTCTCTATAATTATTATTATTATTATTCTCAGAGAAGTGAAGTGACTTACCCAAGGTCACCTCGCAGATAAGCGGCCGACGCTGGATTTGGAGCCAGGTCCTTCCGGGATGTAGCCACCAGGCGGCGCTGCTCCCCTCCCAGATGAGGATTCCTGGCCTCCGCGCTTCTCTATCGCCACCTGGTGGCCCTTTGCTCCAACAGCGACGGCTTCTCCGGGATGTAGCCACCAGGCGGCGCTGCTTCCCACCCAGATGAGGATTCTGGGCCTCCGCGCTTCTCTATCTCCACCTGGTGGCCCTTTGCTCCAACAGCGCCGGCTTCTCCGGCTCAATCAATCAATCAATCGAATTTATTGAGCGCTTACTGCGTGCAGAGCACTGTACTAAGCGCCCGGGAAGCACAAGTTGGCAACATACAGAGACAGTCCCTACCCAACAGTGGGCTCACAGTCTAAAAGGGGGAGACAGAGAACAAAACCAAACATAGTAAGGAAATAAAATAGATAGATATGTACAGGTAGAATAAATAAATAAATAAATAAATAGAGTAATAAATATGTACAAACATATATACATATATACAGGTGCTGTGGGGAAGGGAAGGAGGTAAGATGGGGGGATGGAGAGGCTCCTTTCTCCCCGCCTGCTTCCCCCTGGCCTGGATCGCCCTCACCGCACCACATAGGCCAGACCGCCACTCTCCAGGTCTTCAAAACATTATTAAGGTGGCAACTCCGCCAAGATGCCTTCTCTGATTAAGCCCTCTTCCCCCACCCCTCCCCGGCTCCTTCACCCTTCTGCATCCTCATTCCCTCTTTCCCCTGCAGCACTTTACATGCATATGTGCAAGCTATGCATTTGGTGCACAGAAATGCAGTGGTTGTGAGCACAGAGGGGACAGGTAATAACAATGTCATTATTAATAATTAGTAGTAGTAATGTGGCATTTCTCTAGCACTTAAAATTTACCAGGCACCGTACCAAGTGTTGGGGTAGATACAAGAAAATTGCTTTGAACGCAGTCTCTGTCCAAAATGAGGCTCACAATCAATCAATCAATCATATTTATTGAGAATGCGTCTGTCCTACTGTACTCTCCCAAGTGCTCAGGACAGTGCTCTGCCCGCCGGAGGCATTCCATCAATACGATTGACTGATTGAAGGGGCAGAACTGCATGCCTGCTGGATAGAATTCAGATTCTGGTACAATACCTGCCTTCTATCCTCCCGGCCCACACCCACCCCCGTTGTCTTGATCTCAGGCAGGAGTCTGCACCACCCTGCCTCACAGACAGAAATAGGCTAAAGACACCGATAGACACCCTGACCTCCTCCTGACATTTGATGCCACAAACTTCCACATTAAGCCCAAAAAGGTCCATTCTCCGGGGAATGAGGCTGGAAAGCGACCCTGCAGGCAGGACTGCCTTGTACTTTCCAAGCGCTTAGTACAATGCTCTGCACACAGTAAGCGCTCAATAAATACGATCGAATGAATGAATGGTAGTCCTAGGGAGGCTTGACTCATCTACAGAACTAAAGGCCCTGGGTCTTCTCAGTCCCAGGCAAGTCAAGACCCAACTAGCTTCCTGCACAAAGCCCGGGCCCCTGTGCTCCCACGAGTGGCAGCCTCCTCGTCACTCTTCTTCCTCCCTATTATTCACACACCCCCAACATACACCCCTTCTCTTTGGGATAGCAGTGCAGCCCACTCGGGAATGGGGAAAATCTGGGAGTTGCCTTTGCTCACAGCATAAGAGAGAGGATCCTCGAGGCCGAGGAGAAGCACTGAGCAGCTGCTGCTCTGGACAGATGCCCCTGGAACCAGGAACTGCCCTCAGGTCTGAGCACAGCAGCCTGCTTGCTCCCTGATGGCACTAATAGGGATTCGGGGCAGCTGCCTTGTGGCAACAGGCGTTGGCCTGGGAGGTTGCCTTTTTCTCAATAATTGAGCCCCGTGGTGGTACTACCTATTGTTCTGTGAGGCTTCGCCTCCCTACCATCACCCGGTGGCACTGACCATTTTTTAGGGTGTTTGTGAAGCACTCACGACGTGCCAGGCACTGTACTAAGCGCTGGGATAGAGAGAAGCTCACCTGTTTGGACATGGTCCACGTTCCCAATGGGACTCACAAGTCTTAATCCCCATTTGAGAGATGATATAGCTGATTCTCAATCATATATCTCTTCTTAATCTTATATCTGATTAAGAAGTGGTGTGGCTCAGTGGAATCAGCACGGGCTTTGGAGTCAGAGGTCGTGGGTTCAAATCCCAGCTCCGCCACTTGTCAGCTGTGTGACTTTGGGCAAGTCACTTCACTTCTCTGGGCCTCAGTTCCCTCATCTGTAAAATGGGGACTCATTCATTCAATCATATTTATTGAGTGCTTACCGTGTGCAGAGCACTGGACTAAGTGCTTGGGAAGTACAAGTCGGCAACATGTAGAGATGGTCCCTACCCAACAACGGGCTCACGGTCTAGAAGGGGGAGACAGACAACAAAACAAAACATGTAGAAAGGTGTCAGAGTCGTCAGAACAAATAGCGTGGCTCAGTGGAAAGAGCCCAGGCTTTGGAGTCAGAGGTTATGGGTTCGAATCCCAGCTCTGCCAATTGTCAGCTGTGTGACTTATTATTAAGTCACTTAATTTCTCTGGGCCTCAGTTACCTCATCTGTAAAATGGGGATTAAAACTGTGAGCCCCCCGTGGGACAACCTGATCACCTTGTAACCTCCCCAGCGCTTAGAACAGTGCTTTGCACATAGTAAGCGCTTAATAAATGCCATTGTTATCATTATTATTCTTAATTAAAGCTATATGCACATCCTTAACAAAATTAATAGAACAGTAAATATGTACAACTTAATCAGGTCAGACACAGTCCTTGTCCAACATGGGGCTCACAGTCTTAATCCCCTTTTACAGATAACTAAGGAACAGAGAAGTCAAGTGAGGTGCCCCAGGTCACATAGCAGACAAGTATCATACTGTGAGCCCCCTGGGGGACAACCTGATCACCTTGTAACCTCCCCAGCGCTTAGAGTCAATCAATCAATCGTATTTATTGAGCGCTTACTGTGTGCTGAGCACTGTGCTAAGCGCTTGGGAAGTCCAAGTTGGCAACATATAGAGACCCTACCCAACAGTGGGCTCACAGTCTAGAAGGGGGAGTCAGAGAACAAAACCAGACATATTAACAAAATAAAATAAATAGAATAGATATGTACAAGTAAAATAGAGTAATAAATACGTACAGTGCTTTGCATATAGTAAGCTCTTAATAAATGCCATTATTATTATTATATTATTATTATTGTGGCATTTGTTAAGCACTTACTATGTGCAAAGCACTGTCCTAAGCGCTGGGGAGGGTACAAGGTGATCAGGTTGTCCCACGTGGGGCTCACAGTCTTAACCCCCATTTTACAGATGAGGTAACTGAGGCCCAGAGAAGTTAAGTGACTTGCCCAAGGTCACACAGCTGACAATTGGCGGAGCCGGGATTTGAACCTATGACCTCTGACACCCATGCCGAGGCTCTTTCCACTGAGCCACGCTGCTTCTCTATAATTATTATTATTCTCAGAGAAGTGAAGTGACTTACCCAAGGTCACCTCGCAGATAAGCGGCCGACGCTGGATTTGGAGCCAGGTCCTTCCGGGCTGTAGCCACCAGGCGGCGCTGCTTCCCTCCCAGATGAGGATTCTGGGCTTCCGCGCCTCTCTATCGCCCCCTGGTGGCCGTTTGCTCCAACAGCGCCGGCTTCTCCGGGATGTAGCCACCAGGCGGCGCTGCTTCCCTCCCAGATGAGGATTCCGGGCCTCGGCGCTTCTCTATCGCCACCTGGTGGCCCCTTTGCTCCAACAGCGCCGGCTTCTCCGGACTGTAGCCACCAGGCGGCGCTGCTTCCCTCCCAGATGAGGATTCTGGGCCTCGGCGCTTCTCTATCGCCACCTGGTGGCCCCTTTGCTCCAACAGCGCCGGCTTCTCCGGGATGTAGCCACCAGGCGGCGCTGCTTCCCTTCCAGATGATTCTGGGCCTCCGCGCTTCTCTATCGCCCCCTGGAGGCCCTTTGCTCCAACAGCGCCGGCTTCTCCGGCTCAATCAATCAATCGTATTTATTGAGCGCTTACTGTGTGCAGAGCACTGTACTAAGCGACTGGGAAGCACAAGCTGGAAACATATAAAGACAGTCCCTACCCAACAGTGGGCTCACAGTCTAAAAGGAGGAGACAGAGAACAAAACCAAACATACTAACAAAATAAAATAAATAGCATAGATATGTACAGGTAGAATAAATAAATAAATAAATATAGTAATAAATATGTCCAAACATATATACATATATACAGGTGCTGTGGGGAAGGGACGGAGGTAAGATGGGGGGATGGAGAGGCTCCTTTCTCACCGCCTGCCTCCCCCTGGCCTGGATCTCCCTCGCCGCACCACATAGGCCAGACCGCCACTCTCCAGGTCTTCAAAACATTATTAAGGTGGCAACTCCGCCAAGAGGCCTTCTCTGATTAAGCCCTCTTCCCCCACCCCTCCCCGGCTCCTTCACCCTTCTGCATCCTCATTCCCTCTTTCCCCTGCAGCACTTTATATGCATATCTGCAAGCTATGCATTTGGTGCACAGAAATGCAGGGGTTGTGCGCACAGAGGGACAGGTAATAACAATGTCATTATTAATAATTAGTAGTAGTAATGTGGCATTTCTTTAGCACTTAAAATATACCAGGCACCGTACCAAGCATTGGGGTAGATACAAGAAAATTGCTTTGAACGCAGTCTCTGTCCAAAATGAGGCTCACAATCAATCAATCAATCGTATTTATTGAGCACTTACTGTGTGCAGAGCATTGTACTAAGCGGTTGGGAAGTACAAGTCGGCAACATCTAGAGACAGTCCCGACCCAACAGTGGGCTCACAGTCTTCATCCCCGTTTTACAGATGAGGTGAGTGAGGTAGAGGGAAGTGAAGTGACTTCCCCAAGGTCACACAGCAGACAAGCAGCAGAGCAGGGATTAGAACACAGGTCCTTCTGACTTCCGGGCCCAGGTTCTCTCCACTAGGCCACACTGCTCAGCGCTTAAATGCCATAATAATAATAATGATAATAATAACAATAATAACACGGCTTCAGATACCACGTCAACATGAATGACTCCCAAATCCATCTCTCCAACAATATGCCATGTGAGAGTGGGAAAAGCTGTTCCTTTCAGGACAGTGTCATCAACTCATCAATTACACTTCCACAACTATTTCCCCTCTCTGCAATTTATATTAAGGTCTGTCTCCCCCTCTAGATGGGGTGGGCAGCTCGTGTCTTAATCTTACATCTGATTAAGAAGCGGTGTAGCTCGGTGGAATTTACACGGGCTTTGGAGTCAGAGGTCGTGGGTTCAAATCCCGGCTCCGCCACTTGTCAGCTGTGTGACTTTGGGCAAGTCACTTCACTTCTCTGGGCCTCAGTTCCCTCATCTGTAAAATGGGGATTCATTCATTTATTCAATCATATTTATTGAGCGCTTACTGTGTGCAGAGCACTGGACTAAGTGTTTGGGAAGTACAAGTCGGCAACACGCAGAGATGGTCCCTACACAACAACAGGCTCACAGTCTAGAAGGGGGAGACAGACAACAAAACAAAACACGTAGAAAGGTGTCAGAGTCATCAGAACAAATAGCGTGGCTCAGTGGAAGGAGCCCAGGCTTTGGAGTCAGGGGTTATGGGTTCAAATCCCAGCTCTGCCAATTGTCAGCTGTGTGACTTATTATTAAGTCACTTAACTTCTCTGGGCCTCAGTTACCTCATCTGTAAAATGGGGATTAAAACTGTGAGCCCCCCGTGGGAGTACCTGATCACCTTGTAACCTCCCCAGCGCTTAGAACAGTGCTTTGCACATAGTAAGCGCTTAATAAATGCCACTGTTATTATTATTATTAAAGGTATATGCACATCCTTAACAAAATAAATAGAATAGTAAATATGTACAAGTTAATCAGGTCAGACACAGTCCTTGTTCAACATGGGGCTCACAGTCTTAATCCCCTTTTACAGATAACTAAGGAACAGAGAAGTCAAGTGATGTGCCCAAGGTCACATAGCAGACAAGTATCATACTGTGAACCCCCTGGGGGACAACCTGATCACCTTGTAACCTCCCCAGCGCTTAGAGTCAATCAATCAATCAATCGTATTCATTGAGCGCTTACTGTGTGCAGAGCACTGTACTAAGCGCTTGAGAAGTCCAAGTTGGCAACATATAGAGACAGTCCCTACCCAACAGTGGGCTCACAGTCTAGAAGGGGGAGACAGAGAACAAAACTGGACATATTAACAAAATAAAATAAATAGAATAGATATGTACAAGTAAAATAGAGTAATAAATATGTACAGTCCTTTGCATATAGTAAGCTCTTAATAAATGCCATTATTATTATTATTATGGCATTTGTTAAGCGCTTACTATGTGCAAAGCACTGTTCTAAGCGCTGGGGAGGATACAAGGTGATCAGGTTGTCCCACGTGGGGCTCACAGTCTTAACCCCCATTTTACAGATGAGGTAACTGAGGCCCAGAGAAGTTAAGTGACTTGCCCAAGGTCACATAGCTGACAATTGGCGGAGCCGGGATTTGAACCTATGACCTCTAACGCCCAAGCCGAGGCTCTTTCCACTGAGCCACGTTGCTTCTCTATAATTATTATTATTATTATTCTCAGAGAAGTGAAGTGACTTACCCAAGGTCACCTCGCAGATAAGCGGCCGACGCTGGATTTGGAGCCAGGTCCTTCCGGGATGTAGCCACCAGGCGGCGCTGCTTCCCCCCCAGATGAGGATTCCTGGCCTCCGCGCTTCTCTATCGCCACCTGGTGGCCCTTTGCTCCAACAGCGCCGGCTTCTCCGAGATGTAGCCACCAGGCGGCGCTGCTTCCCTCCCAGATGAGGATTCCGGGCTTCCGCGCTTCTCTATCGCCACCTGGTGGCACTTTGCTCCAACAGCGCCGGCTTCTCCGGGCTGTAGCCACCAGGCGGCGCTGCTTCCCTCCCAGATGAGGATTCTGGGCCTCGGCGCTTCTCTATCGCCACCTGGTGGCCCTTTGCTCCAACAGCGCCGGCTTCTCCGGGATGTAGCCACCAGGCGGCGCTGCTTCCCTCCCAGATGAGGATTCCGGGCCTCCGCGCTTCTCTATCGCCCCCTGGTGGCCCTTTGCTCCAACAGCGCCGGCTTCTCCGGGATGTAGCCACCAGGCGGCGCTGCTTCCCTCCCAGATGAGGATTCTTGGCCTCCGCGCTTCTCTATCGCCACCTGGTGGCCCTTTGCTCCAACAGCTCCGGCTTCTCCGGCTCAATCAATCAATCAATCGTATTTATTGAGCGCTTACTGTGTGCAGAGCACTGTACTAAGCGCCTGGGAAGCACAAATTGGCAACATATAGAGACAGTCCCTACCCAACAGTGGGCTCACAGTCTAAAAGGGGGAGACAGAGAACAAAACCAAACATACTAACAAAATAAAATAAATAGCATAGATATGTACAGGTAGAATAAATAGAGTAATGAATATTTACAAATATATATACAGGTGCTGTGGGGAAGGGAAGGAGGTAAGATGGGGGGATGGAGAGGCTCCTTTCTCACCGCCTGCCTCCCCCTGGCCTGGATCGCCCTCGCCGCACCACATAGGCCAGACCACCACTCTCCAGGTCTTCAAAACATTATTAAGGTGGCAACTCCGCCAAGATGCCTTCTCTGATTAAGCCCTCTTCCCCCACCCCTCCCCGGCTCCTTCACCCTTCTGCATCCTCGACGTCTGTGACCAGTGGCCGTTACCCCTTTCCCTTGCAGCACTTATAGGCAGATCTGTAACCTATGCATTTGGTGCACAGAAATGCAGGGGTTGTGAGTACAGAGGGGACAGGTAATAACAATGTTATTATTAATAATTAGTAGTAGTAATGTGGCATTTCTTTAGCACTTAAAATATACCAGGCACCATACCAAGCGTTGGGGTAGATACAAGAAAATTGCTTTGAACGCAGTCTCTGTCCAAAATGGGGCTCACAATCAATCAGTCAATCGTATTTATTGAGCGCTTAATGTGTGCAGAGCACTGTACTAAGCGCTTGGGAAATACAAGTTGGCAACATCTAGAGACGGTCCCGACCCAACAGTGGGCTCACAGTCTTCATCCCTGTTTTACAGATGAGGTAAGTGAGGTAGAGGGAAGTGAAGTGACTTCCCCAAGGTCACACAGCAGACAAGCGGCAGAGCAGGGATTACAACACAGGTTCTTCTGACTTCCGGGCCGAGGTTCTCTCCACTAGGCCACAATGCTCAGCGCTTAAATGCCACAATAACAATAATAATAATAATAATAATAACAACAATAACACCGCTTCAGATACCACGTCAACATGAATAACTCCCAAATCCATCTCTCCAACAATATGCCATGTAAGAGTGGGAAAAGCTTTTTCTTTCAGGACAGTGTCATCAAATCATCAATTACACTTCCACAACTATTTCCCCTCTCTGCAATTTATATTAAGGTCTGTCTCCCCCTCTAGATGTGGTGGGCAGCTCGTGTCTTCCAACTTCGATGTACTGGGCTCCCCCGAACGCTTCATATAATGCCCTGCACACAGCAAGCGCTAGATACCGTGGATTGATTAATGAGCTCATCGTGATTATAGAACAATTATACCACTATCACAAAGGTTTGGATAAGACTCACTGCAGCAAACAGAACTAGCAGCATCCAAAAATGGTGATTATAAGAGGGAGATTTTGCCATTTGGAGTTGGAAAAACAGAAGTAATTTGAAGTCATGATATTAGCTCCACGTGGGAGAGGGACTGTATCCAACTTGATTTGCTTGGGTCCACCTCAGCTCCTGGTACAGTGCGTGGTACATAGTTAAGTGCTTAACAAATACCATTATTAATAGTGACCATAATAATAAAGTGGCGATTCAATACCTCTTCCCCCGCATTCTTATACTGCGAGTTCCATGCGGGACGGGGACTGAATCCGACCTGATAATCTTGAATTTACCTAGGGCTTGGTACAGTGTTTGGCACAAACTGGGCACTTAAAATGCCACCACAATTATTATTATACAGAAAGGGGTTAGGAGGACACCTTGTTTCTAACCAGATTTCTGTCCTCTCTCTCTCTCTCCTTCCCCTGCCTTGTTAACTAGAGGAGAAGGGTTTGGCTCAGCAGATTGGACATTGCTTATGAGGCCACATGGGAGATTAATCAATGGTGCTTATTTTATGCAGACCACTATTCTAAATGCTTGGGAGTCTTCAACAGAGCTGGGAGACAGGATCCCTGCCTTCAAGTGTCTTACATTCTACCAGGGGAGGCGGGCCCTAAAATAAAAGTACAGGTAGGTGGGATATCTGGGGCACAAGTGTGTGTGCTAGTGTGTGCGCCCTACCAGTTGGGCTATCTATGCATAGGTGTGAACTTATTGGAGTTGTCTGCTTGTGGGTGCTTGCACCTGCCACCTATGATGTCTCCATCCTGTGTGTGTCTAGTTACAACTCCCTGTCACAGGCCTTGGAATCAAGTCACAAGTTTATTTGTCTCTGCGTGTTTGTGTGTGCACGCCATTGAAATTTGCACAAAGCAGCGTGGCTCAGCGTTAAGAGCCTGGGCTTTGGAGGCAGAGGTCATGGGTTCAAATCCCACCTCTGCCAATTGTCAGCTGTGTGACTTTGGGCAAGTCACTTAGCTTCTCTGTGCCTCAGTCACCTCACCTGTAAATTGGGGATGAAGACTGGGAGCCCCCCTTGGGACAACCTGATTACCTTGTAACCACCCCAGTGCTTAGAACAGTGCTTTGCACATAGTAAGTGCTTAATAAATGCCATTATTATTATTACACTCACCCAGGTAGGCTATTTACGCATGAGTGGGTATTATTTGAGTTGTCTGCTTGAGGGTGCTTGCATATAGTTCCCTATGATGTCACCATTCTGAATGTGTCTGGTTATAATTCCCTGTCTTGGGCCACAGAATCAGACGGCCATGGGTTCTAATCCCAGCTCCATCACTCGTCTGCTGTGTGACCTCGGGCATGTCACTTCCCTTCTCTGTGCCTTACCTACCTCATCTGTGAACTGGAGATTAAGTGAACCCAAGGCAGGACCGGGAGGATGTCCACCCTGCTTTGCTTTTGTTCCCCCAGCACTCGCATCAGTGCCTGCCGCGTTTTGGGTACTTAAATACCACAAGGGATTAATTCCAGCTCTGCCCCTTGTCTGCTGTGTGACCTTGGGCACGTCCCTTCACCTCTCTGGGCCTCAGTTCCCTCATGGGTACAATGGGGATGGAGACTGTAGGCCTTGTTCGGGACAGGGACTGTGTCCAATCTGACGGCCTGTGTCTAACCAAGCTCTTGCTGCAGTGCCTGACACATGCTAAGCACTTAACACATACCACAATTATCATCATCGCTACTATTACAACAGTTAGTAGACACATTCCCAACCCACAAGGTGTTCCCAGACTAGATGGGGAGATATGCATGACTATAAATACATGTGATGTATATTGTGGCATTTAAGCATTGAATACCCTAAGTATTGTGTTTATTATTAGACAAGGGGGAGGGGAAAGCAGAAACCCAGAGAGATGGAGGGACACCGCTAAAGTCACAGTCCAAGTCACTTAAGTCGCTTCAATATGACTGATTGATTCCCAGGTCGCAGAACCTCCAGTCTGAGCCACTGCCCACCTCCAACCCACGTCACCTCCTTCCTGTCTCTTGGCCCTAAGAAGATCATGCCGTCCGGCCTAGCCCCACACGACAAAGTTGACAGGGGCAGAGAAAAATCTGAGACTCTCCCACCCAAGGGAGCCACATTCTTCTCAAGCCCCTCAGGCTGGGTATGGGAAGAGGGAAGGAGAAAAAGAGGGTGTCATCACCCCCTCTGTTTGCCCTCTCAACTCTCCAGCCCTTTTACATGCGTGGGTGAGACTGAAGGAATGAAAGGTGGAGGTTGGGAGGGAGGAGGGAGGGTGCTAGCTTGTCAATCTACAAATTAGAAACTGGTGACATCCTCCTGCTTTGAGTACACTGCTGATACCCCCAAATTATAACGTTTCTGGGGAGCTGCCAGTGGATCGAGGGATGCAGGAAAGACAAAAAAAAATCCATTTTATTCCATACAGACGTAGATGGGCTCACAGAGCCCAGGCAGCCAAGGGGACAGGGAGGGGAGGAGGAGAGGAGGGGGCCGGACCATGCCATTTCTGGTGGTAGGATGGGAGGGAAACCATTCTGCATCTTCCCACTTTAGAATTTGCTGCTAGTCCTCTCCCCGCCTCCTTATGCTCATCCAGGAGGGATGGAGGACATAGGGTAGTGACACATACACACAGATAGACACACACACACACCCCACTACTCCTGTCCCTCGCTCCCCGTGGGTGGCCCCCTCAGGCGGGAAAGAGAGTCTGTACTCCTGAAGCCAGAGCAGGCCCGACAACTCCCAACGGACCAGAGCGGGAGTAAGACGCGCTGACTATAGAATTAAGGGCCCCGGCACGACTTCACGCCCGGTCTTGAGGTCCACGGAGTACGGGCCCAGGACTCTAGACCCCTGTTTCCAGAAACCTTTACCCGCCAAAGAGGGGCAGCCCCTCTCGCCCTGCTCCTGTCCCAGCCCTCGCTCTCACACAATAAACAGACACACGCACACACCTCCATCGCCTCCTAGAGTTGCAAGAGACTGATTTGGCACCCATGATGCAGGGTTTGACCCTTGACTCCTAAAGGAAATGGCATTGTCTGGAAGGGGGGGATACAGTTGCAGGCTGGGGGTGGGGAGGGGTGTCCACGGGGCAGCAGCCCAGTGTCAACTGATTCCCTCATGGTGGGGCCGGCGCAATCTATGAGTGTCCATAACCCCAGGTGAGTAGCCGGTCAGTCCTCCACTGTCCACGGGCTCAAGGAGTCCAGTTCGGGGCTGTGCTGGGGCTTCCTGGGGACAGATGTGACCGTTGGTTGGTTGATGAGGTGTGCCGCAGCCCGCCCAGGGGGAGAGAGCCAGCCAAACACAGTTGGGGGGCGGGGAGGAGGCTTGGATGGGTCTCCAGTGGGGAGCCAATTCCTCCGGCCTGGGATCAGGAAGTTGGATGTTGGGGAGGAGCCTGGTCAGGGGTCACACTGCTGCGCTCGGAGGGACTCAGTCACTGCCCTGGTTTGTGGACCAGAAGGATGCAGTGGTGTGTGTGTATGTGTAGTGGGGAATAACGGACAGAGTTCCCTTCACTATAATCTCTCAAGCACTTCGTGTAGTGCTCTAGACTTAAGTGGTCTATAAAAGACCATCGATTCCTTCCACTTGCCTGAAACAGAACCCAGACAGCTCCAAGCTTAAGGCATAAAACTCACCGTTCTGTCCAGTCCTGTCTGCACCAACGCGTCCTTGGGAGGCGGGGTTGGACCAGAGGGCAGGGACTTCCAGGAGGCACCTGGGGCACCTCAGGCTCCTTCCTTGGCCCTAAGGATGAACCGAGTCAGGTCTCAGGTCGGGGGGGCTGCAGCCCCAGCCCCATCTGTGCCCCCATGCTGCAGCTGGACTGTCCCCTGCAGGCTCACTCATCCCAGAAGTGAGAGCGAGCACAAGAGGAAAAGAGGAAGCGAGTGAGGGAAAGAGCGAGATCCCAAGTAAGAGCCAGAGATGAGGGGCGACCCCTCGGACAGAATAGAGCAGCTGCCATTCACACACCCTGCAGGGGAGGCCCTGGCTGGCTTGGTCACCCCAAGGCAGGACACCCCAGGCAGTCTGGGTTTCCCCCAGAGTCACAGCCCTTGCAGACCCCACCCCGCAATTCCCCAGGGGCTTACCTTTGAACAGGATTGTCTAGGAGGCTTCTCCAGGGTGCATAACAAGCTGGGCTCCTGCCCTTTCTCTCAGGCAGCCAAGTCCCTGAACACTTACCCAGTGCCACGCTGGTCCTTCACCCCTGCTCCACAGAAGGCCAGATTGGGGCAGCTGACCCCAAATTTGGCCTAGCGCTAGACCACACCCCCTCAAGCACCCTCTTTGGCAAACGATTTAGGAGACACAGTCCCTGCTCACTGGGAGCTCACAATCTCAGTCCGTCAGTCAGTTCATTGCATTGGAGCGCTTCCCGTGTGCAGAACACTGTGCTCACCCGTTGGCACATACTACAATAGAACAATGCAACAAACATGCCACAACAAGCTCACAGCCTCAAGGGGGAAGCAATGACTTTGGAACAACATGGAGAGAATGCTTCAAAGAGGTCAGTGTTACACAGCACACATGGCTCCTGCTCTTAGGAAGCTTCTGATCTACATGACTAACATTAAAATTGAGTTATATGCAGGTGGAATAGCATAGACACCATCAGTACTTGAAGTTGTACATGCTGAACCCATGAGAAGCTTGAATCGGCATGAAAAACAAATCGGTAGGTAGAGTGAAGGGTGGCAATATTGCATTAAGACAGCAAGAGTGTTTATCATATGCCATTTGACGGAGACCGTACAAAGAGCACGACGGGGGTGAGAGGCCTCAGTCAATCGTATTTGTCCAGCACTTACTGCAGAGCACAGTATAACCATCGACAGACAGATTCTCTGTCCACTATGAGCTTACCATCCAGAAGGGGAGACAGACATTAATAGGAATAAATTACGTCCATTTCAGTAGGAGCCGTGACAAGTGGGTGGAAGAGTCAATTGGAAATATTCTGTAGACTAGATTCCAACTCAAGGAGAGATTTGCACTTGGTAACTCCGTCTCCCGGGCGCACATCTATTAAGTACTCAACGAATACTGTTGGAGACTTAGCTTCTGCTTTTACAATGAATACTGCTGGAGACAGAGCCTCGGCTCTTCCAACCGCGCTTGTGCTGGTGGTGCTCTGGATCAAGCCAGAGTATTTATTGAGCACGCAGTACCGTATTAAACATTTTGGAGAGCACAGCGTAACAGACATTCCTCGCCCACAAGCAGTTTACAGTCTACTCAACATGGGTGGGGCTACTGAACCCCAACTCACTGCTGGGCTTTTGCAGGGCTCCCATGGAGTCCCGCAGTGGCATAATCGGAGACTTGTATCTTAGGGTACAGGAATTGGGAATTCCAAAAAAGAGTCCCCCGACAGCGAGCTGCGGTCGGCGTGATTTGCCCTCGAGGCGTTCACCGTGGCATTGCCACCCCACCCCTTCCCCATCGGCGGGTCTCGGTTCCCGTCCCCGGGCGGGGGGACTCACATTCTGACGCTCCAGGACCGACCCACGGCGCTGAATTCAGTGAGGAGAGTGGAGAGCAGAGGGCAAGTTTTCTGTGGATGGGGGCTGGAGATGTACCCAATTTTGTATAATGGGGCAGGGGGTTGTACAAGCCCTGTAGAAACTGCCTTGAATCCGGCACATTCCAGGAACAAAGTCCTGTGTTGAGGTTGTGGAAGGTCACTCGCTTGCTTGACTTTATGGTTGAGTGGGCAATACTAGCTAACTGGGGCCTGGCAAGAGCACAGGAAGAGAGCTCAATGACAAAGACACACAGAGACACTCAGAGACAGTGAGCATGCACCCCCACGCACCCCATGATTTCGGCACCATCGAAACCCTCACCTCTAGATCCAGAGCAGCAATCGTCTCCCTAAAAAACAAACAAACTTCATTGCATCACAACCCCTCAACTTCCTCCGCTCCAGAGAACCAAATCAGAGGCTCGGCTACTAACACTGTTAACCACACACATCACTGTCCAATCCGACAGCACTTGGAACACATATTAAGTGCCTGCCAAACACCATCATCTCATCAACAGAATGGACAAGGAAATGCTATCCAACACATTCTCCTACCACCCTCAGCCCTCTCTACTTCATACACATCATTAATCCAACTGACATTGACTATCCAGCCCTAGTCTCCTGCCTGCCCTGCTACACACACAACTCCAGCTTTCTTCACCCACCCCAACTCCTTGGATAATTCAGTACAGGTGATATCACTTATCCCAACCCTAGATGATCAATTCCATTGCTATCACTACCTAGCTTGTATCTACTCCAGTGCTTGGCATAGAGTATTTAACAAGTACCATTATTTTTTGTCAATAATACAAAGTCAATCATATTTATGGTGCACTTACTGGAGGTAGAGCACTGTCTTAAACACCGGGGTGAGTACAAACTCCTAACTGCTGCCCCCTTCACCAGGGTGCTGCCACCACCACTATGTCAGTTATCCCCTATTTGGGTCTCCCTGCTTCACCCTTTTAATTCAAACCCTGAGCCCAGCCCATTCCTCAACCCCCTCAATCACCATAATGAATTAAAAATCCCTAATATCCCAAACCTAAGCATCCAACTCCCCTCACGAGCCACTCCCTAACGTCAGTTAGCCCCACATTAAGTCACCTCCCAAAAGCATCAGGCCAAGTCACTTCTGATCCATCAAAACCAACCATTTGTCCTACCCGCCTCAGCACCACCAGGACCACTGATAAATGAAGTAGGTAGAGAAAGCCAACTTTGGGGGGCTCTTAATCCAATACATCAACTACCACAGCTGAAGAAAAGATAAGCTCATCAGAGACCATTACAGGCCCTCCTCACCAAAATGCCAGAGGAACACACTTTGTCTTCTCTCCTCAACCTACAGCAAATAAAACCCACAGGCCTTACCTCTGGGACGTCAAAGGGGCACTGCCCTTGCCCCATGGAGTGGAGAAACTAAGGGAGTGATGGGTTTCCAGGAGGCGGGGCTATAAGAGCAAGGCAAAAAAGAGGCAGAAGGCTATTAAGGAGAAGGGCATTTGCAGCTGCTCAGCGTTAAAAGGATCTGGAAAAACACCCTTAATTATAGACACCTGCAACCCATTCAAATACTCCTCGAGGATAGGGTCTAATTCTCAGCCAGGGCTTTTGTTAATATGTTTTGTTTTGTGGTCTGTCTCCCCCTTCTAGACTGTGAGCCCACTGTTGGGTAGGTACCGTCTCTATGTGTTGCCCACTTGTACTTCGAAGCGCTTAGTACAGTGCTCTGCACACAGTAAGCGCCCAATAAACACGACTGATTGATTGATTTTCCAGTGCCTAGTACAGTGCTTTTCACCAAGGAGGATATTCAATGAACAAGAATAAGCAAGCAAATGAATCAATGAAGCAGCGTCGCTCAGTGGAAAGAGCCCGGGCTTTGGAATCAGAGGTCATGGGTTCAAATCCTAGCTCTGCCACTTGTCAGCTGTGTGACTTTGGGCAAGTCACTTCACTTCTCTGGGCCCCAGTGACCTCATCTGTCAAATGGAGATGAAGACTGTGAGCCCCACGTGGGACATCCTGATCACCTTGTATCTACCCCAGCACTTAGAACAGTGCTTGGCACATAGTAAGCGCTTAACAAATACCAACATTATTATTATTATTATTATTATTATTATTATTCTCTGTGCCTCAGTTACCTCATCTGTAAAATGGGGATGAAGACTGTGAGCCCCACGTGGGACAACCTGGTCACCTTGTATCCTCCCTAGCGCTTAGAACAGTGTTTTGCACATAGTAAGAGCTTAATAAATGTCATTAAAAAAATAAAAAAATGAATCAATCAGGCAGCGAACTCACGCTCTAAGCTCTTCCCTGAGGCCTCCCCAGTCCCCACTGTCCCCTCCATTCTGTCTCTCCTTTTTGCTTCCTTTTTAATGGCGTACGTTAAGCACTTCCTGTGTGCCAGGCACTGTGCTGGGCGCCACTGGGGATACAAGAGAGGTTGGATACGGTCCCTATCCCACGTGGGGCTCACACTCTTGTCCCTCCACTTTGTAGATGAGATGACTGAGGCCCAGAGAAGTGAAGCGAACTGCCCAGGGTCGCACAGCCGAGGGGTGGCAGAGCTGGGTTTGGGACCCAGGTCCTCTGACTCTCAGGCCTGGGCCCTTTCCGTTAGGCCACCCTACTTCTCTCCTCCCTGCTTCTGTTCCTTTCAGCCTCTGGGGGAAGGACTATTGGTGTAAGAAATAATTAGAGGAGGCCAGGTTTAGGGGGCTCTTAATCCAAGAGCCTGGGGAGAATGGAAGGAAAAGGCAGGGAAGGTGAAAAAGACAGGAAGGAAGGGAGGGTCAGCTTTAAGGCCCCAAGCACTGACTCTCCCTCCCTCCCCTCTCCTCCCCTCCCTGTCTCCGTGTGTCTCTCTCGGATTTCCGGCCCTCTTCTGTGATGCCAATTTGTACTTCCCAAGCGCTTAGTACAGTGCTCTGCACATAGTAAGCGCTCAATAAATACGATTGATTGATTGATTGATTGGCCTCGGCAACGTTCATTATTAATAATAATAATGGCATTTATTAAGTGCTTACTATGTGCAAAGCACTGTTCTAAACTCTGGGAAGGCTACAAAGCGATCAGGATGTCCGACGGGGGGCTCACAGTCTTAATCCCCATTTTCCAGATGAGGTCACTGAGGCCCAGAGATGCGAAGTGACTGGCCCAAAGTCACACAGCAGGCAATTGGCGGAGCCGGAATTTGAACCCATGACCTCTGACTCCAAAGCCCGGGTTCTTTCCACTGAGGCACACTGCTTCACCTCTTCCTCCTTTCAAAGCCCTACTGAGAGCTCACCTCCTCCAGGAGGCCTTCCCAGACTGGGCCCCCTCCTTCCTCTCCCCCTCCTCCCCTCCCCATCCCACCCAGCCTTACCTCCTTCCCCTCCCCACAGCACCTGTATATATGGATAGATGTTTGTACGGATTTATTACTCTATTTATTTATTTATTTTATTTGTACATGTTTATTCTAATTATTTTATTTTGTTAATATGTTTGGTTTTGTTCTCTGTCTCCCCCTTCTAGACTGTGAGCCCACTGTTGGGTAGGGACCGTCTCTATATGTTGCCGACTTGTACTTCCCAAGCGCTTAGTACGGTGCTCTGCACACAGTAAGCGCTCAATAAATACAATTGAATGAATGAATGAATGAATGAATGAATAAAACATATCAACAAAATAAAATGAAGAGAATAAATATGTGAAGGGGGAGACAGAGAACGAAACAAAACATATTAACAGAGACAGACAACAAAATAAAACATAAACAAAATGAAATAAAGAGAATAAATATGTGAAGGGCGAGAGAACAAAACAAAACATATTAACAGAGACAGACAACAAAATAAAACATATCAACAAAATAAAATAAAGAAAATAGATATGTGACGGGGGAGACAGAGAAAAAACAAAACATATTAACAGAGACAGACAACAAAATTAGACATATCAACAAAATAAATTAAAGAGAATAAATATGTGAAGGGGGAGATATTGTTAATATTATTAATATTATTATTAATAATAACTTGTACTTACCCCAGAGCTTAGAACATTTAAACACCATTTGCAAAAAAAAAAAAATAACCAAAAACCTTCCATGTGGAGAGAGGAGGAGCTGGCAGCGATTCACTCCTTCAGAGTAGAAGCCAAGCGACATCCAAGGGGCCACGGGCCCCTCGGTGACTGAGTAAAAACCCATGTGGCCTTCCTGGAGGAGAGGGCAGAGTCCGGGAAGGAGAGTCTGGAGACTTGGGTTTGCGTCCCATCTCGGCCACTGCCCGGCTGCGTGACCTTGGGCGAGTCGCTTAACCTCCCTGGGCCTCAGTTTCCTCATCCGTAAAATGAGGATATGAGGGATTGCGCGCCTCATGCGGGACGGAGACTGTGTCCAGTCTCATGGCCTCATAGAGAGGGAGCGTGGCTCAGTGGAAAGAGCCCGGGCTTTGGAGTCAGAGGTCGTGGGTTTGAATCCCGGCTCCGCACTTGCCAGCTGTGTGACTTTGGGCAAGTCACTTCACTTCTCTGGGCCTCAGTTCTTTCATCTGTAAAATGGGGATTCATTCATTCAATCATATTTATTGAGCGCTTACTGTGTGCAGAGCACTGGACTAAGTGTTTGGGAAGTACAAGTTGGCAACACACAGAGATGGTCCCTACACAACAACAGGCTCACAGTCTAGAAGGGGGAGACAGACAACAAAACAAAACATGTAGAAAGGTGTCAGAGTCGTCAGAACAAATAGCGTGGCTCAGTGGAAAGAGCCCGGGCTTTGGAGTCAGAGGTTATGGGTTCGAATCCCAGCTCTGCCATTTGTCAGCTGTGTGACTTATTATTAAGTCACTTAACTTCTCTGGGCCTCAGTTACCTAATCTGTAAAATGGGGATTAAAACTTTGAGCCCCCCAGGGGGACAACCTGATCAACTTGTAACCTCCCCAGCGCTTAGAACAGTGTTTTGCACATAGTAAGTACTTAATAAATGCCATTGTTATTATTATTATTCTTAATTAAAGCTATATGCACATCCTTAACAAAATAAATAGAATAGTAAATATGTACAAGTTAAGCAGGTCAGACACAGTCCTTGTCCAACATGGGGCTCACAGTCTTAATCCCCTTTTACAGATAACTAAGGAACAGAGAAGTCAAGTGATGTGCCCAAGGTCACATAGCAGACAAGTATCATACTGTGAGCACCCTGGGGGACAACCTGATCACCTTGTAACCTCCCCAGCGCTTAGAATCAATCAATCGCATTTATTGAGCGCTTACTGTATGCAGAGCACTGTACTAAGCGCTTGGGAAGTCCAAGTTGGCAACATAGAGAGACGGTCCCTACCCAACAGTGGGCTCACAGTCTAGAAGGGGGAGTCAGAGAACAAAACCAGACATATTAACAAAATGAAATATGAGATATGAGATATGTACAAGTAGAGTAATAAATATGTACACTGCTTTGCATATAGCAAGCTCTTAATAAATGCCATTATTATTATTATTATGGCATTTGTTAAATGCTTACTATGTGCAAAGCACTGTTCTAAGCGCTGGGGAGGATACAAGGTGGTCAGGTTGTTCTACGTGGGGCTCACAGTCTTAACCCCCATTTTACAGATGAGGTAACTGAGGCCCACAGATGTTAAGTGACTTGCCCAAGGTCACACGGCTGACAATTGGCGGAGCCGGGATTTGAACCTATGACCTCTGACCCAAGCCGAGGCTATTTCCACTGAGGCACGCTGCTTATCTATAACTATTACTATTATTATTATTATTCTCAGAGAAGTGAAGTGACTTACCCAAGGTCACCTCGCAGTTAAGCGGCCGACACTGGATTTGGAGCCAGGTCCTTCCGGGCTGTAGTCACCAGGCGGCGCTGCTTCCCTCCCAGATGAGAATTCCGGGCCTCCGCGCTTCTCTATCGCCCCCTGGTGGCCCTTTGCTCCAACAGCGCCGGCTTCTCCGGGATGTAGCCACCAGGCGGCGCTGCTTCCCTCCCAGATGAGGATTCCGGGCCTCCGCGCTTCTCTATCGCCCCCTGGTGGCCCTTTGCTCCAGCAGCGCCGGCTTCTCCGGCTCAATCAATCAATCAATCGTATTTATTGAGCGCTTACTGTGTGCAGAGCACTGTACTAAGCGCCTGGGAAGCACAAATTGGCAACATATAGAGACAGTCCCTACCCAACAGTGGGCTCACAGTCTAAAAGGGGGAGACAGAGAACAAAACCAAACATAGTAACAAAATAAAATAGATTGATATGTACAGGTAGAATAAATAGGGTAATAAATATGTACAAAAATATATACATATATACAGGTGCTGTGGGGAAGGGAAGGAGGTAAGATGAGGGGATGGAGAGGCTCCTTTCTCACCGCCTGCCTCCCCCTGGCCCGGATCGCCCTCACCGCACCACAAAGACCAGACCACCACTCTCCAGGTCTTCAAAACATTATTAAGGTCGCAACTCCGCCAAGAGGCCTTCTCTGATTAATCCCTCTTCCCCCACCCCTCCCCGGCTCCTTCACCCTTCTGCATCCTCGACGTCTGTAACCAGTGGCCGTTCCCCCTTTCCCTTGCAGCGCTTATAGGCAGATCTGTAAACTATGCATCTGGTGCACAGAAATGCAGGGGTTGTGAGCACAGAAGGAACAGGTAATAACAATGTTATTATTAATAATTAGTAGTAGTAATGTGGCATTTCTTTAGCACTTAAAATATACCAGGCACCGTACCAAGCGTTGGGGTAGATACAAGAAAATTGCTTTGAACGCAGTCTCTGCCCAAAATGGGGCTCACAATCAATCAAGTCAATCGTATTTATTGAGCGCTTACTGTGTGCAGAGCACTGTACTAAGCGCTTGGGAAGTACAAGTCGGCAACATCTAGAGACGGTCCTGACCCAACAGTGGGCTCACAGTCTTCGTCCCCGTTTTACAGATGAGGTAAGTGAGGTAGAGGGAAGTGAAGTGACTTTCCCAAGGTCACACAGCAGACAAGCGGCAGAGCAGGGATTAGAACACAGGTCCTTCTGACTTCCGGGCCCAGGTTCTCTCCACTAGGCCACACTGTGCAGCGCTTAAATGCCATAATAATAATAATAATAATAACAATAACACAGCATCAGATACCACATCAACATGAATGACTCCCAAATCCATCTCTCCAAAAATATGCCATGTGAGAGTGGAGAAAGCTTTTTCTTTCAGGACAGTGTCATCAAATCATCAATTACACTTCCACAACTATTTCCCCTCTCTGCAATTTATATTAAGGTCTGTCTCCCCCTCTAGATGGGGTGGGCAGCTCGTGTCTTCCAACGTCCATGTACTGGGCTCCCCCAAACGCTTCATATAATGCTCTGCACACAGCAAGCGCTAGATACTGTGGATTGATTAATGAGCTCATTGTGATTACAGAACAATTATACCACCATCACAAAGGTTTGGATAGACTCGCTGCAGCAACTAGACTACCAGCATCCAAAAATGGTGATTATAAGAGGGAGATTTTGCCATTTGGAATTGGAAAAACAAAAGTAATCGGGAGTTACGGTACTTGCTCCACGTGGGAGAGGGACTGTATCTAACTTGATTTCCTTGGGTTCACCCCAGCTCCTGGTACAGTGCGTGGTACATAGTTAAGTGCTTAACAAATACCATTATTAATAGTGACCATAATAATAAAATGGGGATTCAATACCTCTTCCCCCGCCTTCTTATACTGTGAGTTCCATGTAGGACGGGGACTGAATCCGACCTGATAATCTTGAATTTACCTAGGGCTTGGTACAGTGTTTGGCACAAACTGGGCACTTAAAATGCCACCACAATTATTATTATACAGAAAGGGGTTAGGAGGCCACCTTGTTTCTAACCAGATTTCTGTCCTCTCTCTCTGTCTCCTTCCTCTGCCTTGTTAACTAGAGGAGAAGGGTTTGGCTCGGCAGATTGGACATTGCTTATGAGGCCACATGGGAGATTAATCAATGGTGCTTATTTTATGCAGACCACTATTCTAAATGCTTGGGAGTCTTCAACAGAGCTGGGAGACAGGATCCCTGCCTTCAAGTGTCTTACATTCTACCAGGGGAGGCGGACACTAAAATTAAAGTACAGGTAGGTGGGATATCTGGGGCACAAGTGTGTGTGCTAGTGTGTGCGCCCTACCAGTTGGGCTATCTATGCATAGGTGTGAAGTTATTGGAGTTGTCTGCTTGTGGGTGCTTGCACGTGCCACCTATGATGTCTCCATCCTGTGTGTGTCTAGTTACAACTCCCTGTCACGGGCCTTGGAATCAAGTCACAAGTTTATTTGTCTCTGCGTGTTTGTGTGTGCACGCCACTGAAATTTGCACAAAGAAGCGTGGCTCAGCGTTAAGAGCCTGGGCTTTGGAGGCAGAGGTCATGGGTTCAAATCCCACCTCTGCCAATTGTCAGCTGTGTGACTTTGGGCAAGTCACTTAGCTTCTCTGTGCCTCAGTCACCTCACCTGTAAATTGGGGATGAAGACTGTGAGCCCCCCTTGGGACAACCTGATTACCTTGTAACCACCCCAGCATTTAGAACAGTGCTCTGCACACAGTAAGTGCTTAATAAATGCCATTATTATTATTACTACTATTATTATTGTTATTACACTCACCCAGATAGGCTATTTACACATGAGTGGCTATTATTTGAGTTGTCTGCTTGGGGTTGCTTGCATGTAGTTACCTATGATGTCACCAGTCTGAATGTGGCTGGTTATAATTCCCCGTCTTGGGCCACAGAATCAGACGGTCATGGGTTCTAATCCCAGCTCTATCACTCGTCTGCTGTGTGACCTCGGGCATGTCACTTCCCTTCTCTGTGCCTTACCTACCTCATCTGTAAACTGGAGATTAAGAAGTGAACCCAAGGTGGGACAGGGAGGAGGTCCACCCTGCTTTGCTTTTGTTCCCCCAGCACTCGGATCAGTGCCGGCCGCGTTTTGGGTACTTAAATACCACAAGGGATTAAAACCAGCTCTGCCCCTTGTCTGCTGTGTGACCTTGGGTGCGTCCCTTCACCTCTTTGGGCCTCAGTTGCCTCGTGGGTACAATGGGGATGGAGACTGTAGGCCTTGATCGGGACAGGGACTGTGTCCAATCTGACGGCCTGTGTCTAACCGAGCTCTTGCTGCAGTGCCTGACACATGCGAAGCACTTAACACATACCACAATTATCATCATCACTACTATTACAACAGAGTTAGTAGAAACATTCCCTACCCACAAGGTGTTCCCAGACTAGATGGGGACATGACTATAAAAACATGTGATGTATATTCTGGCATTTAAGCATTGAATACCCTAAGTATTGTGTTTATTATTAGAAAAGGGGGAGGGGAAAGCAGAAACCCAGAGAGATGGAGGGACACCGCTAAAGTCACAGTCCAAGTCACTTAAGTCCCTTTAATATGACTGATTGATTCCCAGGTCGTAGAACCTCCAATCTGAGCCACTGCCCACCTCCAACCCACGTCACCTCCTTCCTGTCTCTTGGGCCTAAGAAGATCATGCCGTCCGGCCTAGCCCCGCACGACAAAGTTGACGGGGGCAGAGAGAAATCTGAGACTCTCCCACCCAAGGGAGCCACATTCTTCTCAAACCCCTCAGGCTGGGTATGGGAACAGGGAAGGAGAAAAAGAGGGTGTCATCACCCCCTCTGTTTGCCTTCTCAAGTCTCCAGCCCCCTTACATGCGTGGGTGAGACTGAAGGAATGAAAGGTGGAGGTTGGGAGGGAGGAGGGAGGGTGATAGCTTGTCAATCTACAAATTAGAAGCAGGTGACATCCTCCTGCTTTGAGTACACCGCTCACACCCCCAAATTATAACCCTTCTGGGGAGCTGCCAGTGGATCGAGGGATGCAGGAAAGACAAAAAAAAATCCATTTTATTCCATACAGACGTAGATGGGCTCACAGAGCCCAGGCAGCCAAGGGGACAGGGAGGGGGAGGAGGAGAGGAGGGGGCTGGACCACGCCATTTCTGTTGGTAGGATGGGAGGGAAACCATTCTGCATCTTCCCACTTTAGAATTTGCTGCTAGTCCTCTCCCCCCCGCCCTTATGCTCATCCAGGAGGGATGGAGGACATAGGGTAGTGACACATACACACAGATAGACACACACACACACCCCACTACTCCTGTCCCTTGCTCCCCGTGGGTGGCCCCCTCAGGCGGGAAAGAGAGTCTGTACTCCTGAAGCCAGAGCAGGCCCGACAACTCCCAACGGACCAGAGCGGAAGTAAGACACGCTGACTATAGAATTAAGAGCCCCGGCACGACTTCACGCCCGGTCTTGAGGTCCACGGAGTACGGGCCCAGGACTCTAGACCCCTGTTTCCAGAAACCTTTACCCGCCAAAGAGGGGCAGCCCCTCTTGCCCTGCTCCTGTCCCGACCCTCGCTCTCACACAAGAAACAGACACACATACACGCACACGCCTCCATCGCCTCCTAGATTTGCAAGAGACTGATTTGGCACCCATGATGCAGGGTTTGACCCTTGACTCCTAAAGGAAATGGCATTGTCTGGAAGGGGGGGATACAGTTGCAGGCTGGGGGTGGGGAGGGGTGTCCACGGGGCAGCAGCCCAGTGCCAACCGATTCCCTCATGGTGGGGCCGACGCAATCAATCTATGAGTGTCCATAACCCCAGGTGAGTAGCCGGTCAGTCCTCCACTGTCCACGGGGCCGAGGAGTTCAGTTCAGGGCTGTGCTGGGGCTTCCTGGGGACAGATGTGACCGTTGGTTGGTTGATGAGGTATGCCGCAGCCCTCCCAGGGGGAGAGAGCCAGCCAAACACAGTTGGGGGGTGAGGAGGAGGCTTGGATGGGTCTCCAGTGGGGAGCCAATTCTTCCAGCCTGGGATCAGGAAGTTGGATGTTGGGGAGAAGCCTGGTCAGGGGTCACTGCTCTGGTTTGTGGACCAGAAGGATGCAGTGGATTGTGTGTGTATGTGTAGTGGGGAATAAGGGACAGAGTTCCCTTCACTATAATCTCTCAAGCACTTTGTGTAGTGCTCTAGACTTAAGTGCTCTATAAAAGCCCATCGATTCCTTCCACTTGCCTGCAACAGAACCCAGACAGCCCCATGCTTAAGGCATAAAACTCACCGTTCTGTCCAGTCCTGTCTGCACCAACACGTCCTTGGGAGGCGGGGTTGGACCAGGGGGTCAGGGTCTTCCAGGATGCACCTGGGGCTCAGGCCCTTTCTTTGGCCCTAAGGAGAAATCTTGTCAGGTCTCAGGTCAGGGGGGGCTGCAGCCCCAGCCCCATCTGTGCCCCCATGCTGCAGCTGGACTGTCCCCTGCAAGCTCACTCACCCCAGAAGTGAGAGCGAGCACAAGAGGAAAAGAGGAAGCAAGTGAGGGAAAGAACGAGATCCCAAGTAAGAGCCAGAGATGAGGGGCGACCCCTCGGACAGAACAGAGCAGCTGCCATTCACACACCCTGCAGGGGAGGCCCTGGCTGCCTTGGTCACCCCAAGGCAGGACACCCCAGGCAGTCTGGGTTTCCCCCAGAGTCACAGCCCCTGCAGACCCCACCCCGCAATTCCCCAGGGGCTTACCTTTGAACAGGATTGTCTAGGAGGCTTCTCCAGAGGGTAGAAACAAGCTGGGCTTCTGCCCTTTCTCTCAGGCAGCCAAATCCCCGAACACTTACCCAGTGCCACGCTGGTCCTTCACCCCTGCTCCACTTCCAGTCCACCCACAGGAGGCCGGATTGGGGCAGCTGACCCCAAATTTGGCCTAGCGCTAGACCACACCCCCTCAAGCACCCTCTTTGGCAAACGATTTAGGAGACACAGTCCCTGCTCACTGGGAGCTCACAATCTCAGTCCGTCAGTCA
Source organism: Tachyglossus aculeatus (assembly GCF_015852505.1). Taxonomy (NCBI): domain Eukaryota; kingdom Metazoa; phylum Chordata; class Mammalia; order Monotremata; family Tachyglossidae; genus Tachyglossus; species Tachyglossus aculeatus. Next base: position 41,511,039 of record NC_052088.1, on the reverse strand, counting down.
GTTCATTGCATTGGAGTACTTCCTGTGTGCAGAACACTGTGCTCACCCGTTGGCACATACTACAATAGAACAATGCAACAAACATGCCACAACAAGCTCACAGCCTCAAGGGGGAAAGCAATGACTTTGGAACAACATGGGGAGAATGCTTCAAAGACGTCAGCCTTACACAGCACACATGGCTCCTGCTCTTAGGAAGCTTCTGATCTACATGACTGACATTAAAATTGAGTTATATGCAGGTGGAACGGCATAGACACTGTCAGTACTTGAAGTTGTACATGCTGAACCCATGATAAGCTTGAATCGGCATGAAAAACAAGTAAATCGGTAGGTAGAGTGAAGGGTGGCAATATTGCATTAAGACAGCAAGAGTGTTTATCGTACACCATTTGACGGATCACCGTATGAAGAGCACGACGGGGGTGAGAGGCCTCAGTCAATCGTATTTGTCCAGCACTTACTGCAGAGCACAATATAACCATCGACAGACAGATTCTCTGTCCACTATGAGCTTACCATCCAGAAGGGGAGACTGACATTAATAGGAATAAATTACGTCCATTTAAGTAGCAGCCGTGACAAGTGGGTGGAAGAGTCAATTGGAAATATTCTGTAGACTAGATTCCAACTCAAGGAGAGATTTGCACTTGGTAACTCCGTCTCCCGGGTGCACATCTATTAAGTACTCAACGAATACTGTTGGAGACTCAGCTTCTGCTCTTACAAGGAATCCTGCTGGAGACTGAGCCTCGGCTCTTACAACCGCGCTTGTGCTGGTGGTGCTCTGGATCAGGCCAGAGTATTTATTGAGCACGCAGTACCCTATTAAGCATTTTGGAGAGCACAACGTAACAGACATTCCTTGCCCACAAGCAGTTTACAGTCTACTCCACATGGGTGGGGCTACTGAACCCCAACTCATTGCTGGGCTTTTGTGGGGCTCCCATGGAGTCCCACAGTGGCATAATCAGAGACTTGTATCTTAGGGTACACGAATTGGGAATTCCAAAAAAGAGTCCCCCGACGGCAAACTGCGGTTGGCGCGATCTGCCCTCGAGGCGTGCACCATGGCACTGCCGCCCCACCCCTTCCCCATCGGCGGGTCTCGGTTCCCGTCCCCGGGAGGGGGGACTCACATTATGACGCTCCAGGACCGACCCACGGCGGTGAATTCAGTGAGGAGAGTGGAAAGCAGAGGGCATGTTTTCCATGGATGGGGGCTGGAGATGTACCCAATTTTGTATAATGGGGCGGGGGGTTGCACAAGCCCTGTGGAAACTGCCTTGAATCCAACACAGTCCAGGAACAAAGTCCTGTGTTGAGGTTGTGGAAGGTCACTCGCTTGGATGACTTTATGGTCGAGGGGGCAATACTAGCTAAATGGGGCCTGGCAAGAGCACAGGAAGAGAGCTCAATGACAAAGACACACAGACACACAGAGACACTCAGAGACAGTGAACATGCACCCCCATGCACCCCATGATTTCGGCCCCATTGAAACCCTCACCTCCAGATCCAGAGCAGCAATCGTTTCCCTAAAAAACAAACAAATAAACTTGATTGCATCACAACCCCTCAACTTCCTCCACTCCAGAGAACCAAATCAGAGGCTCAACTACCAACACTGTTAACCACACACATCAGTGTCCAATCCGACAGCACTTGGAACACATATTAAGTGCCTGCCAAATACCATCATCTCATCAACAGAATGGACAAGGAAATGCTATCCAACACATTCTCCTACCACCCTCAGCCCTCTCCACTACATACACATCATTAATCCAACTGACAATGACTATCCAGCCCTAGTCTCCTGCCTGCCCTGCTACATACACAACTCCAGCTTTCTTCACCCACCCCAACTCCTTGGATAATTCAGTACAGGTGATATCACTTAACCCAACCCTAGATTATCAACTCCATTGCTATCACTACCTAGCTTGTACCTACTCCAGTGCTTACTACAGTGCTTGGCATAGAGTATATAACAAGTACCATTATTTTTTATCAATAATACAAAGTCAATCATATTTATGGTGCACTTACTGTAGGCAGAGCACTGTCTTAAACACTGGGGTGAGTACAAACTCCTAACTGCTGCCCCCTTCACCAGGGTGCTGCCACCACCACTAGGTCAGTTATCCCCTATTTGGGTCTCCCTGCTTCACCCCTTTAATTCAAACCCTGAGCCCAGCCCATTCCTCAACCCCCTCAATCACCATAATGAATAAAATCCCTAATATCCCAAACGTAAGCATCCAACTCCCCTCACGAGCCACTCCCTAACGTCAGTTAGCCCCACATTAAGTCACCCCCCAAAAGCAACAGGCCAAGTCACTTCTGATCCATCAAAACCAAACCATTTGTCCTACCCGCCTCAGCACCACCAGAACCACTGATTAATGAAGTAGGTAGAGAAAGCCAACTTTGGGGGGCTCTTAATCCAATACATCAACTATCACAACTGAAGAAAAGATAAGCTCATCACAGGGCCATTACAGGCCCTCCTCACCAAAACGCCAGAGGAACACGCTCTGTCTTCTCTCCTCAGCCTACAGCAAATAAAACCCACAGGCCTTACCTCTGGGACGTCAAAGGGGCACTGCCCTTGCCCCATGGAGTGGAGAGACTAAGGGAGTGACTGGGTTTCCAGGAGGCAGGGCTATAAGAGCAAGGAAAAAAAGAGGCAGAAGGCTATTAAGGAGAAGAGCATTTGCAGCTGCTCAGCATTAAAAGGATCTGGAAAAACACCCTTAATTATAGACACCTGCAACCCATTCAAATACTCCTCGAGGATAGCATCTAATTCTCAGCCAGGGTTTTTGTTAATATGTTTTCTTTTGTGGTCTGTCTCCCCCTTCTAGACTGTGAGCCCACTGTTGGGTAGGGCCTGTCTCTATGTGTTGCCCACTTGTAGTTCCCAAGCGCTTAGTACAGTGCTCTGCACACAGTAAGCGCCTAATAAACACGACTGATTGATTGATTTTCCAGTGCCTAGTACAGTGCTTTTCACCAAGGAGGATATTCAATGAACAAGAATAAGCAAGCAAATGAATCAATGAAGTGGCGAGGCTCAGTGGAAAGAGCCCGGGCTTTGGAATCAGAGGTCATGGGTTCAAATCCCAGCTCTGCCACTTGTCAGCTTGTGACTTTGGGCAAGTCACTTCACTTCTCTGTGCCTCAGTGACCTCATCTGTAAAATGGGGATGAAGACTGTGAGCCCCACGTGGGACAACCTGATCACCTTGTATCTACCACAGCACTTAGAACAGTGCTTGGCACATAGTAAGCACTTAACAAATACCATTATTATTATTATTATTATTATTATTATTCTCTGTGCCTCAGCTACCTCATCTGTAAAATGGGGATGAAGACTGTGAGCCCCACGTGGGACAACCTGATCACCTTGTATCCTCCCCAGCGCTTAGAACAGTGCTTTGCACATAGTAAGAGCTTAATAAATGTCATTAAAAAAATAAAAAAAGTGAATCAATCAGGCAGCGAACTCAAGCTCTAAGCTCTTCCCTGAGGCCTCCCCAGTCCCCACTGTCCCCTCCACTCTGTCTCTCCTTTTTGCTTCCTTTTTAATGGCATATGTTTAGCATTTCCTGTGTGCCAGGCACTGTGCTGGGCACCACTGTGGATACAAGATGGGTTGGACACGGTCTCTATCCCACCTGGGGCTCACACTCTTGTCCCTCCACTTTGTAGATGAGATGACTGAGGCCCAGAGAAGTGAAGCGAGCTGCCCAGGGTCGCACAGCCGAGGGGTGGCAGAGCCGGGGTTGGGACCCAGGTCCTCTGACTCTCAGGCCTGGGCCCTTTCTGCTAGGCCGCCCTACTTCTCTCCTCCCTAATTCTGTGTTTTTCAGCCCCTGGGGAAGGACTATTGGTGTTAGAAATAATTAGAGGAGGCCAGGTTTGGGTGGCTCTTAATCCAAGAGCATGGGGAGAGTGGAAGGAAAAGGCAGGGAAGGTGAAAAAGACAGGAAGGCAGGGAGGGTCAGCTTTAAGGCCCCAAGCACTGACTCACCCTCCTTCCCCTCTCCTTCCCTCCCTGTCTTCGTGTCTCTCTTGGATTTCCAGCCCTCTTCCCGCCCCATCACGCTAGCATCGGCAACGTTCATTAATAATAATAATAATGGCATTTATTAAGTGCTTACTATGTGCAAAGCACTGTTCTAAACTCTGGGAAGGTTACAAAGCGATCAGGATGTCCCACGGGGGGCTCACAGTTTTAATCCCCATTTTCCAGATGAGGTCACTGAGGCCCCAGAGATGGGAAGTGACTAGCCCAAAGTCACACAGCACGCAATTGGCAGAGCCAAAATTTGAACCCATAACCTCTGACTCCAAAGCCCGGGCTCTTTCCACTGAGGCACACTGCTTCACCTCTTCCTCCTTTCAAAGCCCCACTGAGAGCTCACCTCCTCCAGGAGGCCGTCCGAGACTGAGCCCCCTCCTTCCTCCCCCCTTTCCCCCTTCCCCTCCCCCCCCCGCCTTACCTCCTTCCCCTCCCCACAACACCTGTATATATGGATAGATGTTTGTACAGATTTATTACTCTATTTATTTATTTGATTTGTAGATGTTTATTCTAATTATTTTATTTTGTTAATATGTTTGGTTTTGTTCTCTGTTATCTGACCTTGGCTTCACAGACTCCGTCCTCTCCTGGTTCTCCTCTTATCTCTCCGGTCGTTCTTTCTCAGTCTCTTTTGCAGGCTCCTCCTCCCCCTCCCATTCTCTCACTGTGGGGGTTCCCCAAGGTTCAGTGCTTGGTCCCCTTCTGTTCTCAATCTACACTCACTCCCTTGGTGACCTCATTCGCTCCCACGGCTTCAACTATCACCTCTACGCTGATGACACCCAGATCTCCATCTCTGCCCCTGCTCTCTCCCCCTCCCTCCAGGCTCGCATCTCCTCCTGCCTTCAGGACATCTCCATCTGGATGTCCGCCCCGCCACCTAAAGCTCAACATGTCGAAGACTGAGCTCCTTGTCTTCCCTCCCAAACCTTGTCCTCTCCCTGACTTTCCCATCTCTGTTGACGGCACTACCATCCTTCCCGTCTCACAAGCCCGCAACCTTGGTGTCATCCTCGACTCCGCTCTCTCATTCACCCCTCACATCCAAGCCGTCACCAAAACCTGCCGGTCTCAGCTCCGCAACATTGCCAAGATCCGCCCTTTCCTCTCCATCCAAACCGCTACCCTGCTAATTCAAGCTCTCATCCTATCCCGTCTGGACTACTGCACTAGCCTTCTCTCTGATCTCCCATCCTCGTGTCTCTCTCCACTTCAATCCATACTTCATGCTGCTGCCCGGATTATCTTTGTCCAGAAACGCTCTGGACATATCACTCCCCTCCTCAAAAACCTCCAATGGCTACCGATCAATCTGCGCATCAGGCAGAAACTCCTCACCCTGGGCTTCAAGGCTCTCCATCACCTCGCCCCCTCCTACCTCACCTCCCTTCTCTCCTTCTGCAGCCCACCCCGCACCCTCTGCTTCTCTGCCGCTAATCTCCTCACCGTACCTCGTTCTCGCCTGTCCCGCCGTCGACCCCCGGCCCACGTCATCCCCCGGGCCTGGAATGCCCTCCCTCTGCCCATCCGCCAAGCTAGCTCTCTTCCTCCCTTCAAGGCCCTGCTGAGAGCTCACCTCCTCCAGGAGGCCTTCCCAGATTGAGCCCCTTCTTTCCTCTCCCCCTCGTCCCCCTCTCCATCCCCCCGCCTTACCGCCTTCCCCTCCCCACAGCACCTGTATATATGTATATATGGTTGTACATATTTATTACTCTGTTTATTTATTTATTTATTTATTTTACTTGTACATTTCTATCCTACTTATTTTATTTTGTTGGTATGTTTGGTTCTGTTCTCTGTCTCCCCCTTTTAGACTGTGAGCCCACTATCGGGTAGGGACTGTCTCTATGTGATGCCAATTTGTACTTCCCAAGCGCTTAGTACAGTGCTCTGCACATAGTAAGCGCTCAATAAATACGATTGATTGATTGATTGATTGATTCTCTGTCTCCCCCTTCTAGACAGTGAGCCCACTGTTGGGTAGGGACCGTCTCTAGATGTTGCCGACTTGTACTTCCCAAGCGCTTAGTACGGTGCTCTGCATACAGTAAGCGCTCAATAAATACAATTGAATGAATGAATGAATGAATTCAATCCTACCTATTGAGCGCCTACCATATGCAAAGCACCGTACTAAGCCTGGGGAGAGTACAACATTACAACAAACAGATGTCCAGCACAGTAGCCCAAGATGCTCTGTCCTGGCCACTGGTGGCCAGCTGACCCCTGCCTAAAGCCCAGTGGAAAGAGCCCAGGGCTGACCCCGGTTTTAATCCCAGATTGGCCACTTGCCTGCTGGGTGACCTTGGACCAGTCACTTGGCTTCTCTAGTGCATATTCATTCACTCAATCGTATTTATTGAGCGCTTCCTGTATGCAGAGCACTGTACCAAGAGCTCGGGAAGTCCAAGTTGGCAACATATAGAGACGGTCCCTACCCAACAGTGGGCTCACAGTCTAGAAGCGGGGGGGGACAGACAACAAAACAAAACATGCAGACAGGTGTCAAAGTAGTCAGAACAGCGCATAGAAGAGTGCTTGGCACACAGTAAGCGCTTAACAGTAATAGAAATAATAATAATAATGATGATGAAAATCATTGTGGTATTTCATTCATTCATTCAATCGCATTTATTGAGCACTTACCGTGTGCAGAGCACTGTGCTAAGTGCTTGGGAAGTATAAATCGGCCACATAGAGAGACGGTTCCTACCCAACAACAGGTATTTGTTAAGTGCTTACTGTGTGCCAGGCACTGTACTAAGCGCCGGAGTGGACACAACCAAATCAGGTTGGACACAGTCTCTGTCCCGCATGGGGCTCACAGTTTCAATCCCCATTTAACAGATGAGGAAACCGAGGCCCAGAAAAGTGAAGTGACTTGCCCAAGGTCACCCAGCAGACACGTGGTGGGGAATTACCATTATTATCATTCTTTGTGCTTAGTACAGTGCTCTGCACACAGTAAGTTTTCAATAAACACGATTGACTGACTTTCCCCATGCCCACATTGATCCTTGCGGACTTCCAAATTCATTCATTCATTCATTCAATCGTATTTATTGAGCGCTTACTGTGTGCAGAGCACTGTACTAAGCGCTTGGGAAGTACAAGTTGGCAACATAGAGAGACGATCCCTACCCAACAGTGGGCTCACAGTCTAGAAGGGGGAGACAGACAACAAAACAAAACATATTACCAGTGATAGATAACAAAATAAAACATATCAACAAAATAAAATAAAGAGAATAAATATGTGAAGGGGGAGACAGAGAACAGAAGAAAACATATTAACAGAGACAGACAACAAAATTAGACATATCAACAAAATAAAATAAAGAGAATAGATATGTGAACGGGGAGACAGAACAAAACATATTAACAGAGACAGACAACTAAATAAAACATATCAACAAAATAAAATAAAGAGAATAAATATGTGAAGGGGGAGACAGAGAACAAAACAAAACATATTACCAGAGACAGACAACAAAATAAAACATATCAACAAAATAAAATAAAAAGAATAAATATGTGAAGGGGGAGACAGAGAACAAAACAAAACATATTAACAGAGACAGACAACAAAATTAGACATATTAAAAAATAAAATAAAGAGAATAGATATGTGAAGGGGGAGACAGAACAAAAGAAAACATATTAACAGAGACAGACAGCAAAATAAAACATATCAACAAAATAAAATAAAGAGAATAAATATGTGAAGGGGGAGACAGAGAACAAAACAAAACATATTAACAGAGACAGACAACAAAATAAAACATATCAAAAAAATAAAATAAAGAGAATAAATATGTGAAGGGGGAGACAGACAACAAAACACAACATATTACCAGAGAGAGACAGACAACAAAATAAAACATATCAACAAAATAAAATGAAGAGAATAAATATGTGAAGGGGGAGACAGAGAATGAAACAAAACATATTAACAGAGACAGACAACAAAATTAAACATATCAACAAAATAAAATAAAGAGAATAGATATGTGAAGGGGGAGACAGAACAAAAGAAAACATATTAAGAGAGACAGACAACAAAATAAAACATATCAACAAAATGAAACAAAGAGAATAAATATGTGAAGGGGGAGACAGAGAACAAAACAAAACATATTAACAGAGACAGACAACAAAATAAAACATATCAACAAAATAAAATAAAGAAAATAGATATGTGAAGGGCGAGACAGAACAAAACAAAACATATTAACAGACAAACAAAATTAGACATATCAACAAAAGAAAATAAAGAGAATAGATATGTGAAGGGGGAGACAGAGAACAAAACAAAACATATTAACAGAGACAGACAACAAAATAAAACATCAACAAAATAAAATAAAGAGAATAAATATGTGAAGGGGGAGACAGGGAATAAAACAAAACATATTAACAGAGACAGACAACAAAATAAACATATCAACAAAATAAAATAAAGAGAATATGTGAAGGGGGAGATATTATTAATATTATTACTATTATTACTAATAATAACTTGTATCTACCCCAGAGCTTAGAACATTTAAACACCATTTGCAAAAAAAAAAATAACCAAAAACGTTCCATGTGGAGAGAGGAGGAGCTGGCAGTGATTCACTCCTTCAAAGGAGAAGCCAAGCGACATCCAAGCCACGGGCCCCTTAGTGACTGAGTAAAGGCCCATGTGGCCTTCCTGGAGGAGGGGGCAGAGTCCGGGAAGGAGAGTCTGGAGACTTGACTGCCCGGCTGCGTGACCTTGGGCGAGTCGCTTAACCTCCCTGGGCCTCAGTTTCCTCATCCGTAAAATGAGGATACGAGGGATTGCACGCCTCGTGCGGGACGGAGACTGTGTCCAGTCTCATGGCCTCATAGAGAGGGAGTGTGGCTCAGTGGAAGGAGCACGGGCTTTGGAGTCAGAGGTCGTGGGTTCGAATCCCGGCTCCGCACTTGCCAGCTGTGTGACTTTGGGCAAGTCACTTAACTTCTCTGTGCCTCAGTTACCTCTTCTGTAAAACTGGGGATTAGGTCTGTGAGCCCCACGTGGGACAACTTGATTACCTTGTATCTACCACAGTGCTTTGCACATAGTAAGCGCTTAATAAATGCCATTATTATTATTATTATTATTATAGCCTTAAATCTACCCCAGTGCTAAGTGTCCCTGCAGTATTGATCGATGGTAGTTATCAAGCACTTACTGTGTGCAGAGCAACCTACTAAGCGTTTGGGAAAGTATGACCTAACCGAGTTGACAGACACGTTCCCTGCCTACATATTAAGTGCTTCGTATATAGTACGCACTTACTTAATGCCATAATTATTATTATTACTACTGCTTCTTCAGAGGCCACGGTTTTGCCCTGGGTGAACATGAATTATATCCACTCGGTTACTCGACCTAGAGTGGAGCTGAGAAGCAGCGTGAGAAAAAGCACTGGAGTCAGAGAGACCTGGGTTCTAATCCCTTCTAGACTGTGAGCCCACTGTTGGGTAGGGACCGTCTCTATATGTCGCCAACTTGGACTTCCCAAGCGCTTAGTACAGTGCTGTGCACACAATAAGCGCTCAATAAATACGACTGATTCTCTGCCACTGGACTTTAAGCTAGCTGTGGGCAGGGAACGTGTCTACCAGCTCTGTCACATTATACTCTCCCAGAGCGCTTTAGTACAGCGCTCTGCTCCGTAAATATGATTGCTCGCTTGAGGAAGTCATTTAACTTCTCTGTTCCTCACTTATCACATCTGTAAAATGGGGATGAAGACCGTGAGCCCCATATGGGACACGGACTGTATCCAATTCTCTGTAAATATGATTGATCGCTTGAGGAAGTCATTTAACTTCTCTGTTCCTCAGTTATCACATCTGTAAAACGGGGATGAAGACCGTGAGCCCCATATGAGACACGGACTGTGTCCAATTCTCTGTTCCTCAGTTATCACATCTGTAAAATGGGGATGAAGACCGTGAGCCCCATATGGGACACGGACTGTGTCCAACTTCATTATCTTGCATTGCCCCCAGTGCTTAGTACAGTGCCTGGAACATAATAAGCGCTTAACAAATACCATAAAAAGAAACAAAAAACAACAGGAACACACAGCTGGGTTTCTATCTGGCCAAGCCAATTTTTGACCCCGGAGCCGAATAATAATAAAAATAATAATAAAAATGGCATTTATTAAGCGCTTACTATGTGCAAAGCACTGTTCTAACCTCAGTTTGTAACCTCCCCAGCGCTTAGAACAGTGCTTTGCACATAGTAAGCGCTTAATAAATGCCATTATTATTATTATTATTATTCTAAGCGCTGGGGAGGTTACAAGGCGATCAGGTTGTCCCACGGGGGGCTTACAGTCTTAATCCCCCATTTTCCAGATGAGGTAACTGAGGCACAGAGAAGTTAAGCGACTGATCCAAAGTCGCACAGCTGCCGGGATTTGAACCCATGGCCTCTGACTCCAAAGCCCGGGCTCTTCCCACTGAGCCACGCTGCTTCTCCGAGAGATCCTTTCTAGACTGTGAGCCCACTGTCGGGTAGGGACCGTCTCTATATGTTGCCAACTTGGACTTCCCAAGCGCTTAGTCTGGTGCTCTGCACACAGTAAGTGCTCAATAAATATGATTGAATGAATGAATCCCTTCTGTCCCGTGATCCAGTTCCAACAGTAATAATAATGATAATAATCACGATTGCAGTATTCGTTAAGCACTTATTACTGCTAATCACTGGGGTAGATATAATAAAATCAGGTACACGCAATCCCCAAGTCTTAGACGATCCCTGTCCTGACCTGTGGGCTGGACGAAATCGCCTACGACCCCCTTCCAGAAAATAATTAGCTGCTCGCCGCTGTCTAAATCTGATTATCCGAGGGAAGTGGGACAAGGTTGAGGGCCTCCATCATCAAAGGCCATTCTTCCCTGCTCAGAAGCAGCACGGCCCAGTGGACAGAACACAGTTCTGGGAATCAGAAGGAGCTGGGTTCTAATCCCGGCTCCGCCACCTGTCAGCTACGCGACCTTGGGCAAATCACTTCATTTCCCCTGGGTCTCGGTTACCTCATCTGTAAAATGGGGGTTAAGTCTGCTCTCCCCCTCATCCCCCTCTCCATCCCCCCATCTTACCTCCTTCCCTTCCCCACAGCACCTGTATATATGTATATGTGTTTGTACATATTTATTACCCTATTTATTTATTTTACTTGTACATATCTATTCTATTTATTTTATTTTGTTAGTATGTTTGGTTTTCTTCTCTGTCTTCCCCTTTTAGACTGTGAGCCCACTGTTGGGTAGGGACTGTCTCTATATGTTGCCAACTTATACTTCCCAAGCGCTTAGTACAGTGCTCTGCAAACAGTAAGCGCTCAATACGATTGATTGATTGATTGAGCCCCAGGCAGGACAGGGAACGTTTCTATCGATTCTGTTATTCATTCATTTAGTCGTATTTATTGAGCACTATACTGAGCGCTTGGAAAGTACAATTCGGCAACAGATACAGTCCCTACCCAACATCGATACTATACTGTCCCAGAACGCTTTCGTGGCTTGGTGGAAAGAGCACAGGCTTTGGAGTCAGAGGTCATGGGTTCAAATCCCAGCTCTGCCCCTTGTCAGCTGGGTGACTTTGAGCAAGTCACTTCCCTCCTCTGGGCCTCAGTTCCCTCATCTGTAAAATGGGGATTAAGACTGTGAGTTCCCTTGTAATCTCCCCAGCATTTAGAACAGTGCTTTGCACATAGTAAACGCTTAATAAATGCCGTCATTATTATCATTTAATACAGTGCTCTGCACACAGTAAATGCTCAATAAATGTGACTGAATGAATGAATTAGTTTCTATAATAATAACTGTGGTATTTGTTAAATGCTTACTACTGTACTAAGCACAGGAGTAGCTAATCAAGTTGGATACAGTCCCTGTCCCACGTGGGACTCACGGTCTCAATCCCCATTTTCCAGATGAGGGAACTGAGGCCCAGAGAAGTGAAGTGATGTGTCCAACGTTCCCCAGCAGACAAGCGGAGGAGCCGGGATGAAAACCCACGACCTGATAATTCCCAGGCCTGGGCTTTATCCGCTCTGGCACGTATCTATCCCAGTGCTTAGTGCAGCGCCTGGCACCTAGTAAGCGCTTAACAAGAGAGGCAGCATGGCTTAGTGGAAAGAGCCCGGGCTTTGGAGTCAGAGGTCATGGGTTCAAATTCCGGCTCGGCCAACTGTCAGCTGTGTGACTTTGGACAAGTCACTTCACTGGGCCTCATCTGTAAAATGGGGATTAAGATTGTGAGGCCCCCGTGGGACAACCTGATCACCCTGTAACCTCCCCAGTGCTTAGAACGGTGCTTTGCACATAGTGAGCGCTTAATAAATGTCATCATTATTATTGCTTTGCACATAGTAAGTGCTTAATAAATGCCATTATTATTATTATTATTATTATTATTAATAAACACCATGAGAAAAAAAAGCAGAGGGGACGAGGTTGAGGGCCTCCATCCCAAAGGGCCGTCCTTCCTTGTTCAATCCAATTCTACCCTCAGAGGTCAGCGAGGAGGTCTCCCCTCCATCCCCCTGTCACGCCGAGCTTGGGAGCTCATCTGATCTCCGCGTTCACTCTGCGGAAAACCTCCTCCCTCCACCCTGGCCCAGACCTGGAATTCCTCTCACTGAGCTGGCCGGATGGGGCTAGGGACATTTAATAATAATAATAATAATAATAATAATAATAATAATAATAATAATAATAATAATAATGGCATTTCTAGACTGTGAGCCCACTGTTGAGTAGGGACTGTCTCTATATGTTGCCAACTTGTACTTCCCAAGCGCTTAGAACAGTGCTCTGCACACAGTAAGCGCTCAATAAATACGATTGATTGATTTGTTAAGCGCTTACTATGTGCGAAGAATTTGCCGCCCAAGTCACCTCCTCAGGCTCTGTCGGGGGCCACGGCTTTAAGGAAACAGTCGGACGGTACCTTGTGTTTCCATCTTTAAGCAGCGTCTCCTTGGCTGATTAAGCGGCGGCCTCGGCTCTTCCCCAAGAGGCGTCTTCCATCTTCCTTGGGATCCATCAGGCCGTGGGCTCTGCCCTTTTGGAAGGCCACAGTGGGGTGATTCTCTTCCTTGTTGGTCTGAGTGAGCCCGCAACGGGTACCGTTTATTCATTCAATCGTATTTACTGAGCGCTTACTGTGTGCAGAGCACTGTACTAAGCGCTTGGGAAGTACAAGTTGGCAACGTATAGAGACGGTCCCCTACCCAACAGTGGGCTCACAGTCTAGAAGAATTTACTTTGGAAGTCTCCGAAATGTATTAATAGAAATGTTTTCCCTGAGCTTTAGCTGGGATATGAGGAAGGGAATCATGGGGCACCCGACAAAAGGAAAAGAAGAGCAGTGTGACCTAGTGGCTAAAGAGAAGCAGAGTGGCTCAGTGGAAAGAGCCCGGGCTTTGGAGTCGGAGGTCATGGGTTCAAATCCCACACCGCCAATTGTCAGCTGTGTGACGTTGGGCAAGTCACTTCACTTCTCTGGGCCTCAGTTCCCTCATCTGGAAAATGGGGATGAAGACTATGAGCCCCCTGTGGGACAACCTGATCACCATGTAACCTCCCCAGCACTTAGAACAGTTCTTGGCACACAGTAAGCGCTTAATAAATGCCATTATTATTATTATTGTTACCGTGCAAAACGCAAGGTAACCAGGTCGGACATAGTCTCCGTCCCCCAGGAGGCTCACGGTCTAAGTATGGGGAAATAGGATTTAATCCCCATTTTACACACGAGGATTAAGTGACCTCTCCAAAGTCACAGAGCCGGAACTAGAACCCAAGTTTTCTGGCTTCCAGTCACGCTCCTTCTGCCAGGATTGACTAAGAGAAATGAACGACCAATAAAAATGTAACGGCCAATAAAAATGTAGCTGTCCAAGGGCTAAAACAGCCCTTAAATACCAGCGGGGCCGGGGAGAGAGAAGAATCATCCAGCCTTCTAAAAGGAAGGATAAATGGAAGTTGAGAAATACGTGACCTAAATAGAAGGCAAATCTTTCAATCTGGCAGGAAAATCCGTCCCACACTGAACCATTCCAGACCTGGCTCCAGAAGACTTTGAAAAATCAAACATCAGACTCATCTTTAGTGGAGAGCCAGCCCGTAATAGCGTTTACTTGGACCTATTTCGTATCGAATTTCTACAGCAGGAAAATAAAGAAGTGTGTTTATTTTATAGGAACTATAAAAACATAAAGGTACACTATGATGCTTGGCACAAATCGACTGGAAAGAGTACGGGCCCTGGGGTAAGAGGGCCTGGTTTCTAATTCATTTATTCATTCAATTGTATTTATTGAGCGCTTACTGTGTGCAGAGCACTGTACTAAGCACTCGGTTAGTACAACTTGGCAATGTATAGAGACGGTCCCTCCCCAATAGCGGGCTCGCAGCCTCATGTCGGCTGTGTGACGTCGGGCACGTCGCTTTTCCGGGCCTTGGTCTCCTCATCCGTAGAAGGGGGATTCAGGATCTGTGCTTCCTCCCACTTTAAGCCTGTGAGCCCCACTTGGGACAAGGGACCGTGCCTCGCCTGATTAGTTTGTATCGACCCCAGCGCCGCAGTTCCGCTGTGTGACCTTGGGCAAGTCACTTGGCTTCCCTCATCTGTAAAATGGGGGTGAAAACTGTGAGTCCCACGTGGGACAGGGTCCAGTCCCATTAGCTTGGACCTACCCCAGCGCTTAGAACAGTGTCTGGCACCTAGTAAGTGGTTAAATACCGTTACGAAGAAAGGGGGTGGGGGGAGTTCCCGCTCCTTGGAAGCCCCTGACGGCTACGAGGTCTTTGGAGAGAGGGGGTGCGGAGGGCGGGGGCAAGGAAACAGGAGCAGGTTTTCGATACCCACCAGACACCACCATCCATCCATCCATCCATTCAGTCGTATTTATTCATTCGTTCATTCGATCGTACTTATCGAGCGCTTACTGTGTGCAGAGCACTGTACTAAGCGCTTGGGAAGGGCAACATAGAGAGACGGTCCCTACCCAACAACGGGCTCACGGTCTGGGAGGGGGAGACGGCCAACAAAACAAACCATGTGGACGGGTGTCAACGGAACAAACAGAATTAAAGCTAGATGCACCTCATTAACAGAACAGAATATTAAGTGTCTACCAGTAAAACAGAGTAATCAATCTGTACAAACGTAAATACGGGTGCTGTGGGGAGGGGAAGGTTTACTGAGCGCTTACTGTGTGCACAGCACTGTACTAAGCGCTCGGGAGAGGATGCCACCACAATAAACAGACGCATTACCCGCCCACAGAGCTGATAAGACCTCCCTCCCATCCCTCCATTCCCATACCTAACGGCCCAGTTGAATCGCGTTGCCGGCCCGAGCTGGGGCGGACACGACCCTCCTCTCTCCCGAGACTTGGCGGTGGCTGCCGGGCTGGGGGGAAGCAGCGTGGCCTAGTAGACAGAGCCCGGGCCCGGGAATCAGAAGGACCCGGGCTCTGATCCCGCTCGGCCGCTTGTCCGCCGTGTGACCTTGAGCAGGTCACTTCCCTCCTCTGGGCCTCGGTTACCTCATCTGGAAAATGGGGATGGAGAACGTGAGCCCCACGTGGGACAGGGACTGCGTCCCAACGGATTAGCTTAGATCTACCCCAGCGCTTAGAAGGCCGCACACAGTAAGCGCGTAACAAATGCAATCGTTATCATTATAACGATTATTATATTATAGGTTATAATATATTATTATAGGTTGGCCTGCCCCTCGGCCCATGGTTCCCGCCCCCAGCCCTGCCAGCTCTCTTCGGAGAGGCCCAGGGGCTTCCCGGAGACCCCCTCGGGCGGCTCATCTTCCGGACGCCCAGCCGGTTCCCGGCGTCCGAAGACGTTTCCAAAATAAACCCGCGAGCCCCGGTTTCTCCTTTCAAGGACCCCACGATCTCCGAGATCTTTCTTTTAAATCTTTATTTATCATACAAATTATTTACACAGTCGGCTCCTTGGCCCGTCGGGGGGCTGAGCCCTGTCCGGGCCCGACCAGGGGAGCGGGGGTGTGTGCCTGGGGAGGGGGGAGAGGGAGCTGGGACCCCCCGAGACCCGCAGCCTCCTTCCCCGTTGCCGGGCAGGCCCTGGGTTCGCGGCGTGTCAGGAGTCCAGCTGGCCGGCTTCCACGGTCCTAAAGAGCCTTAGTTATAAATAAGAGTACCGGAGCGCCTAAAAGACTATGAAAAGACGGCCAACAAAGCTGTACTGAGCGCCCCCGAGCATCCCCCCAGCGCCCCACTGAGGGTACCAAACCGGGGCACTCCAAAGGGGGCTCTTTTCATTCTTCGACTCCCCGAAGATACCGGTCTCCGGACCGCGGCTCCAGGCGCGGGGCTGCCAGGGCGTCCCCTCCGCCGTACGATTCGAGCCGATAGCGAGAGGCTTCAACCTTGGGTCCGACAGCTGCTGGACCGGGGTTGGGGGAGGAGGGAAGGCGGGGGCGGCCACAGGGAGACGGGAAAGGCGGTCCACCATCACGAGGCCAGACGCCCCTTCCCGGGTCTGAGGGACGAAGAGTTGTTTTTTGTCCCACGGGGGAGCGACGGGGGTCTAACCTGCACGTGTCTTACCAGCAGATTAGGCAAAAAGCAGCACCCTTTTCCTGGTCCCTGAGGAAAGCAGTCCAACTGCGGCCTGGAGGATCCCCGCGGGCTTTTAAGGCTTTCGGACTCCGGCACCCCCGGCCAAGGGAAACAGACGGCCGCGGCGGAAAGGACCGACCGAGGCCCCGGAGGCCGGGAGCGAGCGTTCGGCCTCGCGGCTGGGCTTTTTCCCTTTTCTTTTTGGCGACAGACATGGCTTGTGAGATTCCCCGCGCTGAACGCCGCTCTGGAAGTGGGGCTCGCGGCAAAGCCTTCCGGGAAAGGAGCGTTTTCTCCCTCGACTCGATTTCGGGCGTCGACGGCGCTTCCCCGCCGGGTGACCGGGAGGAAGCGTGCAGCCGTCTCGCCGGGAATGTCGGCAACTTCTTTCCCGTCGGGCTTGGCTCATTCAACAGCCCCCGACCCCTTCCGTCGCTTGGTCGAGAGCCGGGAATTAAGGGGACGATCCCGGGAGGGGGTTGACGACCGCTACCTAGGGAGAACCCCAGCGTCCCGGCTCCCGGCATTTGATCCCCGCGGGCGGGTCGGAGCTGGGCCGGGGATCCGCCCGTCTGGAACGAGTGATTCCGGGTCAGGGAGAGGACTACGAGGAGGGAGAACCGGGACCCGTCACCGTCTCCGTTCCAAATTTCCGCAGGGAAAACGTCGCCGGGGGGATCCGGGATGAGAGCGACCCGGCCTACCCTTTCTGGAGCATCCATCTGCGGGGCAAGGGATTCCTCTCGGGGTCACGGGAAGGAGGGAAGCCCCCGGACGCCGCGGGATGTTTAGTTTGAGGCAGCTGGCCTGACCCAGCTGCCTCCGTTGTACTTTGGGGAAAAGACGGATTCAACGCCCGCCGTCAGTTGCCTCTGGGTCAGCCGGCCGTTTTGGTTTCTCCGGGGGTCGAGTTGGGCGTTCGGCCCCGCGGTCCCAGGCCCCGCTCGGTGTCACCTTCCTCGCTCATTCCCGCCTCGGCGCCCAGCTCGGATGCAAGCGAGCCCGAACGGTTGGCCTCTGAAGCCCCCCTCTCGGCTCCCCGGCCCAAAGGGGGGAGAGGTCGGGGGGCTTCCCGTTCCCGGTCCCCGTTGGAGGTAGAACGGCGCCGCGGCCGGAGCTCGCCACGGGGCTCTGAGGGGGGCAAAACAGGGGTCCGGCTCCTAAGCCGATGGGATCCCGGGGGCGGTGGTGGGGAGGGGGCTCCCCGGGGGCGGGTATTAAGGCTTCCGGCGAGCCAGGTCGCTCCGGGCCTCGGGCTCCCCGGGACCCCCGGACGACCAAGGACCCCGACGCTCCGAGCCAGGATGGACCCGGTAAGGGGACGCCGCCTCCGCCCGCGACGCCGGACGCCCGCATACTACCCCTCAGGGGCAGCCGTGGGCGAGGGGGAGGGGGAGAGGGGTGGGACTGGGCAGCGGGAGGACGGAGAGGAGGGGGTGTCAGAGCATGCCGAAGCCCTCGCAGCCCTCGCTGATGGCCAGCTGCAGCATCTTGTGAACCTCTTCGTACGAGTCGTACGTAGGGAGGCACAGCTGGTTAAAACTGCAAGGCCAAAGGAAGAGCGGTGAGCCAGCGGCCGCGGCGCCCGGGCCCGAGGCGGGCCGCGGTTCCCCGGGGGTTGGGGAGGGGGCGGCCGGACACTCACCAGGTGTGTGCCGTGGGCAGCGTGCTGTGGGTGGGGGCCGCGATGATCTGGAACGAAGGGCAGAGGGCGGCGAAGCCCCCGGGGGGCAGCTGCGACGAGCCGGTGGTGAACTGCAGCAGCCGGGCCAGCTCCTCTTGGGTGAAACTGGAGACCACCGTCCAGAACCACCGCATCACCTGACGGGGGGCGGGGCGGGGGGGGACGGACGGGGGCGGCGGAGGGGGGGGTCAGGGGGCCGGGGGCGGCTGGGCGGAAAGACCGCAAGCCCCACGCGGGACAGGGGCCGCGCCCAATCCCACTATCTCCCCCGGCGTTTAGTACAGCGCCTGGCACAGAGTAAGTGCTGAGCAGATACCACCATTATTCTTTAGGATGGCCTTAGGGGAGATCCAACCGGATAATCTGCTCCGGGGCTCTCCCCAATAATCACAACGACTGTGTCTCCCTTTACTGCTCTATTGTACTTTCCAAGCTCTTAGTACAGTGCTCTGCACACAGTAAGCGCTCAATAAATGCGATTGAATGAACGAATCTTGTACCAACTCAAGCGCTTAGTACAGTGCCTGGCACACAGTAAGTGCTGAACAGATACCACCATTATTCTTTAGGATGGCCCTAGGGGAGATCCAACCGGATAGTCTGCTCCGGGGCTTCCCCCCCCAATAATCACAACAACAATTATGTCTCCCTTTACTGCTCTGTTGCACTTTCCAAGCGCTTAGTACAGTGCTCCGCACACAGTAAGCGCTCAATAAATGCGATTGAATGAACAAATCTTGTACCAACTCCACGCTTAGTACAGTGCCCGGCGCACAGTAAGCGCTTACCAAATACCACCATTATTCTTACCAAAAGGATGGCCCTAGGGGAGGTCCAACCGGATAGTCTGCTCCGGGGCTTCCCCTAGTCACAACAACGATTGTGTCTCCCTTTACTGCTCTATTGTACTTTCCAAGCGCTTAGTACAGTGCTCGGCACATAGTAAGCGCTCAATAAATAATATTGAATGAACGAATCTTGTACCTACTCCAGTATAAGTGCTTAACAAATACCATCATTATTATTATCAAAAGAATGGCCTTAGGAGAGATCCAACCTGATCATCTTGTATCTACTCCAACGCTTAGTTCAGTGCCTTCCACATAGGAGCACGTAGTAAGCGCTTAACAAATACCATCATCATCATTCATTGATTCAGTGGCATTCATTGAGCGCTTACCGTGTGCAGAGCACTGTACTAAGCGCTTGGGAGAGGACAGTCACCAGATAACTTCTAGCTGGGACCTCTTCCCAGAAGGGCACATAGTCAGCGCTCAATAAATACGATTGAATGAATGAATACAGTGCTCTGCACCCAGTAAGTGCTCAATAAATACATTTGATTGAATAAATGAATGAATGTTTACTCTTGATTTCCCTGTTGCCTCTTACGCGCCCTGCCTCCCTTCCTTCCTCCTCAAATCCCACTCCATTTCTTCCCACTTCGTCTCCCTCCTCTGCCTCCCCGGGGCCTGGAAACTGCATCCCAGAAGGTGGAAGGGGATTTCCGGACAGGGCCGGGAGCAGAACTCCCTCCCTCATCCCAGATGGGCCACTTACCTTCTCGCGGAAATGCCAGGAGCCTCCCACCACCACTGCGTGCGTCTTGAAGTCCGAGACGCTGATGTCTCCCGTACCGCACATCAGTAGCTGGAAATACGAGACACCAAAGTGAGTAGGGAAGCCCGCGGGAATCGATCGCATCCAGCCCGTTATCTAAACTGGAAAAACGGTTAAGCGAACTCCGTGAAGGGAAACGTGAGCCGTGGGGCCAATCTGCACTCTGAAAGAAAGGTTGCAGTCACTGGGCCAAATGCCACAAGACAAAAGCAAAACTGGAAAATTAAAAAAAATAATCCACTGACTACTGATAAAGAGTTTAGAGCGAAGGAGCAGAGATGGAGTCATTTAGTTTAGCTCTGCTCCCGGCCCCGTCGCTCAGGACTGTGACTCAAGATGGAAGGAGCTCAAAACTTTCTGCACCTTTCATTCGCTATCACCCCACTTTCCAACCTGAGCTTAATAATAATAATAATAATAATAATGATAAGAAGAAGAAGAAGAAGAAGAAGAAGAATAACAACATTTGTTAAGCGCTTACTATGTGCCAAGCACTGTTCTAAGCGCTGGGGAGGATACAGGGTGATCAGGTTGTCCCACGCGGGGCTCACAGTCTTAATCCCCATTTTACAGATGAGGGAACTGGCTCAGAGAAGTTAAGTGACTTGTCCAAGGTTACACAGCAGACAGGTGGCGGAGTCGGCATTCGAACCCATGACCTCGGACTCCAAAGCCCGGGCTCTTTCCACTGAGCCACGTTGCTCATCTATCTTGACTTCACTCATGCCCTGATTCAGATTGTATGTTGGGTAATTAAAAAAAAATAAAATAAAACCACCCCCAGGGTGAAACACACACATTAGTGTCAGTATATGTCAGCACATCCCAGTAGCGTGGAATACTTGGCTCATTCCAACTAGAGAGAAGGCAGTAGAGTTCTAATGCCTGGCCAGGGGAATGACAAAAATCAAATCTAAGAGCATCCTTAACTTCTCTGTGCCTCAGTTCCCTCATCTGTAAAATGGGGATTAAGACTGTGAGCCCCACGTGGGACAACTTGATTTATCTTGTATCTGCCCCAGCGCTTTAGAACAGTGCTTGGCACATAGCAAGCGCTTAACAAATACCATCATCATCCTCCCCTGAAAACCTGCAGGGTAAACGAGCAACTGTTCGTTGCCCTGCAAAGGTGAAGCCAAGCATGGACCATCTTAACTGCCCTGTTTGAGTCTCTCAACCAGTCAAACTTCTTGATTAGCGGTCCCTACGTCAAAAATGACTCCGTGGATTTTAGTCTTTAAATTTAGAACAAGAGGCTTTGCTGAAACCGCTGCCTGAATCTGTTCCGATCTGTGTGCCGAGTCAACAGCGTGGCTCGGTGGAAAGAGCCCGGGCTTTGGAGTCAGAGGTCAGGGGTTCAAATCCTGGCTCCGCCAACTGTCAGCTGTGTGACTTTGGGAAAGTCACTTCACTTCTCTGGGCCTCAGTGACCTCATCTGGAAGATGGGGATTAAGGCTGTGAGCCCCCCGTGAGACAACCTGATCACCTTGTAACCTCCCCAGCACTTACAACGATGCCATCATTACTATTATTATTATTACAGAACTCGCTCGGATATATAGACAATTAAAGAAATCCTGCATGGAAGTCCCCAGTTTGCTCTCCGCCTTCCGGGAAGCTTTTAATAGCAGCCAAAGACAAACACTCTCCTGGTATAAACAGCAAGCGACTACTTGTGGGCGGTTCAAGTGATCGGGTTTTATCGAACCGAGCCAGAAAGGCAGGGTTCGTCACTTCTCCGACGGGAATGGGTTCCTCTCTCCACGTTACCCCAACCCTACTCTGAGTTATCCCCCCGGCGTAGGGCCGCGCTCCGAAAACATGCAGGGAAACGGAAGGAAATCTAAGCACCCTACCTCCAGCTCATTCTCGTCGAAAATAGCCAAGAGGTTTTCGGGGATCAACTCATTGAGGCCTGGAAGGGAAAAGGCAGATTAAAACCCGACTCGGTGTTGGTGGCGGTCTTTCAACTGTATTTAATAATAATAATAATGGCATTTATAAAGCGTTTACTATGTGCAAAGCACTGTTCGAAGCGCTGGGGAGGTTTTATTGAGCACTTACAGGGTGCAGAGCACTGTACTAAGCGCTTGGGAGGTACAAGTCGGCAACGTATAGAGACGGTCCCTACCCAACGACGGGCTGCTGAGAGAAGGCCGAGGGGGGCGGGGGGCCAACCTTTCAAGAAGTGTTCCACTTCCTCTTTCACCTGGCTGGCCAGCCGGTACTGGGCAAGCAGATTTAGATAAAAGATCTTGTTCTCGTTGGTGACGGGGGTCTGCGCCCCACCGGCCATGAGCTCTATAACCTGAAATTAGAGGGAACAGCGAAAGCAGATACTGAGTTTGGCAATCGAGTTACCCGGCGATGACTAGTTGGACAAATCAGACAAATAGAGAAGCAGCGTGGCTCAGTGGAAAGAGCCCGGGCTTTGGAGTCGGAGGCCACGGGTTCGAATCCCAGCTCCGCCAATTGTCAGCTGCTCCGCCAATTGTCAGCTGGGTGACTCTGGGCAAGTCGCTTCACTTCTCTGGGCCTCGGTCACCTCATCTGTAAAATGGGGAATAAAACTGTGAGCCCCCCGTGGGACAACCTGATCACCCTGTAACCTCCCCAGCGCTTAGAACAGTGCTTTGCACATAGTAAGCGCTTAACAAATACCATCATCATTATTATTATTATTAATATTATTAAATCCCTTGGCTGCTGCCCCTTCGAGCTGAGCGTATCCTGTCCTCCGAATCCCCAACCAAGCAGCAGGGCCACTGCTCTCGTACCGATCCACGGCCGTACCCCAGCTTCACTTTCTCTCGCGGCTGCCTCGGAAACAGAATGTTGAGTGAAAGAGCGGGAAACAAACTAGAGTTTCCTTTGGAAAACACTGTAAAAGTGATGAAAAAGTGGATCAAAGCGATCTGAATATATTCATAAACAGCGATTTATTAACAGCGTAGCGGTGAACGTGTGTCAATAACAGGACTTCCAAGTGGAAATTTCAAATGGTTTCTTCTCAGAGAAGCAGCGTGGCTCGGTGGAAAGAGCACGGGCTTGGGAGCCAGAGGTCATGGGTTCGAATCCCGGCTCCGCCACTTGTCAGCTGGGTGACTTTGGGCAAGTCGCTTCACTTCTCTGGGCCTCAGTTACCTCATCTGTAAAATGGGGATGAAGACTGTGAGCCCCACGTGGGACGACCTGATCACCTTGTAACCTCCCCAGCGCTTAGAACAGGGCTTTGCACATAGTAAGCGCTTAATAGATGCCGTCACTATTACTGTCAGCTGTGTGACTTTGGGCAAGTCACTTCACTTCTCTAGGCCTCAGTTACCTCATCTGTAAAATGGGGATGAAGACTGTGAGCCCCACGTGGGACGACCTGATCACCTTGTAACCTCCCCAGCGCTTAGAACAGGGCTTTGTACATAGTAAGCGCTTAATAAGTGCCATCATTATTACTGTCAGCTGTGTGACTTTGGGCAAGTCACTTCACTTCTCTGGGCCTCAGTTGCCTCGTCTGTAAAATGGGGATTAAAACTGTGAGCCCCACACGGGATGACCTGATCACCTTGTATCCCCCCCCCAGCGCTTAGAACAGTGCTTCGCACACAGTAAGCACTTAACGAATACCATTATTATTATTATTCCGGAAATGCTTCACTTTCTTGGGTGTTATCTTTCACATCCTGGCGACGAGACCCCTTGTGCTAACACCCATACAGACCTATCGCTGTCTATGCTTCATTAAATCTGTCCTCGCCCAAACGTAAAATTGAAATGGACTCTAGTCAAGACAGGTGAGGGGAAGGATAAGGTTTAAGCCAAGATCGACTATTGCAGGTAAACCCTATCATGAAAGAGTCCTAAAAGAGAAGGATGATTCAGGGATGTTGTGGCTTGTATTGTTACTCTTCAATCAATCGATCAGAAGCATTTACTGAGCTCCTACCCTTTGCAGAAAACTGCACCAAGGTATCTATTGGGCGCCTACTGTGTGCAGAGCAGTGTACTATGTGCTTGGGAGGGGACAGTACAACGGAGGTGGTAGATATGTTCCCTGCCCGCACCGAGCTTACGGTTTAGCGTCTTCTAGGTTGGCTAACACCTCCAGTTCCCCGACCCTCTTAAAGCCAACAACCACTGACTACCGCCATGAGAAGCAGTGTGGCGCAGTGCATAGAGCAACGGGCCTTGAAGTCGGGAGGTCACGGGTTCTAATCCCGGCTCCGCCATCGGCTGTGTGGCCTTGGGCAAGTCCCTTCACTTCTCTGGGCCCCAGTTACCTCAGCTGGAAAATGGGGATTAAGACTGCGAACCCCACGTGGGACAACCTGATCACCTTGTAACCTCCCCAGCGCTTAGAACAGTGCTTTGCACATAGTAAGCGCTTAATAAATGCCATCGTTATTATTATTATTACTAAGCGCTTAACAAATATGATCATTATTATTACCAGGCTCAGCGGAGGGACCTTCAGCTAAGGTGAAAACTGGGGGCCAGAAAGAGCTGGGTGAGCGGAGGGAAATTAACTGCTACATTTAGAGAACCGTCATATTGACCGAAAGCTCGTTGTTCTGGTCAGTGCTCCGCAAACAGACAGCACTTAATAATTACCACTGATTGCTTGATATTTCCCCCGTGCTTTAGAACTAACGGTTTCCACGGTTCACCCTTGACACGGTTTCCAAACGGTTTCCAAACCCAACTGCAATGGAGTCGGCTCAGTTTCCCCAGTTAGCTCTGTTTCCGGCGCGTATCTTTACATATATTACAAATTATTTATTCATATTAATATCCGTCTCCCCCTCTAGACTGTAAGCTTGTTACGGGCAGGGAATGTTCCTGCTAATTCTGTTGGATTGTACTCTCCCAAGCACTTAGTACAGTGTTCTGCATATAGTAAATGTGTACTTCCCATGTGCTTAGTGCTCTGCACCCAGTAAGCGCTCAATAAACATGATTGAATGAATGAAGGAATGAACACCATCGATGGACTGATTTCCCAAATTAGGAGACCACGGCTTTCCTCAAACCCAGTCCAAATTCCCCTGTCCCTCATCCCAACCTAGGGAAAGACGAGGCTTTCTCTCCACAGACGAAAAGAGGATTCTCTTAAATTACTAGCTGTTAGGTTTGTTTCTCACAGCTTTACCGCTGCAGAGGTTGGAAACGTGCCTCTCGTTCTTCTCTACCTTAAACCCCACCAGGAGAGAAAGATCCAATCACGTGGCTCAATGGAAAGAGCCCGGGCTTGGGAGTCAGAGGTCATGGGTTCAAATCCCGGCTCCGCCAACTGTCAGCTGTGTGACTTTGGGCAAGTCGCTTCACTTCTCTGGGCCTCAGTTCCCTCATCTGTAAAATGGGGATGAAGACTGTGAGCCCCAGGTGGGACAACCTGATCACCTGGTATCCTCCCCAGTGCTTAGAACAGTGCTTGGCACACAGTAGACTGTGAGCCTACTGTTGGGTAGGGACTATCTCTATATGTTGCCAACTTGTACTTCCCAAGCGCTTAGTACAGTGCTCTGTACACAGTAAGCGCTCAATAAATACGATTGAATGAATGAATGAATGAATAGTAAGCGCTTAACAAATGCCATCATCATCATTATTATTATTATTATCCTGCCTCAACTCACTGCTGGCTTCTCGGGATCTTTCAGACTTGTTGTGGGCAGGGGATGTGTTTGTTCTACTGTACCCTCCCAAGCGCTTAGTACAGGACTCTACATACAGTCAATAAGTACGATTGACTGACTGCCTTATCAACAGGGCTACTTACTATGTGCACAGTGCTGTGATGATGATGATGGCATTTATTAAGCGCTTACTATGTGCAAAGCACTGTGCTAAGTAGAGTGTGACTGAAACCAAAGACTCAGCCCCTGCTCCTAGGGGTTTATTACAATCTAGTGTAACCCAGGATAAAGCACCCAGAAAAGCCTCCGTTAAACACCCCGAGGTCGAGGACGCAGCATAATCTAGGAAGAGCTGAGATGCCAATGGAAATCCGCCTCTGGGAGATACTGAGAAAGGCCCGGAAGGAGGGAATGAGACCACCTATGGTGGGTGAAGAAATAGGGTGTAAATGCTAGGGGGCTTATGCTCTTCAGGAGAGAGGCTCAGAACCAGCTCCGGGGCCTATGTAGTGACAGAAGAGACAAATGTCACAGTGCTCTGCACACAGTAAGCACTCAATAAATACGACTGAATGAATGTCAGAGTGTTGATGTACATGAGGAACACCTCAAAAGGCAGATGGGATGCAAAAGTTGTGGGGCTGTGTGGTGTGTTTGAGAGAGAGAGAGAGAGATAAGGCTTGCTCTTATTTAGGGGACCTCAATGCTGGTGAAGCCTGCAGCCTTCTGAAACATGGGCTCCTTCCAGAGCGCAAAACCCACCTTACTGAACCCCACTTGTGGTGGGAGGTGAGAGGGATTGGTCCTTCACTCACCTTATCCAGCTGGCCTGATCTGTTGTATTTTTCCTCCGCGAAAACCAGCTCGATCTCGCTCATGTCGTTGTTCAGGATGAAGCAGACTTTGGATTTATAGAATTCGGGGTCGTCGGTCTCAAAATACTGCGGAGAGAGGGTTGAGGGGGTGGGGAAAAAGTATGAGACCGTTAACGCTCTCTGACTTGGGGGACTTGGGGGACTCTACCGCTTCTTTACTGAAGGGGAGGTTGCCTGGTGGCTCGAAGCCAAGGGTCGCGCTGAAGAGGATGGCTTCCAGGTCTCACCTTATAGTGCATTCGCAGGCCTATCATTTGGGCCAGGAAGGAACGGGTGAAGCGGGCCCGCACCAGCTGCTTGTAAGCACCTCCCAGGGACGACTCATAGAGGCACTTGCCCACGAGCCGGCCCGCAAACTCGTAGACCTTCAGCCGGAGGTGGGAAGGGCGGTTGGGGTTGGGATGCACCTGCCGACACAGAACCCCGGTTAAGATGCCGCAAAGGCCGGGAGGCTGGGAACACGTCGGGCATTTGAGAAACTCTCAGGGCGAAGCCAAGAGCTGATGGATTCGACTTGGTCGACGTCCCGTGGAACCACCAGTGGCAAGAGCCAGGGCTTGGGAGTCAGAGGTCGTGGGTTCTAATCCTCAGCTGTGTGACTTCAGGCAAGTCACTTCACTGGGCCTCCGTTTACCCAATCTGCTGTCAAATGGGGATTAAGACTGTGAGCCCCCCGTGGGACAACCTGATAGCCTTGTACCAGAGAAGCAGCTTAGCCTGGCTCAGTGGAAAGAGCCCGGGCTTGGGAGTCAGAGGTCATGGGTTCAAATCCCTGCTCCACCAATTGCCAGCTGTGTGATTTTGGGCAAGTCACTTCACTTCTCTGTGCCTCAGTTACCTCAGCTGTAAAATGGGGATTAAGACTGTGAGCCCCCGCCGTGGGACAACCCGATCACCTTGTAACCTCCCCAGCGCTTAGAATGGTGCTTGGCACATAGTAAGCGCCTAACAAATGCCATCATCATTATTATTGTATCTACCCCAGCGCTTGACACACAGTAAGCGCTTAACAAATACCATCACTATTATTATTATTATAAGAGATTCTTTCCTCTTTATAGAGCTGGGGCTGGGAGGAAATGGAGTACGTCAGGGACTCCAAGTTTAAATGGGAATTCTGTCAGCCAGAGGCGACTTCCTCTAACGGGTCAATAAGCCTAATGAGGAAAGCTGCTAATACAGGTTTGCCTCAAAAAAACATTCTACTGGTAAGACACCGGTAATAACAGTCACATCACAGTCACAGTCAGCCCTCATTTTAGAGAAGAGGAAACTGAGAAACAGTTAAGCACTTGTTCTCTTTCCCCCTTCGACTGTTAGCTCCGTGTTGGGCAGGGACTGTGTCCAACCTGATTATCGTATATCTGTCCCAGGGCTTAGCAGAGTGCTTGGCATATGGTGTTTAGCAAAAGCCACAGTTATTATCAGTATTATTAGTCGAAGGCCCAGAATGCGAAGCAATCTGCCTCGGGCTTACACAGACAGCCAAGGGCAGAGTCAACCCAGAACCCAGGTCTACCGTCTAACCTCCAAATCACGCTGCTTCTTATTGCAGCTACTGGTAACAAGAAACCCATCTTCTCCAGCTTGGGGGTGGGGGCAGAGGGGGCAACTTGGGCGGTGAAAGGATTCTACAGACTCACCAAAGCCTGGTTGTTATCACTGAAGCGGGTGAAGAGCTGATTGGTGGTGTCAAACAGGGCTTTGCAGATTAGCTCGAACCACTCCCGGCGAGGCCCTCCCCAGTCGAGAGCTGGAAGGCAAGATGGGTCCCAAGAACATCGATTACACCTGGGCCGTGCCAGCCGCTCACCACGAGAACAACGTTCCTGGTCTACCCAAGATGGGAGACGCGCAGAAGCTCGGAGAATTTTAGTCCGCTCCTCGGAATACCCAAATAGGTCATTCGGTTTGCTGGGCCTTGCAGGGAGGGAGAAGGACAAAGGCTGACTTCTCTCTTTTATCCAAAACACTCCAGGCTCCTTGCCCGCTGGAGCTGGCTCTTCCTCCTCCTCCCGTTCTCTAGTCCCCTTGGAAAATGGAAAGTCTCCCCCGAGGCGGATGGGTCGGCTCGGACTCACCTTCCTCGTCTTGGAAAATCACTTCAAAGTTTTTGCTCCAGTCGGAGATGGAGAAATTCCGAGTGGCTTTCAGAGACTGGAGGTAGTGAAGGGAAGAACTGTCAGCATTTTGGCATCTCACAGGCGCTGAAGACAAGAGCGCGAGAACATCTCCATGCCAGTTCGTTACCTAGTGTACTGCTGGCACTCCGAAGAGATTTAATAATAATCAGGACAGCTTTAACCCGCTCCTCTATATTTACATGACGCCTACTCCCAAAGAAATCAAAGTGCTTTCCGCATTTTTTTTAAAAAAGATAATTAACCTTAAAATCATTTTTTAAAATGGTGTTCACGAAGCGCTTTCTATGTGCCAGGCACTGTACAAAGCACTGGAGTGGATACAAGCTAATCAGCTTGGACGCAGTCCCTGTCCCACAAACGGCTCACGTGGCTCAGTGGAAAGAGCCCGGGCTTTGGAGTCAGAGGTCATGGGTTCAAATCCTGGTTCCGCCAATTGACTTTGGGCAAGTCACTTCACTTCTCTGTGCCTCAGTTCCCTCATGTGTAAAATGGGGATTAAGACTATGAGCCCCCCGTGGGACAACCTGATCACCTTGTATCCTCCCCAGAGCTTAGAACAGTGCTTTGCACATAGTGGCTCAGTGGAAAGAGCATGGGTTTTGGAGTCAGAGGTCATGGGTTCAAATCCCGGCTCTGCCAATTGTCAGCTGTGTGACTTTGGGCAAGTCACTTCACTTCTCTGGGCCTCAGTTACCTCATCTGTAAAATGGGGATGAAGACTGTGAGCCCCCCGTGGGACAACCTGATCACCTTGTAACCTCCCCAGTGCTTAGAACAGTGCTTTGCACATAGTAAGCGCTTAATAAATGCTATCATTATTATTATTATTATTATTAGCTTAATAAATGCCATCATTATTAAAGGGCTCACAATATTGATCCCCATTGTACAGATGAGGTAACTGAGGCACAAGGAATTAAAGTGACACGTGGCAGACATGTGGCGGAGCCAGGATTAGAACCTGGGGCCTTCTGACTCCAGTCTGTGCTCTATCCACTAGGCCACACTGCCTCTGACGTGGAAACGCCAGATATTTTTGCCATCCATTTTCAGAGAAGGAAAAACTGAGGCCCAGAGAAGTAGTAGTAGAAATAGCATTTATTAACTGCTCACTGTGTGAAGAACACCGTAGTAGGGACCGGGAGAGAATACTCAGGTGGCAATGAGTGCGGCCCCCGTCCCTCGGGGAATGACTTGCCCATGGCTCCACGAGTCTATGCTGGGGCAATCAGCCATCGGGAAGGCCAACAGCTCGGGACTGGATGCCAATCACCACTCTACTGCCCACCTCCAGTCTTGAGACTGTGACCCACAGTATGGGCAGTGTGGTCTAGTGGATAGAGCCCGGGCCCGGGAGTCCGAAGGACCTGGATTCTCATTCCGGCTCTGCCGCTTGTCTGCTGTTTGACCCTGGGCAAGTCACTTCACTTCTCTGTGCCTCGCTTACCTCATCTGCAAAATGGGGATTAAGACAGCGAGCCCCATGTGGGGCAGGGACCATTCCAACCTGATTAGCTTGGATCTACCCCGGCGATTAGTTCAGTGCTTGGTACATAGTAAGCCCTTAAATACCATAATTTTTAAAAAAGGAGGAGAAGGAGAAGAAGTAGACAAAGAGGAAGAAGGAGGAGGAGGAGGAAGAAAGAAGAAGAAAAGCTGAAACTCTGCCTGCCCTGGGCCAAACAGTCCAGATGTCTTCTGGACAGGGTGACTTCAAAAACCCCAAAAGGAGAAAATAATTCTGCCAGTGCTTATACGCTTCAGACAGACACGCAGCAGGGGTGCCCTTTCTTCACCACATCTCCCCAGAAAACAATTTTCTTTGATGAAAGAACACCGCTCCTAGGCGCCTACTAAAAGCCATTTTCTTTTGACACAAATCCACGCCTCCCAATTCTCCTACGATGTGAGGATTGGGGCCGACCTGAACGAGCCTCGGTGCTGAGGAAAACTTGTGCTGTAGTATTCATTCATTCATGCACTCAACGGTATTTATTGAGCGCTTATTGTGTGCAGAGCACTGTAGTACTCACCGCTATGATGCCGCACGGGCTCGCGTTGCTGAAAAAATGAACCCTAGGGCCTAGTCTCATTCTGGCCAAATCACAGATGGAAAACTCTCGCTATGGCAATATTGGGTGTGTTCGCTCCGGCCCTGCGTGATTCACCCTGGAGAATTCTTGATGTCCTTTAACTGTCCAGTTTTTATTTTCAAAACCAGTCTGAATCAACTCGCCACACACTCTCTCTCTACAAGCCCCTTTGGCAACATGTCCTACACTTGGAGGAATCCAACACATAAAAGCAAGATATCCTTCCAAAGAAAGGACCGAAGATCAAAGAGAGCAGCTCTGGACCGAAACTGAACTGCAACGCAGATGCCAAACGAACCGTCTCCCACAGAGTCGCAGAGAGCTGATTCACTCTGCTCCGAGAAACTGAGTCGGGGGCAGAGCCAGAAATAGAAGTCAGTACTGATGATTCCCTTTCTCTAGACCCAAAGTGCATCGATAATGGAACTCAAGTCAGCAGAGGGCAACTTTCCCGACCCGAAAAATCCCCTAGGAGAGGGAAAGCAGAAATTCCAGCCAGCGGTCCATGGAATAGTCTCTGGCCAAACCTGCCAAACCTGCTCTGGGAAGGAATGTACCTTGGATCATGTGAAATCATGTGACTGGGATGGGAGGGGTTGGGGGGGAAGCATTAAGGACCACTGACGGTTGCCAACGACTACAGACTCACAGACAGTGTGTGAAAATGAGCTAAAATCAGTTGGATCCATAAAATACTTCAAACTCCATAGATAATGTGGCAATGGACAGAGGCGGCCCATTTGTTTTTATGGTATTTGTGGTATTTGTTAAGGGCTTAGTGTGTGCTACGCACTGTTCTAAGCGGTGGGGTAGATACAAGTTCATCAGGTTATACACAGTCCCTGTCCCACAAGAGGCAAAGAAGGAGGGAGTACAATCTAATCCTCATTTTACAGTTAAGGAAACTGGCCCAGAGAAGTGAAGTGATTTGTCTAAGGTCACACAGCAAGCAACTGGGCACAGCTGCGTAAATTTACGGTCCTGCTGGCAACCCCAACCACTAGGAGAGGTGGAAAGACAATCAATGGTATTTACCGAGTATTTTCTACGTGTAGAGCACTGTACTAAGTGTTAAAGACAAATGACTATATTTGTGGGATTTCAGGGGAGAGAGTCAATTAATGGCATTTACTGAGTGCTTACTAGGTGGAGAGCACCGTACTAAGTGCTTAAGACAAACAATGACTATATTTGTGGGAGTTACTGGGAAAGACCATGAGTTGGTAGAGAAACAAAGGACCCGGAGAATTTAGTCTGGTAACAATAATAGTATTCATGGTATTTAAGTGCTTATTATGTGCCAAGCACTGTTCTAAGCACTACGGTAGATACGAGCTAATCAGGTTGTACACAGTCCCTGCCCCGCATGGGGCTCCCGATCTAAGTAAGTGGGAGAACAGAAATGAAAATCTCCATCTTAACAGTTGAGGAAACTGAAGCACAGAGAAGTGAAGAGACATGCCCCACGTCACAAGCCAGCAAGTCTCAAAGCCGGGATTAGAACCCAGGTCCTCTGACTCCCAAGCCCGGGTTTCATCCATTAGGTCAAGCTGCTTCTCTTCTGCTCTTCATTCATTCATTCCATGGTATTTATTGAGTGCTTATGGGGTGCAGAGCACTGTACTAAGCACTTGGGAGAGTAAGCTATAGAGAAGCAGTGTGCCTCAGTGGAAAGAGCCCGGGCTTTGGAGTCAGAGGTCATGGGTTCAAATCCCGGCTCCGCCAACTGTCAGCTGTGTGACTTTGGGCAAGTCGCTTCACTTCTCTGGGCCTCAGTTACCTTATCTGTAAAATGGGGATTGAGACTGTGAGCCCCTCCGTGGGACAACGTGATCACCTTGTAACCTCCCCAGCGCTTAGAACAGTGCTTCGCACATAGTAAGCGCTTAATAAATGCCATCATTATTATTATTATATAACAATAAACAGACACCGAACCTACAGTCTAGAGGGGGAGACGGACATTAATAGAAATAAATAAATGATCTTCTCTCCTGCTCCTGTTGGTGTTGCACTCTCCCAAGTGCTTGGGACAGTGCTCTGAACACGGTAAGCGCTCGATAAATACGACTGACTGGTGCCCAGAGGGGTCCCGGGAGGAAGAGGCCGGGAACGACACGTTGCCAGGGAGATGTGACGCGACTCACCGAGTCCAACAGGGAGTATCGGCTGACCTTCAGCGTGACCTTGGAGTGAGGTCTCTTCATGTGGACCTGCCGTAGCTCGCGATGGAAGAAGTTCACCTTGTCCTGGAAGGTCTCGGAGCCTCCTGAAGGCGGCCCCGGCATGATCACAATCACATTAGAGCAATCAGAACTGCTTGCTGAACGCTCGCTCTGTGTGGGGCTCTGTACTGAGCGCTTCAGGCAGAGTACAGCAGTCGGTAGATAGGATCGCTGGCCTCAAGGATGACTCTCCCCCACTTCAGAGCCATACAGAAGGCACGCCTCCTCCAAGAGGCCTTCCCTAAGCCCTCTTTTCCTCTTCCCTTCTGCGTCGCCCTGATTTGCTCCCTTTAATCCTCCCCACTTCCAGCCTCACAGCTCTTCTGTCCATATCTGTCATTTACTGATTTCTATTAATATCTGTCTCCCCTTCTAGACTGTAAGCTCTTCTGTCCATATCTGCCATTTACTGATTTCTATTAATATCTGTCTCCCCTTCTAGACTGTAAGCTCGTTGTGGGAAGGGAAAGTGTCTCTTTATCGTTGTACTCTCCCAAGCACTAACGTACAGTGCTCCGCACACAGTAAGCGCTCAATAAATACAACTGACTGACTGATTACTGACTGTCCACACTGCTCACTATCCTCCACCCCAGAGTTGCTGCCCTCCCTGCTTTTCCCACCGCGCCCTTTCCCGCCTTTACCTATGTTTTTATGGAGGGAGCGAATGAAAGTGGCTGCTAAGATATTCCTTTCCTTGCAGCTGAGCTCCACCGGGGGTTGAATCCCATCGTCGACCACCAATGTCAGCAGCTTATGCACAGGGTCGGGTCCGTGGTAGGAAAACTAGCGACAAAGCAGATGCCAGGCCGGTGTTTAAACCCTAATCCCGGAGGCCGTGCCAACCTACTCCGATTAATCTGCCCACACTCGCTCTACACGCTCTCCCTATCCCAGGCCGGTGGGAGAGCTGATGCTGAAGGAGCGGCCTCCGCCCACCGCCCTGACGAAAAGATAACTTGATTTTGCGCCCTCAAATCAGAAATCCATTTCTAATCGCCTGGGCTGCAGGACCCCAGGGTGGAACGTTAGACGGGTCCACCATCTGGAACCAAGGAAAGGATGGGAAGATCCCAAGATGGGGCCACAGCTGCAAGAGGGCTCGGTCATGGTCAGCAAGCAGGGACCAGCATGGGGGAAAAGGCTAGGGGAAGGGGCTGCGGCGAAAAAGCTGGGCGGGAGGAGCTGGGGGGAAGAGTTGAGGGGAAAAGCTGAGGGAAAGCGTTGAGGGGAAGAGCTGAGGGAAAGATCTGAGGGAAAGAACTGAGGGAAATGGCTGAGGGGAAGAGTTGAGGGAAAGAACTGAGGGAAAGTGCTGAGGGAAAGAGCTGAGGGAAAGAACTGAGGGAAAGTGCTGAGGGAAAGAACTGAGGGAAATGGCTGAAGAAAAGTGCTGAGGGGAAGAGCTGAGGGAAAGTGCAGAGGGAAAGGACTGAGGTAAAGAACTGAGGGAAAGCGATGAGGGGAAGTGCTGAGGGAAAGAGCTGAGGGGAAGAGCTGAGGGAAATAACTGGGGAAAAGGGCTGAGGGAAAGAGTTGAGGAAAAGTGCTGAGGGGAAGAGATGAGGGACAGAGCTGAAGGAAAGAGCTGAGAGGGAAGTGCTGAGGGAAATAACTGAGGGAAAGAGCTGAAGAAAACAGCTGAGGAAAGGGGCTGACAGGAAGAGCTGAGGGAAAGAGATGAGCAAAAGAGCTGAAAGAAAGAGCAGAGGGAAAGAGCTGAGGGAAAGTGCTGAGGGAAAGAACTGAGGGAAAGGGCTGAGGGAAAGTGCTGAGGGGAAGAGCTGAGGGAAAGTGCTGAGGGGAAGAGCTGAGGGAAAGTGCTGAGGGAAAGAACTGAGGGAAAGAACTGAGGGAAAGTGCTGAAGGAAAGAACTGAGGGAAATGGCTGATGGAAAGTGCTGAGGGAAAGATCTGAGGGAAAGATCTGAGAGAAAGAACTTGAGGTAAAGATCTGAGGGAAAGTGCTGAGGGAAAGAGCTGAGGGAAAGTGCTGAGGGACAGTGCTGAGGGAAAGGGCAGAGGGAAAAAGTTGAGAGAAAGAACTGAGGGAAAGCAATGAGGGGAAGTGCTGAGTGAAAGGGCTGAGGGGAAGAGCTAAGGAGACGAGTTGAGGGAAAGTGCTGAGGGAAAGAGCTGATGAAAATAACTGAGGGAAAGGGCTGAGAGAAAAAAGCTGAGGGGAAGTGTTGGGGGGAAAAGCTGAGGGAAAGAACTGAGGGAAAGAGCTGAGGGAAAGAGCTGAAGAAAGGTGTTGAAGGGAAGAGCTGAGGGAAAGAGATGAGGGGAAGGGTTGAGGGGAAGAGCTGAAGGAAAGAGCTGAGGGAAAGAGCCTAGGGAAAGGGCTGAGGGGAAGACCTGAGGGAAAGGGTTGAGGGGAAGAGCTGAGGGAAAGTGCTAAGGGAAAGAACTGAAGGAAAGAGATGAGGAAAAGAGCTGAGGGAAAGGGCTGATGGGAAGAGCTGAGGGAAAGGGCTGAGGGAAAGAGCTGAGGGGAAGCACTGTGGGAAAGAGCTGAGGGTAAGCACTGTGGGAGAGAGCTGAGGGGAAGTGCTAAGGGAAAGAGCCAAGGAGAAGCACTGAGGGAAAGAGCTGAGGGTAAGCACTGAGAGAAAGAACCGAGGGAAAGGGCTGAGGGGAACAGCTGAGGGAAAGAGCTGAGGGAAAGTGTTGAGAGAAAGAACTGAGGGAAAGAATTGAGGGAAAGGGCTGAGGGAAAGTGCTGAGGGAAAGAACTGAGGGGAAGAGCTGAGGGAAAGTGCTGAGAGAAAGAACTGATGGAAAGGGCTGAGGGAAAGTGCTGAGGGGAAGAACTGAGGGAAAGAACTGAAGGAAAGTGCTGAGAGAAAGAACTGAGGGAAAGTGCTGAGGGAAAGAACTGAGGGAAATGGCTGAGGGAAACTGCTGAGGGGAAGAGCTGAGGGGAAGAGCTGAGGGAAAGATCTGAGGGAGAGAACTGAGGGAAAGTGCTGAGGGAAAGAACTGAGGGAAAGCGCTGAGGGAAAGATCTGAGGGAAAGATCTGAGGGAAAGAACTGAGGTAAAGAACTGAGGGAAAGTGCTGAGGGAAAGAACTGAGGGAAAGCGCTGAGGGAAAGTGCTGAGGGAAAGGGCTGAGGGAAATAGCTAAAGGAAAAAGTTGAGGGAAAGAACTGAGGGAAAGCAAGGAGGAGAAGTGCTGAGGGAAAAAGCTTAGGGAAAGGGCTGAGGGGAAGAGATGAATGGAAGAGATGAGGGGAAGAGCTGAGGGAAAGAAATGAGGGAAAGAACTGAGGGAAAGAGCTGAGGGAAAGATCTGAGGGAAAGAACTGAGGGAAAGCACCGAGGGAAAGCGCTGAGGGAAAGGGCTGAGGGAAAGTGCCGAGGGAAAGCGCTGAGGGAAAGGGCTGAGGGAAAGAGCTGAGGGAAAAAGTTGAGGGAAAGAACTGAGGGAAAGCGATGAGGGGAAGTGCTGAGGGAAAAAGCTGAGGGGAGGAGCTGAGGGAAAGGGACGAGGGAAAGGGCTCAGGGAAAGAGCTGAAAGAAAGAACTGAGGGAAAGAACTGAGGGAAAGCGCTGAGGGAAAGAGCTGAGGGAAAGAGCTGAGGGAAAGCGCTGAGGGAAAGGGCTGAGGGAAAGTGCCGAGGGAAAGCGCTGAGGGAAAGGGCTGAGGGAAAGAGCTGAGGGAAAGTGCCGAGGGAAAGCGCTGAGGGAAAGGGCTGAGGGAAAGAGCTGAGGGAAAAAGTTGAGGGAAAGAACTGAGGGAAAGCGATGAGGGGAAGTGCTGAGGGAAAAAGCTGAGGGGAGGAGCTGAGGGAAAGGGACGAGGGAAAGGGCTCAGGGAAAGAGCTGAAAGAAAGAACTGAGGGAAAGAACTGAGGGAAAGCGCTGAGGGAAAGAGCTGAGGGAAAGAGCTGAGGGAAAGCGCTGAGGGAAAGGGCTGAGGGAAAGTGCCGAGGGAAAGCGCTGAGGGAAAGGGCTGAGGGAAAGAGCTGAGGGAAAAAGTTGAGGGAAAGCGCTGAGGGAAAGGGCTGAGGGAAAGAGCTGAGGGAAAAAGTTGAGGGAAAGAACTGAGGGAAAGGGACGAGGGAAAGGGCTCAGGGAAAGAGCTGAAAGAAAGAACTGAGGGAAAGAACTGAGGGAAAGCGCTGAGGGAAAGAGCTGAGGGAAAGAGATGAGGGAAAGAACTGAGGGAAAGCACTGAGGGAAAGCGCTGAGGGAAAGTGCTGAGGGAAAGTGCTGAGGGAAAGTGCTGAGGGGAAGATCTGAGGGAAAGAACTGAGGGAAAGCGATGAGGGGAAGTGCTGAGGGAAACAGCTGAGGGAAAGGGCTGAGGGCAAGAGCTGAGGGAAAGAGTTGAGGTAAAGTGCTGAGGAGAAGAGATGAGGTACAGAGCTGAAGGAAAGTGCTGAGGGAAAGAAATGACAGAAAGCGTCGAGGGAAAGGGTTGAGGGAAAGAGCTGAGGGGAAAAGTTGAGGGAAAGAACTGAGGGAAAGCGCTGAGGGGAAGTGCTGAGGGAAAGTGCTGAGGGGAAGAGCTGAGGGAAAGGAGTGAGGGAAAGAGTTGAGGAAAAGTGTTGAGGAGAAGAGATGAGGGACAGAGCTGAAGGAAAGTGCTGAGGGAAAGGGCTGAGGGAAAAAACTGAGGGAAAGAACTGAGGGAAGCGATGAGGAGAAGTGCTGAGGGAAAAAGCTGAGGAAAAGGGCTGAAGGGAAGAGTTGACGAGACGAGCTGAGAGAAAGTGCTGAGGGAAAGGGCTGAGGGGAAAAGCTGAGGGAAAGAACTGAGGGAAAGCGCTGAGGGGAAGTGCTGAGGGAAAGTGCTAAGGGGAAGAGCTGAGGGAAAGGAGTGAGGGAAAGAGTTGAGGAAAAGTGCTGAGGAGAAGAGACGAGGGACAGAGCTGAAGGAAAGTGCTGAGGGAAAGAAATGAGGGAAAGGGCTGAGGGAAAGCGATGAGGGGAAGTGCTGAGGGAAAAAGCTGAGGAAAAGGGCTGAGGGGAAGAGTTGACGAGACGAGCTGAGAGAAAGTGCTGAGGGAAAGGGCTGAGGGAAAGAGCTGAAGGAAAGTGCTGAGGGAAAGAACTGAGGGAAAGCGCTGAGGGAAAGGGCTGAGGGAAAGGGCTGAGGGAAAGGGCTGAGGGAAAGGGCTGAGGGAAAGAGCTGAGGGAAAGCTCGGAGGGAAAGCGCTGAGGGAAAGAGCTGAGGGAAAAAGTTGAGGGAAAAAACTGAGGGAAAAAGCTGAGGGAAAGGGCTGAGGGGAAGAGCTGAGGAAAAGGACTGAGGGAAAGAGTTGAGGAAAAGTGCTGAGGAGAAGAGATGAGGGACAGAGCTGAAGGAAAGTGCTGAGGGAAAGAACTGAGGGAAAGGGCTGAGGGAAAGAACTGAGGGAAAGTGCTGAGGGAAAGAGCTGAGGGGAAGAGATGAGGGGCAAGAGATGAGGGAAAGAGCTGAGAGAAATAGCTGAGGGAAAGAGGTGAGGGGAAGAGCTGAGGGAAAGAACTGAGGGAAAACACTGAGGGATAAGAACTGAGGGAAAGCGATGAGGGGAAGAGCTGAGGGAAAGTGCTGAGGGAAAGGGCTGAAGGGAAGAGATGAAAGAGCTGAGGGAAATAACTGAGGGAAAACGCTGAGGGAAAGAACTGAGGGAAAGCGCTGAGGGAAAGGGCTGAGAGAAAAAGTTAAGGGAAAGAACTGAGGGAAAGTGATGAGGGGAAGTGCTGAGGGAAAGGGCTGAGGGGAAGAGCTGAGGGAAAGGGCTGAGGGAAAAAGGTGAGGGGATGAGCTGAGGGGAAGAGCTGAGGGAAAGGGCTGACGGGAAGAGCTGAGCGAAAGAGCTGAAGGAAAGAGCTGAGGGAAAGTGCTGAGGGAAAGAACTGAGGGAAAGGGCTGAGGGAAGGGGCTGAGGGGAAGAGCTGAGGGAAAGAACTGAGGGAAAGTGCTGAGGGGAAGAGCTGAGGGAAAGAGCTAAGGGAAAGAACTGAGGGAAAATGCTGAGGGAAAGAACTGAGGGAAAGCGATGAGGGGAAGTGCTGAGGGAAAGGGCTGACGGGAAGAGCTGAGCGAAAGAGCTGAAGGAAAGAGCTGAGGGAAAGGACTGAGGGAAATGCTGAGGGAAAGGACTGAGGGAAAGGGCTGAGGGGAAGAGCTGAGGGGAAGAGCTGAGGGGAAGAGCTGAGGGAAAGAGCTGAAGGAAAGACCTGAGGGAAAGTGCTGAGGGAAAGATCTGAGGAAAAGAGCTGAGGGAAAGGGCTGACGGGAAGAGCTGAGGGAAAGTGCTGAGCGAAAGAGCTGAGGGAAAGAGCTGAAGGAAAGAGCTGAGGGAAAGAGCTGAAGATCTGAGGGAAAGTGCTGAGAGAAAGATCTGAGGGAAAGTGCCAAGGGAAAGAACTGAGGGAAAGAACTGAGGGGAAGAGCTGAGGGGGAGAGCTGAGGGAAAGAACTGAGGGAAAGGACTGAGGGAAATGCTGAGGGAAAGGACTGAGGGAAAGGGCTGAGGGGAAGAGCTGAGGGGAAGAGCTGAGGGAAAGGACTGAGGGAAATGCTGAGGGAAAGGACTGAGGGAAAGGGCTGAGGGGAAGAGCTGAGGGAAAGGACTGAGGGAAATGCTGAGGGAAAGGACTGAGGGAAAGGGCTGAGGGGAAGAGCTGAGGGGAAGAGCTGAGGGAAAGAGCTGAAGGAAAGACCTGAGGGAAAGTGCTGAGGGAAAGATCTGAGGAAAAGAGCTGAGGGAAAGGGCTGATGGGAAGAGCTGAGGGAAAGTGCTGAGTGAAAGAGCTGAGGGAAAGAGCTGAAGGAAAGAGCTGAAGGAAAGAGCTGAGGGAAAGAGCTGAAGATCTGAGGGAAAGTGCTGAGGAAAAGATCTGAGGGAAAGTGCCAAGGGAAAGAACTGAGGGAAAGAACTGAGGGGAAGAGCTGAGGGGGAGAGCTGAGGGAAAGAACTGAGAGAAAGGACTGAGGGAAATGCTGAGGGAAAGGGCTGAGGGGAAGAGCTGAGGGGAAGAGCTGAGGGGAAGAGCTGACGGAAAGGGCTGAGGGGAAGAGCTGAGGGGAAGAGCTGAGGAGACGAGCTGAGAGAAAGTGCTGAGGGAAAGAGCTAAGGGAAAGAACTGAGGGAAAATGCTGAGGGAAAGAACCGAGGGAAAGCGATGAGGGGAAGTGCTGAGGGAAAGGGCTGAGGGAAATAACTGAGGGAAAGAGATGAGGGGAAGGGCTGAGGGAAAGTGCTGAGGGGAAGAGCTGAGGGAAAGAACTGAGGGAAAGAGCTGAGGAAAAGACCCGAGGAAAAGAGCTGAGGGAAAGTGCTGAGCGAAAGAGCTGAGGGAAAGCTGAAGGAAAGAGCTGAAGGAAAGAGCTGAGGGAAAGAGCTGAAGGAGAGCTGAGGGAAAGAGCTGAAGGAAAGATCTGAGGGAAGTGCTGAGGGAAAGATCTGACGGAGAGTGCTGAGGGAAAGAACTGAGGGAAAGAACTGAGGGAAGAGCTGAGGGGAAGAGCTGAGGGAAAGAACTGAGGGAAAGGACCGAGGGAAATGCTGAGGGAAAGGACTGAGGCAAAGGGCTGAGGGAAAGTGCTGAGGGGAAGAGCTGAGGGGAAGAGCTGAGGGAAAGGGCTGAGGGGAAGAGCTGAGGGGAAGAGCTGAGGAGACGAGCTGAGGGAAAGTGCTGAGGGAAAGGGCTGAGGGAAAGAGCTGAGGGGAAGAGCTGAGGGGGAGAGCTGAGGGAAAGAACTGAGGGAAAGGACCGAGGGAAATGCTGAGGGAAAGGACTGAGGCAAAGGGCTGAGGGAAAGTGCTGAGGGGAAGAGCTGAGGGCAAGAGCTGAGGGCAAGAGCTGAGGAGACGAGCTGAGGGAAATTGCTGAGGGAAAGGGCTGAGGGAAAGAGCTGAGGGAAAGTGCTGAAGGAAAGGGCTGAGGGAAAGGACTGAGGGAAAAAGCTGAGGGGAAGAGTGGGGAAAGAGCTGAGGGAAAGAGCTGAGGGAACGCGCTGAAGGGAAGAGCTGAGGGAAAGAGATGAGGGAAAGTGTTGCGGGGAAGAGCTGTGGGAAAGAGCCGAGGGAAAGGGCTGAGGGGAAGAGCCTAAGGAAAGAGCTGAGGAAAAGAGCTAGGGAAAGGGCTGGTGGGAAGAGCTGAGGGAAAGTGCTGAGCAAAAGGGCTGAAGGAAAGAGCTGAGGGAAAGGACTGAGGTAAAGAACTGAAGGAAAGACCTGAGGGAAAGGGCTGAGGGAAAGGACTGAGGGGAAGAGCTGAGGGAAAGGGTTGAGGGGAAGAGCTGAGGGGAAGACCTGAGGGAAAGGGCTGAGGGGAAGAGCAGAGGGGAGGAGCTGTGGGGAAGGGCTGAGGGGAGGAGCTGTGGGAAAGATCTGAGGGAAAGTGCTGAGGGAAAGAACTGAGGGAAAGTGCTGAGGGAAAGAACTGGGGGAAAGGGCTCACGGGAAGTACTGAGGGAAAGAGCGGAGGGAAAGCGCTGATGGGAAGTGATGAGGGAAAGGCTTACATACACCTTATTCATAAATTTTTCTACGATAACTGTTAAGTACCTACTCTGTGTCAAACACTGTTCTAAGAGCTGGGGTAGATATAAGTTAATCAGGTTGGACAAGGCCCCTGCCCAGAATGGGGCTCACAGTCTAAGTAGGACGGAGAACAGGACAACTGAGGCCCAGAGAAGTGAAGTGACTTTGCCAAGGTCGCACTGAAAGCAAC
This sequence comes from Tachyglossus aculeatus, assembly GCF_015852505.1. NCBI lineage: Eukaryota > Metazoa > Chordata > Mammalia > Monotremata > Tachyglossidae > Tachyglossus > Tachyglossus aculeatus. The sequence goes on along the minus strand of NC_052088.1, from coordinate 41,469,343 downwards.
TGGCAGAGCTGGAATTAGAACCCAGGACATCGGACTCCCAGGCCTGGGCTCCTTCCACTAGACCGTGCTGCTTCCCTTAAACGGCCCTTTATTAAAACTTTTAAAAGACTGCTTGTAGTTATCATCTAGGAGCGAGGGGAAGGGAATTGAAGTTGATCCCAAGCCCGGGCCCATTCTTATTTTACCTTCTTCTTCTTCTTATATAATATATAATTATATAATTATAATTATTCTATAATTATTCTTATTCGCAGCGGTAGCGAGCCTCCCCTTGGCAGCGAGTCATCTTCAGGCCCGTCCTTGACGTTTCCGGGAAAACCCGAGACGGTCGAAGAGCGTCGGCCAAAGTGGGGGCTTTAGGCTCAACTCACCTTCGTCCCCGGACACACTCGGAAGGTGTAGAGACGCCAAGGGATGATCTTCAGGTAGAATTCCTTCACGGAGAATTGCTGAGGGACCAGAGGCAGCAATGAGAAGGACGGGAAAGAAAACCTCGGGCACCCGCGGCACGAATCAATCAATATTTACTGAGCATCTCCCGTGTGCAGAGAGCACTGTACTAAGCGCCTGGGAGGGTACGAGATAACAGAGTTGGTAGACACGTTCCCAGCCCACAGAGAGCTTGGTCTAGAGGAGGGAAAAAGTGAAGAAGTGTGGATTAGCGGATAGAGCACGGGCGTGGGAGTCGGAAGGACCTGGGTTCTAATGCCGGCTCTGTCATGTGTCTTCGGTGTGACTTTGGGCAAGCCACTTCTCTTCTCTGGGCCTCAGTTACCTCACCTGTAAAAAGGGGGTTAAGAGTGGAAGCCCCGTGTGGGCCAGGGATTGTGTCCAACCTGATTACCTTGTATCCACCCCGGTGCTCAAACTGGTGCCGGGCCCAGAGTAAGCGCTTAACAAGTACCATCGTTATTATTACGATGAGACCTCTCTACCTTCCCGAGGCCACACTTCTCGGAGTTCAGGATGGATAAATTCTGAGTGGTGGTCCTGGGCACCGGGTAGCCTCACCTCTGTCCTCCTGCCGACTGAGCGGCAATCCTCGGCATCAATCTACTTCTCAGCCGTAGCTCACATCCCTCAGCGTGGCTCAGTGGAAAGAGCCCGGGCTTTGGAGCCACAGGTCATGGGTTCAAATCCCGGCTCCGCCACATGTCTGCTGTGTGACCTTGGGCAGGTCACTTAACTTCTCTGAGCCTCAGTTACCTCATCTGTAAAATGGGGATGAAGACTGTGAGCCCCACGTGGGACAACCTGATCACCTTGTATCCCCCCCAGCGCTTAGAACAGTGCGTTGCACATAGTAAGCGCTTAACAAATGCCATCATTATTATTATTATTATCCCTTACCACTCCATGCTGAGTCCCTGCTAGGAACGGGACGAATAACTTTAAAAAGATCCCTGGATTTGTCCTTACAGGGGAAGGGGAAAACAGTCTTCTCGAAGATTTGGGTTTTTTTTTTTTACGGTATTAGTTAAGTACTTCCTATGTGCCATGCACTGAGGTAGCTAAAAGGCTGGTCACAGTCCTACATGGGGGTCATACTCTTCACCCCCTTTTACAGCTGAGGTAACTGAGGCCCAGAGAAGTGATGGGACCTGCCCGGGTCGCACAGGAGACAGGTGGCGGAGTCGGGATTCTTCTTCGGGGTTTAATTTATAGAACTGACTCCCAAAGATCCCATCGGGGGATGTTTATCTCTCTGGGAAATCCTTGCCTGGGCATCGGGCTGGGCTCTGTCAGGAGAGGAGTGAGGACAGGAATGCGGAGAGAGAGCTAAATGAGGGCCCGCCAGCCGACGGTGATGACTGTCTAAGATTTTAAGCTTGTTGTGTGCGGGGAACGTGTCTGTTTATTGTTACGCTGCACTTTCCCAAGGGCTCAGTTCAGTGCTCCGCACGCAGTAAGCCATCAAGAAACACAACCGGCCGACTCTGTACTTCTGCTGCCCTCCCCACGTTTTCCCTTGGCCTGGCGTCGTGGTGAGAGGGCTCTTCCGCTCTGCGGATCCAGAGGACTCCTGAGAGAAGGATTAAAGGAGGGCCACCGGCTCTCACCTTGGGAGATACGTAGCAATACACTTTTTTGGGTTTCTTGACTTTCTCCGGGGTCTGGCTGTCCGAGGGAGAGTCCTCCTCCTCCTCCTCCGTGGCGGTGGAAGGGCGGCGCTGCGAAGAGCTCATGTGCATAGGGGGCAGGTGCCACTGGGTGCTGGCACAGTTGGTGGCATTATAGAGATAAGCCTCGAAGTAGATGCTGACGCCCGAGGTGGACACGTTGCGTTCCACGATGCTCTTCTCGTTCTCTGGAGGAGAGGGAGGGAACAAGTTGAGGACGGCCGTCGGGTGAGAAACAAGTTCGGGTGGGTGCCGAGAGGCAAGAAAAGAGGGCGAGAGAGCGAAAGAGCCCGGATCTGGGAGTGAGGAGACCTGGGTTCCAGCCCCGGCTCTGCCCGCCTGCCTGATGCGTGACCAGTCACTTCGCTTTTCCGGGTCTCCATTTCCTCACGGGGAAAATGAGGATTCACCCTCTCAGGGTCGCACCTGGACAGCTTCAAGCCCCGGGTTAGATACGAGGTAACCAGGTTGGACACAGTCCCTGCCCTACCTGGGGTCCGCGGTCTTAATCCCCACTTTCCAGATGAGGGAACTGAGGCCCAGGGCAGTGAAGTGACACGCCCAAGGTCACACAACAGACCAGTGGCAGAGATGGGACTAGAAATTCTGACTCCAAGGCCCCTGCTCTAGCCACTAGGCCACACTGCTTCAAAGGCAAAAATTACTGTGATGGTAACCGCATATGTAATCTTTTAGACTGTGAGCCCACTGCTGGGTAGGGACTGTCTCTATACGTTGCCAACTTGTACTTCCCAAGCGCTTAGTACAGTGCTCTGCACACAGTAAGCGCTCAATAAATACGATTGATGATGATGATGATATAATAATAATAATGATGATGATGATGGCATTGGTTAAGCACGTCCTATGTGTAAAGCACTATTCTAAGTGCTGGGGAGGATACAGGGTAATCAGGTTGTCCCACGAGGGCTCACAGTCTTAATCCCCATTTTACAGACGAGGTCACTGAGACACAGAGAGGTTAACTGACTTGCCCAAAGTCATACAGTTATGTTGCCAACTTGTACTTCCCAAGCGCTCAGTACAGTGCTCTGCACACAGTAAGTGCTCAATAAATACGATTGATGATGATGATGATACAGTGCTCTGCACACAGTAAGTGCTCAATAAATACGATTGACTGATTGATACAGCTGACAAGTGGTGGAGCCGGGATTTGAACCCATGACCTCCAACCTCCAACCCGGGGCTGCTGGGCCAGACAATTGCTACCACGCTTAGTACAGTGCTCTGCACACAGTACATGCTCAATAAATACGTTTTAATGAACTGCCCACGCTGGACAGACTGGAGTGGGGAGGCCCTTTCAAAGTGAAAGTTTGGTAAGTTTTTCAAACTAAGCGGTGTAGCTCAGTGGATAGATCGCAAGCCTGGGAGTCGGGAGGACCTGGGTTCTAATCTCAGCTCCGCTGTTCATCAGCTGAGCGATGTTGGGCAAATTACTTTGTTTCTCCGTGCTCAGTTCCCTCATCTGTAAATTGGGGAATAAGACTGTGAGCCCCATGCGGGACATGGAGTATGTCCAACCTGATTATCTTTCTATCTACGCCAGCGCTTGGGCGGGGAATGCATCTGTTTATTTCTACATTGTACCCTCCCAATTGCTTAGTACAGTGTTCTGCACACAGTAAGCGCTCAAGAAATGCGACTGAATGAATGAATAGGATCATGCCTGGAACATAGTAAGCGCTCAATAGAAACCATTTTTTAAGAAGTGGCAGATGCCTCCTAGGTTGCAGGGCAAGGATGCTACCTCTGGCGCCTCTAATGCTGTTAATAATAATAATAATAATAATAATAATAATAATAATGGTATTTGTGAAGTGCTTACTATGTCCCACGTAGTACCAAGAACAGTGCTTGGCACATAGTAAGTGCTTAACAAATACCAACACTATTATTATTTACCAAACCCTGTTCTCAGCACCGGGGTAGATACAAGGTAATCAGGTTGTCCCACGTGGGGCTGACAGTCTTCCTCCCCATTTCACAGATGAGGGAACCGAGGCCCAGAGAAGTTAAGTGGCTTGCCCAAAGGCACACGGCTGATAAGCGGCGGAGGTGGGAACCCGTGACCTCTGACTCCCAAGGCCGGGCTCTTTCCGCTGAGCCACGCCGCTTCCGTTCGCCCCGGGGCCGCCTGACTCGGACCGCCAACGCGTTCTTAGGAAAATCGGAAGGGGTTCCGCCGCCGGGCTTCCCCGGGAAGCAAAAAAGGGGATCCGAAGAGGGGGCTGCGGGCGGGAGGGGGCCGTGGGGGGGGGATCTCCCTCCGGCCGGCTCGGGTCCCAAGTCCCCCTCGACTCACCGCTTAGGACGATGATGTCGAACTTGCCGTTGCTGATGGGCTGGTTGCGGTAGCAGATGCAGGCCTGGAAGCAGCCCTGGCGGTGCACAGTGAGCCGCACGAACACCTGGCACGTCTGCCGGTTGGACGTCACCGACGTCTCAAACCAGGCTCCGGGGCTTTCCTCTTCCTGGGGACCGAGCTGGGGACGGAGAGACCGGGAGACGTCCCCCGCTTCAGAGGCATCGCTCCTCCAGGAAGCCTTCCTTGACTAAGCCCTCCTCTCCTCCCACTCCCTCCTGCGTCGCCCTGACTTGCTCCCCCGTCCCTTAGGTATTACTTTTAATTTATTTACTTTCTCGACTGTGAGCCCGCTGTTGCGTAGGGACCGTCTCTATATGTTGCCAACTTGTACTTCCCAAGCGCTTAGCACAGTGCTCCGCACACAGTAAGCGCTCAATAAAGACGATTGAATGAATGAATTTACTTGTGTATATTAACGTCTCCCCTCTCAGGGTCGCACCTGGAGAGTTTCCAGTCCTCTACCAGTCTCGGCTACGGGAGGGAGAGTCAAGCCGAGGCCGACCCGTTCCATTCCTAGCCGGGCCAGTGGCTAGCGAGTGGAAGGCAATCCGCCACGAGTCCAAACTCCCCCGTGCCGGACACGGGAGACAGTCGAGGGCGGAGATTCAAGGAGGTGATGGTAAACCGCTTCCGGATTTTGATTAAGAAAACTCTCCGGAAACACTACCGGAACGACTGCAGACTGGGAGCGGGGCGTCCTGGGAGAGACGTGTCCGTGGCGTCGCCAAGGGTCGGAGACGACTCGGCAGAATAAGACAAGATGAATATTAATGTCTGTCTCCCCGTCTCGACTGTGAGCTCGCTGCGGTCAGGGAGTGTGTCTGTTTATTGTTGCATCGTCCCCTCGGAGCTCTGTCCACGGTAAGCGCTCGAGAAATACAACCGAATGAAGGAAGGGAGAGACTCCCACCGTCCCCCGGCTGGGAAGGGATCCACGTCTCACCTCGTGGATCGTTAAGCTGTAATTGTGCTCGTCTATGAGGGACACGGAGTTGCTGGTGGGATTGTCGTACTCGTCCCGGGGGACGACCTGCAGAGTGTGCTGCTGCCCGATGGTCAGCACGAGGGTCGAGAAGTGGCACACGATTTTCGTCTTGGAAGGAACCACCATCCCTGGGAGAGAGGCAACGGTCAGAGAGATGCCGGAACGGGGGGGAATCCGCGGTGGGCGCGAACGAGGGGCCCCTGCGGTTAACGCCGAGATCTGTGCCCGCACCATGAGAGCGGTGGAAGGGAGTCGGGACGAATCGCTTAAACGCTCCCTTCTCCGACCTCCCGGAGAACCGCGACCGCTACAGAGACTCGGAAGGGAGGGACGGGAACGAACTGGAACCAGTGGGCGACCCGAGGCGGGATGCCAAGAGGAGAGAGGTCGGGACGAGTCCTCGATATTTGGTAAGCGCTTTAACGGAGCCCTCCGGGGGGAAGGTGACTTTTTCGGTCAGAGTAGAGCCGTGGAAAGCGGGCTTGAACGCTACGCCTCGCCTTGCATCCTTGGCTCTCCCCCTCGCCCCCCTCTCCATCCCCCCCATCTTACCTCCTTCCCTTCCCCACAGCACCTGTATATATGTATATATGTTTGTACATTTTTATTACTCTATTTTACTTGTACCTATCTATTCTATTTATTTTATTGTGTTAGTATGCTTGGCTTTGTTCTCCGTCTCCCCCTTTTAGACTGTGAGCCCGCTGTTGGGTAGGGACTGCCTCTAGATGTTGCCCGCTTGGACTTCCCAAGCGCTTAGTCCAGTGCTCTGCACACGGTAAGCGCTCAATAAATATGATTGATCGATCGATTGATTACCTGGCTGAAAGACTTTGTGGTAGGGGCTGTAGGCCACGTTTAATCCACCAAGTTTCACGGAGATTTCGTAGCGCCCGGCTCTGCGCACGGTGAAGGCCACCTTGATCACGTTGGAGCCGGGCTCCTGGAGCACTTCCTGGGTGACTGGAATATCCACGGCTAGTTCCACGTGCGAGATGTGCACACGGAGCCCCACGGGCCGCTGGGCGGGGAAGGGCTGACCGTTCTTATAGAACAACTGCCGGCGGGAGGGGAAGAAGAGGAGAGGCGCCCATCGGGACTCGTCCTGAGCACGGAGCCGCCCCAACCGCCCCGGGTCGGGGAGAGGGAGCGCCGTGCCACGGACCCTACTCATCCCTGAACCAAGGCGGGATCGATCGATCGTACCTATTGAGCGCTTTCCGTACTGGGCGCTCAGCATAGCCCACGGTGAGAAGAGGAGCAGCCGGACCCGGTGGGAAGGGCGAGGGCTGGGGACCTGGAAGACCCGGGTTCTAATCGCAGTGATTGCTGCAGTCCCTTCGCTTCTCGGGGCCTCGGTTTCCTCAGCTGTGGAATGGGGATTAGATCCTACTCCCTCCTTAGAGAAGCAGCGTGGCTCGGCGGAGAGAGCCCGGGCTTTGGAGTCAGAGGGCATGGGTTCAAACCCCGGCTCTGCCGGTTGTCAGCTGTGTGACTTGGGGCAAGTCACTTCACTTCTCTGGGCCTCAGTTCCCTCATCTGTAAAATGGGGATTAAGACTGTGAGCCCCACATGGGACAACCTGATCACCCTGTAACCTCCCCAGCGCTTAGAACAGTGCTTTGCACATAGTAAGTGCTTAATAAATGCCATTATTATTATTATTATTATTTTATTATTACTTAGACTGTGAGCCCCTTGAAGGACAGGATCCAACCTGAGTGACTTGGATCTACCCCAGCGTTTAGAACAGTGTCTGACACATAATAAGCGCTTCGGCTCCCCCGTCCCCTCCCCATCGCCCCGACTTGCTCCCTTTGTCCTACCCCCCAACCCTTCCCACAGCACTTGTGTATATATGCACATAAATATTAACACTTGTCTACTTGTTTTATTTTGCTGTCTGTCTCCCCCTTCTAGACTGTGAGCCCGCTGTTGGGTAGGGACCGTCTCTATATGTTGCCGATTTGTCCTTCCCAAGCGCTTAGTACAGTGCTCTGCGCACAGTAAACGCTCAATAAATACGATTGAAAGAATGAATATGTACATATCTACTTATAATTAATCGCTGCTTCCTTGTTTTTAGGTGAATATATCTATAATTCTATTTATCTATATGATGCCCCGATGCCTTTTTATTTGTTTTGACGGCTGTCTCCCCCCTTCTAGACTGTGAGCCCGTTGTGGGCAGGGATTGCCTCTGCTCCGCCACTTGCCTGCTGTGACTTGGGCAAGCCACTTAACTTGGGGCCTCGGTTCTCTCAACTGCAAAATAATAATGATGTTGGTATTTGTTAAGCGCTTACTACGTGCCAAGCACTGTTCTAAGCGCTGGGGGAGATATAAGGCAATCGGGTTGTCCCACACAGGGCCCACAGTCTCCACCCCCATTTTACAGATCAGGTAACGGAGGCACAGAGAAGTGAAGTGACTTGCCCCAGGTCACACAGCTGACAAGCGGCGGAGCGGAATTAGAACCCATGACCTCTGACTCCCAAATCCGGCTCTACGGGGATTCAACACCTGTTCTCCCTTCCTCGACTGGGAGCCCCAGGTGGGACGGGGACTGTAACCGGCCTGATGGACGTGTATCTACTTCGGCGCTTAGAACGGCGCTTGCCACGCGTTAAGCGCACCTTACCTCCTTCCCTTCCCCACAGCACCTGTATATATGTATATATGTTTGTACATATTTATTACTCTATTTTACCTGTACATACTTATTCTACTTATTTTATTTTGTTAATAAGTTTTGTTTTGTTGTCTGTCTCCCCCTTCTAGACTGCGAGCCCGCTGTTGGGTAGGGACCGTCTCTATATGTTGCCGACTTGTACTTCCCAAGCGCTTAGTCCAGTGCTCTGCACACAGTAAGCGCTCAATAAATATGATTGAATGAATGAATGAATGAAATGCCGTTTAGAAAAAACCCCAAAAGACGTGCTTTAGCTTCTCGGGTCCCGCACCCCGTGGTACCAGAGTAGGACCGGGCCCTTCCGACTGCAACGGGATTTCCGAATCCAAAGGGCGCTCCTTCCGACAACGACGTTTTTTAGTGGCTCGGGCCCGGGAGTCAGAAGCGCCTGGCTTCGCTACTTTGTCTGCTGTGAGACCCTGAGCTCTGGGCCTCAGTTCCCTCATCTGTAAAATGGGGATGGAGACTGCGAGCCCCACGTGGGACAACCTCATCGCCCGCCCAGCGCTTAGAACAGTGCTTTGCACATAGTAAGCGCTTAACAAATACCACCATTATTATTATTCTCTGGGCCTCGGTTCCCTCATCTGCAAAACGGGGATTGAGACCGCGAGCTCCACGTGAGGCAGGGACTGTATCCTAGCGCTTAGTACAACGGCTGGCACGGAGAAGGCCCTTTAAATAGCACGATTATTATTTCTGAGAAGGCTAGGACTCCGGCGGCGTTCGGCTCTGCGAGACCGACGGACGTTTCTCCCGGGAAAAAATGAGCCCGCTCCTCCCCACCGCCTTGAAACCGAAACAACGGGGTACGGCCCCCGATTTGAAGCTGACCGACTGACTGGTCCCCGAGGGAGGGAGAGACGGAGGGGAAAAGGGCGGCGTTTCTTTCCGGGACCGGACTCCGGGCTCAGACCCCCCGCAACGGGTGCGGAGACAGGAACGTTCCCTTACATGCACTTTGAAGGCCATGCTGCGGCCCACCTCAAAGGGCTCCTTCCAATCCCAGGAGACTTGGCAGGACCGGGGGTCCAGGTAATTGCCCCGCACGTAGTCATAAATGGTCCGGTCCCCCTGGCGCTCCCGGTCGTCATTCTGGAGGAAGCTGACTACGCGCGCGGCGAGTTCGAAGAGGAACTTAATCGTGAAGAAGAAGGCGACCGCAGACACTGTGATGCCACCTGCGTGGAGACCAAAAAATAAAAAGGGTGGCGGGGTGGGGGGAGGCTAGACGTCAGAGGTGTTACCCCCCGAGACCCCCTTAGGCTCTCCCGTCTCTTCGAGTCGCAGGTGCGTCTGAAAGGGTCCCAAAGACCCCAGGAGCTAATACGGAGAGGCTGTGCGGCTCTGGGGAAAGACCACGGCCCCGCAAGTCAGGAGGACTTGGGTTCTAATCCCGGCTCTGAAACTTGCCTGTCGTATGACCTTGGGCGAGTCGCTTCACTTCTGTGGGCCTCACTGCCCTCCTCTGTAAAATGGGGACGAAGACTGGGAGCTCCACACAGGCAACCCAATTAGCTCGTATCTATGCCAGCGCTCAGGAGAGTGCCTGTATATATGCATGTACATATTTATTACTCTATTTATTTATTTTACTTGTACATATCTATTTTATTTATTTTATTTTGTTAATATGTTTGGTTTTGTTCTATTTATTTTATTTTGTTAATACGTTTGGTTTTGTTCTCTGTCTCCCCCTTCTAGACTGTGAGCCCACTGTTCGGTAGGGACCGTCTCTATATGTTGCCAACTTGGACTTCCCAAGCGCTTAGTACAGTGCTCTGCACACAGTAAGAGCTCAATAAATACGATTGATTGATTGATTGGCACATAGTGAGCACTTACTATTATTATTAGTGCCAATCACTCATTTAATCGTATTTATTGAGCGCTTACTGTGTACTAAGTGCTTGGGAAAGTACAATACAACACATTCCCTGCCCATAATGAGTGCCAGGGTAGTGTATTAGTGGAAAAGGACGGCCCATGACATCATTCATTCATTCATTCGTATTTATTGAGCGCTTACTGTGTGCAGAGCACTGTACTAAGCGCTTGGGAAGTACAAGTTGGGAACATATAGAGACGGTCCCTACCCAACAACGGGCTCACAGTCCAGAAGGGGTATGGCTTAGGAAATAATTGCCCAAGGTGGCAGCGCTGATGGGATACTGAACGGTGTCGAATAATAACTGCGGTAAATGTCGAGATAATTGGGTCCCACACGGGGCTCAAAGTCCAAGTAAGGAGGGAACCGAGGCTCAGACAAGCGAAGTGACTCTCCCGGGTCACCCGGCAGACAAGCGGCGGAGCCGGGATGAGAACCCAGGTCTTCCGACCGCCGGGTCCGGGCTCTTCCCACCGGGCTTCGGAGCGTGGCGGGTTCACTTTGTCGGAAGGACGGAGGTCTCTCCGGGCTGATTTTCATCGCGGGAAAGGGGTGGGGAGGTAGACGGCGCTTTCCGCCACTTACCAATAACGTAAAACATCAGGTCCCTGCAGTGAAGACGGAGAGCCGAGGATCAGAGCTGCAAAAAGACCACAGGTTCAGTTCTTCCTCCTCCTCCTCTTCCTCCCCACCTGGGCCTAGCCATTTATCCGGGACGCTCGCGGAACAAAACCTGCACTTTGAACCAACAGACCTCTAAAGCCGCCCTACAACCTGCCTACGCCTTTCACGCTTTCGGGCCTCCCGGTTATATTTCACAGGGGCGGAGAGAGTTTAGAGAGCGGCCCTCCTCTTCCCCTACCCCTCGCCAAAAAAAGACCGCGGGCTTCGGAATACCAGAAACCACCCTCCCGTTCCCGCTAATTACAAACCGCAATGACATCGCTTCCTTACATCCGCCCACGTCCCCTGCCACCGAGCCGGTAGGAACGAATATAGAGCCAATTCAGAGCGGGAAAGTGAAGCCCTAGTCCCTTCGGGTTGGTTTCTGGAAAGACACCACCCGTGCGGAGCTGGCAACGGCGAGGGCTGGAGGTGAAACCGAAACAGGATTATTGTACGGGCATTTGGTAACTGGAATGAGCTCTGGGTTACCCCGATGGCCCCCGGGCCCGGGCAGAGGTGGCGGCTGTTTTTGCGCCGAGCCATCACGCTAATTGGCACTAATTGGCCCCTGGTTGCCAAGCTCGGCAGCGAGGTGGAAACTGAGGTGGAGGGAGAGGTAGCCAGGGAGCTTTGGGAGTGGGGAAGACGAGCTCCTTCAGTTTCCCCCTTTTCGAAGCCGCTTCGGGATCCAGATATTTCCACGCTGGGCGACCCTTTTGGGAACCACCACCACGAGGCATCCCCGGGGGAAATGACCAGAGCGAGCCGCAACGAATAATAACTGTGGTATCTGTTAAGCGCTTACTATGCAGCCCCCCGTCCCACATCGGGCTTACCGTCTTGATCCCCGTCTTCCAGATGAGGTAACCCAGGCACAGAGAAGTGAAGCGGCTTTCTCAAGGTCGCACAGCAGACCGGGGGCGGAGCTTGGATTAGAACCCGGGTCTTTCCGAGTCCCAGGCCTGGGCTCTAGCCACCAGTGGGGCTGTCCACGGATTTTTACTCCCAGCTGACAAATGTTCGTCTACCCTGCTCTTCAGCTTTACCCGGCTGTTGGTTCTTGTTAAATTCAGTCTGGGAACCCTTTCTTCGCAACATCTGACGACTGCGTTTAACCAACCACAAATACTAACTACCACCGTTCAAATTTGGAATTATAGACGTGATAAACCGAACACTGCAAAGAATCCCATCAGATTTTTTTCCACCCGCCCCGTGCTTTTCACCTCTTCTGGTTCTGCTGGGGAAATTCAGTGTTTTAATTTTTTTTTTTTTAAACAAAGAGATGGAGGAATAAAAGAGAGCGGAGAGCAGCGCGCTGTCAGGAGCAAGGATGAGACTTTTCGAAGAAGACGGGCACTGTTCATTCTAGATTCAGAGGGATCTAAGGCAGATGACAAAATAGAAAAATACTCTGAGAATCCCATCAGATTATTTCCCCCCTGTGCTTTTCACCTCTTCTGGTTCTGCTGGGGAAATTCAGTGTTTTCATTTTTTTTTTTTTAAACAAACAAATGGAGGAATAAAAGAGAGCAGAGAGCAGCGCGCCGTCAGGAGCAAGGATGAGACTTTTCGAAGAAGACGGGCACTGTTCATTCTAGATTCAGAGGGATCTAGGGCAGATGACAAAATAGAAAAATGCTCCGAGAATCCCATCAGATTATTTTCCCCGCCGTGCTTTTCACCTCTTCTGGTTCTGCTGGGGAAATTCAGTGTTTTCATTTTTTTTTTAAAAAAAGAACGAGATGGAGGAATAAAAGAGAGCGGAGAGCAGCGCGCTGTCAGGAGCAAGGATGGGAATATTCGAAGAACACGGGCGCTGTTCATTCTAGATTCAGAGGGATCTAGGGCAGATGACAAAATAGACAAATGCTCTGGGAAAAAGAAAACTATCAAGCTAAATCTTTTATTTGCAGCTCTTGTTTTGCGAAGTGAACGTGCCCGCTATTTTCTAATGGCTACAGCGCGGGCCTGGGAATCAGAGGACCTGGGTTCTAGTCCCAGCTCCGCCACCTGTCTGCTCTGGGCCTCCGTTACCTCATCTGTAAAATGGGGATGAAGACTGTGAGCCCCATGTGGGATGGGGACTGCTTCCAACCTGATTTGTTTGCTTTTAGACCGTAAGCCCACTGTTGGGTAGGGACTGTCTCTATATGTTGCCAATTTGTACTTCCCAAGCGCTTAGTACAGTGCTCTGCACATAGTAAGCGCTCAATAAATACGATTGATTGATTGATTGATTTGTATCTACCCCAGAGCTTAGTACAGTGCCAGACATATTTTTCCAGCGCTTAGAACAGTAGAAAGAGATTGAGTACCACTATTATTATTATTACTGTACTGTACTAAGCAGCGTGGCTAGAGAAGCAGCGTGGCTCAGTGGAAAGAGCCCGGGCTTTGGAGTCAGAGGTCATGGGTTCAAATCCCGGCTCCCTACTTGTCAGCTGTGTGATTTTGGGCAAGTCACCTCACTTCTCTGGGCCTCAGTTCCCTCATCTGTAAAATGGGGCTTAAGTCTGGGATGGGTTCAAATCCCAGCTCCCTACTTGTCAGCTGTGTGATTTTGGGCAAGTCACCTCACTTCTCTGGGCCTCAGTTCCCTCACCTGTAAAATGGGGCTTAAGTCTGTGATGGGCAAGTCACCTCACTTCCCTGGGCCTCAGTTCCCTCATCTGTAAAATGGGGATTAGGTCTGTGAGCCCCCCGTGGGACAACCTGATCACTTTGTAACCTCCCCGGCGCTTAGAACAGTGCGTCGCACCTAGTAAGCGCTTAATAAATGCCATTCTTCTTATTACTAATGCTCTGCGCACGTTAAGTGCTCAATAAATAACGCTGATTCCGGACGAATCCAGCTGTTCAAATATGTTTATCGCCAGGGAGGGTTTCTGTCCCCTTCTACTTTCACTTTCACTGAAAAGTCAGATTCACATTTCTATCCTTCCGCCGTTGAACTCCAAACGCAACAGAGAGGCGTCCAGGATCATCTCTTGTATGTTTGGTTTTGTTCTCCGTCTCCCCCTTTTAGACTGTGAGCCCACTGTTGGGTAGGGACTGTCTCTGTATGTTGCCAACTTGGACTTCCCAAGCGCTTAGTACAGTGCTCTGCACATAGTAAGCGCTCAATAAATACGATTGATGATGATGATGATCTCTATTTCCCTTGGCTTTCCCTCGACTCGTATTCTTCCTACCCTGGGGCTTAGAACACGGTGCTTGGCACATTGTAGCTGCATTAACAAAAGCATTATCAGTATTATTATTAGACCTTAGCCAAACGTGGCTCAGTGGAAAGAGCACGGGCTTTGGAGTCAGAGGTCAAGGGTTCAAATCCCGGCTCTGCCAATTCTTTCATTCACTCAATCGTATTTATTCAGCGCTTACTGTATGCAGTAAGCGCTTGGGAAGTACAAGATGGCAACATATGGAGACGGTCCCTACCCAACAGCCGACTCACAGTCTTTGTCGGCTGTGTGACTTCGGGTGAGTCGCTTAACTTCTCTGTGCCTCAGTGACCTCATCTGTAAAATGGGAATTCATTCATTCATTCAATCGTACTTATTGAGCGCTTACTGTGTGCAGAGCACTGTACTAAGCGCTTGGCAAGTACAGGTTGGCAACGTATAGAGACGGTCCCTACCTGACAGCGGGCTCACAGTCTAGAAGGGGGAGACAGAGAACAAAACAAAACATATTAACAAAATAAAATAGAATATGTACAAGTAGAATGAAGACTGTGAGCCCCCCGGGGGGACAACCTGATCACCTTGCAACCTCCCTAGCGCTTAGAACAGTGCTTTGCACATAGTAAGCGCTTAATAAATGCCATTAATATTATTATTATTATCTTTTGCAGCAGAGTCCTCAAAATCCATTTCCTTCTCCCTCACCCAACTGCCAAACCTCTTTCCTCCTCTCAGTATTTCCACAATATTTCAATTTACAAATTGATCTCCTCCTCCTCCCCAGCCCTTCCTGAGCGCTGTCCCGTAACCCTACTTCCCGGCCTGGCACTTCCAATCATTCATGCCAATCTGTACTTCCCAAGCGCTTAGTACAGTGCTCTGCACATAGTAAGCGCTCAATAAATACAATTGATGATGATGATGATGATTCATGCCTGAACCATGGCCATCTCTTTTCTAAAAAAAATGATGATGATGATTATCGTTACTGCTTTAGTTAAGCACTTACTATGTGTCAGACACCGTCCTAAGCGCTGGGAGAGATACAAGTTAATCAGGTGGGACACGGTCCCTCTCTCGAACGGGGCTCCCAGCCGAAGAAGGAGGGAAGAGAGGTGTTTTTGGTCCATTTTACAGATGGACTTGCCCAAGAGCACGCAGCAAGCGGAACCGGGATTAGAAGCCAGGTCCTCGGACGCCCAGGCCCGGGCTCTGTCCGCTAAGCCGTGCCGCTTCTCTTTTCGACCTCGGACTTTTTCTTAAATGGCCTCTCCGCCGTCCCACTCTGTGAAAGCTTTCGGTCCCGGGTGGCTTCCCCGCCGGCAGTTTCCTCTGACTCTGTTTACCTGAGACGGCTCTAAGACGTAGCGTCGCGCCACTTTGGTTAAGGGTTCCGTGAGCCCGCCACGACGGACCATCTCACCTTTAAACGAGGGCCCATGTTCTGAGATCCCAGCCGAGCACTCCTCTGCATCAACCCGGTTTTCTCTTGCCTTCCTTCAGCCGTTCTCCCGCCTCAAAAGCCAGGTGGGGAGGGAGAGAATCGGGGACGCGCCGATCGCCGCCTCACCGAGGGAACATCCCGGCGAGCCGCATCCCGATCCCCGGAGCTTCCTCCGATTTCCACGTCCGGTGGGAAACGACGGGGCCCGGGCGCGCCTCTACGCAAAGGCTCGGCCCATTCTTGACGGATGCATATCTTCCGAACCCCCAGTCGTCTGTCCTGAAGAAGAAAGAAAACCAGCCGATTCCAAATTCGTTCTGGGAAGATGCCGCGATACAGAAATGGCCCGGGGCGGGAGAATTCAATTTATATATGTATATATGGTTGTACATATTTATTACTCTATTTAGTTATTTATATTATTTGTACATATCTATCCTATTTATTTTATTTTGTTGGTATGTTTGGTTTTGTTCTCTGTCTCCCCCTTTTAGACTGTGAGCCCACTGTTGGGTAGGGACTGTATCTATGTGTTGCCAATTTGTACTTCCCAAGCGCTTAGTACAGTGCTCTGCACATAGTAAGCGCTCAATAAATACGATTGATGATGATGAATTCAGAGAGCGGGAAGTCGAGAGACCAAGGGTAATTGGACCGATTCCAAGGCAAGGAATTCCCATAAGGATGAACAGCTCTGGACTGAATTCTCTAAACCCCACCACGTGCCTGCTACGTGACCTTGGGCAAGTCACTTGGCTCCTCCGGGCCTCAGTTCCCTCGTCTGTAAAATGGGGATTAAGACTGTGAGCCCCATCTGGGACGGGGACTGTGTCCAACCTGATCAGCTCGTGTCTATCCCGGCACTCAACACAGTGCCTGGCCCTTAATAATAATAATAATGATTGCATTTATTAAGCGCTTACTATGTGCAAAGCATTGTTCTAAGCGCTGGGGGGATACAAGGTGATCAGGTTGTCCCACGGGGGGCTCACAGTCAATCCCCAATTTACGGACGAGGGAACTGAGGCGCAGAGAAGTTAAGTGACTTGCCCAAAGTCGCACAGCTGACGGTTGGCAGAGGCGGGATTTGAACCCATGACCTCTGACTCCAAAGCCCGGGCTCTTTCCACTTAACGAATATACCTTAAAAAAAATATTAATCAGGCCAAACTGGCCATAGCTCTGGAACTTTTTCTAGCTCAAACCTTGTCGGGCAGGAGGTTCGGATCATCGGGAGTCGGTCAGAAAGTGGAACTCTCACAGCGTACCCCGATGAAGTTCAACGGAGACCCAATTTCGTTCCACCAGGAATTTCTCTCAATTTAGCACGGGGAGCACGGCCCCCTGAGAGAGTTATCACCCCAATCTGGGCAAACCACCAAGGGAACCAAGTTAGCGCGGAGCAACTACACAGTACAAGGAACTGCGATGTTCCCAGAAGAGAAGACGACGGAGTTCGATTCACAAGGAAATAATTCCGGGGGGCCGGAAGGCGCTTGGGGTTTGGTGAAGATCCTTCCGGCTCAAAACCGTGGCAAGTGGAAGGTTTCAGCTGCCCATGAGCCACACACAATCCTCACACCATTCACCTGGAAGGAAACTAAGAAGCCTCACGATCTGAACTGTACTTTCCAAGCGCTTAGTACAGTGCTCGGCACACAGCAAGCGCCTAATAAATACAATTGAATGAATGGACGGTGAAAAATAATGGCATTTGTTACGCACTCACAATATACCAGGCACTGTACTAAGCGCTACGGTGCACAGAAGCCGATCGGCTTGGACACAGACCCTGTCCCACGTGGGGCTCCCAGTCTTAATCCCCATTTTACAGATGAAGGAACTGAGGCCCCGAGAAGTGACTCGGACGACTGTCTTGGGTCCGCTCCGGAGCTTAGCACGTACTAAGTGCTTGACGAATCCCATTATTATCATTTTATTAATCAATCAATCGTATTTATTGAGTGCTTACTATGTGCAGAGCACTGTACTAAGCGCTTGGGAAGTACAAATTGGCAACAATTAATGTTAATGTTTAAGAGAAGCCACTTTGGTCATTCCCCAAGGCAGTCCTTTAAAAAAACCTTGAATTTGGACAGCACTTTTGTTCTTCTCCAGTGCCTTCACATGATCCCATTTCCTTCCCTCTAGGAGTTGGAGAGAAGCAGGTCTTCATGATCCCCATATTAGAGAGGAGAAAAGTTTGGTGAGACATAAGGGGGGGTCAGTCCGTCAATCAATCGTATTTATTGAGCGCTTACTGCGTGCAATTGGACAATATAACAATATTGAAACGCTGCCTGCCTCCAACGAGCTTACAGTCTAGGGGGGGAGACAGACATTAATAGAAATAAATGATAGATCTGGATGTAATTGCTGCGGGGGCGATGAATAAAGGGAGCAAGTCAGGTCGACAAGGCACACACAAAAACGGACAATAAGAAAGGCAAGAAGAAGCAAGAGTTCCCCCTCATCTCCCTATAATTATGGCATTAGTAAAGCGCTTACTATGTGCCAGGGACTGTACTAAGCGCTCTACAGTGAGAGATCCCTGTTCTCCCTCCTAGACTATGAGCTTTGAGAAGCTAGAGACTATGAGAAGCAGCGTGGCTCAGTGGAAAGGGCCCGGGCTTTGGAGTCACAGGTCATGGGTTCAAATCCCGGCTCTGCCAACTGTCAGCCGGGTGACTTTGGGCAAGTCGCTTCACCTCCCTGGGCCTCAGTTCCCTCATCTGTAAAATGGGGATGAAGACTGTGAGCCCTCTGTGGGACCGCCTGATCACCTTATTCATTCAATCGTATTTATTGAGCGCTTACTGTGTGCAGAGCACTGTACTAAGCGCTTGGGAAGTCCAAGTCGGCAGAACGGTGCTTGGCACGTAGTAAGCGCTTAATAAAAAAATGCCATCATCATTATGAGCTCCCTGAGGAAGACATCCCTCATCGGTAAAATGGGGATTAAGACTGCGAGCCCCATGTGGGACGGGGACTGCGCCCAAACCGATTAAGTTGTATCTACCCCAGCGCTTAGTACAGTGCCCGGCACATAATATACGTTTAACAAATACCACACTTGCTATTTATTATTATTTTTACGGACTGTATGCGACCCGATTAACTCGTATCCACCCCAGCCCTTGAAGCTGAGTAAGCGCTTAACGATATTATAATAATGATTATAATCTGGTTCAACAACTTCCACCTGCCGTGACCTCAGGATTTTGCCCTTTCCTGACGTTTTGGCAAATGAAGGGGCTTTGGAGTCAGGGGTCCTGGGTTCAAATCCCGCCTCTGCCACTCGTCAGCCGTGTGACTTCAGGCACTTCTGAGCCTCGGTTCCCTCATCTGTAAAATGGGGCTGAAGGCTGTGAGCCCCACGTGGGACAACCTGATCACCTTGTATCCCCCCCAGTGCTTAGAACTGGCACATAGTAAGCGCTTAACAAGTGCCATCATTATTACTATTATTATGTTGCCAACTTGTACTTCCCCAGCGCTTAGTACAGGGCTCTGCACACAGTAAGCGCTCAATAAATACGAATGAATGAATGAATTATGCAGGGGGAACAGAACAAAAGATATATATGTATATATGTTTGCACATATTTATTACTCTATTTATTTTACTTGTACATAGCTATTCTATTTATTTTATTTTGTTAGTATGTTTGGTTTTGTTCTCCGTCTCCCCCTTTTAGACTGTGAGCCCACTGTTGGGTAGGGACTGTCTCTATATGTTGCCAATTTGTACTTCCCAAGCGCTTAGTACAGTGCTCTGCACATAGTAAGCGCTCAATAAATACGATTGATGATGATGATGGAGAGAGAATCTGGAAGTTGGAAGTACAAACTGGCCCAAGAAATGGAGGTGAGCCCGGGAACACCTCATATCTCGGTGCCTAGTTGCGAATGACTTTTACACAACGTAGGACAAACCGGGAGACTAGATGATGGGGATTTTAACGGATGAAGAACAGCCGCTGATTTTTAAATTCAGGAACCGAGAACCGTGAGGAAAAACTGCTATCGGTGATGATGTTTTATGGCGCGGAATAAAAATATGAAGTGCCCAGGAGGAGATTGGCTCTGGATGGCGGGGCCCGGGCCTGCAGCGTGGCTCAGTGGAAAGGGCCCGGGTTTTGGAGTCTGAGGTCACAGGTTCAAATCCTGGCTCCGCCAGTTGTCAGCTGTGTGACTTCGGGCTAGTCACTTCACTTCTCTGGGCCTCAGTTCCCTCATCTGGAAAATGGGGATGAAGACTGTGAGCCCCCCCCGTGGGACAACCTGATCACCCTGTAACCTCCCCAGCGCTTAGAACACTGCTTTGCACATAGTAAGTGCTTTTAGACTGTGAGCCCACTCTTTTAGACTGTGAGCCCACTGTTGGGTAGGGACTGTCTCTATATGTTGTCAATTTGTACTTCCCAAGCGCTTAGTACAGTGCTCTGCACACAGTAAGCGCTCAGTAAATACGATTGATGAGGAAACCCGATCACCTCTGGCCCAGACTGAGCCCCTTCCTTCCTCTCCCCCTCGTCCCCCTCTCCATCCCCCCCATCTTACCTCCTTCCCTTCCCCACAGCACCTGTATATATGTATATATGTTTGTACATATTTATTACTCTATTTATTTATTTTATTTGTACATATCTATTTATTTTATTTTGTTAGTATGTTTGGTTTTGTTCTCTGTCTCCCCCTTTTAGACTGTGAGCCCACTGTTGGGTAGGGACTGTCCCTATATGTTGCCAATTTGTACTTCCCAAGCACTTAGTACAGTGCTCTGCACACAGTAAGCGCTCAATAAATACGATTGATGATGATGATGATGATCTGTGGTCAGGGCTGACTTAATAACAATGATAATAAAATAATCACGGTACTTCTTAAGCACTTACTACGTGCCAAGCACTGTTCTAAGCACGGGGTAGATACAAGTTAATCAGGTCAGTCCCTATCCCACATGGGGCTCACCCTCTTAATCCCCATTTTACAGGTGAGGTAACTGAGGGCCAGAGAAGTGACTTGCTCCGGGTCACGGTGGCGGTGATTTGAACCCGGGCCCTTCTGACTCCCAACCGATTCCCCTCACTCTCTCCCAATCCCTCCCTTCCTCTCCTCTCCACCACTCGCCCCTCGGGATTATCCAACCCACTGTGAGGATGGCCCGGAACAGGAAAGGACCTCGGATGCCACGTTTTTCGGTCCTTCTCTTCCTGTTCCCGGCCCGCCAGGCCTCGGAGCACCCAGCCCCCCGACGAAACCCCGCCGAAGCTCACCGAAGGAGGTCTTGAGTCCTCTGACACTGGCTCCAACTCAGAACCTTTTTTATTACCCGGCCTAAACCCAGCCCAGCCCCGGTCCATACAGGAGTACGGCTCTCCCTGACGTCCACAAAAGAAGCAGAGAGCCGTTAGAGATGTCGAGGAAAGCAAGTCCACCCAACGTATTTATTGAGCGCTTACTGCGGGCGGAGCACTGTGCTAAGCGCTTGGGAGAGTATGCTATAGCGTGAGTCGGTAGGCACGCTCCCTGTTCACGACGAGCGAACAGTCTAAGTGTAAGCCCCCTCAATTTCTCCCCTCGCTGGATTTCTTCCTCTCATTCCCCACCCCAAGAAATAACCCGCTTCCATACAGCTCGTACGCCAACCCAGCCCAGGCACTTCGCTCCTCTAATGCCAAACTTCTCACTGTCCATCTCATCTCATCCAGCTCACCTCCTCCAGGAGGCCTTCCCAGACTGAGCCCCTTCCTTCCTCTCCCCCCTCCATCCCCCCCATCTTACCTCCTTCCCTTCCCCACAGCACCTGTATATATGGATATATGTTTGTACAGATTTATTGCTCTATTTATTTTACTTGTACATATCTATTCTATTTTATTTTGTTAGTAAGTTTGGTTTTGTCTCCCCCTTTTAGACTGTGAGCCCACTTTTGGGTAGGGACTGTCTCTTTATGTTGCCAATTTGTACTTCCCAAGCACTTAGTACCGTGCTCTGCACACAGCAAGCGCTCAATAAATACGATTGATGATGATGATGATGATCTATCTCGCCGCCAACCTCTTGGCCCCGTCCTGCCTCTGGCCTGGGACACCTTCCCTCCTCCTATCAGACAATTATTTTCCTCCTGTTCAAAGCCTTATCCAAGGCCCATCTCCTCCAAGAGGCCTTCCTTTCATCTTCTCCCGCTCCCTTCTGCGTCGCACCGACGCATCCACCCACCCCCCACCCCGTCCCACACCACTTTTGTCCTTATCAGTCATTTATCGATTTCTATGAACGTCTCCCCCTCTAGACTGTAAACTCATTGTGGGCAGGGAACGCGCTCGCTTACTGTTGCGTTGTCCTCTCCCGACGGCTGAGTACAGCGCTCTGCACACAACAGGTGCTCAATAAATACTGACCGACTGACTTCGCCTCTTTCCACAGCAACGAAAGAGAATGGACGGTGTTCGCCCCAGTGGATTGGGCTTCGCTTCGCCTCCCCACCCCAATCCCTCCGTCCAGGGTCTCCCCAACTCTCCGGTAATGAAGTGTCTCCGACGGATTCCAAGAACGGTCTCCCCAGTCGTCCGCGGATCAGCTAATCCTCCCCCGCCGCCCGGATCAAATCCCGGCCCGGTGGCCGGCTGCCACGTTCAGCCGCTTCCTCCTCCGTGGCCCGGGGGCGGTCACCCCGCCGGGCGTGAGGGTGGCCCCTAAGAAACCCACATATGCCCCCTTTTTCATCATCATCATCATCATCAATCGCATTTATTGAGCGCTTACTATGGGCAGAGAACTGGACTAAGCGCTTGGGAAGTACAAATTGGCAACATATAGAGACAGTCCCTACCCAACAGTGGGCTCACAGTCTAAAAGGGGGAGACAGAGAACAAAACCAAACATACTAACAAAATAAAATAAACAGAATAGATATGTACAAGTAAAATAAATAAATAGAGCAATAAATATGTGCAAACATATATACATACGCTTTATAAACAAAGGGATGAAGGTTTTCGGAGATTAAAAAACTTCGTAAAATCAGCCATATGGGCTGAGTTACAGACCAGATGGGTTAGAGAACGGACCATTTCCAGCTGTTCTAACTCATTCATGCATTCAAACGTATTTATTAAGCGCCTACTGGGTGCTTTTCGGCTGTCGGTCTGTCTTGGCACATCTCGGCCCTCCCCGGGTGGCCCGGTGGCGTCAGGAGGACCCGGGTTCTAATCCCAGCTCCGCCCCGTGTCCGCCGTGTGACCCTGAGCAAGTCGCTTCACTTCTCTGGGCCTCACTTACCGCATCTGGAAAACGGGGTTGAAGAGCGTGAGCCCCACGGGGGACGGGGACTGTGTCCAACCTCACTTGTACCTACCCTAGTGCTTGGCACTTAGTACGCGTTTAACAAGTACCATTGTTACGATTGCCGCCAAGTATCGGCATTTTGGATCGCTCTTCCCCGGATCATCATCATCAATCGCATTTATTGAGCGCTTACTATGTGCAGAGCACTGTACTAAGCGCTTGGGAAGTACAAATTGGCAACATATAGAGACAGTCCCTACCCAACAGTGGGCTCACAGTCTAAAAGAGTGGGCTCACAGATGCTCGTGTTGTCACTTTCTGAGTTACGTTACATGCTGTAGTTTCCTGGCTTGGTTTCCCGGTATATCTTCGGCTTCCTTCGAATTACTTCCCTGGATTGGACCCGTCATTTGCCACTTCCTCGCGTCATTAAAGGAGATGTTAAATGGATCCTGACCCGGAATGGACTCCCACTGAACTATTCCACAGACCACAGTTGGTCACAATCCTTGCGGTCCGTCTATCGCCGTCTTTAATGCACATCGCAGTCTCCACACTCAGCTAAAGTTATTAAACCACCACATTGCATATTTTATCCAGGGTACTTAAAAAGATATATATATATTTACCACTGCATTTTATCTCTTCACTGGCTGTCTCTTTCTGCCATTATCTCTATTTAATTTGCAATGTGCTGTACTACCAGACGCTGTTTCAGATCCAGTCTGCCTTTGGAATTTGGCAAGTTTAATGTTTTAACTGACTTTGTGTCTTCAGTCGTAATAAACCGCCCTTTCCACCTAACCAGGATCGCTGTTTTTTTTTTCCCCACTCTCTCGGTTCTCCTCTTAGAATTGACATGGACCACCTGCTCTGCTGATGTTAGGTCTTAAATAAAAACCACACTCTGGGTTTGTTCATTAAGTCGGTGGTTATTAATTGCCTGCCTCCCTGATTTTGAAGCCGGCCCTTCTCGTCGTCATCATCATCATCAATCGTATTTATTGAGCGCTTACTGTGTGCAGAGCACTGTACTAAGTGCTTGGGAAGTAGAAGTTGGCAACATATAGAGACAGTCCCTACCCAGCAGTGGGCTCACAGTCTTCCTCTCAAGCTATGTGACCTAGGAGGACCTGAGTTCTAATCCCGGCTCCGCCACTTGTCCTCTGTGCGACCTTGGGCAAGTCACTTCACTTCTCTGTGCCTCAGTTGCCTCATCTGTAAAATGAGGACTTAATCCTCTGCTCTCTGACTCAGACTGTTAGCCCCGTGTGGGACAGTAACTGTGCCCAAACTGATTATTCTGTATCTACCTCAGTGCTTAGTACAGTACCTGCCACATAATAAGCACTTAAGTAATTATATATATATACATATATATATGGACAAAGGCGCTGAGGAGGTTACAAGGTGATCAGGTTGTCCCACGGGGGGCTCACAGTCTTCATCCCCAAGCGTTATCCCCATTATGTTGCCAACTTGTCCTTCCCAAGTGCTTAGTACCGTGCTCTGCACACAGTAAGCGCTCGATAAATACGATTGAATGAATGAACCCCCGTTTTACAGATGAGGCAACTGAGGCACAGAGAAATGAAGTGACTTGCCCAAAGTCACACAGCTGACAATTGGCGGAGCCGGAATTTGAACCCTTGACCTCCGACTCCAAAGCCCGGGCTCTTTCCACTGAGCCAAGCTGCTTCTTATATCTATCTATCTATCTATCTATCTATCCATCTATCCATCTATCTATCATCTATCTAGCTATAGATATAGATATAGATATATAGATATATATCTGTGTGTGTACATATTTATGTATATATATAACATATATATATTTGTATATATTTATGTATATTATATGTAACATATATATATTTGTATATATATGTAACATATATGTGTGTTACACATATATACATAAATATATACAAATATGTTACATATATATACAAATATATATGTTATATATATATACATAAGTATGTACACACACATATCTACCTATCTATCTATATATATGTAACATATAGATAGATAGGTATATGTAACATATAGATAGATAGATAGATAGATAGATAGATAGATAGATAGATATATCTATATAGATATATATATATAGATATATGTAACATATATAGATAGATAGATAGATAGATAGATCTATATAGATATATATCTATATAGATATAGATATATATCTATATAGATATATATACAAATAACCTAGGAGGGAGGTCACGAAAGAATTACACCAGGAGAAGCAGCATGGCTCAGTGGATACGGTAAGGGCTCAAGAGTCAAAAGAACCTGGGTTCCAATTCTGGCTCTGCCACTTAATAATAATTATGGTATTTGTTAAGCGCTTATTATGTGCCAGGCACTGTTCTAAGCGCTTGTCCACTGGGCGACCTTGGGCAACTCACTTCACTTTTCTGGGCCTCAGTTCCTTCATCTTTAAAAGGGGGATGAAGACCGTGAGCCTCACGTGGGCTAGGGGCTGCGTCCAACCTGATTAGCTTCCCCTCCATCCCAATGCCTGGCATGTAGTAAGTGCTTAAATATCACAGTTATTATTATCATCATCATCATCATCAATCGTATTTATTGAGCGCTTACTATGTGCAGAGCACTGGACTAAGCGCTTGGGAAGTACAAATTGGCGACATATAGAGACAGTCCCTACCCAACAGTGGGCTCACAGTCTAAAAGGGGGAGACAGAGGACAAAACCAAACATACTAACAAAATAAAATAAATAGATAGGTACAAGTAAAATAAATAAATAGAGCAATAAATATGTACAAACATATACACATATGCTTTATAAACAAAGGGATGAAGGTTTTCGGAGATTAAAAAACTGCGTAAGATCAGCCATATGGGCTGAGTTACAGACCAGATGGGTTAGAGAAAGGACCATTTCCAGCTGTTCTAACTCATTCATGCATTCAATCGCATTTATTAAGCTCCTACTGTGTGCAAAGCACTGTACTGAGTGCTTGGGCGAGTACAACAGAGCAACTGCTCTAACCCAACCCAAGTGTCTGGGTCTCAACCCCTCCGTGGGGATCTGCGACTGGGGGAATTCTTACTGCTGGAAAAAAGCAGACACGGATTCACATTGTGTGCAGAGCACTGGACTAAGCGCTTGGAAAGTTTCCAGGCGCCTAGTACAGTGCCGTGCATACAGGAAGC
Organism: Tachyglossus aculeatus; assembly: GCF_015852505.1. Classification (NCBI taxonomy): domain Eukaryota; kingdom Metazoa; phylum Chordata; class Mammalia; order Monotremata; family Tachyglossidae; genus Tachyglossus; species Tachyglossus aculeatus. Next base: position 41,443,481 of record NC_052088.1, on the reverse strand, counting down.
GCTCAATAAATATGATTGAATGAGTGAATAAAGGAAGGAAGGAGGTGTCATGGCTGACGCGAGGCCAAGGCTGGCGCCTCTTTACGGCACCCAAGCTTGTTGTGGGCTGGGAGTGTGTCAGTTTATTGTCGTATTGACCCCTCCCAAGCGCTCAGTACAGTGCTCTGTGCTCCCTGACACCTGTCTACTTGTTTTGTTTCGTTATCTGTCTCCCCTTTTTAGACTGTGAGCCCGTTGTTGGGTAGGGACCGTCTCTATTTGTGGCCGAATTGGCCTTCCCAACCAACAACAACAACAATCGTATTTATTGAGCGCTTACTGTGTGCAGAGCACTGGACTAAGCGCTTGGGAAGTACAAATTGGCAACATCTAGAGACAGTCCCTACCCAACAACGGGCTCACAGTCTAAAAGGGCTCATCGAGAGCGACGGCTCCTCAGACCGGGGAATTCGTTCGGAAATCGGTGGCCCCAGACTATCCTCGTGCCAGAAACGGCCTCAGGAAGGGAACAGAGGGAACCGTTCCCAAGCGCTTAGTACAGTGCTCTGCGCGTAGTAAGCGCTCAATAAATACGAATGAATGAAGGTACGGACTCAGTTGCCTCTCTGCCGCAGAGATGGCCGTCCTGGGAGGTAGTGAGGGCACGGGAGCTCGGACTTGGGCACGTAGAATCGGGGATGGAAGGGAGGTAGTAATTTAATACCGCTCGGTCCGGAATTCCACCTGGGAGACGGTAAAACGGGAACCGGCTTCTCTTTGTCCGCGTCGGCCAGGAACGATCCGTCTGGGCCTCCATTTCCCCGTCCCTCTCCGAGCCCGGCGTTTCCCCCCCGCCGCCCGCGGTACGGAGCTGGTCTCTATATGTTGCCAATTTGTACTTCCCAAGCGCTTAGTCCAGTGCTCTGCACATAGTAAGCGCTCAATAAATACGATTGATGATGATGATGATGGGGCCACCGATTTCTGAGCGGATTCCCCGGTCTGAGGAGCCGTCGCTCTCGACGAGCCCATGGAGCGAGTTGATCAGCGCTTCGAACGGTGCTTTGCGCATAGTAAGCACTTAATAAATGCTATCATCATTATTATTATTATTATTATTATTATTAGCGGTGGCCGAAGAGGTGGGCGAGGGGCCAGGACTCTGGGCGGTGCGAGTTGATTAGCGCTTAGAACGGTGCTTTGCGCATAGTAAGCGCTTAATGAATGCTATCATTATTATTATTATTATTGTTATTAGCGGTGGCCGAAGAGGTGGGCGAGGGGCCAGGACTCCGGGCGGTGCGAGTTGATTAGCGCTTAGAACGGTGCTTTGCGCATAGTAAGCGCTTAATAAATGCTATCATTATTATTATTATTATTATTGTTATTAGCGGTGGCCGAAGAGGTGGGTGAGGGGCCAGGACTCCGGGCGGTGGGCCGCCCGCTCCGAGAAGCCGCCTCTCATTCATTCATTCATTCATTCATTCAATCGCATTTATTGAGCGCTTACTGTGTGCAGAGCACTGTACTAAGCGCTTGGGAAGTCCAAGTTGGCGACATCTACCCAATAGTGGGCTCACAGTCTAGAAGGGGGAGACAGAGGACAAAACAAAACATAGTGACAAAATAAAATGAGTAGAATAAATACGTACAAGTAAAATAAATAGGGTAATAAATCCGTACAAACATATTAATTCATTCATTCAACCGCATTTATTGAGCGCTTACTGTGTGCAGAGCACTGGACTAAGCGCTTGGGAAGTCCAAGTTGCCTGGCCCACGTCCTACCTCTCGCCTGGAACGGCCCTCCCTCCTCAAATCCGCCAACGGCTTAGTAGCAATAATAATAATAATAATGATGGTATTTGTTAAGCACTTACTATGCTAAGCACTGGGGGGATACAAGGTGATCCCTTAGTACAGTGCTCTGCACATAGTAAGCGCTCAATAAATACGATTGATGATGACCAGGTTGTCCCACGGGGGGCTCACGGTCTTAATTCCCCTTTTACAGATGAGGGAACTGAGGCCCAGAGAAGTTAAGTGACTTCATTCAGTCGTATTTATTGAGCGCTTACTGTGTGCAGAGCACTGGACTAAGCGCTTGGGAAGTCCACGTTGGCACCATAGAGAGACGGTCCCGACCCAACAGCGGGCTCAGCCAGCTGACAACTGGCGGAGCCGGGATTTGAACCCACGACCTCTGACTCCCAAGCCCGGGCTCTTCCCACTGAGCCACGCTGCTTCTCCCGGGCTTGGGAGTCAGAGGTCGTGGGTTCTAATCCCGGCTCCGCCGCTTGCCAGCTGGGTGACTCTGGGCAAGTCACTTCTCTGGGCCTCAGTTCCCTCATCTGGAAAATGGGGATGAAGGCCGTGAGCCCCACGTGGGACAACCCTTGTATCTACCCCAGCGCTTAGAACAGTGCTTGGCACATAGTAAGCGCTTGATGAATACCATTATTATTATTATTATTAGACAATGACTCTCCCCCTCTTCAGCGCCTTATCGAAGGCCCGTCTCCTCCAGGAGGCCTTCCCTAAGAGAAGCGGCGTGGCTCAGTGGAAAGAGCCCGGGCTTTGGAGTCAGAGGTCACGGGTTCCAATCCCGGCCCCGCCAATTGTCAGCTGGGTGACTTTTTGGGCAAGTCACTTCACTTTGGAGTCAGAGGTCGTGGGTTCGAATCCCGGCTCCGCCACACGTCCGCTGTGTGACCTTGGGCAAGTCACTTAACTTCTCTGAGCCTCAGTTACCTCATCTGGAAAATGGGGATTAAGACTGTGAGCCCCACGTGGGGCAACCTGATCACTCTGTATCCCCCGCAAGCGCTTAGAACAGCACATAGTAAGCGCTTAACAAATGCCAACATTATTATTATTATTATTCTCTGGGCCTCAGTTACCTCATCTGTAAAACGGGGATAAAGACTGTGAGCCCCCTGTGGGACAACCTGATCACCTTGTAACCTCCCCAGCGCTTAGAACAGTGCTTTGCACATAGTAAGCGCTTAATAAATGCCATCATTATTATAAGCCCCCCTTTCCTCTTCTCCCGCTCCCTTTATTCATCCCCCCCCGGTCCCAGCCCCACACCACTTATGTCCAGATTTGTCATTTATTAATTTCTACTCATGTCTGTCTCCCCTTCTAGACCGTAAGCCCGTTGTGGGCGGGGAATGTGTCCATTTTTTGTTCTCCAGTCCTCTCCCAGGGGCTTAGTACACTGCTCTGCACATAGTAAGCGCCCGACAGAGATGATTAGCTTGAATGAACTGATGAGCCCACTGTTGGGTAGGGACCGTCTCTATATGTTGCCAACTTGTACTTCCCAAGCGCTTAGTACAGTGCTCCGCACACAGTAAGCGCTCAATAAATACGCTTGATGATGATGATGATGATGAAAACCCCTCAAGTCAGGGAGTCCTACGGAGATGAGAAGACCAACCCCGGAAGAAGTAGGAAGCTGGAAGTCCGACTGACGAGGCCCATTCCGCCCATGGAAAATCTGGAGTCGAGTTTCACTCCGTCCCCCTCCGGACTGTAAGCCCGTTGTGGGTCGAGTCAGAGGACCTGGGTTCTAATCCCGGCTCTGCCACCTATCTGCTGGGTGACCTTGGCCAGGTCACTTCTCTGGGCCTCGGTTTCCTCACCTGGAAAATGGGGATGAAGACTGTGAGCCCCGTGTGGGACAAGGACTGTGTCCAACCCGATTTGCTTGTATCCACCCTCACTTAGTACAGCGCCGGCCACACAATAAGCGCTTAACAAACACCATAATTATTATTATTGCTGTCTGCTGTGTGACCTTGGGCGAGTCACTTCTCTGGGCCTCGGTTCCCTCACCTGGAAAACGGGGAGGAAGACTGTGAGCCCCGTGTGGGACAGGGTCTGCGTCCAACCCGATTTGCTTGTATCCACCCTCACTTAGTACAGCACCTGCCACATAATAAGCGCTTAACAAATACCATCATTATTATTACTGCTGTCTGCTGTATGACCTTGGGCGAGTCACTTCTCTGGGCCTCGGTTCCCTCACCTGGAAAATGGGGATGAAGATCGTGAGCCCCGTGTGGGCCAGGGACTGTGTCCAACCTGATTTGCTTGTATCCACCCTCACTTAGTACAGCGCCGGCCACATAATAAGTGCTTAACAAATATCATAATTATTATTACTGCTGTCTGCTGTGTGACATTGGGTGAGTCACCTCTCTGGGCCTCGGTTCCCTCACCTGGAAAATGGGGATGAAGACTGTGAGCCCCGTGTGGGCCAGGGACTGTGTCCAACCCGATTTGCTTGTATCCACCCTCACTTAGTTCAGCGCCGGCCACACAATAAGCGCTTAACAAACACCATAATTATTATTATTGCTGTCTGCTGTGTGACCTTGGGCGAGTCACTTCTCTGGGCCTCGGTTCCCTCACCTGGAAAATGGGGAGGAAGACTGTGAGCCCCGTGTGGGACAGGGTCTGCGTCCAACCCGATTTGCTTGTATCCACCCTCACTTAGTACAGCACCTGCCACATAATAAGCGCTTAACAAATACCATCATTATTATTACTGCTGTCTGCTGTATGACCTTGGGCGAGTCACTTCTCTGGGCCTCGGTTCCCTCACCTGGAAAATGGGGATGAAGATCGTGAGCCCCGTGTGGGCCAGGGACTGTGTCCAACCTGATTTGCTTGTATCCACCCTCACTTAGTACAGCGCCGGCCACGTAATAAGCGCTTAACAAATATCATAATTATTATTACTGCTGTCTGCTGTGTGACATTGGGTGAGTCACCTCTCTGGGCCTCGGTTCCCTCACCTGGAAAATGGGGATGAAGACTGTGAGCCCCGTGTGGGCCAGGGACTGTGTCCAACCCGATTTGCTTGTATCCACCCTCACTTAGTACAGCGCCTGCCACGTAATAAGCGCTTAACAAATACCATAATTATTATTACTGCTGTCTGCTGTGTGACCTTGGGCGAGTCACCTCTCTGGGCCTCGGTTCCCTCACCTGGAAAATGGGGATGAAGACTGTGAGCCCCGTGTGGGACAGGGACTTTGTCCAACCCGATTAGCTGGCATCTACTCCGGTGCTTAGAATAGCGCCTGGCACATAGTAAGCGCTTAACAGATACCATAATTATTATTATTATTACCAACTCTCGGTATAGAGTACTCTCAATCAATCAATGATATTTACTGAGCGCTTACTGTAAGCAGAACCTATACTAAGCCCTTGGGAGAGGACACTACAACAGAGTTGGTAGATAAGCAACGTTGTTAGAGAATGAGCGTGGCTCAGTGGAAAGAGCCCGGGCTTTGGAGTCAGAGGTCGTGGGTTCAAATCCTGGCTCTGCCTATTGTCAGCTGGGTGACTTTGGGCAAGCCACTTCACTTCTCCGGGCCTCAGTTCCCTCATCTGTAAAATGGGGATTAAGACTGTGAGCCCCCAGTGGGACAACCTGATCCCCTTGTAACCTTCCCAGTGCTTAGAACAGTGCTGTGCACCTAGTAAGCGCTTAATAAATGCCATCATTATTATTATTATTATTATTCTCCGGGCCTTTTAGACTGTGAGCCCACTGTTGGGTAGGGACTGTCTCTATATGTTGCCAACTTGTACTTCCCAAGCGCTTAGTACAGTGCTCTGCACACAGTAAGCGCTCAATAAATACGATTGATGATGATCTTTTAGACTGCGAGCCCACTGTTGGGTAGGGCCTGTCTCTATATGTTGCCAACTTGTACTTCCCAAGCGCTTAGTACAGTGCTCTGCACACAGTAAGCGCTCAATAAATACGATTGATGATGATCTTTTAGACGGTGAGCCCACCGTTGGGTAGGGCCTGTCTCTATATGTTGCCAACTTGTACTTCCCAAGCGCTTAGTACAGTGCTCTGCACACAGTAAGTGCTCAATAAATACGATTGATGATGATGATGATGATGATTATACATTCCCTGCCCACAACGAGCTTACGGTCTACCGACTCTGTTACAGTGTAATAACAATAATATTGGTATTTGGTAAGCGCTTTTTATGTGCCAAGCACTAAGTGAACTCTCCCCAAGCGCTCAGCGCAGTGCTCTTCACACGGTAAGTGCTCAATAATCACCGCTGATCGATTGATTGGGCTCGCACAGACTTACACGGGCCTCTCGTAGGAGGGAGTGCGTCTCCCAAGCGCTCACCACAGTGGTCTGCACACAGTACGCGCTCAATAAATACGCCCCAATGAATGAATATCTGATCGGCGGAAAAAATGATAATTACTCTCAGCCTCGGTTGGGACAAGGGATTGGATCACCGGCGTTCGCCGGCTGCATTTCCGAATGCCCCGCGGGCACCGCCACGCAACGGGGCCCGCGGGGATGGACAATGCCAGCCTCTCGTGGCCTCACTCACTCACTCAATCGTATTTATTGAGCGCTTACTATGTGCAGAGCACTGTACTGAGCGCTTGGGAAGTACAAGTTGGCAACGTACGCCAGCCCTGTCCCGGGGTCGGCCGCAGTCGGGGGACCAGGTGCGACCGAGCCATTTCCTGCTGCCCCTTCGGGGACGAACATCCGTCATTGGCCCCGGTTTCGGTCGGTAAGAACCCAAAGCGCTGCCCGGACAGGATTACTTAGTAAGCACTTAATAAATGCCATTATTATTATTATTATTATTATTCTCCGGGCCTCAGTTCCCTCATCTGTAAAATGAGGATTGTGAGCCCTTCGTGGGACAACATGATGACCTTGTATCTCCCCCAGCGCTTACAGGAGTGCTTGGCACAAAGTAAGCGCTTAATAAATGCCATTTAAAAAGACAAACGACACAAAAAACCCATCCGTGGGCCTGCCCACCGTTGGGTAGGGACTGTCTCTATAAGTTGCCGATTTGTACTTCCCAAGCGCTTAGTACAGTGCTCTGCACACAGTCAGTGCTCAATAAATACTATTGATGAGGATGATCAATCAATCAATCAATCGTATTTATTGAGCGCTTACTATGTGCAGAGCACTGTACTAAGCGCTTGGGAAGTACAAATTGGCATCACATAGAGACAGTCCCTACCCGATAGTGGGCTCACAGTCTAAAAGGGGGAGACAGAGAACAGAACCAAACATACCAACAAAATAAAATAAGTAGGATAGAAATGTACAAGTAAAATAAATAAATAAATAAATAAATAAATAAACAGAGTAATAAATATGTACAACCATATATACATATATACAGGTGCTGTGGGGAAGGGAAGGAGGTAAGACGGGGATGGAGAGGGGGCGAGGGGGAGAGGAAAGAAGGGGCTCAGTCTGGGAAGGCCTCCTGGAGGAGGTGAGCTCTCAGTAGGGCCTTGAAGGGAGGAAGAGAGCTAGCTTGGCGGATGGGCAGAGGGAGGGCATTCCAGGCCCGGGGGGTGACGTGGGCCGGGGGTCGACGGCGGGACAGGCGAGAGCGAGGGACAGTGAGGAGATTAGCGGCGGAGGAACGGAGGGTGCGGGCTGGGCAGTAGAAGGAGAGAAGGGAGGTGAGGTAGGAGGGGGCGAGGTGATGGACAGCCTTGAAGCCCAGGGTGAGGAGTTTCTGCCTGATGCGCAGATTGATCGGTAGCCATTGGAGGTTTTTGAGGAGGGGAGTGATATGTCCAGAGCGTTTCTGGACAAAGATAATCCGGGCAGCAGCATGAAGTATGGATTGAAGTGGAGAGAGACACGAGGATGGGAGATCAGAGAGAAGGCTAGTGCAGTAGTCCAGACGGGATAGGATGAGAGCTTGAATTAGCAGGGTAGCGGTTTGGATGGAGAGGAAAGGGCGGATCTTGGCAATGTTGCGGAGCTGAGACCGGCAGGTTTTGGTGACGGCTTGGATGTGAGGGGTGAATGAGAGAGCGGAGTCGAGGATGACACCAAGGTTGCGGGCTTGTGAGACGGGAAGGATGGTAGTGCCGTCAACAGAGATGGGAAAGTCAGGGAGAGGGCAGGGTTTGGGAGGGAAGACAAGGAGCTCAGTCTTCGACATGTTGAGCTTTAGGTGGCGGGCGGACATCCAGATGGAGATGTCCTGAAGGCAGGAGGAGATGCGAGCCTGGAGGGAGGGGGAGAGAGCGGGGGCAGAGACGGAGATCTGGGTGTCATCAGCGTAGAGATGATAGTTGAAGCCATGGGAGCGAATGAGGTCACCGAGGGAGTGCGTGTAGATCGAGAACAGAAGGGGACCAAGCACTGAACCTTGGGGAACCCCCACAGTGAGAGAATGGGAGGGGGAGGAGGAGCCTGCAAAAAAGACTGAGAAAGAACGACCGGAGAGGTAAGAGGAGAACCAGGAGAGGACGGAGTCTGTGAAGCCAAGGTCAGATAACGTGTTGAGGAGAAGGGGGTGGTCCACAGTGTCAAAGGCAGCTGAGAGGTCGAGGAGGATTAGGACAGAGTATGAGCCGTTGGATTTGGCAAGCAGGAGGTCATTGGTGACCTTTGAGAGCGCAGTTTCCGTGGAATGAAGGGGATGGAAGCCAGACTAGAGGGGGTCGAGGAGAGAGTTGTTGTTGAGGAATTCTAGGCAGCGCGTGTAGACAACTCGTTCAAGGAGTTTGGAAAGGAATGGTAGGAGGGATATGGGACGATAACTAGAGGGTGAGGTGGGGTCAAGAGAGGGTTTTTTTTAGGATGGGAGAGACATGGGCATGTTTGAAGGCAGAGGGGAAGGAACCAGTGGAGAGTGAGCGGTTGAAGATGGAAGTTAAGGAGGGGAGAAGGGATGGAGCGAGAGATTTCATAAGATGAGAGGGAATGGGGTCAGAAGCACAGGTGGCCGGAGTAGCACTTGAGAGGAGGGAGGAGAGTTCCTCTGAGGATACCGCTGGGAAGGATGGGAGAGTAGCAGAGAGTGTTGAGAGCCGGGGGGTTGGAGAAAGGGGGGAAGAGACTTTGGGGAGGTCGGACCTGATGGATTTAATTTTGTTAATGAAGTAGGAGGCCAGATCGTTGGGGGTGAGGGAAGGAGGAGGGGGAGGAACCGGGGGCCTGAGAAGGGAGTTGAATGTACGGAAGAGCTGGCGGGGGTGATGGGCATGGGTGTCAATAAGGGAGGAGAAATAGTTTTGTCTGGCAGAAGAGAGGGCTGAGTTAAGGCAGGAAAGGATAAACTTGAAGTGAACGAGGTTGGCATGGTGTTTAGACTTTCGCCAGCAGCGTTCGGCAGCTCGAGCATAAGAGCGAAGGAGGCGGACAGTGGCAGTGATCCAGGGCTGTGGGTTAGTGGTGCGAGAGCGGCGAAGGGAAAGGGGAGCGAGCGAGTCTAGCTGAGTAGAAAGGGTAGAGTTGACAGCAGTAATCTGATCATCAAGACTGGGTAGAGAGGAGAGGGCGGCGAGGTGGGGTGTGAGGCGTTCCGAAAGATGGGTGGGGTCCAGAGAGCGGAGATCTCTGTGAGGGAGTAATACGGATTTACAGGGGAAAGGAGTGTGAGTGAGGAGGCAGGTGAGAAGATTATGATCAGAGAGAGGGATCACAGAGTTGGTGAGGGTGGACACAGTGCAGCGGTAGGAGATGATGAGGTCGAGGGTATGACCAAGTTGGTGAGTGGGTGAGGTGGGGTGGAGGAAGAGGTTGGCAGCGTCAAGGAGAGATAGAAGGCGGGCGGCAGAGGAGTCGTTAGGGATATCCATGTGGATATTGAAGTCTCCGAGGATCAGAGTGGGCATGGAGAAGGAGAGAAGGAATGTGAGGAAGGGGTCAAAGTCGTTAAAGAAGTTGGAAGTGGGGCCCGGAGGGCGGTAGATGAGGGCTACAAGAATCTGGAGGGGGTGGGAGAGGCGAATAATGTGGGCTTCAAAGGAGGGGAAGGAAAGGGAAGGGGGAGGAGGGATAGTGCGAAAGCGACATTGGGGGGTGAGAAGGAAACCAACACCTCCTCCTTTTCCAGTGAGTCTGGGGGAGTGGGAGAAGAAGAGGCCTGCACTGCAGAGAGCAGCAGAAGAGACCGTGTCGTCCGCCGACAGCCATGTTTCAGTTAGGGCGAGGAGGAGTAGAGAACTGGAAAGGAAAAGGTCCAGGATGAAAGGGGTCTTACTTAAAACGGAGCGGGGGTTCCAGAGGCCACACTTGGCAGCAGCTGTCGAGGGTGGGGAGGGAGGGGAAAGGGTGCGAGGGGTGGGGAGGGTTTGGATTGGGATGAGTTGGCGGGGGGCCTGGGCGGGGAGAGTGGGAAGGGGGGTGGCGATGGGAAAGGAGAACTGGGATGGGGTGGGGACGGGGAGAAGGGGAGGAGGGGGGCCGGGAGGGAGAAGCGGAGGACCTCCGCTGGTACAGAGGAATCCTTGGTAGGGGTTGAGGGGGAGCGGTCTTGGTGGGTGAGAGGGAGGGAAACAGCTGGGTGGGAGAGGGGAAGGGGAAGGTGAGGAATGGGAATGGCAGTTGGGAGCAAGGGAACTGAAAGTTCATGGTGAGGTCAGCAGGGCGAGTGACAGTACAGCGGGGGGGGGGGGTTAACAGTTGAGATGCAGAAGCAATAAAACAGTAGCAATGATAAAAGTAGGCGATGGCATCACAGGGTGTAGTTGAGCAATCAATATGCTATGGCAATAATAGAATTGGCAAACAATGATGCCACAGAGAGCAGATACAAACTATTAAGAGCTGGAGTAGGGTGGGCCAGTTAAGGGGGGTCAGGGAGCAGAGATACCTGGGGAGGGGAGCGAACAGTCAACTAGCATGGGAGGGCTGAGGAGGGGTGAATGAGGTTGTCGTTAATGTAACATGTAACATGGTGCTAACATGGTGCTAACATGGTGCTAACAAGGGCTTTTTACCTGGGGGCGGGCGGGGGGAGAGTCAGTCAGGACCGGACCGGGAAGGTGGGGGGGGGATGAGGGGCACTTTACGGAAGGCCTCCGAAGTGGGGGGGTGGAAGCAGGATGATGATGCATAGAGAGCTCTTAATGCAGTGCTCTCTACTAAATAGTGTTGGTTCTCAGAGGGTAGCTAACTTGGCAGATCACAATAATAATAACAATAATAATAATAATGATGATGATGGCATTTATTAAGCGCTTACTATGTGCAAAGCACTGTACTAAGCGCTGGGGAATTTACAAGGTGATCAGGTTGTCCCCACGTGGGGCTCAGGGTCTTAATCCCCATTTTACAGAGGAGGTAACTGAGGCCCAGAGAAGTGAAGTAGCTTGCCCAAGGTCACACAGGTGACCATGTATATATGTTTGTACATATTTTTTACTCTATTTATTTATTTTACTTGTATATATCTATTCTATTTATTTTATTTTGTTAGTTTGTTTGGTTTTGTTCTCCGTCTCCCCCTTTTAGACTGTGAGCCCGCTGCTGGGTAGGGACTGTCTCTATATGTTGCCGATTTGTCCTTCCCAAGCGCTTAGTACAGTGCTCTGCACACAGTAAGCGCTCAATAAATACGATTGATTGATTGACTGATTGACGGACTCGGACGAGCCGAGGGGCCCACGCAACTGAAAGCCGTTCGGTTCTCCCCACAGAGAAGCAGCATGGCTCGGTGGAAAGAGCCCGGGCTTTGGAGTCAGAGGTCGTGGGTTCAAATCCCGGCCCCACCAATTGTCAGCTGGGTGACTTTGGGCAAGTCACTTCACTTCTCTGGGCCTCAGTGACCTCATCTGTAAAATGGGGATGAAGACTGTGAGCCCCCCGTGGGACAACCTGATCACCTTGTAACCTCCCCAGTGCTTAGAACAGTGCTTTGCACATAGTAAGCGCTTAATAAATGCCATCGTTATTATTATTATTATCTGGTGATCAGCCCCGAACTGTTCCGTGTGGGTTGCGAACTGCCTTCTCTGATTCACCGGCCTGTCACGATTCCTCACGGGAGACTCCCCGGGATGAGCCAGGAATAAATCTCCTCGATCGGCTCAATATTCCTCGGGGATCCCAAACAACGGGCTAGAAACTGCGCTGAAAAGGATGGAGGAGGGAGCTTTAGGAATTGGGGCATTTCTACGGATAATAATAATAATAATAATAATAATAATAATGATGGTATTTGTTAAGCGCTTACCATGTGCAAAGCACTGTTCTAAGCGATAAATGAGAAGCAGCCGGGACCTAGTGGGTAGAGCCCGGGCCGGGGGCTCAGAGGGCCTGGGTTCGAATCCCGCTCCGCCGCTTGTCAGCTGGGTGACTTTGGGCAAGTCACTTACCTCCTCTGGGCCTCAGTTCCCTCATCTGTCAAATGGGGATGAAGACTGTGAGCCCCCCGTGGCACAACCTGATCACCTTGGATCCCCCCCTGTGCTTAGAACAGTGCCTTGCACATAGTAAGCGCTTAATAAATGTCATTATTATTATTTTATTGTCTGCTGGGAGACCTTGGGCGGGTCACGTTTCTCCCCTGGGCCTCGGTTACCTCATCTGGAAAACGGGGATTGAGGCTGTGAGCCCCATGTGGGACCTGGACGGCGCCATTCATTCGATGGTATTTAGGACAGCGCGGCACTGTACTGAGCGCTTTTACAAACTGATTAGCCTGTCTGTAGCCCAGTGCTTAGCACAGGGCGCAGAGTACGTGCTGAAAAATACCATTAAAAAAAAAAATCAACATGGGCTTCTTTCGGTAATCAGCAGATAATAATAACGACGGTATTTGTTAAGCGCTTACTATGTGCTACAGGAAGAGAGGAGAATGTTTAATAATAATAATGACGGCATTTATTAAGCACTTACTATGTCCAAAGCACTGTTCTAAGCGCCGGGGGACACACACGAGGTGATCGGGTTGCCCCACACGGGGCTCACAGTTTGAATCCCCATTTCACAGACGAGGCCCAGAGAAGTTAAATGACTTGTCATCGTCAGTCGTATTTATTGAGCGCTTACCGTGTGCAGAGCACTGTACTAAGCGCTTGGGAAGCCCAAGTTGGCAACATATAGAGACGGTCCCTACCCAACAGTGGGCTCACAGTCTAAAAGCGGCGGAGCCGGGATTAGAACCCACGACCTCTGACTCCCAATCCCGGGCTCTTCCCACTGAGTCACGCTGCTTCTCTGGGTGGTTTTCCATCTCCAAACCGACCTAGCTTACAGTTACAAACCTGATTTTTCCATAAAAGTTGGGTTTTTCTGCTACTGTGAGCCCACTGTTGGGTAGGGACCGTCTCTATATGTTGCCCACTTGGACTTCCCAAGCGCTCAGTCCAGTGCTCTGCACACAGTAAGCGCTCAATAAATACGACTGAATGAATGAATATTGGGGGGAAAAATAGTAGTTGTCAGCTCTATTAACTAGAACAAAATATTCTGCCCTTACGTTTCCAGTGAGGCCCAACGAGATGTTTCAATCATATCGTGGAGTTCTCTGTGCCTCAGTTCCCTCATCTGTAAAATGGGGATTAAGATTGTGAGCCCCCCGTGGGACCACCTGATCACCTTGTAACCTCCCCAGCGCTTAGAACAGTGCCTTGCCCGTAGTAAGCGCTTAACAAATATCAAAATTATCATTAAAGCATGGGCCCGGGAGTCCGAAGACCTGGATCTTTATCCCGGCTCCGCCACCGGTCCGCCGTGTGACCTCGGGGGAGTCACGGTCTCCGGGCCTCGGTTCCTTCATCTGGAAAATGGGCATTCGCTACCCGTTGCCAGGGTCGGCAAAAGCACCTGGGAAGGCCCATCGCGGGAAGCGAACGGCCTCAAACCCGAGGGCCCGGCCGGGTTTTCCGAACTTTAACCACCAAGCTCCCGCCAATTCCGGCTCCATGGAATTGGACTTGGAATTTTACCCCGCGGGAGCGTTTCTCCGCCGCCCTGACGGGAAGACGCGGGGTCACGGGCTGTGTGCTCTGCATCATCATCATCCATCGTATTTATTGAGCGCTTACTATGTGCAGAGCACTGTACTAAGCGCTTGGGAAGTACAAATTGGCAACACAAATCTGCACACAGTAAGCGCTCAGCACCTGTATATATGTTTGTACATATTTATCACTCTATTGATTTACTTATTTTACTTGTACATATCTGTTCTATTTATTTTATTTTGTTAGCATGTTTGGTTTTGTTCTCTGTCTCCCCCTTTTAGACTGTGAGCCCACTGTTGGGTAGGGACTGTCTCTATATGTTGCCAATTTGTAATAATAATAATAATAATAATGGCATTTATTAAGCGCTTACTATGTGCAGAGCACTGTTCTAAGCGCTGGGAGGATACAGGATGATCAAGTTGTCCCACGTGGGGCTCACAGTCTTAATCCCCATTTTACAGATGAGGTAACTGAGGCGCAGAGAAGTTAAATGCCTTGCCCAAGGTCACACAGCAGACATGTGGTGGAGTCGGGCTTCGAACCCATGACCTCTGACTCCAAAGCCCGGGCTCTTTCCACCGAGCCACGCTGCTTCTCTAATTTGTACTTCCCAAGTGCTTAGTACAGTGCTCTGCACATAGTAAGCGCTCAATAAATACGATTGATGATGATGATGATGATGATAATAAATACGGCTGATTAAATACGACTGATTGAATCCAAGACCGCCACTGAGCCAGTGACAGAAAACCCGGGAATGTGTCCCGGATTTCTGCTATTTATTATTATTAACCTAAATTCCCAAGAGGACGCAGTCCCCCGCCCCTCCAGCGCAACGCATCATCATCATCAATCGTATTTATTGAGCGCTGACTGTGTGCAGAGCACTGTACTGAGCGCTTGGGAAGTACAAATTGGCAACATATTGATCATATTGATCGCACGTGGTTGGAACAAAATCGTCGATCGCATTGACTGAGCGCTTCCTGGGTGCGGAGCGGTGTACTGAACGCCTCGGAGAGTACGATGTAACAGACTGTCTGTGAGAGGGGCTATCATTTAATTCCCTGAACGATGACGGTGGTATTTGTTGAGACCTTACTGGGCGTCAAGCCATGGGGATGATGCAAAACATTCAGCCCGGACACGGTCCCAACTGGGGAATCGGAGTTTGGAGGGGATGGGAGACCGGCTAATAATAATAATAATAATAATGATGGCATTTGTTAAGGCTATTTAGCTCCCGTTTCCCAGATGAGGAAACCGAGGCCCTTGAGAGTAGAATCCAGGCCTCCTGACTCACAGACCTGGATGAATGTTTGAATGACCTGGATGGATGAATGATGGCATTTATTAAGCGCTTACGACGTGCAAAGCGCCGGGGAGGTTACAGGGAGATCAGGTTGTCCCACGGGGGGGCTCACGGTCTTCATCCCCATTTCACAGATGAGGGAACTGAGGCCCGGAGAAGCGAAGTGACCGGCCCAAAGTCACACGGCTGAGCCGGGGATTCGAACCCCTGACCCCCGTCTCCAAAGCCACGCGTGAGGAGCCGCCCGGCCTGGTGGGAAGAGCACGTTTCCGGGAGTCCGAAGGCCTACGCCCGTGTGACCTTGGGCCGGTCATTTCACTTCTCGGTGCCTCAGTTTCCCCATGTCTCTATATGTTACCAGTTTGGACTTCCCAAGTGCTTAGTACAGTGCTCTGCACGTAGTAAGCGCTTAACAAATACCACTATTATTATCATTATCATTATTATTGTTATTATTATTATTATTGTTATTATTATTATTATTATTATTATTATTATTAGCAAAACGGGGAGTCAATAGCCCCCCGTCCTCAGACTGTGAGCCCCGGGTGGGATCTGCTCCTCTTGTCTAGGCGCCAGAAATTAACAAGTACCTCAGTTACGCTAAGCCTGCGACCCTTCTGTTTTTCAGCTCCGACGACAGGGAGGTGGTCTTTCTCGTTGCAATACCACAGCCGACCCTCCTTGGGTTGAGATAATAATAATAATTAATAATTTTGGTATTTGCTAAGCACTTACTATGTGCACAGCACTGCTCTAAGCGCTGGGGGAGGACACACAGGGTGAACGAGTTGTCCCACGTGGGGCTCACGATCTTAATCCCCGTTTTTCAGGTGAGGTCACTGAGGCACACAGAGAAGTGACTTGCCCAAAGCCACACAGCAGACAAGCGGCGGGGCTGGGGTTCGAACCGGGATTCGAACCCGTGACCTCTGACTCCAAAGGTCATTTCCACTGAGCCACGCGGATGTCCGTCCACGCCTTCCTAACGGCTCTTCCGTTATCCTTTCTATGGTTTCTATCCATCCATCGGGATGGGACTGTCTCTAGATGTTGCCAACTTGTACTTCTCCAGCGCTTAGTACAGTGCTCTGCACACAGGAAGCGCTCAATAAATACGACTGATTGATTGATTGATTGATTGTCTCCACCTCGGCGCTTTAGTACGGTGCCTGGCATGTAGTGAGCGCTTAACGAATACCGCGGTCTGTGGAGAGCGGCTTTCCAAGCGCCGCTTCTGCCTCATTCCCTCGCGGGAATCCGGGCAATTATTCCCGCTCCCATGTCCCGTCTCCCGAGGACGGGCGGTCTCTTCCCCAAGGGTCCGTTGCCGAAGGGCAGGAGGGCGTCCACGAGGGCTGATTAATAAGGATGACGACGGCGGTTATTAGGCGCTCACTACGTGCCAAGCACTGTACTAAGCGCTGGGGAGGTTACAAGGTGATCGGGTTGTCCCACGGGGGGCTTACAGTCTTCATCCCCATTTGACAGATGAGGGAACTGAGGCTCAGAGAAGTCCAGCGCTTAGAACGGTGCTTTGCACATAGTCAGCGCTTAATAAATGCCGTTATTATTATTATTATTATTAAGCGACTGTGCCCAAAGTCACCCAGCTGACGATTGCCAGAGTCAGGATTCGAACCCATGACCGCTGACTCCAAAGCCCGGGCTCTTTTCCACGGGGCCACGCCGCTTCTCAAATCTGGGGCTCCCAAGGTCTCAAGGTGCCTCTTGAACCCAGGCCCCTATCTACTTACTCTATTCCACTGTAGTCTCGGAAGCGTTTAGTGCTCTGCACCCACTAATAATAATAATAATAATAATAATAATAATAATAATAATAATGGCATTTATTGAGCGCTTACTATGTGCAAAGCACTGTTCTAAGCGCTGGGGGGGGATGCAATGTGATCAAGTTGTCCCACGTGGGGCTCGCGGTCTTAATCCCCATTTTTACAGACGAAAAATAAAAAATAAATACAGATTTAAAAAAAAAAACCCAGTAAGCGTTCAATAAATACTAAGCCCCTTCCTCTCCATCCAAACTGCTACCGCGCTCACAGGATCACTCATCTGTAAAATGGGGATGAAGACTGTGAGCCCCCCGTGGGACAACCTGATCCCCTTGTACTTCCCAAGCGCTTAGTACAGTGCTCCGCACGCAGTAAGCGCTCAAGAAATACGATCGATCGATCGATGGATTGATCTAAACCTCCACCGAAATGTTCAGAAACCGGGAAACCAAGGGCTTAGCTGAAAACTTCCCCAGCGCTTAGTCCAGTGCTCTGCACACACTAAGCGCTCAATAAATACGACTGAATGAACGAATGAATGAATCACCTGCTTTGCACCTAATAATAATAATGATGAGGGTATTTGTTAAGCGCTTACTATGTGAGCGCTTAATAAATGCCACCATTATTATCATTATCATTATCCTATCCCCCTTCCAGACTGTGAGCCCATTATTGGGTAGGGACTGTCTCTATATGTTGCCAACTTCCCAAGCGCTTAGCACAGTGCTCTGCACACAGTAAGCGCTCAATAAATATGACTGAATGAATGAATGAATGAATCACCTGCTTTGCACCTAATAATAATAATGATGAGGGTATTTGTTAAGCGCTTACTATGTGAGCGCTTAATAAATGCCACCATTATTATCATTATCCTATCCCCCTTCTAGACTGTGAGCCCATTGTTGGGTAGGGACTGTCTCTATATGTTGCCAACTTCCCAAGCGCTTAGTCCAGTGCTCTGCACACAGTAAGCGCTCAATAAATACGACTGAATGAATGAATGAATGAATCACCTGCTTTGCACCTAATAATAATAATGATGAGGGTATTTGTTAAGCGCTTACTATGTGAGCGCTTAATAAATGCTACCATTATTATCATTATCCTATCCCCCTTCTAGACTGTGAGCCCACTGTTAGGTGGGGGACTGTCTCTATATGTTGCCAACTTCCCAAGCGCTTAGTACAGTGCTCTGCACACAGTAAGCGCTCAATAAATACAACTGAATGAATGAATGAATAAATCACCAGCTTCGCACCTAATAATAATAATGATGAGGGTATTTGTTAAGCGCTTACTATGTGATCGCTTAATAAATGCCACCATTATTATCATTATCCTATCCCCCTTCTAGACTGTGAGCCCATTGTTGGGTAGGGACTGTCTCTATAGGTTGCCAACTTCCCAAGCGCTTAGTCCAGTGCTCTGCACACAGTAAGCGCTCAATAAATACGACTGAATGAATGAATGAATGAATCACCTGCTTTGTACCTAATAATAATAATGATGAGGGTATTTGTTAAGCGCTTACTATGTGAGCGCTTAATAAATGCCACCATTATTATCATTATCCTATCCCCCTTCTAGACTGTGAGCCCACTGTTGGGTAGGGACTGTCTCTATAGGTTGCCAACTTCCCAAGCGCTTAGTCCAGTGCTCTGCACACAGTAAGCGCTCAATAAATACGACTGAATGAATGAATGAATGAATCACCTGCTTCGCACCTAATAATAATAATGATGAGGGTATTGGTTAAGCGCTTACTATGTGATCGCTTAATAAATGCCACCATTATTATCATTATCCTATCCCCCTTCTAGACTGTGAGCCCACTGTTGGGTAGGGACTGACTCTATATGTTGCCAACTTCCCAAGCGCTTAGTACAGTGCTCTGCACACAGTAAGCGCTCAATAAATACGATTGATTGATTGATTGATTCCGTCCGCTTCAGCCCCCTTGTTCCCGGCCTTCTGTCTCTCCCCACGCCAGGCCACGCTTCGCTCTGCGGCCCGGATCGTTTTTCGACAAAAACGTTCAGTACGTGTCACCCCCCACCTCAAAAAACCTCCAGCGGTTGCCCCTCCATCCCTCTATCAGATAAAAACTCCTCACCGTTGGCTTTAAACCTCTCCGTCACCTCGTCCCCTCCTACCCCTAGAAGCAGCGTGGCTCCGGGGAAAGAGCCCGGGCTTTGGAGTCCGAGGTCGTGGGTTCAAATCCCGGCTCCGCCCCTCGTCAGCTGGGTGACTTTGGGCAAGTCACTTCTCTGGGCCTCAGTGACCTCATCTGGAAAATGGGGATGAAGACTGTGAGCCCCCCGTGGGACAACCTGATCACCTTGCAACCTCCCCAGCGCTTAGAACAGTGCTTTGCACATAGTAAGCACTGAACAAATACCATCATTACTATTATTATTATTATTGTAACCTCCCCAGTGCTTAGAACAGTGCTTTGCACATAGTAAGCACTTAACAAATACCATCATTACTATTATTATTATTATTGTAACCTCCCCAGCGCTTAGAACAGTGCTTTGCACATAGTAAGCACTTAAATACCATTATTACTATTATTATTGCTGTAATCAATCAATCAATCAATCGTATTTATTGAGCGCTTACTACCCCAGCGCTTAGAACAGTGCTTTGCACATAGTAAGCACTTAACAAATACCATCATTACTATTATTATTATTGTAAGCTCCCCAGCGCTTAGAACGGTGCTTTGCACATAGTAAGCACTTAAATACCATCATTACTATTATTATTACTGTAACCTCCCCAGCGCTCAGAACAGTGCTTTGCACATAGTAAGCACTGAACAAATACCATCATTACTATTATATTATTATTGTAACCTCCCCAGCGCTTAGAACGGTGCTTTGCACTTAGTAAGCACTTAAAAAATACCATCATTCCTATTATTATTATTATTGTAACCTCCCCAGCGCTCAGAACGGTGCTCTGCACATAGTGAGTGCTTAACATATACCATCATTACTATTATTATTATTATTGTAAGCTCCCCAGCGCTCAGAACAGTGCTTTGCACATAGTAAGCACTGAACAAATACCATCATTACTATTATTATTGCTGTAACCTCCCCAGCGCTTAGAACGGTGCTTTGCACATAGTAAGCGCTTAACAAATACCATCATTACTATTATTATTATTATTATTATTGTAGCCTCCCCAGCGCTTAGAACGGTGCTTTGCACATAGTAAGCGCTTAACAAATACCATCATTACTATTAATATAATTATTGTAACCTCCCCAGCACTCAGAACGGTGCTTTGCACATAGTAAGCACTTAACAAATACCACCATTACTATTATTATTATTATTGTAACCTCCCCAGCGCTTAGAACAGTGCTTTGCACAGAGTAAGCACTGAACAAATACCATCATTACTACTATTATTATTATTGTAACCTCCCCAGCGCTTAGAACAGTGCTTTGCACAGAGTAAGCACTTACATACCATCATTACTATTATTATTATTGTAACCACCCCAGCACTTAAAACAGTGCTTTGCACATAGTAAGCACTGAACAAATACCATCATTACTATTATTATTATTATTATTGTAACCTCCCCAGCACTTAGAACGGTGCTTTGTTCAGTAAGCACTGAACAAATACCATCATTACTATTATTATTATTATTATTATTATTGTAACCTTCCCAGCGCCTAGAACAGTGCCTTTGCACATAGTAAGCACTTAACAAATACCATCATTACTATTATTATTATTGTAACCTCCCCAGCGCTCAGAACAGTGCTTTGCACATAGTAAGCACTGAACAAATACCATCATTACTATTATTATTATTATTATTGTAACCTCCCCAGTGCTCAAAACAGTGCTTTGCACATAGTAAGCACTTCATCATTACTATTATTATTATTGTAACCTCCCCAGCGCTCAAAACAGTGCTTTGCACATAGTAAGCACTGAACAAATACCATCATTACTATTATTATTATTGCAACCTCCCCAGCGCTTAGAACGGTGCTCTGCACATAGTTAGCGCTTAATAATTACCATTATTGCACCTGTATATATGCATATATGTTTGTACACATTTATTTCTCTATTTATTTATTTATTTTACCGTACATATCTATTCTATTTATTTTATTTTCTTGGTCTGTTTGGTTTTGTTCTCTGTCTCCCCCTTTTAGACTGTGAGCCCGCTGTCGGGTAGGGGCTGCCTCTATATGTTGCCAACTTGTACTTCCCAAGCGCTTAGTCCAGTGCTCTGCACACAGTAGGCGCTCAATAAATACGATTGATGATGATGATTATTACCTCACCTCCCTTCTCTCCTCCATCCCACCCACACACTCGGCCGCCGCTCACCTCCTCACCGGGCCTCGTTCTCCCCCGTCCCGGAATAATAATAATAATAATAATGATGCATTTATTAAGCGCTTACTATGTGCCAAGCACTGTTCTAAGCGCTGGGGCGGTGACAAGGTGATCGGGTTGTCCCACGGGGGGCTCCCAGTCTTCATCCCCATTTTCCAGATGAGGGAACTGAGGCCTAGAGGAGTGAAGCAACTGCGCCCCAAGTCACCCAGCTGACAAGTGGCGGAGCCGGGATTCGAACCCAGGACCCCCGCGCCTCACATCCCACAGAAAATGACTCTCCCCCGCCGCCGGCCCTTCACGGCCTTATTGGGGGGACACCTCCTCCCAGAGGCCTTCCCGGACCCAGCCCCGTTTTTCCCCATCTCCCGCTCCCTTCCGCGTCGCTCCGACTTGCTCTTCCCCGTCCGCTGCATTTATATCCCTATCTGTCTTAATCAATCAATCAATCGTATTTACTGAGCGCTCCCTGTGTGCAGAGCACTGTACTAAGCGCCTGGGAAGTCCAAGTTGGCACCACAGAGAGCCGGTCCCTACCCGACAGCGGGCGCACGGTCTTGCGGCGGGGCTCAGTGGGACGAGCCCGGGTTTGTCGTGGGTTCGAATCCCGGCTCCACCACTTGTCAGCTGGCTGACTTCGGGCAACTCGCTTCACTTCTCCGGGCCTCAGTGACCTCATCTGGAAAATGGGGATGAAGACTGTGAGCCCCCCGTGGGACATCCTGATCGCCCTGTATCCCCCCCTCGGCGCTTAGAACAGTGCTTCGCACATAGTAAGCGCTTAACAAACGCCATTATTATTATTATTATTATTGATATCTGTCTCCCCCACCTCTAGACTGTAGGCTCACTGTGGGCCCAGAATATATTAATATACAGTATCACTGTCGCATTGTACTTTCCCAAGCGCCTAGTACAGTGCCCAGCCCACACAAAGCGCTCCATTCACCCCACTGGTGACCAATTTGGCGATGGGTCCCCTTCCCAAGCGCTTAGTACAGTGCTCAGCTCACAGTAAGCGCTCCATACACTCCACTTGTGAACCATTTGGGGACAGCGTCCCCTCCCAAGCGCTTAGTACAGTGCTCAGCTCACAGTAAGCGCTCCATACACCCCACTTGTGAACCGTTCAGGGACAGTGTCCTCTCCCAAGCGCCTAGTACAGTGCTCAGCCCCCGGTAAGCGCTCCATACACCTCACTGGTGACCAATTTAGGGATAGTGTCCCCACCCCAGCGCCTAGTACAGTGCTCAGCACACAGTAAGAGCCCCATCCACCCCACATGTGACCAATTCGGGGACAGGGTCCCCTCCCAGGAGTCTAGTACAGAGCTCAGCCCCCAGTAAGCGCTCCATACACCTCTGCGGTGACCCATTCGGTGACGGTGCCCCGGGCCTAGCGTCTAGTACAGTACTCAGCACACAGTAAGCGCTCCATATGCCTCTGTGGTGACCCATTCGGTGATGGTGCCCCGGGCCGAGCGTCCAGTACAGTGCTCAGCCCCCAGTAAGCGCTCCATACACCTTACTGGTAACCCATTCAGGGACAGTGTGTCCTCCCAGGAGTCCAGTACAGTGCTCAGTCCCCAGTAAGCGCTCCATACACCTCTGGGGTGACCCATTCGGTGATGATGCCAAGCGTCTAGTACAGTGCTCAGGCCCCAGTAAGCGCTCCATACACCTCACTGGTAACCCATTCAGGGATAGTGTCCCCTCCCAGGAGTCTAATACAGTGCTCAGCCCCCAGTAAGCGCTCCATTCACCTCTGGGGTGACCCACTCGGTGATGATGCCAAGCGTCTAGTACAATGCTCAGCCCCCAGTAAGCGCTCCATACGCCTCTGTGGTGACCCATTCGGTGATAGTGCCCCAGGCCAAGCGTCTAGTACAGTGCTCAGCCCCCAGTAAGCGCTCCATACACCTCACTGGTAACCCATTCAGGGACAGTGTGTCCTCCCAGGAGTCTAGTACAGTGCTCAGCCCCCAGTAAGCGCTCCATACACCTCTGCGGTGACCCATTCGGTGATGGGGCCCTGGGCCAAGCGTCTAGTACAGTGCTCAGCCCCCAGTAAGCGCTCCATATGCCTCTGTGGTGACCCATTCAGGGACAGGGTCCCCTCCCAGGAGTCTAGTACAGAGCTCAGCCCCCAGTAAGCGCTCCATACACCTCTGTAGTGACCCATTCGGTGATGGGGCCCCCTGCCAAGCGTCTAGTACAGTGCTCAGCACACAATAAAAGCTCCATACACCTCTGTGGTGACCCATTTGGTGATGGCGCCCCGGGACAAGCATCTAGTACAGTGCTCAGCCCCCAGTAAGCGCTCCATACACCTCACTGGTAACCCATTCAGGGACAGCGTCCCCTCCCAGGCGTCTAGTACAGAGCTCAGCCCCCAGTAAGCGCTCCATACACCTCTGCGGTGACCCATTCGGTGATGGGGCCCCGGGCCTAGCGTCTAGTACAGTGCTCAGCCCCCAGTAAGCGCTCCATACACCTCTGCGGTGACCCATTCGGTGATGGTGCCCCGGGCCAAGCATCTAGTACAGTGCTCAGCCCCCAGTAAGAACTCCATACACCTCTGTGATGACTCATTCGGTGATGGTGCCAAGCGTCTAGTACAGTGCTCAGGCCCCAGTAAGCGCTCCATACACCTCACTGGTAACCCATTCAGGGACAGTGCCCCCTCCCAGGAGTCTAGTACAGAGCTCAGCCCCCAGTAAGCGCTCCATAAACCTCTGCGGCGACCCACTCGGTGATGGTGCCCCAGGCCAAGCGTCTAGTACAGTGCTCAGCACACAGTAAGCGCTCCATACACCTCTGTGGTGACCCATTCGGTGATGGTGCCCCGGGCCAAGCGTCTAGTACAGTGCTCAGCCCCCAGTAAGCGCTCCATACACCTCACTGGTGACCCATTCAGGAATAGTGTCCCCTCCCAGGAGTCTAGTACAGTGCTCAGCCCCCAGTAAGCGCTCCATACACCTCTGTGGTGACCCATTCGGTGATGGGGCCCCGGGCCAAGCGTCTAGTACAGTGCTCAGCCCCCAGTAAGCGCTCCATATGCCTCTGTGGTGACCCATTCAGGGACAGGGTCCCCTCCCAGGAGTCTAGTACAGAGCTCAGCCCCCAGTAAGCGCTCCATACACCTCTGTAGTGACCCATTCGGTGATGGGGCCCCCTGCCAAGCGTCTAGTACAGTGCTCAGCACACAATAAAAGCTCCATACACCTCTGTGGTGACCCATTTGGTGATGGCGCCCCGGGACAAGTGTCTAGTACAGTGCTCAGGCCCCAGTAAGCGCTCCATACACCTCACTGGTAACCCATTCAGGAACAGCGTCCCCTCCCAGGCATCTAGTACAGAGCTCAGCCCCCAGTAAGCGCTCCATACACCTCTGCGGTGACCCATTCGGTGATGGGGCCCCGGGCCTAGCGTCTAGTACAGTGCTCAGCCCCCAGTAAGCGCTCCATACACCTCTGCGGTGACCCATTCGGTGATGGTGCCCCGGGCCAAGCGTCTAGCACAGTGCTCAGCCCCCAGTAAGAACTCCATACACCTCTGTGATGACTCATTCGGTGATGGTGCCAAGCGTCTAGTACAGTGCTCAGGCCCCAGTAAGCGCTCCATACACCTCACTGGTAACCCATTCAGGGACAGTGTCCCCTCCCAGGAGTCTAGTACAGAGCTCAGCCCCCAGTAAGCGCGCCATACACCTCTGGGGTGACCCATTCGGTGATGGGGCCAAGCGTCTAGTACGGTGCTCAGCCCCCAGTGAGTGCTCCATACGCCTCTGTGGTGACCCATTCGGTGATGGTACCCCCTGCCAAGCGTCTAGTACAGTGCTCAGCCCCCAGTAAGCGCTCCATACACCTCTGCGGTGACCCATTCGGTGATGGTGCCCCGGGACAAGCGTCTAATACAGTGCTCAGCCCCCAATAAGCGCTCCATACACCTCTGTGGTGATCCATTCGGTGATGGTGCCAAGCGTCTAGTACAGTGCTCAGCCCCCAGTAAGCGCTCCATACACCTCTGTGGTGGCCCATTCGGTGATGGGGCCCCGGGCCAAGCGTCTAGTACAGTGCCCAGCCCCCAGTGAGCGCTCCATACGCCTCCGTGGTGACCCATTCGGTGATAGTGCCCCGGGCCAAGCGTCTAGTACAGTGCTCAGGCCCCAGTAAGCGCTCCATACACCTCACTGGTAACCCATTCAGGGACAGTGTGTCCTCCCAGGAGTCTAGTACAGTGCTCAGCCCCCAGTAAGCGCTCCATACACCTCTGGGGTGACCCATTCGGTGATAGTGCCCCGGGCCAAGCATCTAGTACAGTGCTCAGCACACTGTTAAGAGCTCCATACACCTCACTGGTAACCCATTCAGGAACAGTGTCCCCTCCCAGGCATCTAGTACAGTGCTCAGCCCCCAGTAAGCGCTCCATACACCTCTCTGGCGACCCATTTGGTGATGGCGCCCCGGGCCAAGCGTCTAGTACAGTGCTCAGCCCCCAGTAAGCGCTCCATACACCTCACTGGTAACCCATTCAGGAACAGTGTGTCCTCCCAGGAGTCTAGTACAGTGCTCAGCCCCCAGTAAGCGCTCCATACACCTCTGTGGTGACCCATTCGGTGATGGGGCCCCGGGCCAAGCGTCTAGTACAGAGCTCAGCCCCCAGTAAGCACTCCATACACCTCTCTGGTGACCCATTCGGTGATGGTGCCAAGCGTCTAGTACAGTGCTCAGCCCCCAGTAAGCGCTCCATACACCTCTGTGGTGGCCCATTCGGTGATGGGGCCCCGGGCCTAGCGTCTAGTACAGTGCTCAGCCCCCAATAAGCGCTCCATACACCTCACTGGTGACCCATTCAGGGATAGTGTCCCCTCCCAGGAGTCTAGTACAGTGCTCAGCCCCCAGTAAGCGCTCCATACACCTCTCTGGTGACCCATTCGGTGATGGGGCCCCGGGACAAGCGTCTAGTACAGTGCTCAGCCCCCAGTAAGCGCTCCATACGCCTCTGTGGTGACCCATTCGGTGATGGCGCCCCGGGCCAGGCGTCTAGTACACTGCTCAGCACACAATAAAAGCTCCATACACCTCTGTGGTGACCCATTCGGTGATGGTGCCAAGCATCTAGTACAGTGCTCAGCCCCCAGTAAGCGCTCCATACGCCTCTGTGGTGACCCATTCGGTGATGGTACCCCCTGCCAAGCATCTAGTACAGTGCTCAGCCCCCAGTAAGCGCTCCACACACCTCTGCGGTGACCCATTCGGTGATGGCGCCCCGGGACAAGCGTCCAGTACAGTGCTCAGCCCCCAGTAAGCGCTCCATACACCTCACTGGTAACCCATTCAGGGACAGTGTCCCCTCCCAGGAGTCTAGTACAGTGCTCAGCCCCCAGTAAGCGCGCCATACACCTCTGGGGTGACCCATTCGGTGATGGGGCCAAGCGTCTAGTACAGTGCTCAGCCCCCAGTGAGTGCTCCATACGCCTCTGTGGTGACCCATTCGGTGATGGTACCCCCTGCCAAGCATCTAGTACAGTGCTCAGCCCCCAGTAAGCGCTCCACACACCTCTGTGGTGACCCATTCGGTGATGGGGCCCCGGGCCGAGCGTCTAGTACAGTGCTCAGCCCCCAGTAAGCGCTCCATACGCCTCTGTGGTGACCCATTCGGTGATGGTGCCCGCTGCCAAGCGCCTAGGACAGAGCTCAGCCCCCAGTAAGCGCTCCATACACCTCTGTGGTGACCCATTCGGTGATGGGGCCAAGCGTCTAGTACAGTGCTCAGCCCCCAGTGAGTGCTCCATACGCCTCTGTGGTGACCCATTCGGTGATGGTACCCCCTGCCAAGCGTCTAGTACAGTGCTCAGCCCCCAGTAAGCGCTCCATACACCTCTGCGGTGACCCATTCGGTGATGGTGCCCCGGGACAAGCGTCTAATACAGTGCTCAGCCCCCAATAAGCGCTCCATACACCTCTGGGGTGACCCATTCGGTGATGGTGCCAAGCGTCTAGTACAGTGCTCAGCCCCCAGTAAGCGCTCCATACGCCTCTGTGGTGGCCCATTCGGTGATGGTGCCCCGGGCCAAGCGTCTAGTACAGTGCCCAGCCCCCAGTGAGCGCTCCATACGCCTCCGTGGTGACCCATTCGGTGATAGTGCCCCGGGCCAAGCGTCTAGTACAGTGCTCAGCCCCCAGTAAGCGCTCCATACACCTCACTGGTAACCCATTCAGGGACAGTGTGTCCTCCCAGGAGTCTAGTACAGTGCTCAGCCCCCAGTAAGCGCTCCATACACCTCTGCGGTGACCCATTCGGTGATGGTGCCAAGCGTCTAGTACAGTGCTCAGCCCCCAGTAAGCGCTCCATACACCTCTGTGGTGGCCCATTCGGTGATGGGGCCCCGGGCCAAGCGTCTAGTACAGTGCTCAGCCCCCAGTAAGCGCTCCACACGCCTCTGTGGTGACCCATTCGGTGATAGTGCCCCGGGCCAAGCGTCTAGTACAGTGCTCAGCCCCCAGTAAGCGCTCCATACACCTCTGCGGTGACCCATTCGGTGATGGGGCCAAGCGTCTAGTACAGTGCCCAGCCCCCAGTAAGAGCCCCATACACCTCTGGGGTGGCCCATTCGGTGACGGCGGCCCCTCGGGAGCGCCCAGCCCAGTGCTGCGCGCCCAGGAGCGCTTAGTACAGTGCTTTTTTACACAGCGAGCGCTCAGTAAATACGACCGAATGAATGGCCAGCAGGCCCGGCCTTACCCGGACGGCCACGGCTCCGGCTCCCGCCACTTCCGCCGCCTGGGGGTCGGGGCGGCCTCACTTCCGGTACCGCCGGGTCGGGGCAGCCACACTTCCGGTTGGCCACACTTCCGACTCGCCACACTTCCGACTCGCCACACTTCCGGTCTGGCAGAGAGGGGCGGCCTCACTTCCGGTCCCGCCGTGTTGGGGCAGCCACACTTCCGGTTCGCCACACTTCCCGACTCGCCACACTTCCGTCCCGGCCGAGATCGGGGCTGCCTCACTTCCTGTCCCGCCGTGTTGGAGCAGCCTTACTTCCGGTTCGCCACACTCCCCGACTCGCCACACTTCCTGTCCTGCCGAGATCGGGGCTGCCTCACTTCCGGTTTCCCCCCGTGTTGTGTGGCGGAAGTGACGTCAGAGGCCACGCCAGAAGTGGCCCGGGCCTAGGCGGGAGTCTGAGGCGCGTCGGCATGGTGAGTGACAGGGCGAGGACGCGAGCCCCTTTTTATTAATAATCCTAATAATAATGATAATAATGGCATTTATTGAGCGCTTACTATGTGCCAAGCACTGTTCTAAGCGCTGGGGAGGTTACAAGGTGGTCAGGTTGTCCCCCGTGGGGGCTCACAGTCTTCATCCCCATTTTACAGATGAGGTCACTGAGGCCCAGAGAATAATAATAATAACAATAATAATAATGGCATTTATTAAGCGCTTACTATGTGCCAAGCACTGTTCTAAGCGCTGGGGAGGTTACAAGGTGGTCAGGTTGTCCCCCGTGGGGGCTCCCAGTCTTCATCCCCATTTTACAGATGAGGGAACTGAGGCCCAGAGAATAATAATAATAATGATAATGATGATGGCATTTATTAAGCGCTTACTATGTGCCAAGCACTGTTCTAAGCGCTGGAGGGGATACAAGGTGATCAGGTTGTCCCCCGTGGGGCTCCCAGTCTTCATCCCCATTTTACAGATGAGGGAACTGAGGCACACAGAATAATAATAATAATAATAATAATGACGGCATTTATTAAGCGCTTACTATATGCAAAGCACTGTTCTAAGCGCTGGAGGCGGGGTACAAGGTGATCAGGTTGTCCCCCGTGGGGCTCCCAGTCTTCATCCCCATTTTACAGATGAGGGAACTGAGGCACAGAGAATAATAATAATAATAATGGCATTTATTAAGTGCTTACTATGTGCAAAGCACTGTTCTAAGCACTGGAGGGGATACAAGGTGATCAGGTTGTCCCACGGGGGGCTCACAGTCTTCATCCCCATTTTACTGATGAGGTCACTGAGGCACACAGAATAATAATAATAATAATAATAATAATAATAATAATAATAATAATAATGGCATTTGTTAAGGGCTCAGTGGAAAGAGCCCAGGCTTTGGAGTCAGAGGTCATGGGTTCGAACCCCGGCTCCGCCACATGTCTGCTGTGTGACCTTAGGCCAGTCACTTAACTTCTCTGAGCCTCAGTTCCCTCATCTGTAAAATGGGGATTAAAACTGTGAGCCCCCCGTGGGACAACTTGATCACCTTGTACCCCCGCCCAGCGCTTAGAACAGTGCTTGGCACATAGTAAGCGCTTAACAAATGCCATTATTATTATTATTATTATATATACATATATACAGGTGCTGTGGGGAAGGGAAGGAGGTAAGATGGTACTTATTGAGCGCTTACGGTGCGCAGAGCAGTGTACTAAGCGCTCGGGACAGGACGGTACACACACGTTCCCTGCCCGCAGGGGCTTATAGTCAGGCTGGGGAAGGGGAGGGAATCCCAAGAGGGATTTTCCCACTTTTTCCCCCCTCCAGTGGGGCGGGAAGTCCCCGGGAGGGCGGGAATTCCCGGGAATTCCCGGGTTTTCCGAACCCCATCTAATCCCAGAGCTTCTGTTCACAGGGGAAACAAAAGAAAGCCAAGAAATACGCGACTATGAAGCGGATGCTCAGCCTCCGCGACCAGAGACTGTAAGTAGGCTGGGCGAAGGCCCAATTTCCTTGTAGGATCAGTGGGTCGGTGGTATCTACTGAGTGCTTGCCAGGTGCGGGGCACTGTCTTAAGCGCCCGGAAGAGGACAAAAGTTGGTAGACACCCGCTCCGCCCATAACAACCTTACAGTTATTCAATGGCATAAGAATAATAATGGCATTTATGAAGCGCTTACTATGTGCAAAGCGCTGTTCTGAGCAACCTTACAGTTATTCCATAATAATAATAATGGCATTTATTAAGCGCTTACTATGTGCAGAGCACTGTTCTGAGCGACCTTACAGTTATTCAGTGGCATAATAATAATAATAATGGCGTTTATTAAGCGCTTACTAGGTGCAGAGCACTGTTCTAAGCAACCTTACAGTTATTCAATAATAATAATAATGGCATTTATTAAGCGCTTACTACGTGCAAAGCACTGTTCTGAGTCACCTTACAGTAATTCAGTGGCATAATAATAATAATGGCGTTTATTAAGCGCTTACTATGTGCAAAGCACTGTTCTGAGCAACCTTACAGTTACTCAATAATAATAATAATGGCACTTATTAAGCGCTTACTATGTGCAAAGCACTGTTCTAAGCGACCTTACAGTTATTCAATAATAATAATAATGGCATTTATGAAGCGCTTACTATGTGCAAAGCACTGTTCTGAGCAACCTTACAGTTATTCAATAATAATAATAATGGCATTTATTAAGCACTTACTATGTGCAAAGCACTGCTCTAAGCAACGTTACAGTTATTCAGTGGCATAATAATAATAGTAATGGCATTTATGAAGCGCTTACTATGTGCAAAGCACTGTTCTGAGCGACCTTACAGTTATTCAATAATAATAATAATGGCATTTATTAAGCACTTACTATGTGCAAAGCACTGCTCTAAGCAACGTTACAGTTATTCAGTGGCATAATAATAATAGTAATGGCATTTATGAAGCGCTTACTATGTGCAAAGCACTGTTCTGAGCGACCTTACAGTTATTCAATAATAATAATAGTGGCATTTATTAAGCGCTTACTATGTGCAAAGCACTGTTCTGAGCAACCTTACAATTATTCAATAATAATAATGGCAT
This sequence comes from Tachyglossus aculeatus, assembly GCF_015852505.1. Lineage (NCBI taxonomy): Eukaryota > Metazoa > Chordata > Mammalia > Monotremata > Tachyglossidae > Tachyglossus > Tachyglossus aculeatus. The sequence continues at coordinate 41,412,436 of NC_052088.1, read as the reverse complement.
TTATTAAGCGCTTACTATGTGCAAAGCACTGTTCTGAGTCACCTTACAGTAATTCAGTGGCATAATAATAATAATAATGGCATTCATTAAGCGCTTACTATGTGCAGAGCACTGTTCTAAGCAAACTTACAGTTATTCAGTGGCATAATAATAATAATTATGGTGTTTATTAAGCACTTACTATGTGCAAAGCACTGTTCTAAGCAACCGTACACTTATTCAGTGGCATAATAATAATAATAATAATGGCATTTATTAAGCACTTTGAGCAACCTTTCAGTTATTCAATGGCATAATAATAATAATAATGGCATTTATTAAGCACTTTGAGCAACCTTTCAGTTATTCAATGGCATAATAATAATAATAATGGCATTTATTAAGCACTTACTATGTGCAAAGCACTGTTCTGAGCAACCTTACAGTTATTCAGTGGCATAATAATAATAATAATGGTGTTTATTAAGTGCTTACTATGTGCAAAGCACTGTTCTAAGCAACCTTACAGTTATTCAGTGGCATAATAATAATAATGGCATTTATTAAGCACTTTGAGCAACCTTTCAGTTATTCAATGGCATAATAATAATAATGGCATTTATTAAGCACTTTGAGCAACCTTTCAGTTATTCAATGGCATAATAATAATAATAATGGCATTTATTAAGCGCTTTGAGCAATCTTACAGTTATTCAGTGGCATAATAATAATAATGGCATTTATTAAGCGCTTTGAGCAACCTTTCAGTTATTCAATGGCATAATAATAATAATAATGGCATTTATTAAGCACTTTGAGCAACCTTTCAGTTATTCAATGGCATAATAATAATAATAATGGCATTTATTAAGCGCTTTGAGCAACCTTACAGTTATTCAGTGGCATAATAATAATAGTAATGGCATTTATTAAGCGCTTAGTATGTGCAAAGCACTGTTCTGAGCAACATTACAGTTATTCAATAATAATAATAATGGCATTTATTAAGCACTTGCTATGTGCAAAGCACTGTTCTGAGCAACCTTACAGTTATTCAGTGGCATAATAATAATAATAATGACATTTAAGCGCTTTCTATGTGCAAAGCACTGTTCTAAGCAACCTTACAGTTATTCAGTGGCATAATAATAATAATAATGGCATTTATTAAGCGCTTACTATGTGCAAAGCACTGTTCTGAGCAACCTTTCAGTTATTCAGTGGCATAATAATAATAATAATGGCATTTAAGCGCTTACTATGTGCAAAGCACTGCTCTAAGCAACCGTACAGTTATTCAGTGGCATAATAATAATAGTAATGGCATTTATTAAGCGCTTACTATGTGCAATGCACTGCTCTGAGCAACCTTACAGTTATTCAATAATAATAATAGTGGCATTTATTAAGTGCTTACTATGTGCAAAGCACTGTTCTAAGCAACCTTACAGTTATTCAGTGGCATTATAATAATAGTAATGGCATTTATTAAGCGCTTACTATGTGCAAAGCACTGTTCTGAGCAACCTTACAGTTATTCAATAATAATAATAATGGCATTTGTTAAGCGCTTACTATGTGCAAAGCACTGTTCTAAGCAACCTTACAGTTATTCAGTGGCATAATAATGATAATAATGGCATTTATTAAGCACTTACTATGTGCAAAGCACTGTTCTAAGCAACCTTACAGTTATTCAGTGGCATAATAATGATAATAATGGCATTTATGAAGCGCTTACTATGTGCAAAGCACTGTTCTAAGCAACCTTACAGTTATTCAATAATAATAATAATAGTGGCATTTATTAAGTGCTTACTATGTGCAAAGCACTATTCTGAGCAACCTTACTGTTATTCAATAATAATAATAATGGCATTTATTAAGCACTTACTATGTGCAAAGCACTGTTCTAAGCAACCTTACAGTAATTCAGTGGCATAATAATAATAATAATGGCGTTTATTAAGTGCTTACTATGTGCAAAGCACTGTTCTAAGCAACCTTACAGTTATTCAGTGGCATAATAATAATAGTAATGGCATTTATTAAGCGCTTACTATGTGCACAGCACTGTTCTGAGCAACCTTACAGTTATTCAGTGGCATAATAATAATAATAACAATGGCATTTATTAAGCACTTACTATGTGCAAAGCACTGCTCTGAGCAACCTTACAGTTATTCAGTGGCATAATAATAATAGTAATAGCATTTATTAAGCGCTTACTATGTGCAAAGTACTGCTCTGAGCAACCTTACAGTTATTCAATGGCATAATAATAATAATAATGGCATTTATTAAGCACTTACTTTGTGCAAAGCACTGTTCTAAGCAAGCTTACAGTTATTCAGTGGCATAATAATAATAATAATGGCATTTATTAAGCGATTACTATGTGCAAAGCAGTGTTCTGAGCAACCTTACAGTTATTCAATGGTATAATAATAATAATAATGGCGTTTATTAAGCACTTACTATGTGCAAAGCACTGTTCTAAGCAACCTTACAGTTATTCAATGGCATAATAATAATGATGGCATTTATTAAGCGCTTACTATGTGCAGAGCACTGTTCTGAGCAACCTTACAGTTATTCAGTGGCATAATAATAATGGCGTTTATTAAGCGCTTACTATGTGCAAAGCACTGTTCTGAGCAACCTTACAGTTATTCAATAATAATAATAATGGCATTTATTAAGCACTTACTATGTGCAAAGCACTGTTCTAAGCAACCTTACAGTAATTCAGTGGCATAATGATAATAATAATGGCGTTTATTAAGTGCTTACTATGTGCAAAGCACTGTTCTGAGCAACCTTACAGTTATTCAGTGGCATAATAATAATAGTAATGGCATTTATTAAGCGCTTACAATGTGCAAAGCACTGTTCTGAGCAGTCTTGCAATTATTCAGTGGCATAATAATATTAATAATGGCATTTATTAAGCGCTTACTATGTGCAGAGCACTGTTCTGAGCAGCCTTACAGTTATTCAGTGGCATAATAATAATAATAATGGCATTTATTAAGCGCTTACTATGTGCAAAGCACTGTTCTAAGCAACCTTACAGTTATTCAGTGGCATAATAATAATAATAATGGCATTTATTAAGCGCTTACTATGTGCAAAGCACTGTTCTAAGCAACCTTACAGTTATTCAGTGGCATAATAATAATAATAATGGCATTTATTAAGCGCTTACTACGTGCACAGCACTGTTCTGAGCAACCTTACAGTTATTCAGTGGCATAATAATAATAGTAATGGCATTTATTAAGCGCTTACTATGTGCAGAGCACTTTCCTAAGCAACCTTACAGTTATTCAATGGCATAATAATAATAATAATGGCATTTATTAAGCGCTTACTATGTGCAAAGCAATGTTCTGAGCAACCTTACAGTTATTCAATAATAATAATAATGGCATTTATTTAGCACTTACTATGTGCAGCGCACTGTTCTGAGCGACCTTACCGTTATTCAGTGGCATAATAATAATAGTAATGGCATTTATTAAGCGCTTACTATGTGCATAGCACTGTTCTGAGCAACCTTACAGTTATTCAATAAGAATAATAGTGGCATTTATTAAGCGCTTACTATGTGCAAAGCACTGATCTAAGCAACCTTACAGTTATTCAGTAATAATAATAATGGCATTTATTAAGCACTTACTATGTGCAAAGCACTGTTCTGAGCAACCTTACGGTTATTCAGTGGCATAATAACAATAATAATAATAATGGTGTTTATTAAGCGCTTACTATGTGCAAAGCACTCTTCTGAGCAACCTTACAGTTATTCAATAATAATAATAATGGCATTTATTAAGTGCTTATTATGTACAAAGCACTGCTCTAAGCAACCTTACAGTTATTCAATGGCATAATAATAATAGTAATGGCATTTATTAAGCGCTTACTATGTGCATAGCACTGTTTTGAGCAACCTTACAGTTATTCAATGGCATAATAATAATAATAGTGGCATTTATTAAGCACTTACTATGTGCAAAGCACTGTTCTGAGTAACCTTACAGTTATTCAGTGGTATAATAGTAATAATAATGGCATTTATTAAGCGCTTACTATGTGCATAGCACTGTTCTGAGCAACCTTACAGTTATTCAGTGGCATAATAATAATAATAGTAATGGCATTTATTAAGCGCTTACTATGTGCAAAGCACTGTTCTGAGCAACCTTACAGTTATTCAATGGCATAATAATAATAATAGTGGCATTTATTAAGCACTTACTATGTGCAAAGCACTGTTCTGAGCAACCATACAGTTATTCAGTGGTATAATAATAATAATAATGGCATTTATTAAGCACTTACTGTGTGCAAAGCACTGTTTTAAGCAACCTTGCAGTTATTCAATGGCATAATAATAATAATAATAATGACATTTATTAAGCACTTACTATGTGCAAAGCACTGTTCTGAGCAACCTTACAGTTATTCAATGGCATAATAAGAATAATAATGGCATTTATTAAGCACTTACTATGTAAAGCACTGTTCTGAGCGACCTTACAGTTATTCAATGGCGTAATAATAATAATAGTGGCATTTATTAAGCGCTTACTATGTGCAAAGCACTGTTCTGAGCAACCTTATAGTTATTTGATGGCATAATAATAATAATAATGGCATTTATTAAGCGCTTACTGTGTGCAAAGCACTGTTCTGAGCAACCTTACAGTTATTCAGTGGCATAATAATAATAATAATCAATCAATCAATTGTATTTATTGAGCGCTTACTGTGTGCAGAGCACTGTCCTAAGCGCTTGGGCAGTACAAGCTGGCAACATATAGAGACGGTCCCTACCCAACAGTGGGCTCACAGTCTAGAAAGGGGAGACTGAGAACAAAACCAAACATACTAACAAAATAAAATAAATAGTATAGATAGGTACAAGTAAAATAAATAAATAAATAGAGTAATAAATCTGTACAAACATATATCCATATATCCAGGTGCTGTGGGGAAGGGAAGGAGGTAAGATGGGGGGGATGGAGGGGGGACGAGGGGGAGAGGAAGGAAGGGGGTCAGTCTGGGAAGGCCTATATATGTTTGTACCTTACAGTTATTCAGTGGCATAATAATAATAAAAATAGCATTTCTGAAGTGCTTACTATGTGCAAAGCACTGTTCTGAGCAGCCTTACAGTTATTCAGTGGCATAATAATGGCATTTATTAAGTGATTACTATGTGCAAAGCACTGTTCTGAGCAACCTTACAGTTATTCAATGGCATAATAATAATCGTAATGGCATTTATTAAGCGCTTACTATGGGCAAAGCACTGTTCTTAAGCGTTGGGGAGGTTACAGGGTGATCACGTTGTTCCACGGGGGGTGCTCACAGTCTTCCCATTTGACAGACGAGGGAACTGAGGCCCAGAGAAGTGAAGTGACTTGCCCCAAGTCACCCAGCTGGCAGGTGGTGGAGGCGGAATTAGAACCCACGACTTCTGAGTCTTTTAGACTGGGAGCCCACTGTTGGGTAGGGACCGTCTCTATATGTTGCCAACTTGGACTTCCCAAGCGCTTAGTACAGTGCTCTGCACACAGTAAGTGCTCAATAAATACGATTGATTGATTCTGAGTCCCAAGGCCGGACTCTTCCCAATAAGTCCCGCTGCTTCTCGTATCCGAAGAGGTGGGGTGGGTTCGTCCGTTCATTCAGTTGTGTTCATCGAGCGCTTACTGCGTGCAGAGCGCTGTACTAAGCGCTGGCGAAAGTACATCAATAAACAGTGACAGAGCTCAAAGTCTAGAGTGGGGGAGACAGACATCAATAAAAGTAAATAAAATGACAGATACATATCCAAGTGCCGTGGGGCTGGAAGCGGGGAAGAGCAGAGAGAGCAGAAGGGAACGGAAGATGAGGAAAAGTGGGGCTTAGTCTGGGAAGGCCTCTTGGAGGAGATGGGCCCTCAATTCATTCATTCAATCGCATTGATTTTATTTATTTTATTTTGCTAGTGTGTTTGGTTTTGTTCCGTCTCCCCCTTTTAGACTGTGAGCCCACTGTTGGGTAGGGACCGTCTCTATACGTTGCCAACTTGGACTTCCCAAGCGCTTAGTCCAGTGCTCTGCACACAGTAAGCGCTCAATAAATACGATTGAATGAATGAATGAATTTGTTCATTCAATCGCATTGATTTTATTTCTTTTATTTTGTTAGTATGTTTGGTTTTGTTCCCCGTCTCCCCCTTTTAGACTGTGAGCCCACTGTTGGGTAGGGACCGTCTCTATACGTTGCCAACTTGGACTTCCCAAGCGCTTAGTCCTGTGCTCTGCACACAGTAAGCGCTCAATAAATACGATTGAATGAATGAATGAATGAATGAACTTGTTCATTCAATCGCATTTATTTTATATATTTTATTTTGTTAGTATGTTTGGTTTTGTTCCCCGTCTTCCACTTTCAGACTGTGAGCCCACTGTTGGGTAGGGACTGTCTCTCTATGTTGCCAACTTGGACTTCCCAAGCGCTTAGTCCAGTGCTCTGCACACAGTAAGCGCTCAATAAATACGATTGAATGAATGAGTGAATGAATTTGTTCATTCAATCCCATTGATTTTATTTATTTTATTTTGTTAGTATGTTTGGTTTTGTTCCCTGTCTCCCCCTTTTAGACCGTGAGCCCACTGTTGGGTAGGGACCGTCTCTCTATGTTGCCAACTTGGACTTCCCAAGCGCTTAGTTCAGGGCTCTGCACACAGTAAGCGCTCAATAAATACGATTGATTGATTGATTGATGGATTGATTGAGCGCTTACCGTGTGCAGAGCACTTGGGAGGGTCAGTATAGCATCAGATATAATCCCTGCCTAGAGGGAATATATCTACTATACTAGTATATCTATATATATAGATACTATATTACTATAGTATCTCTCTCTATGTATAGATGCTATATATATGTAGATACTATATATATAGATACTATATATATATCTATATATTGCTATATTACTATTATTATACTAGTATATCTGTATACTACATATCTACTCTATTATACTGATTAGCTCGTCGCCACAACTTGGACTTCCCAAGTGCTTAGTCCAGTGCTGTGCACACAGTAAGCGCTCAATAAATACGATTGATTGATTGATTGAGCACTTACCATGTGCAAAGCACTTGGGAGAATCAGTATAGCATCAGATATATTCCCTGCCTAGAGGGAATATATCTACTATACTAGCATATCTATATCTATATCTACATCTATATATAGATATAGATACTATATATATGTAGATACTATGTATATATGGATACTATATATATGTAGATACTATATATATAGATACTATATATACATCTATATATTACTATATTACTATTATATATCTATACTATAGATATATACTAGTATATCTATATACTATATATCTACTCTACTATACTGATTAGCTCGTCGCCACCCCTGCGCTTAGTACAGTGCCTGGCATTCAGTAAGCGCTCAACTATATATATATATTACTTTATTGCTATTATATATCTATACTATAGATATATACTAGTATATCTATATACTATATATATACTCTACTATACTGATTAGCTCGTCGCCACCCCTGCGCTTAGTACAGTGCCTGGCATTCAGTAAGCGCTCAACTATATGTATACATATATATAGATATATATATGTATATATATTACTATATTACTATTATATATCTATACTATAGATATATACTAGTATATCTATATACTATATATCTACTCTACTATACTGATTAGCTCGTCGCCACCCCTGCGCTTAGTACAGTGCCTGGCATTCAGTAAGCGCTCAACTATATATATATATATATATATATATATATATATATATATATATATATATATTACTATATTGCTATTATATATCTATACTATAGATATATACTAGTATATCTATATACTATATATCTACTCTACTATACTGATTAGCTCGTCGCCACCCCTGCGCTTAGTACAGTGCCTGGCATTCAGTAAGCGCTCAACTATATGTATATATATATATATAGATATATATATGTATATATATTACTATATTACTATTATATATCTATACTATAGATATATACTAGTATATCTATATACTATATATCTACTCTACTATATCTATAATATATTTATATTAGCGGACAGACGCTAATATAAATAAATCATTACAGGTCTATTCAGGAGTGTACGGATGTGCCGTGGGGAAGGGAGGGAGGATGAATGAAGGAGTTTGAACGACGCAGAAGGGAGTGGGAGAAGAGTCAGGGAAGGCTCCCCGGAGGAGACGGGCCTTCAGTAAGGCTTTGAAGGCGGGGAGGGCAAGTGGGAGGGTATCCCGGGCCCGAGGTGGGACGTGGGCGAGAGGTCGGCGTCGCGATAGACTAGATGGAGGTACGGTGAGAAGGTTGGCAAGAGGGGAACAAACTGTGCCGGCTGGGTTGGAATGGGAGAGCAGTGAAGTTCAAGCGCTTAGTACAGTGCTCTGCACACAGTAAGCGCTCAATAAATACGATTGATGATGAACTTGGACTTCCCAAGCGCTTAGTACAGTGCCCTGCGCACAGTGAGCGCTCAATTAATACGATTGATGGGTTGATTGAGGGGGCAGGTGGTGAGGAGTTTCTGTGGGATGCGGAGGTGGGGTTCTTGAGGAGTGGGGAGACACCACCTGAACATTTTTGTAGAAAAATGGTCCGGGCAGCAGGGTGAAATGGGGAGTGGGGAGAGACAGGAGGCAGGGAGGTCAGCAAGGAGGCCGGCACGGTAATCCAGGCGGGATGGGATAAGTGAGCGGACTCAGGCGGTAGCAGTTGAGATGGAGAGGAAAGGGTGGATTTTAGCAATGTTTCGGAGATCCAACCAGCGGGATTTAGTCACGGAGGGAACCGGGGCTGGCCGGCGTCGCGGTACTGGAGTGGAGTGAAGTGGCCGTATGCTGGGGCACGAAGGGCGCCGAGAGGGAAGAAAGTGGGTACCCGCAAACCGTCTGAGGAGCTGGGACAGGAAGATCGTTCTCCTCCGGGAAGTCCGGACGGGGCTTTCGAGTCTGGCGAATGTTTGAAGGTGGAGGGAGGGACTCACCAGGGAGCCGACAGTATTAGGTTCTGGGGACCCTTTTTTTCTTCCCCTCCCGGTTTACCCGTGCTTGGCTAAGTTCTCCTCCCCCCAGCCGCTTCCTCTCGGGAAGAAGGTGGCAGAGACTCCGGAATAACCCATCCTTTCCCCGCCGGAGCCTGAAAATATTTGCCCTTCCCTCGGCGGGCGGAGGTCATCTGTTGGCAGGATCCTTTTCCTTCCCTGCGCGTAATTTGCTCTACGTTCTTCCAGGAAAGAAAAGGATCGGTTGAAACCGAAAAAGACGGTGAAGAAAGATCCCAGTGCCCTGAAGGAAAGAGAAGTGTAAGTTTCCGCCGGAGAGGGGCTTGCGAAGCCGCGGCGAGCGGCTCTTTTCACCCTCCCGTCGGGCGTGTGGGAGGGGGGACCCCGGCATTTAGGAAGGAGATCCTGGGGCAGGAATACAAAGGAGATCGCGAGCCCCTGTGGGACGGGGACTGTGTCCAACCTGATGAGCTCGTAGCCACCCCCGCGCTTAGTACAGTGCCTGGCATTTAGTAAGCGCTCAACAAGGACGACAGTTATTATTATTAAGTTGCCCACGGGCGTCGGGGGACTATCCAAAGCCTGGTTCCGCGGGCGCCCTTCAAATACTCCTCCCTATGAGGAAGGACTTCAATACGACTTCTAGACTGTGAGCCCGTTGTTGGGTAGGGACCGCCTCTATATGTCGCCAACTCGGACTTCCCAAGCGCTTAGTACAGTGCTCTGCACACAGTAAGCGCTCAATAAATACGATTGAATGCATGAGCCCGCTGTTGGGTAGGGACCGCCTCTATATGTCGCCAACTTGGACTTCCCAAGCGCTTAGTACAGTGCTCTGCACACAGTAAGCGCTCAATAAATACGATTGAATGAATGAGCCCGCTGTTGGGTAGGGACCGTCTCTATATGTCGCCAACTTGGACTTCCCAAGCGCTTAGTACAGTGCTCTGCACACAGTAAGCGCTCAATAAATACGATTGAATGCATGAGCCCGCTGTTGGGTAGGGACCGTCTCTATATGTCGCCAACTTGGACTTCCCAAGCGCTTAGTACAGTGCTGTGCACACAGTAAGCGATCAGTAAATACGATTGAATGAATGAGCCCGCTGTTGGGTAGGGACCGTCTCTATATGTCACCAACTCGTACTTCCCAAGCACTTAGTACAGCGCTCTGCACACAGTAAGCGCTCAATAAATACGATTGAATGAATGAATGATCAGTAGGGAAGCGCCGTGCTCCAGTGGAAAGAGCGTGGCTCTGAGAGTCCGAGGACCCGGGTTCTAATCCGGGCCACTTCATAATGATAATGATGGTATTTAAGCGCTTACTATGTGCCGGGCACCGTACTCAGCGCTGGGGTGGATACAAGTAAATCGGGTTGAACACAGTCCTTGTCCCGTGTGGGGCTCTTACAGTCCCCGTCCCAATTTTACAGACGAGGGAACTGAGGCACTGACGCTTCTCTGTGCCTCAGTTCTCTCATATCTGGAACATGGCTGGAAAATGGGGATGCAGTGCCTGTTCTCCCTCCTGCTTGGACTCTAAGCCCCGTGGAGGACCTGATGATCCTCTGTCTATTTGCCGTGCAATAAGTGCACTGTCCTCATCATTATTATCATCGTTATTCTTCTTATTATTGATAATCTCGCTCGGGAGAGATGGATTCCGGGATTTTCACGGCGGCCTTCATCTTCCAAGTTCATTGAACTTTGGGGAGTAAAAGGAAATTGGGCTTTGGAGCGTCTTTCGCCCCGAACTGTCCCTGCCTAGCAGAAGAGGTATTTCTCTGGAGACGTCACGCGTCGGCGGGCCGGGGACGGCGCCCGCGTGGGTGGGGAACGTTGCGGGGAAGGTCGGATGGCTCCATTTCTACCTCTCTGTGTTTCCCCAGCCCCCAGCATCCGTCCTGCTTATTCTTCCAGTACAACACCCAGCTGGGGCCTCCGTACTACATCCTGGTCGACACCAACTTCATCAACTTCTCCATTAAGGCCAAACTGGACTTGGTGCAGTCGATGATGGACTGCCTCTACGCCAAATGTGAGCCGTCGCCTTAGGAGCCCGGCGCCTGACGCGCCTCTTCTTCCGTGCTCCGTCTATTAGCAATTCCTCCCTCCTCGGGTCGAAGCTTCATCTCCGGGGCGACCGTGAGAACGTAGATGCGGAGGAAAACGGGGGCGGGTTTCAGAGGACATCAGTCAGTTGTGTTTGTCGAGGGCCTGCTTCGGGCCGAGCACTGTACTGAGTACGGGAGAGTACGGTATCCTATGATAGAGTTATTCTTGCCCTCTAGAATTTTACAGCCTAAAAGGGACGACCCCCTAAAGTCATTTCCAGGCAGGAGGAGGAAGGAAAAGGGGGCTACGTCCTTGAGCGACCGCTTATCGGGCACGTAAGGAATGTAAAATGGGTTCTTGGTTCACTGTGGTTAGGAGGCAAAGAAGTGACAAAGGGGCGGTTTGGGGGCTCTGAGAGACGAGGCGTTAATCCGAGAAGGCCTCCTCGGGTGTGAGTTGGAAGGCGTCGGGTGTAAAGCCATGGCCGGTCCCGGGGGGACGGCTACGAGCAAGTTATTCAGTGGCGTAATAATAATAATGATGGCATTTATTAAGCGCTTACTATGTGCAGAGCACTGTTCCGAGCAACCTTACAGTTACTCAATAATAATAATAATGGCATTTATTAAGCGCTTACTATGTGCAGAGCACTGTTCTGAGCAACCTTACAGTTATTCAATGGCGTAATAATAATAATAATGGCATTTATTAAGCTCTTACTATGTGCAAAGCACTTTTCTGAGCAACCTTACAGTTATTCAGTGGCATAATAATAATAATGATGGCATTTATTAAGCGCTTACTATGTGCAGAGCACTGTTTTGAGGAGCAACCTTACAGTTATTCAGTGGCATAATAATAATAATAATGGCATTTATTAAGCGCTTACTATGTGCAAAGCACTGTTCTGAGCAACCTTACAGTTATTCAATGGCGTAATAATAATAATAATAGCATTTATTAAGCTCTTACTATGTGCAAAGCACTGTTCTGAGCAACCTTACAGTTATTCAGTGGCATAATAATAATAATAATAGCATTTATTAAGCGCTTACTATGTGCAAAGCACTGTTCTGAGCAACCTTACAGTTATTCAATGGCATACTAATAATAATGGCATTTATTAAGCACTTACTATGTGCAAAGCACTGTTCTGAGCAACCTTACAGTTATTCAGTGGCATAATAATAATAATAATGACATTTATTAAGCGCTTACTATGTGCAAAGCACTGTTCTGAGCAACCTTACAGTTATTCAGTGGCATAATAATAATAATGGCATTTATTTATTCATTCATTCATTCAATCATATTTATTGAGCGCTTACTATGTGCAGAGCACTGTACTAAGCGCTTGGGAAGTACAAGTTGGCAACAGAGACGGTCCCTACCCAACAGCGGGCTCACAGTCTAGAAGGGGGAGACAGAGAACAAAACATATTAACAAATAAAATAAATAGAATAAATATGCACAAATAAAAGCGCTTACTATGTGCAGAGCACTGTTCTTAAGCGTTGGGGAGGTTACAAGGTGATCAGGTTGGCCCACGGCGGGGGGGCTCACAGCCTTCCCATTTGACAGACGAGGGAACTGAGGCCCAGAGAAGTGAAGTGACTTGCCCAAAGTCACCCAGCTGACAGGTGGTGGAGGCGGGATTAGAACCCACGACTTCTGAGTCTTTTAGACTGGGAGCCCACTGTTGGGTAGGGACCGTCTATGTGTTGCCAACTTGTACTTCCCAAGCGCTTAGTACAGTGCTCTGCACACAGTAAGCGCTCAATAAATACGATTGATTGATTGATTGATTGGTCGCGGATGAGAGAGGTGAGAGCGAGGCACGTGGTGAAGTGAGAAGCATAGTGGCTTCAGCCCGGGCCTGAGAGTCCGAAGGTCGTGGGTTCTAATCCCGGCTCCGCCCCTCGTCTGCCCTGTGGCCCTGGGCAAGTGACTTCACTTCTCTGGGCCTCAGTTCCCTCATCTGTAAAATGGGACGGTGAGCCCCGCATGGGACAGGGACTGTGTCCAACCCAATCCGCGTGTATCCACCCCAGCGCTTAGTACGGTGCCTGGCACACAGTTAAGCGCTTAAGAAATACCACAATTATTAATCATTACATAGAGTAGCCTGAGAGGAATGGAAAGTCGGGAAAACTTCGTTTCAGATTAATTAAGTCTTCAAATAGATTTCCAAAAGGGAAAAGGGATATGAGCCCTTTTCAATCAGTCAATCGCATGTAAAATGGGCCGCTGAGCCCCACGTGGGACAGGGACTGTGTCCAACCCAATCCGCGTGTATCCACCCCAGCGCTTAGTACGGTGCCTAGCACACAGTTAAGCGCTTAACAAATACCACAATTATTAATTATTACTTGGAGTAGCCTGAGAGGAATGAAAAGTCAGGAGAACTTCCTTTCAGGTGAATTGTCTTCAAATAGATTTCCAAAAGGGAAAAGGGATATGAGCCCTTTTCAATCAGTAATACCACAATTATTAATTATTACATGGAGTAGCCCAAGAGGAATGAAAAGTCAGGAAAACTTCCTTTCAGATTAATTTAGTCTTCAAATAGATTTCCAAAATGGAAATGGGATATGAGCCCTTTTCAATCAGTGAATCGCATGTAAAATGGGCCGTTGAGCCCCAAGTGGGACAGGGACTGTGTCCAACCCAATCTGCGTGTATCCACCCCAGCGCTTAGCACACAGTGCCTAGCACACAGTGTCTAGCACACACATACGGTGCCTAGCACACAGTTAAGCGCTTAACAAATACCACAATTATTAATTATTACTTGGAGTAGCCTGAGAGGAATGAAAAGTCAGGAAAACTTCCTTTCAGGTGAATTAAGTCTTCAAATAGATTTCCAAAGGGAAAGGGGATATGAGCCCTTTTCAATCAGTAATACCACAATTATTAATTATTACATGGAGTAGCCTGAGAGGAATGAAAAGTCAGGGAAACTTCCTTTCAGATGAACTAAGTCTTCAAATAGATTTCCAAAAGGGATAAGGTATATGAGCCCACTTCAATCAGTGAATTGCATGTAAAATGGGCCGTCGAGCCTCACGTGGGACAGGGACTGTGTCCAACCCAATCCGCGTGTATCCACCCCAGCGCTTAGTACGGTGCCTGGCACACATTTAAGCGCTTAACAAATACCACAATTATTAATTATTACATGGAGTAGCCTGAGAGGAATGGAAAGTCAGGAAAACTTCCTTTCAGATGAATTAAGTCTTCAAATAGATTTCCAAAAGGGAAAAGGGATATGAGCCCTTTTCAGTCAGTCAATCGCATGTAAAATGGGCCGTTGAGCCCCACGTGGGACAGGGACTGTGTCCAACCCAATCCGCGTGTATCCACCCCAGCGCTTAGTACGGTGCCTGGCACACATTTAAGCGCTTAACAAATACCACAATTATTAATTATTACATGGAGTAGCCTGAGAGGAATGGAAAGTCAGGAAAACTTCCTTTCAGATGAATTAAGTCTTCAAATAGATTTCCAAAAGGGAAAAGGGATATGAGCCCTTTTCAGTCAGTCAATCGCATGTAAAATGGGCCGTCGAGCCTCACGTGGGACAGGGACTGTGTCCAACCCAATCCGCGTGTATACACCCCAGCGCTTAGTACGGTGCCTGGCACACATTTAAGCGCTTAACAAATACCACAATTATTAATTATTACATGGAGTAGCCTGAGAGGAATGGAAAGTCAGGAAAACTTCCTTTCAGATGAATTAAGTCTTCAAATAGATTTCCAAAAGGGAAAAGGGATATGAGCCCTTTTCAGTCAGTCAATCGCATGTAAAATGAGCCATTGAGCCCCACGTGGGACAGGGACTGTGTCCAACCCAATCCGCTTGTATCCACCCCAGCGCTTAGTACAACGCCTGGCACACAGTTAAGCGTTTAACAAATGCCATAATTATTAATTATTACATGGAGTAGCCCGAGAGGAATGAAAAGTCAGGAAAACTTCCTTTCAGATGAACTAAGTCTTCAAATAGATTTCCAAAAGGGAAAAGGGTGCCTGGCACACAGTTAAGCACTTAACAAATACCACAATTATTAATTATTACATGGAGTAGCCCGAGAGGAATGAAAAGTCAGGAAAACTTCCTTTCAGATGAATTAAGTCTTCAAATAGATTTCCAAATGGGAAAAGGTACGAGAGCCCTTTTCAATCAGTCAGTCGCATTTATCGACCGTGCTTACTGCGTGCAGAGCCCTGTACTAGGCGCTCAGGAAAGTACACTATAGCAGAGTTGGTAGTCACGCTTTCTGCCCATAAGGAGCTTACAGTCTAGACGGTGAGACAGACATGAAAATAAATTTCGGCCGTGGCCGGAACCGCGCTTATATGAGCCTCTTAAACTTTGGCAGATAAACTATAATGAAACAAGTCTCTCGTAATGCGTTTGGGAAAGACATTTCCCAGCCGAGACGAGATGGGTTTTACTCCTGCGAGTCAGTGAACGGATCCCAGTTTGTTTAGAGAGTCGTACTCTGCCCAGATTCCCCAAGTTCAGGCGTGAAGAACAAGTTGGCGGGTCGGGAGGAAGAGCCGTAAATTCCCTGCGGGTCGGGAGGAAGAACTGTAAATTCCCTGCAGCGCGCCGGTCCTGCTCGTATACTGACGGGAATTTGATCCTGGCAGGTATCCCCTGTATAACCGACTGCGTGATGGCTGAAATTGAAAAACTGGGGCAGAAATACCGAGTGGCCCTGAGGTAAGTCTAAACCTTGGGGACCTGAGCATGCTGAAGCTGCCTTTATATCTCCACCCGTCCTCTTCCTGCTCCTAATATTCTCAATTGGGTAGTTTCAAATAAAAATAAAACTGTTTAGTTTTAGACAGTATAAAACTGCCCCTTCCCCCGCGTCACCCCTCAAAAAAGTCAGATTCTCCCAATAACTAAGCCAGCTGCATTTCATTTTGGTATCATTAATCAATCAATCGTATTTATTGAGCACTTACTGTGTGCAGAGCACCGTACTAAGCGCTTGGGAAGTGCAAGTTGGCAACCTATAGAGACAGTCCCTACCCAACAGTGGGCTCACAGTCTAGAAGGGGGAGACGGAGAACAAAACCAAACATATTAACGAAATAGAATAAATAGATATGTACAAGTAAAATAAATAAATAGAGTAATAAATATGTACAAATTTGGCATCTTTCAGATGCACCCGTTGCCTTTCAGATAACAGCCAGGGCCGTCCACATTAGAGGTAACACAGATATTGTCGAGAAAGGACATTGCCTTGAAACCACCAAGAGAAAAAAGCTGGATTATGGCTCTGAATCTGGAGGTTGGGGGGCTGAGATGGCTTAATAGTTCAGCTACTTTTCTTCAGAATGCCCGCCGCTCACTCTCCAGTCGCTTTCAAAATGCTCTTGCCTCCCTTATCCCAAATAAACCCTCTCTTGACCTCACTGTTCCCTCCAGCGATGGCCCCGTTTCCCTCCTCCTGTTCCTCTCTAAACTCCTTGCGTGAGTTGCCTCCCCTTTCTTTCCGTGACCCCCTTCCAGTCTGAATTACCGGAATCTGCCCCCCGTCAGGAGGGCGGATCTAATCAATCAATCAGTCGTATTTATTGAGCGCTTACTATGTGCAGAGCACTGTACTAAGCGCTTGGGAAGTACAAATTGGCAACACACAGAGGCAGTCCCTACCCAACAGCGGGCTCACGGTCTAAAAGGGGGAGACAGAGAACAGAACCAAACATACCAACAAAATAAAATAAATAGGATAGAAATGTACAAGTAAAATAAATAAATAAATATCCGGGATGTTTGTCCACGTGGATCTCTCCGAGCGGCGCCTTTGTGGGGACTGCCAATCCATCAGGTGGACTTCGTGTCCCCGGCCCAGGGGAAACGGCAGGGCCGGGCCCATGTAGCCTTCCCTCTGCCCATCCGCCAACCCATCTCTCTTCCTCCCTTCAAGGCCCTACTGAGAGCTCACCTCCTCCAGGAGGTCTTCCCAGACTGAGCCCCTTCCTTTCTCTCCCCCTCGTCCCCCTCTCCATCCCCCCCATCTTACCTCCTTCCCTTCCCCACAGCACCTGTATATATGTATATGTGTTTGTACATATTTATTACTTTATTTTACTTGTACATATCCATTCTGTTTATTTTGTTAGTATGTTTGGTTTTGTCTCCCCCTTTTAGACTGTGAGCCCACTGTTGGGTAGGGACCGTCTCTAGATGTTGCCAACTTGTACTTCCCAAGCGCTTAGTCCAGTGCTCTGCACACAGTAAGCGCTCAATAAATACGATTGATGATGATGATGATGACTTCCGCCCCTTTCACTCGGCAGAAACTGCCCTCTCTAAGGTCACCAGTAACCTCCTCCTTGCCAAAACCCCCGGCCTCTGCTCCGTCCTAATCCTCCTCCCCGGCTCAGCTGCCATCCGCACTGTGGACCACCCCCTTCTTCGGAAAAGATCATCTAACCTCGGCTCCCCCGACGCTCTCCTCTCCTGGTTGTCCTCCTGCGTCTCTGACCGCCGTCTCTTTCGGAGGCTCCTCCTCGGCCTCCCACCCTCTAACTGGGGGTCCCCAGGAGGCTCAGTAGTGGATCCCCTTCTACTCGACACCCACTCCCCTTGAATAACTCATTCGCCCCCACGGCTTCAACTGGCATCTCCGTGTGGACGATTCCCAGATCTTTCTCTCCCGTCCTCACCTCTCTCCTCTGCGGTCTCTCCTTTCCTCCTGCCTCGGGGACCGCTCTTCTTGGATGTCCTACCAACCCCGTAAACTTAACAGAACTCCTCAACTTCCCACCCAAACCCTGTCTTCCCCGTCACTGTAGACACCACCACTTTTCTCCGGAGCTCGCAGTGGCATTTATTAAGGGCTTACTATGTGCAGAGCACTGTTCTAAGCAACCTTACAGTTATTCGGTGGCATAATAATAATAATGGCGTTTATTAAGTGCTTACTACGTGCAAAGCACTGTTCTAAGCAACCTTACAGTTATTCGGTGGCATAATAATAATAATGGCGTTTATTAAGTGCTTACTACGTGCAAAGCACTGTTCTAAGCAACCTTACAGTTATTCGGTGGCATAATAATAATAACGGCATTTATTAAGCGCTTACTACGTGCAAAGCACTGTTCTAAGCAACCTTACAGTTATTCAGTGGCATAATAATAATAATGGCGTTTATTAAGCGCTTACTACGTGCAAAGCACTGTTCTAAGCAACCTTACAGTTATTCAGTGGCATAATAATAATAATGGCATTTATTAAGCGCTTACTATGTGCAAAGCACTGTTCTGAGCAACCTTACAGTTATTCAGTGGCATAATAATAATAATGGCATTTATTAAGCGCTTACTACGTGCAAAGCACTGTTCTAAGCAACCTTACAGTTATTCAGTGGCCCTAACCTGGGCGTTATCCTTGACTTACCTCTCATTCAGCCCACGCATCCAGCTTGTCACCGAATCCTGTCGGTTCTAAAATCTGCCCTTTCCACCCAGGTGCGTCCAGTCGTATTTATTGAGTGCTTACAGTGTGCAGAGCGTACTTGCTTACAGAGAAGCAGCGTGGCTCAGTGGAAGAGAGCCCGGGCTTTGGTGTCAGAGGTCACGGGTTCAAATCCCAGCTCTGCCAATTGTCAGCTGTGTGACTTTGGGCAAGTCACTTAACTTCTCTGGGCCTCAGTTGCCTCCTCCGTAAAATGGGGACTAAGACTGTGAGCCCCCCATGGGACAACCTCCCCAGCGCTTAGAACAGTGTTTTGCACATAGTAAATGCTTAATAAATGCCGTCGTTATTATTATTATTATTACTGCATCCGCCGCCTCGTTGTCCTCCTTGCCTTCTGCCCCTCCCCACCCCAGGCTGCCCAGAAGCAGGATGGCCTAGTGGAAAGAGCAGGGGCCTGCTGTGTGACCTTGGACAAGTCACTTAACTTCTCAGTACGACTGACTGACCTCCCTTAACTCATCTGTAAAATGGGGATTAAGACTGTGAGCCCCCGGTGGGACAGGGATTGTGTTAAGCCCGATGACTTGGTGTCCGCCCCAGCGCTTAGAACAGCGCTCGGTGCATAGTAAGCGCCGAACGCCAACCGTAATTATTATTATGGTTCACTCTGCTAGCCGGAGCATCTAAAAACCGTTCAGTCCATGTCTCCCCACTCCTCAAGATCCTCCAGTAGTCGCCCCATCTATCTCAGACAGAAAGTCCTCACCACCCGCGATAAAACACTCAATCGGCTCTCCCAAGTGCTTATTACAGTGCGCTGAAGTGCTCAGTAAATAATTACTACCGTCAGTCTCCCTCTCCTACTTTACCTCATTCGTTGGTTCATTCCAGCGCATTTATTGAGCGCTTACCGGGTGCAAAGCACTGTACTGAGTGGTGAGGTCCCATTATAACTCAGCTCCCACACTCCGCTCTTCTAATGCCAACTCTCTTTACCACATATATATATGTGTATATATATCTGTATATATGTTTGCACATATTTATTACTCTATTTATTTTACTTATATATATTATACTTATATATATAGTATATATATTATACTTATATATATTATATATATGTCTGTACATATTTATTACTCTATTTTACTTATATATATTATACTTATATATATAGTATATCTATTATACTTATATATATTATATATATGTTTGTACATATTTAATACTCTATTTTACTTGTACATATCTATTCTATTTATTTTATTTTGTTAATATGTTTGGTTTTGTTCTCTGTCTCCCCCTTCTAGACTGTGAGCCCGCCGTTGGGTAGGGACCGTCTCTATGTGTTGCCGACTTGTACTTCCCAAGCGCTTAGTCCAGTGCTCTGCACACAGTAAGCGCTCAATAAATACGATTGATGATGACTGACACCTCTTCGCCCGCATCCTCCCTCCCGCTTCCCTTCCGATGAAATTCCCATCTCCTCCGACTAAGCCCTCCTTTTTCCAACTCCTGCGTCACCATGCATTCGGACCCACGGCGTTTCGTTGCCAACTCTGTTACGTTGGACTCTCCCCAGCGCTTTGCACAGAGCTCTGCACAGAGTAGGCTCTCGATAAATACGACTAATTTAAAGATTAGATATTCACCCGACCTCTCACGCTCCCGTCCTTATAATAATAATCATAATAATGGCGTTTAGACTGTGAGCCCACTGTTGGGTAGGGACCATCTCTATATGTTGCCAGTTTGTACTTCCCAAGCGCTTAGTACAGTGCTCTGCACATAGTAAGCGCTCAATAAATACGATTGATGATTTATTAAGTGCTTACTGTGTGCAAAGCACTGTTCTAAGCGCCGGGGAGGTTACAAGGTGATCAGGTTGCCCCACGGGGAGGGCTCACAGTCAATCTCAGTTTTCCAGATGAGGTAACTGAGGCCCAGAGAAGTGAAGTGACTTGCCCAAAGTCACACAGCTGACAATTGGTGGAGCCGGGATTTGAACCCATGGCCTCTGACTCCAAAGCCCGGGCTCTTTCCACTGAGCCGTGCTGCTTCTCTTATCCGTAGTTTATTTTAATGTCTGCCTTCCCCTCAATCAATCAATCGTATTTATTGAGCGCTTACCGTGTGCAGAGCACTGGACTAAGCGCTTGGGAAGTACAAGTTGGCAACATATAGAGACGGTCCCTACCCAACGGTGGGCTCACAGTCTAAAAGGGGGAGACAGAGAAGAAAACCAAACATATTAACAAAATAAAATAAATAGAACAGATATGTACAAGTAAAATAAATAGAGTAATAAATATGTACAAACATATATACAGGTGCTGTGGGGAAGGGAAGGACAGAGACAGAGAACAAAACCAAACATATTAACAAAATAAAATAAATAGAATAGATATGTGCAAGTAAAATAAATAGAGTACTAAATATGTACAAACATATATACAGGTGCTGTGGGGAAGGGAAGGACAGAGACAGAGAACAAAACCAAACATATTAACAAAATAAAATAAATAGAATAGATATGTACAAGTAAAATAAATAGAGTAATAAATATGTACAAACATATATACAGGTGCTGTGGGGAAGGGAAGGACAGAGACAGAGAACAAAACCAAACATATTAACAAAATAAAATAAATAGAATAGATATGTACAAGTAAAATAAATAAATAATAATAATAATGGCACTTGTTAAGCGCTTACTATGTGCTGTTTTAAGCACTGGGGGGATACAAGGCGATCAGGTTGTCCCACGTGGGGCTCACCGTCTTAACCCCCATTTTACAGATGAGGGAACTGAGGCTCGGAGAAGTTGAGCGACCTGCCCGAGGCCACACAGCAGACACGTGGGGGAGCCGGGATTTGAACCCGTGACCCCTGGACTCCGAAGCCCAGGCTCCTTCCACTGAGCCACGCTGCTTCCCCAAATAAATAAATAAATAAATAAAAATGGATGGATTAATAGATAGATAAATAGATAGATAAATAGATAGATAAATAAATAGATAAATAAAAAAATAAATAGATAAATAGACAGACAGATAAATAAATAAATAAATAAATAGAGTAATAAATATGTACAAACATATATACAGGTGCTGTGGGGAAGGGAAGGACGGTTGAGCTCCCTGTGGGCTGGAAATGCGCCTGTCAACTGTGCCGTATTGCACTCCTCTCCCAAGCGGGTGGTACAGTCCTCCGCGCACGGGTGGCACTCAGTAACTACCACCGGCTGATCGCTTCGTCATCTCTCAGGATTGCCAAGGATCCACGATTTGAACGTCTGCCCTGTTCGCACAAGGGGACGTACGCAGACGACTGCCTGGTCCAAAGGGTCACTCAGGTAATTTCCGGGAACCGTAAAACTTCTTTTTTGTGCGAGTGAATAAACGAAGGGGTGCCTGGGCGTGAACCGAATCCCGGGGAGGGTTGGGAAGTGGCCAAAACAGTCCTAGGGGCCCATTCCCGGATTCCTCCCTAGGACCGAGGAAAGAGGTTTTTCTGGAGCCCGGAGAATATTGAGAAGCAGCCCGCCGTAGTTTCTATTTATTTATTTTACTTGTACATATCTATTCTATTTATTTTGTTGGTGTGTTTGGTTTTGTTCTCCGTCTCCCCCTTTTGAGACCGTGAGCCCACTGTCGGGTAGGGACCGTCTCTAGATGTTGCCAACTTGGACCTCCCAAGCGCTTAGTCCAGTGCTCCGCACACAGTAAGCGCTCGATAAATACGATGGACTGATTGATCGGATAGAACCCGCGCCCGGGAATCAGAAGGTCAATCAATCAGTCGTATTTATTGAGCGCTTACTATGTGCAGAGCACTGGACTAAGCGCTTGGGAAGTCCAAGTCGGCAACGTATAGGGACGGTCCCTACCCAACAGTGGGCTCACAGTCTAAAAGGGGGAGACAGAGAACAAAACCGAACATACGAACAAAATAAAATAAATAGGATAGATATGTACAAGCAAAATAAATAAATAAATAAATAGAGTAATAAATATGTACAGACATATATACAGGCGCTGTGGGGACGGGAAGGAGGTAAGATGGGGGGGATGGAGAGGGGGACGAGGGGGAGAGGAAGGAAGGGGCTCAGTCTGGGAAGGCCTCCTGGAGGAGGTGAGCTCTCAGCAGGGCCTTGAAGGGAGGAAGAGAGCGAGCTTGGCGGATGGGCAGAGGGATTGGGGGCATTCCAGGCCCGGGGGGTGACGTGGTCACGGGTACTAATCCCGTTTTCTGCCACTCGTCTGCTCTGTGACGTAGAGCAAGTCGCTTCACTTCTCTGTGCCTCGTCTGTAAAATGGGGGGCGAGACGGGGAGCCCCACGTCGGGCAGGGACCGACCCCGGCACTCAGTACAGTGCCCGGCCCACAGTGAGCGCTTAACAGATACCGTACTATTAATAACGGGGGTCGGGTGGGGGAAACGGTTGGACTTTTGAATTGAATTAGCTTTTGGATTCCTTTGTTTGGGCAGGGACCGTCTCTATATGTTGCCAGTTTGTACTTCCCAAGCGCTTAGTACAGTGCTCTGCACACAGTAAGCGCTCAATAAATACGATTGATGATGATGAAGATGGTTAATTAGTGTACGTCATTTCTTTTAAATCAGTGCGTCCTTTTATGTTGTCGCATTTTCCTAGTCCTCAGAACAGCGTCCTGCACAAAAGCAGGTGCTCCGTCAGTCGAAAGTGGGGCTGATGTTTGTGGTGGCAATATCAATCAATCAATCCATCGTATTTATTGAGCGCTTACGGTGTGCAGAGCACTGGACTAAGCGCTTGGGAAGTCATCATCATCATCAGTCGTATTTATTGAGCGCTTACTATGTGCAGAGCACTGGACTAAGCGCTTGGGAAGTCCAAGTTGGCAACATACAGAGACAGTCCCTACCCAACAATCAATCAATCAATCAATCGTATTTATTGAGCGCTTACTATGTGCAGAGCACTGTACTAAGCGCTTGGGAAGCACAAATTGGCAACACATAGAGACAGTCCCTACCCAACAGTGGGCTCACAGTCTAAAAGGGGGAGACAGAGAACAAAACCAAACATACTAGCAAAATAAAATAAATAGAATAGATATGTACAAATAAAATAAATAAATAAATAGAGTAAAAAATATGTACAAACATATATACATACGTATCCATACAAACAATAACTGTGGTATTCGTTAAGCGCTTACTACGCGCTAAGCACTGGGGTAGATGCCAGGTAATCGGGTCGGACACAGTCCCCGTCCCTCGTGGGGCTGACAGTCTTAATCCCCATTTTTTACAGCTGAGGTAACTGAGGCACAGAGAAGTGAAGTGACTCGCCCAGGGTCACACAGCAGATACCACAATTATTACCATCACTGTTGCGATTCAAAAGAGATCCCTGGTGCGAAGGCGCTTTGGAAGAGTAAAAGCGTTCTTCGAAAAACGAGGTGTCGTTGCGATTTTTCCAAAACTAGGCGCACGGTTCCAAGTAACTTGGGTAAGAAATGGGGTCTCCGGCCGGGACTCGGGAACCGAGCTTTTAGCGGGGTCACAGTGGCAGGAAGATGATAATAATAATAATAATAATAATAATAATAATAATAATAATAATAGCATTTATTAAGCGCTAACTATGTGCAAAGCACTGTTCTAAGCACTGGGGAGGTAACAAGGTGATCAGGTTGTCTAATAATAATAATAGCATTTATTAAGCACTAACTATGTGCAAAGCACTGTTCTAAGCACTGGGGAGTTAACAAGGTGATCAGGTTGTCCCACGGGTGGGGGGGCTCACAGTCTTAATCCCCATTTTACAGATGAGGGGACTGAGGCCCAGGGAAGCGAAGTGACTCGCCCGAAGTCACACGGCTGACAGTTGGCGGAGCTGGGATTTGAACCCATGACCTCCGCCTCCCAAAGCCCAGGCTTTTCCCACCGAGCCGCGCTGGAAGAGTTTTCGGAGATGAGTCGCGTGGCACATCCGAGAGCCCACCTGCTGATTTATGTAGCTCTTTCGTTCAGTCATTCCCGTTTCTCAAGCGCTCACTGCGTGCAGAGCACTTTACCGAGCGCTTGGGAGAGCCCGGTACAACAGTAAATGGGCACGTTCCCTGCCCACGGTCAAAATCAATCAATCAATCGTATTTATTGAGCGCTTACTACGTGCAGAGCACTGTACTAAGCGCTTCGGAAGGACAAATTGGCAACATATGGAGACAGTCCCTACCCACCAGTGGGCTCACAGTCTAAAAGGGGGAGACAGAGAATAAAACCAAACATACTAACAAAATGAAATGAATAGGATAGATATGTACAAGTAAAATAAATAGAGTAATAAATATATACAAACATATATACCGGTGCTGTGGGGAAGGGAAGGAGGTAAGATGGGGGGATGGAGAGGAAGGAAGGGGCTCAGTCTGGGAAATAAGAGATAGGGACGGTGTGGGGCCGGGAGAGGGGAAGAAGAAAGGGAACAAGGCAGGGCGACGCAGAAGGGAGTGGGAGAAGAGGAAAGGAAGGGATTAGTCCGGAGATGCGCCCTCAATTAAACCTTTGAAGGCGGGGAGAGTCATCGTCGGCGGGATTTGAGGAGGGAGGGCGCGGGTTAGGGGTCGGCGGGGAGATCAAGGCCCAGGGAGAAAGTTGGCGTTTAAAGAGCGAAGTTTGCGAGCTGGGTCGAAGGCGAGGAGCTTTCAGTGACGAGGACGCGATCCGCTGTGGCGCTTAGTACGTGTCAAAGTGGGAGGGTGCGAGAGAGTCCCTGCCGGCCCCGCTCGGGCTGTGACGCCGAAAGCCTCACCTCCCGCCGCCGTCTCTTCCAGCACAAATGTTACATCGTGGCCACGGTGGACAGGGAGCTGAAACGAAGGATCCGGAAGATCCCCGGCGTTCCCATCATGTATATTTCCAACCACAGGTAGGAGGTTTGCCTCGGACGCCGGGGGGGCTGCGATACCGACGTGGGAGATAGTCGTAGGGGGTCACCCCTGACTTGTGACTGTTTGGGCAAGGCTTACGTCCGCTTCTCTGATACCGCCGGGGTCGTGCCCGGCAAGAAAAACCCCCGCGGTGGGAGACGCGTGCACTTCATTCATTCCCTGTCGTGTTCAACTGAGCGCCGGCTGTGTGCCAAGCACTGTGCTAAGCGCCGGGGAGAAGGCGAGATAGCTGTCGGCAGGTTCGTTGCGCTCGTGCGTCTTCAGCGCGACACGGGCGGCTCAGTGGGAAGAGCGGGGGCTTTGTTTGGAGTCAGAGGTCATGGGTTCGAATCCCACATGCTGGCTGTGTGACCTTGGGCAAGTCACTTGACTTCTCTGAGCCTCAGTGGCCTCATCTGTAAAATGGGGATTAAGACTGTGAGCCTCCCGTGGCTCCATCCCCCCCATCTTCCTTCCCTTCCCCACAGCACCTGTATATATGTATACATAATTGTACATATTTATTACTCTATTTATTTTACCTGTACCTATCTATTCTATTTATTTTATTTTGTTAGCATGTTTGGTTTTGTTCTCTGTCTCCCCCTTTTAGACTGTGAGCCCACTGGTGGGTAGGGACTGTCTCTAGATGTGGCCAACTTGGACTTCCCAAGCGCTTCGTACAGTGCTCTGCACACAGTAAGCGCTCAATAAATACGATTGATGATGATGATGACAACCTGATCACCTTGTATCCGCCCCAGCGCTTAGAACAGTGCTTTGCACATAGTAAGCGCTTAACGAATGCCATCATTATTATTATTATTGTGGTTATCCAAGCTCGCGTGGCCGGAAGGACGTCACTCTACGCACCTATTTTGTTTGTTTAATGGGATTTAAGCGCTTCCTACGTATCAGACACTGTTCTTTTAGACTGTGAGCCCACTGTTGGGTAGGGACCGTCTCTATATGTTGCCGACTTGGACTTCCCAAGCGCTTAGTCCAGTGCTCTGCACACAGTAAGCGCTCAATAAATACGATTGATGACGATGATGATGTTCCAAGCACTAGGTGCAAGTCAGGTGGTTGGACGCGACTGATCTATCCTCCCCCTCCAGTCCGTAAGCTCCCTGTGGGCAGAGAACAACCTGTCTTCCGACTCTGCCCTCCTGGACTCTGCCAAGCCTGAGTACAGTGCTCTGCACACAATAAGCAATCAATCAATCGTATCTATTGAGCGCTTACTGTGTGCAGAGCACTGTGCTAGGCGCTTGGGAAGTACAAGTTGGCAACATATAGAGACAGTCCCTACCCAACAACGGGCTCACAACAATCAATTAATCAATAAATCGTATTCATTGAGCGCTTACTGTGTGCAGAGCACTGCACTAAGCGCTTGGGAAGTCCAAGTTGGCAACATATAGAGACAGTCCCTACCCAACAGTGGGCTCACAGTCTAGAAGGGGGAGACAGAGAACAAAACCAAACATATTAACAAAATAAAAGAAATAGAATAGATATGTACAAGTAAAATAAATAAATAGAGTAATAAATATGTACAAACACATATACATATATACAGGTGCTGTGGGGAAGGGAAGGAGGTAAGGTGGGGGGGATGCACTCAGTAACTGGTCTGATGGATGGATTGATTTAATCAATCAGTCAATTGTATTTATTGAGCGCTTACTGTGTGCAGAGCACTGTACCCAACAGTGGGCTCACAGTCTAGAAGGGGGAGACAGAGAACAAAACCAAACATATTAACAAAATAAAAGAAATAGAATAGATATGTACAAGTGAAATAAATAAATAGAGTAGTAAATATGTACAAACACATATACATATATACAGGTGCTGTGGGGAAGGGAAGGAGGTAAGGCAGGGGGGATGCACTCAGTAACTGGTCTGATGGATGGATGGATTGATTTAATCAATCAATCGTATTTATTGAGCACTTACTGTGTGCAGAGCACTGTACTAAGCGCTTGGGAAGTACAAGTTGGCAACAGATAGAGATGGTCCCTGCCCAACAGCGGGCTCACAGTCTAGAAGGGGGAGACAGAACAAAACCAAACATAAGAACAAAAGAAAAGAAATAGAATAGATATGTACAAGTAAAATAAAAAAATAGAGAAATAAATATGTACAAACATATATACATATATACATAGGTGCTGTGGGGAAGGGAAGGAGGTAAGGCGGGGGGATGCACTCAGTAACAAGTCTGATGAATGGATTGATTTAATCAATCAATTGTATTTATTGAGCGCTTACCGTGTGCAGAGCACTGTACTAAGCGCCTAGAAGGGGGAGACAGAGAACAAAACCAAACATATTAACAGAATAAAAGAAATAGAATAGATATGTACAAGTGAAATAAAAAAATAGAGTAATAAATACGTACAAACATATCTACATATATACAGGTGCTGTGGGGAAGGGAAGGAGGTAAGGCGGGGGGGGGGGGGGATGCACTAAGCAGTGTGGCTCAGTGGAAAGAGCCCAGGCTTGGGAGCCAGAGGTCATGGGTTCTAATCCCGGCTCCGCCACTTGTCTGCTGTGTGACTTTGGGCCAGTCACTTCACTTCTCTGGGCCTCAGTTACCTCAACTGTAAAATGGGGATTAAGACTGCGAGCCCCTCGTGGGACAACCTGATCACCTTGTATCCCCCCCCAGCGCTTAGAACGGTGTTTCGCACACAGTAAGCGCTTAACAAAGACCACCACCATTAATCAAGGAGCCAGCCGCTTCCAGATTTTGAAGAGGTGTCCATTTAGCCCTGTGGACTTCATTTTATGGAGGTTGAGGTGGCCGCTTCACTCTGCCACCCGGATTATCCTTCTACAGAAACGCTCTGGGAATGTTACTCCCCTCCTCAAAAATCTCCAGTGGCTACCAATCAATCTGCGCATCAGGCAGAAACTCCTCACCCTGGGCTTCCAGGCTGTCCATCCCCTCGCCCCCTCCTACCTCACCTCCCTTCTCTCCTTCTGCAGCCCACCCCGCACCCTCCGCTTCTCCGCCGCTAATCTCCTCACCGTACCTCGCTCTCGCCTGTCCCGCCATCGACCCCCGGCCCACGTCATCCCCCGGGCCTGGAATGCCCTCCCTCTGCCCATCCGCCAAGCTAGCTCTCTTCCTCCCTTCAAGGCCCTGCTGAGAGCTCACCTCCTCCAGGAGGCCTTCCCATTCGTTCATTCCATTGTATTTATTTAGCGCTTACTGATGATGATGGCATCTATTAAGCGCTCACTATGTGCAAAGCGCCGTTCTAAGCGCTGGGGAGGTTACAGGGTGATCAGGTTGTCCCACAGGGGCTCACAGTCTTAATCCCCATTTTACAGATGAGGGGACTGAGGCCCAGCGAAGTGAAGTGACTTGCCCAAAGTCACACAGCTGACAAATGGGGGAGGCAGGATTTGAACCCATGACCTCTGACTCCAAAGCCCGGGCTCTTGCCACTGAGCCACGCTGCTTCTTATTGTTTGCAGAGCACTGTACTAAGCGCTTGGAAATCAATCAATCAATCGTATTTATTGAGCACTTACTGTGTGCAGAGCACTGTACTAAGCACTTGGAAATCAATCAATCAATCATATTGAGCGCTTACTGTGTGCAGAGCACTGTACTAAGCGCTTGGAAATCAATCAATCAGTCGTATTTATTGAGCACTTACGGTGTGCAGAGCACTGTACTAAGCGCTTGGGAAGTCCAAGTTGGCAACATATAGAGACAGTCCCCACCCAACAGTGGGCTCAAAAGTACAGTTAAGCTTCCCGCCTCCCCCACATGTCTGCTGTGTGACCTTGGGCAAGTCACTTCATCATCATCATCATCATCAATCGTATTGATTGAGCGCTTACTGTGTGCAGAGCACTGGACTAAGCACTTGGGAAGTCCAAGTTGGCAACATCTAGAGACAGTCCCTACCCAACAGTGGGCTCACAGTCTAGTTCCCTCATCTGTAAAATGGGGATTAAGACTGTGAGCCCCACATGGGACAACCTCATCTCCTTGTATTCGTCCCAGCGCTTAGAACAGTGCTTTGCACATAGTAAGCGCTTAACAAATACCAACATTAATTAATTAATCAATAGAGACAATCCCTGCCCACACCGGGCTTTTGGGTCTAGAAGGGGAGAGACAGACATCAAAACGAGTAAACAGGCATCAATATAAATGAATAGAATTATAGATATATACGCATCGAAACAAGTTAACAGACTTACGAAGTTAACAGACTTACGGATACGAATAATAATAATAATAATGGCATTTATTAAGCGCTTACTATGTGCAAAGCACTGTTCTAAGCGCTGGGGAGGCTACAAGGTGATCAGGTTGTCCCACGGGGGGCTCGCAGTCTTCATCCCCATTTTACAGATGAGGGAACTGAGGCCCAGAGAAGTGAAGCGACCCGCCGAAAGTCGCACGGCTTCCAGCTGGCGGAGCCGGGATTTGAACCCATGACCTCTGACTCCAAAGCCCGGGCTCTTTCCACCGAGCCGCGCTGCTTCTCTATATGGAATTATAGATCTGCGCATATATAGGCTTGTACTTCCCAAGCGCTTGGCACAGTGCTGTGCACACAGTAAGCAGAGGGAGCGAGTCGGGGCGATGCGGAGGGGAGGGAGGGCCGAGGAAAAGCGGGGCGCAGTCCTGGAAGGCCTCCTGGAGGAGGTGAGCCTTTCGGGAGGGCTTTGAAGGGGGAGAGAGAGGCCGTGAGGAGAGAGGGTGTTCCGGGAGGATCAGGCTCGAGTAGGAGCCGTTGGATTCGGCAGGAAGGCCGTGGGGGACCTTTGAGCGCGCGGGTTTCCGTGGAGTCGGAGGGGAAGAAAGCCGGATTGGAGAGGAACTGGAGGCAGCGAGCGTAGACGACTCGCTCCAGGAATTTGGAAAGGAAGGTAGGAGGGAGAAGGGGGCAGCTCCTCCGACCCCCGAGCCCGTAGGCCGTGCCGCTTCTCCCGGCTTTTCCGCCGCTCGTCCCGACCGCCGAGAGGCTCAGGATCCGGCCTGGTTCCCGGGGTGACGTACCGGACTCGTGCTGTAAATAAAGGTTCCTCCCCGTTTGCTTTCCCACTCCTGAACTCACCCGAGTTAGGGTTCACGTCCCCTCCGAGCTCTCCCCGCAAGGCGTCCTCGGCTTTGCCCGGACTTCTGCGTCGCTCGCGCGGTAAGCGCTCGTTAGATACCCTGGACGGTGACGACGGGCCTTCGTAACGTTGTTCTCGTTTTCCGCCAACCCCAGGTACAACATCGAAAGGATGCCAGACGACTACGGGGCTCCACGGTTCTAACTTCAGCGAAGCGATGGGTCACCTCCGCCCCCCAAAACATGGCGAATTCCATTCCTTTCCCACCCTCCCTCCCCACTTCGGCTGTTCTTCGTTCCTCCTCGGCTCTCTTTTGCCCCGTCGGCGAAGGCCCCGTTTGGGTTTCCTTGGGGTCTTGCAGAAACCGAATCCGTTCAGAGGGAACTGCGAACCAGATCATTCCCTCCCCGGGGAACGGGATTTGCCTGAATTTCCCCGGCAGCGTCTCTTTCCCCACCCGAGCCTCTCCGCACCGCATCGCACCGCTTCGTAAACCGGGAATCCGGCACGCAGTCGAGGGGTTGGGCGACGGCCTCGTCTGATTATCGGGAACGTTTCCCAGCCGTCTTGGGTTAAGAGCCCCAAATCCCGGCCTCCGCGTAGCCCGGAGCGTTGGAAAATTTTAAAAGGAAACCCAAAACAGCCACTGTTTCGGCATCCGCGCAAATTCCGCGGGCTGGCTTTGGATAAGGATATTTACAGTAGGTCTCATCCTAGTTTCTCAGCTAGTAGCTGACGGGCGCCGTCGGTTTTGCAGCCGCTTGTACCGTCTGCTTTCTCCTCCCTGTCCTGTTTTCCTGTTTTTCCCCCCCTTCCCAGTCAAGATTCCCAGTGGCGCCGTCTCCTCGGCACGAAATCCCCGGCTTCCCGAACGCCACGGTGGGAAGCCCGGTAACGGAGGATCTCTTTGGTCACGGCGAGCAGCGCGGCTGAATTATCAGCTCAGGTCTCCGGGCTTAACGGGATCCTTTCACGCTTTTTACTTCCTCCCCCTTGACCCTTTTCCCAATAAACGAACACTGATCGCGGAAACTTGGAAGTGTGAAGGGGCGATTACCCTGCCTTGGATTTCTTTCCCGCGTAAGGAAAAGATCCGGAACGTATCGATTGGTTTGTCCGCGAAGTTTGCCAAGGCAGAGAGTGAGTTATTTGGAAATAGGCCCGGGAGGGCTGAGTGATCTGCCCAAGTCACAGCGTCAATCAATCAATCAATCAATCGTATTTATTGAGCGCTTACTGGGTGCAGGGCACTGTACTAAGCGCTTGGGAAGTCCAAATCGGCAACGTATAGAGACGGTTCCCACCCAACAGGGGGCTTGCAGTCTAGAAGGGGGAGACAGGGAACAAAACCAAACATATTAATAAAATAATATGTTAATATTAATAATATGTTAATATGTCAGACCACGCCAACTCTTCCCGCTAATTCAGGAAGCAGAACGGCCCAGTGGACGGAGGGAATCAGAGGACCTGGGTTCTAATCCCAGCTCTGCCACTTACCCGCCGTGTGACCTTGGGCCAGTCCCTTCACCGCCCCGGGCCTCAGTTCCCCTCAGCTGCAAAATGGGGACTCGAAAACCGGACTCTCTTTCCAGAGAAGCCGCGGGGCTTTGGAGTCCGAGGTCACGGGTTCAAATCCCGACTCCGCCACTGGTCAGCGGTGTGACTTGGGGCAAGTCACTTCACTTCTCTGGGCCTCAGTTGCCTCGTCTGGAAAATGGGGATTAGGACTGTGAACCCCTTGCGGGACAGCCTGTAACCTCCCCAGCGCTTAGAACAGTGCTTTGCACATAGTAAGCGCTTAATAAATGCCATTATTATTATTATAGAGAAGCAGCATGGCTCAGTGGAAAGAGCCCGGGCTTTGGAGTCGGTGGTCATGGGTTCAATTCCCGGTAATAAATGCCATTATTATTATTATAGAGAAGCAGCATGGCTCAGTGGAAAGAGCCCGGGCTTTGGAGTCAGTGGTCATGGGTTCAAATCCCGGTAATAAATGCCATTATTATTATTATAGAGAAGCAGCATGGCTCAGTGGAAAGAGCCCGGGCTTTGGAGTCGGTGGTCATGGGTTCAAATCCCGGTAATAAATGCCATTATTATTATTATAGAGAAGCAGCATGGCTCAGTGGAAAGAGCCTGGGCTTTTGAGTCGGTGGTCATGGTTTCAAATCCCGGTAATAAATGCCATTATTATTATTATAGAGAAGCAGCATGGCTCAGTGGAAAGAGCCCGGGCTTTGGAGTCAGTGGTCATGGGTTCAAATCCCAGTAATAAATGCCATTATTATTATAGAGAAAAAGCATGGCTCAGTGGAAAGAGCCCGGGCTTTGGAGTCAGTGGTCATGGGTTCAAATCCCAGTAATAAATGCCATTATTATTATTATAGAGAAAACGCATGGCTCAGTGGAAAGAGCCCGGGCTTTGGAGTCGGTGGTCATGGGTTCAAATGCCGGTAATAAATGCCATTATTATTATTATAGAGAAGCAGCATGGCTCAGTGGAAAGAGCCTGGGCTTTGGAGTCGGTGGTCATGGGTTCAATTCCCGGTAATAAATGCCATTATTATTATTATAGAGAAGCAGCATGGCTCAGTGGAAAGAGCCCGGGCTTTGGAGTCGGTGGTCATGGGTTCAAATCCCGGTAATAAATGCCATTATTATTATTATAGAGAAGCAGCATGGCTCAGTGGAAAGAGCCCGGGCTTTGGAGTCGGTGGTCATGGGTTCAAATCCCGGTAATAAATGCCATTATTATTATTATAGAGAAGCAGCATGGCTCAGTGGAAAGAGCCTGGGCTTTTGAGTCGGTGGTCATGGTTTCAAATCCCGGTAATAAATGCCATTATTATTATTATAGAGAAGCAGCATGGCTCAGTGGAAAGAGCCCGGGCTTTGGAGTCAGTGGTCATGGGTTCAAATCCCGGTAATAAATGCCATTATTATTATTATAGAGAAAACGCATGGCTCAGTGGAAAGAGCCCGGGCTTTGGAGTCGGTGGTCATGGGTTCAAATGCCGGTAATAAATGCCATTATTATTATTATAGAGAAGCAGCATGGCTCAGTGGAAAGAGCCTGGGCTTTGGAGTCGGTGGTCATGGGTTCAATTCCCGGTAATAAATGCCATTATTATTATTATAGAGAAGCAGCATGGCTCACTGGAAAGAGCCCGGGCTTTGGAGTCAGTGGTCATGGGTTCAAATCCCAGTAATAAATGCCATTATTATTATAGAGAAAAAGCATGGCTCAGTGGAAAGAGCCCGGGCTTTGGAGTCGGTGGTCATGGGTTCAAATCCTGCCTCTGCCAATTGTCAGCTGGGTGACCTTGGGCAAGTCACTTCTCTGGGCCTCAGGTACCTCATCTGTAAAATGGGGGTTGACTGTGAGCCCCCTGTGGGACAACCTAATCACCTTGTATCCCTGCAGCACTTAGAACAGTGCTTGGCACATAGTAAGCGCTTAATAAATGCCATCGTCATTATTATTAATCAATCAATCAATCATATTTATTGAGCGCTTACTATGTGCAGAGCACTGTACTAAGCACTTGGGAAGTACAAATTGGCAACATATAGAGACAGTCCCTACCCAACATTATTATATTATTATTATTAGGAAATTAGGAATATTAGAAATTAGAAATATTAGGAAATATTATTATTTTTTCCTCAGACGGGGAGTCCCACGCCCGTAACGGTGACTCCAGGAAGGGAGCTAAAAAGGAGGATGGCCGTTATCGGCGATATTTACGCGTGTCCGGGCTGGGTGCCTTGCTTCGAGCGGCTTCCCGAGGGGATCGGCGGCTTGGTAGTCAGAGGTCATGGGTTCTAATCCCGCTCTGCCCCATCTGCTGCGTGACCTTGGGCAAGTCGCTTCGCTTCTCTGAGCCTCGGTGGCCTCATCTGTCAAATGGGGATGAAGACTGGTTGAAAAGAAATGGTTAATTTCTATCAAAACCTCAGGTTAAGTGGCCTGTCCTATCTCCCAGCCTTTCTTTGTTCATTCTTTCATTTATGCAATCGTATTTATTAAGCGCTTACTGGGTGCAGAGCACTGTACTAAGCGCTTGGGAAAGTACAGTGCAACAGTAAACAGTGGTGTTCCCTGTCCACAACCAGCTCATCGTCTAGAGGGGCGTACCACTAGGAATATGATTGGGATATTGGGAAGCAGCGTGGCTCAGTGGAAAGAGCCGGGGCTTGGGAGTGGGTTCAAATCCCGACTCCGCCAATTGTCAGCTGTGTGACTTTGGGCAAGTCTATTCACTTCTCCGGGCCTCAGTTCCCTCATCTGTAAAATGGGGATTAAGATTGTGAGCCCCACTTGGGACAACCTGATCACCTTGTATCCCCCCCAGCGCTTAGAACAGTGCTTGGCACGTAGTAAGCGCTTAACAAATTCCATCATCATCGAGACTGGGAGCCCCTCCGGGGGACAACCTGATCACCTTGGATCCCCCCCCAGCGCTCAGAACAGTGCTCCGCACACACTTTGTGCTTTCCAAGCGCTTAGTACAGTGCTCTGCACACGGTAAGCGCTCAATAAATACGATTGAATGAATAGTAAGCGCTTAATACCATCATTATTATTATTATTCTAGAGGAAGGACAGAAGAGAACTCGGGACATTTGGTCTGAGGGAGAACCAGAGGGCTCCAGCCGGGTAGAGCGCAGGCCTTGGGAATCAGGATTCATTCATTCAATCGTATTTATTGAGCGCTTACTGTGTGCAGAGCACTGTACTAAGCGCTTGGGAAGGACAAGTTGGCGACATCCAGAGACGGTCCCTACCCGACAGCGGGCTCATTCATTCATTCAATCGTATTTATTGGGCGCTTACTGTGTGCAGAGCACTGTACTAAGCGCTTGGGAAGGACAAGTTGGCGACATCTAGAGATGGTCCCTACCCAACAGCGGGCTCATTCATTCAATCAATCGTATTTATTGAGCGCTTACTGTGTGCGGAGCACTGTATTAAGCGCTTGGGAAGTCCAAGTTGGCAACATCTAGAGATGGTCCCTACCCGACAGCGGGCTCATTCATTCAATCGTACTTATTGAGCACTTACTGTGTGCAGAGCACTGTACTAAGCGCTTGGGAAGGACAAGTTGGCGACATCCAGAGACGGTCCCTACCCGACAGCGGGCTCATTCATTCAATCGTATTTATTGAGCGCTTACTGTGTGCAGAGCACTGTACTGAGCGCTTGGGAAGGACAAGTTGGTGACATCTAGAGACGGTCCCTACCCAACAGCAGGCTCATTCATTCAATCAATCGTATTTATTGAGCGCTTACTGTGTGCAGAGCACTGTACTAAGCGCTTGGGAAGGACAAGTTGGCGACATCTAGAGATGGTCCCTACCCAACAGCGGGCTCATTCATTCAATCAATCGTATTTATTGAGCGCTTACTGTGTGCAGAGCACTGTACG
Source organism: Tachyglossus aculeatus (assembly GCF_015852505.1). Classification (NCBI taxonomy): domain Eukaryota; kingdom Metazoa; phylum Chordata; class Mammalia; order Monotremata; family Tachyglossidae; genus Tachyglossus; species Tachyglossus aculeatus. The sequence continues at coordinate 41,376,384 of NC_052088.1, read as the reverse complement.
AAGCGCTTGGGAAGTGCCTGGGTTCTAGTGCTGACTCTGCCGCTTGTCTGCCGTGTGGCCTTGGGTCAGTCACTGAAGCCGCACGGAGTAGCGGCTCGAGCCCCGGCCTGAGAGTGGGAAGGTCATGGGTTCGAATCCCGACTCCACCACATGTCTGCTGTGTGACCTGGGGCAAGTCACTTCTCTGAGCCTCAGTTACCTCATCTGCAAAATGGGGATTAAGACTGTGAGCCCCACATGGGACAACCTGATCACCTTGTATCTCCCAGCGCTTAGAACAGTGGTTTGCACATAGTAAGCACTTAACAAATGCCATTATTATTATTATTATTATTATTAACAAATGCCATTATCATTATTATTATTATTATTATTATTATTATTAATCCCGGCTCCGCCACCCGTCTGTTGTGTCGTCAGCCCCACGTGGGACGTGGATTGGGTCCGACCCGATCTGCCCCGGTGCTTAGTACAGCGGCCGGCGGATATTAGGCGCTTAACAGGTACCATGGTTATTTTGTCGTCGTTATTGATAAGAGGAAATGAGGGCTCAGGGAAGGCCTCTTAGAGGAGGTGGGCTTTTAATCAATCAATCAATCAATCGTATTTATTGAGCGCTTACTGTGTGCAGAGCACTGTACTAAGCGCTTGGGAAGTACAAATTGGCACCATATAGAGACAGTCCCTACCCAACGGCGGGCTCACAGTCTAAAAGGGGGAGACAGAGAACAAAACCAAACATACTAACAAAATAAAATAAATAGAATAGATAGGTACAAGTAAAATAAATAAATAAATAGAGTAATTTTAATAAGGCTTCGAAGGTGGGAAGAGTGGTGGATATATATGTATATATATATGTGTGTATATATGGATGTATATATATATACACACCTGTAGATGTATATATGTTTGTACATATATACATATACATATTTATTACTCTATTTTACTTGTACCTATCTATTCTATTTATTTTATTTTATTTTGTTAGTATGTTTGGTTTTGTTTTCCGTCTCCCCCTTCTAGACTGTGAGCCCACTGCTGGGTAGGGACTGTCTCTATACGTTGCCAACTTGGACTTCCCAAGCGCTTAGTCCAGTGCTGTGCACACAGTAAGTGCTCAATAAATACGATCGATTGATTGATTGATTGGATATGAAGACGGAGGGCATACCAGGCCAGAGGCGGGATGTGGGAGGGAGGCCGGCAGCGAGATGGAAGAGATCAAGGTATGGCTCGATTAGAATCAGATTGGATGGAATGGGGGGTAATTGAAAAAAAATATGATAATGATGACCATGAATAATGACAGTAATAATAACGATGCTGAGGATAACGATAAAAATGCTAATGATGTTGCCAACTTGTACTTCCCAAGCGCTTAGGACAGTGCTCTGCACACAGTAAGCGCTCAATAAATACGATTGAATGAATGAATTGTAATATTGTTACTATATGATAACAATAATTCATTCATTCAATCGTATTTATTGAGCGCTTTCAGTGTGCAGAACACTGTCCTAAGCGCTTGGGAAGTACAAGTCAATAAGCAGCGTGGCTCAGTGGAAAGAGCCCGGGCTTTGGAGACCAGAGGTCGTGGGTTCAAATTCCGGCTCTGCCACTTGTCAGCTGTGTGACTTTGGCAAGTCACTTCACTTCTCTGGGCCTCAGTTCTCTCATCTGTAAAATGGGGATGAAGACTGTGAGCCCCACGTGGGACAATCTGATTACCTTGTATCTACCCCAGCGCTTAGAACAGTGCTTTGCACTTAGTAAGCGCTTAACAAATACCAACATTATTATTATTACTTAGTTAATAAGTATAATATATAATAATGGCGGCGATAATGATGTTAATAATGACAAAAACGATGATAATAATGACATACTAATGATATATGTTATATTACGATATATAATAATAATAATCATCATGGAAAGAGCCCGGGCTTGGGAGTCAGAGGTCATGGGTTCGAATCCCGACTCCGCCTCTTGTCTGCTGTGTGACTTTGGGCGAGTCACTTCACTGCTCTGGGCCTCAGTTCCCTCATCTGGAAAATGGGGATGAAGACTGTGAGCCCCCCGTGGGACAACCCCATCACCTTGTATCCCCCCCCCAGCCCTTAACAAATATCGTTATTATTATCAATAATAATAACCATATAACAAAAACAAAAAAAATTAACGATAATAATAACCTAGCAACGATAATAATAAGAACGAATCTGCCGGGCCTCAGGCCGCCCTTTTCCTCTCCGGGCGCCGGGGGGCGCCGGTGAGGCGCCCGGTTTGGGCCCCTCTAGGTGGCATTATGTCTTCCTCTCGATGGTGGCTCGGCGCACGCGCGGTGAGTCTCCGCCCACGGGAGGGGGGAAGCTCACGTCAGTGCGCAGGCGCAGTGGGCCTTCTCCCTCGTGGGGGAGTCGCGCACCAATGCGCAGGCGCGGTGGGCCTCCTCCCTCGGTGGGGGGGAATCGCCCGCCAGTGCGCAGGTGCGGTGGGCCTCCTCCCTCGTGGAGGGAGTCGCGCGCCAGTGCGCAGGCGCGGTGGGCCTCCTCCCTCGTGGGGGGGGGGGAATCGCGCGCCAGTGCGCAGGTGCGGTGGGCCTCCTCGTGGTGGTGGGGAAATCCATTCATTCATTCAATCGTATCTATTGAGCGCTTACTGTGTGCAGAGCACTGTACTAGGCGCTTGGGAAGTCCAAGTTGGCCACATCTAGAGACGGTCCCTACCCAACAGCGGGCTCCCAGTCTAGAGACGGTCCCTACCCAACAGCGGGCTCACAGTCTAGAAGGGGGAGACAGACAACAAAACAAAACGTATTAAGAAAATAAAATAAATAGAATAGGGATGTAGACGCAGGCGCTGTGGGCCTCCTTCGGGGGAGGGGGGGAAATCGCGAACCAGTGCGCAGGCGCGGTGAGCCTCCCTCGAGGGAGGGGGGAAATCGCGAGCAAGTGCGCAGGCGCGATTGTCGTCCTTGAGGTAGGGGGGAAATCGCGCGCCAGTGCGCAGGCGCGGTGTGCCTTCCACGAGGAGGGGGAAAATCGCGCGTCAGTGCGCAGGCGCGGTGTGCACCTCCCTCGGAGGGGGGGTGATCACGCGTCAGTGCGCAGGCGCGGTGTGCCTCCCCGGGGGGGGTAATCGCGCGTCAGTGCGCAGGCGCGGTGTGCACCCTCCCTCGAGGGAGGGGGAATCGCACTCTAGTGCGCAGCCGCGGTGTACCTCCCTCAGGGGCGGGGGGGAAATCGCGCGTCAGTGCGCAGGCGCATTGTGCATCCTCGGGGGGGAGGGGAAATCGCGCTCTAGTGCGCAGCCTCGGTGTGCCTCCCTCGGGGGCGGGGGGAAATCGCGCGTCAGTGCGCAGGCGCGGTGGGCGTCCTCCCGAGTGGCGGAGGGGGAAATCGCGCGCTAGTGCGCAGGCGCGGTGAGCCTCCCTCGAGGGAAAGGGAAATCGCGAGCAAGTGCGCAGGCGCGATTGTCGTCCTTCCTCGAGGGAGGGGGGAAATCGCGCGCCAGTGCGCAGGCGCGGTGTGCACCCTCCCTCGAGGGAGGGGGGATCGCGCTCTAGTGCGCAGCCGCGGTGTGCCTCCGCGGCGGAGGGGGAAAGCGCAAGCCAGTGCGCAGGCGCGGTGGGCCTCCCTCGAGGGACGGGGTGGAAAAGCGAGGCAGGGGCAACGCGAGCCAGTGCGCAGGAGCATTGCGCCTCCTCCCTGGAGGGAGGGGGTGGTCGCGCGCCAGTGCGCAGGCGCGGTTGGGCGTCCCTCGGGAGGCGGTGGGGGAAATCGCACGCCAGTGCGCAGGCGCGGTGGGCCTCCCTGGAGGGAGGGGGAATGCGAGGTAGTGCGCATGCGCGGTGGGCCTCCCTCGGGGACGGGGCATCGCGAGCCAGTGCGCAGGCGCGGTGGGCCTCCCACGAGGGAGGGGGGAAGCGTGCGTCAGTGCGCCTGCGCGATGTGCATCCTCCCTCGAGGGAAGGGGTGATCGCGCTCCAGTGCGCAGCCGCGGTGTGCCTCCCTCGGGGGCGGGGTGAAATCGCGCGTCAGTGCGCAGGCGCGGTGGGCCTCCCTCGGGGGAGGGGCACCGCGAGCCAGTGCGCAGACGCAGTGTGCCACCTTCCTCGAGGGAGGGGGGTGATCGCGCGTCAGTGAGCAGGCGCGGTGCGCATCCTCCCTCGCGGGCGGGGGAGACCGCGCGCCAGTGTGCAGGCGCGGTGGGCGTCCCCCGGGAGGCGGTGGGGAAAATCGCGCGTCAGTGCGCAGGCGCGGTGGGCCTCCCTCGGGGGAGGGGGGGTAATCGCGCGCCTGGCGCAGTCGCGGTGAGCCTCTCTCGAGGGAGGGGGGGAAAGCGAGGCAGTACGCAGGCGCGGGAGGCGGTGGGGGAAATCGCGCGCCAGTGAGCAGGCGCGGTGCGCATCCTCTCTCGAAGGAGAGGGAAAGCGAGGCAGTGCGCAGGCGCGGTGGTCCTCCCACGAGGGAGGGGTATCGCGAGGCAGTGCGCAGGCGCGGTGGGCCTCCCTCAGGGGCGGGGGGTGAGGGTAATCGCGCTCCAGGAGCAGTTTGGGTCAGCCTCCTTCGAGGGAGGGGGGGGAAGCGAGGCAGTGCGCAGGCGCTGTGTACTTCCCTCAGGGGCGGGGGGAGTAATCGCGCGCCAGTGCGCAGGCGCTGTGGGCCTCCCTCGAGGGAGGTGGAAAGCGAGGCAGTGCGCAGGCGAGGTGGGCCTCCCTCGAGGGAGGGGCATCGCGAGGCAGTGCGCAGGCGCGGTGGGCCTCCCTAAGGGGCGGGGGGGAAAGCGAGGCTGTGCGCAGGCGCGGTGTGCATCCTCCCTCGAGGGCGGGGCATCGCGAGCCAGTGCGCAGGCGCGGTGCACCTTCCCCCTCGCGGGCGGGGGTGACCGCGCGCCAGTGCGCAGGCGCGATGTGAATCCTCCCTCGAGGGCGGGACATCACGAGCCAGCGCGCTGGCGCGATGTGAATCCTCACTCGAGGGCGGGGCATCGCGAGCCAGCGCGCAGGCGCATTGCGCCTCCCCCCTCGCGGGCGGGGGTGACCGCGCGCCAGTGCGCAGGCGCGGTGCGCATCCTCCCTCGCGGGCGGGGGCGACCGCGCGCCAGTGCGCAGGCGCGGTGGGCGTCCCCCGGGAGGCGGTGGGGAAAAGCGCGCGTCAGTGCGCAGGCGCGGTGGGCCTCCCTGGGGGAGGGGGGAAAGCGAGGCAGTGCGCAGGCGCGGTGGGCCTCTCTCAGGGGCGGCGGGGTAATCGCGCGCCAGGCGCAGTCGCGGTGAGCCTCCCTCGAGGGAGGGGGGGAAAGCGAGGCAGTACGCAGGCGCGGTAGGCGTCCCCCAGGAGGGGGTGGGGGAAATCGCGCGCCAGTGCGCAGGCGCGGTGCGCATCCTCTCTCGAAGGAGGGGGAAAGCGAGGCAGTGCGCAGGCGCGGTGGGCCTCCCACGAGGGAGGGGCATCGCGAGGCAGTGCGCAGGCGCGGTGGGGGGGGGGCCATCGCGCGCCAGTGCGCAGGCGCAGTGCGCCTCCTCCCTCGCGGGCGGGGGCGACCGCGCGCCAGTGCGCAGGCGCGGCGGGCGTCCCCCGGGTGGCGGCGGGGGAAATCGCGCGTTAGTGCGCAGGCGCGGTGCGCGGCCTGCAGGCGCCGGCGGTTGCCGCTGCAGGGGCGCTGCACGGTTGCAGCAGCAGCAGCAGCAGCAGCAGCAGCAGCATGTTCCCGTCGTGGGGCCGCTACGGCGGGGCCGGGCACTTCTCCGTGCCGCCGCCGCCGGTGCCGCCGCCGCCCCCTCCCCCTCCGTCCCTCCCGGACCCCGCCGCCGTCGCCTCCTCCTCCTCCTCCTCCTCCTCCTCCACCACCACCACCAGCACCACCACCACCACCGGCAGCAGCCCCTCGTCTTCGTCGTCGTCCGCCGCCTCCGCCGCCGCGCCGCCCTCCGGCTTCCTCAGCTTCCGCGAGCAGCACCTGGCGCAGCTGCAGCAGCTGCAGCAGATGCACCAGAAGCAGATGCAGTGCGTGCTGCAGCCGCTCCCGCCGCCGCCCATGCCCCCGCCGCCGCCCCCGGGCTTCGGGGACTGGGGGCCCCCCCCGGTGCCCCCCGGGCCCCCCGTGCCCCCGCCTCCCCCGCTCAGCTACCAGCAGCAGCAGCTCTACAAGCACCAGCAGCTGCAGCACATGCAACAGCTGCAGCAGCAGCAGCAGCAGCAGCAGCAGCGGGATGGCACGGTGCCCATGGAGCTGGACTCGCCCCCCGACTCGCCCCAGGGCTACCAGCCCGAGGACCCCGCCACCATGACCCCCCAGGTAATGATGCCCTTCCTCCTCCTTATCATAATGACGGCATTTATTAAGCGCTTACTACGTGCCGAGCACTGCTCTAAGCGCTGGGGAGGTTACAAGGTGATCAGGCTGTCCCTCGGGGGGCTCACGGTCTTCATCCCCATTTTACAGATGAGGGAGCTGAGGCCCTGAGAATAATAATAATAATAATAATGGCATTTATTAAGCGTTTACTCTGTGAAAAGCACCGTTATAAGCGCTGGGGAGGTTACAAGGTGATCAGGATGTCCCATGAGGGGCTCACGGTCTTCATCCTCGTTTTGCAGATGAGGGAGCTGAGGCCCTGAGACTAATAATAATAACGGTATTTGTTAAGCGTTTACTATGTGCCAAGCACTGTTCTAAGCGCTGGGGAGGTTACAAGGTGATCAGGTTGTCCCACGGGGGGCTCACGGTCTTCATCCCCGTTTTGCAGATGAGGGAGCTGAGGCCCTGAGAATAATAATAATAATAATAATGGCATTTATTAAGCGTTTACTATGTGCCAAGCACTGTTCTAAGCGCTGGGGAGGTTACAAGGTGATCAGGCTGCCCCACGGGGGGCTCACGGTCTTCATCCCCATTTGACAGATGAGGTCACCGAGGCACAGAGAAGTGAAGTGACTTGCCCAAAGTCACACAGCTGACAATGGGCGGAGCATCAATCAATCAGTCGTGTTGATTGAGCCCCTACAAGCCGGCAACATGCAGGGACGGGCCCTGCCCGACAGCGGGCTCACAGGCTAGAAGGGGGAGAGAGAGAACAAATCAATACGCACGATTGATTGATTGATTGACTGATTGAGCCCTTACTAGGTGCCTCAGTCAATCAGTCGTATTTATTGAGCGCCAACTGTGTGCAGAGCACTGGGTTGGCAACATAGAGAGACGGTCCCTACCCGACAGCGGGCTCACAGGCTAGAAGGGGGAGAGAGGACAAATCAATACGATTGATTGATTGATTGAGCGCTTACTAGGTGCCTCAAGCAGTCAGTCGTATTTATTGAGCGCCGACTGTGTGCAGAGCACTGGGTTGGCAACATCGAGAGACGGTCCCTGCCCGACAGCGGGCTCACAGGCTAGAAGGGGGAGGCAGGCGACAAATCAATTCGATTGATTGAGTGATTGATTGAGCGCTTACTAGGTTCCAGGCACTGTACCAAACGCTGGAGGGGACGCAGGGTGATCAGGTGGGCCCACGCGGGGCTCACAGGCTTCATCCCCATTTTGCAGATGAGATAGTACCAATAATAATGATGGTATTTGTATAGTCTAGTATTGTTGTATTTAAGCGCTTACTAGGTGCCAGGCACTGTACTAAACGTTGGAGGGGATACAAGGTGATCAGGTGGGCCCACGTGGGGCTCACAGGCTTCATCCCCGTTTTACAGATGGGATAGTACCGATAATAATGATGGTATTTGTATAGTATTGTAGTGTTTGTACTATAGTATTGTAGTATTTGTTAAGCGCTTACTAGGTGCCAAGCCCTGTTCTAAGCGCTGGAGGGGATACAAGGTGATCAGGTGGGCCCAAGTGGGGCTCTCAGGCTTCATCCCCATTTTACAGATGAGATAGTGCCAATAATAATGATGGTGTTTGTATAGTATTGTAGTATTTGTTAAGCGCTTACTAGGTGCCAGGCACTGTACTAAACGTTGGAGGGGATACAGGGTGATCAGGTGGGCCCACGCGGGGCTCACAGTCTTCATCCTCATTTTACAGATGAGATAATAATAATAATAATAATAATGGTGTTTGTTATAGTATTTGTATAGTATAGTATTTGTACTGTAGCATTGTGTTGTAGTATTTGTTAAGCGCCTACTAGGTGCCAAGCACTGTTCTAAGCTCTGGAGGGGATACAACAATAACCGTAATAATGGCCCTTGGTTTACAGGTGAGATAGTACCTTTACAGATGAGATAGTACCAATAATAATGATGGTATTTGTACTAGAGTAGTGCAGTATTTGTTAAGCGCCTACTAGGTGCCAAGCCCTGTTCTAAGCGCTGGAGGGGTCACAAGGTGATCAGGTAGGCCCACGCGGGGCTCACAGTCTTCATCCCCATTTTACAGATGAGATAGTACCAATAATAATGATGGTATTTGTGTAGTATAGTATTGTAGTATTTGTTAAGCGCTTACTAGGTGCCAAGCCCTGTTCTAAGCGCTGGAGGGGATACAAGGTGACCAGGTGGGCCCACAGTCTTCATCCCCATTTTACAGATGAGATAGTACCAATACTGATGATGGTATTCGTATAGTATTGTAGTGTTTGTACTATAGTATTGTAGTATTTGTTAAGCGCTTACTAGGTGCCAAGCACTGTTCTAAGCGCTGGAGGGGATACAAGGTGATCAGGTGGGCCCACGCGGGGCTCACAGGCTTCATCCCCATTTTGCAGATGAGATAGTGCCAATAATAATGATGGTATTTGTATAGGGGCTCACAGGCTTCATTCCCATTTTACAGATGAGATAGTGCCAATAATAATGATGGTATTTGTATAGGGGCTCACAGGCTTCATCCCCATTTTACAGATGAGATAGTACCAATAATAATGATGGTATTTGTATAGTATTGTAATATTTGTACTGTAATATTTGTTAAGAGCTTACTAGGTGCCAAGCACTGTACTAAACGTTGGAGGGGATACAAGGTGATCAGGTGGGCCCACGCGGGGCTCACAGGCTTCACCCCCATTTTGCAGATGAGATAGTACCAATAATAATGATGATATTTGTACTATCGTATTGTAGTATTTGTTAAGCGCTTACTAGGTGCCAAGCCCTGTTCTAAGCGCTGGAGGGGATACAAGGTGATCAGGTGGGCCCATGCGGGGCTCACAGTCTTCATCCCCATTTTACAGATGAGATAGTACCAATAATAATGATGGTATTTGTATAGGGGCTCACAGGCTTCATCCCCATTTTACAGATGAGATAGTGGCAATAATAATGATGATGGTATTTGTACAGCATTGTAGTATTTGTACTATAGTATTGTAGTATTTGTTAAGCGCTTACTAGGTGCCAAGCACTGTACTAAAGGCTGGAGGGGATACAAGGTGATCAGGTGGGCCCACATGGGGCTCACAGGCTTCATCCCCATTTTACAGATGAGATAGTACCAATAATAATGATGGTATTTGTATAGTATTGTAGTATTTGTTAAGCGCTTACTAGGTGCCAAGCACTGTACTAAACGTTGGATGGGATACGAGGTGATCAGGTGGGCCCACGTGGGGCTCACAGGCTTCATCCCCATTTTGCAGATGAGATAGTACCAATAATAATGATGGTGTTTGTATAGTATTGTAGTATTTGTACTATAGTGTTGTAGTATTTGTTAAGCGCTTACTAGGTGCCAAGCACTGTACTAAACGATGGAGGGGATACAAGGTGATAATGTTGTCCCCCGTGGGGCTCACAGTCTTCATTCCCATTTTACAGATGAGATAGTACCAATAATAATGATGGTATTTGTGTAGTATAGCATTTGTACTATAGTATGGTATTAATTGTAGTATTTGTTAAGCGCTTACTAGGCGCCAGGCACTGTTCTAAGCGCTTGGGGGGGGATACATGGTAATCACGTTGTTCCCTGTGGGGCTCACAGTCTTCATCCCCATTTTACAGGTGAGATAATACCAATAATAATGATGGTATTTGTGTAGTATAGCACTATAGTATTTGTACTATAGTCTGGTATTAATTGTAGTATTTGTTAAGCGCTTACTAGGTGCCAAGCACTGTTCTAAGCGCTGGGGGGGATACAATAATAACCATAATAATGCCCTTGGTTAAGCGCTTACTATGTGCAAACCGCTGGGGAGGTTACAAGGTGATCAGGTGGGCCCACGTGTGCTCACAGTCTTCATCCCCATTTTACAAATGAGATAATTATAGCATTTGCTAAGCGCTTACTAGGTGCCTAGCACTGCTCTAAGCGCTGGTAAGCGCTGGGGGGGGGATGCAATAATAGCCATAGTAATGGCCTGTGTTAAGCACTTACTATGTGCGAAGCGCTGGGGAGGCTACAAGGTGATCAGGTTGTCCCCCGTGGGGCTCCCAGTCTTCATCCCCATTTTGCAGATGAGATAATAATAATAATAATGATGGTATTTGTTAAGCACCCCACGTGGGCTCACAGTCTTCACCCCATTTTACAGATGAGATAATAATAATGATGGTGTGTGTTAAGCGCTTACTAGGTGCCGAGCACTGTTCTAAGCGCTGGGGGGATACAATAATAACCATAGTAATGGCTTTTAAGTGCTTACTATATGAGAAGCGCCGGGGAGGTTACAGGGTGATCAGGTTGTCCCCCGTGGGGCTCACAGTCTTCATCTCCACTTTGCAGATGAGATAATAATAATTATCATGGTATTTGTTAAGCGCTTACTATGTGCCGAGCTCTGTTCTGAGCGCTGGGGAGGATACAGGGTGATCAGGTTGTCCCCCGTGGGGCTCCCAGTCTTCATCCTCATTTGACAGATGAGATAATTATAGTATTTATTTATCGCTTACTATGTGCCAAGCACTGTTCTAAGCGCTGGGGGAGGATACAGTAATAACCATAATAATGGCCTTTGTTAAGCGCTTACTATGTGTGAAGCGCTGGGGAGGTTACAGGGTATCAGGTTGTTCCCCTTGGGGCTCACGGTCTTCATCCCCACTTTGCAGATGAGATAATAATAATTATCATGGTATTTGTTAAGCGCTTACTATGTGCCAAGCACTGTTCTAAGAGCTGGGGAGGTTACAAGGTGATCAGGTTGGCCCCCGTGGGGCTCCCAGTCTTCATCCCCATTTTACAGATGAGATAATTATAATATTTGTTAAGCGCCTACTATGTGCCAAGCACTGTTCTAAGCGCTGGGGAGGTTACAAGGTGATTGGGTTGTCCCCTGTGGGGCTTACAGTCTTATCCCCATTTTACAGATGAGATAATAATAATAATAATAATAATGGTATTTGTTAAGCGCTTACTACGTGCAAAGCACCGTTCTAAGCGCTGGGGAGGATACGAGGTGATCAGATTGTCCCATGTGGGGCTTACAGTCTTCATCCCCAGTTTCCAGATGAGGGAACTGAGGCCCAGAGAAGTTGCCCAAAGTCACCCAGCTGACAAGTGGTGGAGCTGGGATTCGAACCCATGACCTCTGACTCCCAAGCCCGGGCTACTACTACTACTACTACTAATAATCGTGTTTGTTAAGCACTTCCTCTGCGCAAAGCACTGTTCTAAGCGCTGGGGAGGATACAAGGCGATCAGGTTGTCCCACGGTGAGCTCCCAGTCTTCATCCCCATTTTGCAGATGAGGGAACTGAGGCCCAGTGAAGTGACTTGCCCAAAGTCACCCAGCTGACAATTGGCGGGGCCAGAATTCGAACCCATGACTTCTGACTCCCAGGACCGTACGCTTTCCACTGAGCCACGCCGCTTCTCATCATCAGTAATCATCATCACTGGGCCGGCTTAATCGGCATGATGATGGCATGGAGCACTTACTACTACTACTAATAATAATGATGGCATTTGTTAAGCGCTTACTATGCGCAAAGCACTGTACTAAGCGCTGGGGAAGAAATAAGGAGATCAGGTTGTCCCACGGTGGGCTCCCAGTCTTCATCCCCATTTTACAGATGAGGGAACTGAGGCCCAGAGAAGTTGCCCAAAGTCACCCAGCTGACAAGTGGTGGAGCCGGGATTTGAACCCATGACTTCTGACTCCCAAGCCTGTACGCTTTCCACTGAGCCACGCCGCTTCTCCTCATCAGCGGTCATCATCACTGGGCCGGCTTAATTGGCATGATGATGGCATGGAGCGCTTACTACTACTAATAATGATGGCATTTGTTAAGCGCTTACTATGCGCAAAGCACTGTACTAAGCGCTGGGGAAGAAATAAGGAGATCAGGTTGTCCCACGGTGGGCTCCCAGTCTTCATCCCCATTTTGCAGATGAGGGAACTGAGGCCCAGTGAAGTGACTTGCCCAGAGTCACCCAGCTGACAATTGGCGGAGCCGGGATTCGAACCCATGACTTCTGACTCCCAAGCCCGTACGCTTTCCACTGAGCCACGCCGCTCCTCATCATCAGTAATCATCAGCACTGGGCCGGCTTAATCGGCATGACGATGGCATGGAGCGCTTAGTAGGTGCCCAGCGCTCTTCAGAGCGCTGGATTCTAACCCCGACCCTGGTCTCCTGGGCAGTAGTCGTCATGATGAGGGGATTCATTCATTCATTCATTCATTCAATCGTATTTATTGAGCGCTTATCAATCAATCAATCGTATTTATTGAGCGCTTCCTGTGTGCAGAGCACTGTACTAAGCGCTTGGCAAGTACAAGAAAATGTAAAAAATAAAAGCAGCAGCGTTTCCGTTCAGACGGCTTAGACTTAAAGAGATGTTAAGGCACCGAGCAGTTCAGAAATCCAGGGCCTGATCCCCTCTGCTTCGGGTTAACATCATTTTTACATCACTTGGGAAGTGATGGGAATCGTTCATTCCTCCTCCCATCCCCTCACCACCCCCTTGTTTCCCATTCCCACCTAAATTAAATCAATAATATTTTAAAGGGGGATTACAGGGGAATTAAGACCGGGGCGGGCGAGCTTACTGTGTGCGGAGCACTGTACTAATCAATTCATTCATTCATTCAATCGCATTTATTGAGCGCTTACTGTGTGCAGAGCACTGGACTAAGCGCTTGGAAAGTCCAAGTCGGCAACATCTAGAGACGGTCCCTACCCGACAGCGGGCTCACAGTCTAGAAGGGGGAGACAGACGACGAAACAAAACATATAAACCAAATAAAATAAATAGAATAAATATGCATAAGTAAAATAAAATAAAATAAATAAATAAATAAATAGAGTAATAATAAAAATAATAATAAATAGAGTAATAAATAGAGTAATCAATCGTATTTCTTGAGTGCTTACTGTGTGCAGAGCACTGTACTAAGCGCTTGCGAAGTCCACGTTGGCAACATCTAGAGACGGTCCCTACCCAACAGTGGGCTCACAGTCTAGGAGGGGGAGACAGACAACAAAACCAAACATATAAGCCAAATAAAATAAATAGAATAGATATGTATAAGTAAAATAAATAAAATAAATAAATAAATAGAGTAATAATAAAAATAATAATAAATAGAGTAATCAGTCAATCAATCAATCATATTTCTTGAGCGCTTACTGTGTGCAGAGCACTGGACTAAGCGCTTGGAAAGTACAAGTTGGCAACGTCTAGAGACGGTCCCTACCCAACAGCGGGCTCACAGTCTAGAAGGGGGAGACAGACAACAAAACAAAACATATAAACCAAATAAAATAAATAGAATAAATATGTATAAGTAAAATAAATAAAATAAATAAATAAATAGAGTAATAATAAGAATAATAATAAATAGAGTAATCAATCAATCAATCAATCGTATTTCTTGAGCGCTTACTGCGTGCAGAGCACTGGACTAAGCGCTTGGAAAGTACAAGTCGGCAACATCTAGAGACAGTCCCTACCCAACAGTGGGCTCACAGTCTAGAAGGGGGAGACAGACAACAAAACAAAACATATAAACCAAATAAATAGAATAAATATGTATAAGTAAAATAAATAAAATAAATAAATAGAGTAATAATAAAAATAATAATAAATAGAGTAATAAATAGAGTAATCAATCAATCAATCAATCAATCGTATTTCTTGAGCGCTTACTGTGTGCAGAGCACTGGACTAAGCGCTTGGAAAGTACAAGTTGGCAACATCTAGAGACGGTCCCTACCCAACAGCGGGCTCACAGTCTAGAAGGGGGAGACAGACAACAAAACAAAACATATAAACCAAATAAAATAAATAGAATAAATATGTATAAGTAAAATAAATAAAATAAATAAATAAATAGAGTAATAATAAGAATAATAATAAATAGAGTAATCAATCAATCGTATTTCTTGAGCGCTTACTGTGTGCAGAGCACTGGACTAAGCGCTTGGAAAGTACAAGTTGGCAACATCTAGAGACGGTCCCTACCCAACAGCGGGCTCACAGTCTAGAAGGGGGAGACAGACAACAAAACAAAACATATAAACCAAATAAAATAAATAGAATAAATATGTATAAGTAAAATAAATAAAATAAATAAATAAATAGAGTAATAATAAGAATAATAATAAATAGAGTAATCAATCAATCGTATTTCTTGAGCGCTTACTGTGTGCAGAGCACTGGACTAAGCGCTTGGAAAGTACAAGTTGGCAACATCTAGAGACGGTCCCTACCCAACAGCGGGCTCGCAGTCTAGGAGGGGGAGACAGACAACAAAACAAAACATATAAACCAAATAAAATAAATAGAATAAATATGTATAAGTAAAATAAAATAAATAAATAAATAGAGTAATAATAAAAATAATAATAAAATAGAGTAATAAATAGAGTAATCAATCGTGTTTCTTGAGTGCTTACTGTGTGCAGAGCACTGTACTAAGCGCTTGCGAAGTCCACGTTGGCAACATCTAGAGACGGTCCCTACCCAGCAGTGGGCTCACAGTCTAGGAGGGGGAGACAGAGAACAAAACCAAACATATTCAGAGCTTACTAGGCGCCGAGCAGTCTTCTAAACACTGGGTTCTAACCCCAATCCTGCTCTGCTGGATAATAATCATCACGATGACGGTACGGAGCGCTTATTTAGGTGCCAAGCACTCTTCAGAGCGCCCGATTCTAACCCCAACCCTGGTCTGCCGGGCAGTAATCATCGTGATGGTGGTATGAAGCACTTGGTAGGTGCCAAGCGCTCTTCAGAGCGCTGGATTCTAACCCCGACCCTGCCCTGCTGGGTAATAATCATCGTGATGCGGGTATTAAGCGCTTACTAGGTGCCAAGCGCTGGATTCTAACCCCAGGCCTGGTCCGCTGGGTAATCATTCATTCATTCATTCAATCATCATCATCAATCGTATTTATTGAGCGCTTACTGTGTGCAGAGCACTGTACTAAGCGCCTGGGAAGTCCAAGTTGGCAGCATCTAGAGACGGTCCCTACCCAACAATGGGCTCACAGTCTAAAAGAGTATAAATTCAATCGTATTTATTGAGCGCTTACTGTGGGCAGAGCACTGTTCTAAGCGCCGGGGAGGTTACAGAGTGATCAGGTTGTCCCACAGGGCGCTCACAGTCTTCACCCCACTTTACAGATGAGGTCACTGAGGCCCAGAGAAGTGACGTGACTCGCCCAAAGTCGCACAGCTGGCAAGTGGGGGGCCGGGATTTGAACCCGTGACCTCTGACTCCAAAGCCCGGGCTCTTTCCACTGAGCCACGCTGCTTCTCTTAGTAGGTGCCAAGCGCTCTTCGGAGCGCTGGATTCTAACCCCAACCCTGGTCTCCTGGGCAGTAGTCATCATGATGTTGGTATTAACATAAATATTGTACATATTTATTATACATATTTATTACTCTATTTTACTTGTACATATCTATTCTATTTATTTTATTTTGTTAGTATGTTTGGTTCTGTTCTCTGTCTCCCCCTTCTAGACTGTGAGCCCACTGTTGGGTAGGGACCGTCCCCATATGTTGCCAACTTGGACTTCCCAAGCGCTTAGTACAGTGCTCTGCACACAGTAAGCGCTCAATAAATACGATTGATTGATTGATTAAGAGCTTACGAGGTGCCAAGCACTCTTTGAAGTGTTGGATTCTAACCCCAGGCCTGGTCCACTGGGTAATAATAATAATTTTTTAAAATAATAACAATATCCACTGGGTAATAATAATATTTTTTTTTAATAATAACAGTATCAAAGATAGGATTACCATGTTAGGTCGACTATAAATAAGAACTTTTTCAGGTTTGTGTTCTCCCATATTCAGCACTCCTTCTGGAAGTGGGATATAGTCTACTATCAGTCAGTGCCATCAGGCATAAACTTCCCTAAGCTTCCCCATCAGCCCCTCACCACACTTTTCCTGTTACCCCATCTCATCTTTCTCCTGCTTCTCAGCAATCTGCTAAAATATTTCCCACCTGCTCTATAAAATCCACTTCCGATATTACTCTGTTTATTTTACTTGTACACTTCTAGACTGTAGGTAGGGACCGCCTCTATATGTTGCCAACTTGGACTTCCCAAGCGCTTAGTACAGTGCTCTGCACACCGTAAGCGCTCAGTAAATCTGATTGATTGATAATAATAATAATGATGGCCTTTATTAAGCACTCACTATATGCAAAGCACCGTTCTAAGTGCTGAGGAGGTTACATGGTGATCAGGTTGTCCCACGGGGGGCTCACAGTCTTCATCCCCATTTTACAGATGAGGTAACTGAGGACCAGAGAAGTGAAGTGACTTGCCCAAAGTCACCCAGCTGACAATTGGCAGAGCTGGGATTTGAACCCATGACCCCTGATTCCAGAGCCCGGGCTCTTTCCATTCTCATTAAGCCCCATTCTACAGATGAGGGAGCTGAAGTCCAGAGGGTCACACAGCAGACAAGTGGCGGAGGGCGAGGGGGGTGCCTGGATTGCCCCTCCCACCGGGCCCGGCCTCCCCTCATAACTCGTTATATCATCATCAATCATATTTATTGAGCGCTTACTGTGTGCAGAGCACTGTACTAAGCGCTTGGGGAGTACAAGTCGGCAACATAAAGAGACAGTCCCTACCCAACAGTGGGCTCACAGTCGGAAAGGGGGAGACAGAACAAAACCAAACATGCTAACAAAATAAAATCAATAGAATAGATAGGTACAAGTAAAATAAATAAATAGAGTAATAAATATGTACAAGCATATATACAGGTGCTGTGGGGAAGGGAAGGAGGTAAGATGAGGGGATGGAGAGGGGGACGAGGGGGAGAGGAAGGAAGGGGCTCAGTCTGGGAAGGCCTCCTGGAGGAGGTGAGCTCTCGGGAGGGCCTTGAAGGGAGGAAGAGAGCTAGCTTGGCGGAGGGGCAGAGGGATTGGGAGCATTCCGGGCCCGGGGGGTGACGTGGGCCGGGGGTTGATGGCGGGACAGGTTATAGAGGGGCCGGCAGCGGGGACTCAGTTTCTCCTCCAGCACTCCGTCCGGGGCGCACACCCAGGGGTCCTGGGTCTCCCACTGCCACTTGAGCAGCTGATCATCATGATGATCATCCTGATGATGGTATGAAGCGCTTACTAGGTGCCAGGCACTCTTCTAAGCGCTGGATTCTAACCCCAACCCTGCTCTGCTGAATAATAATCATCCTGATGATGGTAAAGCGCTTACTAGGTGCCAAGCACTCTTCTAAGTGCTGGATTCGAACCCCAACCCTGCACTGCCGGCTAATAATCATCATGATGATGGTATTAAGCACTTACTAGGTGCCAACCACTCTTCTAAGCACTGGATTCGAACCCCAACCCTGCTCTGCCGGCTAATAATCATCATGATGATGGTATGAAGCGCTTCCTAGGTGTCAAGCACTCTTCTTAGCGCTGGATTCGAACCCCAACCCTGGTCCGAGTGCTGGATTCCAACCCTGCTCTGCTGGGTCATAAACATCATTCTGATGGGATGAAACACCTACTAGGTGCCAAGCACTCCTTGAAGCACTGGATTCCAACCCCAACCCTGTTCTGCTTGGGTAATTATTATTGATTATTTATTATTAAATCATCATGATCATCATCATCAATCGTATTTATTGAGCGCTTACTGTGTGCAGAGCACTGTACTAAGCGCTTGGGAAGTACAAATTGGCAACATAGAGAGACAGTCCCTGCCCAACAGTGGGCATGAAGATGGTACGAGGCGCTTACTAGGTGCCAGGCACTCGTCAGAGCATTGCATCCTAACCCCAACCCTGGTATATATGTTTGTACATATTTATTACTCTATTTTACTTGTACCTATCTATTCTATTTATTTTATTTTGTTAGTACGTTTGGTTTTGTTCTCTGTCTCCCCCTTCTAGACTATGAGCCCACTGTTGGGTAGGGACTGTCTCTATGTGTCGCCAGCTTGGACTTCCCAAGCGCTTAGTACAGTGCTCTGCACACAGTAAGCGCTCAGTAAATACAATTGATTGATTGATTGGTCGAAGCGCTGGATTCGAACCCCAACCCTGCTCTGCCGGCTAATAATCAGCACGATGATGGTATTAAGCGCTTACTAGGTGCCAAGCGCTCTTCTAAGCGCTGGATTCTAACCCCAACCCTGCTCTGCCGGCTAATAATCAGCATGATGATTCATTCATTCAGTCCTATTTATTGAGCGCTTACTGTGTGCAGAGCACTGTACTAAGCGCTTGGGAAGTCCAAGTGGGCAACATATAGAGGCGGTCCCTACCCAACAGCGGGCTCACAGTCTAGAAGACGATGATGGTATTAAGCGCTTACTAGGTGCCGTGCACTCTTCTAAGCGCTGGATTCGAACCCCCACCCTGGTCTGCCGGGCAGTAATCGTCATGATGATGGTATTTATTAAGCACTTACTACGTGCCAAGCACTCTTGTAAGTGATGGATTCTAACCCCGGCCCTGGTCAGCTGGGTAATGATCATAATGATGATTCATTTCATTCATTCAATCGTATTTACTGAACGCTCACTGTGTGCAGAGCAATCAATCCATCAGTCGTATTTATTGAGCGCTTACTGTGTGCAGAGCACTGTACTAAGCGCTTGGGAAGTCCAAGTTGGCAACATATAGAGACAGTCCCTACCCAACAGTGGGCTCACAGTCTAGAAGGGGGAGACAGACAACAAAACCAAACATACTAACAAAATAAAATAAAATAAAAGCGCTTGGGAAGTACAAGTTGGCCACATATAGAGACGGTCCCTACCCGATGATGGTGTTAAGTGCTTATTAGGTGCCAAGCACTGGATTCTAATCCCGGCCCTGGGCTGCTGGGTGCCAACTTGTACTTCCCAAGTGCTTAGTCCAGTGCTCTGCACACAGTAAGCGCTCAGTAAATACGATTGAATGAATGAATGCATAATAATCATAACGGTGATGGTATTTGCTAAGCGCTTACCGTGCGCCAAGCACTCTTCTAAGCGCTGGCTTCTAACCCCGCCCCTGGTCCGCTGGGTAATAATAATCAATCAATCATATTTTTTGAGCGCTTACTGTGTGCAGAGCACTGTACTAAGCGCTTGGGAAGTACAAGTTGGCAACATATAGAGACAGTCCCTACCCAACAGTGGGCTCACAGTCTAAAAGATGATGATGGTATTTGTTAAACACTTACTTTGTGCAGAGCACTGTACTAAATGCTTGGGATAGTACAGTAATAAAGAGTGACATTCCCCACCCACAGTGAGCTAACAGCCTGGGGCCAGGGGGAGACAGGCATCAATACCAATAAGTAAAACTACAGCTATGTACATAAGCACTTAGTACAGTGCTCTGCACACAGTAAGCGCTCAATAAATACGATTGATGATGATGATGATAAGTGCTGTGGGGCTGAGAGCCCACTGTCGGGTAGGGACCGTCTCTAGATGTTGCCAACTTGGACTTCCCAAGCGCTTAGTACAGTGCTCTGCACGCAGTAAGTGCTCAATAAATACGATTGAATGAATGAATGAGAGGGGGGAAGAGCCAAGGGAAAAATAAAATGAAAGGGGTGGACAAAAGTGCCGTGGGGCCGGGGGAGCCGGGGGAAGCGCAAGAGGAGCGAGGCAGGACAACGCGGGAGGGGAGGAAAAGCGGGGCTTAGTCTGGGAAGGCCTCCTGGAGGAGACGGGCCCTCAGTCAGGCTTTGAAAGACTGTGAGCCGCCCTCCGTGGGACGGGGACCGTGTCCCCCCCCAGCGCTTAGTACAGTGCACGTGGTAAGCGCCTAGCAGGTGACTGCGGTTGTAATTATCAAGGTAGTCAGGTTGGACCCAGGCCCCAGCCCTCGTGGGGCTCGCGGACTGAGTGATGGTAATCGTGGTGTTCTTTAAACGCTTAGTACATGCCCGACTGGTATCGGTTAATCTTAAGTAATAACAGTAATATAATTATGGACTATGTGCCAGGCACCGGATGAAGCCTCAGGGTGGATTTAATTGTGGTAATTACGGTACTCGTTAAGTGCTTCACAGATGAGGGAACTGAGGCCCAGAGAAGTGACTTGCCCGAGGTCACACCGCAGAGCCGGGATTAGGTCCTTCTGACTCCCAGACTGTAAATGAACTCTAGACTGTAAACTCGCCGTGGGCAGGGAATGTGTCCGTCCTGTTGTCCTCCCCCAAGCGCTCAGTACAGCGCCCCGCGGCTCAGTAGGCGCCCAGGAGATACGATCGACCGACCGGGGCTCCTGGGCCGCACTGCTCCGAGGCGTAGGAGGGTGGATTTTTGTGGGTGTGGATGGGGAAATTGAGGCACAGGGAAGTGGAGGGGTTTGCCCGAGGTCACACACAGCAGGCAAGTAGTAGAACCC
Source organism: Tachyglossus aculeatus (assembly GCF_015852505.1). NCBI lineage: Eukaryota > Metazoa > Chordata > Mammalia > Monotremata > Tachyglossidae > Tachyglossus > Tachyglossus aculeatus. The sequence continues at coordinate 41,355,651 of NC_052088.1, read as the reverse complement.
GGGTCCCCTGACTCCCGAGCCCGGCTTCTACGCCCTAGAGAATGAGAATTCCCGTGGCGATTCCGATCAGGATCCGGATATACCGGCCGGTCCTCGGATGAGAGGGGAATCAGGTACCAATAATGAGAATTAACGCCCGTGGACTTCGTTAGGCGCTCACCGTGCGCCGGTCACCGTCGTCAGCGCTGGGGGAGATGCCAATTTACCAGGCCAGGCTCAGCACTCCCCCCGCCCCGAGTCCTTTACGGGGCTCACAGGTGAAGGGGGAGGGAGGTGCGCCGTGTAATCTCCGTCTGACGGCCGAAGAAACCGAGGCACGGGCACGCGACTTGCCCGCGGTCACCCCTGCGGCCAGAGAGCCAGGTTTGGAACCCGGGTCTTCAGGCTCCCGGGCCCGTGCTCGTCACGAGAGGCCACCGATGTCATGAGCACAAGAGTGAGGCCGATTTAGGGGCAGCCACGATTCACCAATCGAGTTTAAACGGAAGACCTGGTGAGACAGAGCGTAATAGCAGACCACAAAGTACCTCACGTGCCGGTGACTTTAGTTAGCCAAGAGACGGAGGTCCACTTGCCCCTTTTCCCCCTTCTTCTGGGGGAAAAGTTCTGTCAAGGGCAAGGACCACTGTTTTCTGGGGACCCCGAGGCTCCCGGAGACGGGTATCCTGGGCTCGTTCCATCCTACGATAAAGCGATCTGCCCACGGTAAACGCCCGCTCAAGAGCGTCGCGTTGCGATGGATTCATCACCGTGCCAACAACCGTGGTATTTGTCAAGGCCTTTGTGTTAGCCGCCGTGCTAAGCGCCGGGGTCGGTTCAAGGTTGGAAACAGTCCCCGTCCCCGGCGGGGCCGAGGGGGGCGGGGAGAGATTTTGTATCTCCATTTTACAGGAGAAGAAACCGAGGCACAAAGCGATGGCTTGCTCACAGTGGCAGTTAATCAGTGGAATTAGTGAATCCTTATTGTGTGCAGAGCACTTGGGAGGGGGACGATGCAGTCCCTGCCACACGAGCGGCGGAGCCAGGATCGCCGTCTCACCCTGGACTCTTTCCACCAGGCCGTGCCGCTTCCTTACGTCCGGAAAATGTGGTCTCCAGAGAAGCGGAGGCCAGTTTGGGGAATTATCACTCTTTCTTGGCGCTCTCCCGTGAAGGCCCTTATCGATCTCGTCCTCTCCAGGGGATCGCTCCTCCGGCTTAGGACGGGTCCCTCGGTGAGTTAAGAATGGGCCAGGTGGCCGACGACCACCGCTGCCGGTCGTTTCTCTGCCAGAAGATGGAATAAAGTCGGCGAGATGGTGTGAATCCCGCGGCCCGACGGGACCCCGGACCTCGTCCGGTTGCCGGCTATTTGGGGCGCGCCCTGCTCGGATCCCGCTTGAGGGTGACCCGGTAGAGGCCGGAGAGCAGACGTGACCTTTATAGCCAAAGTTCGGGGAGCCGTTCTTCAAGAAGGCGCCCCGTTTTTAATCGCTCTTTCCTCCTGGCTTCCCAGGACCCGTTCTGATAGTAATCAGCAAGCAGTGATGCATTGGTTAAACCAGAGAGTAAAAATTCGAAAAATTGGATCGCTCTGTTTTGACTGCCCCCAGGGAGAAGGCAATAATAATAATAATAATATTTGTTAAGCGCTTACTATGTGCCAAGCACTGTTCTAAGCGCAGGGAGAGATGCAAGGTAATTAGGTTGTCCCACATGGGGCTCACAGTCATTCATTCAGTCGTATTTATTGAGCACGTGCTGTGTGCAGAGCACTGTACTAAGCGCTTGGGAAGTACAAGTTGGCAACATATAGAGCCGGGCCCTACCTGACAGCGGGCTCGCAGTCTTGAAGGGGGAGACGGACGACAAAACAAAACATATAAACCAAATTCATTCGTTCATTCAGTCGTACTTACTGAGCGCTTACTGTGCACAGAACTCTACCAAGTGCTTGGAAAGTAGAATAAAATAAATACGTACAAGTAAAACAGAGTAATAAACATGTACAAACATATATACATTCATTCAATCGCATTGAGTGCTTACTGCGTGCAGAGCACTGCACTAAGCACTTGGGAAGTACAAGTTCATCATCATCATCAATCATATATATTGAGCGCTTACTATGTGCAGAGCACTGTACTAAGCGCTTGGGAAGTACAAATTGGCAACATATAGAGACAGTCCCTACCCAACAGTGGGCTCACAGTCTAAAAGACTGTGGCAATTTGGCAACATTCGTTCATTCATTCAATCGTATTTATTGAGTGCTTACTGTGTGCAGAGCACTGTACCAAGTGCTTGGGAAGTACAGGTTTTTGCAGTCTTAATCCCCATTTTACAGATGAGGTAACTGAGGCGCAGCGAAGTTAAGTGATTTGCCCAAGGTCATAAGGCTGACAGGTGGTGGAGCCGGGATTAGAACCCACAACCTCGCACTCCCAAGCCCGGGCTCTTTCCACCGAGGGGAAGTCACGGACACCCCGAGGTAGCCTTCAGGAGCAAGAGGAAATGCTTTTTACGTTGCTCACTGATAAACGCCCGGAATTCCCGACCACAGGAAGCTCCCGAGAGAAATCAAATTCAGTTTTAGCGTAAAAGTAAGACAGTGAGTGTGGCAGCCGTCGAAACTTGGCCTTCAGGACCAAAAGGAACGCTTTTTATTCCATTTATTCGTCAACTCCTTGAAATCATTACCAAAGAGAACTGCAGAGAGAAGGTACCAGGAGATAAATTCACGGATGATCGGTCCCATAAAAGATTAAGGGAAAAATGCGGGAGATTACAAAGGAAGTTTGGCCTGGCCTGGAGGATAGAGCCCGGGCCTGCGAGTCTCAAGGACCTGAGTTCCAATCCTGGCTCTGCCGCTTTTCTGCTGTGTGAGCTTGGGCGAGTCACATCATCTGTAAAATGGGGATTGAGTCTGTGAGCCCCACGTGGGACAGGGACTGGGTCCTACCGTATTTTCTTGTATCTACCCCCGCGCTTCATACTGAATGTTTCTGTAGAAAAATGATCCCGGCAGCAGCGTGAAGTAGGGACCGGAGTGGGGAGAGACAGGAGGCCGGGAGGTCAGCTAGGAGGCCGACGCAGTCATCCAAATGGGTTAGGATGAGTGATCGCATTAACGTGGTAGCAGTTTGGATGGAGAGGAAAGGGCGGATTTTAGCCACGTTGCGAAGGTGGGAGCGACTGGATTTAGGGATGGATCGAACGTGTGGTTTCAGTGAGAGAGGGGAGACGAGGATAAGACCAAGGTCACGGGCTTGCGGGACAGGAAGGATGGTGGTGCCGTCTACAGTGACGAGAAGGTGAAGGGGAGGGCAGGGTTTGGGCGGGAAGATGAGGAGTTGAGCTTGGGACGTGTTAAGCTTGAGGTGGCGGGAGGAAATTCAAGTAGAGGTGTCTTGAAGGCAGGAGGAGATGCGAGAGGGAGAGAGATCAGGGCTGGAGAGGTAGATTTGGGGGTCATCTGTATAGAGGTGCTAGTTGAGGCCCTGGGAGTGAATGAGTTCTCCGACGGAGGGAGAGAGGCCTTTGGATTTGGCGAGAAGGTGACCCCTGAGAGGGTGGCTTATGTGGAGTGAAGGGGACGGGAGCCAGATCGGAGGGGGTCAAGGAGAGAATTGGAGGAGAGGAATTTGAGATAGCGGGCGAGGACGACCCACTTGAAGGGTTTGGAGGGGAATGGGAGGTGGGAGATGGGGCGATAACTGGAGGGAACCATGGATTCAAGGGAGGATTTTTTTTAGCATGGGGGGGGACATGGGCACGTTTGAAAGCAGTGGGGAAGAAGCCATTGGAGAGCAGATCAGTTGAAGGTGGCTGTTAGGGAGGGAAGAAAGGAGGGGGCGAGAGTTTTGATGAGGTGCAAGGGAATTGGGTTGGACGGGTGGGTGGAAGGGGAGGATTTGAGAGGAGGCAAGAGGTCTCCTCTAGAGATCCTGCTGGGAAAATCTGGAGAGTTGGAAAGTTTGGAAAGAAGGGGCGGGAGGGGGGAGGGACCGAGGAGGGGCAGGAGCGATTTTAGGGAGCTCACTCCTGATAGTGTGAATTTTTTTTAATAAAGTGGCCAGCTCACTGGGGGCAAGGGATGGGGGAGACGGGGGGACCGGGGGCCTGAGGAGGGAGTTAAATTTCTGGAACAACCGGCGAGGGCGATGAAAAATGGTGTCGATAGGGGTGGAGAAATAATTTTGCCGGGCAGAGTCAAAGCACGCAAGGAGAAACTTGAAGCGGACAGAGTAAGCCAGATAGGTTTTCACCAGCCTCGCTTTGCAGCTAGAGCACAAGAGCGAAGGAGGCGGACTCCGAGGGTGATCCAGGGCGGTGGGTTAGTGATATAATAATAATAATAATAATGGCATTTATTAAGCACTTACTACATGCAAAGCACTGTTCTAAGCACTGGGGAGGTTACAAGGTGATCAGGTTGGCCCACGTGGGACTCACGGTCTTAATCCCCATTTTACAGATGAGGGAACTGATCGGCGAAAGGATAGGGGAACGCGTGAGTTGAATTCTGTCGAAAGAGTGGTGTTGAGAACATCAGTGTGGTCAGCCAGGGAAGGTAGTTGGGGTGTGGAGACTAAACAGGGCATGATGAGTTGAGAAAATCAGACGCGGTCAAAAGATCGGAGGTCTCTGAGGGGGAATAGTACAGATTTACGGGGAGGAGGAGTGTGGGAGAGGAGGCCGTGGCCAGATAGAGGGATTTCAGAGTCGGCCAGGGTAGAGATGGTACAGTGGTTAGAGATGCTGTCGAGTGCCGTCCAAGTTGGCGAGGTGGCGTGGAGAAGGAGGTCAGCGGAGTTGAGTGAGTGATAGCAGGGTCATCAGGAACATCAGCGCGGATATTGAAGTCCCCAAGGATCAAAGTGAGCATAGAGAAAGAGAGAAGGAATGGGAGAAAGGGATGAAGCGGCGTGGCTCAGTGGAAAGAGCCCGGGCTTTGGAGTCAGAGGTCATGGGTTCAAATCCCAGCCCCGCCAATTGTCAGCTGGGTGACTTTGGGCGAGTCACTTCACTTCTCTGTGCCTCAGTTCCATCATCGGTAAAATGAGGATTAAAACTGTGGCCCCCTCGTGGGACAACCTGATCACCATGTAACCTCCCCAGCACTTGGAATGGTGCTTGGCACATAGTAAGCGCTTAACAAATATCAACGTTATTATTATTATTACTATTATTTTGAAAACAGTTAAAGTAAGTTGCAAGTGGGCCCCGGGAGGCGGGAGCTGACAGTTAAGGCGGATGATATGGGCTTCAAAGGAAGGGGGAAAAAGGCATGGGGGAGGCGGGATGGTGGGAAAACGGTGAGAAAAGCCGACACCTCCTCCTTTCCCGGTGAGTCTCGGGGAGTGGGAGAAGGCGCTCCGGAGAGAGCAGTGGGGGAGACCCTGTCACCTTGGGAGAGCCGGGTTGCAGCGATGGGGAGGAGGAGGAGAGAGCGGGATGGGAGCAGGTCAGGGATGAAGGGGAGCGTCTCCGTGATGGGGCGGAGGTTGGCAGAAGCCGTGAGGAGGACATGCCAGGTGGGGAGGGTTTGGATGGGAGCGAGTCGACGGGGGTGCGAGGACGGGCAAGGTGACGTTGGGCCGGGATGACAGGGATGGCGGTGGGCCCCGGGAGATGAGGTGGGAGATGAGGTGGGAGGAGGGGACTGAAGGGACCTCCTTCCCTTCCCCACAGCACCTGTATATATGTATATATGTTTGTACATATTTATTACTCTATTTATTGTACTTGTACATATCTATTCTATTTATTTTATTTTGTTAGTATGTTTGGTTTTGTTCTCTGTCTCCCCCTTTTAGACTGTGAGCCCACCGTTGGGTAGGGACCGTCTCTAGATGTTGCCAACTTGGACTTCCCAAGCGCTTAGTCCAGTGCTCTGCACACAGTAAGCGCTCAATAAATGCGATTGATGATAATTGATGATGATGACTGAAGGGTCACGGGGACAGGGCAGTTGAAGCGTGTCGTGTTTCCCGCCCACAAGTCGCTTACGTTCTCAAGGAGGAGATGAACATGAAGATAGGTGCAAGAAGGGAGTGAGAATTAATTGGCATTACAGTCGAGGGTGTGTGTGTTTTGTGTGTGTGTGTGTACGCCAAGGGAGAGTCTAAATAATAATCATCATCATCATCATCAATCGTATGTATTGAGCGCTTACTATGTGCAGAGCACTGTACTAAGCGCTTGGGAAGTACAAATTGGCAACATATAGAGACCGTCCCTACCCAACAGTGGGCTCACAGTCTAAAAGGGGGAGACAGAGAACAAAACCAAACATACTAACAAAATAAAATAAATAGAATAGATATGTACAAATAAAATAAATAGAGTATAATAATAATGTTAACAATAATAATGTTGGTGTCTGTTAAGCGCTTACTATGTGCCAAGCACTGCTCTAAGCGCTGGGATAGATGCAAGGTAATCAGGTTGGCCCACGGGGGGGTTCACGGTCTTCATCCCCATTTTACAGATGAGGTCACAGAGGCCCAGAGAAGTTAAGTGACTCACCCAAGGTCACACGGCCCCGAGTAAGCGCTTTAAAAAGTACCATAATTAATATTATTATTAAAGCAGCAGCGCTTTAAAAAGTACCATAATGTTATTAAAGCGGCATGGCCTAGTGGCGTAGGCGCAGGTTTGGGAATCAGAGGGCGGGGGTTCTAATCCCGACTCCGCAACTCCTCTGCTGTGTGACCGTGGGCAAGTCACTTCACTTCTCAGTGCCTCAGTTACCTCATCCGTGAAATGCGGATGGAGACTGTGGGACAGGGACTGCGTCCAACTTGATTACGATTGATTGATATAATAAATAGGATCGATTGATCGATTACCTTGGATCTACCCCAGCGCTTAGAACGGCGCTTGGCGAGCGCGGTAAGGGCTTAGCAGATGCCGTCATCGTTATCAAATAAATAACGGCCGATGAGGTGACGCGATCGGGTGGAAATCATCGTTATCAAATAAATAACGGCCGATGAGGTGACGCGACCGGGTGGAAAGAGGGCTTTGAAGCGGTGGTCTTTTGGGTTGCTGAGGAGGGAGTTCCAAGCTGAGGGGCAGGGGTGAGAGAATCGAGAGGGATGTACCTTTAGAGGATTAGCTTGGGAGTGACCAAAAAACCGGGAGTGGTCGGGGAAGAGAGCCGACCTGCAATAATAATAATAATAATAATAATGTTGGTATTTGTTAAGCGCTTACTACGTGCAAAGCGAACGCAAGCAGATGAGGTTGTCCATCCATGTGGGGCTCACAGTCTTAATCCCCATTTTGCAGTTGAGGGAACTGAGGCACAGAGAAGGGAAGTGACGTGCCCAAGGCCACACAGCAGATGTGGGGGAGGCGGGGTTCGAACCCACGACCTCTGACTCCCGAGCCCGCGCCCTTTCCACCGAGCCAAACCGATGGGGAGAGCGGCGGAAGGGGCTTAGAGCCGACCGGGAGGCGTTTTTGCTGGTCGCCGAGGAAGACGAGAGGCCCTCGAGGAGTTTGGCGGAGAGGGGGTAATAGTCGTGGTGGTCGTGGCCGTGGCCACGTTTATCTGTCCGTAGAACCCGGAAGGACCTGAGTTCTAATCCCGGCTCCACCACGTGACTGCCGGGTGACCTTGGGCGAGTAACTTATCTTCTCTGCACCTCAGTTCCCTCATCCCTAAAGTGGGGAGAAGAGCGAGTCCCACGTGGGGTGGGGACTGTATCCAGTCTGCTTACCTTGCATCTAACCCAGTGCTCGGCACATAGGAAATGCTTAACAAGTACCGTACTCATCCCCCTCATCCCCCTCTCCATACCCCGGTCGGGTATGAAGAGGGAGGGTGTTCCAATCAATCAATCAATCAATCGTATTTATTGAGCGCTCACTGTGTGCAGAGCACTGGACCCACAGCACCTGTATATATGTTTGTACGGATTTATTACCCTATTTATTTATTTATTTATTTTACTTGTACATATTTATTCTACTTATTTTGTTAATATGTTTGCTTTTGTTCTCTGTCTCCCCCTTCTAGACTGTGAGCCCACCATTGGGTAGGGACCATCTCTATATGTTGCCAACTTGGACTTCCCAAGTGCTGAGTACAGTGCTCTGCACACAGTAAGCGCTCAATAAATGCGATTGAATGAATGAATGAATTAATATGTTTGTACATATTTATTCTACTTATTTTATTTTGTTAATATGTTTGGTTTTGTTCTCTGTCTCCCCCTTCTAGACTGTGAGCCCACCGTTAGGTAGGGACCATCTCTATATGTTGCCAACTTGGACTTCCCAAGCGCTTAGTACAGTGCTCTGCACACAGTAAGCGCTCAATAAATGCGATTGAATGAATGAATTAATATGTTTGTACGTATTTATTACCCTATTTATTTATTTTACTTGTACATATTTATTCTACTTACTTTATTTTGTTAATATGTTTGGTTTTGTTCTCTGTCTCCCCCTTCCAGACTGTGTGCCCACTGTTGGGTAGGGACCGTCTCTATATGTTGCCAACTTGGACTTCCCAAGCGCTTAGTACAGTGCTCTGCACACAGTTAAGCGCTCAATAAATACGATTGAATGAATGAGTGAATACGATTGAATGAATGAGTGAATACGATTGAATGAATGAATGAATTATTACTTGGGAAGTCCGGAATGATGATAACCCCTGTCAACAAGGAGTTTGCACTGTAAAAGAGGAAGGCAAATAAAAAGATTTACAACACTTGCTGAAATAAACAGAGCGGACACGGGTACGGGAGGGCTGAAAGAACCACAAGTTGGCTGAAGGGATGACACGGTTGAGGAAATCAGGGAAATCGGTCGGGGAAGCTCGTCGGAGGTGGTGGAATTTTAGGAGCGCTTGGAAGGTGGGGAAACCTGGACTCCGTCCGATGTGGGGAGGGACGGAGAGAGGAGACGGGCAGTGTGAGAAACGTACGGCTAAAAGGTTGGCTTAGGAGGAGGAAAGAGAGCGAGTCGGAGAATAGCAGAAAATGGGATAAGCAAGATGGGATGGGATTGCCGAGAGCCCCTCGTGAGCAGGCTTCACTTGACGCGGGGCGATTCGGGAAGCCAGCGGAGGGATTTAAAGAGAGGAGCCGAGCGACGCTTCGGGAAGACGCCCGGAGCGGTAGCCTGGACTGGGGGTCATCATCATCATCATCAATCGTATTTATTGAGCGCTTACTACGTGCAGAGCACTGTACTAAGCGCTTGGGAAGTACAGATTGGCAACATATAGCGACGGTCCCTACCCAACAGTGGGTCGGAGGGAGGCTGGAGGCCGGGAGACCAGCGAGGAGGCCGGTGAGATGGTTTAGCCGGAGAGAGCCTGGAGCTAAAGCCAGGGTGGCAGCGGTTTGAGTCGAGAGGGAGGGGAGGATCCGGGAGACGACGCTCCAAGAGAGTTGGACGACAGGATGGGGGGGATCCGGGAAGGGGCCGTTTTTCTGTCATGGTTTTTGGTTAATGGAGCGGCCAGAACGTTTTTTGAGCTCTGCACATAGTAAGCGCTCAATAAATATGATTGATGATGATTTTTTGAGCGCCCAGGCAGGGCTGGGTATCATACTAGGCGCTTAGGAAGTACGGAATAACCAGACACATTCCCAGCCCACACGGAGTTTACACGCTAACGGGGGAGGCGAATGTAAATAGACTCCCGACGACAGTGGTCTGGAATTAAATTGGGACATGGATGCATGAGGACTGAGGAGGGGATAAAAAGGTTCCTCCAGGCTAGAGCGGGCCGGAAGTAGCTCCGGTTGCTGGGAAATTAATGGAGGGAAAACTTGTGGAATTTTAGGAGGGATTTGGGTGCTCTAGAGGTGCACTAGTCTAGGCTCCTTGTGGGCGGGGAATGCGGCACGCTGTAGTGGATAGAGCATGGACCTGGGTTCTAATCCCGGCCCTGCCGCTTGTCTGCCATGTGGCCTTGGGCAAGTCACGTCACTTCTTAGTGCCTCTGTTCCCTCATCTGGAAAATGGGGATTAAGGGTCCAACCTGATTATCTTGTCTCTGCCCCCGATGATTAGTACAGTGCCTGGCACATAGTAAGCGCTTAGCAAATACCATTGTTGTTGTTGTTGTTATTATTTACTCTGTAGTCTCCCGAGGACTCAACCCATCGATCGATTTGGGGAGAGCCAGCAAGCTGGGGCAGCAGTGGAGATATAGCAGTGGGGCGCCGCAGGGAGCCCACGGAGAGTTTTGAGGGGAGGAAGGATCAATCAATCAATCAGTCGTATTTATTGAGCACTTACTGTGTGCAGAGCACTGTACTAAGCGCTTGGGAAGTCCAAGTTGGCAACATGTAGAGACAGTCCCTACCCAACAGTGGGCTCACAGTCTAAAAGGGGGTGAGCTGAGCGGTGGTGCAGCAGCGGGGAGAGGCCGGAGGCCAGGAGGCCCTTGACGAGGCCGAGGCAAGAGTGTCGCCAAAACAAGTCCACAACTTGTGCCAGGTCGGCAGCGGTTCGGTGAAGAGGACGGAGCAAACCCAGGCGGCGACCTGGATGTCGTTCGGTCGGCCGGTTGTATTTATGGAGCGCTTACCGTGCGCGGAGAACTGTACTGAGCACTTGGGAGAGGACAGTGCAACGATAAACAGACACGTTTCCTAGCCACAACGAGCTTACAGGCTAGGGGACGTGAAAATTGAATGATAGTTGAGTAGGAGCTAGGGAAAATCCCAATGTAATAATAATGATGGCATTTATTAAGTGCTTACTACTACTACTAATAATAATGATGGCATTTATTAAGTGCTTACTACTACTAATAATAATGATGGCATTTATTAAGCACTTACTATGTGCAAAGCACTAAGCACAAAGCACTAAGCGCTGGGGAGGTTACAAGGTGATCAGGTTGTCCCACGGCGGGGCTCACAGTTTTCATCCCCCTTTTACAGATGAGGTCACTGAGGCCCAGTGAAGTGATTTGCCCAAAGTCACACAGCTGACAGTTGGCGGGTCCGGGATTTGAACCCCGACCTGTGACTCCAAAGCCCGGGCTCTTTCCACTGAGCCACGCCGCTTCCCCATTATGGCACTCTTTTGTGGTGTTCGTGTAGCGCTTCCTAAGCATCAAACGCCATTCCGAGGGCTTGTATCTTTCCAAGTGAATTAGATTGGACCCCTGTTCCGCGTAGGGCTCACAGCCCAAGCAACGAGAGAACTGAGGCACCGAGAAGCGAAGTGATTTTCCTGAGGTCACACAGCGAACCAGGGTCCGACTCTCCGGCCTTTTCCGCCGGGCCGGGCCATCCCTCCCGGGTTTTTCTGTCCCGATTCTCGGTGAATCTGTCTCCTGAAGGCAGAATGGGTTTCGGCAGGATGACGGGCGTCAGGTTCCCGTCCTTTACTCCCCAAAGCCGACGTGAAACGCGTTAAGCGGCGTCGAGCGGAGCGTAGCTTCGTCGGGGCAGTCCCGTCTTGTCGCCTGGGCCCTTCCGGGTGTCGGATCTGGGATTTGCGGTCGGCTCCGGAGACCCGCAACGTAGAACCACCAGCTCCTGAGGGTAGAAATCACGTCTGCCAACTCTGTCGTATTGTGCTTTTCATTCATTCATTCATTCATTCGTATTTATCGAGCGCTTACTGTGTGCAGAGCACTGTACTGAGCGCTTGGGAACTACAAGTCGGCAACATCTAGAGACGGTCACTACCCAATTATGGGCCCACAGTTTAGAAGGGGGGGACAGACAACAAAACAAAGCATGTAGACAGGCGTCAAAACCGTCAGAACAAATAGAATTATACCCCATCTTACCTCCTTCCCTTCCCCACAGCACCTGTATATATGTTTGTACATATTTATCACTCTATTGATTTATTTTACTTGTACATATCTATTCTATTTATTTTATTATGTTAGTATGTTTGGTTTTGTTCTCTGTCTCCCCCTTTTAGACTGTGATCCCACTGTTGGGTAGGGACCGTCTCTATATGTTGCCAGCTTGTACTTCCCAAGCGCTCAGTACAGTGCTCTGCACACAGTAAGCGCTCAATCAATACGATTGATGATGATGGTGAATTATAGCCATGTGCACATCATTAACAAAATAAATAGAACAGTAAGTATGTACAAGTAAAATAGAGTAATAAATCTTTACAAATATATATGCAAGGGCTTTGGTGAGGGGAAGGAGGTAGGGTGGGGATGATCATCAATCAATCGTATTTATTGAGCGCTTACTGTGTGCAGAGCACTGGACTGAGCGCTTGGGAAGTACAAGTTGGCAACATATACAGTCCCTACCCAACAGTGGGCTCACAGGCTAAAAGATGGGGATGGGGAGGAGGAGAGGAAAAAGGGGGCTCAGTCTGGGAAGGCCTCCTGGAGGAGGCCTTTTCCTAGCGCTTAGTACAGTACTCTGTGCAAAGTAAGTGCTCATTAAGTGACTGACTGATGGGTGGAGTGAATGAGTAGGAAGTTTCCCGGAGGAGGGGAAGCCTATTTATTTTTATCGCAGCAGCTATTTCGTGCTATCAGTCGAGCAATCAGACTTATCGAGTGCTTACTTTGTGCAGAGCGCTGTACTAAGCTCTTGGGTGAGTATAGTAGGACAGAGTTGGGAGACACATTCCCTGCCCACTACGAGCTTACAGTTTAGAAGGGAGCCCAGTTAATAGAAATAAATAAATTACGGATACGTACGTAAGTGCCGTGGGGCTGATGACGAGTGCCAATCCCAGAAAGGAGTGGGAGAAGAGGAAAATGAGGGCTTAGTCAGGGAAGGCCTCCTGGAGGAGATGGGCCTTCAGTAAGGCTTTGAATGGGGGGGAGGAGTCACCGTCGGTCGGGTATGAAGAGGGAGGGTGTTCCAATCAATCAATCGTATTTATTGAGCGCTCACTGTGTGCAGAGCACTGGACTAAGCACTTGGGAAGTACAAGTTGGCAACATTGTTCCAGGCCGGAGGCGGGACGTGGGTGAGAGGTCGGTGTAGAGAGAGAGGAGACTGAGGCACTGAAAGGGAGAGTGTGCAGTCTGGGTTGGAGTAATAATAATAATAATAATAATGGCATTTATTAAGCGCTTACTATGTGCAAAGCACTGTTCTAAGTGCTGGGGGGGATACAAGGTGATCAGGTTGCCCCACGGGGGGGCTCACAGTCAGTCCCCATATTACAGAGGAGAGAACTGAGGCACGGAGACGTTAAGTGACTTGCCCAAGGTCACACAGCTGGCAATTGGCGGAGCCAGGATTTGAACCCATGACCACCGACTCCCAAGCCCGGGCTCTTTCCATTGAGCCACGCTGCTTCTCAAGAGTAGCGGGGTGAGGTAAGAGGGGGCGAGGCGATTGACCGCTTAAGAAGGAGTCACCGTTTGACGCGGACGTGGACCGGCAACCCCTGGAGGTTCTCGAGGAGCGGGGAAATGTGGACTGAATATATGTATATATGTTTGTACATATTTATTACTCTATTTATTTATTTATTTATTTATCTTGTACATATCTGTCCTATTTATTTTATTTTGTTAGTATGTTTGGTTTTGTTCTCTGTCTCCCCCTTTTAGACTGTGAGCCCACTGTTGGGTAGGGACTGTCTCCGTATGTTGCCAGTTTGTACTTCCCAAGCGCTTAGTCCAGTGCTCTGCACATAGTAAGCGCTCAATAAATACGATTGATGATGATGATGAAGGGTGTTTTAGGAAAACGATCTGGGCGGCAGAGTGGCTAGAGCCCGCTGTTGGGTAGGGACCGTCTCTATACGTTGCCAACTTGGACTTCCCAAGCGCTTAGTACAGTGCTCTGCACACAGTCGGCGCTCAGTAAATACGATCGAATGACTGAATGATGAAGGCGGGGTGGGTGAGTGCGTGGATCAACGGGGTAGCAGCGCGGGTGGAGAGGAAAGGCCGGCTTCCGGCGATGGGACGAAGGTGGAACCGACTGGATTTGCGCTTAGTCCAGTGCCCCGCACACAGTAAGCGCTCAATAAATGCGATTGATGATGATGATGATGATTTGGTGACAGGTGCGATACGTGGGTTGAAGGAGAGCCGTGTCGCGGAGAACGCCAAGGTTTCGGGCGTGTGCGGCCGGCGGGGAGGGTGGTGATGGGGAAGACGGGGTTGCAGCCTGGAGCGTGCCCCGCGAGCAGGTGGGGGGATACCGAGGCCCCGGATCGGCCAGGTCCGTCCCGTCGGTGACGGGCCGGGGGGTAGAGGCAGACCGTTCCCCGGGCCGCCGCAAACCAGCCACGGCTTCGCGAAAGGCTCTGTGATCTTATTCCAGTGCTCTGCACACAGTAAGCGCTCAATAAATACGACTGATGATGATCTCCGATCTGCTTACCTTGCGTCTAACCCAGTGCTCGGCACATAGGAAACGCTTAACAAGTACCACGATCATCCCCCTCTCCATCCTCCCCGCCTTACCTCCTTCCCTTCCCCACAGCACCTGTATATATGTTTGTACATATTTATTACTCTATTTATTTATTTTACTTGTACATATTTATTCTACTTATTTTATTTTGTCAGTATGTTTGGTTTTGTCCTCTGTCTCCCCCTTCTAGCCTGTGAGCCCACCGTTGGGTAGGGACCGTCTCTAGATGTTGCCAACTTGGACTTCCCAAGCGCTTAGTACAGTGCTCTGCACTCAGTAAGCGCTCAATAAATGCGATTGAATGAATGAATTAATGTGTTTGTACGGATTTATTACCCTATTTATTTATTTTACTTGTACATATTTATTCTACTTATTTTGTTCATATGTTTGGTTTTGTTGTCTGTCTCCCCCTTCTAGACTGTGAGCCCGCTGTTGGATAGGGACCATCTCTCTATGTTGCCAACTTGGACTTCCCAAGCGCTTAGTACAGTGCTCTGCACACAGTAAGCGCTCAATAAATGCGATTGAATGAATGAATTAATATGTTTGTACAGATTTATTACCCTATTTATTTATTTTACTTGTACATATTTATTCTACTTATTTTGTTCATATGTTTTGTTTTGTCGTCTGTCTCCCCCTTCCAGACTGTGAGCCCGCTATTGGGTAGGGACCGTCTCTAGATGTTGCCAACTTGGACTTCCCAAGCGCTTAGCACAGTGCTCCGCACACAGTAAGCGCTCAATAAATGCGATTGAATGAATGAATCTCGAGAACCTCCTCCGGGCAGCCCTCCACGCCGAAGCAGCAGTGTGGCCCAGTGGCTAGAGCCCGGGCAGTCAGTAGGACCGGGTTTCTAATGCCGGATCCGCCGCTTGTCCGCCGTGTGACCTTGGGCAAGTCACCTAATTCATCTGTACCCCGGTTACCTCATCTGTAAAGGGGGGGTTAATTGAGACTGCGAATGGGGCAGACACTGTGTCCAGCCCCCGGCGCTTAGTACAGTTCCTGGCACATAGCAAGCGCTTCCAAATGCCACCGTTATTACTGAGCAGAGTCCAGATCTGCCTCTGGGGCTTCCAACGCTTTCCCAAGAGCTCGGAAACATTGAGAAGCAGCGTGGCTCGCGTGGGGGCCGGAGCGTCGGAGGTCCCGGGTTCTAATCCCGCCTGCTGTGTGTGTGACCTTGGGCAAGCCGCGTCACTTCTGTGCCTCAGCTTCCTCAGCCGCAGAATGGGGATGGAAGACCCGTTCACCTTCCCACTTAGACCGTGAGCCCCACGTGGGGCAGGGACCGTGTCAGACCGTGTAATTACCTTGTACGTACCCCAATGCTTAGAACAGTGTTGTACACATAGCACTTAACAAATGCCATGATTTTTTAAAAAAAAAAGTTGCGTAGAGGGTGGCTCCCTTCATTTTCCAGCCCGCGCTGCAGAGAGCTTATTGACCGTTGCCGTTTGTGATTCTGAGGGTGGTAATAATAATAATAATAATAATAATAATAATAATAATGGCATTTATTAAGTGCTTACTATGTGCGAAGCACCGTTCTAATCAATCGTATTTATTGAGCGCTTACTGTGTGCAGAGCACTGTACTAAGCGTTTGGGAAGTCCAAGTTGGCAACATCAAGAGACGGTCCCTACCCAGTAGTGGGCTCACAGTCTAGAAGGGGGAGACAGAGGACAAAACAAAACATATTGACAAAATAAAATGAGTAGAATAAATATGTACAAGTAAAATAAATAAATAGGGTAATAAATACGTACAAACATATTAATTGAGCACTTACTGTGTGCAGAGCACTGTACTAAGCGCTTGGGAAGTGCAAGTTGGCGACATCTAGATACCGTCCCTACCCAACAGTGGGCTCGCAGTCTAGAAGTGCTGGGAACGTCTCTATATGTTGCCAACTTGTACTTCCCAAGCGCTTAGTACAGTGCTCTGCACCCAGTAAGCGCTCAATAAATACGATTGATTGATTGATTGGGCAGGTTACAAGGTGATCGGGTTGTCCCACGGGGGGCTCACAGTCTTCATCCCCATTTTACAGATGAGGTCACTGAATCCCAGAGAAGTTAAGTGAATTCCCCAAAGTCACACAGCTGGCAATTGGCAGAGTGCGAATTTGAACCCATGACTTCTGACTCCAAAGCCCATGCTCTTTTCCACTGAGCCACGCTGCTTCTCTTGCAGTGAATGCCGTTCTTTGGCTTAATAATAATAATAATGGCATTTATTAAGCGCTTACTATGTGCCAAGCACTGTTCTAAGCGCTGGGGAGGTTACAAGGTGATCAGGTTGTCCCATGGGGGGGGCTCCCAGTCTTCATCCCCATTTTCCAGATGAGGGAACTGAGGCCCAGAGAAGCGAAGTGACTTGCCCGAAGTCACCCAGCTGACAAGTGGCGGAGCTCAGCCACTCCCAGGCTTAGCGGATGGAGCCCGGGCCTGGGAGTTAGAAGGACCTGGGTTCTAATCCCGCCTCCTCCACGCGTCTGCCGCTTGACCTTGGGCAAGTCCCCTGACTTTTCTCTGGGGCTCGGTGGTTTCATCTGTAAAATGGGGATTAAGAGCGTGAGCCCCATGGGAGACGGGGGACCGTGTCCAACCTGATTACCTCGTATCTACCCCGTGTGTTTAGAATAGTGCTTGGCATGTAGTAAGTGATTAGCAAGTGTTACAGTAATAATAATTATTGTTATTATTAGCCAGCCGTAGAGAGTAACATTACTATAATTATAATAATTATTATTATTATTAGCCAGCCATAGAGAGTATTGGTATGACTTAGTGCCCCAATCTGGCCTCTCACCTCGGTGATATTTCCAGGCTCCACTTATTCCCGCTAATTATGGAATTTGTGAGGCGCCTACTGTGTGTCGAGCGCTGTACTAAGCGTTGGGTTAGCTACAAGATAATCAGGTCCCACAGGAGCTCACAGTGTGAGGAGGAGGAGGAGGGACGGCAGGGGTTGAATCCCCATTTTGCGGATGAGGGGACCGGGCCCTGAGGAGCGAAGCAGAGCCGGGATTAAAACCCAGATCCTTCTGATTCCCAGGCCCGGGCTCTAACCACTAGGCCTCGCTGCTTCTCTTCGAGGACAAGCCTGGGCGTTTAATCAATCAATCCATCCTATTTATGGAGCGCTTACTGTGTGCAGAGCACTGCGCTCGGGAAATCCAAGTTGGCAACATCTAGAGACAGTCCCTACCCAACAGCGGGCTCACAGTCTAAAAGGGGGAGACAGAGAACAAAACCAAACATACTAACAAAATAGAATAAATAGAATAGACATGGACAAGTAAAATAAATAGAGTTTAAGCAGTGTTTAAGTTTGTTTTCAACTACGAGGCTGCGGTTGCCGGGAGGTTTTCCCCTTACCCGGCAACCGCCATCCCACCGTGTGAGACGGAGCGGTTTAGACGCCGATAAAAGGCCGCAGGCACGTTTGGCTCAGCTCTCCTCTCCCCTTGAGCGTTTCAGCTGTTCTAGGCCCCGAATGCCACCGTAGATAGGGTGGCCTCCCCGCCCAAGCGCTTAGTCCAGTGCTCTGCACACAGTAAGCGCTCAATAAATACGATTGATTGATTGATTCACCCCGTATCGGCCGAACTTTAAAATGGCCGCTCAACCCCTGGGCCTCACTTTCCCCTTCTGTAATAATTGGACGTTCCTGACCAGACTGTCTTCAAAAGGGTGTTAAATAAACTACAAAGGTACAGCTTGAGCTCTCTGAAGGAAAGTTACTCCGTAAATTCAAGATAACCGGGCGCTTAAGGTCGCCCTGAATGATGATGATGGCACATATTTATTGCTCTATTTATTTATTTATTTTACTTGTACCTATCCATTCTATTTTATTTTGTTAGTATGTTTGGTTTTGTTCTCCGTCTCCCCCTTCTAGACTGTGAGCCCACTGTTGGGTAGGGACTGTCTCTAGATGTTGCCAGCTTGTACTTCCCAAGCGCTTAGTACAGTGCTCTGCACACAGTAAGCGCTCAATAAATACGATTGATTGATTGGTTGATTGATTTATTGAGCACTTACGATGTGCAAAGCACCGGTCTAAGCGTTGGGGAGGTTACAAGGTGATCAGGTTGTCCCCCGGGGGGCTCACAGGCTTCTTCCCCATTTGACAGATGCACAGAGAAGTTAAGTGATTCGCCCAGAGACACCCAGCTGACAAGTGGCGGAGCCGGGATCGGAACCCGTGACCCCCGACTCCAAAGCCCGGGCTCTCTCCACTGGAAGCGCTCAATAAATACGATTGATGATGATGATGAGCCACGCTGACTCTCTTATCGGGGCCCGGGGGTTGTTGGTGAGAGTCAGTGGCTTTCGAAAGGATGGGATGGTCAGTGCTCTTTGCTCTTAACTTTGGAAGGTTCCCAGCGCCGGGGAGGGGGATTGTTTGAGTAGCCCAACATTTATTGAGCGTGTTTATGCAGAAAATCTTATGTGCTAAGCACCTAATTTGGTCCTCTCCACCAGGCAGATAGGCAAGAGACAAACCCACGACACACTTAAGAAGGACCAGGGGATAAAATTGGCTTAAAAGTCAGCAATAGTCAGTCTCCAGACCTGGGCTATCAAGCCGGGCAGAATGCTAATCCTGCGACGTTCATGCTTTCAGCGGGGCTCAGTGGAAAGAACACGGGCTTTGGAGTCAGAGGTCACGGGTTCAAATCCCACCCCTGCCACTTGTCAGCTGGGTGACTTTGGGCAAGTCACTTCGCTTCTCTGGGCCTCAGTTCCCTCATCTGGAAAATGGAGGTGAAGACTGTGAGCCCCCCGTGAGGCGACCTGATCCCCTTGTAACCTCCCCGGTGCTTAGAACAGTGCTTTGCACATGATAAGCGCTTAATAAATGCCATCGTTATTATTATCATTATTTCCCCGGCCATAATTAAGCCACTGCAGATTCGGAACTTCATTGGCCCGGACGGTTTTGACGGTTTGTTCTCTCGTGCTCCCCGACGCGGCCCTTTTTGACGTGAGACGGATACGAGGCGATGGAGAGGCGTCGTGTTCCGGACGCTCAGAAAGTCTTTCGGGGTCGTTTCGGGGGTCGATCCCCCCCGTCGGGAAGCGGTGCGTCCAGGGCCTTGGCGGAAAGGAGAGGTCACTCCTCCAGGTGTCTTCTCTTGCAGGAACAGCAGCAATATTGGTACAAGCAGCACCTGCTCAGCCTGCAGCAACGGGCCAAAGCCCACGCTCAGGGAAAGCAACCCCCGCGGGGCTCCGGGGGAACGAAAGACGCCCCGGAGCAGGCGAAGGAAGATGAGGACAAGGAAGCGGGGGGCAAAGAGGCGACGGACGCCGCTCCGGCCCAGCTGGCGGAGGCCCCCCCCGGGCAATGAACCCCCGCTCCCTCCTCCGAGCGAGGAGGCCCCGCCTCCCCTCCCACCCGAAGAACCCCAGGTAGGCCGTTCGGTCGCCCCATCCCGTCTCATTCCCAAGCGCGTGTCACCCTGTGATCCTCTCCCAGCCTCCTGTGTGGACGAGGGTGGCTCCTGACCCGGTTTGACTGGGGGCGAACCTCGGATCCGCCCCATCGCCCAGCACAGCACTTGGCCCGTGGGAAGCGCTGAACAGATACCGCGATTCTTACGACGAAGAGCGGGGCTTTCCCCGACTGTCCCTCGGCTGGACCGAAAGACGGAACGCGACCCGTCCCTAGGTCACGCGTCCCTCCGTGGTTCCCTTGTCCGGCGGGTTGCAGTGAGCCCGGGCCTTTAAGAGGTTCCCGTTCTCGGAGAACAGTCGTGGCACGGGCAGCCGTTGGAAGTCGGCCTTTCCCGTCGGTTCAGTGGGAAGGGAGGGACGAGGATAATAGCGTCTCTTCCCCGGGGAGCATCCCACCTAGGCAGGTCCGTTCCTTTCTCTTTGGCAAGCGTGGGCAGGGAACGGGCCTGCCGGCTCTGTTGGATCGCGCTCGGTCCACTGCTCCGCGCGCCGTAAGCGCTCATTGATGCCGAAGCCGGGTGTTCGGGGTTTAACGTGCGGGGTGGCCGAGGATGGAAGAGAGCCAAGGGGTTCGAACGACGCGCGTTCTCTTCCAAGCCGAGACGCGTGTGCTCCGGCAAAACCCGGCGTCGAGGAGAAGTCACCTGGAGGAATTTCTCCCCTCCCCAGTCCTCGGCCGCACGCAAACCGTTTCCTCAGACCCCGCGACGTCCAAACGGGCTCACGTCTGGTAGAGAAGCAGCAAGGCCTGGCGGATAGAGCTTAGTACAGTGCTCTGCACACAGTAAGCGCCCAATAAATACGGTTGATGATGATAGAGCGCCAGAAGGTCCTCGGCTCTAATCCCGGCTCCGTCACTCGTCTGCCGTGTGACCTCGGGCGAGTCACTTGGCTCCTCCGTGGCCCGGTTCCCGCCTCTGGGAAACGGGGAGGGAGACCGCACGCCCCGTGGGGGACCGGATCCGACCCCATTTGCTTGCATTCCCATCCAGTGCCCGGCGCGTAGTAAGTGCATGACAGTGTGGCTTAGCGGAAAGAGCCCGGGCTTGGGAGGCCGAGGTCCTGGGTTCTGATCCCGGCTCTGCCACGTGCCATCTGTGTGACTTTGGGCAAGCCACCTGACTTCTCTGTGCCTCAGTGACCTCATCTGTCAAATGGGGATTAAGACTGTGAGCCCCAGGTGGGGCAACCTGATTACCTTATAACCTCTCCAACGCTTTGCCTATAGTAAGTGCTTAATAAATGCCATTATTATTATTAATCCCGGCTCTGCCACTTATCAGCCGTGTGACTTTGGGCAAGGCGCTTGACTTCTCTGTGCCTCGGTGACCTCATCTGTAAAAATGGGGGCTTAGACTCTGAGCCCCACGTGGGACAACCTGATCACCTTGTGTCTACCCCAGCGCTTCGAACAGTGCTTGGCACATAGTAAGCGCTTAATAAATGCCATTATTATTATTAATCCCGGCTCTGCCACTTGTCAGCCGTGTGACTTTGGGCAAGGCACTTGACTTCTCTGTGCCTCAGTGACCTCATCTGTAAAAATGGGGGCTTAGACTCTGAGCCCCACGTGGGACAACCTGATCACCTTGTGTCTACCCCAGCGCTTCGAACAGTGCTTGGCACATAGTAAGCGCTTAATAAATGCCATTATTATTATTATTATTAATCCCGGCTCTGCCACTTGTCAGCCATGTGACTTTGGGCAAGGCGCTTGACTTCTCTGTGCCTCGGTGACCTCATCTGTAAAAACGGGGGCTTATACTCTGAGCCCCACGTGGGACAACCTGATCACCTTGTATCTACCCCAGCGCTTCGAATAGTGCTTGGCACATAGCGCTTAACAAATACCATTATTATTATTATTATTATAGCAAGTACCCCAAATATTTTTACTATAGGAGGCATTCCCTGTTCGGGAATACCATTCCGGCCGAGACGTGTCGGGCAAGCCCGCCCTAACGGCCGAACCGAGTGGGATTGCTCGGCGCCGAGAGACAGAGCGACCTGCTAGAACCAATCCAGGAGGTTGGATTGCCTCGAGAGCATGCGAGGTGCATGAATCGGATTTGTTGCCTTGTTTTTGACCATGGTTTTTTTTATTTGTTTGTTTGTTCGTGTCTGTTTTTGTTCCTCCCTCGGTGTTTGCCTTCGTTTTCAGTGTGAGGACCCGGAGGAAGAGGCTAGGTTAAAACAGTTGCAGGCTGCAGCAGCACACTGGCAGCAGTATCAGCACCATCGAGTTGGCTTCCAGTATCAGGGAATAATGCAAAAGCATGCCCAGCTGCAACAGATCCTGCAGCAGTACCAGCATATCATGCAACAGCCGCCCCACATCCAGGTCGGTCGCTCAGTAGTGAAACCAAGTAGCCGTGAGAGATCGGAACTCCGCCCCCGGGAAGTCGGAGGATTCCCGCCGGCGACGGAGAATGGCACGGTCCCGTCCCCCCCCCCCGGGGCCCCGCGACCCGTCGGGCATGTTAGAGAAGGAGCACGGCCTAGCAGCTAGGACACAATCCCGGGGGGTCACGAGGTCGTGGGTTCTAATCCCGGCTCTGCCGCTTGTCTGCGGGGTGGCCTTGGGCAAGTCACTGTACTCCTCACTTACCTCCTCTGTAAAACGGGGATTAAGACTGACCCCGTTGTGGGACAGGGACTATGTCCTACCCAGAGTTTAGTACAGCGTCTGGCACCTAGCAAGCGCTCAGCAAATACCGCAGTTGTTGTCATTGTCGCTATGATTATCATCATGGGGAAATCGGTCCACAGAGGTGAATGTGGAAAAGGGTGAAGGGAGCACATAGGCTGTGCCCCAAACTAGAATTAACCAAGAGCGAATTGTCAAAAACTTTCCCAAATACAAAAGAGAGAGAGCGAGAGTGTGTGTGTGTTTGTGTGACTGTGTGAGAGATAGAGATGTATGCAAAGTTTTCCACAGGTGTGCAGCGTGAGTGGATGAATTAACCAAGAGCTAATTGTCAAAAGATTCCCAAATTCAAAAGCGTGTGTGTGGGATGCATACACAGTGTAGCGCGTGTACAGCGCGAGTGGGAGTTGTTCATTCCCGACACCTAATTCCGTCACCTCACATTAGGATCGAATACCTCCCGGTTGAAGTAGAGCACTTGGCGTTCTCTCCCAGTGACCAACAAGCGTAGACCAAAAGTCTGTTCCCCTTAGCATCTTCTAGAGCATTTGCCGGATGGGATCCCCAAACGCATTCATTTTAGGGGGGGAACGAGGGTCTTTTAAAATGAAAATGTAAAAATGTAGGAGACCCTTTTCAGTTTATTGCATTTCGCTTTTGTTAAATGGCGTGAAACCCTACAGCTTCCCCTTGGGGACCAGCAAATTTACCTCTTTTCAGCGTTGCTCTCTGTTTGCTTAAATCCTTGTTTGCTTCCTCAACTGTTACTTTCACCTGGAACTCCGTCTTTGACCCGTTTGACTCGGGTTCGGCAGCAACTTTCTCATCTCTGACTTCCGCCGTCTGAAACTCCCCCGATCAGTTGCCCTTTGGTTCTGTCAAAGCTTCGCTCGTGATCTCCTCCCGAACACGCTCATCTCCGCCTACCGAATTGGCTCCTGTCTCCTCAACTCCTAGCTTTTCCGGGAAATCTTCTCCGATCAATTCTCCCCGGCCGTATTTGACCCATTCCCCCTGCCACCCCGCAGTTCACGCTGTTTTAACCACCCACCCTTGAGCTCAGCCCGTGAAGGATGCTGGAAAGGGGTTGTCGATCCTTCCTCCCCTCTCATAACGCGGCCCGGGTCCTAGCCCGATTCCCCACTTCGCGTGGGGAGAGAGGGGCTGCGGGTTGCTCGCCTGGCTGTTTGAAAGCGTAATCTCCCGTGTTATCCTACGTCATCATCATCATCATCATCAGTCGTATTTATTGAGCGCTTACTATGTGCAGAGCACTGTACTGAGCGCTTGGGAAGTCCAAGTTGGCAACATATAGAGACAGTCCCTACCCAACAGTGGGCTCACAGTTTAAAAGGGGGAGACAGAGAACAAAACCAAACATACTAATAAAATAAATAGAATAGATAGGTACAAATAAATTAAATAAATAAATAGAGTAAAAAAAATATGTATATACAGGTGCTGTGGGGAAGGGAGGGAGGTATGATGACGTCCCCTTCGCCGAGCTCACCGGACGATCGCCGAGAACCAGCCGGCCGTCTGGCTCGCCGTGTAAATTCCTCGAGCGAGGGGAGGTTGAGCCGTGACCGCCCGGGAGCGACTCGGAGTGGAAAAAGTCCTCGACTTTCCCCGGTGGCCCGCGGCCGGGATGCGCGCGGACCGACCGACGCTCTCCCCTTGTCTCTTCCCAGACCCTGACGGTGGACATGCAGCTCCCGCACTACGAGGTGCAGCAGCAGCAGTTCCAGCACCTGTACAAGAAGTGGGAGCGGGAATTTCAGCAGTGGCAGGATCAGTTCCAGACCTACCCGCACAAGGACCAGCTCCAGGAGTACGAGAAGCAGTGGAAGACCTGGCAGGGCCAGATGAAGGCCACCCAGGCCCACCTGCAGGAGAAAGTGAGCTCGCTGCAGAGCCTGAAGAGCCAGTTCCTGGGGGGCGTGACCATGCCGCCCCCGTTCGTCCCCTACGCCCAGCTGCCCCCGTCCCTTCCCACCACCATCCCCCCTCCCGTGCTGCCCCCGTCCCTGTCCACGGCGGTGCCCCCTCCCGGGATGCCCCCGGCCTTGCCCGCCACGGTCCCGCCCCCTCCCGGGCTGCCCCCTCCCGGGATGCCCCCCCCGGGGATGCCCCCGCCGGGGCTCCCCCCGCCCCCGGCCCTGCCCTCGACGGGCCCGCCCCCCCGGCATCCCCCCGCCGTCCCTCCCTTCGGGCGCCCCGCCCCCCGGGATCCCTCCCCCGCCCCTGTCTTCGGCCACCCCCCCTCCGGGGCTGCCCCCGCCGACCCTCCCGCCGGGGCTGCCCCACCCGCTGCCGCCCACCCCCGGCCCTCAGGGCTCCAAGCTCCCCGATAAGCCCAGGCCGGCCCTGCTGCCCACCCCCGTGTCTTTCGGGCCGACCCCGGGCTACCACCACCCGGCGAAACCCCCGGGGGGCCCCTCGGACCCGCCCGGCGCCCAGATGCCCCCGTTCGGCTCCTTCTCGTCGGACCCGGCGCCCGGGGACCTCAAGGCCCCCCCGGGGTCTCCGGCCGTCTCGTCTCAGCCGGCCCCCGGGCCGCTCAAGGAGCCGCCGGTGAGGTCGGGGGGTCTGCTCCCAGATCCCCCGAGAAGTGCGTACTTTGAAGGACTAAGAGGAAACTCCCGGTAGGTCTCCGAACCCTCTGCCGAACCCAATCGTTGTAGACTTGAAGGGTGTCAGAATGTGGCTGATAACGCGGTCCGAGAAACGGCCGAGGCGCGAGCGACGCCTCAGTAGGGGCCGGTGCTTAAAAATGATGACTGTTAGGGAACCCGCGGACGCGCCTTGCGTGATCCCCGTCCTCCGCGTGCATTAGAGGACGACAGCGTTGAGGGCCCCGGTGGCCACGACGGCCGGCGCCGGGCTCGCCAGGATGGCCGTTCCTTGCCGTGGGGTCGGGCTTAACGTTGGCGGCCCCCGGCGTTGTCTTCCCGTCGGCCTCCTTGCCTCCCCAGGAGGTTCTTGAGAGCGGTCGGGCCCGCGACTCCCCCTCCGCGGTGTTCCCCTGAGACGCCGTATTTGTCGGAGGCCTTTTTTAGCCGTGCCCTCAGAGCGGTTCCTCCGCCCCGTTGCTCTCGGGTCGCCGGTCTCCTCCTTGGGTATCCTGCCGTCCCTCGTTCCGAACGGAACCGAGCGAAGGCGAGCGTAGTTTCGGTGCTAGGAGGCCGACTTCGTTCCAGAACGTCACTGTCGGGGAATCTCCTCCGGCCGTGGGGCGTTGAGTCTGGCCCGTAAACGATGCCGACGGAGTCACTCGAGCCGGGGGTGACCCCTGGGCGCGGTCCAGGACTCTGAGCCGGAGAGAAGCGTGGACGGCCCTCCAGCTGGGTAGACCCTCGGCTTAGTCCGGAATGTGACGCCACACTGCCGCCGCCCTCTAATTAACGAGTTCTTTCACCCCGTCCCGTGCCCCCTCCCTTAAGGAGGCGTTGGCCTCCTGGATTCTATTTCCCTGTCCGTCGTCCCGTCCTCGGGTGCGCGCTGCCTAGGTAGCAGAAAGTCTGTGGCCTTCCAGTCAGCCCATCCCACGCGGCACCGCGGTCATTCTCGAACGGCCGTCCTTGGGCCTTCGGGTCCGTGGAAGAGTTTGCCGGGACCGCGAAGGCACACCTTTCGCCTCTGGCGTGTCCGCGGAACGGGACCGCGGTCCCGCCGCCGCTCCCGCCGGACCCTGTCGGGGCGGCCGAGTCGGCTCGGTCGTTTCCGGGGCCCAGAAGTGACCGGTGATGCCGGAGCCTCTGGTCGGTGGGAATCGGGCCGCGCTCCCGGGCCTCTCCCTCCCGCTTCTCCGCAGCGGCCGAGTGTGTCGAGTTGCGTGGTCCCCGGGGACGTTCGGTCGCCGCCGCCGCTTGTCGGGAGCCAGTCCGGGTGTAGCAGACACCCTAACCGGTAGTTGCGGGGATAATGCCAAAGCCTAGAAGACGTGAACCCCTTCCTTCGAGCTTATGTTCTCACGGGGGCGGGGGAACGTCGATCGTACTCACCAAGCGTCCGCTGAATGCCGAGCGGCACGATCCCTGCCCTCCAGGAGCAGGCGACGCGGTGAGGACGACGGGCATAATCAACCGACGGTATTTATTGAGCGCTAACCGTGTGCGGAGCACTGTAGTGCGTGCTTGGGAAAGTGCCGTGCGTTAGCAGACGTGATTCCTGCCCACAAGGAGCCTGTGGTCTACGGGTGTTAAAATAAATTGCAGAGAGGGCAGATCGTATAAATATAAGAATATAAGTATAGGAATCGTCCGGCGAAAGCGCCTGGAGGCAGCCGGGTCGCGAGGGTTAGACAGTTTAGGGGTTTAGTATACGTATGGTATTGTGTCCTTTAGAGATTTTTCAGATAAAGGCATAATCAACCGACGGTATTTATTGAGCGCTAACCGTGTGCAGAGCACTGTAGTACGTGCTTGGGAAAGTGCCGTGCGTTAGCAGACGTGATTCCTGCCCACAAGGAGCTTGTGGTCTACGGGGGAGACAGGTGTTAAAATAAATTGCAGAGAGATCGTTTAAATATTAGAATATAAATATAAGAATCGTCCGGCGAAAGCGCCTGGAGGCAGCCGGGTCGCGAGGGGTAGACAGTTTAGGGGTAAAGGAAGGTAGTATACGTATGGTATTGTGTCCTTTAGAGATTTTTCAGACAACCGAAGCGTAGAAGCGATGGACCACTGGAGATTCGAAGACTGTGGGTTGAACTTTTACTAAGGTGTTTTTCTGTCTCTATCGATCGAATCCCAGTTTTCATTCGAAACGAAACCGAAGAACACCGCCATACCACAACAGTGACATTCATTCGTTCATTCGATTGTAATTATTGAGCGCTTACTGTGTGCAGAGCACTATACTAAGCGCTCGGAAAGTACAGTTCGGCAGCAGATAGGGACAATCCGTACCCAACAACAGTGGGTTCAATTCATGGCACTCGGGTGCGATCCTTTCCCCTCTCTTTAGTGGAAAGCCTAGTTTTTTCAAGATTTTAAAATACATTTGTTTCTGGCTCCTTGGAGGGAGGGGTCATGCCTTTGGCTCTCTTACACCTCAGTCCTCGGCATGCGGTAGGCCCTCAATTAATACTATCGATTAGTTAAAGGGATGGAGTCTAGGTCTTTAGTTCAATAAGTAAAGACTCAAGGGTTGTTCGGTCTGGAGAAGAGAAGGCTGTGGGGTCACCTGGGTTCAAATATACTTCGTTCTGCAGGTTTACACTAGAAGACAGTGACAAATTAGGGAGTATGAAAACCCAACTGGCTTTTTCAGGGTTGGCTAAGTAGCTTCCCAGGCCTGAGAAAGCAGCACGGCCTAATGGAGAGCGCAGGAGCCTGGGAGTCGGACCTGGGTTCTAATCACGCCTCTGCCAGCGGCCTGCTGTGTGACCTTGGCCAAGTCGCTTCACTTCTCTGGGCCTCAGGTTCCTCAGCTATAAAATGGGGCTAGCCATTCTCCCTCCTTGAGCTCCATGCAGGACAGAGACCGTGTCTGACCTAGCTAAATCATACCTACCCCAGTGGTTAGAACAGCGTCAGTGCTTAGAACAGTGTTTGACGCATAGGGAGCGTTTAACAAATACTATTTTTTTTTTAAAAAAAAAAAGGGAGAATTTTTTCAGCAACCCGAGAGTACATTGTGCCAGAAAAATCACTAGTGTGTTGTATGGGGCCACAGGTCCAGGAACAATTATAGTGTGAGTTCTTAATGTATCATCTTTAAGAACACTAACCTCTGTGCTTAGGAGGCTTGGACGAAGTTTGCATTTAGAAGGTATAATAATAATAATAATAATAGTGGCATTTATTAAGCACTCACGATGTGCAAAGCACTGTTCTAAGTGCCGACAGGTGATCGTTCTTATTGTCCTAAAAGGCACACACCCAGGGAAGTGAGTTTGAAATGCAGGCAGAGTATGGTGGTTCATAAAGAAAGACCTTGTTGGCTTTGAGCCCTTTAAACCCCAACTGACTTGGGAGAAAAATTGTAGCTTCTTCATTCTCGGCAATCATTCAAAAAAAAAAAAAAACAAGAACAAGGGTCCACCTTGCTCTCCTGAATCGTTTCCAGCACCCCGGGAAGTGACCCAGAAACCAGGCCCGAGGGGAGAAGTTTGAGAAGGGACTTATCCACTTTTGGAGAAGTCACTTAGATTTAATGCAGCCAGAGGAGGAGATACCAGTGGGTGGTTTCTGCTCCCAGAAAATACTGAAAACAAGGAAACAGACGAAGCACCAAACAAATGCTTAATTACGAGGCTCGAGACTAGAGTTGGCAGAGAAGGGAGAGGGGCCTGATGTTTTTCCGGGAACATACTTTGAAAAGGAAGGGCCCCAGGGTTTGAATGGTTTTTCCGCTTTTAAAACAAGGCTGGGATTCCAGCCAGGGAGGCGGATGATGATGGCTTTCCTGGTATTGGTTAATGTTAGCGTCCGATGGTTGCTCGGGGCTCCGTTTCATCAGTGCCCCCCCAAACCCCCTCTTTTATCCCCTTACCTTCACCGTCCTTGAAGAGGCCTCGGGGCCAGGGAAAACTGCCAGCCCGCAGCCTTTACCTTATCTTTCCATGTGGCAGGGGAGCTTCGACGCCCTCGGCTTCTCCCTTCGATCCGAGCGGGGTCTCTCGCCCCCGACTGCCGGAGATCCGTGCGGAAAACTGGCGTCTCCCGAATAGCACCCCCAAAAAGTGGGTTTTCCCGCCCGAGACCGTTAGCTCCTTGTGTGCAGGGAACACGTCCCTCAACTCCGCTACATTGTCCTCTCCCGAGCTCTCAGTACCGTGCTTTACCGCGGAAAAGGTTGACGGCGGGAGACAGTCACGGCAAACTGGCGCCTCCCAAAAACCACCTCAAAAAGGTGGGGTTTTTTTTCTCCTTTAAGGAGCGCTTCAGTTGTTCCCTCCGGCCCCCTAGACTGTAAGCTCATTGTGAGTAGGGTGTGCCAACTCGGCTGTATCGTCCTCTCCTGAGCTGTCAGTACAGTGCTCTGAACGCAGAAAGGGGTCAGATACGATCGACGGATTGATTGACGGCCAGCCCGACTCCCTCCCGGCTAGGCTGAGGGCTACAAAAGCAGCTTTGATGGTAATAATAATAATCGTGGTCTTTGTTACGCGCTTCCTGTGGGCTAAGCACTGTACTGAGCGCTAGGATGGATGGGAAAATCAGGTCAGACACAATCCCTGACCCACATGGATCAGACCCCCCCATCTCCCCCTCGTCTTCCCTCACTACTCCATCGGTGTGGATACTTTGCCGTCAGCCTCCACCACCGCCTTAGGACTCTTCTCAGCCGATCCAAAAATCCGTGTATGTTGACAGATCGATCAATCAATCAATCAATCGTATTTGTTGAGCGCTTACTGTGTGCAGAGCACTGTACTAAGCGCTTGGGAAGTACAAGTGGGCAACATATAGAGACAGTCCTTACCCAACAGTGGGTTCACAGCCTAGAAGGGGGAGACAGAGAACGAAACCAAACATATTAACAAAATAAAATAAATAGAATAGATATGTACAAGTAAAATAAATAGAGTAGTAAATATGTACAAACATATATACAGGTGCTGTGGGGAAGGGAAGGAGGTAAGACGGGGGGATGGAGAGGGGGACGAGGGGGAGAGGTAATGGCGAGAGCGTGGATCTGGGGGTCGGGGGACCTGAGTTCCGACGTCAGCTGGGCCACTGGCCAGCTGTGGGACTTTGGACAACTCACCCAACCTCTCTGGGCCTCAGTTTTTTTGTCTGGAGTATGGAGACCCTATTGCTTGCCTCCCCCTTCCTCCCAAGCGTGTTGTGAAGGACAAAATGAGATAAGTGATGAGAGTGCCCTGGAAAATGGAAATGCTATCCAGAGTCAAGGATACTGTTAGAAGCTTAAAATGTGCAGGGAAAGCACTTCAAAATTAAGTGCTTACTACGGGTCAGGCATTGTACTAAGCGTTGGGGTAGATACAGGCTGATCAGGTCGGACACAGTCCGTGTCCCACCCGGGGCTTGCAGTCTTCATCCCCATTTTTCAGCTGAGGGAACTGAGGCCCAGAGAAGCGAAGTGACGCGTCCAAGGTCACCGAATGATTGTCGTCTGTGCATCAATCAATCGTATTTATTAAGCGCTTACTGTGTGCAGAGCACTGTACTAAGCGCTTGGGAAGTACAAGTTGGCACAACTTGTGAATTCCTGTGGACTACCATTTTTCCGAGTAGAGCCGTGATAAGAATCAAAAAGTGTTTTGGCGGGGAACGAGGACGTGAGGCCTGGTTATGATTGCACAAATAAACCTTCCGGTCAGGTTCCTGTAAGTGCTTAGTACAGTGCTCTGCACACGGTAAGCGCTCAATAAATACCATTGAATAAGTGATGGACTACTAAGTGCATAAATGTCCACCTGTCCGCTGTGCGACCTTGGGCAAGTCACTCAACTTCTCTGGGCCTCAGTTCCATCATCCGTCCCGTGGGGATTCAGACTGTGAGTCCCGTGTGGCGCGTGGACTTTGTCCAACCTGATGAACTTGTCACCACCCCGGTGCTTAGGACAGGGCCTGGCACGCCGTAGTAAGTGCTTAACGCCTACCATTAAAAAAAAAGAAGCGTAACGTCGTGCCCATTTAACAGCCTGTCTTTTCCAAATATATTTTTGCCTATTTTCCGGGTGCCATCAACCCTAGCGGGTCCGGATTGTCGGGGTTCCGGAGTTTTGGGGAATCCTAACGTCCGAAAGGATTCCCGTCAGAGAGAGGATGTGGGTAAGGAGTCAGCGGCGCGATAGGATCAAGGCACAGCGACTAAATTGCCAGTAGAGAGGCAGAGCACGCGGACTGGGTTGTAGTGGGAAATCAGCGAGGTAAAGTAAGAGGGAACAAGCCGATCGAGCGCCTTGAAGCGTTTGGTGAGGAATTCCCGTCCGATGCAGAGGTGGAAGTGAAATCACCGAAGTCCGGGTTGTTGGGGAAGGGGGTGAGCGTTCTTTCTGCCTTTTAGAAAAATGATCCGGGCCGCCGGTATTCTAGAGATCCACACTGTTGCAGAGGAACCGGTTAAATCGCCTGGGCAAACAAATCATCATCATCAATCGTATTTATTGAGCGCTTACTATGTGCAGAGCACTGTACTAAGCGCTTGGGAAGTACAAATTGGCAACATACAGAGGCAGTCCCTACCCAACAGCGGGCTGGTCGAATGTCATTCTGAAGAAATGTTTTCCGGTACCGGTAGCGCGTAGTCAGAATTTTTAACTTCTCTCACTTGGGACTTTATAACTAGACTCTCTTGTCTGCCGAGTTAGAATGATCGCTGACTCCCTTTGCGTGTCGCTGACTTAAAAGAAAAGAAAGAAAACTATTGTTTTGTAGTAAATTTTTAAGTTCTCTCACTTGGCTCTGGGACTTTATAACTAGACTCTTTTGTCTGCCGAGTTAGAATGATCGCTGACTCCTTTTGCATGTCGCTGACTTAAAAGAAAAAAAAGAAAACTATTGTAGTAATTTATGTAAGTGATTTGGCCCTTGACCTTGGTCGTATTGTCCTCCTGTAGCATCGCTCCCCAAATTTAGATTGGGTCAGGGCTGTGCGCGTAGTAAGCGCCTCCTAAATGCTATCGCTACCCCCTACCAGCCCTCCAGGCTTCAGAGAATCCTAAGTGGAACCATGGATTCCAAGATCAGTGTGCTTTCTGAGAAAATTAATGTTTCCGCTCTGGTCGTTTCGAGTGCCGTAAAACGTGTCGCCTGCTTCCCTCGTAGGTTTGATGGCCCTCGAGGAAGGGGGTTTGATAGATCCGAAGCCCCCCGGACCAGGTTTGAGGGACCGAGACAAAGAGGGCCACGTTTTGAGGGCCAGCGCCTGGACGGGCCCAGATCCCGATTCGAAGGTCACCAGCAAGAGGGCTCTTCAAACAAAAGAGGGGCAATTCCCCGCGGGCCAGCGTCTCAGTTTTACGCTCCCTCAAACTCCCCCCAGGGACCTCGACAGAGCGGGCCGCAATGGAGAGGACAGCGATCCGCTTACGGACAGCAAGGGGAGTCCTTTTCGGGAAACCAAGACTCCTTCAAAGACCCCGCCGGCGGCGGCGGCCTGCATAAGAGCAACAAAATGCAGCCGCCTCCCTTTTCCCTGGGTGGGGAGGCGAAGGATTCCAAGTCGCTTCACCCGGGCGAGGACCCCGAAGATGCCCAGCGCGATCCTTCTCAGGCCGACGGCCGCCCGGGGCTTTCCGAACCTTCCAGCTGGAGCCGGAGTTCCCAGGCTCTGGAGAAGCGGATGGATAAGGCCAACGCCGCCCCCGCGCCGTCGGCTTTCCAGTCGAGATCGGGGACGATGGAGGGCGGGGGGGGCGTCGGCGCTGCCCGGGAATCACGACCTGAAGTCTCTAGACGTTAGCCTGGCCCATTCGGAGAGCCACCAGGACAAAGGGCCGACCCGGCCAGAGAACAAAGACGGCAGATTCGACGGCGGTAGGGGCAGGGGGGCGTCCTACAGAGGTAGAGGTCAAGGCAGGATGGAGGACATGAGGGACAAGGGGCTGGCCGGCCGAGGGAGGGGACTGATCAGGCCGCCCATGGGCCGGGGCCAAGGGATGGGTAGGCCAGAAGACAACCGGGACAAGATGATGGGCCGGAGGGAGGACGGCCGGGAGAAGATGATGATGGGCAGGCGGTCGGATGACCGCGACCGGGGGCCGATGAGGCCGGGCGGAGGTCGGGACAAAGGGATGGGTTGTCCGGCGGGTGGCCAGGACAGGGGAAGGCCCAGCAGCCGGGAGCGGGGACCGCCCCAGAGAGCCGGCAGCCAGGAGAGAGGCCCACCGCTCCGGAGGGCCGGGAGCCGGGAGAGGGGACCGCCCCGGCGGGCGGGCAGCCGGGAGAGGGGACCGCCCCGGCGGGCGGGCAGCCGGGAGAGGGGAGCGGGCCGACCCGAATTCGGCCGGGACAAGGGCCCGCCCAGGTCGGAATCGGGTGTGGATAGGTCCATGTCCCCGTATCACCGGGATGAGCAGTGCAGGCCTTCCTGGAACCACGGGGACGAGAGGAGACGGGAGGAGTTTCCACTAGATGGCCGAAGCGGCCCTCCCCTGGAGAGGGAGAGACTGGACGACTGGGATCGAGAGCAGTACTGGGGAGACTACGAGCCCGACTTCCGGGACGAGGCGCTAGATCCGTACGGCAGGGAGGAGAGGTTCCCGCCGCCCCGGTCCCACGACGGGGACCGGCACGGCCCCTGGTGGGACGACTGGGAGAGGGACGTGGATCGGGAGATGGACCGAGACGTGGACAGGGACTCGAGCAGGGACATGGACCGGATGGGGAGGCACCTGGACATGTACGACCGAGAAATGGATCACGAGTGGGAGCGGGATTACGGGAGGCCTCTGGACGACCAAGACTCGCAGTACCACGATCGGGAGATCCCGCCTCTGTCGTCTCTGCCTCCCCTCCCGCCCATGGACAGGTACCGGGAAGACAGGTGGCGGGATGACAGGGATCGGGACCACGGCTACGACCGGGACATCCGGGACCGGGGCGAGATGAGAGCCCGGGACTACCCTGAGCGGGGAGACACGTGGCGAGAGAAGCGGGATTACGTCCCCGACAGGATGGACTGGGAGAGAGAGCGGCTGTCGGAGCGGTGGTACTCGTCGGAGGCAGACCGCCGCTCGCCCCTGGCCGACCGCATGGAGTCCATCCCCCCGCCGTCGCATTCGTCCGACATGCTGGGCACCCACGCCAAACTGGACTCCGAACAGGCCCTTGGCGGGGTCATGGTCCTGAGTCAGAGGCAGCATGAGATTATCTTGAAAGCGGCCCAGGAACTGAAAATGCTCCGGTGAGTACCGTGCTTTCCGTTCATCCTGGGAGAGAGCCTGCAGCTGTCCTTTAATGATAATTCCGGTACGTGTTCAGCGCTTACTGCGTGCCGAGCGCT
The DNA here is from genome assembly GCF_015852505.1 of Tachyglossus aculeatus. Taxonomy (NCBI): domain Eukaryota; kingdom Metazoa; phylum Chordata; class Mammalia; order Monotremata; family Tachyglossidae; genus Tachyglossus; species Tachyglossus aculeatus. The sequence continues at coordinate 41,321,281 of NC_052088.1, read as the reverse complement.
GTTCGAAGCGCTGGGGCGGGTACAAGAGAAGCAGCGTGGCTCAATGGGAAGAGCCCGGGCTTTGGAGGCAAAGGTCATGGGTTCAAATCCCGGCTCCGCCAACTGTCAGCTGTGTGACTTTGGGCCAGCCTCAGTTACCTCATCTGTAAAATGGGGATTAGGACCGTGAGCCCCCCGTGGGACAACCCGATCACCTTTTGTAACCTCCCCAGCGCGTAGAACGGTGCTTTGCACGTAGTAAGCGCTTAATAAATGCCATTATTGTTATTACAAGTCATTCAGGGTGGACCCAGTCCCTGTCCCACACGGGGCTCACGCTCCCAATCCCCATTTTACAGATGAGGCGACTGAGCCTGGAAAAGTTAAGTGACTTGTCCCAGGTCACCCAGCAGATATGCGGTGGAGCCGAGAGTCGAACCCAGGTCCTTCTGACTCCCGGGCCTTCGCTCTACCCCACCAAGTCACCCTACTCTTCAAGACAGAGTGAAATATTTTGATGGGATGATACTAATTCCCATTCCGATCAACTTATTTCTTTTCCCCTCTTGACCGTTGGGAATAGTCGGAATTTTGAACAGGGGTAGGTCTCTCCCGTAAGGTGTCTTCTTTCGTTCCTCACTGTGGGTCAGGGGGCGGGTATTTACTTCAGATCCATGCAGGTCAGATGCCCGAAAAATAAAAAAGCAATTGTTACCTGGCCTTCATGGGCATTATTTGTTGGAAAACTCTGGATGTCCGTAATTCTCGAGATGGCCATAGAACGCTGAAATACCGTTTTCTTAATAATGCCAGAGTCTGTTTCAGTCAATCTCTCGTGCCCGACGAATCCCGCATGAAGGAAAACTCACCAGCCAGCAGATATTTCGTCCGACCTCACCTTGTTTTCTGTCCAGATAGACTCCAGTCTGCGTGCGGAGCACTGTACAGAGCGTTTGGGAGAGTACAGTAGAGCAGATCCGTACCCTGCCCACGTCAAGCTTACAGTCTAGAGACATTCTACGGTCTGGGAGTGAGAAGGGCCAGACGCGTATTCCCAGGAAAGTTCCCTAATCCCCTAACCCCATTCCGCCCAAAGTGCAGAGGGAAACCACACGCACTGGAAGAACTGAGGATCCTTTCAGCATTTCATCGGCCCTGTGTACTTGAGAGGGTTTGCATTTCCACGCTCGCAATTAGAATCAGAAATGCAGCCCATCTGTATCGGATCCCAGTCCGGTTCTAGTTGCAGAAAAACCTTTTATTTCCTCAAGTGCTCTTAAGCACTTTGTCGCTATAGGAAGTTAGGATTCAAGGGGAATATAAGGCTGCTTTCATTCATTCAGTCATTCATTCAATCGTATTTATCGAGCGCTTACTGTGTGCAGAGCACTGTACTAAGCGCTTTCAACCGCACACGCTCTTCAACGTCAAGTGGGGCTTTCTATAAAGGAGAAGTGTGTGTGTGTGACGTGTGGGGACTGGTGGCACTTCTCTGAATTAACTCTTCAATTCTTGGATGCTCCAATATATGACATCTAACATATGGCCTGTCAGCCGTGTTCTGCCAGGTACCGAGATGTAATGAAAACTGCCGCCCAAAGAGGAAATATAAAGATGATAGGAAATCACTCAAAGAGAAAATATGAGTCTGCCCAGAAATCCCCATTCACCCCGGAAAAGAGATGTCGGTCTCAAGATCCGATGGTTCAGATTCAGTTTTCTTCTCCAACCTAGAACAACTCAGTGAACCGTAAGCGTTTAGTCCATTTGATTAGGTATATAAGAAATCAATCAATCAGTCAATCAATCAATCGTATTTATTGAGCGCTTACTGTGTGCAGCGCACTATACTAAGCGCTTGGGAAGTACAAGTTGGCAACATATAGAGACAGTCCCTACCCAACAGTGGGCTCACAGTCTAAAAGAAACTTTTGACCTCTTAGGTTTTTGGGGAGGACAGATGATATTCTAATTGTAACTGTGCCTTGAAGATAGAATTACTATATAAACTCCAGTTGGGGTGTAAATTTGAAGGGCTCCATTAAGGTAGGACCCTCCTCACCTACGCTTTTCTTTTGAAAATACCGGGGCAGGAAGGAATCTAAAGATCCCAAACGGAAGGGAACCCATCAGGCTTTTTAGGGTTATTTCTCCCTACCCAGCTCTCTTCCAGGTTAAATTATCTTTCCAAACTGTCATTCAAAAAAAAAATTGGCAAAACTAGTGAGTTTTTCTATTCTTAAAAGTGTCCAAAATGAGTCTTCAGGCAACAGTGAAAAGAAAATTTGCATCTTGAAATCCATATTATCACAAGTGGCTAGAATCCTTCCCTAAACTCTGCATTATGCATTGGCCGGTAAAGGGATGTCTGCTTGGCCAGTAAAGGGATGTCTGCTTGGTTTGGGAGCTCAGAAATGATTTTGCTACCAATCCTAACCCAGCTGTTTCCAAAGTGCAGGCACACCCTTTTAGTCCTTGCGAAGTTTGGCGTCTCCCGGAGAATAGTGGTGCTGGGAATCTTGCGAAGATGTACCCCTGTGCCACAAAAGGTGATTCTCTGATTTCCGTCTAAAGGGAACAGAAAGAACAGCTTCAGAAGTTGAAAGACTTCGTCCCAGAGCCCCAGATGCCCGAGATTCCTCCGCAAGAAGCTTCGAGATTACAGAACTCGTCTTCAAGGTCTGGCATTTACCAGGTACGTCTGAACGGCGCTCGGGAAAGTAAGCACATCCTCCCGTTAGCCGTCGAGCTGTTGCTTCGCACTCTCGAGTTGATTCGGCTCGGATTAGGTAGAGAAAGGCCCAGAGGCCACTGATTCCTTCCCTGTTTTAGTTTTTGTTCCCTTCAATAAACACAGTGAGAAAGCACGTAAGTTCCCGAGGAAGCGAGGTGCTCTACTGTCAATTTCTGTCTGCTTTTTGGTGTATATATTCGTACAGATTTATCACTCTGTACATATCTACTATTCTGTTTATTTTGTTAATGGTGCGCATAGACGAGAAGCAGCGTGGCTCAGTGCGAAGAGCCTGGGCTTTGGAGTCAGAGATCGTGGGTTCAAACGCGGGCTCTGCCAGTTGTCGGCCGTGTGACTTCGGGCAAGTCGCTTCACTTCTCTGGGCCTCAGTGACCTCATCTGTAAAATGGGGATGAAGACTGTGAGCCTCCCGTGGGGCAACCTGATCACCTTAGAACAGTGCTTTCCACATAGTAAGTGCTTAATAAATGCCATCATTATTATTATCATCACCTTGTAACCTCCCCAGCGCTTAGAACAGTGCTTTGCACATAGTAAGCGCTTAATAAATGCCATCATTATTATTATTATCATCACCTTGTAACTTCCCCAGCGCTTAGAACAGTGCTTTGCACATAGTAAGCGCTTAATAAATGCCATCATTATTATTATTATCATCACCTTGTAACCTCCCCAGCGCTTAGAACAGTGCTTTGCACATAGTAAGCGCTTAATAAATGCCATCATCATTATTATTATCATCACCTTATAACCTCCCCAGTGCTTAGAACAGTGCTTTGCACATAGTAAGCGCTTAGTAAATGCCATCATTATTATTATTATCATCACCTTGTAACCTCCCCAGCGCTTAGAACAGTGCTTTGCACATAGTAAGCGCTTGACAAATGCCATCATTATTATTATTATTATTGACATGGTAGGTCCCGCTCTCTTCCACGTCATCTGACCTCCACAGGCAAGAGTTGTTGATCTCGTTGGGCGTCTGGGGGATTTTTCAATCCCTCGTCTGATTTCTTTGTCAATTAAAGAAGAGCTCTTTTTTAGATACGCAAGGAGGGTCATGTTGATCTCTGAAGCAACGGCCAGGAATAATAATAATAATAATTGTGGCATTTATTAAGCACTTACTATGTGCGAAGCACTGTTCTAAGCGCTGGGGAGGTTACAAGGAGATCAGGTTGTCCCATGGGGGTTCACAGTCTTCATCCCCATTTTATAGATGAGGTAACTGAGGCACAAGAGAAGAAGAATAATGATGGCATTTAAAAAGCGCTTACTAAGTGCAAAGCACTGGTCCTGTTGTAAGGCTAGTTCAACGCGGTCTCTTGTTCTTTCAGGAAGTACTAGAAAACTGCCCAAAAAATCTTGAAGAATTTTTGCTCTCAGCCCCACCTTAGCCAGTCTTTTCTGTTCAGGTGAGAAGGGGCTTGAAATTCCTACTTCTCGACCGTTGGCTCGCCAATCCAAGGAAAAAAAATCTCTTTATCCGCCGCTGTTCTAACCGCTTGTGTGAAGAAGGTTGCATCCGGCTGTGCGACAGCCAAACAAAAGACCCAAAGCGTCCGTTAATTGAAAATGTTAAAATTCAGGTTCAGTTATTGTCCGAAGGCCTCACTAGGATAAAAAGGCCAGGGTGAAAAATAAGGTTTTAACCTGTGGGGAAGCAGTGAGGCCTAGTGGACAGAGCAAGGACCTAGGTTCTGCTACTGGCTCAGCTGCTAGTCTGCTGTGTGACCCTGGGCAAGTCACTTCACTTCTCTGTGCCCGAGTTACCGCATCTGTAAAATGGGGATTAAGACTGTGATCCCCATGTGGGATATCTACCCCGGTGCGTAGAACAGTACCTGGCATATAGTAAGTGCTTAACAAATACCATTTAACTTTTAAAAAACCTAATAATTATTATTATTGTGGTATTTGTTAAGTGCTTATTATGTGCCAAGCACCTTTATAAGCACTGAGGTCTGGATTGAAACGAGAGATTAAACCGATAAGCTGCCAGTGAATGGTCTGGGATGTTCAGTACGTAGTCACGACTGGACGCTTAATTGTCCGTGGTTTTTATAGTCAAATAGCTAAATACTAACAATCCTGACTCGATCACTCAGTGGTACGTAATAAGTGCCTGCTATTCATTCATTCAGTCGTATTTATTGAGCACTTACTGTGTGCAGAGCACTTTACTGAGCGCTTGGGAAGCACAAGTCGGCAACATCTAGAGACGGTCCCTACCCGACAGCGGGCTCGCAGTCTAGAAGGCGGAGACAGACGACAAAACAAAACATGTAGACTGGTGTCAGAGTTGTCAGAACAAATAGAATTAAAGCTCTATGCACATCATTCACAAAATCAATAGAACAGTAAATATGTACAGGTGAAATAGAGTAATAAATATGTACAAATATATACAAGTGCTGTGGGGAGGGGAAGGAGGGAGGGTGGGGGGGATGGGGAGGAGGAGAGGAAAAGGGGGGCTCAGTCTGGGAAGGCCTCCTGGAGGAGGGGAGCTCTCAGTAGGGCTTTGAAGGGAGGATGAGAGCTTGTTTAGCGGATGTGTGGAGGGAGGGCATTCCGGGCCAGGGGAAGGACGTGGGCTGGGGGTCGACGACGGGACGGGCGAGAACGAGGTACGGTGAGGAGATTAGCGGCAGAGGAGCGCGGAGGGTGCGGGCTGGGCTGGAGAAGGAGAGAAGGGAGGTGAGGTAGGAGGGGGCGAGGGGATGGACAGCCTTACCATGTGCAGAGCACTGTACTAAGCACTTGGAATTAGCAGAAACGTTCCCTCCCCGTGACGAGCTGACAGCGTAGAGCAGTCTAGACTCTGTCCAAGTAGTTCCACCGTCTCCCGGCTCTTCATGACTCCCTCGCTCGGGCGTGCAAAATCAGTAGCCGCTCGGGCCCGGTGCCCCTTCCTTTGGGTGAAGAGCACTGGAGACGAAGAGCACTGGAGACGAAGCCAGGAGGCCCCTGCTCCGGATCAATCCGTAGGGGTAGAGCGGGGATTGCCTCGCTGTGCGAGTCTTTCCAAAGCCGCCCCGGCTAGCCGCGACAGAGAGAAGGAAAACGGCAGAGCCTCGTTGAAATTTAGAGAAGGTCCGGGCCCGCTCTCTCTTCCGTTCATCTGTCTCTAGATGTTGCCGACTTGGCCTTCCCAAGCGCTTAGTACAGTGCTCTGCACAAAGTAAGCGTTCAATAGATACGATTGATTGATTCTTGGGCCTCAGTGACCTCATCTGAAAAATGGGGCTGAAGACCTGGAGCCCCACGTGAAACAACCTGATCACCTTGTATCCTCCCCGGCGCTCAGAACCGTGCTCTCTGCACATAGTAAGCGCTTAACAGATACCAAAGTCATTATTATTGAACAACCTGATCACCCTGTATCCTCCCCGGCACTTAGAATGGTGCTTTCTGCACACAGTAAGCGCTCAATAAATACGATTGAATGAATGTTCTATTTATTTTATTTTGTTAATATGCCTTGTTCTGTTGTCTGTCTCCCCCTTCCAGCCTGTGAGCCCGCTGTCGGGTAGGGACCGTCTCTAGATGTTGCCGACTTGTACTTCCCAAGCGCTTGGTACAGACAGTAAGCGCTCAGTAAATACGATTGATTGATTGATATTTATTCTATTTTGTTAATATGCTTTGTTTTGTTGCCTGTCTCCCCCTTCTAGCCTGTGAGCCCGCTGTCGGGTAGGGACCGTCTCTAGATGTTGCCGACTTGTACTTCCCACGCGCTTGGTCCAGTGCTCTGCACACAGTGAGCGCTCAATAAATACGATCGAGTGAATGAATCTGACTGGATTTAATGGATCGATTTAAACCGTCCAGCACCCTCCGCACCCAGCCGCAAGCCACGGCCCTCACTTTCGGGGATAAAAGCGTCACGGTCTCGGGCGGATTTCCCCGTCGACTAACTCCCGCGTTGTTTTCCAGCCCCCAGGGTCGTACAGACCTTCCCCTGCAGTGGGGAAGCCCTCCGCCCCCATGATGAGGCAGTCAGCTCCGGCAGCGAGGTCCTCCATCCCCCTCACCAGGCCCCCGCCCATGTCCGCCCCGCCTCCGTCCACAGCCATGAAACCGTCCCCTTCTTCGACGGAGCAGGAGCGCTGGGACGAAGATTCTTTCCACGGGCTGTGGGACACCAACGAGGAGAAAGGCCTGGCCTCGGAGTACGAGCCAGAAACGGGGCCCCCGCCTTCGATTCTGATGAAGAGCCAAGCCCCGCCGCCCCCCCGTCCACCCCTCCATGCCACCCCCCGGCTCCCTCCCGCTGATGATGCCGACGATCTCCAAACCGCCCCCCGGCCAGCAGACCGTGGACTATGGCCACGGGAGAGGTGAGTGACGATTGCCGGCCCGGGCCTTTTCACAAAAAAGAAACCTCCATCTCTAAGGCTCGCGGTCCTTGGCAACCGCCCACGGAGGTCTGTCCTAAAGTCTTTACCGTCTTTCCGTGACGGAGAAATAATAATAATAGTAATGATGATGGCATTTACTAAGCGCTTACTATGGGCAGAGCATTGTTCTAAGCACAGGGGAGGTTACAAGGGGATCAGGTTGTCCCACGGGGGGCTCACAGTCTTCATCCCCATTTGACAGATGAGGTCACTGAGGCCCAGGGAAGTGAAGTGACTTGCCCAAAGTCACACAGCTGACAATTGGCGGAGCTGGGATCTGAACCCGTGAACTAGACTTCTAGACTGTGAGCCGGCCGTTGGGCAGGGACCGACTCTACATGTTGCCAACTTGTACTTCCCAAGCGTTTAGCACAGTGCTCTGCACACAGTAAGCGCTCAATAAGGACGATTGAATGAATGAATGAACTCGGACTCCAAAGCCCGGGCTCTTTCCACTGAGCCACGCTGCTTCTCCAGCAGGAAGGACCTGAGCGCTAAGGAGAGGGGCACAGAAAAGGCTCAGACGGAAATAGGAGACTCTTTTCGGGTTCTGTCACTGCTGCTACTTTCCATTCTCCGGGCTCTTAGCGGCTGCTTACCCCCTCAAAGTTTCCAAGGCCAAAAGCCGGACTTTTCCAGGCCCTCCTGACTTCTGTTCCTGTGGGAAACGAGGCTAAGGCTGGTTGGGCGGCGGCAGGCCAGAGCAGCCCGGAAGAAAGGGCCGCTTCAGTTCCGCTTCATCTTGCCTGAGGTGGCTGGATTTTCCAGAACTCTGGGGGAATGTGACTTTTGAAGCCCCCCGATTAATACCGCCTCTCCCCTCGTTTCATCCTTCCAACTCACCCCCCCAGCACCTCGCATTAGCACGTCAGCGTTCGTGTCCGTACGCACTCACTCCCCAACTTATTCCTGTCTGTAAATTATTTCCATGCCTCTTTCCCCCGCTGTCTGGTGAAACTCCTCAAAGGCAGCGATCGGGTCCGCTACCGCTATTGCGCTCTCCCAAACGCTCAGTACAGAAGGTTGTCCGTAAGTACTCTTGAACGATTGTAAACGTTTTCTTCCCGACTTTGTCTCTCAGACATATCCACCGGTAAAGTTGAGCAGATTCCCTATGGTGAAAGAATCACTCTGCGCCCAGACCCAATGCCGGAAAGATCACATGAGGCAGGTAGGCGTCGTCCTTGATGGTGATTATGGATTTTGATAAGCGCTTACTATGTGCCAGGCGCTGTCCTAAGCGCCGGATGGATTACTTTGTCCCCTTTAGTGGGTGGACTGTCACATTCGTAATAGCTGGATCGCCCTTGGAAACAACTAGGATGGCGTCACATTTGGCTTTAAAGCAGGAAATTGGTGCGTTGGAAAAAGAGAACTGTAGGACATTCAGTTCCCTAACCTTTAGTTCTGGGCTCATTTCAGATTTATGTTTATTTCCTGGTTGTATTTTAGGCTGTAAACTCATCTCTAGACTGTAAGCTCGTGGTGGGCAGCTGTCGCGTCTCCCAAGTCTCTTAGTACAGTGCTTTGCACGCGGTAAGCGCTCAGTAGACACCACCTGTGGATTGTATTTTCCCAGAGCATCCTAGCCAACGTGATCGTTACGAAAGAGATCGGGAACGCGAGCCCTACTTTGATCGGCAGAGCAACGTGATGACGGACCACCGGGATTTCAAAAGGGAGCGGGACGTGCATAGGGACCGAGACCGCGCCGTCGTCGACTACGACCGGGAGCGATTCGACAGAGATCGCCGTCCGCGGGAGGACAGGTGTGGTCCAGGGAGCCTTTCCCACTTTACATCCAAGTATCATGTGCGTTCACCGCGCCCAGAACACACCAAAGGTCGAGAGAGGTTCGCTAAGTGGGCCGAAAGGAGATTCTCTTACCATTGACTCGGTGATTCGGGAGAACAAATTCGTAGAAGTATTTTCTTCTGGAGGGAGATGCTTGTATCCTCAACTGTATCAGGGCCAGTAAGGGATATTTCCCTTGGTGGGAATTGGGAAACCAAGGCCGGGGTCAAAGCCGTTTTGGGGCCGGTGATCATTTTTGCAGCATCGAAGGTTTTTTTTGAGGGGGGCGGACACAGAGAGGAGGTTTGAGCTTCCCTCTGGGTTGGCCTAGACAGTGTGGAGAAATGAAATCTTCAACGTTAAGTCTGTGGAGAATGGCACTGCCCCGGTTAGGAAGCGCATCGGCCGCTCACACTGAAAGACAGAGATCGCCCCAAAGTGTTTGTTCGTTAAAGAGGTACCCCCTCTTGTTGCCTTCCAGAACGCAGTCTTACCGTGACAAAAAAGATCATTCTTCTTCAAGGCGGGGAGGCTTCGAGCGGCCACCGTATGAACGGAAATCAGACCGACCGGCCTATGACCACGGACCGCCCTTGTTTGGAGGTATAGGAGTTTCAGTTACCCTCGAATAGGCAAGCACCGAGAACGTGAACCTGGAGAATAACCCAACCCAAGTTTGCTTGGGTTTCCCTGACATTAAAAAGGGAACCAGTTGCAGTGATTTAAAGATTAAAAGAACAAAAAACTCGAAACCGCGACCCTGAAAAGTGTCAGAAAAAGTGACTCTTCTTCACATCTGTTCACTTTTTTCATGGTATTTGTTAAAACGCTTACTATTCATTCATTCAGTTGTATTTATTGAGATCTTACTGTGTGCACAGCACTGTACTAAGCGCTTGGGAAGTACAAGTAGGCAACATATAGAGACGGTCCCTACCCAGCAGCGGGCTCACAGTCTAGAAAGGGGACATGCCAGACGCCGTACTGAGCGCAGGGGTAGATAAAAGTTAATCATGTTGGGCACAGTCCCTGTTCCACATGGGGCTCCCAGTCTTAATCCCCATTTTACACACGAGGGAACTGAGGCACAGAGAAGTCAAGTGACTTGCCCAAGGTCCCACGTGGCGGAAACAGGGTTGGAACCCAGATCTTTCTGATTCCCAGGCCCGTGTTTAATCCACTAGGCAACTCTACCTCACTTCAAGTTTTCGCCTTAGCTTGAAATAAGCTTTATAACGCCACTTTATCTTCCACCAAAACCTTCTTAAATTCAGCATCATGGAAGCCATGTGCTGGTTCAATGGTTTTTGAGCCACCTTTCCCCCAGACCCTTATTTTCCGTTAAAACAATAATCAATTCAAACCGATTTGGGGGAAACCCGGGAGTTTGCGGGAATACAGCCGCCGGCATCTCAGGAAGAGTGTCTGTCAAGCGGTCTGTAGATAAAATGTACTGTGATTGCTCATCAGATTAGCCCTGTGAAGGAAACGAGATTCTTATTCCTGAATAGGGTAAACCAGAAATTTGAGACAACTGGTTGGGCCTATCGTACCCGGCTTTTAATCAGGGACGGAGCAGCGGGGGACAGAGAGGAGGGGATGCTTGTGGAATATCTTCTCTTCTCTTCTCTTCTCTTCTCTTCTCTTCTCTTCTCTTCTCTTTTCTCTTCTCTTCTCGATTTATTTGTACAGATTTATTACTCTATTTATTTTACTTGTACATATCTATTCTATTTATTTTATTTTGTTAATACGTGTTGTTTTGTTGTCTGTCTCCCTCTTCTAGACTGTGAGCCTGCTATTGGGTAGGGACTGTCTCTATATGTTACCAATTTGGACTTCCCAAGCGCTTAGTACAGTGCTCTGCACATAGTAAGCGCTTAACAAATACCATCATTATTATTATTATTATTTGAGTCTGAATACCTTTTTTAGGGGCCAGTTCGAGTGAGTGAATATCCCGGAGCCTTTCAGGTTTCTGGGGCTACTGCTCGTTTTGCCCCCCGCCCTCACACCCCCTTTAAAACCTCCAGCAAGGTCCTTGAAAGTGGAGTGGAATCCACTGAAGTGGAAGGGCCGTGTTTGAGGCCGCTTGCCTTGATCAGGCGCGAGAGAGGCAAATTCGTTTCCTAGCCTGCGATGACAGGTAACTTTGGGGCTTTTAGGAGATCGGAGAAATTACCCCGAGGAGCGGATGCCGCTCTCAGCCCCCCCGCTGAGCCACCAGCCCCCTCCTGCCCCAAGACTAGAGAAGAAACCGGAATCGAAGAACGTGGACGATCTCCTGAAGCCGCCGGGCCGAGAGAGCAGACCCGAGAGGGTGAGGAGAATGGCGTTTCTAGTTTCCCTGTGAACCCTGTACCGTATTTATCATCTTGAAAGCCACACAGGAAGGTTGAAAGATTTTTAAACGGGGGGCAGCCTTAGGAAGAAAGGTTGCCTGCATGGTTTCCTGTTCCAGACCTGAGGCGGGGAGGGGAGCGGGGAGCGTGTCGACGCATACAGTCTCGGGATTGGCCCGACTTCTGCCGATGGTAAAAAAAACAAACAAAAAAATCCCTTCGGCCCAGAAATTCTGCCGTGACAATAAAGAGCTTCAGCTTTCCCCGTACGCTCTTGTGTTTCAGATTGTGGTCATCATGAGAGGCTTACCTGGTAGCGGGAAGACCCACGTGGCAAAACTTATCCGAGTGAGTACCGAGAAGGGGGCGGTTTTGTCATGGCTTTTTTGCGTCTTCGGCCTGGTGGTTTTCGAGGCGAGGGTTTCTCATCCGTAGCTCTGTGTTAGACCCAGCTGCCAGCGGCAGTCACTCATTTCAGTGGAAGCGCCGGACCGCAGTCTCCACCTTGAATCGGTTTGATCCGGGTGCCCCGCTGACTTTGTTGTCCCCTGAGACTAATGAAACCGGTGCCGGAATAACGGCACTGCTCCCCGAACGCATAAATGTCTCGCGTCCCAGAACGAGCAGCTCGGCGTGTCTGGTGAGGCACCTCTGTTGACAAGGATACAGACTGTTCTCAATTGTTCGATTCTCAGGATAAGGAGGTAGAGTGTGGGGGACCCGCGCCCAGAGTCCTCAGCCTGGATGATTATTTCATCACCGAAGTGGAAAAAGAAGAGAGAGACCCAGATTCTGGAAGGAAGGTGAAGAAGAAGGTATGGTGCACTGTTGCGATTCGGCCGGAGTAGAGTTCTCGTTTTCAGGGTATCCGTTAAGCGCTGCGCGTCGGGCGCTGTCTGGGCTTGATAAGGTACGAGATGATCAAGTTGGACACAGGCCTTGTCCCACAAAAGAATCACAGTCTGACTCCCCATTTTACAGATGAGGGAACTGAGGTGCGGGGAAGTTGGGACTTTTTTTATGGTATTTGTTAAGCGCGTACTATGTGCCAGGCACTAGAGTAAGCTCTGGGATAGATAGCCGCAAGATTTCTAGACTGTGAGCCCGTTGTTGGGTAGGGACTGTCTCTGTATGTTGCCGACTTGTACACAGTAAGCGCTCAATAAATACGACTGAATGAATGAATCGAGTTGGCCCCGACTCACAGGGAACTCACCATCTTAATCTCCGTTTTACACGTGAGGGGACGGAGGCCCAGAGAAGTTACCCAGCAGGCGGGATTAGAATCCCGGTCCTCCGAGTACCAGGCCCGGGCTCTTTCCAGAAGGCCTCGCTGCTTCTCAGCTCCTCTTCCGGAGGTGGAGATAAGAACCGTGTCCTTTTCTGGGCAAGGTTTTGGCACTCAAGAGCGGAGAAGAGGGCTGTAGCCTTTGGTGTTTCAGGGCGTCGGGTGGCAGGTTGAGAGCCACCTGTATTCAGTTGTATTTATTGAGCGCTTACCTGTAGTCCACCCTAATCTCCTCCTTTACTGGGACCAGGTGATGGAATATGAGTACGAAGCGGACATGGAAGAGACGTATCGCACCAGCATGTTCAAAACCTTCAAAAAGACCCTGGATGACGGCTTCTTCCCCTTCATCATCCTGGATGCCATCAATGATCGAGTGAGGCACTTTGACCAGTTCTGGAGTGCAGCAAAAACCAAGGGTTTCGAGGTAAGGAGGCTCCTCGCTCCTCCCACCCTCCCGCGTGATTCCCGGGACGCGGCCTGAACGGGGGCTCCTCCTTCTCGTCCAGGTTTATTTAGCCGAAATGAGTGCGGACCACCAGACCTGCGGCAAACGGAACATCCATGGGCGCAAGCTTAAGGAAATCAATAAGGTGACTATTTAGAAAGGCGATGTCAAGGGGAGCAGGAGAGTAGGTGGATCCGACGGCGGAGTCGGTAGTCGGGCAGGTAACGGTGAGGTGAAGTCGGAGTCGTCAGTATTTCCGCTGATCACGGTAAGATAGCGTCTCCATTTAGGAGCAGAGCCATTTCTCTTGGTTTGTAAGATGCGTGGTTTCCGTTTCTCGTTAAGAGGGGTGCAGGAATAGTTCCTGGCCATTTACCCACCAGATGCTTAACGCGTGGCTTCGGAAGCCGTCGATTAGGCGGCCGGAAGCCCGAGTCTTAGACTTCTTTGCAGAGTTTTGGTGGGCTTTTCCGAGGCCAGACTGTCTTTGAGTTGGCCATCCAGTGTCCGAAGAGGTGACGGGACTGTAAATCTCTCGATAGATGGCCGATCACTGGGAAACAGCGCCGCGGCATATGATGCGCCTGGATATCCGTTCCTTGTTACAAGATGCTGCTATAGAAGAGGTGAGCATTTTGCGGCGTGACCTGTCGTAATTCTCAGAGTGTCAGCAGTCGAATCCGTGAAGGTGACCATTGCTGGATGGGTATTTTCAAGTAACCTCACACCCTCTCAAGTAAAACCAGAAACTGCTTTTCCATTCCGCCTTCTCTTCACAGAAGGCCAACAAGTCACCTCATCCTGTCGTTCATTCAGTGGTATTTGTTGAGCATTTACTGCATTAAGAACACTGTATTAAGTGTTTGGGAGAGGACAGTACAGTAATAATAATAATAATAATGATGATGATGGCATTTGTTAAGGGCTTACTATGTACAAAGCACTGTTCTAAGCGCTGGGGAGGATACAAGGTGATCAGGTTGGCCACGGGGGGCTCACAGTCTTCACCCCCCCTTTTACAGATGAGGTAACTGAGGCACAGAGAAGTGAAGTGACTTCCCCAAAGTCACACAGCTGACAATTGGCGGAGCCAGAATTTGAACCCACGACCTATGGCTCCCAAGCCCGGGCTCTTTCCACTGAGCCACGCTGCTTCTCTAACAGAGAACAATAAACAGACACAATTTCCCCGCCCACAATGAGCTTACAGGGAAGTTGAACCTTGTAGATCGACAGTGATATTCATTGAGCTTTTCCCATGTGCAGAGCACTGTACTAAGCGCTAGGGAACGTACAGTACGATAGAGTTACCCGATCCCTGCCCACAAGGAACTGACAGTCTAGAGGAGGAGACAAACATTAAAATAAAACACACAGGGAGGAGGAACAGCGGGATGTAAGGATACATACGAAAGCGCCGTGGGGCTGATTAACGGCGATAAAAAGGTTGAGGGGCAGGCATCAGCAGGGAGATAGATGAGATAATAATAATGATGGCATTTATTAAGCGCTTACCATGTGCAAAGCACCGTTCGAAGCGCTGGGGAGGTTACAAGGTGATCGGGTTGTCCCACGGGGGGCTCCCAGTCTTCATCCCCATTTTCCAGATGAGGTCACTGAGGCCCAGAGAAGTGAAGTGACTTGCCCAAAGTCCCACAGCTGACAATTGGCGGAGCCGGGATTTGAACCCGTGACCTCTGACTCCAAAAGCCCAGGCTCTTTCCACCGAGCCACGCTGCTCACTGCTGACTGGAGTACAGTCAGTGTGTGTTGGCATCAGAAGAGCATAATGTGGGGACTGGGTTATGGTAGGAGAGCAGTGAGGGAAAATGGGAGGAGAGCTGACTGAATAGCTTACTGCCAATAATAATGGTAATAATGATGATGGTAACGGTGGTTGTTAAGCGCTTACTAAGTTCTAGCACCATTCTAAGCGCTGGGGTAGATAGAAGCTAATCAGGTTGGACACAGTCCCTGTCCCACACGGGGCTCGCAGACTTCGTCCCCATTTTATAGATGAGGGAACTGAGGCACAGAGAGGTTAAGTGATGTGCCCGAGGTCACGTGGCGATGTAAGGAGTTTCTCTTTGATGTGAAGATGGCCGGGCAGCCGTTGGAGGTATTCGAGGTGTGGGGAGACACGGAATGAACTGCTTTGCGGAAAAATGGTCTAGCGGAGCGAAGTAAGGAGAGACACAGAGCAGGAAGGTTGATTCAGGATCCCAGGAGGGGTAGGATGAGGGCTTGGATCGGCAAGGTAGCGGTTTGGATGGAGAGGAAAGAATCATTATCATCAATCGTATTTATTGAGCGTTTACTATGTGCAGAGCATTGTACTAAGTGCTTGGGAAGTACAAATTGGCAACATATAGAGACAGTCCCTACCCAACAGTGGGCTCACAGTCTAAACGGGGGAGACAGAGAACAAAACCAAACATATTAACAAAATAAAATAAATAGAATAGATATGTACAAGTAAAATAAATAAATAGAGTAATAAATATGTACAAACATATATACATATATGCAGGTGCTGTGGGGAAGGGAAGGAGGTAAGATGGGGGCGTGGAGAGGGGGGCGAGGGGGAGAGGAAGGAAGGGGCTCAGTCTGGGAAGGCCTCCTGGAGGAGGTGAGCTCTCAGTAGGGCCTTGAAGGGAGGAAGAGAGCTAGCTTGGCGGATGGGCAGAGGGAGGGCATTCCAGGCCCGGGGGATGACGTGGGCTGGGGGTTGACCGCGGGACAGGCGAGAATGAGGCCCGGTGAGGAGATTAGCGGCAGAGGAGCGGAGGGTGCGGGCTGGGCTGCAGAAGGAGAGAAGGGAGGTGAGGTAGGAGGGGGCGAGGGGATGGACAGCCTGGAAGCCCAGGGTGAGGAGTTTCTGCCTGATGCGCAGATTGATCGGTAGCCACTGGAGATTTTTGAGGAGGGGAGTAACATGCCCAGAGCGTTTCTGGACAAAGACAATCCGGGCAGCAGCGTGAAGTCTGGATTGAAGTCGGGAGAGACACGAGGATGGGAGATCAGAGAGAAGGTTGATGCAGTAGTCCAGATGGGATAGGATGAGAGCTTGAATGAGCAGGGTAGCGGTTGGGATGGAGAGGAAAGGGCGGATCTTGGCAGTGTATTCTTGAGTTGTCCCAGAGGTAAGTACTAAGATTGACACGTAATGAGCACTGAACAACTGTAGCGAAATGTTCAAATTACAATTCCTCCCCGGTTTTAGTATGGCAGCTCTAGAATGTCAAAGTGATTTTCTTTGACCTGCCGACTGTTCAGAAACGGAATGTAGTCTTTGTATATGAGAAGCTGCTTTGAGAAGCAGCGTGGCTCAGTGGAAAGAGCCCGGGCTTTGGAGTCGCGGGTCAGGGGTTCAAACCCCGGCTCCGCCAGTTGTCAGCTGTGTGACTTTGGGCAAGTCACTTCACTTCTCTGGGCCTCACTTAAGTCATCTGGAAAATGGGGATTAAGACTGTGAGCCCCCCGTGGGACAACCTGATCGCCTTGCAACCTCCCCAGCGCTTAGAACAGTGCTTGGCAGATAGTAAGCGCTTAATAAATGCCATTATTATTATTATTATTGTTATTGTATTAAGACGAGCCTCAAACGTTTTGTGAATAGGGGTATAGGGATTTAGTTTGCACACATTTTACCCACTATTATTCGTTCCTGTTCTACGGGTGCGAATACAGCTTCTAGGAAAATAGAAGCTAGGTGAACTTGTGAAATCGCTTCCATTTTTGAAATGGAGGTGAAAGCTCCTCGCAGAACTCCTCGCCTCCAGCCTCTCTCCTCTCCAGTTCACTCTGCCGCCCAGGTCATGTTTCCAAAACATCATTTGGCAGACGTTCCCCGCTCTTCAGAAACCTCCAATCGTTACCCATTCCTCCCTCCCCCAAGGCAGAAACTCCTGACCCCAGGCTTTAAACCCTCAATCAGCTCTCTCTTCTCTCTTCGTATCTTCGCTCCCCTTCCAGTACACCCCGGCTCACAGCCATCTTCTCAATCAATCAATCAATCGTATTTATTGAGTGCTTACTGTGTGCAGAGCACTGTACTAAGCGCTTGGGAAGTACAAGTTGGCAACATATAGAGACGGTCCCTACCCAACAGTGGGCTCACAGTCTAGAAGTAGTCTACTCGCTGGCCCTCCCTCCCCTTTCTCATTTGGCAAATCTCTATTCCCTTCCTTAGAGCCCTTCGAAAACTGCATCTCTTCCAAGAGACCTTTCCCCATTAACTGTCATTTCCCTACTCCCCTCTATCACTTCAGCACTTCTCTCTATCTGGTGGGTAGAGTTTTAGCGCCTGTCTCCCCCACACTGGATTTTAAACCCCTCGAGGGCAGTCCAGTGCTCGGCCCAGAATAAGCATTCCGTAAATACTATGGATTGAGTGATTGAAAACCTCCTTCAGTGAAGGGGAACCTAAAATCTCTAAAAAGAAGATCTGACTTGAATTCGTTTAGGAAAGGGCCCATTAATATGAAGAAACGTGAGTGAAAGGTCTGCCCAAATTCATTGGAGAAGAAATGTTTGTATTCTCACATTTCATCGATCACCGTTACAGACTATTTTGGGGATTTCTTTGGGGATTACTTTGGGGATAAGTGCTTAGTACAGTGCTCTGCACACAGTAAGCGCTCAATAAATACAATTGATTGACTGATTTCTAATTCCTTTGATTTAGAAACTCCAGAAATCGGGAGTCAGGAACATTTATCGAATGCCCACTGTACAGATCCCCGAACTAAACTTGTGGCGAGTTACAACGGTAGTTGAACACACAAGGAAACTTTAAGAAGAATGCAACATAATTCTGTCTCCTGTACCTCTAACCCTGATTTTTAATCGACAGAGCTGCCGTAAGAACCAGGTGGATCTTGGGGTTTTTTGTCTTCCCACTGCCTCTTTTCCAAGACGGTAAACTTGCTCTGAGTTCTCTTTACAAGACACGTTTAGAAATAAAACACCGAAATACGTTTTCTGGGATCTAGGTTGAGATGGAAGATTTTGATGCAAATATCGAAGAGCAGAAAGAAGACAAGAAAGACGCAGAGGAAGAGGAAAGCGAACTGGTAGGAGACCGAGCATCTTAACTATCGTGCCTTTTATTAGAGCTCTCCGGGAGAGGTAGAATGGCTCCAGGCTCCGATGGTTCGATTCCTTTTCACGCCGTATTAATCGTGGGTCTTATATGTGACTCTGATGACTAACTGAACTTATTTCTGTGTTTTGACAGATGAAAGTAATCTAGTGCTGTAGTTCTTATCAGTAGAGCTAAAAGCTTACGGCATCTCCAAAGACATAAATCTGTAGGCACTTTCTGAAGTTTTGCTTCTCCAGGGAAAAGCCAACTAATGTTTTAAAAGGTTTTGCCTGCCCAGCCACCGACTACAACTCTCCTCTCTTGTTGCAAGGTTTCTAAATGGGGTGTGTTTCGTACTAAAGACCTGTTCGTCAGCCAAGTGGCAAAGTGATGCAGCGTTCTGCTTCTGGATTTGCTCCTCTAAATTCTGTCCCGTTGAAAGACCGAGGGTTGTTCATCCAGTTAGTGGTACGGTTTTCTTTGTCATTCTGAGCAGCAGCTTAGAAAGCTCAGACCTTTCTGTAGAGCCACCTTGATTTTTCTTCACTTGCCAATGAACTGAGAAGGCTGCAGTTAGCGTTCACCTCATTGGAAATCCTGTCGGTTAATTTTGTTCCGGGGCCTTCTTCGAGCCTCCCGCCTTGATACTCAGAAGGACCCCGGGTAAAGCGAGAGCCCTAAACCCCGCTTCCAAAAGGCCAGAGTGGAAGTTCATAGCATCTCGAGGACTTGAGGGGGCTATTTGCCTGGTCTTAAGCCGATAAGTGTCCCGTTGGGTCCAAAGTCCAGGCTTTTTATTTTGAGGACTCTGCTTCCCTCCTCCCCGGGTCCCGCTACCGAGTCCCGGGATTCAGCAGCGTTTCTGGTTTTCCCGGGGGTCCGGGAAGGGAATGCTAAGGCACTGGAATAAGATGTGGGGGCCGGGGGGGGTCAGGGCATCCGCCCTCACAGCCCCCGCAGAGGCACACCCTAGGTTTGGGTGGCTTCGGGTAGACGTCCACAAAACGGGGATTAGGATGTCGTTACTCTGTGCCGCGTGCCTGGTGTGACACACTGTGACTTCACGTGCGTCCGTGCGACCAGTCTCCACGAGGGCCGTCAGCGGCCGCCCTGGGGGAGGTTTTGGCCAGTAAATCCCGTGTGACATTTAGAGGCCGCCTCCTCGATGAGAACCATACAGGATGGAATTAACCTCCGGGCAGCATTTCGAGGAGTCGTTCCAGCGGGGTTTCAGATATGAGCTCTTGGTCTCCTCAACAGATATACCTCGGGACCACCTTGCAGGAGCGAGACCAAATCACTTTTTCCTTGCCAGGCTCCGCTTTGGTAGGAAGTGTCTGCTAACTCTCATTTTCTAACCACCTGCCGTGCGCGGGCTGAGAAGTGATTGCTGTTTTCTTAAAGCGCTCTCTGTCGTACTGTGGGGGGGAAATAGACGGCCTCGGGCAGGTCGCCTAGAACCTCTTGGAGCTTCAGCTTTCCTTTGGTAAAATAGAGAAGAAAATGCCTGTGTCTGCCCATCTCACAGATAGGCGAGAAATATGAGAAATTTTCTGGGAAAGTACTTTAAGCTTTTAAGCAAGGTGCTTTCCAAATCCCCGTCATCGTTATTGCCTGAGGTGAAAGCACACGCTCCTGGACAAGGGGAATGACACCTAGAAAAAGACAAGACTCTAGTTTCTAGACTTCGTACACTTGACACGTGGCAGGAAAAGCAACATAGCATTCCCCCTCTGGTTCCTCTCTGCCGACACCAAACCGAGCCATCTCAAGAGGGAATTTGGAGCCTGCTTATCGTAGGGAAGAACAAGCACCTTACCAAGGGAATTACTAAACTTTCATTTTGCCTACGTTCTTCACATTACCAGACTTCTCGTAAATTGTGGGAAAAAGTAGAGGTTGGGTTGTTTCCCCCCCAGTAGGGCTCCTCCAGATCTTTAGAAGAATCCCACCGCCTCTGCCATCAAAGGGTACGGAGCAACCGCCCTCTTACCCAAACCCAAGGGAGCTCGTCCTGCTCAAAACATTTTCCACGCCATTTAAAACCGTCCCCATAATTAAGAGCTAAAAATGTCCTCGGAAACATTAAGAGAATCCCTAATTTGGGTGTGTTACGATGTGTTTGCTCTTTTCACTGTCGTCTTCGCACTTCGATGTTCCCGTAGCTACGGCTCAGTATGGTTCATGCAGATGTATCCTGGTAACGCTCTGGGCAGATTTTAAACGACGACTTGCACACAGTCAGTTCTTCGCTTTTCACCGCAGCACAGCTCGGCCTGAGTTTGGTTCTGACGTGTATTTGGTGTTTTTCACCCCGCTAACGACGTCTAGTCAGAGGGAGCTTAGCTTTGAAACCCTAAAACCTGTAACGCTGGCGTGAAGACTAGAACTCCCAATGTACGCAGGATTTCTGAAGATGTGCTGTGCAATATTAGAGCACAGCACCCGTGTCAGTGAGCAATTGACTACATAGTGGTTAGGCTCCAAAGAACAGGGCACCTGCCTGCCTGGATTTTTCATTTATTCGTTTGAGGCATGGAGATAAATATACGAGCGAGTCGTCAGCGAGCTTCGCCTTGAACGAAGTAAGCCCAGCGTTAAAGTTTCAGATCTGTGGAGGAGGTTAAAAAAGCATTATATGAAAAAGAAAATGTGGGACTCCCGAACTGAAGGGGTAGTTAAACGGGCACATTGTAAATAATAATAATAATTATGGTATTTGTTAAGCGCTTACTATGTGCAAAGCACTGTTCTATTGAAACATCTTACATATATCTGTTGGAAAGAAAGTAGGCAATTGTTTTCTTACATAGGGAACACATTCAGAAAATGAGCCTGTTGAAATATGGGATGAACAAGTAATTGAACAGGGCTGTACGTGTCAGCGAAGATTCCCATCCGTTAAGAAAAGGCTTCAGAGCTTGATTCAGTAAAACGTAATGGCACGCGAGTGAACCTTTAGAAATGAAATTGCACATAACTTATTTTCAGTAATTTTCCTTTTATATATTTGATTGTTTTGGTTATTCAGGTAAAGAGGCCCTGCAGCAGAGAACAGATTGGTGCCATTCTCTCACCTGTGTGGCAACTGTGGGATAAAATGTTGGCGATTGTAGTTAGGAAGTTTCCTAGCTTCTCTGTGTTTGAAAATATGTTTTGCAAATCCCACACTCCTTGAGTAACATTAACACAGTAAAGAGACACACGCACAGACATACACACGTTTGTTTGCTATATAAGATCTTTGTGCAGGAGTCAATGAGGAGTTCTGTACTTTGGTTGCATGAAGACTGACATCCCTTAATGATTGCCAGAACGTTGGGTGAATTCAGCAATTTCATTTCGTTTGATAACTGCGATTTTGCTTTATTTAAGGCAATGTTTCTAGCCGGTGAGAGGAGGCCGAACCCATTCCCGTGTTAATGCTGTTTCCGTTTCAAAAGTGATATGCATGCGTGTGTGTGTCTCTTTCTAATCCTTCGAGCTTCTTTCTGTGTACGATTTAGGGATACATTCCGAAAAGCAAATGGGAGATGGATACATCTGAGGCAAAGCTAGGTGGGTATTTTCTTATTCCTGTTTTTGTTTGTCTGGTGCTGTAGGGTAATGGTCAAAGATCGTTCTGCTTTACTCAACCAGATGAATGAAGAGAACATACGTAGCCAAATCTCGTTTCAACACTGTGTCTTCTGGTGCATCTTATTAGCCTGTGTTACGTTCCGGTATATCCGTGTCCTTTGATAATGCTCGGATCGGGATATAAAGGGATTAAAAAGAAAAGATCCCATTCCAACATCACTTGATCATTTCAGGGGCAATCAGAAGCATCTACGGGCAAGTGAGTAGTAAGAGGACGATGTGCTTTTCGAATAATTCATTCTCGGCTCTTAAATTAGAAATGATGCTGACAAGAGTTCTTGCCTTGGATGGTGTAACATAACCAGCGAGAGTTCATCCAGAGACTTCAGCATAGTTTAACCCACACTCTAACATATTTATTATGTTTTTTTTTCGGTAAACAATTGTTTTCACCAAGTTTTGAGACAAAATAAGACCATTTCACCAAATTAACGTAAAACGTCCTTCTAGGAGAAGACCGTTCTTTTTAGTGTCCATATTCAGGAAAAGTCAGAATGGTGTGCCTATCGATCAGTCTACCGAGCACTTACTGTGTGTAGAGCACTGTATTAAGCACTTCGGAGAGTACAGTAAAACAAGGTAGGTGGACACGGACCCTAAGCCACCAGGAGCTTACTACGGTCTATCAAAATCAGAATTTTGGGACAATTAATATAGGTCTAGGACCAGATTAAGTCCAGGGCAATTTCCGTTCACGTACAGTCACCACGTAGTGGTTTTTCTGAACGCCGGTGTTTGTCAATAATCTCGACAAATGAAAAATCAATTTTGAAAACACATGGGTCACCGCCCTGTGATATGGAGAATATTTGTGAATCTGGCTCCTCGCTCTTTTCTGTTACTAGATGAGTGAAATATCTCCTGAAAATCGTATTAGTAAGTCCCTAGAATTAATTGTCTGTTTTAGTGCCGAAACCACGTCGATATTTTACCAGTTTTATACGCTGCACTGGTCGTTGAAATTGCGTTGCTATAACATGACTTGTTAACAGGCTTTTCGGTTTTCCATGGCTGCATACTAAGCAGCTAAAGAAAAGAATATCTGTGAATTTTTTTTGTTTATGTTGTAAAAGTTGATTTGCTGAACAGTCAGTAATTTTATACCAGCTCTGTGACAATTTCTTCTAAAATCCTCCAGAAGTATGTGATGTGTATGTCTTTCCAAAGTATGCTTTTGTACTGCACTTGGGAAATAAGCCATAAAAACTGTCACCGTAGTCCTTTCTCCCCTCAAGGTTTGTTCCACAAGAGGGTTTAAACTCAGATTTTTTAAAAAAGGTATCTGATTTATGAATGCCAGCAACCATACATTTGAAAAAGATGACCTGCCTTTAATCCCATTCTCACCTAAACTAAGTCGGTAGAGAGGACTGTTGATTATTATTGTGATTATTATTGTACTATTTAAGCGTTTACTGTGTGCTAAGCACTTGGCACTAGGGCAGATACAACATAATCAGGTTGAACACAGTCCCTGCCCAACATGGAGGTCACAGTCTAAGTAGGGGGGTGAATATTTAAATATGTAGAATGTAGGATCTTTTGATGCAAGGTGCCTACGTATTTAAAAAATAAAGAAATTATATTCATTCAGTCGTATTTATTGAGCGCTTACTGTGTGCAGAGCGCTGCACTAGGCGCTTGGGAAGTACAATTCGGCAACATATAGAGACGGTTCCTACCCGACAACGGGCTCAAAGTCTAGAAGAGGGAGACAGACAACGAAACAAAACACGTGGACAGGTGACATAAATGAGAGGCCCCCCAAAAATGCGTATCTTAGATTTAAAAAGCTTTCTGGAGTCCAAAAGATTAGACGATGATGCCAGAAATCGAAAGGCAGGATTACCACCCTTGCTATTTTAGGTAAAATGGCAACTGGTAGTATTTGAGAATTTAGAATAATGAAAAAAACTCGTCAGGGTCGCATATATTCTGCATAGCATTTAGCAGCGACCCATATCTTTTCAAACTTGATTTTTCATTTGTCGAGATTATTGACAAACATCACCATGTAGAAAAACCACTACGAGGTAACTGTAATGAATGGAAATCGCCCTGGACTTAACCTGGTCCTAGATCTATGCTAATTGCCCCATAATTCTGATTTTAATAGAGGGTAGTAAGGTCCTTGTGGGTTAGGGCCTGTGTCTACCAACTCCGTTATACCGTACTAGTCTTGGAAAAATGCTCTATGAGCTATCGCTCATTCATCAGAAAGCAGATTTTCCACCTACTCACTAGATGTGAAAGGCAGAATCTTAGAGCAGAGGGTCTGGAAGCGTTTTTCTTCCACCTGTCCAGGCTCCATTGAAGGCTTTTAAGGAACTTCTTGTGAATGTGGAAGGTACAGATTGATTTGTGTGCAGCTGGGTTTTAGTTCCGTAAGCAGAAATGGCAACAGAATCGAATATACGCGTCTTTTCAGAGCATATTACTAATTAAGGAACCAGACTTCTGAGGCACTTCCTCTTGGAAGTGATTTACTGCCTCTCCACCAGCTGGCTCCGTATTAGATATCTATCAATCAATCCTATTTATTGAACTCTTACTTTGTGCAGAGCACTGTGCTAAGCGCTTGCGAGAGTACAGGGTAACGGAGTCGGTTCAGTCAAGTGTGTTTGTTGAGCATTTGCTATGTGCAGAGCACTTTCCCAGCCACCTGGGAGAGTACAGTAGAGTAATAAACAGACACATTCCCTGCCCACAACGAGCTGACTGTCTAGAGGCGACTCACAGCAGGTGATAGCCGCATTTTACAGAGGAAGAACATTTCCAATTCACCCAGTGAGTCTCCGCAGAGCTGGGAACTGAAATCTCCTGGTTCCCGAGATAGTAATCTGGCCTGGGGACAACTGTCTTTCATCCAATATAGCTTTTCAAGCGACCAGAAAAATCCCTCTGCGGGATAAATTATTCCCATTCCTCACTAGGTACGTATAATTGCCTGCAGTACAGTCTTCATTCCAAGTTGTCGATGATGAACTGTAAACATACTCACATTTTATACGTTGGAGCGTGCCAATAGTCAAAACGTTTTGAGCAGGTCGGCTCAACACAAAACGTCGATTATGGGGCCGATCTAGGGATCCTGCCTGTTCCCTGGGGTGTGACTTTCTAGCGGGGAAAAATGTTTTCACCCCCAAACACTCATTTGGGTTTAACTTTTTCCAGCCACTGTGCCTTTTCCATCTGGGCACCTTGTCCCTACTGTTGCAAGTAGCCTTTTATCGATTGCTTTTTATTGAAACTGCATGGGACCAAATGAAAAGCCAGTTGGCACTAGAATCTCAGCCTTCTCCGATATGTCAACCATTTGGCTTCCGGTGAAAAAGGATTTTTAGCAACATGTTACTGTGGTAATAATAATAATAATGGTATTTGTTAAGCGCTTACTATGTGCAGAGCGCTGTTCTAAGCGCTGGGGAGGTTACAAGGTGATCAGGTTGTCCCTCGGGGGGCTCACAGTCTTCATCCCCGATTTACAGATGAGGTCACTGAGGCCCAGAGAAGTGAAGTGACTTGCCCAAAGTCACACAGCTGACACGTGGCAGAGTTGGGATTTGAACCCATGACCTCTGACTCCAAAGCCCGTCCTCTTTCCACTGAGCCACGCTGCTTCTAATAATTAATTAACAATAATTAATAATAATGATGATGGTTTTTGTTAGGCGCTGCCACTTGTCAGCTGTGTGACTTTGGAGAAGTCACTTCTCTGGGCCTCAGTTCCCTCATCTGTAAAATGGAGAATAAGACGCTGAGCCCCACGTGGAACAACCTGATAACCTTGTATCTACCCCAGTGCTTAGAACAGTGCTTGGCACGTAGTTAGCGCGTAACAGATACCATCATTGTTATTATTATGTGACGGGCACGGTACTAAGCACTAGGGTGGGCACAGGCCCTGTCCCATACGGGGCTTACAGCCTCAATCCCGATTTTACAGGCACAGAGAAGTAAAGTGACCTACCCAAGTTCCCAAGGCAGACGAGTGGTAAACCAGTATCAAGTAGGGGAAAAAAAGAAATGTGAGACTCCACACTCATATCGGCCCTAGTGACATTAGAGGTTTTAGGGAGCCATTGTCCGGAGGATCTGATAATGCCGACTTCTTGCTATGAGTTCAGGATGGCAGGTAAGGTTTGAGGGCGTTCGCGTGAGCCAGTGCAAACGGAATATTGTTCTCTGGAAGTTTGCTTCATCTGGGGGCATTCGAAGGAGCCCACGCCTCCGCCACATTGACGTTATCGACACCATATCGACTGGCTTGGGTTGCCGGCAACCTACCCTCCTGGCACCCATCTGGGCCACGGTCTAGGGCCGGAGGACAAAATACGTGCGGAATGCATTTAGCCTGTTTGGAGAACACGCCGACGCTGGGCATCCTTTCTCCTGACACAGTCCACACTAGCATTAGCTTGGCATCTAATGTTAGATTTACTGTAATGGTCAGAAAATGGAATTTTTTTCCCCAAAGTTCCCTTAAAAAAAAAGTGCTGTCCTAGGAACACAGTGCCACTATTTGAATCGGCGAATAATGTGTTTGTTTCCTTAATCATTACTGTGTACCGTGTTAAGAAGGTGTGCTTTAACGTTCCGCTATCCAGAAACTTATTTTGAACTCAGAGCTTTTATTTAAATAACCTTTTTAAACCGTGTCCTGTAAGATCGTTAGTGTAAATGCATCGGTTGCCAAGTAATCACTCCCGTCAAAATGACTTTTCACTTGATTCACATTTCCAAGCATCGGTTGCCAAGTAATTATTCCCGTCAAAATCAAAATGACTTCTCACTGGATTCACACTTCCAACCTCACAGGCCGAACTTGTCACAGTCCACCAAACTTGTTTGAGTTTAAAGATCCACAAGGGTCTCTTTGGTTTATTCCTTAATCAGCCATACCACGGCTCCATGGAAGTATTTATGTTTTTATCCAAACACCGGGAGGCTTTTATCTCAAGCCCGTTGCGAGATTAAGATTTAGAACTAAAGTCTCAAAATGCAGGTGCTCAAATTATCGGTCCTTGCATATTTTAAAGTCAGAAATGCTGAAATCTCGAATAGCGACGCATGAGAGCATTTTCCCTTCCAGCTCGTCATCCAGACTTCCACCCTATTGCTGAGCCGTACTTTCTGCATGGAGTTGGGATCTGAGATTTCTCTCTGTGCAGAGTAATCAGTGACAGGATTGACCACTTCAGGGCTCCACTACTCATGATTATGATGATTATTATTTTAAATGGTGTTTCCACTGTTCTGGCAATTCTGTGGGATCTGGAACCCTGCAAAATTGATTTTGAAGGATGATGGACTGACACATATCCATCCCTCACTTCTCCCATTTACGGATTTCCCTACCAAAACATTCCCTGTAAAATCTTGCCTGATTAAGCCCTGGTACAGATCACAATTCACAGCCCTCCACCTGGTGGGAATCGAAAATATATATTTCCATTGACCTAGTAAAATAGTCAAGGTTTAAGAGTTTTTTTGACAGAATGACATGGCGGGCATCTCTTGTATTTGGTTTAAAAAAAAAGTCTTTGAAGACTTGCTACTTTTCTTACCTTTTCTGCTTTCAGTTTTACAAAAGTTCAGGTTTTTTTCCTTCTGGGTTCTTTTTCGGGGGTTCATGGAATTGTTTTCAGCATTGCATGACAATCACCCTGACTAATGTGCATATTTCTATAAATGACATTATCTGTGGCTCAACACTTTAAAGTATCCTCCAGTGATCTTAAAATCTGCCCCCAAGTACATGAAACATGTGCTATCAAGAAACGAGTGGATCTCTTTGAGTAAAAATGTCTCGGGGAGCAAAAGACGAGGCAAAAGTGAAAGATGATAACACACAAACCAGAGGCCTTTGGTTTGCACACGGTGAACCGGTTCTGTGATTTCCTCACTGGCTTTCCAGCCACACACGGGTGAATCTCACCGTTGGATATGCATATATCCAAGAGACCTTTCATGGTAATCCCAAATAGTAAAAACCAACAGAAAGTACGCTGACACACCTGAACTTTCACCGAACGTTTTTTGTTTTTCTTGGTAATGACTAATCTTTGGTCCGGTTTCTAAATCAATGATCCCTCGCTGTCCTACTGAGACTACAGGATTCACACCTGAAATCCCTACCTCTTGGGAATTGAAAGTGGAACCCCACAGCGAACGTTGTATTTGACTACCCTTGTGTCGATCACCAGTTTTCACTAAGCATAGAAGAAAACATTAATGCACACTGAAACCGACTCACA
Source organism: Tachyglossus aculeatus (assembly GCF_015852505.1). Taxonomy (NCBI): domain Eukaryota; kingdom Metazoa; phylum Chordata; class Mammalia; order Monotremata; family Tachyglossidae; genus Tachyglossus; species Tachyglossus aculeatus. The sequence continues at coordinate 41,293,293 of NC_052088.1, read as the reverse complement.
TAGTATTCCTCCATTGTGGATCTTGGCCACCATCAGAGCCGAGATTCTGATTTCATTTGGGGCTCTAAGCTCCAAGACCTTATTGTAACCGTCCTTGAAACCATACTGTGTGTGGCCCTTTAACGCGACACAGGGCAGAACGTGTCGATACGGTTTTAAATTGTAGAGAAGATGGGGTCGTTCTCGGAAAGTCCCTGATTTGGCAGCGTTTTGCCACTGGAACCTGGAATCGAAGGTGATCTGGCTCTCTACGATGCCGGGTGCCCTTCCTTGCCGTCTCCCGAAGCAGCGGTTGCACTAAGCGCCGCGACCGCTGGCAGAGGCAGAGCTGAATAAAAGATGGGGGGGTGGATGTTCCTAAACATACATCCTCCCATTCTCTGAGGACGGCCCGGCCTCGCGATTGCCGCTTCTCTCCAAATTGAGTATGGAGCAGTCGTCTGGAAGTGCGTCCCGTTGTTGTTAAGCGCGAGCGTTTTGTCGGTCTCCCTTAATGCCGCGGCTCTGTGTTTACCCCTCAGACAAGCTGGATGGCTTACGGACGGGCACTAAAAGGAAGCGCGACTGGGAGGCGATTGCCAGCAGGATGGAGGATTACCTTCAACTCCCCGATGACTATGACACCCGTGCTTCCGAACCCGGAAAGAAGAGGGTAACGGTCTTATTACTCCATTCGAAAGTTTCGTGCCAGCCCCCGACTCCCGCAGTTGGAAGTGAATGCTCTCTCGGGATTAGAAGGATTCGCTTTCGCTTGCGTTGTCCGGGAATGATGAAAGGACCACTGAAAGAAATGTGGGGTCCCTCTTAAAAAAAAGTGGAAGAGAACTTGGGGTGCGTTGTGGATCAGATTAACCTGAGAAATGTTTACAGATGGAATAAAGCCAACTGCTTGTAGTGAAGATAGCGGAGAATTCACGTATTTTATTTAGGCTAGATTGGGCTCTAACAGGACTCAGGCTTTATGTATACTGTAGTCTACAGGACAGTTAGCAGAAGGCCAGTGCTTACTGGAAGGCTGGAAAAGAGCCGAAATATATGTAGCACATTGCTACAAATGAAATTAGCTTTGTTTATTCAACTGCAGTAAAACCCTACTTCATTTGCACATGCTAACGACGGTGCGCGTTTCTAGAAAGAAACCAGACGCGAATAGCCCAGGCACCTCGACATCTCAAGCCAGCAATGCTATATGGAAACGGGAGCTTTCTGCTCTTTTTTCCACTCATTCCTTCTTTAATGAATTCCATGCATTTCGAAACAGTGGAGATCTAGGTTTGCGCGGTGCTGGCCCTTGAGAATGAGCGGCAGGTCTTGGTTTTACACCTTGAAAATTCGGGTCAGGGTAGATCGGTGCGAGAATGCCGGGGCGGCTTGTAGAAATTAAAGCGTCGGTTTTGCGCTTCCCATCAGTCGGTCGGGGGTATTTATTGAGCGCTCATCGTGTGCGACACACACTGTACTGAGCACTTGGGGCAATGCAACATAGAGTCGAGAGATAGGAATCCCCACCCTCAAGGGAGCTTCTGGTCTAGCAGGGGAGGGAGACGGTAAAATAAGTCACACATCGGGGAATGGGATATTGCTGTGAGGGTGCAGTGAGTTTCAGAGTCCTTAGGGATATAGACCTAAATTCATAGGCGATGCCCAAGAGTCACAAGAAGCAGTATGGCTAAGTGGGAAGAGCCCGGGCCTTGGGAGTCAGAGGACCTGAGTTCTAATTCCGGCTCTGCTACTTGTCCGTTGTGTGACCTGGGCAAGTCACTTCACTTCTCTGTGCCTCAGTCAACTCATCTGTAAAATGGGGATTTAGACTGCGAGCTCCATGTGGGACAGGGATTTTGTCCAAACAGATGACCTGGTTTTGTGCGGTGCCTGGCACGTAGTACTCACTTAACAAAATACCATTTGAAACCCCCCAAAAAAGCGGAGGCGGGGGCAAGTAACCGTGGCTTTCCTGACTCCCCCTCACCCCTCTGCAACCACAACCATCTCCTCTCTTCCTGTGAAGATGAAACCCACCAGGTCAATCAATCAATCATTTATTGAGCGCTTACTGTGTGCAGAGCACTGTACTAAGCGCTTGTGAAGTACAAGATGGCAACATATAGAGACAGTCCCTACCCAACAGTGGGCTCACAGTCTAAAAGGAAAGGGTGAACTCTCAGGAGCCTGTGAGTCCCATGTGGGACAGGGACTGCATCCAACCTAGTAAACTTTTATCTACCCCCACACTTAGGACAGTGTTTGGCACATAGTAAGCGCTTAACAGAGGCCATTAAAAAAAAAAAGAGAGGGAGGTTAGGGTGGGAGGATGAAAGATCAGTCAAGGAAAGCTCAGCGGAGAGATCATTTTAGCTCATGGGATCCAGCGAAATAGACGAAGAAGAGACTTACGTTTTTCTGTTTATCGAGTTCATTCCCTTTAGAATGGTCCCTTGCCGAACTTACGGTGTGAGATAACCTGCCATTTCCCTTGGGGTGCTCTGGGGTTGGGTTTTCCCTGGATTTTAGCCCCTGGATTCATTCAGTCCTGTTTGTTGAGCGCTTCACTGTTTGGCCTTGTTTGCTTTTCTAAAGGCTCAGTCAGCCAGTCAGTGGTACTTACTGAGCACTCGCTATGTGCAGAGCACCGTACTAAGCGCTCGGAAGAGTACAATACAACGATAAATTCATCATCTGTTCTTTGTATAGGTGAGATGGGCCGATCTGGAAGAAAAGAAAGATGCCGACAGGAAGAGAGCCATAGGCTTTGTCGTTGGACAGACCGACTGGGAGAAGATCACGGATGAAAGTGGTCACCTCGCCGAGCGAGCCCTCAATCGCACCAAATACATTTGAGACGTAGCCATTAAGTGGAGTCCTTCTACCTGCGAAGGTAAGGATCCGCGGGTCATCTGAAGTCGAAGTTGGCGGTCTTCAAAGGTCTGGGGGCCAAGAAGACAGCATGGTTTTCTAAGAGGGGCCTCTCTCCTTTGAATTCTCTTCTGCTCCTGTGACAGTAGGTAACTGCTAATTTCCCACCTTCCCTGTGCTGGGTAGCTTTCAGAAAAGACAGGAAAAGGAAATGGAAGTTGGCGTCTGCCGTCAATCTCAGCGATCAGGCCGTAATACTTCAACGTAAAGAGAACGGGCCTCCACCGCAGGGGCTCGAGGATTGGGGGCCTGTTTTGTCGTAGTTCTCCAGGATTGTATTTGAACGTTAGCCCCTCCTTCGGCCTTTCACTTTGTGTGACAACCTTTTCTTTTCTTTCCAGGAGGTTTGTGTAAGGCGAATTGAAGCTGAAGCTGCATGGAGATCCTTAGCGGGTCACAGCGTTTCTGAGTTCTGTTTTTCTCTGCTTTTTTGTCCTCCCCACCCCCCCTTCCCTCCCCCCAGCCCCTTACCTTCTTGTTTTTGTTTTTGCTGCTTTAATTTCTGCAAGTTCTTTTAAATATCAGCAGGGGATCTCCAAAACCCCCAAGGGGAATGATTAGAGTCTTGCTTCACCAAAGCAAGAACTGAATTTTCTTTTTAGAAGTTTTGGGGAGGGAGGGCGGGTTAGTTTAGCTGCAGATGCCAGGGTGGGGTTACGGGAGGGATCGGGTAGAAAATAACGTCCTCCGCTGTACTACGTCCAGAATGTCTGTATCATCTTTGCTTTGTGGCCGTTTTCTTTTTATACCGTACAGACCTTGTAGCTGATTGTACTAGGATTCAGAAACAATAAACTTTCATTATAAAGCCAACGAGGTTCACGGGCCGTGCAACGCGGCCCCTTTCTCTTGTTTTCTTTTCTTTTTGACTGTTTTAAATTTGGCGTGCCTTGGGTGTGGGCTACCTGAGCATCTCAAACTTTCCTTCCCGTGAAAGTGGCAGAGGTCAGCGTTTCCCTAGCACACCTGGCAAGCAAGGGGCTTGGTCACGTTTGGATCGTGTACGTCCCCAGTTCTGGCACTCGCCTTTCTTTCCGTTAATCGGTAGCGGTTCATTTCAAGTATTCAGCAACTCCCTGGAGAGTACTTTTTCTGTAATGTGTTTGGTTTTTTTTTCATTTCGGGGGACTTCCCCTAATCTGGTGGTCCCTAGGGGTTTAAATTCCATTACGGGGTATTCTCCATGGAGATGCATCACCTTGGCCCTGATCTTGAAATACCGGTTCTAATCCCAAAGTAAAAAATAAGAGAATGAGGAGCCTTCTCTGAAATGCCAATGTTAGAATGTTTCGGTCATCCCGATCAGTCAGTCAACAAATATAACGTCAGCTTCCACCTTGTGACGGTATTGAACCAAACTGTCGTTTGGAGATTTACAGCTGCTTCTCCTGCCTACAAAACGAAGAGGATCGTTCTCTCAGAGGATCATTCTCTCCTTTCTCCGAAGGCTTTTTTTCAGCATGGAAGAAGGTGAACAGGGGCCTTCTCCCCAAAGTATCATTCGCCCTTCACGACTCGAAACGGCAAGTCGTAAGTTTGTCCACCGAAGGTTTCGGTAGTTAGAACTTCTCTGCTTCACAGATCCTGAGTGGTCGGCTCTCTGTTTTATCTAAAATAGTCTAGTTGGTTGGTCGTGCTGTTTTTAAGCCAAGGTGAAATGATGGGGTTCTGAAAATTTTGTGCTTTTATTTTTCCCCGAATATTTCAATTCAAGAGACTGTTAAGTTCTTGAACCAGTCAATTCCGAAGGTATTACATGGTACATTAAAAGACAACCGTTATCTGTAGTGTTTAACATATTCCATTTGTTCATTGACATAACGTTCTGTCTCTTCGGACCTTTCTCGGCCTGCTTCGTTCTATTTGAGAGAAAAGCCTTCACTGACATAGTTAATAGTAATCTGTCCTCATGTCTGTGTGATAACCCAGTGTTAGTCTGAGTTTTCCACAGCTCTGCCCCAGGTATGTCTGTTCACAACTCTGAAGTAAATCTCCCAGAATCGAATACTGTTCAGAAAGGGTTTATTCCACAACTTTCTCTGCTATAGTTAATTCTCTGAGGCGAGGGGTGTTCTTGAAGAACCCCGCTGTAAGGAAAACTGGTTTTCTGTCCTCGGTGGAGTCCATGGACACACGTGCAGTTTCCTGCAGCATCTCCTGTTCTACCCAGGCCAACTGGCGTGGTCAAAGGGACATTCCCTAATTTCACCAACATGCCCGCTCCAGACCACGCAGGAAAGACATGCTACTGATTGTGTGTTGTCTTCTTTCACGTTCTGCCCTACTCTGTTTGAAATGTACATATCTCTGATCCTATTTATTTATAATTATGCCTGTTTACTCGTTTTAATGTGTATATATCTAGAATTCTATTTCTATTGATGCTATTGACGCCTATTGACTCGTTTTGAAGTCTTTCTCCCCCCTTCTAGACTGTGAGCCTGTTGTGGGCAGGGATTATCGCTCTTTATTACTGAATTGTACTTTCCAAGCACTTAGTACAGTGCTGTGCACACAGTAAGCGCTCAGTAAATAGGATTGAATGAATGAATGAGATTCGACGTTCACGAAGCAATAAGTAATCAGTAATCCAGTAAGAAAACTTTTGCACCCTGGCAGGCATGCTCTGTTCGTATCTGTTCTTCCTTGGACTTAAGGAAGAAGAACCATTCCGTTCTCACATGCAGTGAAGGCCTATGGGTCTGTCATCTTGTCTTTGGTAGACTTTAACTTAGGCCTTCCTAACTGTAATGATGTTTACAAACGGGAGCGTGTGTTTCGGGCTGAGGAGAAGAGTTCGTTTTAGCACAAAACCCAAGTGATCGACCTCTTCGAAAACAGACTCATTCGTCTCGAGCGGTCCTCGAGAAATGGCTCCACACAATACATAACCCTGTGAAACCGTGGAACTGCACCCGAAGGAGGGAAATGGGTGATGGGGTGGCGTGGCTAACAGCGTTGTGTGTTGGAAACTGCCTGTTGGCCTCGTGTTAACTAAAAGCACGCGTGTAGAGCCCGATAACCGAGCAGTGCCCCACATCTCACCGAGCGAGATGCCGTGGCCGGAGTTTGCTAATGAATCAATCAGTAGATTCACTGAGCTCTTATTGCTAATGCGGGTTTTCTTTAGAGTCTGTCAGCGTCGTTATTTGCTGATTTTTTTTGGATGCTAGAGTCTGTTGGAAGTGCTGTATTAGTGTTTTCAAATCTAAAAGCATTTGCCAAAGCCAATTAAATATTTGGGCGAGAAAAGTCCCAGTACATCTTGAGCGTCGTAAACTCGTAAATAAGTAATCGTCCACCTCAGTAGTTCATCCTTACTTGAACTTGCATCGGGTCTCTGGGGAATTGTTTGTGGGATTTTTCCCTTTGGACGTCTTGGATGGAATAAACCTTATGTTCGGATGCTTATAGTGACAGAGAGCAGCAGTCATCAATGTACTCGTTCCCTTTGAAGTGGTCGTTAGTTTATCAAAGTTCATTTACATTATCCTTCATCTCTGTTTGAATACATTTCATAAGGTGGCCTTTCAGGTGGTGTCACTCGTGGAGTAGAGAATTGAAAGTTTTTTTGAATTCCGAGCCTGTTAGGCAATTAGAATCACGGGTCTCAGACTCTAGCTGTTTTCCTTTGGAGAGAGACCATCACACAAACAAGCCAAAAGCATCTGCCAACTCAGCCTGTTTCTGAGCAAACACTAACTCTGGAGACCATTCAACAGATTCTGAGTTGGGTTAGCCAAGAAAATTGAGCTTGGGTTGTTTTGTTTTGTTTTTGGAGAATGGGTGGGGAGGGGAGTGTTGGTTTTTTCCTCGATTTGGATTGGCAGCCGATCATTTGGATGCAGTACACATTTCTGTACCCTTTGCAGTGATGCTAATGTACGTCCTCGGGTACCGATTGGGTTGTAAAAAGTGCGTTAACCCCGGAAAAAATCCGCGTGGTTGCCTCATCTGGAGAAGGAGCACTTTTCCAGGGTGACCGTTGCTTCGGGATCTCCCGGAGATGATGATTCTGCCCTTCACAGCTGGCAGAGACGAGTTCTGAGCTGGCAGTCTGGGTTGAGGTGCCCAGTGCCACAGCACACGATGGGTTTTTATCCCTTGGCCTTTTTATTTCGCGTCGAATATCAGAATCTCCTGTTGCACAAGTATGGTTCAGAATCAAATATCGGAGCGTCCTGGAAGCTCAGCAGAACGTGAAGTTAGGGAGGTGGCCGACAATCCTCCGTCCGGAGCATGGTTTGTTGATTAAACCAAGAAAATGGTGCCTTGCACCTGGAGGCTGGAAAGACCCGGGCCCAGAAGTTACGATGCGGAAATAGCTTCAGGAAGTGAAGTGGAGGGTGAAAGAACACCCGAGAGGGCTACAGCAACTGTTTTATTTTCAACTTGTGAATTTCACGCTCGCTCGTTCCTCTCGGGCTCTGGTAAAAAAGCAAAAAGGGTAAGAGAGATTACTGACTTCAAAGCAGAAAACTCAAATGAGGATTTCGAACCCAAACGTGACTTCTCACCAGCTGAATTCCATCTTTTTGCAATCCTAATGATGATGATTGTGGTATTTGTAAGCGTTCAATCGTATTTGTTGGATATTTGAGAGAATAATACAACAGAGGTGGGAGACACTTTCCTGTGGTAACGAGTTACTGTGTGTTGAGTGCTGGGGTCAGTAAAAGCAAATCAAGTTGGACACAGCCCCATCCCACATGGGGCTTACAGTCTTAATTGCCCTTTTACAGATGAGGGAACCGAGGTCCGGTGAAGTGACTTGCTTGAAGTCACACAGCATGCTAGTGGCAGAGCCGGGATTAGAACCCAGTTCCCTTAACTGTCAGGCCCATAATTTTTCCACAGGGCCACTTCTAAGAAACCAGAAGTATCCGAGACCTCCGTCCTAGCCAGATTCGCTGCCCAGAAGTTAGAGGCGTGGAGGTTTTGGAGGCGTTTTTGTTAACCACCAAAAAGACTCGGGGGAAATCATCAGTGCCATCACTGAAGAAAACATGAACTTAAAATGATAATGGTCAAAATAGGTGGCTCCCTGAGAAGCCACAGTCGTCCAAAGCTGAACTTCAAATCCAGATTGTATTGTTTTTTATAGTATTTCTCAATCACTTATTATGTGTCAAGCACTGTTCTAAGGGGCAAATGCACGTTAATCAGCGTGGACACGATCCCTGTCCCATACGTGGCTCACAGTCTAAGTAGGAGGGTAGGATGATAATAATAATAATAATAATGGCATTTATTAAGCGCTTACTATGTGCAAAGCACTGTTCTAAGCGCTGGGGAGGTTACAAGGTGATCAGGTTGTCCCACGGGGGGCTCAAAGTCTTCATCCCCGTTTCACAGGTGAGGTAACTGAGGTACAGAGCAGTTAAGTGACTTGCCCAAAGTCACACAGCTGACAAGTGGCGGATTTCACCCCTATTTTACAGTTGAAGCTGAGGCACAGAGAAGTGAAGTGACTTTGCCCAAGGGATTAGAACCCAGGTCCCATGTTCTTTCCACTAGGCCACGCTACTGTTTCTAGACTGTGAGCCCGCTATTGGGTAGGGACCGTCTCTATATGTTACCAACTTGGACTTCCCAAGCGCTTAGTACAGTGCTCTGCACACAGTGAGCGCTCAATAAATACGATTGAGTGGATGCTCTTTGATGTGTTGTGAAGCGGGGCAAGGGGGTGTGGATGGAGTTTTCATCCTGGGAAGTGAAATGGGGGGATAGTGAGGAGGGGGTGCTTGTGGAATATCTTCTCTTCTCCTTTCTTCTCTTCTCTCTTCTCTTCTCGATTTATTTATACAGACTTATTACTCTATTTATTTTACTTGTACATATTTACTGTTCTATTTATTTTATTTTGTTAATATGTGTTGTTTTGCTGTCTCCCCCTTCTAGACTGTGAGCCCACTATTGGGTAGGGACCATCTCTCTATGTTACCAACTTGGACTTCCCAAGTGCTTAGTACAGTGCTGTGCACAGAGTGAGCGCTCAATAAATGCGATTGAGTGGATGCTCTTTGATGTGTTGTGAAGGGGGGCAGGGGGGTGTGGATGGAGTTTTCATCCTGGGGTGTGAGATGCGGGGACAGAGAGGAGGGGGTGCTTGTGGAATATCTTCTCTTCTCCTTTCTTCTCTTCTCTTCTCTTCTCTTCTCTTCTCTTCTCTTCTCTTCTCTTCTCTTCTCGATTTATTTATACAGATTTATTACTCTATTTTACTTGTACATATTTACTATTCTAGTTATTTTATTTTGTTAATACGTGTTGTTTTGCTGTCTGTCTCCCCCTTCTAGACTGTGAGCCCGCTATTGGGTAGGGACCGTCTCTATATGTTACCAACTTGGACTTCCCAAGCGCTTAGTACAGTGCTCTGCACATAGTAAGCGCTTAACAAATACCATCATCATTATTATTATTATTATATCTCCATCAGACACTCGCTCTTTCAGCCCCCTCCACATAAACATACACCTCCTCTCCGAAATTTAGCTCGCCTGTGCAGGCAGGAGAGAGAGGAAGCAGTGTGGCCTAGCGATAAGAGCGTCTGCTTGGGAGTCAGAGGTCATGAGTTCTAATACCAGCTCCACCACTTAATAATAATAATAATAGTAATGGCATTTATTAAGTGCTTACTATGCGCAAAGCACTGTTCTAAGCGCTGGGGAGGCTGCAAGGTGATCAGGTTGTCCCACATGGGCTCACACTCTTAATCCCCATTTTACAGATGAGGTCACTGAGGCACAGAGAAGTTAATAATAATAATAATAATAATGGTATTTGTTAAGCACTTACTATGTGCAGAGCACTGTACTAAGCGCTTGGGAAGTCCAAGTTGGTAACATATAGTTAAGTGACTTGCCCAAAGTCACACAGCTGACAATTGGTGGAGCAGGGATTTGAACCCCTGACCTCTGACTCCAAAGCCCGGGCTCTTTCCACTGAACCACAATGCTTCTCACTTGCCTGCTGTGTGACCTTGGCTGAGTCATTTCACTTCTCTGTGCCTCAGTTCCCTCGCCTGTAAAATGGGGATTAAGAGTGTGAGCCTCATGTGGGACCGGGATTGAGTCCAGCCTGATTACCTTGCATCTACCCCAGTGCTCAGGACAGTGTTTGGCACATAGTAAGTGCTTAAACAAATACCAGAATTATTATTGTTAGATAGGGGAGGGGGGGAGGCATTGGGTGCATGGAGGTACGTGTGGGGAAGTAATTCAGGGCTGAGGAGTGAGTGGCGGGACTCTGGTTTCCGATGTTTTCTTCCCTTTTTTTTTGTTAATGACATGAAGTGCATATTGTAAGAAGCAGCATGGCTCAGTGGAAAGAGCATGGGCTTTGGAGTTCAGAAGTCATAGGTTCAAATCCCGGCTCCGCCAGCTGTCAGCTGTGTGACTTGGCCAAGTCACTTAACTTCTCTGGGCCTCAGTTCCCTCATCTGTAAAATGGGGATGAAGACTGTGAGCCCCACGTGGGACAACCTGATCACCTTATAACCTTCCCAGTGCTTAGAACAGTGCTTTGCACATAGTAAGCACTTAATAAATGCCATTATTATTATTACTATTATCATATTGTGTATCAAGCACTGTTCCAAATGCTGGGTTAGATACAAGTTAATCAGGCCAAATATAATAGTCCCTGTCCCTCATGGGGCCTACAATCTAAGTAGGAGGAATAAAAGGTATCGAATCCCCATTTTTGCAGTCGAGGGAACTGAGGCCCGGAGAAGCGACGTGACTGGACCAAGGTCACACAGCAGGTAAAGTGGCGGAGCGGGGATTAGAACCCGGGTCCTCTGGCTCCCAGGCCCGGGCTTTATCTGCGAGGCCAGGCTGCTTCCATTCTGAGGTCGGCGTTTTTCCTCCTTCCTCCTTTTGTCATCTCTTCCTGGCAAGTGGGTTGATTCCCTTTCAGGACTCATTGGCTGGGAAAAGCCAACTCCCATTCAGATCAAGGAACCACCTGTTCGTCCCCTTTCCAATCTCTTCTGACAAGCTAGAGGACGAGGGTTCTAATCCTGGCCCTGCCACCTGTCTGCTGTGTGACCTTGGGCTAACCACTAAACTTCTCTGAGCCTCAGTGACCTCATCTGTAAAATGGGGATTAAGACTGATCACCTTGTATTCATTTCTACTTATTTTATTTTGTTAATATGTTTTGTTTTTGTTGTCTGTCTCCCCCTTCCAGACTGTGAGCCCGCTATTGGGTAGGGACCGTCTCTAGATGTTGCCAAGTTGCACTTCCCAAGCGCTTAGTACAGTGCTCTGCACACACAGTAAGCGCTCAATAAATGCAATTGAATGAATGAATGTATCTACCCCGGCGCTTAGAACAGTGCTTGACTCGTAGTAAGCGCTTAACAAATATCATAGTTGTTATTGTCTCCTGCTTCCTCCCCTGTTCCCGTGACCTTTTTTAAAGGGTTTTTTGTTTGTTGATTTGGGTTGGTTCTTTTTTTCAAAAATGTTAAGAAGTTTTGAATATTCTGCAGCCCAGAGGGGAAGCATCCGCAAGCCCCATCTGATCCACGACCCTAGTTTTTTTTTTGGTCCCCAAATAAACAGTACCATTCCCTGCCCACAGCAAACTCCAAAGGAAAAGAGCTCTCAAAGAGGAGCAAATTCCAGACAACTAGATGTGAATTACTCTTGGGACAGGGCGTCTGTTCGGGGAATGATGATATTTTTCTGTTTCCTCTCCACGGTTGGGACACTCGGCCAGAATCCAATTAGGCTTAATTGTTCATTTCTTTAAAGAGTAACAGCTTCCCAGACTTAGGGATGTTTTGGATCCAATCAGAGATGTAGTGATATATGCCGACATCCATCCAGCTGGGCAGAAAGTCTTTGGTCCAAGTCTCTTTCAGCTGAAGGAGTTTGGCCTAATGAAATGACCTGAGAGTCGTAAGACCTGGGTTCTAATCCTGCCTCCACCACTTGGCTCCAGCGGGACCTTGGGCAAGTCATTTCATTTCTCTATGCCTCAATGACCTCATCTGGAAAATGCGGATAAAGACCGTGAGCCCCGCGTGGGACAGAGTGGATCCATCCCGATTATCTCATATCTGTCCCAGTGCTTAGAACAGACCCCGGCATGGAGCAAGCACTTCACAAACACCATAAAAGAAAGATCAAGTGTGAGAACTGAGGCTAAATCAGATGATAATTTTAAAAAATTAGATAATTGAACCCAATGGGCAGCACCTGTCCAAGATAACCCAATCAAATAGCCCCACAGCACATATTTATGTATCTGTAATTTATTGATATTAATGTCTGTCTCTTCTAGACTGTGAGCTCATTGTGGGCAGGATTGTGTCTGTTGCTCTCTTGTACTCTCCCAAGTGCTTAGTACAGTGCTCTGCACAGCAAGCAGTAAGTAGGATTGAATGAATGAAAATGTTTCATGATGTGAGCCCTTCTAATGAACCAGATTCCATTTGCTTTCTCCTATAATCTCAGGACCAGGTTTCAGTTTCTGATGAATTGGAGTGAGCTCAAGGCTGGACTTTATTGTCCTGATGAATTGTACTTTTTAAGCGCTTAGTGCAGTGCTCTGCACGCAGTGAAATGCTCAAGAAATGCCACTGAACAGATGAGTAACTTTACCGGTCATGGAAACTCTGTGTTTTTGAAACTATCCCTGTTCGTGGAGCAATGTGAAACTGCTCTCCAGTGTGCAGATTTGCCTCTCTGCTCCAAAGTTCAGCTGTGCTGTCTTCATCAGGGAGCCGTCTCACTCTGAAAAGTCAAAGTTATTTTTGTACCAGTTGGGCCTGAGTTCTTTAAGGGGCATTTGGGGCTACATCTTTTTGGCAGGAGATGTTGCTACCCTCTCACAGATATATCTGGTATTCCTTATCCTTCTGCTTCAGAAATAGGCAGAAGTAGAGGAATACCCCTCTAAATTGGAAGCTCTCTGTGGGCAAGGAATGTGTCCACCAATTCTTAAAAGGCGCTGTCCCAGGCGCCAACTACAGTGCTCCACGCACAGTAAAGCGCTCAATAAGTACGATTGACCGATTGTCAATCGTGCATATAAAGAGCACGCTTCCACCGTGGCACTAAATACTTTCTTACTTTATAGAATCGCCCGGCCTAATATCTGCGGCTCGAATTTCCCTAAGCCATGGACTCTGCTATACCGAGAAGGTAAATTGTGGTATGTCAAGATTTCCCATACGTATTCTCCCGTTCACCTTTTCATAAGGAAAAATGTGATTCGGTGTCTGTGAAATCCCCAGGAAGCTTCCTGGCAAACGTGATTGAGTGAAACCATCCACCCGATCCATCTGATTTACTTCTGGTGTTACTAGATTTCAGGAAACATCTGAGGTATGTTCCCTTCTAATCAAATCAGCCGATGGGGATCACTGACTCCGTTACTGTTGGCAAACAAAGAGATTACTGTGCTGTGGTCTATATAGAGAAAATTAATGCGGATTATCCTTTGCTTTAGAGAACAGTAAGTGGGCCCAGAAGATCTCTAATCATTATGACTCCGACATATTTACTTTGGCACCTTAGCAGCAATAAAGCTCCTAACGTAATTCCTTCCAAATGTTTGATGGGTGTGTGGTGAACATGAATGGATTATGAAAAGATTATCCCACTCAGGTAATTTAAAGACTTTGCAAGTTCTGTGCATTTTGCCACCCCCTTTGCACTGCTCTAGCGACTCACACGTGTCACGTACGAATCTTTTAAGTTATGATTTCATCCCGGAAGGTGGTAAGCGAACCTGAAAAGTAGCGGCCAGGGTTTATCTGTAGTGGAGCAAAATGAATTTCTGTTTTGCAGGGCGGAGGGGGCAGTTATATTTAAAATGCTGGTGTGGGAAAGACCGTACTTGGAAAATTAATTAGGCTCTCGGAACGTCAAACTTAATTTTCACTACATTGGGACACGATGACCATTGCATTTTCCTCGCCGTCACGGAACGTTTTATTTTCCTCCTCCTTTTGGTGATGGAACAGGAGTGTCCTTCGGCAATTCTCTCCTGATGTTCTCTAATCTACCCATCTCTCGGATCCTCGGCTCGTCTCTTACACGTTCTCGTGAGCTCAAGTGAAACCGGTTCGTGCGTCCAAACCCAAAAGTGAGCGAACACACGAGGGTTGTCTTAGTGAAGAGTAGACACGTGCAGCCCGAGGAAGAAGACGCACATCCGTAAACTAAGCCAAGCAGCTGTTGCTGGCCCTTTGGTATGGAGTTTGCCCCGATTATCCTACTCTTAGATCATTATTCCCTTCTAATTTCCACCCGGGGAAGAGGACGGAGCTCTTTAAGAGTTTGGTAACTTGCAGCCCCAAGGTTGGTACGCTCCGTTCAGCACTGAGCAGTTGAAGTCGATGGTTTGGGATAAGACTTTCCTATTTCTTCATTGGTGGGGAGCGGGGGAGGTATGCGTGTGTGTATGCATGTATATATATGTGCGCGCGGGTGTATGTTTATGTCTCGGCCAGAGCAGAGGCCCAGTTGGATATTTTCTAGACAGCAGACATTCCTACTTTTATGTGATTCACTTGCCCTTCCTTTGGCTTCTCACTTCATATTTGATCAAAGAACCAACAGGCCGGGCAGTTTTCTCAAGTGGAAAAATGGGCTCTCGGCAATAGGCGAGCGCGGAGGGGATTTTAGGTACAGATATTGCGGTGCTGCTCTGAAGAGGAGCTAAGAAAACCGTAAGCCACATTTGAGGACACGCACTAACCCCTTCCCTTCTGTCTCCATCGCGTCCTTTTGTGCTCCCTTTCAAGTCGTTGACGACACTGTGGGTCAAAACCCTTATTGCATCGTACTCTTTCTCAAAGATTAGTTGGTATCGAAAACCACTCCGGAAAGAGAAATGTTAAAATGACGGCGTCGTGGTAACCGTCCTGAGGGAAATGGCTTCCTTTAGAGACCGTTGGTAAAGGCTTACCAAAAAATAACATTTCAGTAAGCTTCCAGTGGCTTCTTCAAACGTGGCCTCAGTGGATAGAGTTTGGGCCTGGGAATCAGGAGGACCTGGGTTCTAATCCCGGTTCGGCCACTTGTCTGCCGTCACTTCACTGGGCCTCGATTACCTCATCTGTAAAATGGGGATAAAGAATGTGAACCCCCTGTGGGACAGGGACTGTGTCCAACCTGATTAACTTCTATTTGCCCCAGTGCTTAGAGCTGTGCTTGGCGCATAGTAAGCGCTTAACAGGTACTGTTAACAGGTTATTATCATCATTATTATATATGGTTATTATAATAACAGGTTATTATCATCATTATTGTTACTATTAATTAACGAGTAATATATTATTAATAATAAAAACTCCTGCATTTACTGTTTGCAAGATCCTACCTCATCACAACCCGAAAGACAGTAATACAGCTTCCAAAGGAGCCAAGTATTGGGGGAATCTGGCCAACTCTGCTGCAGTAAAGTCAAGAATTGTGTCATTCAATGTAAAGTTTGCGTACACCTTTGGGACTGAAAGCATGTGTTACACTTGTAATGACCAACTAGGATGAAAGTTTATTGCTGCCGAGAACAGCCCTGGGATGATAATAATAATAATGATGATGGCATTTATTAAGCGTTTATTATGTGCAAAGCACTGTTCTAAGCGCTGGATAGACTTGGCAGGTGAACAGGCAAGCAGTCTCGGTCGGACCGGATGACGAGGGGTGGGGGAGAGAAAAAAGCACAAACACACACTTTTTGTTGATGGCCGTGTCACGGTTCCGTCCGTTTTTCCTGGCTCCTTGGGATGACCCTCCGGTATTGGAGAGCTGAGTTCGTGGCTTCTCTCCAGATCTGCTTCCACGGGGCCACACTTGGAACAACCCAGTTAGGGAATGCGACACCGCCACACTGCAGAACAGCAAAAAACAAAAAAAAGGAAAAAAAAATACACAGCCAGGAGACAGTCCAAGCTTGGAGCCGAACCAAGTCGAGAGAAACACCCAGCAACCGAGAACTCCCCCGAAGCCGCCCTGGGAAAGCTGGATGGGAAGGTAACGGGAGGGATTGAACCGGGCCATCCCAGAGCCATACCAACCCAAGTGATCCTCTCCCTGTCTGTGGTTGACTTTGGAAACCGCCGCTGCAGAATATATAAATATTTCTCAAATCACCAAGGGTGTGGACGGGATGAGCATGGAGGGAGAGAGAGAGAATGTGTGTGTGTGTGTAATGACAGGGATCATATGTTCAGTCGAACAAAAAGAAGCCCAGCATCTGGTAAGTCTATCACGTTGGAATTGCATAAACTGTATCTTGCATCCTACCCCCAAGCAGTGCTGGACTCCTAGTAAGCGTTCAACAAGTACCCTGATTTTTGTTGCCGTTTGTTTCGACGTGCAGGCTTTCAATCTGACAATAGGTTTGGATGAATTCCTGGGTAAGGGCGTCTTTTTTGGGTTTCCAGAACGTTTCCCCGCCGTTAGGATATCGGCACTTTGGAGGACAGCCGTTGCAGTTCCTCCAAGCATCCTATCATCAGTGTCAAAAGATCGGACTGCCAGGGTGATTAGTCTGACCCAGTAATGCTGTTTGTACTCATATTTTTACTAAATGTAGAAACTTTTGTAACCAATTAGAGCAAAAAAAACTGCCTCATCAGAGGACATTTAGTAAGTACGACTGGTTTTGATAGAGCTGACTGAATCGCGTGGAAAGTCAAATAACTGTCAGGAATGCGGACTCCGTGATGCTTCAAACGGGCCTATTCCTTCCCCCCGCAAGGACACGCTAACCCTTTTCTCGGTAGCTCGTCGCAAGCAGATTCTGTCTCCATGTGGGCACGAAGCGGCAGGCAAGTATTCAGCCCTAAGCCCAAAACGTGGTTTTTGTTCCCTGGAGCCCTTGGGAAGTTCAGGGCATGGGCAGTGGTGGTGGATGTTACCTAGAGGCTGGAATCCTAGCTTCGGATCCGGAGAGATTGTTCCTTGATCTGCCTCTGTAGTAGCCACAGTGTAGGAACCTCTCGCGGAGCGCTCTGACGTGTAAGTACGGCACCTTCATTTCATTAGAAAAGAGAAGCAGCGTGGCCTAGTGGATAGAGCCTGGGCCTGGGTTCTAATCCTGCACACGGTAAGCGCTTAATCAATACGATTGAATAATTAATACGACGGAATGAATGGCTCTGCCGCCCGTGGGCAAGTCACTTCTCTGTGCCTCAGTTCCCCCACCTGCAAAAAGGGGATGAAGACTGTGAGCCTTCTGTGGGACATAGACTGTGTCCCACCTGATTTACTGGTACGGACCCCAGCGCTCTGATGGCTTAACAAATGCCACCAAAGAAAAAGTTGAACTACAATCGTTAAAAGAGTATTCACCCATTTCCCTTGAGTTAAGGCGTTCCTGGCTCCCCACTACCGTTTCTGCAGTAGCAGCCGCGGACCCGTGCTGCGTGATTCTTTGGATAAATTCTAGGTTCAGACCAGAGTTCACCTCCACACTGTTCAGTGGCATTTAGAACAGTGCTTTGGACATAGTAAGCGCTTAATAAATGCCATTATTATTATTATTTAGGGTGGTCTGCTTTGGCTTCTTGGCCCGGGTGGTCTTTTGAAAGCAGGGGTCATCAAAGCCAACCTTCCAAATCATCGTCTCGTTCCCTTCGGTGTTGTAAGTACGACTCCTGGGAAAGGCCGGATTATCCTTCGTGCTGTGTGTGGAGATGAGTTCACCTCTCAAAACTCACCAGAGACAGCACCCTTTTAAGACCAAGCTTTCTGCCTCCTATAATAATAATAATGGCATTTGTTAAGCGCTTACCATGGCAAAGCACTGTTCTAAGCGCTGGGGAGGATACAAGGTGATAAGATTGTCCCATGTGGGGCTCAAAGTCTTCATCCCCATTTTATAGATGAGGTAACCGAGGCACAGAGAGGTTAAGTGACTTGCCCAAAGTCACACAGCTGACAGTTGGCGGAGCCGGGGTTTGAACCCATGATTTCTGACTCCAAAGCCCGGGGTCTTTCCACTGAGCCACGCTGCTCCTATCAAATAACAATATTCGAAATGTGTATCTGGTAGCTGTTGAGGATGCCCTAGCTAAACTTTAGGGTCAGAGACGACAGGTATATCCAAATATTGCACAGATGAACTGGCCGTTATTGTTGACTATTTGAAAAATTCCAAACGAAATGGTAGAACAGGCGGATTTAAAGCAATTATAGTCCCATGCCTAGCTAGGTGAAGTTTGGATGCCTTGAGTGGCACAAGTCTTAAGGCCTTCAGACATAACCTTCTTGGTTAAAGTGGAAATAGAAATAGACACGGTCAATTAAATCATGACTTCTAACCCAAGTTAGCGCAGGTTTTGTTCTTCAATGTATGTGCATCCACTTTCATTTTAAGCTTTTCATTGTCCATGGGTGTCACCAATAAAATCCAGTCCTACAAAGCAGTTGGTGCCTGTGTATTTCATTCTGAGTTCCTGCTTCTCACCATCTCCACTGGAAACTTCTTTTCACGCTTTTGCAAGGCTGGGATTCCTCAGGCCGTGGGATATCTGACCCTGCTTTTCAGTGAATCCAGATTCCACCCCTTGTGAAAACCCTGGGATGTGTGTTAAAGAAGAAAACGTGTAAACATTAAGATGCTTTCTGGAGTTAAAGCAGCCCTGAGGTATTTATACGGAACAAATCCTGCTAAATCCAATTATCTGTTGATTGGGGGTTTAATAGAGTGCGATTTTCGGTAAAGCATTCAACAGCCTCATCAAGGAGAGGTAGAAAAGTCCAAATTTAATTTGATTCGGCATCAGCAGTATCCCATGAATTGAAAAATGACAAGACTCCCCAGAAATGAAAACTCCCTGGAAATGGCAAGCCAGCTCAAATGGTATCTCGTGTCTCCGCAAACATTCCGAGTAAAAGAACCACCACTTTTTTGCTTGGAGATAGTGAAACGTCAATCAATCAATCGTATTTATTGAGCGCTTACTGTGTGCAGAGCACTGTACTAAGCGCTTGGGAGGTACAAGTTGGCAACATGTAGAGACAGTCCCTACCCAACAGTGGGCTCACAGTCTAGAAGGGGGAGACAGAGAACAAAACCAAACATTAACAAAATAAAATAAATAGAATAGATATGTACAAGTAAAATAAATAGAGAAATAAGTATGTACAAACAGATATACAGGTGCTGTGGGGAAGGGAAGGAGGTAAGACGGGGGAGAGGAAGGAGGGAACGTAGATGAAAATAAAACCGTGGAACTTTGGAAAAAGGTAGGATCGCTTTTAGGGAAACCGTTAATCAATCTCTGGGTCAAATAATCCCAAATAGGTGGCAGAGAGGTGCGGGTAAAGTAAGAAAATTGCAGTTGTTCAAGGCAGGGAAATGGTAGAGGTGCCGGAGGACAGGGTCTAGAGGACTGAAGTAAAATCGGATTATTTGGAGGAAGTAAGGGTGAGATTCACCTATTTGAAGTGGGGCCAGTTGCAAAGGGAGAACAGTGTGGGCTATGGACGTGAGGGGAAATTGAAAATACAAAAAATCCAGTAGATGAATTCTAGTGTCAAAAAAGTGTTGAAGTAAGAGGAAAAATTGGGAGGTCCCCAGTGCTGTCAAGATCCAAAGATTATCATAAAGCACTCTGCATGGGCTGTGAGTTCGGTTCAGAAAACTCTCCTGACTCGTGTTCCGTACTGTGGCCTGTCCTCGCCAAAATAGAGGCCCACTATGTAACAAGGATAATAATGGTATTTGTTAAGCGCTTACTATGTACCAGGCACTGTGCTAAGCATGGAGGTAGATACAAGGTCGTCAGGTTGTCCGACATGGGGGCTCACGGTCTTCATCCCCATTTTCCAGATGAGATAACCGAGGCACAGAGAAGTGACTGGCCCAAGGTCACACAGCAGACAAGTGGCAGAGCTTTGAATTGTAAGGCTATGAGGGTTTTTTAAACTCATGCAGCAAAGACTGTCCACTATCTCGATTCCAACCGCAAATAGTCCTGCCAGCTTGAAGTTGAGGTACACTTCACCCCAACTTGAATGAAGCCATTTTCGGGGGCGGCCTCTGGTTAAAAGCCCCAGACCAGAGCTACCTCCAGCTCGGTGATACGGTGCTTTGCACATAGTAAGCGCTTAATAAATGCTATTAAAAAAAAAAAGGCTGAGGGTGATCGGCAGGAGGACGAAAACGACACAGAACTGCAGAATTGGGCACGTATTTTACCAGTTTTGCGAGAAACAGAATTGGTAAATTATCTGCTACCTCTGCCACGTCGTCATTCAGGTATTTAAAATTAGGGTGCAGAAAGGGCCATTTGTTTTTTTGAGTGGCATCTGTTAGGTGTTTACCGTGTGCCAGACACTGCACTAAGTCCTGGGGTAGATACAAGATAATCAGGTTGGACACAGTCCCCGTCCCACGTAGGGCTCAGTCTTAATCCCCGTTTTACAGATGAGATAACTGAGGCCCAGATGAGTGAAGTGACTTGCTCAAGGTCACACAACAAAAAAGTGGCAGAAGTGAGATTAGACCCACTAGGCCATGCTGCTTCTTTCAAACATCTCATTTGAGGTGACTTCTATAGGATTTTATTCTAGCGCGTCGCTGCTTTTTTCAGGTTTCGCAGCTGTGTGTTATATGGAAAAACAGATTGTCAATAAAGAGTCTGGTTAGAAAGCTCGTTTGGCTCGAAGCATAGAATCCCTGTCTACTTTTAACTGATAAAGGGAATTAGGGCAGGAGATTAAAACATCAACAAGAAGCAAGACTTCTACCATCCCTTTCTAAGGGATTAAATAAACAATGGGAAGTTTTGGAACCGAGTCTGAACGTGTCCAACGTGAGAGAAAATAGCTGTCTGTTATACCTTAGTGGAAAGAATGGCAGAGTCGTTAGCATTGTTACGGCTTCAAAAAGAACAGCATAACCAGCTCGGAATTATGTGTTCCCAACAGAAATGGGGATTTGCACGGCAGGGGAAGGAAAATGAATAAAATTGAGTTATTCTGTGGGTACGGTGTAAATATTTATACGTTCTTCCCGGCTTGCTCAGTGGTTAGGGAATACTTCCCGGCAGGATTGGCTACACATGGAAGTGTTTTTAATTTTGATTTGTGCGTAGCCAATTGAGTGGTCCCTGAGGCCAAGTTTACTGCCCCGGAGATGGTTTTGTTTCATCTCTTGAAACAGTTGTTCGCGGATTTCAGGTTTGAAACCCAGAGCTGAGCAGTTTTATAGCATCCATTGTGTTCATCTGACATTGCGTCCTGTAAGTGACTTAGTGAAATTCAAGTCTGTCTATCGACGGTATTTACTGAGCATTTGCTTTGTGTAGAGCACCGAACCAAGCAGGTGGAAGTAGACGAAACAGTTGGGTAGACATGATCCCTGCCCTGTAAGTGACTTAGTGAAACTCAAGTCTGTCAGTCGACGGTATTTACTGAGCATTTGCTTTGCGTAGAGCACCGAACTAAGCAGGTGGAAGTAGACGAAACGGTTGGTAGACGTGATCCCTGCCCTGTAAGTGACTTAGTGAAACTCAAGTCTGTCAGTCGACGGTATTTACTGAGCATTTGCTTTGTGTAGAGCATCAAACTAAGCAGGTGGAAGTAGACGAAACATTTGGTAGACATGATCCCTGCCCTGTAAGTTAGCTTACAACCTACTGGGGAATACGTAAAATCATTTTTAAAAATAAAATACAGGTAACCAAGTAAAAAGATATGCACCGTGAGCCCATTTTGAGCGGGGATTGTCTCCCTCTCTGTTGCCGAATTGTGCTTTCCGAGCGCTTAGTACAGTGATCTGCACACAGTAAGCGCTCCATAAATATGATTGAATGCCAAATAAGCGCTGTGGGAGTGGGGTGAGTTCTTAAGTGCTTCTCTCGTCTTATGTCGGGTCGTTTCCGACCCATTAGTGACGCCACAGACACATCTCTCCCAGAACGCCCCGCTCGCCATGTGTGTTAGTTCTCGTGGTGTATCCATAGAGTTTTCTTGGTAAAAACGCGGAAACGGTTTACCATCGCTTCCTTCCACGCAATAAACTTGAGTCTCCACCCTTGACTCTCCCCCATGCTGCTGCTGCTGCCCGGGACGGTGAGTTTTGACTCGCAGCAGATTGCTTTCCGCTCTCCAACCAAGCTAGGAATGGAATGGGTAATGATGATGATGATGACGGTGGCATTTATTAAGCGCTTACTATGTGCAAAGCACTGTTCTAAGCGCTGGGGAGGTTACAAGGTGATGATAATAATGATGATGGCATTTACTAAGCGCTTACTATGGGCAAAGCACTGTCCTAAGCGCTGGGGAGGTTACAAGGTGATGATAACAATAGGCCTCTGCTTGACTCTCCCTCCCGTTGCCGAGACGGGTCGAGGACCGAAAGCTCTCCAGGTGCGATTCTGAGAGGGGTAAGTGCTTGTAGAGGGGACCAACTTCTGGCTGAGGCAGTAGGGAGGGAAAGTGGGATGGGAGAGTGCCGGGGAAGGCTTCCTGGAGGAGAAGGCGTTTTTAGGAGGGATCTGAAGATGGAGAAAGTGATGGTTCGTCAACTACGCAGAGGGAGAGGGTGCCAGGGCAGGGAGAGGGCATGAGGGATGAGAAGCAGTGTAACCTAATGGATACAGCGCGGGCCTGGGATTCAGAGGATCCGAGTTCTAGTCACCGATCCGCCCCTTGTTGTGTGACCTTGGACAAGTCTCTTAACTCCCCTGTGCCTCAGTTTCATCTGTAGAATGGGGATTAAGACTGTGTTAGCTTGTATCTACCCCAATGTTCAGTACAGTTCCTGGCACATAGTAAACGTATTAACAGATAACCTGTTTTTTAAAAAAGCTAACAGCAGGTGAGGCTAGAATGAGAGACAGTGAGCAAGTTGGTATTAATAATAATAATAATAATAATAATGGCATGTTTTAAGCACTTACTATGTGCCAAGCACTGTTCTAAGCGCTGGGGGGGATACCAGGTGATCAGGTTGTCCCACGTGGGTATCACAGTCTTAATCAGTCATATGTTGCCAACTTGTACTTCCCAAGCGCTTAGTATAGTGCTCTGCACACAGTAAGCGCTCAATAAATACGATTGATTGATTGATTAATCCCCATTTTACAGATGAGGTAACGGAGGCCCCGAGAAGTTAAGTGACTTGCCCAAGGTCACACAGCAGACGTGGCGGAGCCGGGATTCGAACCCATGACCCCTGACTCCAAAGCCCATGCTCTTTCCACTGAGCCATGCTGCTTCCTATGTGTTAGAGGCACAAAGGGACAAGAGCAAGGATGGGTAAGGCGAAGAGCGCTGATTGAGTGCCTTAAATTTGATGGTGAACAGCTGTGTGAAATGTTACCTTTCTGCACGGTAGGGTCACGTAATTCCCTGCATTCTCACTGCTGAGCATGTGTATGCCTGCTTTAAAATCCTAAAATTTGGGAGGGCGGGGAGGTGTTTTCCTTCACATCTTTAAATAGAAAGTGGAAAAAGAAGAAATAGGGTTGGAATCCACTTGGGTGCTGTGTGGTTATGACGACAAATTAGCCAACCTTCGATTCAAAAAGTGAAAATCTTGTGCCTCGATTACACTTTCCTGTCTCTATTTTTATTTATTTTACTTGTGCCTATCTATTCTATTTATTTTATTTTGTTAGTATGTTTGGTTTTGTTCTCTGTCTCCCCCTTTTAGACTGTGAGCCCGCTGTTGGGTAGGGACCGTCTCTATATGTTGCCAACTTGGACTTCCCAAGCGCTTAGTACAGTGCTCTGCACACAGTAAGCGCTCAATAAATACGATTGATTGATTGATTGTCTCGAACCAGTTCTCCGGACATTTTAATTTGTCGTCTCCTTCCCCAGTACTATACCAGATGATGCATTTCCAGCATGCCAGATGGATGCGATGATGGTTGCATTTATTAAGCACTTACTATGTGCCAAGCACTGTTCTAAGCGCTGGGGAGGTTACAAGGTGATCAGGTTGTCCCATGGGGGGCTCACGGTCAATCCCCATTTTACAGATGGGGTCACTGAGGCCCAGAGAAGTGAAGTGACTTGCTCAAAGTCACCCGGCTGACAATTGGCGGAGCCGGGATTTGAACCCGTGACCACCGGCTCCAAAGCCCGGGCTCTTTCCACTGAGCCACGCTGCTTCTCTAAAATGTGCAGGAAATGGAGGAGGAAAAACCGGGATGTCGCCAAGTCCCGGGCCCTTTGTAAGCGGGATCCCATAGCTCATAAGCAACTCGGGGAAATTCTCTTCCGCTTTGTGAAAGGGTGTCTCTCAAAAGGCTAACAAGATCTTTTAGACTGTGAGCCCACTGTTGGGTATATGTTGTATATGTATATACCTGTATATATGTATATATGTTTGTACATATTTATTACTCTATTTATTTATTTATTTATTTATTTATTTATTATAGTAAATAATATAATATATAATAAATAATCAATTTATTTAGTTATTTAGTTATTTTACTTGTACATATCTATTCTATTTATTTTATTTTGTTAGTATGTTTGGTTTTGTTCTCTGTCTCCCCCTTTTAGACTGTGAGCCCACTGTTGGGTAGGGACTGTCTCTATATGTTGCCAACTTGGACTTTCCAAGCGCTTAGTACAGTGCTCTGCACATAGTAAGCGCTCAATAAATACGATTGATGATGATGATGATGATATGTATATGTTGCCAACTTGTATTTCCCAAGCGCTTAGTACAGCGTTCCGCACACAGTAAGCGCTCAATAAATACGATTGATTGATCTTCCTGATTCTTGGTTCCTGCTGATTGCAATTAGCTTGTCTGCGGACCCATTCTAAGAAACAATTAGTGAGCCTGGGGTGATTTCATGGTGATTTCATCGATTTTCCTCAGGGCAGTTTTGCCCAAGGTGTGTATGTGTTGTGGTGGGTAATTTTATTTCCACGCTCTAATGCCGTATAAGCTGAGAAAACCAACAAGCCCCTTAATATGTCCAGACTTTTTTTCTGTGTGGACTGAGTTGGTAGCTTAGAGGAGCCCATATTAATTACGGTATCTGGTACGTGCTTACTACGTCCTAAGCACTGGGGAAGATACAATAATAATAATAAATAGTATTTGTTAAGCGCTTACTATGTGCCGGGCACTGTTCTAAGCGCTGGGGTAATAATAATAATAATAATAATGGTGGTATTTCTTAAGCGCTTACTATGTGCAAAGCACTGTTCTAAGCACTGAGGAGGTTACAAGGTGATCAGGTTGTCCCACGGGGGGCTCACAGTTTTTAATCCCCATTTTACAGATGAGGGAACTGAGGCCCAGAGAAGTGAAGCGACTTGCCCAAAGTCACCCAGCTGACAATTGGCAGAGCTGGGATTTGAACCCATGACCTCTGACTCCAGAGCCCGCATCTTCCGTAAGCACTGGGGAAGATACAATAATAATAATAAATAGTATTTGTTAAGCGCTTACTATGTGCAGGGCACTGTTCTAAGCGCTGGGTTAATAATTATAATGGTGGTATTTCTTAAGCGCTTACTATGTGCAAAGCACTGTCCTAAGCACTGGGGAGATTACAAGGTGATCAGGTTGTCCCACAGGGGGGCTCACAGTTTTTAATCCCCGTTTTACAGATGAGGGAACTGAGGCCCAGAGAAGTGAAGCGACTTGCCCAAAGTCACACAGCTGACAATTGGCAGAGCCAGGATTTGAACCCATGACCTCTGACTCCAAAGCCCGGGCTCTTTCCACTGAGCCACGCTGCTTCTCTGATACAAGGTAATCAGGTTGTCCCACATGGGGGCTCACAGACTTAATCCCCATTTTACAGATGAAGTCACTGAGGCCCAGAGAAGTGAAGTGACCTGTCCAAAGTCACCCAGCTGACAAGTGGCGGAGACGGGATTTGAACCCATGACCTCTGACTCCCAAGCCTGGGCTCTTTCCACTGAGCCACGCTGCTTCTTATACAAGATATGTAAACTCCAGAGCAGTTGTGTAAATGATGGATGTGTTGCCGACTTGTACTTCCCACTTGTACTTCCCAAGCGCTTAGTACAGTGCTCTGCACACGGTAAGCGCTCAATAAATACGATTGATTGATTGATTGATCTCCAAATGACTCTAGACCCTAGCGTGGCGGCGTGAAAAGATCCTGGACCTGGGAATCAGAGGACCTGGGTTCTAATCCTGGCTCTGCCACGTGTCTGCTGTGTGACCTTGGGCAAGTCACTTGGCTTCTCTGGGCCTCGGATACCTCATCCGTAAATGGGGATTAAATCCTACTCTCTCCTAATTAGAATGTGAGCCCTGTGGGGGACAAGGGCTGTGTCCAATCTAATTATGCATCTAGACTGTGAACCCGCTGTCGGGTAGGGACCGTCTCTATATGTTGCCAACTTGTACTTCCCAAGCGCTTAGCACAGTGCTCTGCACACAGTAAGCGCTCAATAAATACGATTGATTGATTGTCTGTCTCCCCCTTCTAGACTGTGAGCCCGCTGTTGGGTAAGGACCGTCTCTAGATGTTGCCAACTTCTACTTCCCAAGCGCTTAGTCCAGTGCTCTGCACACAGTAAGCGCTCAATAAATACGATTGAATGAATGAATGCATCTACTCCAGTGCTTAAAACAGTGCTGTGCACATGGTAAGCGCTTAACTGGTACCATAATTCTCACTTATTATTATTCCCAAAAGACCATAGATAGCTTTGGGAAATGTATCCTGGGGAGAGCTGTCACCTCTAGACAACATCTCCTTTTAGCCCGGGCTTTGGAGTCAGGGGTCATGGGTTCAAATCCCGGCCCCGCCAGTTGTCAGCTGGGTGACTTTGGGCAGGTCACTTGACTTCTCTGGGCCTCAGTTCCCTCATCTGGAAAATGGGGATTAAGACTGTGAGCCCCCAGTGGGACAACCACAGTCAGGGGTCACGGGTTCAAATCCCTGCCCCGCCAGTTGTCAGCTGGGTGACTTTGGGCAGGTCACTTCACTTCTCTGGGCCTCAGTTACCTCATCTGTAAAATGGGGATTGACTGTGAGCCCCCCGTGGGACAACCTGATCACCTTGTAGCTTCCCCAGCGCTTAGAACAGTGCTTTGCACATAGTAAGTGCTTAATAAATGCCATTATTATTATTAATATATATTATATATATATTATTACTATTATTATAAGGATCATGGCCAGCCTCTCCCATTTATAAGTTGTTTTTCTTGCCCCTGGTAATGGCTCTTTTCCCGCTGAGATCAGTCTGTGAAGCGCAGGATATGCTCCAGTTCCTACAATAAACGGCTGTGTTCATTCAATCATTCATTCAAACGCATTTATCGAGCGCTTACTGTGTGCAGAGCACTGCACTGAGCGCTTGGGAGAGTACAGTAGAACAATAAACATACACATTCCCTCCCCACAAGTCTACCAACTCTACTGTATTGTACTCTCCCGGGCGGAAATACAGTGCTCCGCACACGGTAAGCGCTCAATAAATACCATTGATTGATTCATTCATTTACTCATTCATTCAATCGTATTTATTGAGCGCTTACCGTGTGCAGAGCACTGTACTAAGTGCTCAGAAAGTACTCGGCTGAGCGGTTCTTTTATTTGTAAAGAACACAGGCCCAGGAGTCAGAGGACCTGGCGGCTAAGCCCGGCTCTGCCACTTCCCGTTGGGTGATCTTGGGCAAGTCACTTAACCGCTCTGTGCCTCAGTTTCCTCACCTGTCAAACGGGAATTAAATGAATCTTCTTCCTATTTAGACTGTGTGGAATGGGCAGGGACTCGTGAAGCGTTCCATATTTTTCCGCCAAACAAGCTCTCTTCCTCCCTTCAAAGCCCTACTGAGAGCTCACCTCCTCCAGGAGGCCTTCCCAGACTGAGCCCCCTTTTTCCTCTCCTCCTCCCCATCCCCCCACCCTCCCTCCTTCCCCTCCCCACAGCACCTGTATATATTTGTACAGATTCATTACTCTATTTATTTTACTTGTACGTATTTACTATTCTATTTATTTTGTTAATGATGTGCATAGAGCTATAATTCTATTTGTTCTGACGATTTTGACACCCGTCTCCATGTTTTGTTTTGTTGTCCGTCTCCCCCTTCTAGACTGCGAGCCCGTTGTCGGGTAGGGACCGTCTCTAGATGTTGCCGACTTGGACTTCCCAAGCGCTTAGTACAGTGCTCTGCACACAGTGAGCGCTCCATAAATACGATTGAATGAATGACTGTGTCTGACCTAAGTATCTTGTATCTGTTCCGGCACTTAATAGAGTACTTGGAAATCAATCAATCAATCAATCAATCGTATTTATTGAGCGCTTACTGTGTGCAGAGCTTTTATTTTATTTGTACATATCTATTCTATTTATTTTATTTTGTTAGTATGTTTGGTTTTGTTCTCTGTCTCCCCCTTTTAGACTGTGAGCCCGCTGTTGGGTAGGGACTGTCTCTATGTGTTGCCAGTTTGTACTTCCCAAGCGCTTAGTACAGTGCTCTGCACAGAGTAAGCGCTCAATAAATACGATTGATGATGATGATGATGATGACTAAGCGCTTGGGAAGTCCAAGTTGGCAACATATAGAGACAGTCCCTACCCAACAGTCTAGAAGGGGGAGACAGAGAACAAAACCAAACATATTAACAAAATAAAATAAATAGAATAGATATAAAATAAACAGAATAGATATAAAATAAATAAATAGAAGAAAATAAATAAATAAATAAAAATAAAATAAATAGAATAAAATAAATAGAATAGATATGTACAAGTAAAATAGAGTAATAAATATGTACAAACATATAAGTAGTAAAGACTTAAAAAAGCTACTATTAATTACTCTGATTATGGTATTTGTTAGGTGCTTACTATATGTTAAGCACTGTGCTAAGCACTGGGGTAGATACAAGTCAGTCTGGTCAGATCCAGGCTCCATCCACATGGTCTCACAGCCTAAGCAGGAGGTAGAACAGAGAAGCAGTGTCACCTGGTGAATGGAGCCCAGGCCTCAAAAGGACGTGGGTTCTAATTCTGACTCTGCCACTTGTTTGCTGTGGGTCCTCGAGCTAATAACTTAACCTCCCTGTGCCTTAGTTATTCTATAAAATGGGGGTGAAGACTGTGAGCCTCGTGTGGGACAGAGACTCTGTCCAGCCTGATTATCTTGAGCGCCTAGTATAGTGCCTTCCGCATATTAAGCGCATAACAAATACCGTTAAAAAAAGGTACCCAATCCTCATTTTACAGATGAAGAAACCGAGGCACAGAGAAGTGAAGTGACTTGCCCAAGATCACGCAAAGGGCAAGTGGCAGAGCCGGATTAGAGCCCAGGTCTTCTGACTCCCAAACCTGTGTTATTTCCACTAGGAAATGCTGCTATTATTATTATTATTGTTATCATTAAAAGGGAACATGTCTGCTAACCCTGATGTATTGTCCTCTCCTAATCAATCAATCAATCAATCGTATTTATTGAGCGCTTACTGTGTGCAGAGCACTGTACTAAGCGCTTGGGAAGTCCAAGTAGGCAACATATAGAGACAGTCCCTACCCAACAGTGGGCTCACAGTCTAAAAGGGGGAGACAGAGAACGAAACCAAACATACTAACAACATAAAATAAGTAAAATAGATATGTACAAGTAAAATAAATAAATAGAGTAATAAATATGTATAAACATATATACATATATGCAGGTGCTGTGGGGAGTCAGTGGTATTTACTGAGCACTATGTGCAGAGCACTGTTCTAAGCACTTAGGAGAGGACAGTACAACAGAATTAACATTCATTCATTCATTCATTCAATCGTATTTATTGAGCGCTTACTGTGTGCAGAGCACTGGACTAAGCGCTTGGGAAGTACAAGTTGGCAACATACAGAAACGCTACCTGCCCATAATGATCAATCAATCATATGTATTGAGCACTTACTGTGTGCAGAGCACTGTACTAAGCGCTTGGGAAGTACAAGTTGGCAACATATAGAGACAGTCATCATCATCAATCGTTTTTATTGAGCAGTTACTGTGTGCAGAGCACTGTACTAAACGCTTGGGAAGTCCAAGTTGGCAACATATAGAGACGGTCCCCACCCAACAGTGGGCTCACAGTCTAGAGAGGGAGACGGAGATTAATATAAATAAGGGCTCACTACAGTGCTCTGCACATAGTAGGTGCCCAACA
The DNA here is from genome assembly GCF_015852505.1 of Tachyglossus aculeatus. Classification (NCBI taxonomy): domain Eukaryota; kingdom Metazoa; phylum Chordata; class Mammalia; order Monotremata; family Tachyglossidae; genus Tachyglossus; species Tachyglossus aculeatus. The sequence continues at coordinate 41,263,262 of NC_052088.1, read as the reverse complement.
AATACCATTGATTTGGTATTTGTTGAGAGAAGCAGCGTGGCCCAGTGGAAAGAGCTTGGGCTTTGGAGTCAGAGGTCATGGGTTTGAATTCCGGCTCTGCCAATTGTCAGCTGTGTGACTTTGGGCAAGTCACTTCACTTCTCTGTGCCCGTTACCTCATCTGTCAAATGGGGATTAAGACTGTGAGCCCCACGTGGGACAACCTGATTACCTTGTAACCTCCCCAGTGCTTAGAACAGTGCTCTGCACATAGTAAGCGCTTAATAAATGCCATTATATATATATAATATTGTACTATATATATTATACATATTATATGTATATTATATTATACATATTATATGTATATTATATTATACATATTATATGTATTATATATAATGGCATTTATTATATATTATTTATATATTATATATAATATTTATATATTGTATATTTATATATAATTATATATATAATTATCGTTTTTGTTGTCCACCCTAGCCGCATACTCCAGCAGAAGCGGCATTGACTGCATTTTCCCTAAAGGCTTGGCGTAACTGACTCCATTGTGTGCAGGGCTTAACAACCGTGTATGTGAGGAATAGGCGCTGGCCTGCTGGAAGTTTCTGTAATCTTCCTTTTAGACTGTGAGCCCACTGCTGGGTAGGTACTGTCTCTATATGTTGCCAACTTGTCCTTCCCAAGCGCTTAGTACAGTGCTCTGCACACAGTAAGCGCTCAATAAATACGATCGATGATGATGATGATGAGAGGGCAATACAGCAGAATTAGCAGAAACGCTACCTGCCCATAATGATCTTACAGTCTAGAGAGGGAGACGGAGATTAATACAAATAAGGGCTCACTACAGTGCTCTGCATCATCATCATCATCAATCGTATTTATTGAGCGCTTACTATATGCAGAACACTGTGCTAAGCGCTTGGGAAGTACAAATTGGCAACATACAGAGACAGTCCCTACCCAACAGTGGGCTCACGGTCTAAAAGGGGGAGACAGAGAACACAACCAAACATACTAACAAAATAAAATAAATAGAATAGATATGTACAAGTAAAATAAATAAATAGAGTAATAAATATGTACAAACATATATCCATATATACAGGTGCTGTGGGGAAGGGAAGGAGGTAAGAAGGGGGGATGGAGAGGGGGACGAGGGGGAGAGGAAGGAAGGGGCTCAGTCTGGAAGTGCTCAACAAATGCCATTGATTATTATTATCATTTTTATTACAATTATCATTAATCCATCAATGGTACTGAATGAGCTCTTACCAGGGACAGAGCACTACACTTGAAGGTTGGAAGAGTACAAAATAACTCAGGAAGAGACACATTCCCCTCCAACAGTGAGCTTACAGTCTAGATAGGGAGACGGACGTTAATATCGATAAATAAATTGGAGATATGGACGTGCCAGACATTAATATAGATAAATTGGAGATCATCATCATCAATCGTATTTATTGAGCGCTTACTGTGTGCAGAGCACTGTACTAAGCACTTGGGAAGTACAAATTGGCAACATATAGAGACAGTCCCTACCCAACAGTGGGCTCACGGTCTAAAAGGGGGAGACAAAACCAAACATACTACAAAACAAAATAGAATAGATATGTACAAGTAAAATAAATACATAAATAAATAGTGCGGTGGGGCTGGGAGGGGGGATGAATAAAGGGACGCAGAAGGGAGTGGGAGAAGAGGAAAGGGGGGCTTAGTCGGGGAAGGCCTGACTAAGAAAAGCCTTCTTTGCCTTTTATTATTATTAAAACATAACAGCGGCCTTTTTCGGGGGCCTTGGCCAAACCAGGAATGTCCGCAGACGTGACCAGTAAAGCAGATCTGGACCTGTAGAAGACTCCTAGTTTCTTGTACCGTGAGCCAAAGCTAAACTCTTTAGCACAAGGCCGCACCACATTCGTCAGGAAGATTATTTCCCAAGGCCGGGACTCTCTGCAGGAACTCTGCGGACGTCTAAGATGTCTTAAAGCACAAAATGGAGATTAAGCCAGTGGCGGGATTTGACGGGTGTATTTTATTCACTTTAAATGACTCCCGGGAAGGTGATTTCGGGACATCTCGAAAAAAGAGACGGTTTTTAAAAAACCAATTAATCTTACTGTTCATTTTACTAATAGAGTTTCACTAACTGCTACGTCTCCCCACCTCATTTCCCCTTCTACTGGCACTTCAGCATTTCTCCGTCACCTTGGGATTTGGGTTTTCATCCCTCCTTCCCCAACCTCGTAGAATCAATCAATCAATCAATCGTATTTATTGAGCGCTTACTGTGTGCAGAGCACTGTCCTAAGCACTTGGGAAAGACAAGTTGGCAACATATATTATTATATGTTATTATTATATTATTATTATTAGAACTTATGTGCCTATTAATCTTATTTATTGAGCGCTTACTGTGTGCAGAGCACTGTACTAAGAATTTGGGAGAGGACAATATAACAGAGTTGATCTGCGCATTCCCTGCCCACGGCGAGTTTAAAGTCTAGAGGATTGTATATCTTTAAACTCTGTTGCTTTTTTCCCCTTGTAATTTATTTCGGTAAATCTGTCTCTACTGTTAGAGTATTAGCTCCTGGAGGCAGGGATCATCCAGCGCTTAGAACAGTGCTTTGCACATAGTAAGCGCTTAATAAATGCCATTATTATTATTATTATTATTAATGGCATTTATTATGCACTTACTATGTGCTAAGCACTGGGGAGGTTACAAGGTGATCAGGTTGTCCCACGTGGGGCTCACAGTGTTCATCCCCATTTTCCAGAAGAGGTAACTGAGGCCCAGAGAAGTGAAGTGACTTGCCCAAAGTCACACAGCTGACAATTGGCAGAGCCGGGATTCGAACCCATGACCTCTGACTCCAGAGCCTGGGCTCTTTCCACTGGGCTACGCTGCTTCTCTAGTTAAAGGCTACTAATTACTACTATTACCTATTATTACTATTATTAACTACTAGGCTACTAATTAATCAACGGTCTTTACCGAGCGCTAATTGTTCTAAGCTCGGAGCGCTTTGTACAGCGCTCGGCACATAATAAGCGCTTAACAATGCCATCATTATCATTGTTATTAACAAAGAAGCAGAACAGAGAAGCGGCACAGTCTAGTGGATAGGGCGCCAGACTTGGAAATCAGAAGGACCTGGGTTCTAATCCCGGCTCTGCCACTCATCTGCTGGGGGACCTTGGGCAGGTCACTTAACTTCTCTGTGCCTTAGTTACTTCATCCGTAAAGTGGGGATTAAGATTTGTGCACCCCATGTGGGATTATGGACCGTGTCCAACCTGATCATCATCAATCGTATTTATTGAGCGCTTACTTTGTGCAGAGCACTGTACTAAGCGCTTGGGAAGTACAAATTGGCAACATATAGAGACAGTCCCTACCCGACAGTGGGCTCACAGACTAAAAGATGAAGTCTTGATGAATTCGTATCTACCCCAGCGCTTTATACAGTGCCTGGCACATAGTAAGCGCTTAACAAGGACCATAAAAAAAGATCCCTAATGCTAGGGTACTCTCCCAAATGCATAGTACAGTGCTCAGCCCAGTGTGAGTGCTCATTAAAGTGTATTGATCTATCGGTTTATGTGTTTTAAACTCCAGGGCTACCTCATATAATGCTTCCTCTCTGCTGACAAAGAGTGGAGGCCTCTCACTCTTCGGGAATCTTAATTCCGTAGATCCGTAAAGTCTCAGTTCCGTAGATTAAGATTCCGTAAATCTTAATTCTGGCTCTGGAAACAGGTGGAGGATTTGAACGCCTCGGGAATGTCACTGTCCAATTTGGAAATGACTTTATAAATGGGCTTCTTCCAGGAGGGGTCTGAATCTCTCCCCGCTGCGACCGCCTCGAAGAATTCCTGTAGCGTCAAACCGGCGATTTCTAAAAATCGGTCGGGGACCTGCGCGCCCAAAGGCAGAAAAATGGGAAGAAGAGATTCATTCATTCATTCACTCGTATTTCCTTCCTCTCCCCCTCGTCCCCCTCTCCATCCCCCCCCATCTTACCTCCTTCCCTTCCCCACAGCACCTGTATATATGGATATATGTTTGTACATATTTATTACTCTATTTATTTTACTTGTACATATCTATTCTATTTCTTTTATTTTGTTAGTATGTTTGGTTTTGTTCTCTGTCTCCCCCTTTTAGACTGTGAGCCCACTGTTGGGTAGGGACTGTCTCTATATGTTGCCAACTTGTACTTCCCAAGAGCTTAGTACAGTGCTCTGCACACAGTAAGCGCTCAATAAATATGATTGATTGATTGATTGAACGCTCACTGTGTGCAGAGCACTGTACTACTACTACTAATAATAATAATGGCATTTACTAAGCACTTACTAGGTGCACAGCACTGTTCTAATTGCTGGGAAGGTGACAGAGTGATCAGGTGGTCCCACGGGGGGCTCACAGTCTTCATCCCCATTTTCCAGATGAGGTAACTGAGGCCCAGAGAAGTGAAGTGACTTGCCCAGAGTCACCCAGCTGACAAGTGGCGGAGCTGGGATTTGAACCCATGACCTCTGACTCCAAAGCCCGGGCTCTTTCCACTGAGCCACGCTGCTTAAGCGCTTAATGACACAACAGGAGGACATGCAAAGCTCCTGCGCAAACATAACTCACATTTTTGGGGATTACTGTGCAACTGTCCCCATGTTGCGTTCACCAGATTTGACTTTTTTTAAATCAATCAATCAGTCGTATTTATTGAGCGCTTACTGTGTGCAGAGCACTGGACTAAGCGCTTGGGAAGTACAAGTTGGCAACATATAGAGACAGTCCCTACCCAACAGTGGGCTATTTGTCAAGTGCTTACTATGTGCCCGTTCTTAATAATTTTCGATAGTCCACATTGTCATTTATTTCCGAATGGAGGGATTTTCCACAAAAATGGATATGACGTCTTGCCTGGCACATAGTAAGCACTTAACGGACACCATAAAAAAAAAATTCAATTGGCAACTTGCCCTCGACCTACGGGCATTCATTCAATCATTCAATCGTATTTATTGAGCGCTTACTGTGCGCTTGGGAAGTACAAGTCAGCAACATAGACGGTCCCTACCCGACAACGGGCTCATAGTCTAGAAGCATGCGGCTCAGTCGAAAGAGCCCGGGCTTGGGAGTCAGAGGTCATGGGTTCAAATCCCGGCTCCGCCACTTGTCAGCTGGGTGACTTTGAGCGAGTCACTTCACTTCTCTGGGCCTCAGTTCCCTCATCGGTAAAACGGGGATGAAGACTGGGAGCCCCACTTGGAACCACCTGATCACCTTGTATCCTCCCCAGCGCTTAGAACAGTGCTTGGCACAAAGTGAGCGCTTAACAAGTGCGATCATTAGTATTATTAGTATTAGAGGGGGAGACAGACAACAAAACAAAATGTGTGGACAGGTGTCAAAATCGCCAGAACAAATAGAATTACAGCGATATGAACATCCTTAACGTGGAAGTATTTTTTTAAGATCGCCGGAGGACCAAGACGATTTTGAAGGTTACAGCTAAGAAGGGAAAGCTTAGGTTGAAGTAATCAATCAATCAATCGTATTTATTGAGCGCTTACTGTGTGCCGAGCACTGTACTAAGCGCTTGGGAAGTACTAGTTGGCAACATATAGAGACGGTCCCTACCCAACAGTGGGCTCACAGTCTAGAAGGGGGAGACTCAATCAATCAATCAATCAAGTAATGTCCCAGCTACATCATCATCATCATCATCGATCGTATTTATTGAGCGCTTACTGTGTGCAGAGCACTGTACTAAGCGCTTGGGAAGTAGAAGTTGGCAACATAACATACATGTCAAAGAGGAGTCTGTGGTATGGAGAGGATGGTGGAATGGAGATGTTCGCACTTGGGTCATTCTCTGAAACATAATAACTATTCTTTATTAAGTCGGGGTCGGCCCTAAGCATAGACAGTTGCTCTAGCAACAGAATTTCTTGATCGTGTGACATGAGAGATGATTGATTCATTCATTCAACCATATTTATTGAGCACTTACTGTGTGCAGAGCACTGTACTAAGCGCTTGGGAAGTAGAAGTTGGCAACGTAACATGTCAAAGAGGAGTCTATGGTATGGAGAGGATGGTGGAATGGAGATGTTCGCACTTGGGTCATTCTCTGAAACATGATAACTATTCTTTATTAAGTCGGGGTCGGCCCTAGGCAGAGACAGTTGCTCTAGCAACAGAATTTCTTGATCGCGTGACATGAGAGATGATTGATTCAATCATTCAATCGTATTTATTGAGCGCTTACTGTGTGCAGAGCACTGTACTAAGCGCTTAGGAAGTACAAGTTGGCAACATAACATACATGTCAAAGAGGAGTCTATGGTATGGAGAGGATGGTGGAATGGAGATGTTCGCACTTGGGTCATTCTCTGAAACGTGATAACTAATAACTATTCTTTATTAAGTCGGGGTCGGCCCTAGGCAGAGACAGTTGCTCTAGCAACAGAATTTCTTGATCGCGTGACATGAGAGATGATTGATTCATTCCTTCAACTATATTTATTGAGCACTTACTGTGTGCAGAGCACTGTACTAAGCGCTTGGGAAGTAGAAGTTGGCAACATAACATGTCAAAGAGGAGTCTATGGTATGGAGAGGATGGTGGAATGGAGATGTTCGCAGTTGGGTCATTCTCTGAAACATAATAACTATTCTTTATTAAGTCGGGGTCGGCCCTAGGCAGAGACAGTTGCTCTAGCAACAGAATTTCTTGATCGCGTGACATGAGAGATGATTGATTGATTCAATCATTCAGTTGTATTTATTGAGCGCTTACTGTGTGCAGAGCACTGAGATGAGAAGCAGCATGGCCTAGCGGCTAGAGCCCGGACCTAAGAGGTGGAAGGACCTGGCTTCTAATCCAGGCTCCGCCGCTTGGTCCGCTGTGTGACCTTGGGTGAGTCACTTTACTTCTTTGTGCTTCAGTGACCTCATCTGTAAAATGGGGGTTGAGGCTGTGAGCCCCACGTGGGACAGGGGCTGTGTCCAATTCGATTTGCTTGTATCCACCCCAGCGCTTAGTACAGTGCCTGGCACATAGGAAGCGCTTAACAAATACCAAAATTATTACCATTCTTATTAGTGTCATCTGTAAAATGGGGATTGAGATCGATCAATCAATCAATCGTATTTATTGAGTGCTTACTGTGTGCAGAGCACTGGACTGAGCGCTTGGGAAGTCCAAGTTGGCGACATATAGAGACGGTCCCTACCCAACGGCGGGCTCACAGTCTAAAAGGGGGAGACAGAGAACAAAACCAAACATACTAACAAAATAAAAGAAATAGAATAGATGTGTACAAGTAAATTAAAATCGTATTTATTGAGCACTTACTGTGTGCAGAGCACTGGACTAAGCGCTTGGGAAGTCCAAGTTGGCAACATATAGACGGTCCCTACCCAACGGTGGGCTCACAGTCTAAAAGGGGGAGACAGAGAACAAAACCAAACATACTAACAAAATAAAAGAAATAGAATAGATATGTGCAAGTAAATTAAAATCGTATTTATTGAGCACTTACTGTGTGCAGAGCACTGGACTAAGCGCTTGGGAAGTCCAAGTTGGCAACATATAGACGGTCCCTACCCAACGGTGGGCTCACAGTCTAAAAGGGGGAGACAGAGAACAAAACCAAACATACTAACAGAATAAAATAAATAGAATAGATGTGTACAAGCAAAATAAATAAATAAATAGAGTAATAAATATGTACAAACATATATACTGTGAGTCCTATGTGGGACGGGGACTGTGTCCAAACTGATTATCTTGTGTCTACCCCAGCGCTTAGGACAGTGTCTGGCACATAGGAAGCTCTCAACAAATACCACCCATTAGTAGCGTGGCTTAGTGGAAAGACCCCGGGCTTGGGAGTCGGAGGATGTGGGTTCTAATCCCGGCTCCGCCGCTTGTCCGCTGTGTGACCTTGGGCAAGCCGCTTAACTTCTCCGCGCCTCAGTTCCCTCATTTGTAAAATGGGGATGAAGACTGTGAGCCCCACGTGGGACAACCTGATTACTTTGTATCTACCCCCAGCGCTCAGCACATAGTAAGCGTTTAACAAACGCCGTAATTATTTTTTATTATCGTAACGGAGAAGGTAGTCTCTCCAAAATGTCTTCAACCGCCAAAATGGAGAGACGATCTTGCTCTTTGAGGGAACCGAGCAAGCAGCCTTACCTCAAAGTCATTCCCCTTGTTGTAGTGCGTGTTCAGGGAACGGAAAATCTCCGAATCCCGGGGGACGATCAGTGTCTTGGCGTTCGTCACTCCTTCCAAGACGGCTTGTCGGGCAAATTTTTCCATCTGGATGTAATAAAACTCTCGAAAGTTACTGAACCACTTGATGAGCTGAGAGGTGATGCAGCGGTTGAACTGTGAAGATGAAAGGCATCAAGCGGGACAGGGATTAAAATTCTCGGGAGGCCCTGACCGTCAGACGTTAGGAATCACGCTGGAAAGCTCTGAGTTAAAAAATAATGGGGTGATAAATTGATCCTAGAAAAGATAATGGGTGATTAACTGATCCTAGGAAAGTCCTTCCAGCTTTTATGAAAGACTGCTTCCTATTTTAAATGGCCACGGTGACATGTTTTCCAACATTTATTTAAAAGCGGAATCGATCACATTGTTCATTAGAAGAGATTATTTCCGGTGGTATTCTGCCCCTAGAGAGGTATCGCTCTGCGTTTGAAGACAGGTGCAAGATTCCCAGGATCAATGAATCACCCCATTATCCTTCCTACGATCAATTTATCACCCCATTATTTTAAACAGAGAGCTTTCAATCAATCAATCAATCAATCGTATTTATTGAGCACTTACTGTGTGCAGAGCACTGTACTAAGCGCTTGGGAAGTACAAGTTGGCAACATACAGAGACGGTCCCTACCCAACAGTGGGCTTACAGTCTAAAAGGGGGAGACAGAGAACAAAACCAAACATACTTGATAGCTCTGGTGTACATTCGTTCAGTCGTATTTATTGAGCGCTTACTGTGTTCAGAGCACTTTACTGAGCGCTTGGGAGAGGACAATATAACAATAATCAGACACATTCCTCACCCACGGTGAATTAGGGATGGTGTACAGTGGCTGCTAACTAAATCAGCCTGCAGACAGGTTAATTGGCTAAAGATCTTAGTAAGGATTGGATTTTTTTATGGTATTTAAGTGCTTATTATGTGCACTGTACTAAGCACCGTGGTGGAGACAGGCTACAGTCCACGTCCCACGTGGGGCTCACTGTCAATCAATCAATCAATCAATCAATCGTATTTATTGAGCGCTTACTATGTGCAGAGCACTGTACTTAGCGCTTGGGAAGTACAAATTGGCAACACGTAGAGACAGTCCCTACCCAACAGTGGGCTCACAGTCTAAAAGGGGGAGACAGAGAACAGAACCAAACATACCAACAAAATAAAATAAATAGGATAGAAATGTACAAGTAAAATAAATAAATAAATAAATAAACAGAGTAATAAATATGTACAACCATATATACATATATACAGGTGCTGTGGGGCAGGGAAGGAGGTAAGATGGGGGGATGGAGAGGGGGACGAGGGGGAGAGGAGGGAAGGGGCTCAGTCTGGGAAGGCCTCCTGGAGGAGGTGAGCTCTCAGCAGGGCCTACTCCCCATTTAATATAGGAGGTAACTCTTGGCCCGAGAGGGGAAGTGACTTGACCAAGGTCACATAGCAGACAAGTGGCGGAATCAGGATTAGAACACAGGTCATTCATTCATTCAATCGTATTTATTGAGCACTTACTGTGTGCAGAGCACTGTACTAAGCGCTTGGAAAGTACAATTTGGCAACGCATAAAGACGGTCCCTACCCAGCAACGGGCTCACAGTCTAGAAGCGCTTACTACAGTGCTCTACACACAGTAAGCGCTCAATAAATATGATTGATTGATTGATAGAAGGGGGAGAAAGACGGCAAAACAGAACAAGTAGACAGGTGTCATTACCATCAAAATAAATAGAATTATAGATATATACACAACATTGATAAAATAAATAGAGGTCCTTCTGATTCCCAAGCCCGTGCTCTGTCCACTAGGCCACACTGCTTGAAACCCAGGTAATAATAATAATCATTGTAGTTTTTGTTAAGCATTTACTATGTGCCAAATGCTGTACTAAGCACTGGGGTAGAAACAAGACTGTCACGTCCCGCCTGGGGCTCACGGTCTAAGAAGGAGGTATTGAACCCCCATTTTACAGATGAGGTAAGTGAGGCTCAGAGACGTGAAGTGACTTGCCCCAAGGTCACACAGCAGACAGGAGCCGGGATTAGAACCCAGGTCCTTCTGACGCCCAAGCCTATGGTCTGTCTATAGGCCGCACTGGTCGAAAGCCAGGTACGATTTTTACGGAGATCCCAATCAATCAATCAATCGTATTTATTGAGCGCTTACTGTGTGCAGAGCACTGTACTAAGCACTTGGGAAGTACAAGTTGGCAACATATATATCCCACGTCTTCGACTCCTGTTAGCCCTATTGGGACAGGGACTGTGTCCAATCTAACTTGTATCCACCCCAGTGCTTAGAACAGTGCTTGGCACATATTAAGCGCTTAACAAGTATTCATTCAATCGTATTTATTGATCATTCATTCAATCGTATTTATTGAGCGCTTACTGTGTGCAGAGCACTGGACTAAGCGCTTGGGAAGTACAAGTTGGCAACATGTAACACTTACTGTGTGCAGAGCACTGTGCAAAGCGCTTGGGAAGTAGAAATCGGCAACATATAGAGACGGTCCCTACCCAACAATGGGCTCGCAGTCAAGAAGGGGGAGACAGACGGCAAAACAAAACAGACAGCTGTCAATACCAGTACTGTTTTATTATTATTATTATTATTATTATTATCTGCCCTTTTAGTCCCATAGCACTCAAGTACAGATCTCTAATTTATTTATATTAATGTCTGTCTCCCCTCCTCTAATAATAATAATGACAATGATAGCATTTATTAAGTGCTTACTATTCATTCATTCATTCTTTCAATCGTATTTATTGAGCACTTACTGTGTGCAGAGCACTGGACTAAGCGCTTGGGAAGTACAAATTGGCAACATATAGAGACGGTCCCTTACCCAGCTAGTGCTGGGGGGGGAATACAAGGTAATCAGATTGTCCCCCGTGGGGCTCCCAGTCTTCATCCCCATTTTGCAGATGAGGTAACCGAGGCCCAGAGAAGTGAAGTGACTTGCCCAAAGTCACGCAGCTGACAATTGACGGAGCGGGGATGTGAACCCATGACCTCCGACTCCAAATCCCGGGCTCTTTCCGCGGAGCCCTGCTGCTTCTCTAGACTGTAAGCCCACTGGGGTTAGGGAATGCGTCTGTTTATCGTTCTGTCGTACCCTCCCAAGCGTTTAGTACAGTGCTCTGCACATAGGAAGCGCTCAATAAATACGATTGACTGCTACGACTACCAAACCAAGGCCCAGGAAGGCTGCAGTTTTCCATCTAGCCATGGACGGGAACTCGGACCGTCCAGTCGGTAGATCGTTTTAATTGAGCGCTCGCTACGTGCCGAGCAGTGTACTAAGCGCTCGGGAGAGGACACTACCACAGTAAACAGACACATCCCCTGCCCACGACGGGCTTATTCCGTTTCCACCGGTCCGCTGAGCTGGCACTTCCGTGGCGGCGGAGGAGAGGAGAGATGAATTTTACCTGGACATCAGGGAAATAGGTTTTTAGGATGTTGGAGTTGGGGTAGCGAGTAAAGAAAAACATCAGCTTGGCTTTCTTCAGGTGGCCGGGGGTCAGACCGTCCTATATTTACAAGGTCAAGGAAAAAAAGAGAAAAAAAGAGAAGCAGTGAGGTTCAGTGGCCAGAGCCCAAGCTCGGGAGTCAAAGGACGCGGGTTCTAAACCTGCCACCGCCACTGGGTGACCTTGGGCAAGTCGCTTCACTTCTCTGGGCCTCAGGATTAAGACTGAGCCCCGTGTGGGACAATCCGATTACCTTGTGCCGACCCCAGCGCTTAGAACAGAGCTCGGCACATAATAATAATAATAATAATGATGGTGGCACTTATTAAGCGCTTACTATGTGCCAAGCACTGTTCTAAGAGCTGGGGAGGTTACGAGGTGATCGGGTTGTCCCACGGGGGGCTCACAGCCTTCTTCATCCCCGTTTTCCAGATGAGGTCACTGAGGCACAGAGAATCAATCAATCAATCGTACTTATTGAGCGCTTACTGTGTGCAGAGCACTGTACTAAGCGCTTGGGAAGTACAAGTTGGCAGCATAGAAGCAGAGAAGTGACTTGCCCAAGGTCACATAGCTGACAATTGGTGGAGCCGGGATTTGAACCCGTGACCTCTGACTCCAAAGCCTGTTCTCTTTGCACTGAGCCACGCTGCTTCTCCTTTGTAAATGCTTAACAGATTCCATTGTTATCCTAATACTGAAATGTCGAGGTTACCCTTGTCCTGTCTTCAACAGTCTTTTAGACTGTGAGCCCACTGTTGGGGAGGGACCGTCTCTATATGTTGCCAACTTGGACTTCCCAAGCGCTTAGTACAGTGCTCTGCACACAGTAAGCGCTCAATAAATACGATCGATTGATTGATTGATTCAACTGCCCTTGTTTGGACTGAATTTCTACCTAATGCTCTAGTGCAAGCATTTCCACTTTACCATTCGCATCTCCCCAATATGGTTTCAGGAGTTTCTAAAAGAAGTGATTAGACTATCCTTGATGTATCTAATTGTCCATTACATAATAATAATAATGATGATGATAACAATAGTGGTTGCCAGCTTGTGCTTCCCAGGCGCTTGGTGCAGTGCTCTGCACACAGTAAGCGCTCAATAGATACGATTGAATGAATGAATGAATGAATGAATGGTGAAGAAGGAGGCAAGCTACCTTTCGTACATCCTCTGGCTCCTGTCTACATCATTCACCCCCTCTGCCTTTTCTTTTCTTCATTCCTTGTAATAATAATAATAATAATAATAATAATAATAATAATAATTATAATAGTGGTGTTTGAGTGCCAACTCTGTGTCAGGCACTGTAATTCACCTGTCAACTTGTTTCGTTTTGTTGTCTGTCCCCCCCTTCTAGGCTGTGAGCCCATTGTTGGGTAGGGACTGTCTCTGTATGTTGCCGATTTGTACTTCCCAAGCGCTTAGTACAGTGCTCTGCACACAGTGGGCGCTCAGTAAATATGATTGAATGAATGAATGCAAGCACTTAGTACAGTGCCCTTTTAGACTGTGAGCCCACTGTTGGGTAGGGACTGTCTCTATACGTTGCCAACTTGTACTTCCCAAGCGCTTAGTACAGTGTTCTGCACACAGTAAGCGCTCAATAAATATGATTGATGATGATGATGATGATGCTCTGCACACAGTTTGTGCTCAATAAATACGATTGAATAATAATAATAATAATGATGGCATTTGTTAAGCGCTTACTGTGTGCAAACCCTCTAGACTGAAAGCCAGAGAAGCAGCATGGCCTAGTTGCGAGGGCCCGGGCTTGGGAATCAGAAGTCGTGGGTTCTAATCCCGGCTCCGCCACTTGTCAGCTGTGTGACTTTGGGCAAGTCACTTCACTTCTCTGGGCCTCAGTTCCCTCATCCGGAAAATGGGGATTTAAACTGTGAGCCCCACGGGGGACAACCTCGATTACCCTTTATCTACCCCAGCGCTTAGAATTGGCACATGGTAAGCGCTTAACAAATGCCATCATCATCATTATTATTATTATTCACCGGAGTCTGAAAATCCCAGGCTGGGGAAACCCATTTTCCCTTAAATACCTGCCTGGATTTCAGCGACAATTTAGCGACAAAGGAATCATTAAAATTTTGAAGCGTAAAAATTAGAGGCTACAAATTGTGCCATGCCAGACATAGCCTTCTTCTTCTATTTTTTTTTTTTTTTTTGGTATTTTTTAAGTACTTTGTGCCAATCAATCACTTTCATTCATTCAATTGTATTAAGCGCTTACTGTGTGCAGAGCACTGTACTAAGGGCTTGGGAAAGTACAATACAACAATAAACAGTGACAACCCCTGCCCGCAACATTTACTGAGTGCTTACTTTGTGCAGAACACTGTACCAACTCCGTTATAAGCTTTTAGTAGACATGTTCCCCGGCCGCAGCACTGTACTAAGCGCTGGAATAGATACAAGCTAATCAAGTTATGTTGCTCTTGGGTGAATCTGTATTGGACTCAGTCCTAAAGCTGATTCATTCACTCTTTCAGTCGTATTTATTGAGCACTTACTGTGTTCAGAGCACTGTACTAAGCGCTTGGGAGAGTAAAATGCAACAGAGATGGTAGATGGGTTCCCTGCCCACGAGGAGCTAGAGGGATAAGTTCCTTCTGCTATCTGGTCATGAGTTCTAATCCTGGCTCCTCCACTTATCGGCTTTGGGCGAGCCACTTCACTTCTCTGGGCCTCAGTTCCCTCATCTGTAAAATGGGGATTAAGTCCGTGAGCCCCACGTGGGGCAACCTGATTACCTCGCATCTACCCCAGCGCTTGGAACAGTGCTTGGCACATAGTAAGAGCTTAACAAATACCATCATTATTATTATTATTATCACCTAGCTTGGCATTTCCATGCTCTCCACTGGCTAGGCTCCCAGCTGCAAACGGGGCCTAGGAATATAACTCTTTTATATTGTACCTTCCCAAGTGCTTAGTACAGTGCTCTTTGCACACAGTAAGTGCTCCATATATACCACTGATTGATTGACTGATAGGTTGGAACATTGGGAATATAACTCTTTTATATTGTACCTTCCCAAGTGCTTAGTACAGTGCTCTTTGCACACAGTAAGTGCTCAATATATACCACTGATTGATTGACTGATAGGTTGGAACATTGGGAATATAACTCTTTTATATTGTACCTTCCCAAGCGCTTAGTACAGTGCTCTGCACACAGTAAGCGCTCAATAAATACGATTGATTGATTGATTGATTAGCGGGGATGAGTTCAAAGTGCCTTAGAGGAACTGGAAAACATCTTGAAACAATAACGATAATAATGGTATTTGTTAAGTGCTTCCTCTAAGTCAGGCACTATACTAAGCGCTGGGATAGATACAAGATAATCCGGTTGGACACAATCCCAGTCCCACGTGGGGCTCACAGTCTCAATCCCCATTTTCCAGACGAGGTAACTGAGGCCCACAGAAGTGAAGGGACTTGCCCAAGTTCTCACAGCAGACAAGCGGCGGAGCCGGGATTAGATTCCCAGGCCCGGGCTCTAATCGCAAGGCCGCTCTCCTTCTCCCCATCACCTCCAACCTAATTGAATTGTACTTTCCAAGTGCTTAGTACAGTGCCGTGCACACAGTAAGCGCTCAATAAATCCGATTGAATGAATGAAATGGCTCCTTAGGGTGGTGATGATGGTAATTCGTTAAGCGCTCACTATGCGTCAAGCACTGTTCCAAGCATAGGGGTAGCTACAAAGTTGGTCACGGTCCCTGTGTCACTTGGGGTTCACGGTCTGGAGGGCCAGAGAAGGGAAGTGACTTGTCCAAGGTCACACAGCAGACGAGTGGCAGAGCAGGGATTAGAACCCGTGAACTCCGACTCCCGAGCCCGGGCTCTTTCCACTGAGCCACGCTGGTTCTCGAGGGGAGGGGAGGGCCGCCTGATCTCCATAGTGTTGGAACTATACTACTGATTGATTGATTGATTCATTCAATCGTATTTATTGAGCGCTTACTGTGTGCAGAACACTGTAATAAGCGCTTGGGAAGTACAAGTCGGCAGCATATAGAGACGGTCCCTGCCCAACAACGGGCTCACAGTCTAGAAGACAATTGATGCCCGTCTTCTTGTTTGGTTTTGTTGTCCGTCTCCCCCTTCTAGACTGTGAGCCCGCTGTTGGGGAGGGAATTGTCCCCATTTGCCGCCGAATTGTACTTCCCAAGCGCTTAGTACAGTGCTCTGCACACAGTAAGCGCTCCATAAGTACGACCGAGTGAAGGAGTGAAAGGAACTAGCTTGTCCTGGAGGCCGAGTTGCCAGAGGCCGCTAGGCCCCGTTTTCTGGGGAACGAGGGAGGAAGATGAGCCCAGGTAGGTTGGAATGGGTGAAAGAGGGAGGGAATGGGAATGGGAATGGGAATGAATGAAGCTGACCCCCTCCGCTGTTTGGAACGAGGCCAGGACTTGGGGTCCCCGGCCTTCGGGAAGACCCCCGACTGGGTCTCCGCTAATAGTTTTCTACCCCTCTCCCGCACCCCAAACTCTACTCCCTCCTCCCCTCTCTAAATGTCCAGCAGCGGAAAAAAAAGGGGAAAAAAATCATCGGAACTTCTGGGGGGAGTGGGGGAAGCGGGAAGCCCAGCTTGGAATGCCCGACGGGACTCGGGAAAGTCGTCAGGAACAGGGAAGAGGAGTCCGGGAGGAATTTGCAGCCGATGCCGAGTCGGATTTAGGTCAGGAACGGAACCAAACTAATTGCATGTGAGTCCATGGGAGACCATATCTCACGATACAGACGCTCATGCTATTTGCTCATTCATTCAATTCTACTTATTCATTCCATCGTATTTATTGAGCACTTACCGTGTGCAGAGCACTGTACTAAGCACTTGGGAAGTACAAGTTGGCAACATATAGAGACGGTCCCTACCCAACAGTGGGCTCACAGTCTAGAAGCATTTATTGAGCATTTATTGGCAGCGTACGCTATAACAATAAACAGACACTTCCCTGCCCACAGCAAGCCGAAGCAGTATGGTGTGATAGATAGAGCACGGGCCTGAGAGTTAGAAGGTCGTGGGTTCTAATCCCGGCTCTATTACCTGTCTGCTGGGTGACCTTGGACAAGTCACTTCACTTCTCTGGGCCTCTGTCACCTCATCTGTAAAATGGGGTTTGAGACTGCGAGCCTCCCGTGGGCCAACCTGATCACCTTGTAACCTCCCGGTGCTTAGAACGGTGCTCTGCACGTAGTAAGCGCTTAATAAATGCCATCGTTATTATTATTATCTGTAAAATGGGGTGAGCTTGGACAAGTCACTTCACTTCTCTGGGCCTCTGTCACCTCATCTGTAAAATGGGGATTGTGACTGCGAGCCTCCCGTGGGCCAACCTGATCACCTTGTAACCTCCCGGTGCTTAGAACGGTGCTTTGCACATAGTAAGCGCTTAATAAATGCCATCGTTATTATTATTATCTGTAAAATGGGGTGACCTTGGACAAGTCACTTCACTTCTCTGGGCCTCTGTCACCTCATCTGTAAAATGGGGATTGAGACTGCGAGCCTCCCGTGGGCCAACCTGATCACCTTGTAACCTCCCCAGCGCTTGGAACGGTGCTTTGCACGTAGTAAGCGCTTAATAAATGCCATCATTATTATTATCATCTGTAAAATGGGGTGACCTTGGACAAGTCACTTCACTTCTCTGGGCCTCTGTCACCTCATCTGTAAAATGGGGATTGAGACTGTGAGCATCCAGTGGGCCAACCTGATCACCTTGTAACCTCCCGGTGCTTAGAACGGTGCTTTGCGCATAGTAAGCGCTTAATAAATGCCATCATTATTATTATTATCTGTAAAATGGGGTGACCTTGGACAAGTCACTTCACTTCTCTGGGCCTCTGTCACCTCATCTGTAAAATGGGGATTGAGACTGTGAGCCCTCCGTGGGCCAACCTGATTACCTTGTAACCTCCCGGTGCTTAGAACGGTGCTCTGCACATAGTAAGCGCTTAATAAATGCCATCGTTATTATTATTATCTGTAAAATGGGGTGACCTTGGACAAGTCACTTCACTTCTCTGGGCCTCTGTCACCTCATCTGTAAAATGGGGATTGAGACTGTGAGCCCTCCGTGGGCCAACCTGATTACCTTGTAACCTCCCGGTGCTTAGAACGGTGCTCTGCACATAGTAAGCGCTTAATAAATGCCATCGTTATTATTATCATCTGTAAAATGGGGTGACCTTGGACAAGTCACTTCACTTCTCTGGGCCTCTGTCACCTCATCTGTAAAATGGGGATTGAGACTGCGAGCCTCCCGTGGGCCAACCTGATCACCTTGTAACCTCCCGGTGCTTAGAACGGTGCTCTGCACATAGTAAGCGCTTAATAAATGCCATCGTTATTATTATTATCTGTAAAATGGGGTGACCTTGGACAAGTCACTTCACTTCTCTGGGCCTCTGTCACCTCATCTGTAAAATGGGGATTGAGACTGCGAGCCTCCCGTGGGCCAACCTGATCACCTTGTAACCTCCCGGTGCTTAGAACGGTGCTCTGCACATAGTAAGCGCTTAATAAATGCCATCATTATTATTATTATCTGTAAAATAGGGATTGAAACTATGAGCCCCATGTGGGACAGGGACTGTGTCCAACCCGATTAACAGTGCTCAGAACAGTGCTTGGCACAGAGTAGGCGCTTAGCAAGTACCACAGTTACTACAGCAGCGTGGCTCAGTGGAAAGAGCCCGGGCTTTGGAGTCAGAGGTCATGGGTTCGAATCCCGACTCCGCCGCGTGTCAGCTGTGTGATCTTGGGCAAGCCACTTAACTTCTCTGGCCCTCAGTTACCTCATCTGTAAAATGGGGATGAAGACTGTGAGCCCCATGTGGGACGACCTGATCACCCTGTATCCTCCCCAGCGCTTAGAACAGTGCTTTTCACATAGTAAGCGCTTAACAAATGCCAGTTATTATTATTATTATTATTATTACAGCCGCATTTTTGAGGAACATAACTTGGTTGCGTTGTCAGGCCCTTCTCAGTGCGTTACGTAAAGGGAGGAGAGAAGGGACACGGAGAGCCAACGATATTCCATGTCAGGGGAAGTGGTTCGGGCTTCATCTCAACCCCGGAGGAAGGCGATCCCAGGACCCGCTGGGAATTGGGGACGTGTCCGGCCTGAGTCGACACAACTGTTGCGAACTGCAGGCGGCCGGGGCGTCGGAAAGGACCTGGGTTCTAATCCCGGCTCCGCCACGTGTCTGTTGTGTGACCTTAGGTAAGTCACTTCACCCCTCCGGGCCTCAATTACCTCGTCTGTCAAACGGGAAGAGTGTGAGCCCCATACCTGTATATATGTTTGTACAGATTTATTACTCTATTTATTTTACTTGTACATATCTATTCTATTTTATTTTGTTAGTATGTTTGGTTTTGTTCTCTGTCTCCCCCCTTTTAGACTGTGAGCCCACTGTTGGGTAGGGACTGTCTCAATATGTTGCCAATTTGTACTTCCCAAGCGCTTAGTACAGTGCTCTGCACATAGTAAGCGCTCAGTAAATACGATTGATGATATGGGCCAGGGACTGTGTCCAATCCGATTGACTTGTAGTCATTCATTCGTATTGATTGAGTGCTTACTGTGCGCAGAGCACTGTACTAAGCGCTTGAGTACAATACAACAATAAACAGACACTTTCCCTGCCCACAACGAGCTTACAGTCTAGAGGGCAGGAGCTCTACCTCAGCGATTAGAAGAGTGCTTGGCACGTGATAAGGGCTTTAAAAGTACCATTAATCAATCAATCGTATTGATTGAGCGCTTACTGTGTGCGGAGCACTGTGCTAAGCGCTTGGGAAGTACACGTTGGCAGCATATAGAGACAGTCCCTACCCAACAGTGGGCTCACAGTCTAAAGTAATAATAATGATAATATGTTTGCATATCTGGGGAGGGTTTACGATTCCTCTGGAAGAATTCACTCACCGATAATTGAGAAGCAACTGCCGTGTCACATTCTCATTGAGAAGCAGCGTGGCTCGGTGGAAAGAGCCCGGGCTTAGGAGTCAGAGGTCATGGGTTCAAATCCCTGCTCCGCCCATTGTCAGCTGTGTGACTTTGGGCAAGTCACTTCACTTCTCTGGGCCTTGGTTCCCTCATCTGTCAAATGGGGATTAAGACTGTGAGCCCCATGTGGGACAACCTGATCACCTTGTATCCTCCCCAGCGCTTAGAATAGTGCTTGGCACATAGTAAGCGCTTAACAAATGCCATTATTATTATTATTATTCTCTGGGCCGCAGTTACCTCATCTGTAAAGTGGGGATTAAGACTGTGAGCCCCCCGTGGGACAACCTGATCACCTTGTAACCTCCTCAGCGCTTAGAACAGTGCTTTGCACGTAGTAAGTGCTTAACAAATGCTATTATTATTATTATTATTCTCTGGGCCTCAGTTACCTCATCTGTAAAGTGGGGATTAAGACTGTGAGCCCCCCGTGGGGCAACCTGATCACCTTGTAACCTCCCCAGCGCTTAGAACAGTGCTTTGCACGTAGTAAGTGCTTAACAAATGCTATTATTATTATTATTATTATTATTATTATTCTCTGGGCCTCAGTTACCTCATCTGTAAAGTGGGGATTAAGACTGTGAGCCCCCCGTGGGGCAACCTGATCACCTTGTAACCTCCCCAGCGCTTAGAACAGTGCTTTGCACGTAGTAAGTGCTTAACAAATGCCATTATTATTATTATTATTCTCTGGGCCTCAGTTACCTCATCTGTAAAGTGGGGATTAAGACTGTGAGCCCCCCGTGGGACAACCTGATCGCCTTGTAACCTCCCCAGCACTTTGCACTGTGATGCCAATTTGTACTTCCCAAGCGCTTAGTACAGTGCTCTGCACATAGTAAGCGCTCAATAAATACGATTGATTGATTGATTGATTGATTTGCACGTAGTAAGTGCTTAATAAATGCCATTATCATTATTATTATTCTCCTCAGGTCACAGAGGAAGGGCAGTGAGCTGTCTGGGGTGGAGGAGAGTGGTTCCTCTCTGGTTTCTGAGTGTCGATGACTTCAAGGGAATCGTTTTCCCGGAGAAATTTCCCCCACGTGCCGTCAGCCGGGTCCGTCCTAGATTTATGGGTCGAGGTTGCGGACGGAGGAGGATGACTGGGTCTCTCCCTCTTACGGTCCGTCACTTCCAGGCAGCGGAAGATACGTGAGCGGACGCAGCCGGGAAGATTTTATAAGGAGGAAATCATAAAGCTGTCACAAACCCGGTGACCAGATTTCCTACCAACCAGGCCTGGCCTCGGGACAAGTAGGGTGACAAGTAGGCTACGGCTTCGCTCAGACCTTTCTAATTATCACTCCCAAATTGGCAAGTCTGTGGGACAACCTGATCAGTGCTTGGCACATAGTAAGTGCTTAACAAATACCATCATCATCATCATCATAATTATTATTACTATTAAGCACCCTCGTGCGGAGATGAAAATGTTTGACACAGCTCTCTGGAAAGAGATAATGGTGGGATCACTAATTAGTAGAGAAGCAGTGTGGCCTAGTGGAGAGAGCATGGGCATGGGAGGACCTGGGTTCTAATCCCCGCTCTACCAATTGCTTGCTGAGTGAGCTTGGGCAAGTCACAGCACCTGTATATATGGATATATGTTTGTACGTATTTATTACTCTATTTTACTTGTACCTATCTATTCTATTTATTTTATTTTGTTAGTATGTTTGGTTTCGTTCTCCGTCTCCCCCTTTTAGACTGTGAGCCCACTGTTGGGTAGGGACTGTCTCTAGATGTTGCCAACTTGGACTTCCCAAGCGCTTAGTCCAGTGCTCTGCACACAGTAAGCGCTCAATAAGTATCCTCGTGCAGAGATGAAAATGTTTGACACAGCTCTCCGGAAAGAGATAATGGTGGGATCACTAATTAGTAGAGAAGCAGTGTGGCCTAGTGGAGAGAGCATGGGCATGGGAGGATCTGGGTTCTAATCCCCGCTCTACCAATTGCTTGCTGAGTGAGCTTGGGCAAGTCACAGCACCTGTATATACGTATATATGTTTGTACGTATTTATTACTCTATTTATTTTACTTGGACATATCTATTCTATTTATTTTATTTTGTTAGTATGTTTGGTTTCGTTCTCCGTTCCCCCCTTTTAGACTGTGAGCCCACTGTTGGGTAGGGACCGTCTCTAGATGTTGCCAACTTGGACTTCCCAAGCGCTTAGTCCAGTGCTCTGCACACAGTAAGCGCTCAATAAATACGATTGATGATGATGATGATGATGCAAGGCAACCAGATTGAACCGCTTAGTACAGAGTTGTCTGTGTACAGTCGGATGAGTCGGTTGCCAGATTAACCTCTTGGATGCGGATGTGAGAAGCGGCAGGGACCATTGGAAAGAAGAGCGGAAAGTAAGATGTGATCTAATCCCAACTTCTCTCTCTCTCTCTCTCATCGTCCATCTCCCTTTTGGGGGTCAATTCTGCGCCTCGGTTTCCCTGTTTAGTAGAAGGAAACGATCATACGAAATGGCGATTGATACCTCATATGGTAATAATAATAATAATAATAATAATGTGTACGACCTCATGTGGTAATAATAATAATAATAATAATGGCATTTGTTAAGCGCTTACTATATGCAAAGCACTATTCTAAGCAGTGGGGGGGATACAAGGCGACCAGCTTGTCCCACGGAGGGCTCCCAGTCTTCCTCCCCATTTTACAGATGAGGGAACTGAGGCTCAGAGAAGTGAAGTGACTCCGCCCAAGATCACACAGCAGACACCTGGGGGAGGCGGGATTAGAACCCGTGACCTCTGACTCCCAAGCCCGGGCTCTTTCCACCGAGCCGCGCTGCTTCTGGTGATGGCGAACGAGATAGAAATCTTTTTGTGGTATCGGTTGAGTGCTTACTATGTGCTAAGCACTGGGGTAGATACAGGGCCATCAGATCAGACACGATCCCTTTCCCGCATGGCAGTAATGGATAGAGCCCAGGCCTGGGAAGGTCATGGGTTCTAATCCTGCCACTCAGCTGCTGTGTGGCCTTGAGCGAGTCACTTGACTTTTCTGTGACTCAGTTACCTCATCTGTACAATGGGGATTAAGACCGTGAGCCTTCTGTGGAGCGGGGACTATGTCCAATCTGATTTGCCTGTAGCCACCCCAGCATCACACAATAATTTAGAGCTGGCTAAATGATCAGAATTGTGGTATTTGCCGAGGGCTTTCTAGGTGCCAAGCCCTGTCCCGGCTCTGCCAATTGTCAGCTGGGTGACTTTGGGCAAGTCGCTTAGCTTCTCTGTGCCTCAGTGACCTCATCTGTAAAATGGGGATGAAGACTGTGAGCCCCCCGTGGGACAACCTGATCACCTTGTAACCTCCCCAGCGCTTAGAACAGTGCTTTGCACATAGTAAGAGCTTAATAAATGCCATCATTATCATTATTATTATTATAGTAAGCGCTTAATAAATGCCATTATTATTATTATCATTATTATTATTATTATTATTATTACTGTGCTGAGCTCTGGGGTAGAGACAAGATAATCAGGTCCCACGTGCGGCTCGCAGGCTAAGCAGAAGAAAGAACAGTTATCCCCATTTTGCAGATGAAGGAACTAGGGACCAGAGAAGTGACTCACCCAAAGTCACACTGAAGGTACACGGTACAGCAGGATTAGAACCCAAGACCCCTGGCTGCCAGGCCCTTGCTCTTTCCACAAGGGCACTCTACTTCTCTGGCTAAATGTGTGCTACAGATTCCCCTCTTCTTGCATCTCTTTTCAGGCAGTTTCCCAATCAATCAATCAATCAATCGTATTTATTGAGCGCTTACTGTGTGCACAGCACTGTACTAAGCGCTTGGGAAGTCCAAGTTGGCAACATATAGAGACAGTCCCTACCCAGCAGTGGGCTCACAGTCTAGAAGAGTAATTATTCCCAGAGTAATAATAGTAACTGTGGCATCTGTGGGACAACCTGATCGCCTTGTATCCTCCCCGGTGCTTAGAACAGTGCTTTGCACATAGTAAGCGCTTAACAAATGCCATCATTATTATTGTCTGTTGAGCGCTTACTATGTGCCAGCCACTGTAGTGAGCACTGTGGTGGGTACAAGCAAATGGGGTTTGACACAGCCCCTGTCCCTCATGGGGCTCGCAGAATCAATCCCCATTTTCCAGATCAATCAATCAATCAATCGTATTTCTTGAGCGCTTGGGAAGTCCAAGTTGGCAACATCTAGAGACAGTCCCTACCCAACAGTGGGCTCACAGTCTAAAAGGGGGAGACAGAGATGAGGCCCAGAGAAGTAGGCCACCCAACAGACAAGTGGCGGAGCCGGGATTAGAACCCATGACCCCAGGCCCGGGTTCGAGCCGCTGCGCCACGTTCCTCGTTCCAGCCTCGAGAACCAGGAAAGGATACGTGAACTGAAGAGAAAGGCGTTGGATCGGCGACACCGAACTCCACCTTCACCGGGGGCAGACGCCCCATCCGAGTGGGGGCAAAGGATGCGGGGTGTTGGCGTCGACCCCCGGCCGACGAGGGCGGCGGACCGGCCCCCCAAGGCCGGTCCGGAGACCCTGGCGATGGGCCGTCGGGCGAGGAAGAGATCTGAGGAGGGCCGAGGTGTCGGTGGCTGTTTTGGCCGGATCCTAGCGGCCGGCAGAACACGTGGTCCCCCCGCCTGGGGGACGTCCTCGCCGAGGGACCGTCCTGGCGGGGTCCGGGGACGCCGAGCGGGGGCTCGAGGCCACGACAGGGCTGGTGCGGCCCCAGCGACCAGGCCCCCGTTTGGACCTGACTCCCGCTCCGGTCGGCCAGCTCAGGGTGGCATCCGCAGGGCCCCGCAGCGGCCCAAGACGCGCTCCTGCTTCCCTGCTCGGAATTCCAGAAGCCCCCACCCCACCGAGGGAAGCGGCTGGGCCGCCCGGAGAGCTTGCCCAACGCCGAGTCCACGGCCCGGGACACGGCCCCGGTCAGTTCCTTCTTGAGCGTCTCCGAAAAGCTCCTCCCTTCAGGAGGCAGAAAACGGTGATCCCTAAATTGGCCTTCCTCTTCTGAGACCTGGGGCTTCTCAGGTTCGGAGGGGCCCGTCCAGGGAAGGCCGTGGCTCTGGTTCCCGCCCGGCAACCTCACGCGGCGCGGTTGGTGGTTTCCAGGCCTCACCTTCACGGGATCCCTGTCCTTTTCAGTGGCTTGCGGGCTTGGGATTGGGAAGAATCTCTCCTGGAGCTGTTTCAACTGCTCCTGCAAAACCCGAAGCTGTTCTCTCAACTGGCGGCTTTCCTCCTCCTTAGCATCCCGTCCGTCTCCCGCCCACTGGGCTCCGTCGGGATCTCGCTGCCGAGGCTGCTTCCGTTTCCTCTTGTTCTCCTCGGCTTTCTCCGGTCGGAGTAGGATTAGGCCGCCTCTGTCCCCCGGGAAGCTCTCCGGCCCGGGGCCGGTGGGGAAGCCCGTGCCTCGTATGGTGGTTCCCACCCTAGCCCGCTTCGCTCCAGCAGGCTCGTCGGAGAACCAGTCGGAGTCTCCGAAGCAAGGGCCGGGAGGCGGTGATCCAGGTCCGTTTCCCCCCAGGGATGCACCGCTTCCAACGTCCTCCGTGGAATCTTCGGTGCGGAATTGCGGCGGACGGTTCGGGGAAGGTAGAAATAGGTGGGAATCCACCACGTGGCTCCCGAAGGCCTTATTCAGCAGCTGGGATATCACAGCCACACTGGAATAGGGAACCGGCGAGCCTTCCCTGTCATTTCTTGGGAAAAGGGAATCTTCCTTCTCCTCTCCCAGGTATCCCAAACTTGAGATATCACCGTCCCGCGCAGAGACGTTCCGGCTCATGGTCTTTTTCTTCCCTGAAGTTAGAAAGGAGAGAGATGGAAGAGGAGGTTTGGGGAAGTGATGTAAGATCTTTGATGTCGGTAATTTAAGAAGGGCCTAGATTGGCCTTTTTTTTTTTCTGTCCTTGAGGCACAGATACCTGAGACTGGGGAGAGAGAGGGGCAGAGCAAGAGAAAGAGAGAGCGAGAGAAGAAAAGAGAACATCACCTAATTAATGATCGTAATGGCGATAATCATTCATTCATTCATTCAGTTGTATTTACTGAGCGCTTACTGTGTGCTGAGCACTGTACTAAGCGCTTGGGAAAGAACAACAGCAATAAACAGTGACATTCCCTGCCCACGACGAGCTTACAGTCTAGAGTGGGGGGAGACAGGCATCAATACAAATCATCATCATCATCAATCGTATTTATTGAGCGCTTACTATGTGCAGAGCACTGTACTAAGCGCTTGGGAAGTACAGATTGGCAACATATAGAGACAGTCCCTACCCAACAGTGGGCTCACAGACTAAAAGGGGGAGACAGAGAACAAATACAATTACAGATATGACGGTGGGTATTTATTAAATACCTTGTGCTAAGTGCTTTCTCCTACTCAGACTGTGAGCCACGCAGGATAATTAATTTGTATCTACCCCGGGACTTAGAACTGTTTTTGACACATAGTAAGCAATTAACAAATACCATAAAAAAGTGCTCAGGTAGCCACAAGGCTATAATGATGATGATGATGATGGTATTTGTCAAGCGCTTACTACATGCCAAGCACTATTCTAAGCGCTGGGGTAGATACAAGGTAATCAGGGTGTCCCACGTGGGGCTCACGGTCTTAATCCCCCTTTTACAGATGAGGTAACTGAGGCACAGAGAATAATAATAATAATAATAATAATGGCATTTATTAAACGCTTACTATGTGCAAAGCACTGTTCTAAGCGCTGGGGAGTTTACAAGGTGATCGGGTTGTCCCACATGGGGCTCACAGTCTTAAACCCCATTTTCCAGATGAGGGGACCGAGGCCCAGAGAAGTGAAGCGACTTGCCTAACGTCACACAGCTGACAAGTGGAGGAACCGGGATTTGAACCGATGACCTCCGACTCCAGAGCCCGGGCTCTTTCCACTGAGCCACGTTGCCTCTA
The DNA here is from genome assembly GCF_015852505.1 of Tachyglossus aculeatus. Classification (NCBI taxonomy): domain Eukaryota; kingdom Metazoa; phylum Chordata; class Mammalia; order Monotremata; family Tachyglossidae; genus Tachyglossus; species Tachyglossus aculeatus. Next base: position 41,236,475 of record NC_052088.1, on the reverse strand, counting down.
CTGCACCAAGTGCTGGGGGAGACACAAGCTAATCAGGCTGGACACACTGGGGGCTCACAGTCTTAATCCCCATTTTACAGGTGAGGGAACTGAGCCCCAGAGAAGTTTTAAGTGACTTGCCCACAGTCACCCAGCGGACAAGTGGAAGAGGTGGGATTAGAACCCAGCTCTTTCGGAGTCCCAGGCAAAGAGAGTCATTCATTCGATCATATTTATGGAGAGCTTACTGTGTGCAGAGCACTGTACCAAGCACTCGGGAAGTACAATTCAGCAACAAATGGGGACAATCCCTGCCCACGACGGGCTCACGGGCTAGAAGGGAGGAGACGGACAGCAAAACACCGCGGCTCAATGGAAAGAGCCCGGGCTCTGGAGTCAGAAGTGATGGGTTCAAATCCCGGCTCCGCTACTTGTCAGCTGTGTGACTTTGGGCAAGTTACTTCGCTTCTCTGGGCCTCAGTTACCTCATCTGCAAAATGGGGACTAAGACTGTGAGCCCCACGTGGATCAACCTGATCACCTTGTCACCTCCCCAGCGCTTAGAACAGCGCTTTGCACAAAGTAAGCGCTTAATAAATGCCATTATCATTTTCATTTTTCTAGACTGTGGGCCCGCTGCTTGGTAGGGACCGTCTCTGCATGTTGCCAACTTGTACTTCCCAAGCGCTTAGTCCAGTGCTCTGCACACAGTAAGCGCTCAATAAATACGATTGAATGAATGAATGAATGAAAACAGGTAAACTGGCACTTGACTGGGGCCTAGGAGTTTATTGATGATGTTTTAAAAAGATGATACAAAAATAGAAGCCCCCCTAGGGTGTGTCGATACTCGGGGAACATTTAGTACCGTCAGAGAGAGTGAGCCCCGATTAAGAGATGAGACGGTCGACACCTATAGCGATCTGGACTCTGGAATTATTTTTAATCTGGTATGAAGTAAGCGCTTACTATAAACTTGTTGTGGGCAGAGAATGTGTCTGTTATATTGTCTGACTGACTGTTGTCATGTTGTACTCCACCAAGTTCTTAGTAGAGTGCTCTGCGTATAGTTAGCGCTCAATAAATATGATTCACTGCCTTATGATTGTTATGTGGCACTCCACCAAGTTCTTAGTAGAGTGCTCTGCGTATAGTGAGCGCTCAATAAATATGATTCACTGACTGATGATTGTTATATTGTGCCCTCCCAAGCGCTTCCTAGTGCTCTCTGCATACAGTAGGTGCTCAATAAATAGGACTCACTGACTGGCTATCGTTATATCGTACTCTCCCAAGCTCTTAGTACAGTGCTCTGCACACAGTAAGTGCTCAATAAATACAATTCACTGACTATTGTTATACTGTACTCTGCTGAGCGCTTAATACGGCGCTGTGCACACAGTAAGCGCTCAATAAATACGACTAACAGACTGACGTCTGGGGTCTGCTGAAGGGGCGGGGACCAGTCGGGGGTGGAGGGCATCCTCCAAAATGTGCATAATAAGATTAACCGGTACCAAAAAAAAAAAAAAGAAGCGAAGTGTCTTACCCAAAGTCACACAGCTGATAAGTGGCGGAGTCAGGATTAGAACCCACGGCCAAGCCCGGGCTCTAGCCACGAAGGCACGCTGTGATATTGGACACAGTCCCAGGCCCACCTGGGGCTCACAACCGGTCTTAGTCCCATTTTACAGAGGAGGAAACCGAGGCCCAGAGAGGTTAAGCGACTCGTCGGAGGACACAAAGCAGACCGGTGGTGGACTCTGCCTCTCGGCCTTTCGCTCTCTGACTTCTGTGGGCAGAGCGACTCTCTGAATCGCTTTGTTCGGGGGTCCAGCTGCATTTTATAAGGCCCGTCTTCCAACGGGAACCTCCTGAGGGCTAGAAGCGCCGGAGGAATCTGTTAAATTGGCTAGTTCATTCATTCATTCATTCAATTGTATTTATTGAGCGCTTACCGTGTGCAGAGCACGGTACTAAGCGCTTGGGAAGTTCAAGTTGGCAACACATAGAGACAGTCCCTACCCAACAATAGGCTCGCAGCCTAAAAAGGGGAGACAGACAACAAAACGAAACAGGTGGACAGGTGTCAGTTTGTCAGAACAAACCGAATTAAAGCTAGATGCGCATCATTAACACAATAAATAGGATAGTAAATATGTACAAGGAAAATAGAGTGATAAATCTGTACAAACGTTCATTCATTCGATCGTATTTATGGAGCGCTTACTGTGTGCAGAGCGCTGGACTAAGCGCTTGGGAAGTACAAGTTGGCAGCATATAGTTCTCCAAGACCGCATCGCCAATCGAGTCTGGCAGGGAGACAGCAGTGAAACCCCCTCCATCTTCTACCCTCTGCCTCTCATTGCCCTCATCCGGCCTCGGGGTGCTTCTTCTTCCCCCCACTGCCCATCCAGACGTTGATTAAAATCCCCACTGCTTTTCATTCATTCATTCAATCGTATTTATTGAGCGCTTACTGTGTGCAGAGCCTCAAGGATAGTCAAGGTTAGCCCTGTCCCAAAAGAGAAGAGCTGAGACTGAGCCACCTGAGCCAGACAGCCTCACAGCTTCGAGCAGTGAGTAATAATAATGATAATAATAATAATAATGGTATTTAAGCGCTTACTATGTGCAGAGCACTGTACTAAGCACCTGGGAAGTCCAAGTTGGTAACATATAAAGACACCCTCGGCTGGGCAGAATCTCCTCTCCCACCCCATCGTCAGGAGGTGACCAAATTAGAACCGGGGCGGCGCAGAATCTGGGCGGCGGAATTGCTAGGAGGTTATCAGTTGGATTGGACTTCCAATTTGTACTTCCCAAGCGCTTAGGACAGTGCTCTGCACACAGTAAGCGCTCAATAAATACGATTGATGATGATGATGATTGGAGAATTTGCCGACTACTGGGATGGCTGTCATAAGGAAAAAGATTCCTCCAGAGCTATTAGATTTAGCTCCTCGGGGGCAGAGTTGGGGAGGTGCAATTTCGTGACTCCAAAAAGCATCACAAAGCAGAAAGTGGGGACAGACCGCCTCCTTGGTAGAAGTCATCGCCCTATAATTATTTCTCAGGTTTGGCCGCCCTAGAAAAGAGCAAGTCTGGTATTAACAAAAAAATTGAAAATAAGGGAGAGAGTGGTTTTGGCAATAGGAGAGAAAAGTGAAAAACTCAAAAACCAACCAACGGATCCCTGTGGGTTGTTTTTTTTCAACAGCAGGATCTAAGGTGTAAGTGGTTTGTGGACAAAACCCCCCGCAAAACTGCAGGGGTAGAAAGCAGAGTAAATAAAATTTGTTGGAAAATGGGATGAGCCCCTGTGTTCTTGGTGCTGAAATGAAATCCTGGAAACCTTGCCTGTTCCAAAACACCTGTTGATGTGAATGGAGATTTTCATCCACATCTAAAAAGCAGGAAACACAACTTGTACTTCCCAAGCGCTTAGTACAGTGCTCTGCACGCAGTAAGTGCTCAATAAATACGATTGAATGAATGAATGAATTTCAGGAGTGAGAGAGAAAAAAAATTACTCCTGGATGTTGTTTCCATCCATTTGTATCTACATGCCGCAACCCCTTACATGGGTTTGTACGATAATAGCTCCTGAACTAATTTTCAGCCACAGGAGCCTAATTCCTTCTCATCAACCAACCGCCAAATAAGGCACTGTTTTTCACGGGTGGTAAAGAGAAGATCCAAACGGAACTGAGTTTTAAATGACTCTTGGACTCGTATGAATAACAACTGGCCTCATTTCTTCCCGGACGGGGATGAAGATATCGATCAATCAATCAATCAATCGTATTTATTGAGTGCTTACTGTGTGCAGAGCACTGTAAGCGCTCAATAAATACGATTGATTGATTGAGAGCGTGAAGCAGCGTGGCTCATGGAAAGAGCACGGACTTTGGAGTCAGAGGTCATGGGTTCAAATCCTGGCTCCCCCAATTGTCAGCTGGGCAAGTCACTTCACTTCTCTGGGCCTCAGGTCTCTCATCTGTAAAACGGGGATTAAGACTGTGAGCCCCACGTGGGACAACCTGATCACCTTGTGCGCTTAGAACAGTGCTTTGCACATAGTAAGCGCTTAACAAATACTATTATTATTATTATTATTATTATTATTATTATTATTATAACTCCTGAACTAATTTTCAGCTACAGGAGCCTAATTCCTTCTCATCAACCAACCGCCAAATAAGGCACTGTTTTTCACGGGCAGCAAAGAGAAGATCCAAACGGAACTGAGTTTTAAATGACTGTTGGACTCCTTTGAATAACAATTGGCCTCATTTCTGTCCGGGAGGGTGGGGATGAGGATATCAAAACACAAGTTGGGGGTGGTAGTAGGTAATAGGGTAATCTTGGTAATAGTATTAAAAAAGCAAATTGTCTTAATGCTGAAGAGAAGAACAAAGCCTGGAAATCTGAAACCCGCAAACCTGATTCATATGCTGGGATCCTCAAACCAGCGCAAAGAGAACGTAAACTGGCCTAGACTAAGGGTGATAATAATAATAATAATGATGGTATTTGTTAAGCGCTTAATATGTGCCAAGCACTCTTCTAGGTGATTAGGTTGTCCCTCGTGGGGCTCACAATCTCAATCCCCATTTTCCAGATGAGGTAACTGAGGCCCAGAGAAGTGAAGCGACTTGCCCGAAGTCACCCAGCTGACAGCTGGCGGAGCCTGGATTTGAACCCATGACCTCTGACTCCAAAGCCTGGGCCCTTTCCATGGAGCCACGCCGCTTCTCGTGATGAGACCTGCAGGAGAAGGAAGAATTTCTTGGGATTCAAAGAGAAGGAAGAATTTCTCGGGATTCAAGAGCCTCGTCTCCATGGGTATGTTGGACCCGTGCCGGAGTCATTGAGTGCTTACTGTGTGCAGAGCACTGCACTAAGCTCTCGGGAGAGTAAAAAAGAACAATAAACAGACACGTCCCCTGCCCACAAAGAGCTTAGAGTCTAGACGGGGAGACAGATATTAATATAAATAAATGAGACAACACATTCCCTGCTCACAACATCCACAGGATAGAAGCAGCGTGGCTCAGTGGAAAGAGCCCGGGCTTTGGAGTCAGAGGTCATGGGTTCAAATCCCAGCTCCGCCAACTGTCGGCTGTGTGACTTTGGGCAAGTCACTTCACTTCTCTGTGCCTCAGTTACCTCATCTGTAAAATGGGGATGAAGACTGTGAGCCCCCCGTGGGACAACCTGATCACCTTGTAACCTCCCCAGCGCTTAGAACAGTGCTTTGCATGTAGTAAGCGCTTAATAAATGCCATCATTATTAGTAGTAGTAGTAGTAAGAGCCATAGGGGAAAACAAACCAAAGGGGTGATGACACCAGGCAAATCACTCCTACTGCCTATTTCCCCCTTCCCTAGCGAACGGTTTTCCCCCCGCTTTCGTTGCTTGGGGAAAAATCCCCATTTTCTCCTAATTTTTGTGTTCCGTGATTAGGGAAGAGGACCCAGACACTGGAATGTAAAGCTCTGGCTCGTCTTCTCAGTTGGGATGACTAGGGAATCGGAAAAGCATAACTCATCGCAGCCCCCGAAAGCCGATTGCGGAGTCAGATGACAGACAGCCCTCTCATTTCCGCAGTCTCGGGGTCTCAGCGGCTCACAAGTAGAAGGGAAGTTCTAGGGGACCTGTCCCCCCTCCCCGACAGAACCACAGATAGACATGGAAAATCTCAGATTTGGGCTCCCCTGATGTCATTGCTTTGAAATATTATCCTGCATTAGAAGGACATGCTTCTTTTAGAGTGAGCCCCCCTTTTCCTCCGCTCCTCCTCCCCTCCCCATCGCCCCGACTCCCTCCCTCTGCTCCACTCCCCTCCCCGCCCCACCTCACTTGGGTATATTTTTACATACTTTATCTTATTAAAGATGTGTATATATCTATAATTCTATTTATATTGATGCCTGTCCCTCTGCTCCACTCCCCTCCCCGCCCCACCTCACTTGGGTATATCTTTACATACTTTATCTTATTAAAGATGTGTATAGATCTATAATTCTATTTATATTGATGCTATCGATGCCTGTTTACTTGCTTTGCTTTATTTCGTGGTCTGTCTCGCCCCTTCTAGACCGCGAGCCTGTTGTTGGGTAGGGATTGTCTCTATTTGGTGCTGAATTGTACTCTCCAAGCGCTTAGCACAGTGCTCTGCACAGAGTAAGCGCTCAGTAAATACGATCGAATGCACGAACGCTCGTTGTGAGCAGGGAGTGTGTCTACCCACACCGTTCTGTTGCCCCCTCCCAAGTGCTTAGTACACAGTAAGCGCTCCATAAATACCACTGATTGATTTTAGTGGAAAGTCAGAGTCCACAGAGTACGAAATTGTCCGTCTCACCCCTGGATCTGAAGTAGGTTTGTCAGCCCACAGTACTTCTCTGGGCCTCAGTTACCTCATCTGTGAAATGGGGATTAAGACTGTGAGCCCCACGTGGGACAATCTCATTATCTTGTATGTCCCCCATCAATCAGTCAATCATATTTATTGAGCGCTTACTGTGTGCAGAGCACTGTAGTAAGCACTTGGGAAGTACAAGTTGGCAACATATAAAGACGGTCCCTCCCCAACAGCGGGCTCACAGTCTAGAAGGGGGAGACAGACAACAAAACAAAACATATTAACAAAATAAAATAAATAGAATAGTAAATATGTACAAGTAAAATAAATAGATCAATCAATCAATCATCAGTCATATTTATTGAGCGCTTACTGTGTGCAGAGCACTGTACTAAGCACTTGGGAAGTATAAGTTGGCAACATCTAGAGACGGTCCCTACCCAACAGCAGGCTCACGGTCTAGAAGGGGGAGACAGACAACAAAACGAAACATATTAACAAAATAAAATAAATAGAATAAATATGTACACATAAAATAGAGTAATAAATACGTACAAACATATATACATATATGTAGGTGCTGTGGGGAGGGGAAGGAGGTAAGACGGGGGGGATGGGGAGGGGGAGGAGGGGGCTCGGAACAGTGCTCGGCACATATGGTATTTGTTGAACACTCGCTTACTATTATTATGAAGAAACAGATCCCTGCAGATGCTGGAGTAGCCAAAAAATATTTAATCCCCCTCAGAGTGTCTTGACCCCCATCTCTTCTGCCTGTGGTTTCTGAGGGAAGAGATTTCACAACCGCCCAGCAAGAAGTAGCCAGCAGCCAGGGACGACCCAAGGAAGAGGACCGGCGTCACCTCAACTGAATAATAATAATAATGATGGTATTAAGCACTTACTATGTGCCAAGCACTGTTCTAAGCACTGGGGGAATACGAGGTGATTAGGTTGTCCCATGTGGGGCTCACCATCTTAATCCCCATTTTGCAGATGAGGTCACTGAGGCCCAGAGAAGTGAAGTGATTTGCCCAAAGTCACCCAGCTGACAATTGGTGGAGCCAGGATTTGAACTCGTGACCTCTGACTCCAAAGTCCGGGCTCTTTCCACGGAGCCACGCTGAAGACCTTCATCAAGGCAGCCTGGTCCTCAGACCCTCCTGGAGAGGATACGGAGCCCACTGTTGGGTAGGGACCGTCTCTATATGTTGCCAACTTGTACTTCCCAAGCGCTTAGTACAGTGCTCTGCACACAGTAAGCGCTCAATAAATACGATTGATTGATTGATTGATACCATCTTCCCTCCTCTCCGCCGCCTACCTGCTGTGGGACCTCAGGCAAGTCGCTTCACTTCCCTGGGCCTCAGTTCCCTCCTCTGGAAAAGGGGGATTAAGGCTGTGGGCCCCATGTGGGACAGGGACTGTGTCCAACCTGACGAGCTTGGGGACTAAGACCCCAGCGCTTAGTACGGTGCCTGGCACGTAGTAAGTGATTAACAAATACCACAGAAAAACCCCAAACCCCAGTTTTCTCATCGGCAAAATGGGGATTTTATAGCTGTCGTCCCCCCCCCCCTGCTTAAACTGTGAGCCTCAAGTGGCATTTAGACTGTGAACCCACTGTTGGGTAGGGACTGTCTCTATATGTTGCCAACTTGGACTTCCCAAGCGCTTAGTACAGCGCTCTGCACACTGTAAGCGCTCAATAAGTACGATTGATGATGATGATGATGACTGTATATGTTGCCAACTTGTACTTCCCAAGCGCTTAGTACAGTGCTCCGCACACAGTAAGCGCTCAATAAATACGATTGATGATGATGATGATGATGACTGTATATGTTGCCAACTTGTACTTCCCAAGCGCTTAGTACAGTGCTCCGCACACAGTAAGCGCTCAATAAATACGATTGATTGGCTGATCTAATTTTCTGGTAGCCACCCCCAGCGCTCAGTACGGTGCCTGGCACATAGTAAGTGCCCGGCAGATGTCACGATCGTTATTATTCTCCAGAGTGGTTCAACACCCCCCCGAGGGGCGACGCCTGATTCCCCACCAAGTGGCAAAGAGAAACTGGAATGGGAAATAATAACAATCAATCAATCAATTAATCAATCAATCGTATTTATTGAGCGCTTACTGTGTGCAGAGCGCTGTACTAAGCGCTTGGGAAGTCCAAGTTGGCAACATCTAGAGACAGTCCCTACCCAATAACGACGGCATTTGTTAATGTGCGCAGAGCACTGGACTAAGCGCTTGGGAAGTCCAAGTTGGCAACATCTAGAGACGGCAAGTGACTTTCCCAAAGTCACACAGCCAGTGCTTGGCACATAGTAAGCCCTTACCAAATGCCATTATTATTTTTATTCATTCTTTCAATCGTATTCATTGAGCACTTACTGTGTGCAGAGCACTGGACTAAGCCCTTGAGAAGTACAAGTCAGCAACATCTAGAGACGGGCCCTACCCGACAGCGGGCTCACGGTCTAGAAGGGGGAGACAGAGAACAAAACACAACGTATTAACAAAATAAAATAAATAGAATGAATATGCACACATAAAATAGAGTAATAAATACGTTACTATGTGCGAAGCGCAAGTGCCCCCGCCCTCCACCTTCCCCGCTCGGGGTGGATCTCCTTACCGCTCCGTGTCGAAGCAGGATGCCGGAGGCCGGGGGATGAGGGATGGTCCCCAGTGTCTGTGGGAGGAGAAGGCCGGAGGGGAATGGACATGACGGCCGTCCTGGAGCTCTGCCGCTGTCCTAGAAGCCCCCTCCTTGATGGGGAGGCAGGGTGGGCTTCCCAGTGGCATCCAACCAGCTGTGGAGGGCTTATAAATATGCGAAGGTCGTAGCAGGGGCATGGTGGGATATTCCCAAGAGCAAGGTGCAGCCCCTTTTTCCATCCCCCAGCCCGTTCGGCTAACGGAAGAAATGCAACCGAGTCGATCGCCGGCAATCTCCAGCTGCCTTTCAAACTCCAGTCATCATCATCATCATCATCAATCGTATTTATTGAGCGCTTACTATGTGCAGAGCACTGGACTAAGCGCTTGGGAAGTACAAATTGGCAACATATAGAGACAGTCCCCACCCGACAGTGGGCTCACAGTCTGAAAGGGGGAGACAGAGAACAAAACCAAACAAAGAAAATAAAATAAATAGAATAGATAGGTACAAATAAAATAAATAAATAAATAAAGTCAGTCCCAGTAATAGTAATAGAGTAAGTCAGTCAGTCCCAGACAACACGCACCCCCTAGTTCAGCCGGGCCATCGTATTTATCGAGCGCTTTACAGCGTGCTGGGCGCTGTACTAAGCGCTTGGGAGAGTACGACGCAATAATCAACTTGTACGAGCTTGCAGTCTGGAGGGGGAGACTGTATTTGCTAATTCTGAAAGCGTTTTTCAGCTCTTCAATCAGTCAATCAATCGTATTTATTGAGCGCTTACTGTGTGCAGAGCACTGGACTAAGCGCTTGGGAAGTATAAGTCGGCAACATAGAGAGACAGTCCCTACCCAACGGTGGGCTCACGGTCGAAAAGACTGTGTTTCTTCAGAAACACCATCTCCGGTCAACGGAACTAGCTAAATTAGAAACAGACGTTCCTTTCGACCCTTGCAGCAATCTGTATGTGTGAATTCACTTTGCTGTTTCGTGGGGAATAATAATAATAATAATAATAATAATAATAATAATAATGGTATTTAGGACTGTCTCTATATGTTGCCAATTTGTACTTCCCAAGCGCTTAGTACAGTGCTCTGCACACAGTACGTGCTCAATAAATACAATTGATGATGATTATCAGTGCTTAGAACAGTGCTTTGCACATAGTAAGTGCTTAACAAATACCATCCTTATTATTATTATTATTTATTAAGCACTTACTATGTGTAAAGCACTGTTCTAAGCGCCGGGGAGGTTACACGGTGATCAGGTTGTCCCACTGGGGGCTCACAGTCTTCGTCCCCATTTGACAGATGAGGGAACTGAGGCCCAGAGAAGTGAAGTGACTTGCCCAGAGTCACACAGCTGACAGTTGGCGGAGTCGGGATTTGAACCCATGACCTCTGACTCCAAAGCCCAGGCTCTTTCCACTGAGCCGCGCTGCTTCTCAAAATTAACTATATTACTGGTTGGGAAGGAGGATTGTTTTTAATCTTGAGGCTGAATACTAGTAATAATCTCAAAATTAGCTATATTACTGGCTGGGAGGGTGGCTTTTTTTAATCTTGAGGCTGAATACTAATATTAATCTCAAAATTAACTATATTACTGGTTGGGAGGGTGGATTTTTTTTCATCTTGAGGCTGAATACTAATAATAATCGCGGTATTTGTTGAGCACTTACTGTGTGCCGGGATTATGTGTCAGGTATAAGTGCTGGAATAGATACGAGATACAAACATAACTACCCCGCTTTAAAATTTAGGGTGAGAAAAGGCATATTTCCTCTTTCATATTTCATAAGTCTGGTTTTTTTGGGACTCACATCTTGGGTCTCAGCGGGGAAACAGAACGCTCATCGGACGTTTTAAAGGGCAGCGGTTGGGATTCAGATCTGTGAGCCCACTGTTGGGTAGGGACTGTCTCTATATATTGCCAATTTGTACTTCCCAAGCGCTTAGTACGGTGCTCTGCACATAGTAAGCGCTCAATAAATACGATTGATGATGATAGCCAACGATGTCTGCCGCGGCAACAATGAAAACTGCTTAGGGTATCAATAATTTCTATCTTCGGGTGTGTCGGGTGGGGTTCTCGAAACAGAAATTATGCATTCCCTCCAGGCAGATGTTGTTTCTAGGAAAATGAGGCAGGGCAGTGAGATGAGGCGAGCCTACAAACAGCTGGGGAATCAATCAATCAATCAATCGTATTTATTGAGCGCTTACTGTGTGCAGAGCACTGGACTAAGCACTCGGGAAGTCCAAGTCGGCAACACATAGAGACAGTCCCTGCCCAACAGCGGGCTCACGGTCTAGAAGCACTTGTCTGCTGTGTGACCTCGGGCAAGCCACTTCACTTCTCTGGGCCTCAGTTATCTCATCCGTAAAACGGGGATTAAGACTGCGAGCCCCACGTGGGGCAACCTGATTAGTTCTATCTCCCCCAGCGCTTAGAACAGTGCTTGGCACATAGTAAGCACTTAACAAAGACCATTATTGGCATTATTATTATAAACCTGAGGTCCCTGGTGACTCTGAGGTGATGTACTACAGGGTAGTCTGTGACTGATGCTGGGTCTTGGCAGTGATCTTGGCAATGAGAAGCAGCGTGGCTCAGTGGAAAGAGCCCGGGCTTGGGAGTCAGAGGTCATGGGTTCTAATCTCACTCCCCCGCTTAATAATAATAATAATGATGGCATTTGTTAAGCGCTTACTATGTGCCAAGCACTGTTCTAAGCGCTGGGGGGATTCAAGGTGATCAGGTTGTCCCACGTGGGGCTCACAGTCTTCATCCCCATTTTACAGAGGAGGTAACTGAGGCTCAGAGAAGTGAAGTGGCTCCCCCAAGGTCACACAGCAGACATGTGGCGGAGCCGGGATTCGAACCCATGACCTCTGACTCGTCAGCCGTGTGGCTTTGGGTGAGTCACTTCACTTCTCTGGGCCTCAGTTCCCTCATCTGTAAAATGGGGGTGAAGACTGTGAGCCCCACGTGGGACAACCTGATTACCCTGTAGCCCCCCCCCCCCCCCCCCCACCCAGCGCTTAGAACAGTGCTTGGCATATAGTAAGCGCTTACAAATACCAACATTATTATTATTATCTTCTACCCAGGAGGGGCACCATGACAGTATCCCCCTACAAGTGAATGCCCTCGGGATAGAAGCGTAAAGTATTTTGAATCTAATCACAGTCTTTTAGACTGTGAGCCCACTGTCGGGTAGGGACCGTCTCTATATGTTGCCAACTTGTACTTCCCAAGCGCTCAGTACAGTGCTCTGCACACAGTAAGCGCTCAATAAATACGATTGATTGATTGATAATAGTGGCCGCGGGATGCTAAGAGGAACCATGAGCTAGTTACCTTTCTTATTTGTTCTCTCCCCCTCGCCCCCATCTCCATCCCCCCCGCCTTACCTCCTTCCCTTCCCCACAGCACCTGTATATATGTATATATGTTTGTACATATTAATTACTCTATTTATTTATTTTACTTGCACATATCTATTCTATTTATTTTATTTTGTTAATATGTTTGGTTTTGTTCTCTCCCCCTCGCCCCCCTCTCCATCCCCCCCATCTTACCTCCTTCCCTTCCCCCCAGCACCTGTATATATGTAGATATGTTTGTACAGATTTATTACTCTATTTATTTATTTATTTTTCTTGTACCTATCTATTCTATTTATTTTATTTTGTTAGTACGTTTGGTTTTGTTCTCTGTCTCCCCCTTCTAGACTGTGAGCCTACTGTTGGGTAGGGACTGTCTCTATATGTTGCCAACTTGTATTTCCCAAGCGCATAGTACAGTGCTCCGCACACAGTAAGCGCTCAATAAATGTGATTGATTGATTGATTGATCCATCCAAGTGAAGATGTACCACTTACCATTCCTAAATTTTCCCCTCTCCAGCCCCCAGTTTTCCTCTGGAACCTCATTACGGTTCCCTCACTCACAGAGGCCTTTAATCTCCTATCGAAGCTACTTAATATTTTCAGCCCGATGACTTCCTATAGTAAGAGAAAGTCACGCTTCTCGCCCCCCGGGTGAATGAAGTCTCTATCTGTTGCCAACTTGTACTTCCCAAGCGCTCAGTACAGTGCTCTGCACACAGTAAGCGCTCAATAAATACGATTGAATGAATGAATGAATGAAGGTTTACGCTCATGTTGGCCCTGAACTTTACACAAACTGCACTCCCTCAGGCAGGTCTTGTGAGAAGCAGCGCGGCTCAGTGGAAAGAGCCCGGGCTTGGGAGTCGGAGGTCATGGGTTCGAATCCCGTCTCCGCCACTTATCGGCCGTGTGACCTTGGGTAAGTCACTTCACTTCCCAAGCGCTTAGTCCAGTGCTGTGCACACAGTAAGCGATCAATAAATATGATTGATTGATTGATTCTCTGGGCCTCAGTTACCACATCTGGAAAATGGGGATTAAGACTCTATTTGTTTTACTTGTATATATCTATTCTATTTATTTTATTTTGTTAATATGTTTGGTTTTGTTCTCCATCTCCCCCTTCTAGACTGTGAGCCCACTGTTGGGTAGGGACCGTCTCTCTATGTTGCCAACTTGGACTTCCCAAGCACTTAATATCAATCAATCAATCAATCAATCAATCAATCGTATTTATTGAGCGCTTACTGTGTGCAGAGCACTGTACTAAGTGCTCGGGAAGTACAAGTTGGCAACATATAGAGACAGTCCCTATCCAACAGTGGGCTCACAGTCTAGAAAGCGGAGACATAGAACAAAACCAAACGTATTAACAAAATAAAATAAATAGAATAGATATGTACAAGTAAAATAAATAAATAGAGTAAAAAATATGTACAAACATATATACATATATACAGATGCTGTGGGGAAGGGAAGGAGGTAAGACAGGGATGGAGAGGGGACAAGGGGGTACATAGTAACAGTGTACACAGTACACAGTACACAGTAAGCGCTCAATAAATATGATTGATTGATTGATTGATTGACTGTGAGCCCCATGTGGGGCAACCTGATTACCTTGTATCTCCCCCAGTGCTTAGAACAGTGCTTGGCACATAGTAAGCACTTAACAACTACCATCATCATTATTATTATTATTATTTGGCAAGCAACAATCCCATGATCCGTATTTTACCTTCCCAAGCGTTTAGTACAGTGCCCTGCACACAGGAAGCGGCATGGAGAAGGAGCATGGCCTAGTGGATAGAGCGTGGCCCTTGGGAGTTCATTCATTCATTCGATCGTATTTATTGAGTAATAATTATTATTAATTATTGTTATTACTCTATTTGTACATATTTATTCTATTTATTTTATTTTGTTAATATGTTTTGTTTTCTTGTCCGTCTCCCCCTTCTAGACTGTGAGCCTGCTGTTGGGTAGGGACCGTCTCTAGATGTTGCCAATTTGGACTTCCCAAGCGCTTAGTCCAGTGCTCTGCACACAGTAAGCGCTCAATAAATATGATTAAATGAATGAATGAACACCTAACATATATTAAGCATCTGTATATATGTACGTATTTATTGCTCTATTTTATTTGTACATATTTATTCTATTTATTTTATTTTGTTAATATGTTCTGTCTTGTCTGTCTCCCCCTTCTAGAGTGGGAGCCCACTGTTGGGTAGGGACCGTCTCTAGATGTTGCCAACTTGTACTTCCCGAGCGCTTAGTCCAGTGCTCTGCACACAGTAAGCGCTCAATAAATACGATTGAATGAATGAACACCTAACATATATTAAGCACCTGTATATATGTACATATTTTTTACTCTATTTTATTTGTACATATTTATTCTATTTATTTTATTTTGTTAATCTGTTTGGTTTTGTTGTCCGTCTCCCCCTTCTAGACTGTGGGCCCACCGTTGGGTAGGGACCGTCTCTAGATGTTGCCAACTTGTGCTTTCCAAGCGCTTAGTCCAGTGCTCTGCACACAGTAAGCGCTCAATAAATATGATTGAATGAATGAACACCTAACATATATTAAGCACCTGTATATATGTACATATTTATTGCTCTGCACACGGTAAGCGCTCAATAAATATGATTGAATGAATGAATGAATGACTGAATTGAGCGCTGACTGTGTACTAAGCGCTTGGAAAGTACAATTCAGCAACAGAGACAGTCCCTGCCCACAGCGGGCTCACAGTCTAGAATCAGGGAGAGAGACATCAAAACAAGTGAACAGGCATCAGTAGCATCATTATAAATGAATAGAATTATAGATATATATAGATATATATATATACATCATTAATAAAAATAATTATAAATAGGTACATCTATACACAAGTGCAGGGGGGCGGGGAAGGGAGTAGAGCCGAGGGAGGGAGTCGGGGCGATGGGGAGGGGATGGGGAGCAGAGGAAAAGGGGGGTTCAGTCTGGGAAGGCCTCCTGGAGGAGGTGAGCTTTCAGTAGGGCTTTGAAGGGGGGGAAATCCCGGCTCCGCCACTTGTCTGCTGTGTGACCTTGGGTGAGTCACTTCACTCCTCTGGGCCTCAGTTCTCTCATCTGGAAAGCAGGGATGGAAACTGTGAGCCCCACGGGCGACGGGGACATAGTAAGCGCTTAATAAATGCCATTATTATTATTATTATTATTATTATTATTATTATTATTATTATTATTATTATTATTATTGTTATTCTCTGGGCCTCAGTTACCTCATCTGTAAAATGGGAACCGTGCCCAACCCGATTTGCTTGTATCCACCCCGGAGCTTAGTACAGTGCCTGGCATGTAGTGAGCGCTTGACAAATTCCCGCAATCGTATTTATTGAGCACTTACTGTGCACAGAGCACTTAAGCACTTATACTTACACTGCATATATGTTTGTACATATTTATTACTCTATTTATTTTACTTGTATATATCTATTGTATTTATTTTATTTTGTTAATATGTTTGGTTTTGTTCATGTTTGTACATATTTATTACTCTATTATTTTACTTGTACATATCTATTCTATTTATTTTATTTTGTTAGTATGTTTGGTTTTGCTCTCTGTCTCTGTGGACTGTGAGCCCACTGTTGGGTAGGGACTGTCTCTATATGTTGCCAACTTGGACTTCCCAAGCGCTTAGTACAGTGCTCTGCACTCAGTGAGCGCTCAATAAATACGATTGATTGATTGATTGATTGTCTCCCCCTTCTAGACTGTGAGCCCACTGTTGGGTAGGGACCGTCTCTATATGTTGCCAACTTGGACTTCCCAAGCGCTTAGTACAATGCTCTGCACACAGTGAGCGCTCAATAAATACGATTGATTGACTGATTAAGGGAAGCAGCGTGGCTCAGTGGAAAGAGCACGGGCTAGGCAGCCCGAGGTCATGGGTTCTAATTCCGACTCCGCACTTGTCAGCCGTGTGACTCTGGGCAAATCACTTCACTTCCCTGGGCCTCAGTTCCCTCACTTGGAAAATGGGGATGAAGACTGTGAGCCCCCCGTGGGACAACCTGATCACTTTGGATCTACCCCAGCGCTTAGAACAGTGCTTGGCACATAGTAAGCGCTCAACAAATACCATTATTATTATTGTTAGTAGCAGTGGCAAGAGCCCGGGATTGGGAATCAGAGCCGTGGGTTCTAATCCCGACTCCGCCACCTGTGTGCTGTGTGACTTTGGACAAGTCGCTTCACGTCTCTGGGCCTCAGTTGCCTCATCTCTAAAATGGGGATTAAAACTGTGAGCCCCCTGTGGAGCAATCTGATCACCTTGTAACCTCCCCAGCGCTTAGAACAGTGCTTTGCACATAGTAAGCACTTAATAAATGCCATTATTATTATTATTATTATTATCTGGGCCTCAGTTACCTCATCTGTAAAATGGGGATGAAGACTGGGAGCCCCATGTGGGGCAACCTGATCACCTTGAATCTCCCCCAGTGCTTAGAACAGTGCTTGGCACATAGTGAGCGCTTAACAAATACCATCCTTATTATTATTTGTAACCTTGTAAGCTCCCCAGTGCTTAGAACAGTGCTTGGCACATGGTAAGTGCTTAACAAATACCATTCTTATTGTTATTTGTAACGTTGTAAACTCCTCAGTGCTTAGAACAGTGCTGGGCACATAGCAAGCGCTTAACAAATACCATCCTTATTATTATTTGTAACCTTGTAACCTCCTCAGTGCTTAGAACAGTGCTTGGCACATAGTAAGCGCTTAACAAATGCCATCCTTATTATTATTTGTAACCTTGCGACCTCCTCAGTGCTTAGAACAGTGCTTGGCACATAGTAAGCGCTTAACAAATATCATCCTTATTATTTGAAACCTTGTAACCTCCTCAGCGCTTAGAACAGTGTTTGGCACATAGTAAGCGCTTAACAAATACCATCTTTATTATTATTTGTAACCTTGTAACCTCCTCAGTGCTTAGAACAGTGCTTGGCACGTAGTGAGCGCTTAGAACAGTGCTTGGCATGTAGTGAGCACTTAACAAATACCATCCTTATTATTATTTGTAACCTTGTAACCTCCCCAGTGCTTAGAACAGTGCTTGGCACATAGTAAGCGCTTAACAAAAACCATTCTTATTATTATTTGTAACGTTGTAAACTCCCCAGCGATTAGAACAGTGCTTGGCACACGGTAAGTGCTTAACAAATACCATCCTTATTATTATTTATAACCTTGTAACCTCCTCAGTGCTTAGAACAGTGCTTGGCACATAGTGAGCGCTTAACAAATACCATCTTTATTATTATTTGTAACCTTGTAACCTCCTCAGCACTTAGAACAGTGCTTGGCACCTAGTAAGCGCTGAACAAATACCATCCTTATTATTTGAAACCTTGTAACCTGCCCAGCGCTTAGAGCAGTGACGGGCACAAAGTAACTGCTCCATAAATGCCATTATGATTAGTATTCTCATTATGATGATGAACCACAGGCCCGCTGTGTGACCTTGGGCAAGTCCCTTCACTTCTCTGAGCCTCAGTTCCCTCATCTGGAAAATGGGGATGAGGGCTGGGAGCCCCACGTGGGGCAACCTGGTCCCTCATCATCATCATCAATCGTATTTATTGAGCGCTTACTGTGTGCAGAGCAGTGTACTAAGCGCTTGGAAAGTACAAGTTGGCAACATATTGAGACAGTCCCTACCCAACAGTGGGCTCACAGTCTCCCAGCGCTTAGAACAGTGCTTTGTGCGTAGCAAGCGCTTCATAAATGCCATTATTATTATTCATTCATTCATTCATTCATTCAATTGTATTTATTGAGCGCATACTGTGTGCAGAGCACTGAACTAAGCGCTTGGGAAGTACAAGTTGGCAACAGAGAGAGACGGGCCCTACCCGACAGCGGGCTCACAGCCTAGACGGGGGAGACGGACAACAAAACGAAACATATTAGCAGAATAAAATAAATAGGATAGTAAATATGTATAAGTAAAATAAATAGTAAATCTGTACAAACAGAGTTCTGCTTAAGTCAGCAAGGAGGAGGGGGGGCTCCAACTTTATCTTTGCTTTCCTCCTCTCCCCTTCCTCACCCATCCCCAACTAGTAGGGCCCTCCCACTGACCAGAAAAAAGGCTTTAATACTAAACTGGAAACGTGACTGATGTTTCCTGCCATGGCCTTGCAGCTCTAATGCAAACCCATGGGATAGGGAATCCGGGAAGAGTCTGGGAAGCTTTCTGTGTCATGTACTGCTGATATCGCTGCCCAACAGAGCTCAAGACATGTAGTAATAATAATAATAGTAAGGGGATTTCTAAAGCTCACCATGTGGCAAGCACTGGGGAAAATACAAGGTAATCAGATCAGACACCATCTCCGTCCCTACAGTGTACATAAGGGGGGGGAACATGTGTGGAATCCCCATTTTACAGATGAGGTGACTGAGGGATGGAAGCGAAGTGACTTGCCCACGGTCACCCATCAGACAAGTGGCAGAGGCGGGATTAGAACCCATGTCCCCTGACTCCCAAGCCCAGGATCTCTCCACTTCTGTGCAATGCTTGGCATAAAATAGACACATCATTATTATTATTATTATTATTATTATTAATGTTGGCATTTGTTAAGCGTTTACTATGTGCACAGCACTGTTCTAAGTGCTGGGGGGGGGGGGGATATAAAGTGATCAGGTTGTCCATGTCCCATATATACATGTCCCATGTATATATGTTTGTACGTATTTATTACTCTGTTTATTTATTTATTTATTTTACTTGTACCTATCTATTCTATTTATTTTATTCTGTCAGTATGTTTGGTTTTTTTTCTCTGTCTCCCCCTTTTAGACTGTGAGCTCACTGTTGGGTAGGGACCGTCTCTAGATGTTGCCAACTTGGACTTCCCAAGCGCTTAGTACAGTGCTCTGCACACAGTAAGCACTCGCTTAGAAAAGTGCTCTGCACATAGTAAGCGCTTAATAAATGCCATTATTATTATTATTATTATTATTAATAAATAAGATTGATTGATTGATTGATGTGAGGTTCACAGTCTTCATCCCCATTTTACAGATGAGGCCACTGAGGCTCAGAGAAGTTAAGTGACTGGCCCGAGGTCACACAGCAGACGTGTGGGGGGGCCGGGATTCGAACCCACGACCTCTGACTCCAAAGGCCGGGCTCTTTCCACTGAGCCACGCTGCTTCTCTATTATCATTATATAATATTATTAACAATAATAATCATCATCATTATTATGTAATTATCATTACATAATAATGATGATGATTATTATTGTTAATAATATGTAATGTTATGTAATATTTATATGTAATCATTTATATTATGTAATAATAATGATTATTATTATTATTGTTCATTCGTTTGGCATTTATTTTTACTCATCACTTGCTTGGGGATTATTATTATTATGAGGGGGGGAGGGCGGGATTCGAACCCGCGTCCCGTGAGGGGAGGGCGGTCACGTGGTTCCCGCAGGCCTCGTGCGCGCGCGCGCCCCGCCCGGCGCCTCCGGGTACTGCAGCCGCGCGGCGCGGACCGGACCATTCGGGCGGAGGCCGCGGGGGGGGGGCGGGAAGGCGCCAACAGCGGCAGGGGGCGCTTTCGGATGGGGATCAGCCCTCTAATAGGGATATAAATGTTCGTTGATCATCCTCGTGCCCTTTCGGACTTCTCCCGGGGCGGGGCCTTTCCGTCGCCCCTCAGGCGATCCCGGGATCCCCCCCCTCTGGCGCGGTGGTTCGGGCCGGCCGGCCCCTGGACGCGGGGTGTCGTCACTTCCGGCCGCGGCCGGGCCTACTTCCGGTGGGCGCTCGCCTCGCGCCGGGCTGTCGCTGCTGTCGCCGCCGTCGCTGTCGCGATGTTGTCTCGGTCCCGCTGCGCGTCCCGAGCGCTGAGCCGCTCGCTGTCCGCCCTCCGACAGGTCCCGACCCGGTGCCGGGAGGGAGGGACGGGGGAGGGACGGGGGCGGGAGGACCGGGGGGAGGGGACCAACTCCAAGGGCATCGGGACACCGTCCCCCACCCTCACCACCATACTGACAGAAATCATCATCATCGCAATAGCAGGAGTAATAATGGTGGTAATAATAGCGGTATGGGTTAAGCGCCCCATAGTGATCAGCATCATCATAATAGCAGTGGTAATAATAGTAATAGTGGCAGTATTGGTTAAGCGCCCCATAGCGGTAGTCATCGGAATAGCAGGAATAGTGGCAGTGTTGGCTAAGCGCGCCTCCCCCCATAGCGATAATCATCATCAAACTGGAGGAATAATAGTAACAATAGTAATATTGGTTAAGCGCCCCATAGTGATCATCATCGGAATAGCAGGAATAATGGTAATAATGGCAGGATTGGTTAAGCGCCCCACAGCGGCGATCATCGGGATAGCGGGAATAATAGCAGTATTGGTTAAGCGCCACATAGCGGTAATCATCGGAATAGCAGGAATAGTAGCAGTGTTGGTTAAGCGCCCCCCCCCCATAGTGATGATCATCATCAAACTGGAGGAATAATAGTAATAATGGCGGTATTGGTTAAGTGCCCATAGTGATCATCATCGGAATAGCAGGAATAATGGTAATAATGGCAGTATTGGTTAAGCGCCCCATAGTGGTAATCATAATAATAGCCGGATTGGTTAAGCGCCCCATAGCGGTAATCATCGGAATAGCAGGAATAGTAGCAGTATTGGTTAAGCGCGCCTCCCCCCAATAGTGGTAATCATTATCAGACTGGAGGAATAATAGTAATAATAGCAGTATTGGTTAAGCGCCCCATCATAATAGTAATAATGGCAGTATTGGTTAGGCGCCCCACAGCGGTGATCATCGGGATAGCAGGAATAATAGCAGTATTGGTTAAGCGCCCCATAGTGGTAGTCGTCGGAATAGCAGGAATAGTAGCAGTATTGGTTAAGCGCCCCTCCCCCCCCCCCCCATAGTGATGATCATCATCAAACTGGAGGAATAATAGTAATAATGGCAGTATTGGTTAAGCGCCCCATCGTAATAGTGATAATGGCAGTATTGGTTAAGCGCCCCATAGTGGTAATCATCGGAATAGCAGGAATAATAGCAGTCTTGGTTAAAGCGCCCCATAGCGGTAATCATCGGAATAGCAGGAATAGTAGCAGTATTGGTTAAGCGCCCCCATAGTGATAATCATCAGAATAGCAGGGCTAGTAGTAATAATAGCAGTATTGGTTAAGCGCTTTGTAGTGATAATCATCAGAATAGTAGGAATAATAGTAATAATGGCAGTATTGGTTAAGCGCCCCATAGTGGTAATCATAATAATAGCAGTACTGGTTAAGCGCCCCATAGCGGTAATCATCGGAATAGCAGGAATAGTAGCAGTATTGGTTAAGCGCCCCTCCCCCTCCCCATAGTGATAATCATCATCAAACTGGAGGAATAATAGTAATGATGGCAGTATTGGTTAAGCGCCCCATCGTAATAGTGATAATGGCAGTATTGGTTAAGCGCCCCATGGTGGTAATCATAATAATAGCAGTATTGGTTAAGCGCCCATAGCGGTAATCATCAGAATAGCAGGAATAGTAGCAGTATTGGTTAAGCGCCCCTCCCCCCACATAGTGATAATCATCATCGAACTGGAGGAATAATAGTAATAATAGCAGTATTGGTTAAGCGCCTCATAGTGATAATCATCAGAATAGCAGGAATAATAGTAATGGCAGTATTGGTTAAACGCCCCACAGGAAATCTTCGGAATAGCAGGAATAATAGTTAAGCGCCCCATAGCGGTAATCATCAGAATAGCAGGAATAGTAGCAGTATTGGTTAAGCGCCCCTCCCCCCCATAGTGATAATCATCAGAATAGCAGGAATAATAGTAATAATAGCAGTATTGGTTAAGCGCCCCATAGTGATAATCATCAGAATGGCAGTAATAATAGCAGTATTGGTTAAGCGTCCCATAGCGGTAATCATCAGAATAGCAGGGATAATAGCAGTATTGGTTAAGCGCCCCTCCCCCCCCCCCCATAGTGATAATCATCAGAATAGCAGGAATAGTAGTAATAATAGCAGTATTGGTTAAGCGCCTCATAGTGATAATCATCAGACTAGCAGGAATAATAGTAATAATGGCAGTATTGGTTAAGCGCCCCATAGTGGTAATCATAATAATAGCAGTATTGGTTAAGCGCCCCATAGCGGTAATCATCAGAATAGCAGGGATAGTAGCAGTATTGGTTAAGCGCCCCTCCCCCCACCATAGTGATAATAATCGTAATAGCAGGAATAGTAGTAAGAATAGCAGTATTGGTTAAGCAGCCCATAGTGATAATCATCAGAGTAGCAGGAATAATAGTAATAATAGCAGTATTGGTTAAGCGCCCCGTAGTGATAATCATCAGAATAGCAGTGATAATTGTAATAGTAACAGTATTGTTTAAGTGCCCTTCCCCCCATAGTGGTAATCATCATCTTAATAGCAGTAATAATAATAGTAATAATAGGTGTATTGGTTAAGCGCCCCAGAGTGATAATCATCATAATAGCAGTAATAATAATAGTAATAATAGCAGTATTGGTTAAGCACCCCATAGTGATAATCATCATAATAGCAGGAATAATAGTAAGAACAGCAGTATTGGTTAAGCGCCCCATAGTGATAATCATCATAATATCAGGAATAATAGTAATAATAGCAGTATTGGTTATGCGCCCTTCCCCCATAGTGGTAATCATCATCATAATAATAGTAATAATAGCACTATTGGTTAAGCGCCCCATAGTGATAATCATCATAATAGCAGTAATAATCGTAATAATAGCAGTATTGGTTAAGCGCCCCATAGGGATAATCGTCATAATAACAGTGGTAATAGTAATAATAGCAGTACTGGTTAAGCGCCCCTCCCCCCATAGTGATTATCATCGTTATAGCAGTATTGGTTAAGCGCCCCTCCCCCCATAGTGATAGTCATCATCATAATAGCAGTAATAATAGCAGTATTGGTTAAGCGCCCCTTCCCCCGTAGTGATAATCATCATAATAGTAATAATAATAATGGTGTTGGGTCATTCATTCATTTATTCCCAAACTGAGCCCCCTTTTTCCTCTCCCCCTCCTCCCCACCCTACCCCTCCCCACAGCACCTGTATATATGTTTGTACAGATTTATTACTCTATTTATTTTACTTGTACATATTTATTCTGTTTATTTTGTTAATATGTTTTGTTGTCTGTCTCCCCCATTCATTCAATCGTATTCATTCATTCAATCGTATTTATTGAGCGCTTACTGAGTGCAGAGCACTGTACTAATGGCTTGGGAAGTACAAGTTGGCAACGTATAGAGATGGTCCCTACCCAACAGCGGGCTCACAGTTTAGAAGGGGGAGACAGGCAATCGTATTTATCCAAGTCGTCTAATAATAATAATGGCATTTATTAAGCGCTTACTATGTGTAAAGCACTGTTCGTTCAGTCGTATTTATTGAGCGCTTACTGTGTGCAGAACACTGTACTAAGGGCTTGGGAATTACAAGTTGGTAACATCTAGAGACGGTCCCTACCCATCAGCGGGCTCACAGTCTAGAAGAGGGAGACAGGCAGTCGTATTTATCCAACTCACTTAATAATAATAACAATAATGGCATTTATTAAGCGCTTACTATGTGCAAAGCACTGTTCATTCATTCATTCATTCAATCGTATTTATTGAGCGTTTACTGTGTGCAGAGCACTGTACTAAGCACTTGGGAAGTACACGTTGGCAACATCTAGAGACGGTCCCTACCCAACAGCGGGCTCACGGTCTAGAAGGGGGAGACAGACAATCGTATTTATCCAAGTCAATAATAATAATAATAATGGCATTTATTAAGTGCTTACTATGTGCAAAGCACTGTTCAATCATCGTCATATTGAGCGCGAACCCATGACCTCTGACTCCAAAGCCTGCGCTCTTTTCCACTGAGCCACACTGCTTCACTTCCCTGCGCCTCAGTGACCTCATCTGGAAAATGGGGATGAAGACTGTGAGCCCCCCATGGGACAACCTGATCACCTTGTAACCTCCCCAGTGCTTTTTCACATCGTAAACGCTTAATAAATCATCAATCGTATTTATTGAGCGCTTACCGTGTGCAGAGCACTGTACTAAGCGCTTAAATGCCATTATTATTGTTATTATCATTATTATTATTGAGCGCTGACTGTGTGCAGAGCACTGTACTAAGCGCTTGGGAAGTACAAGTTGGCAACATAGAGAGACGGTCCCTACCCAACGATGGGCTCACAGGCTAGAGCGCTTACTAGGTGCCAAGGACTGTTCTAAGCGTTGGGGGAGGGGGGGTTACAAGGTGATCAGGTTGTCCCCCGTGGGGCTCACAGTCTTCACCCCCGTTTTAAAGATGCGGTCACTGAGGCCCGGAGAATAATAATAATAATAATAATAATAGTATTTGTTAAGCACTGCGAAACACTGTTCTAAGCGCTGGAGGGGATACAAGGTGATCAGGTTGTCCCCCGTGGGGCTCACAGTCTTCATACCCGTTTTAAAGATGAGGTCACTGAGGCCCGGAGAATAATAATAATAATGATAGTATTTGTTAAGCACTGCGAAACACTGTTCTAAGTGCTGGAGGGGATACAAGGTGATCAGGTTGTCCCCTGTGGGGCTCACAGTCTTCATACCCGTTTTAAAGATGAGGTCACTGAGGCCCGGAGAATAATAATAATAATAATAATAATAATAATAATAATAATAATAGTATTAAGCACTGCGAAGCACTGTTCTAAGCGCTGGAGGGGATACAAGGTGATCAGGTTGTCCCCCGTGGGGCTCACAGTCTTCATACCCGTTTTAAAGATGAGGTCACTGAGGCCCGGAGAATAATAATAACAATAATAATAATAATAATAATAGTATTTGTTAAGCACTGCGAAACACTGTTCTAAGCGCTGGAGGGGATACAAGGTGATCAGGTTGTCCCCTGTGGGGCTCACAGTCTTCATACCCGTTTTAAAGATGAGGTCACTGAGGCCCGGAGAATAATAATAATAAAATATAATAATAATAATGATAGTATTTGTTAAGCACTGCAAAGCACTGTTCTAAGCGCTGGAGGGGATACAAGGTGATCAGGTTGTCCCCCGTGGGGCTCACAGTCTTCATCCCCATTTTAAAGATGAGGGCACCGTGGCCTGGAGAATAATAATAATGGTGATGATGGTATTTGTTAAGCGCTTACTATGTGCAAAGCACTGTTCTAAGCACCGGGGTGGGCGGCGGGGGGGCGGATACAAGGTGATCAGGTTGTCCCACAGGGGCTCACTGTCTTCATCCCCATTTTACAGATGAGGGCACTGAGGCAGGTAGAATAATAATCATGATGGCATTTGTTAAGCGCTTACTATATGTGAAGCACTGTTCTAAGCACTGGAGGGGGATACGAGGTGATCAGGTTGCCTCTCGTGGGGCCCACAGGCTTCATCCCCATTTTACAGATGAAGGCACTGGGGCCCAGAGAATAATAATGATGAGGGTGGTATTTGTTAAGCGCTTACTAGGTGCCAAGCGCTGTTCTAAGCGCTGGAGGGGATCCAAGGGGATCAGGTTGTCCCACGTGGGGCTCACAGTCTTCATCCCCATTTCACGGTTGAGGGAACTGAGGCCCAGAGAAGCGAAGTGGCTTGCCCAAGGTCACACAGCTGACAAGCGGCGGAGCCGGGATTTGAACCCACGGTCTCTGAAGCCCGGGCTCTTGCCACTGAGCCACGCTGTTTCTCCTAAGCGCTGGGAGGGCTACAACTAATAATAATAATGATTATGATGGTATTTGTTAAGCGCTTAATATGTGCCAGGCACTGTACTAAGCGCCGGGGGGCGATTTCAAGGGAACCAGGTTGTCCCACATGAGGCTCACAGGCTTCCTCCCCATTTTGCAGGTGAGGGCAGTGAGGCCCAGAGAAGTGAAGTGTGGCTTAATTTAAGCGGCAAGTCACTTCTCTGGGCCTCAGTTACCTCATCTATAAAATGGGGATAAATAATAGTAATGATGATGATGGTATTTGCGAAGCGCATGCTATGTACCCAGCACTGTTTTAAGCACTGGGGGCGATACAAGGTGATCAGGTTGTCCCCCATAGGGCTTGCAGTCTTCACCCCCATTTTGCAGATGGGGGAACTGAGGCCCAGAGAAGTGAAGTGACTTCCCCAAAGTCCCACAGCTGACAGGCGGCGGGGTCGGGATTAGAACCCAAGACCTCCGACTCCCAAACCTGGGCTCAGTGGATGATGTTCTCCACCCCCCCCCGCCCCCCCCCCATGCCCCCAGCCAGCCACACAGGGTGTCGCCTCCCACGCCCCTGGATGTCTCCTCCAGCCCCTAGGGGTGTCTCCCCCAGCCCCACCAGCCCTGAGGGGCGTCTCCCCCGACCCCCTATTGGTGTTGCCCTCAGCACCCCCCCCCGTGGGGTGTCTCCCCCAGCCCACGGTGTCTCCTCCCAGCCCCTAGGGGTGCCCCCCAGCCCCTGTGGGGTGTCTCCCCCAGCCCCCCGGGGTATCCCCCCATCCTTGTGGGGTGTCCCCCCCATCTTATGAGGGTGTCGCCCCTAGTTTCCCCGGGTGTCCCCCCCACTAACCCCGTGCCTCCCACCCCCCGGGTCGTCTCCCCCAGCCCCCCGGGGTGTCCCCTCCAACCCCCCAGGGTGTCAGCCGGTCCCTCTTCCGCCCCCCGCTCCCTCAGCCGTATTTATTGAATGCTCACCGTGTGCAGAGCACTGTACTAAGCGCTTGGATAGATCAGTCGATCGTATTTGCCGAGCGCTGACTGTGTACTGGATACCGTGTTAAGAGCTTAGGAGGGGACAGTAGAACAAAGCCTATCAGGCTTAAGACGTGCTGAACTCCGTGCTAAGCACGAGGGCAGATACGCAGTCGGATCAGCCGCAATCCCTGACCGACACGGAGCTCGTAGTCTAAGAGGAAGGGAGGACAGATATTTAGTCCCCGTTTTACGGATGAGTAGACTGAGGCGCCGAGAGGTCAAGTGACTTGTCCAAGGTCACACAGCAGCAGCAAGCGGAGGAGTTGGGGCTGGAACCCAGATCTCTCGCCAGTGGCCGCGTGGCCTGGTGGAAAGAAGACCGGCTTAACGAGGCAGTGGACTTGCCCGCTCCGTGACCTTGGCAGAGTCACTTGACCTCTCAGGGCCTCAGTTTCCTCAGCCGTAAAAATGCATTCATTCATTCGGTCGTTTTTATTGAGCGCTTACCGTGTGCGGAGCTAAGCACTTGGAAAGTACAATTAGGCAACAGATAGAGATGATCCCCGCCCAACAACGGGCTCACAGTCTAGGAGCGGGGAGGCAGATGACAAAACAAGGAGGCAAACATCAATAGCATCAAAACAGATAAATAGAGTTGTAGGTATAGGCACCTCATTAATGAAATAAATAGAATAAGTGTGTACAAATATACACAAGTGCCCTGGGGCGGAGAAGGGGGTAGAGCAGAGGGAGGGAGTCGGAAGAGGAACCGAGCTAAAGGGGGGCTCACGCTCCCCCTTAGACCGTGAGCCCCGTGCGGGACAGGAACCGTGCCCTGCCTGATTATCATATACCTACCCCGGTGCTTAGTACAGTGCTCGGCGCGTAACAAGTACCGCAATTATCACTTTAAGCAATCGAGAGCAAGTTCTCGTCAGGCTCTTGAGGAGCACATCCCCAGCCGGAGCTCGAAGCCTCGGTTGTCCAGAGCCCTAGCCGTCGTTTTCAGGTTGTGGAGAAAGTTCGCTTCTCGGCATGCCGGTGTCCGTCGGCATGCCGAGAGGCGAGGCGGGTCGAGGAGAGGGTTGAACTGTGCCCTTGGCAGGCCGAACGGAGCTTGCCGCTCCCAACGGATCCCCCTTAGTGGAACGGGGGAGCCCCCGCCCCTCGTCAGAGCCCAGAAAGCCCGGGGTGGGTTTGGGATGACTCTCCCGGTTATTTCTTCCCTTCCCCGACCCGGAGAGTACTGACACGTCTTCTCGGTCCACAGGGGAGCTGCCCTCTGGGGAGGCGTTCGTTGCCCGGTAAGTCTCGCTCTGGTTTGTAACAAGGGAAGGGAAATGCCGTCTCGTTTGGAAAGCGGAGTTTCGGCAGGTCGGGACGGTGGCTAAGTGTGGGGACGGACGACACCGTTTTTATCTGCATTAAAGGAACGCGGCGTGTACGATGGGGGGGATTCGCCGGCCCTCAGTTAGGGAATCCCAGGAGGGGCTTGTAAAATCGGGCCAGTCCGTAGAAGAGAATCCAAAGGATTGGGATTTGAGGACTTCTTGGGGTTCAGCCTTTGAGGTGGCGCCCGCCCACGCTGCCCCTCCTCAGCCCCGTTAGCTCCGACGCGACGGGATAATCAGCCGCCGTGGCCCAACCCTTTCCTAGGGGTCAGGGCCCTGCTGAGAGCTTCAAGGCCCTGCTGAGAGCTCACCTCCTCCAGGAGGCCTTCCCAGACTGAGCCCCTTCTTTCCTCTCCCCCTCGTCCCCCTCTCCATCCCCGCGTCTTACCTCCTTCCCTTCCCCACAGCACCTGTATATATGTATATATGGTTGTACATATTTATTACTCTATTTATTTATTTATTTATTTATTTTGCTTGTACATTTCTATCCTACTTATTTTATTTTGTTGGTATGTTTGGTTCTGTTCTCTGTCTCCCCCTTTTAGACTGTGAGCCCACTGTTGGGTAGGGACTGTCTCTATGTGATGCCAATTTGTACTTCCCAAGCGCTTAGTACAGTGCTCTGCACATAGTAAGCGCTCAATAAATACGATTGATTGATGATTGATTGATCCGGGCAGGAGCCGCCTGGATTCCCCGTGACTCTTGTCGGCAGCCTCTCCCCGCAGGTGGCCTTGGAAAATAAGGAAGTCACTCCCTTATCTGATTCAATGGCCAATTCCAGTTTTCCAAGCCCTCTCCGCAGAGTCCCCAGAAGAGCTTCCAATCAATCAATCAGTCGTATTGAGCGCTTACTGTGTTCAGAGCGTACGAGCTTCTAGTGCTCGTTTGTTTTTTGTTTTTTTTTTCTGAAGCACTTTCTGTCTTGCAGGCGTCTCCCTAGGCCAGAGTCCGGCTCACCTCGACAGCAGGAAGCTCCTGTAAGTCCTTCAGTTGGGATCACGGGAAGGGATACGCCGAAGGGCATTAAGTGTGACAAGTGGGTAACGCGAGGTGCAAAACCCCGCACCCTTCACTTGCCCCAGGTCGCACGGCGGACAGGCGGCGGAGTCCGGGTTCGCACCCAGGTCTCTCTGACTCGGGCCGGGGCTCCGGGGCTCGGTCGGTCGACGGATGGGTTGGAACGACAGGAGAGTCGAGGGCGAGTCAGGGCCACAGGGTTGGCTTGGAAGGAGGGAAGACCAGGGGTCGGGGAAGAGCGGGCGAGGGGAAGGAGAGGAAAGTTGGGACGAGCTGGAGCGCCGCGAAGCCGATCGGGACGCTTCTCCGGCCACCGATAACGGAATGAAATCCGCTTAATCCCCTTTTCATTCAGTCGTATTTATTGAGCCCTTCCTGTGTGCAGGGCACTGTACTAAGCACTTGGGAAGTACAGGCTGGCGAGTTGACCGTTTTGTGCGTCTGTCCCCTCTAGTGTAAACAACGCTAGCGTCTTCAGCGTTCGCTTCTTCCGGACGACGGCGGCGTGCAGTAAGTACCCCGAGTCCAGCCCCCCTCCCAGGGGCCCGGCCGTCCGTCCGTCCCGCGTCCCGGAAGGAGAGACGACGACATCCGGAGGAGCCGGTTGACGGGAACCGCTAATGGGCGCCTGCCCCTTGTGTCTTCCCTTCCCTAGGGAACGACGTGGTCACAGTCAAAACCCCAGCTTTTGCAGAGTCGGTCACAGAGGGGGACGTCAGGTGGGAAAAAGGTACGTTCCGGCCCTTGAAGCGTGTTACGATGGATGCCCGCGGTCGGACCGCACGACGCCCTGGCCGCGGACGTCGGGCTTTTGTGAGCGCTTCCCCCTGACAAGAGGTCGTTGCCTTTCAGCTGTTGGAGACACGGTCGCGGAGGACGAAGTGGTGTGTGAAATCGAAACAGACAAGGTGGGCAGGGGATTCACTTCGGGTGGCGGTGACTCGCAGAGCCTTTTCTCAAAACACTGTGCCCAGATGGGCACCCCCAGAAGAGAAAAAAAGGAAAACCCCGGGGCAGTTTCCTCACTCTGTGCCCTGAGGAGCCTAATAGCCATCCGAGTGGGTTAATTGAGCAGTATGTTTTTTCTCCTCGGCTAGTTATTGTCTTCAGAATGAAGCAATGTTCACCAGGCTATTTTGACCTCAAAAACCCAGTTTCTGGCATTGTCTCTGACGATGCTCTCGGGCCTGACGCTTCCTTTTTCTAAAAAGACAGTGCTCGGTGCATAGTTAAGCGCTCAACAAATACGGTAATTATTAATAATAAAAATAACAGTATTTAAGTGCTTACTATGTGCCGGGTGCTGTATTGAGCGCTGGCATCAACGCAAGCAAACTGGGGTGGTCAAAGTCTTAATCCCCGTTTTACAGATGAGAGAACCGAGGCCCAGAGAAGGGAAGTGACACGCTCAAGGTCACACAGCAGACAAGTGGCGGAATCGGGATTAGAACCCAGGTCCTCCTGACTCCTAAAGCCGGGCTCCCTCCACTAGTCCGTGTTTCTCTGTCGTTATTTTCACGAGGCTTCGTCTTCTCCGGTTTGGCTGCGGGGGCATCTCTCCAGTTTGCCGTGGAGTTGGAAGTTTTCCGAGCCAAGAGCAGCTGAGCTCAATCCTTCCTTCATCTCAAAGGGAGCTGGTTTCCGCTCCTTGGGGCTCTAGCACGTAACGGCATCAATCAATCAATCGTATTGAGCGCTTACTGTGTGCAGAGCACTGTACTAAGCGCTTTGGGAAGTACAAGTTGGCAACATATAGAGGCAGTCCCTACCCAACAGTGGGTTCAGCGTCGTCCGCGAAGGTCAGTCAGGCTTTCGATGCTTATCAGGACTTAGGAGTAATACGCTTCCTTGGGGAATCGCTCTTCCTCGGAGTTCCGATCAAGAACCGAAAGGGCTAACGTGTAAACTTGTCGTGGGCAGAGAACGTATCTGTTGATTGGCCTGTTGTCCTCTCCCGAGTGCTTTGTGCAGTGCTGTGCACACCATAAACACTCAATAAATAGAGTTGGGTGAATGAATGAAATGCCCTCATGTGCTCTGGCTGCTTGGGCGGAGCCCCTGCTTTATGCAGGGCACAGTCCGGCTACGTGGCTACTTGGGTTTACATTCTTTCCGGAGCCCGGCCGGGCTTCCTGTTTTCCTTAAGTTCCCTGGGCCTCAGTTACCTCGCCTGTAAAATGGGGATTAAGAGTGTGAGCCCCACGTGGGACAGGACTGTCATTATCAGGAGCCTGATTAACGCTTATATATCCCAGCACTTAGAAGAGGGCTTGGCACAGAGTAGGCAATCAACGGGTACCCTAATTAGCATTATTTTTCTGTTTTCAGACATCCGTACAGGTTCCGTCCCCAGCAGCCGGAGTGATTGAAGCCCTCCTGGTCCCCGATGGCGGGAAAGTGGAGGGAGGGACCCCTCTCTTCACGCTCAGGAAAACGGCCGGTGAGAACTAACTCCCGGCTAGTCACGGCGTGCCACCTCAAAGCGCTTGATCCCCTCCCACGTCACCTCGCGATTCTCCTACTCCAGCACAGCCCGCCCACTTGGATTCTCTAATGCCAACTATCTCACCGTATCTCGATCTTCCCCATCTCGCCGCCGACCCCTCTCCCACTTCCTGCCTCTGGCCTTGAATACCTTCCGTCTTTATATCCGATTGATAATTACTCCCCCCCCGGCTTCAAAGCCTTATCGAAGGCCCATCTCCTCCCGGAGGCCTTCCCTAGCAGAACCCTCCTCTCCTCTTCACTTCCTTCTGCGTCGCCCTGACTCGCTCCCTTAATTCATCCCCCCTCCCTGGCCACACCAATTTACCTCTATATCTGTCAATTTATTTACTTCTGTTAGTGTCTGTCTCCCGCACTAGACGGAAAGCCCTTTGTGGGCAGGGAATGTGCCTGTTAGCGGTTGCATCGTCCTCTCCCGAGCGCTTAGTACAGCGCTCAGTAAATAAGATTGATGTACTCCCCCGCTCGTAGGTGGGAACGAGCATTTAAATCCTCATTCTCCCACCACCTCAGGAGAACTCCGTGGGCAAGGGAGAATAGCGTTGTTTGAGGAGAGGCTTTATCATGATGGCTTTGGTTTACCCAGTTCATTTCTTCGGCCTGGATCCGTTCTTCAAGGGTCCACGGAAATGAAGAAAATAATCACGAAAGTTGGTGGCTATGTGTTGTCTCCTACTAAACAGCTCCAAACATGTTGCCTAAAGCTATCTTTTTCTTCCATTCTTGAATCACCCCGGAAGAGGGGTATCGTTTTTCCCATTCTAGCAAGGGGGGAAAATGAAGACCGAGGGGCACAGAGTTATTTCTCAGAGGCTACCTAGTGAATTCAAGATGGAGAATGGAATCCAGTTAATTAGGGCATTTGCCGATTCACTCGTATTTATTGAGCGCTTGCTGTGTGCAGAGCACCGTACTGAGAACTTGGGAGAGTACAATATTTGTTAAGCGCTTACTATGTGCCAAGCACTGTTCTGAGCGCTCCGGTTGATATAGGTTAATCAGGTCGAACCCAGTCCTGGTCCCATAATGGTATATCTGTGTGTTGGGGGAGCAGGGGCAGGAAGGGGAAGTTCATAATGGCAGAGGAGACCTAGGGGTCTCACAGGTACTCTTAGAAAACGAAAAAAATTCAAACTCCCTGCGCTAGACTCTCTGTATTCCTTGAGACTGTGTCTGCGAACTGTACTGTACGTTAGCAAGCGCTTAGTACAGTGCTCTGCACGCGGCCCTCAATAAATACCACAGATCGACTGAGGAGCTGTGGAAAGGAAAGGGGTTAGAGAACTCTGTGAGATGGGGAGAGGGGCTAAACCCGAGTTTGATAACCGAAGGGAGGAGGACACGGTAGAGATGGAGGTCCCCCATGTGCTTCTGATTTCAATATCCTGTTGGGGAGGTCGGGCGGGGGAGCGGCCCAAGTAGAAATAAGGTATCCAGGTGGGTAAATCTTGCCGCCACCCACCTGTAAATTCACAGCGGGTCGGTCCCGACGCCTCGAGATGGGTAGCGCCAGCGACAGCATTTCGAGCCAGTCGCCGCTCCGAGTGTCTTGTCGCTTCGTTCCGCGACCTTGAACCCCGGGCCGTTGGACGGGAAGCTCTAGGGCTTTGGATCCGGCCGTCCGTTACCCCAGCCGACGGCGTCTGGGGCCGCGGGAGGGCCAGAGGTCTCCCTCAGAATAGACGCTGCGGGCGCAACTCGGGGGTCAGTCCGTTAGGCCGCAGAGGGCAGGACGAGTCTCGCTCTCCGGGCTCCGTCGGAACCGTGAGTCTCCTCTTTTCTTCAGCGGCTCCCGCCAAGGCCAAGCCGGCGACAGCACCTACCGCGGCTCCCAAACCAGAACCGGTAGTCACCGCCGCTCCTCCTCCGCCGCCTCCCTCCCCTGCAGCCACGATACCCACGGCGATGCCCCCGGTGCCCCCCGTGTCAGCGCAGCCCGTCGATACCAAACCGGGTAAGTGGCTCCCAGTGGGATTTTTTGGAAACCAGGGGCAGCTGTGGCTTGGCCCAAGTCTGTTTAGGGAGCTACTTTTCCAGGGCCCGTTCTTCTCCTGCCCCCTCTGCCCCACCTCGCCCGGGGGACTGGATTCGGGGTCCGGTTACCGGGCCCCCCAATAGCTGGTGCGGGGTTTGCGTTTTGAGCATCTCCCAGTTGGCCTAGTGGATAGAGCCCGGGCCTGGGATCCGGCTGGACCTGGGTTCTAATCCCGGCTCCGCCACCTGTCTGCCGGGTGACCTTGGGCAACTCACTTCACTTCTGTGGGCTTCAGTGACCATATCAGTCAATCAATCAATCAGTCGTATTTATTGAGCACTTACTGTGTGCAGAGCACTGGACTAACGTGGGACAGGGACTGTGTCCAGCCTGATTACCTTGTAATAATAATAATAATAATGATGATGGCATTTATTAGGCACTTACTATGTGCAAAGCACTGTTCTAAGCGCTGGGGAGGTTACAAGGTGATCAGGTTGTCCCACGGGGGGCTCGCAGTCTTGACCTCCATTTTACAGGTGAGGTCACTGAGGCACAGAGAAGTGAAATGGGGATTAAGAGTGACCTCTGACTCCAAAGCCCGGGCTGTTTCTTTCTTGTATCCCCACCCACCCCCCCGCCAGCGCTTAGGGCAGAGCCTGGGACGTAGTAAGCGCCGATCAAATACCACTGTTATTATTACGGTGATTATTCTGAGCACCGCCTGTGTTGCGCTCCGTGAGTCCAAGAGGCGGTGGCCACTGAGGAGGTTTCTGTTGCCATCGCGGCTGTAGCGTGTGACCCCTCTCTCCATCCCTAGTGTCTGCGGTGAAGCCCTCTGCAGCTCCCGCTCCGGAACTCGGGGCGGTCAAAGGCGCACGCTCCGAACATCGGGTAAGTCGCCGGGACCCGGAGGCTCCGTCCCCAGGTTTTGGGTTAGGAAAATGGGGTGGACGGAGCAGTTTTCAGTCATTCCTATTTACCGAGCGCTTCCTGTGTGCAAAGCACCGTGGTAAGCGCTTGGGAGAGTGCAGTGGAGACGCAGCGAGGCCTAGTGGCCTGGCAGTCATAAGGACCTGGGTTCCGATCCCGGCTCTGCTGTGTGACCCTGGGTGGGTCACTTTCATTCATTCATTCATTCAATCGTATTTATTGAGCGCTTACTGTGTGCGGAGCACTGGGCTAAGCGCTTGGGACGTACAAGCTGGCAACGTATAGAGACGGTCCCTACCCAATAGTGGGCTCACAGTCTAGAAGGGGGAGACAGACAACAAGGCAAAACATATTAACAAAATAAAATAAGTAGAGTAAATATGTACAAATAAAATAAGTAAATAAATAGAGTAATAAATACGTACAAACATATATACATATATACAGGTGGATATCCTGGCTCGGTTCCCTCATCTGTAAAGTGGGGATTAAGACTGTGAGCCCCATGGCGAGCAGGGACTTGGTCCAACCTGATTAGCTGGTAATAATAATGATGGTATTTGTTAAGCGCTTACTATGCGCAAAGCACCGTTCTAAGCACTGGGGAGGTTACAAGGTGATCAGGTTGTCCCACGGGGGCTCATTTTCCAGATGAGGGAACTGAGGCCCAGAGAAGTGAAGCGACTTGCCCAAAGTCACACAGCTGACAGTTGGCGGAGCCGGGATTTGAACCCACGACCTCCGACTCCAAAGCCCGGGCTCTTTCCACGGAGCGGCGCTGCTTCTATCCACCCCAACGCTTAGAACAGTGTAGTAAGGCTTAACACAGGTATCATTAGTAGTAGCAGCGTTTCTTGAGGCCTCGCTCGGGGCGGGGCACTGTACTAGATGCTTGGGAAACCTTCCCTGCCCACAAGGAGCTTGCACTGCAAAGGGGGAGAATTCGGTGGAATTAAAGAGGTCCAAAATTTAAAAAGCAGACGTGCCTATGCGAGGGCGAAGGGGGATATGAATAAGGCTGAAAGTGCTAGGATCTTGGGCTTCCTCGGTTCCCATCGGAGCAGACCCCCGATACCCGTTTCTCCTTCCCCCCCTCCCTCCGCCACCATGTGGAACAGCCACGGGGAGACGGGCGGCGGGAGGGCGGGCGAGGCTTCCTTTGGCAGGGAACGTCTCCCACTGTTGGGTAGGGACCGTCTCTATATGTTGCCAACTTGGACTTCCCAAACTCTCAGTACAGTGCTCTGCACACAGTAAGCGCTCAGTAAATACGATTGATTGATTAATACTAATAATAATGATGTTTGTTCCTCCTTCAGGGCCCTACTGAGAGCTCACCTCCTCCCGGAGGCCTTCCCACACTGAGCCCCTTCCTTCCTCTCGCCCTCATCCCCCTCTCCATTCCCCCCATCTTACCTCCTTCCCTTCCCCACAGCACCTTTATATATGTATATATGTCTGTTCAGATTTATTACTCTATCTTGTACATATCTATTCTATTTATTTTACTTTGTTAGTATGTTTGGTTTTGTTCTCCGTCTCCCCCTTCTAGACTGTGAGCCCACTGTTGGGTAGGGACTGTCTCTGTATGTTGCCAACTGTACTTCCCAAGCGCTTAGTACAGTGCTGTGCACACAGTAAGCGCTCAATAAATATGATTGATTGATGATTGATTGAGGCCTTCCCAAACTGAGCCACTTCCTTCCTCTCCCCCTCTCCGTCCCCCCATCTAACCTCCTTCCCTTCCCCACAGCACCTGTATATATGTTTGTACATATTTATTACTCTGTTTATTTATTTTACTTGTACCTATCTATTCTATTTATTTTATTTTGTCGGTATGTTTGGTTTTGTTCTCTGTCTCCCCCTTCTAGACTGTGAGCCCGCTGTTGGGTAGGGACCGTCTCTACGTGTTGCCGACTTGTACTTCCCAAGCGCTTAGTACAGTGCTCTGCACACAGTAAGCGCTTAATAAATACGATTGATTGATTGATTGATCAGACACTTCTCCTGGGAACGCGGGGACCGTGTCGGGGCTAAACCTCGAGCGAAGGGAAACTCGGTCGCGGGGCGCACCCTCTCCGACCCTGGGCCCCCCAGGCCCTCAAGCTTTTCTCTCCGATCACTTTCCTTCCTCCCTCCCTCCCTCCTTCCCAGTCTTGCATCTCTTCATGTGATCTCTTTAGCTTATTAAATCGCCCGGCTGGCGGAGGCCAATGCCGAGCCTGGCCCAGAGGACGTTCCCAAACTCCCTGTCTGACTTCTCACCCGAGGTCCAAGAGAGAGCCCGTGTTACGGCAGAATTGAGCTCCGCCGCACCGGATTAGAAGCAGTCTGGCCTAGTGGATAGAGCCCGGGCTTGGGGGTGAGAAGGACCTGGGTTCTAATCCTGGCTCCGCCACTTGTCCGCTGGTGGGAGGCGTTTCACTTCTCTGGGCCTCATCTGTAAAATGGGGGGTGAAGTCCGTGAGCCGCACGTGAGACGGGCACTGCGTCCAACCCGATTTGCCGGTATCTACCCCGGCGCTTAGCTCAGTGCCTGGCACATAGTAAGCACTTAACAAATGCTGTTACTATGATTATTTTCTGAGGTTGGGCCTGATGGGGCCTGACTGAGGGCTCTAATTCTGGAATCTCGGAGCCCATCGGGCTGATCGTCTCCATAACAAGCGCTTAGTACAGTGCTCTGCACTCAGTAAGCGCTCAGTAAATACGACCGAATGAACGGATCAGCTTGGTAATAATTGTGGGGCTTATTAAATGCTCGCTGTGCACCAAGTAGATAATCAGGTCCGACGCAGTCCCTGTCCCACATGGGGCTCACACTATAAATAGGCAGAACAAGTATTGGATCCCCATTTTACAGATGAGGAAACTGACTCACTGAAAAGCCAAGTGAGGTGCCCAAGGCCCCACAGCGGACAGTCGGTGCTATTTATTGAGCGTTTACCGTGTGCGGAGCACAGTCTAAACGCTCCAGAGAGTACAGTATAATGGAGTCGGTGGCCCGCAACCAGTTTTTACAGTTGAGGGGGCTCTGGGTAAGCGGCGGAGCTGGGATTAGAACCCAGGGCCTCCGACTCCGAGGCCAGGGCCCTTTCCACGGGGCCGCTCTGGTTCCCAGCCTCTGAGTCCGGAGCGTTTTTAGAGCGTCACCAGGTCCTGGAGACCCTGGAGGACGCAAGTGGGGCGGAGAAAGGAGGAGAGAACAGCACGCCCCTCGCCCCCCACCTGCTGAAGATGGAGGGAAGACGCCGGCCACCTGAGCCCGGCCCATCCGAGGCGGGAGTCCCAGCCGAGAGGCAGCAGACTGCCTCCACCGGGGACGGGGCCAGACCTTGAGGAGAGGTGGCCCCCGCGGCGTGGGTCGTCCCTCCCGAGAAGTGCCCGTAGAGAAACGGCGGCAGCAGGAACGTGGCGTGTGGCTTCCTTCGCCCTCCCTGCTCCGGCCACAAAGAGCCACTCTGACGCTAGCCTCCCCTTGGCCCCAGAAATCCCCGTTGTGGTAAAGATTCATGGGCTCTGCAGACCTAGGCCACTCTTTTCCTTTGATAGGAGGTGGGGGCTTTGGGGGGGTTGGTCAATTAAACCATTTCCTGGGCCTCAGAGTCTTGCACCTCTTCAGGTGACCTCTTTAGCTCCGTTTTCTCCCTCTCTCAGTCTTGCACCTCTTCAGGTGATATCTTTAGCTCCCTTTGTTTCCTTCTTTCCTCCCTCCCTCCGTCCCTTTCCAGTTTTGCACCTCTTCCGGTGATCTCTTTAGCTCCCTTTCTTTCCTTCCTCCCTCCTTCCTTCCCAGTATTGCACCTCTTCATGTGATCTCTTTAGCTCCCTTTCTTTCCTTCTTCAGAGTCTTTCCCCTCTTCAGGTGATCTCTTTAGCTTCGTTTCTCTCTCCCCCCACCCCCCCCCACCCCAGTCTTGAACCTTCAGGTGATTTCTCTAGCTCCCTTTATTTCCTTCCTCCCCACACTCCTTCCTAGTCTTGCACTTCTTTGGGTGATCTCTTTAGCTCCCTTTCTTTCCTTCCTCCCTCCCTTTCCAGTCTTGCACCTCTTCAGGTGATCTTTTTAGCTCCCTTTATTTCCTTCCTCGGAGTCTTTCCCTTCTTCAGGTGATCTCTTTAGCTCCCTTTCTTTCCTTCCTCAGAGTCTTAAACCTCTTCAGGTGATCTCTTTAGCTCCCGTTCTTTCCTTCCTCAGAGTCTTGCACCTCTTCAGGTGATCTTTTTAGCTCCCTTTATTTCCTTCCTCAGAGTCTTTCCCCTCTTCAGGTGATCTCTTTAGCTCTCTTTCTTTCCTTCCACTGAGTCTTGCACCTCTTCAGGTGATCTCTTTAGCTCCCTTTCTTTCCTCCCTTCCTTCCTCAGACTTTGGCACCGCTTCAGGTTATCTGTTTAGCTCCCTTTCTTTCCTTCCTCCCTCCCTTCCTCAGAGTCTTTCCCCTCTTCGGGTGATCTCTTTAGCTCCCTTTCTTTCCTTCCTCCCTCCCTTTCCAGTCTTGCACCTCTTCAGGTGATCTTTCTAGCTCCCTTTCTTTCCTTCCTCAGAGTCTTTCCCCTCTTCAGGTGATCTCTTTAGCTCTGTTTCCCCCCCTCAGTCTTGAACCTTCGGGTGATTTCTCTCGCTCCCTTTGTTTCCTTCCTCCCTCCCTCCCTCCCTCCTTCCCAGTCTTGCACTTCTTCAGGTGATCTCTTTAGCTCCCTTTCTTTCCTTCCTCAGAGTCTTTCCCC
This sequence comes from Tachyglossus aculeatus, assembly GCF_015852505.1. Classification (NCBI taxonomy): domain Eukaryota; kingdom Metazoa; phylum Chordata; class Mammalia; order Monotremata; family Tachyglossidae; genus Tachyglossus; species Tachyglossus aculeatus. The sequence goes on along the minus strand of NC_052088.1, from coordinate 41,196,703 downwards.
TCTTCGGGTGATCTCTTTAGCTCCCTTTCTTTCCTTCCTCAGAGTCTTTCCCCTCTTCAGGTGATCTCTTTAGCTCCCTTTCTTTCCTCCCTTTCTTCCTCAGACTTTGGCACCGCTTCAGGTTACCTGTTTAGCTCCCTTTCTTTCCTTCCTCCCTCCCTTCCTCAGAGTCTTTCCCCTGTTCGGGTGATCTCTTTAGCTCCCTTTCTTTCCTTCCTGCTTCCCTTTCCAGTCTTGCACCTCTTCAGGTGATCTTTCTAGCTCCCTTTCTTTCCTTCCTCAGAGTCTTTCCCCTCTTCAGGTGATCTCTTTACCTCCCTTTCTTTCCTTCCTCCCTCCCTCAGAGTCTTGCACCTCTTCAGCTGATCTCTTTAGCTTCCTTTCTTTCTTTCCTCAGAGTCTTGCACCCCTTCAGGTGATCTCTTTAGCTCCCTATCTTTCTTTCCTCACTCTTGCACCTCTTAAGGTAATTTCTTTAGCTCCCTTTCATCCCTCCCTCCCTCAGCTAGCCTGACAAGGTGAAAGAGGGGAAGGCCGAAACCCCTTGGGCAGTGCCCGGAAACCACTTCGGGTTAGAGGGACTCTCCTCAGGCTGCCTCCAACTGACCTGGGGCCGGACGGTTCTCAGGGGCCGGGGCCGCCTAAGCTCACCATCTCTTCCGTTTCAGGTGAAGATGAACAGGATGCGGCAGCGCATTGCTCAGCGCCTGAAGGAAGCCCAGAACACCTGCGCGATGCTGACCACCTTCAACGAGGTGGACATGAGGTGAGGCCCGCGGTCTCAAATGCTTAGCCGAACCCCCGCCCCTCTGGTTTCGCTCCCGGCCTACTTATCTAGCGCCGCGGGTCCTGGGAGCCGTACTGCCAGGAATGACACAGTTGCCACCTCCCCTCTGCCCCTTAAGAGGTATGGGAATCTGCACTCTGATGGTTCTGAACATTTAAGCATTTTAAGCGCTAATTTGAGTATTATTAAGTATTCAAGTACGCGGATCCTGTGAGCCAGAGAGCTTCTCAAGCGTAACGGAACGTTACTTTGGTTCCGGGCCTGAAAGGAAGAGGCGAGGCCGGGACATAGGGCAGCAGTCCTGCGCTCCTGAAAAATGAACGGGTGTTTCGTGACCCAGTCAGCACAGACGTCAAAGACTTGGTCCGTACCCTACCGATTCGAGGACGGAACGGTCCTTTTCTTTCGTGGTGGGGACACAAAGAGATGCCTGCCTGGATTTCCATCCAAAGCGTTGGCCTGGGCGTGAGGGTTCTCTTTTGTGTCTCATCCCGCCTCCGCCAGGCCGCCTCAGCGGGAGAATCGTGGACTCCGGTTTCGGGCCGGGCTTCCCCGCTCCCTCCCCGCCCTCCCCTCCCAGGTCTGCGCCGTGCGTGGCCGGAACGGTCCAGGCCGGAGCGCAGCTTGAGTTTCAGCGCATTAAGGGCAAATGGTACCCAAATCGAATTGCCCTCTGAAATCCAACCCAACTCCTTAAGGCGAGACGTGTAAATATTTGCGGTCCCGAAAGATCCCGTCGGCCCAACGGCTTTGCCCGGAGAGAGAAGCCCAGTCTGCCTTTCCGTGGCTAATGTAGGTGTCGTTTTTCACCGGCCCCCGGGATCTCGCTGCAGCCAGTAACCGGCTTTGGATCGATCGCCCCGGCGGGGTCTTCTGCCGGGCCGCTAGCTCGGGAGGGGCCGGCTGTGCCCTTGCCACCGAGGGTCGGGGTCCTGAAATGGAAACTCCTTAATGACCAGGCAATAAAATCTGGGCAGCTTGGAGAGCCAAGATGTTTATCCCTCCTCCTTTCCCTCTCCTGCAGCTCTTGTGTCTTGGGAGCCGGTAATGTCTTTAGGGCAGTAATCCTAGCCCTAAATAAGGTTAGACTCAGGAAAACAAACATTTTAAACCCGATCAGGGCCCTCTTACCTCCCTCTCTCCGGGAAACTTCCTTTTTTTCAAAGACAAAAGGTCTGAGGAGTGGGAAGGGAAAAAATGGTCTCTCCTCTTTTGCACTGAAATTGTATTAGCCCCATTACGGAGAGAACTGAGCCGTGGGGTGGAGGCACAGCTGAATTCAATCGGCACCCCAGGAATCGGTTCCGATAAACACGGCCTTCGGCAGTGGAGCGAGGGGGAGATCCATTTCTCAGAGCCGGCGTTCGGGATGGGGAAAAGCAGAAAGGAGATAGCCGAGGGCCCGTGGCTTCCCGAAAGCCTCGTCGGGCGATTCTTCGGAAGCCTTCCTCTGTGAGGGAAGGGGTCTCGGAAGAAAGCCTCAGGATTCCTCACTGTCCACCTTTGGCAGCCCGACAAATTGTGAGTGGTCGGTCAGCAGGTGGGCTTCCCCCTGCCCCAACCCGAACCCTGGAAAAAGCCGTGCGGGCTGTCCCGGCCCTCCCGGGCCCAAAGTGTGGGTTCGATCCCCGGCTCTGCCACTTACCCGCCGCGTGACCTTGGAGAAGGAGCTTCACTTCTCTGTGCCTTAGTTCCCTCATCTGTAAAATGGGGATGAAGGCTGTGAGCTCCTTGTGGGACAGGACCTTTGTCCAACCCGATTACCTTGTATCTCCCCCGGCGCTTAGAACGGTGGTGCTCGCCACATAGTAGGCACTTAACGACTACCGCAGGCATCATTATTATTATTCCTCAGCTCTGAATGCGGAGTCCTCATCTCCTTCAGGGGCCTCAGCCTCACTTCTCCTACAAGCCACTCACTCTCCTGCCTTCCTCCCGAGGAAGCGGACCGAAGGATCTTGGAGGTGTTGACCGTGCCTGGCCCCTGGGCCCAGCTCAACATCTTTCCACTGGAATAATAATGGTGGTATTTGTTAAGCGCTTACTATCTACCAGCCACTGGACAATGGGCTCTTTCCACTGAGCCACGCTGCTTCTCTAACATGTGAAGGAAATGGAGGAGGAAAAACCGGGATGTCGCCAAGCCCCAGGCCCTTTGTAAGCGGGATCCCATAGCTCGTAAGCAACTGGGGGAAATTCTCTTCCCCTTTGTGAAAGGGCGTCTCTCAGAAGGCTAACGAGATCTTTTAGACTGTGATCCCCTTTTAGACTGTGAGCCCACTGTTGGGTAGGGACTGTCTCTATATGTTGCCAACTTGTACTTCCCAAGCGCTTAGTACAGTGCTCTGCACACAGTAAGCTTTCAGTAAATATGATTGATGATGATGATGATGATGGGTGCAAGCAAATCGTGCTGGACACGGTCCCTGTCCCATGCGGGGCTCACGGTCGTAATCCCCGTTTTCCAGATGAGGTAACTGAGGCCCAGAGAAGTGAAGTGACTTGCCCAAGGTCACCCAGCTGATAGATGGGGGAGCCAGAATGAGAACCCCAGGCCCACGCCCTACCCGCTACGCCGTGCTGTGTCCCGGGAAAGAAATGGGTCGTTCCCCACTGGACTGTAATCATCTTTGCTGGGCTTTAAAGTGGGCAGATTAAAGAAGCCCGGTGAGTTCTGCCAGACGTGGGGAACCCCTCTCCCTGCTTCCCTCACAGGCCCCACAGCGCTCCGAATTGAACTTTGAGGCGTAGGGCAGAAAACCAGTGGCACTCAGCTCTCCGGTAATGCAAGGGTTACTCTCACAACGGCCAAGGTCACTGTGACGCTGTTGTCTCTCCGGGCTGCGACGTTTCACAATCCGTCCTCCCGACGCGGAGCTCGTTCCGAGAGGCCCGGAGGATGGTCCCGCCCGATCCGAAACGCGGAAGCGGAAACGGCCGCGAAACCCGGGGCGTGGGAGCACCGTGATGGGCAGTGTGCCGCTGGAGCCGTTGGGGTTTTTTTTTCCTTTTATTCTTTTGCAGTAACATCCAGGAAATGAGAGCCCGGCACAAGGACGCCTTCTTGAAGAAACACAACCTGAAACTGGGCTTCATGTCCGCTTTCGTGAAGGCCTCCGCCTTCGCCCTGCAGGAGCAGCCGGTGGTGAACGCGGGTAAGGGAAGCGGCCCGAGGCGGCAGAGACGTCCGGGGGGCGGTCGCCCGCCCCGAGCCGCCCCCGCTGACCGTCACCGGGGGGTGATGACCTCTCTTGCCCGTGGTGGTGACCGAGCGGCCTCTCGTCTGCGATGGCGTGTGCCGAGAGGAGCTTGGGAGCCGTTGCCGGCCCTGGCCCGGGGTGCCGGGACCCCGCTCTCCGAACGAGAACCTATCCGCGTTTGACGAGCCGGCTCCCAACGGAGGGGTCCCCCTTGCTCCCCAGAAGATAGTTCGGGCTCTGTTTGCCGGGCCCAGCCCGGAAAAGGTGGGGGTCTGCGGTTGAGGCACCCCCTTTTAGCCCTGTTGAGTGTCCCAAGAGGACCCCAACCAGCAGTCCCCATCCTCTGCCCCCCGCCCTGGGCTCTCCCCGGACTCCACGGGTCCTGCACCGTAGAGGCGCGGCGTCCACTGCCTTCTCCTGAAGGAGTGAGGTTTTTAAACTTCCCTACCGCTCCTCGCTAGAAAGACGTCCCCCTGGCTCCCGTTGAGGTCGGGAGCCCGCTTGAGGCCAAGGTAGCCAACCTCGGGAAACTCAACGGTCTCGCGCTCCGAGACTGAGCCGGAGGACTGTCGGCTCCGTGCCTCGGGAGGCGGCCGGGAGCCGAGCGCCGGAGGCGAGGGGAAACCGAGGCGGGGAGGGGGCGGTGAGCCAGGGGGACCCACCGGGCCCGCGGTCGGTTCCTCCTCCCCGCCCCACGGGCTCTACCGCGTTTGTAACGGCTGTCTGCTTTGTCTCTTCCCCCCCCCGATCCCGCGAAGTGATCGATGATGCCACCAAAGAGATGGTGTACAGGGACTATATCGATATCAGCGTGGCCGTGGCCACGCCCCGGGTACGTAAGAGCGTTTCCGGGGCGCGGGCACCGGGTTCTGGCCGTCCGCCGGCCCCCCCGGGGGTTGGCATTGCAGTGGGCAGCCCGGTTGAATGCTGCCCTTTGGTCATTACCAGGTGGAGGTGGTGAGATGGACCGGAGTGGTCACCTAACAATAGTTAAACGCTTAACAAATATTCATTCGCTCAGTATTTGTTGAGCCTTACTGTGTACTGTGTGTGTCCCATTTAGACTGTGAGCCCACTGTTGGGTAGGGACCGTCTCTATATGTTGCCAATTTGTACTTCCCAAGCGCTTAGTACAGTGCTCTGCACATAGTAAGCGCTCAATAAATACGATTGATGATGATGATGATGTGCAGAGCCCTGTATAAAGCACTTGGAAGAGTACAGTACAGCAGTAAAGAGAGACAGTCCCTGCCCACAGTGAGCTCACTGTCTACAGTCTACATACAACAGTTGTAATGACGGTATTTGTTATGCGCTCACCATGTGTCGGGCGCCGTACTAAGCGCCGGGGTGGATACAGAGATCGGGTTGGACGCGGTCCCTGTCCCACCGGGGGCTCACAGTCGAAATTCCCATTTTACAGGTGAGATCAGATCAATCATTTATTGAGCACTTAACTCTGAGCAGGACACTGTACTAAGCAGTTGGGGAAGTACAGTATAACAATATAACAGACACATTCCCTGCCCACAGTGAGCTTACGGTCTAGTGGAGTACATTACGCTCAGTCGGTGATATTTACTGGGCGCTTACTATGTGCAGAGTACTTTTAGACTGTGAGCCCAATGTTGGGTAGGGACTGTCTCTATGTGATGCCAATTTGTACTTCCCAAGCGCTTAGTACAGTGCTCTGCACATAGTAAGCGCTCAATAAATACGATTGATTGATTGATTGATTGCAGAGCACTGAACTGAGCGCTTGGGAGAGCGCAGTGCAGCAGAATTAGCAGACGCGTCCGTAATGATATAATGAGGTGCCGAGGCCCTGAGAAGCGAAGTGACTTGGCCAAGACCATCGAGCGGACAAGGGGCCGGGCCTGGATTAGAACCCATGACCTCCCAATGCCCAGGCCCGTGCTCTATCCGCTAGACCCCACCGCTGCTCACATTCTGACCCAAATTCTCTTCGTGGGCCGGCCCCAGGTGGGCAAGCCGGCCGAAACGGAGCCCGCTTCCCCCGCTTCGGGACGTAGCGGAGGCTAGCGAGTCCGCCTTCCCAAAACCCTCCGAGCGTCTCGGAAGAAAGGTGCGCGTTGCCGAGGGGTCCCCTCATTCCGGGGGACGCGATTAACCGGGCAACCGGCCGTCCCCCGCCTCTCAGGGTCTCGTGGTGCCCGTCATCAGGAACGTGGAAGCCATGAACTTCGCCGACATCGAGCGGACCATCGGCGAGCTGGGGGAGAAGGTAAGCCGGGGGAAGAGATGCGTGGGGAGGGACCGCGCGGAGCGAGAAGGGAAATGGGTGGTCCCCAGAGCCGGGGAGCCGGGGAACGCAGCAGCCGGACCTCCAAAGGGCACGAGATCATTGAGTCGGACGCATTGAGCGCTTACTGTGTGCCGAGCACTGTGCTAAGCGCCCGGGAGAGCACGATGCCACCGAGTCGAAAGCCACAGGGCTTTCGGTGTCGAGTTTACTAGATCAGTGGCCCGAGGCTAGTTGTGGGAGTGGGGGGCATAACCCAAGTGAACCAGTGGGTCTTACCGCTTGGGGACTTGGAGAAGCAGCGGGGCTCAGTGGAAAGAGCCCGGGCTTGGGAGTCATTGGTCCTGGGTTCTAATCCCGGCTGTGTGACCTTGGGCCAGTCACTTCTCTGAGCCTCAGTGACCTCATCTGTCAAATGGGGATGGAGACTGTGAGCCCCACGTGGGGCAACCTGATCACCTTGTATCCCCCGCCAGCGCTTAGAACGGTGCTTCGCGCATAGTAAGCGCTTAACAGATGCCATCGTTATTATTATTATGGAGCCGTTGATCTCTCCGAATTTTTGAAGGGGTCAGAAATGGCCCTCCGCCCCTCTCTGGGGAGGTAGGGCTCTGGAATGGCTCTCCGCAACAGGATCGCTTAGTACAGTGCTCTGCACACAGTAAGCGCTCAATCAGTACGATTGATTGATTGATTGATCAGTAAGCCTGGCTTGGTGGGACTCCCAACTCTCTCCCCGCCCCTTCCCCGTGTCTCCTCCTCTCCCCCTCTTTCCCCCCTGTCGGGTTCCAGGCCCGAAAGAACGAACTGGCCATCGAGGACATGGACGGGGGCACCTTCACCATCAGCAACGGCGGGGTGTTCGGCTCCCTGTTCGGGACGCCCATCATCAACCCCCCGCAGTCCGCCATCCTGGGCATGCACGGCATCTTCGACAGGCCCGTGGCCGTCGGGGGCAAGGTGGGTGAGGCGCGGGGGGCGAGGGCGGGCCCCTCCCGACCTCACGCCTCCGGTCGCGGTTCTCTCGGAGCGGCGATACTGCTCACGCGCCCGTCCTCCCCTCGTCCGCTGCAGGTGGAGGTGCGGCCCATGATGTTCGTAGCGTTGACCTACGACCACCGGCTGATCGACGGCAGAGAGGCGGTGACTTTCTTGCGTAAAATCAAGGCGGCGGTGGAGGATCCCCGCGTTCTGCTGCTCGATCTTTAGGAAACGGGCTCCCTCCCCCCGCCCCCCGCGCCCTCCCAAACCCCGACACGGGGGAGCCGAAGTCCAGGCTCTCCCCTCCGCCGCCACCCCGGGGTAGCCGCCCGACAGACGGATGCACATGCTAATGTTATCGACTCAGAGCGGGGCGTCCGGGGCGTTCCCGGGTCCAGTGGCCAGCGCCTTTCTCCTCCACCCCACCCTCCTCTCACCCACCCCCCTCGTTGTATCTTCCTCCAGCGGGGGAAGAGACCCCTTCCCCGCCCGCGTCCTATCCAAAGATGATCGTGCTTCTCCCGGTGCCAACATACAATGGGACGCCCAGCAGAGACCACCAGACTTGGAATGCCTTTGCTTTCTCTCCCCCCCCATCTCCGTCCCCACCTTCCAGGGCTGGGCAAGATCCGGCCCGCTCTCTCTCTGGAAAACGCCGCCGGGGCCGCGGATAGCCGTCCTCGCCTCGGGCCGCGGGCGGAAGCCGATCTCACTGCACCTTGATGCTGCCGGGGGTGTCTAATACAGGGGGAAGGGGCGCGGCTCTCTTTCTCAAAGGGCGCCTTCCGGCTTCTGTAGCCCTCCCGTGCTTTAACTTGCCTCTTCTACCTCTTCCTGAAAGCGCAGCCCCGGGGATGCCGGGGTCGGAGCGTTGCCGGGGGAGCGAGCCAACACGGCTCCGGTCCCCTTCCACGTGCAGAGGCGAGAGCGATCCGAGCGGATGCCGCTTTTCCCGGCCCTCTTCCTCCCGCCAGAAACCGGCCCTTGGATGGAGGAGGAGGTCGAGGCGGAGGGAAGGTCCCCGGTAACGTGGGCTGTTGTCCCTCGATACCCCCTGAGGACGCCTGATGGGCGGCCAGGGGCCGACCTTTCCTCCTGTCCCGGTGGGGTGGAGAGAGGGACGGGGAACAGTCAACTCCGGGAAAACCAGGATGACCGTAGATGCCCGGAGCCGTCCTGGAATTGCTGCCTCCCACGATAGGGGAGCAGAATGGCCGGGGGAGTATTTATTTCAGTTGGCGGTCCTCGTGTGAAACTTCTTGGCGGCGCTGGGGGTTTGATGCATCCTGTCCCGAGGTGGGGGGGCCATTTAATTAACCCCATCAAGCTCATGTATGTGCTTTGTTCGACGAGGGGCTGGGGGACGGACCCGGTACCCAGGCCCTGCAGCAGTTACTCCCCGGTCTCCGATACCCAGAACTTGTAATTAAAATATTTAAGGAAATCGATTTGCAATAAAAGGGGAAACGTTCGCAAAAGGTCGACTCCTGCGCCGGGCGCCTTCCGGGGGAAGACGGATGGGGCTGAAGGAGCGTGGGTAGGGCGGCGGGGGCGAGTCTCGCACGGCAGCGATATTCCCGTTTTTCCACGGCTGCGGTCGGCTGGACGGGCTTCGGAGAGGGAGTTCGGTGGTGTCTGCGAGAATAGGCGCCCGTGCTTGAGGTGATGGGCGTTGAGGTGCCAACTTATACCTCCCAAGCGCTTAGTACAGTGCTCTGCACACGGTAAGCGCTCAATAAATGCGATTGATGATGATTGAGGTGAGGAAGCGGCGTGGCTTAGTGGAAAGAGCACGGCCTTGGGAGTCAGAGGTCGTGGGTTCAAATTCTGGCTCTGCCACTTAATGGTGGCATTTATTAAGCGCTTTCTATGTGCAAAGCACCGGTCTAAGCGCTGGGGAGGTTACAAGGTGATCAGGTTGTCCCGGGAGGCGTTCACAATCTTCATCCCTATTTCACAGATGAGGGAACTGAGGCACAGAGAAGTGAAGCGACTTGCCCAAAGTCACACAGCTGACAATTGGTGGAGCCGGGATTTGAACCCATGACCTCTAACTCCTAATCCCGGGCTCTTTCCACTTGTCAGCTGTGTGGCCCTGGGGAAGTCACTTCACTTCTCTGTGTCTCAGTTACCTCATCTGCTAAGTGGGGATGAAGACTGTGAGCCCCACGGGGGACAATCTGATTACCCCGGTACTTCATACATAGTAAGCGCTTAACAAATATCAGTATTATTAAGAGAAGCAGCGTGGCTCGGTGGAAAGAGCCCGGGCTTGGGAGCCGGAGGTCATGGGTTCTAATCCCGACTCCACCACTTGTCAGCTGTGTGATTTTGGGCAAGTCATTTAACTTATCTAGGCCTCTGTTACCTCATCTGTAAAATGGGGATGAAGATTGTGAGCCCCACATGGGACAACCCGATCACCTTGTATCCCCCCCAGGGCTTAGAACAATGCTTTGCAAATAGTAAGCGCTTAACAAATGCCATCATTATTACTATTATTTTGTCCTATTACTGTCAAAACGTCTGCCTGACTTCCCAGGGCATAGAATCTGCTTTTTCTGCCTCAACAGAGCAACCTGCGGGGCCGACATGATGGCATTTATTATGAGAAGCAGCGTGGCTCAGAGGCAAGCGGATGGGCTTGGGAATCAGAGGTCATGGGTTCTAATCCCGGCTCCGCCGCATGTCTGCTGTGTGACCTTGGGCCAGTCCCTTAACTTCTCTGAGCCTCAGTTACCTCATATGTAAAATGGGGATGAAGACTGTGAGCCCCACGGGGGACAACCTGATCGCCTTGTATTCCCCCCCGAGCGCTTAGAACAGTGCTTCGCACACATTAAGCACTTAACAAATGCTGTCTATTATTATTATTTGTGCCAAACCCTGGGCTTAAGCGGTATTAGGTAAGCGCTTACTATGTGCCAGGCCCTGCACATTGCATAAGCCAATTAGGGCAGACGCGGTCCCCGTCCCCCGCCGGGCCCACAGTCTCAACCCCCATTTTACAGATGAGGTAACTAAGGCTCAGAGAAGTGAAGTGACTTGGCCAAGGTCACACAGTAGACAAGTGGCAGAGCTGGGATTGGAACCCCCGACCTAAAGGGCCCGGGCTTTGGAGTCAGAGGTCATGGGTTCAGATCCCGACTCCGCCACATGTCTGCTGTGTGACCTTGGGCAAGTCACTTCACTTTGCTGAGCCTTAGTTACCTCATCTGTAAAAATGGGGATTAAGACTGTGAGCCCCCCCGTGGGACAACTTGATCACATTGTATCCCCCCCTCCAGGAACAGTGCTTTGCACATAGTAAGTGCTTAACAAATGCCATTATTATGATTATTATTATTCTGGGCCCGGGTTCTGTCTACTACGCCATGCTCCTTCCCTAGATAAAAGATCGTCAAAGCGGCCATGTCCCGGGGCCGCCTCAGGCTCACGGTCAAAAGAGGAAGGAAGGGCGGGAATATATGTGATCCACGCTGGGAAGCAATGTTGCCTAGTGGATAGAGATCAAACCTGGATTCTCATTCCGACCTCCGCTTGTCTGCCGTGTGACCGTAGGCAAGTCACTGAACTTCTCCGTGCCCGTTTCCTCGAGTGTAAAATGGGAATTCGGAACCTGGGCTTCCTCCTCCTGAGACTATGAACCCCGCTTAGGACGGGAAATGCCCAACCTAGTTGTGCTTGGAACACTGTTCGGCACGGTAAGTGCTTAATAAATGCTGTAATATTTGTTTTTAAAACTATGGTCCAGAGAAATAGCCTGAGGCACAGAGCAGTTGAGTGACTTGCCAAAGGGCAGCTGGGCCCGGAATCCAAGATTCCCGCCTCCCGGCTCCACGTTCTTTTCTCTAGGCATCCCTCATCGAGGCCTGAATTTATCCTTCTTCCCTGAGCCCCCTCAGAGAGGCTGAAACCAAATCCGAGGATGGAGCACGTGCTACCGAACGAACCGGGCACACGTCTGTTAATGCTCACTACGGTAGCCTAGTAGTCTGTAGGCTCTATTAAGCGCCTACTGTGTGCAGGACACCAAACTCAATGCTTGGGAGAAGATGAAATCTCACAAAGCTTAATGTCTACTGTTGGGTAGGGACTGTCTCTATATGTTGCCAACTTGTACTTCCCAAGCGCTTAGTACAGTGCTCTGCACACAGTAAGCGCTCAATAAATACGATTGGTGCCTCTGATTGGGAATCCTCTGCTCTGAAACGCCCTCCCTGTTCATATCCGACAGATATCCCTCCCCCGACCCCCATCTCGTCTTCTCCCACGCCCTTCTGCGTCTCTCTTACTCCCTTTATTTTTATTTTTTTTAGTGGCATTTGTTAAGCGCTTACTCTGTGCAAAGCACCGTTCTAAGCGCTGGATTCATCCCCCGTCCCAGACCCGCGGTACTTGTAGACGTGGCTTAGTGGATAGAGCCCGGGCCTGGGAATCAGAAGTTTCTAATCCCGGCACTGCCGTGTGTCTGCTGTGTGACCTTGGGCAAGTCATTTTACTACTCTATGCCTCAGTTACCTCATCTGTAAAAGGACAGCGAGTCTGAGCCCCGGGTGGGACAGGGGCTGTGTCCGACCCGATTACCTTGCTCTACTCCAGCGCTACAACAGTGCTTGGCAAGTAGTAAGCTCTTAACAAGTCCATGATTACTCTTATTATTCTTCTTAATTTATTTTTACTAATGTCTCTCTCTCTAGATGTAAGCTTGCCGTGGGCAGGGAATGTGTCCGTTATATTGTTCTATTGTACTCTCCCAAGCGCTCAGTAAATACAATGGACGCACTGCCATATAGCGATTGGCTGGAAGGGCGGACGGCCTGATTTTGACCAAAGGGGTTGGAAGAAGCCGCAGAGAACGTAACGTCGCCTTTCTCCTCTTGCTGCTCTCCCTCCTCCACCGTTTTCCCGGAGGAAAAGGTAAGATTTTTGGTCACCCTTCCGATCGCCCTGACCTTGTTCGCGAACTTCCCCCGACCCCTCTGCGGAGTCCGAGCCCACTCTGGTCAGTCGAACCCCCCGGGCCAGATCCGAGCGGTCCCCGTCGCCCGTCTCTTCCCGGTCCCTTTCTTGGGGGGGAAGGCAACGTGGAGGGCGGCAGCTAAGGAAGCCACATCCCGCCCGATCCGTGGACTTGGTTGGGATTCTGGCCAGTTGGAGCCTCAGTTATCTGAACCTTGCCCCGCAGGATAACCAGTGTCTCCGACCTCCGCGGCTTCCAAACCGGCTCTTTATCTCCCCCAGGTCCAGCCCGGGCCCGTAATGCACGATAATAATGATAATCGTAATTATGGTATTTGTGAAGCGCTCACTCTGTGCCCCAGGGGGTCAAAGGGGGGCTTGGTATCCCCTAGATCTTGGGTGGGGACTTGGCTCCCCTCTTAGATAAGCAGGAAACCTGCCCAGAGTGAGCACGCAACACGATCGATCCATCGATTGAAACGTTTTATTTGAGCACTGTACGTCGTGGGGGCCGAGGGAGGTAACGAGAGGTTGATTTTCCCCACCCTGCCCCCCTCAATCATGCATAGGCTGAGCCTCCCCTCCCGTCCGGCATCTGTAGTAATAACAGTGGTATCTGTTGAGCGCTTACGCCGTGCCAGGCACTGTACTAAGCGCTGGGATATGTCCAAGCAAACGGGGTTGGACACGGTCCCCGTCCCACAAGGGGCTCGCAGTCTCAATCCCCATTTTCCAGGTGAGGTAACCGAGGCCCAGAGAAGTGGAGCGACTTGCCGAAAGTCACACGGCAGATGCCCCGGGCAGCGGCGTCCCTGACCTGACCCGTGACTTGCCCTTTAGTGGCCTCTGGCAGGCCCTCAAGCAGGAGAGAGGGGCAGAGGGAAGACTGAGAGAGGAAGGCAGGAGAAGCACCGTGGGTCTCCGTCTTAGACGCCCCCTCCCCGCCTTTACAAAAAGCAGGCCGGAGGTGGGAGAGAAGCGATGAAAGAGGGAGGGAGATGCTAGCAGGGAAGGGCGGGGAGGGGACAACAAGGGACTGGAAAGGGGTGGTTGGCAGGGTAATAATAATGGTTTTGTTAAGTGCTTACTATGTGCCAGGCACTGTACTAAGCGCTGGGATGGATACAGGCAAATAGGGTTGGACACAGTCCCTCGTCCCATGGGGGGCTCACAATCTCAATCCCCGTTGAGGTCACTGAGGCCCGGAGAAGTGAAGTGACTGGCCCAAGGCCACACAGCAGACAGGTGGCGGAGCCGGGATTAGAACCCACGACTTTCGATTCCCAGGCCCGGGCTTTAGCCGCTCCGCCGTGCCGCTTCTCGGGTACCGTGGCCGTTACTGCCGCCTTAGCCCTGCTCTTCGGGGCTAAGGGATTTTTAACCTTCGGAAGGCAGTCGGCGGGGGAATGCGACAGGGATCACATCGAGGCAGGCGGGAAGAGCTAACCTGTGTTTGGGGAATCTCGACAGCTGCTTAGAGAATCGCCAAATTAGTAGAAAACCCCGCTCTGAGCCGGACTCCCTTGCGATCGGCCGAGGGCACGGGGGAGGCCGAGGGGGAGCCCGAGTCCAGTTCGGGGGGCTTCTGGGGGAACACCGACCGGCACGCTAAGGCGGGGACGGAGGGGAGGCCCGGGGCGGCGACCAAGCCTTGCTCCGGGGTGGGAAGGACCACCCAGCTGCCGAGCCCCCCGATCAGGAGAGGATTCCCCGGATGGCCCCTCCAGGCCTGACCCTCGGACAGCTTCCCGCTGCAGAGCACGGGCCTCCTCCCCGGCTCTCTAGCCCAGCAGATTACTCCACTGGACGGCGTTGAAAAAGGGATGGGCCTTCAACTTGTCCACTCCACCGCCACCGGCGCCCAGTCGACACTGGGGATCGAACCGCAGCAGCTGAGGAGAGACGAAGGGCCGACTTCTGGTGACCGGGAAGAGGGGCGCGGGATCCCTGCCCGGACTTCCTCCCCGCCGGGGGCCCGAATCCATCCTGGGATCCATCCCGGAACATCCGTCCCGGGCCTTCACCGGGCTGGGCGGAGAGGGGTCTTCCCGAGGCTCCCGTGCGGGCACGGAGGATCCGGGAGCCTGGGGGTTTCCGGACGCGGAAGAGGAGCTTCCTCTCCTGGCCTGGCGGCCGAGACCGGGGCTTCCATTTGAGAAGCAGTACTTCCCCATTTCCCACCCTCACCCTTGACACCTTCTCTGGCAATAATGATAATAATGACGGTATTTGTTAAGCGCTTACTAGGCGCTGAGCACTGTCCAAAGCGCTGATAGGCCCGACTTCTGGGGGAGAGTCAGGTCAGGGACGCCTCATCCTCCTGCCTTGGGCTCGGCTTGGGGGGGTCTCCCATTCCCGCCCCCCGACCCGTCCACCCCCCGCGCTCACCTCGGAGAGCAGGGACGAGGCCACTGGGCTGAGCCCCTCGGGCAGGTGGAGCTTGGTGTGGGCCTGGATCCCCGCCGGGTGACTCTGAAACAGCGCCTGCGAGAGATAAAGTCAATCAATCGTATTTATTGAGCGCCTACTGTGTGCAGAGCACTGTACTAAGCGCTTGGGGAGTACAAGTTGGCAACAACTTGTCAGAGGTGGGGGGCTTGGGCCTCCATCCCTCCCCACCACCGGCCCCCGGAGAGAGGGCCGGGTGTGGACGACGGTCCGGCCGGGCGGCACAGCCTGCCGGCTTCGTGAGCCACCGTTCAGAGTGGAGCCGGATTCCTCAGTCTCCCAGCCACAGCGGTGCAGGGGATGATAATGACGGTAAGCGCTTACTATAGTGATGATGGCATTTGTTAAGCGCTTACTATGTGCAAAGCGCCGTTCTAAGCGCTGGCGGGGGATACGAGGTGATCAGGTTGTCCCACGGGGGGCTCCCAGTCTTCATCCCCATTTGACAGATGAGGTCACTGAGGCTCAGAGAAGTGAAGCGACTCGCCCAGAGTGACCCAGCCGACAAGGGGCGGGGCCGGGATTAGAACCCGTGACCTCCGACTTCCAAGCCCGGGCTCTTTCCGCGCAGTCACGCCGCTTCTCATCATCATCATCATCAACCGTATTTATTGAGCGCTTACTGTGTGCAGAGCACTGTACTAAGCGCTTGGGAAGTACAAGTTGGCAACATCTAGAAACAGTCCCTACCCACCAGTGGGCTCACAGTCTAAAAGACTGTGTGCTAAGTCTTTAGCACACTCTCGTGTGCTAAGCTTCGTTCTAAGCGCTGGGGTAGATCAAAGGTGAGCAGGTTGTCCCACGTGGGGCTCACAGTCTTCATCCCCATTTGACAGATGAAGGAACTGAGGCACAGAGAAGTGAAGTGACTTGCCCAAAGTCACGCAGCAGACAGCTGGCGGAGCTGGGATTAGAACTCATGACCTCTGACTCCAAAGCCCAGGCTCTTTCCACCGAGCCACGCTACTATGTGCCAAGCACTGTTCTAAGCGCTGGGGTAGACGCAAGGTAAGCAGGTTGTCCCACGTGGGGCTCACAGTCTTCAACCCCATTTGACAGACGAGGGGACTGAGGCCTAGAGAAGTGAAGTGACTTGCCCAAAGTCACACAGCTGACAAGTGGCGGAGCCAGGATTAGAACCCACGACTTGTGACTCCGAAGCCCGGACTCTTTCCACTAAGCCACACTGTTTCTCTTCGCTGAAGGCAGCGGGGCGGCATGAGGGGGGATTTGTGGGGGGAGCAGGCGGAGGAAGCGGAAACTCCTTTCGTTGCCCAGTTTTCGGGCCAGAGGATGATGATGATGGCATTTATTAAGCGCTTACTATGTGCAAAGCACTGTTCTAAGCGCTGGGGCGGTTACAAGGTGAGCAGGTTGTCCCACGTGGGGCTCACAGTCTTCATCCCCTTTTACAGATGAGGTCACTGAGGCCCAGAGAAGTGAAGTGACTTGCCCAGAGTCACACAGCTGACAAGTGGTGGAGCTGGGACTCGAACCCATGACCTCTGACTCCAAAGCCCGAGCTCTTTCCACTGAGCCATGCTGTTTCTCTACGCTGAAGGTATCTATTCTATTTATTTTATTTTGTTAGTATGTTTGGTTTTGTTCTCCGTCTCCCCCTTTTAGACCGTGAGTCCACTGTTGGGTAGGGACTGTCTCTAGATGTTGCCAACTTGTACTTCCCAAGCGCTTAGTACAGTGCTCTGCACACAGTAAGCGCTCAATAAATACGATTGATGATGATGATGAAGGCAGTGGGGTGGCATGATGGGGGATCGGTGCGGGGAGCAGGTGGAGGAAGCGGAAACTCTTTTCGTTGCCCAGTTTTCGGGCCAGATGATGATGATGGCATTTATTAAGCGCTTACTATGTGCAAAGCACTGTTCTAAGCGCTGGGGCGGTTACAGGGTGAGCAGGTTGTCCCACGTGGGGCTCACAGTCTTCATCCCCTTTTACAGATGAGGTCACTGAGGCCCAGAGAAGTGAAGTGACATGCCCAGAGTCACACAGCTGACAAGTGGTGGAGCTGGGACTCGAACCCATGACCCCTGACTCCAAAGCCCGGGCTCTTTCCACTGAGCCGCGCTGGAGCAGGTGAAGAACTGGGGGCGATGCCGTGGCCGGCCATTCCTGGCCCGTTCTCCCAAGGAAATGCCGGCTCTTCCTTTCCCTGCCCCGCATCCCAACCTGCCAGTCACCGCTGAGCCGCATCCCCGGGCTACTCACGGTGCCAGTCAGCAGCTCGTACAGCAGGGACCCAAAGCTCCACCAGTCACAGGCTTCGGTCAGCTCGGCGATCCCGCCCACCTCTGGGGAGAAAGGAGGTAATAATAATAATAATAGCATTTATTAAGCGCTTACTATATGTGCAAAGCACCGTTCTAAGCGCTGGGGAGGTTACAAGGTGATCAGGTTGGCCCACGGGGGGCTCACAGTCTTCATCCCCGTTTTACAGGTGAGGTCACTGAGGGCCGGAGAAGTGAAGCGACTGGCCCAGAGTCGCACAGCTGAGAATGGGCAGAGGTGGGATTTGAACCCATGACCTCTGACTCCAAAGCCCGGGCTCTTTCCACTGAGCCACGCCGCTTCCGCGTGCAGCCGAGGGCTCCCTCGGTCGGGTCCGCCCGGGCAGGGGACCCCGGCCACCCTCAGCCCCCGGCCCGTGCCCATCTCAGAGGAGCGCCATGGGGTGGTGGCTAGAGCCTGGGCCTGGGAATCGAAAGGTCATGGGTTCTAATCCTGGCTCTGCCACTTTTTATAATAATAATAATAATATTAATAATAATAATGGCATTTATTAAGCACTTGCTATGTGCAAAGCACTGTTCTAAGCGCTGGGGAGGTTACAAGGGGATCAGGTTGTCCCACGGGGGGCTCACAGTCTTAATCCCCCTTTTACAGATGAGGGAACTGAGGCACAGAGAAGTTAAGTGACTTGCCCAAAGTCACACAGCTGACAGTTGGCGGAGCTGGGATTTGAACCCATGATCTTTGACTCCAAAGCCCGGGCTCTTTCCACTGACCCACACTGCTTCCACACTGCTTTCATTCATTCATTCATTCATTTGTTCCAGGCACATTTGGATCCGAGCAAATCAGTGCTTTGCACACAGTAAGCTCTCAATAAATACAATTGATTGATTGATTGATTCAATTGTATTTATTGAGCGCTTACTGTGTGCCGAGCACTGTACTAAGCGCTTGGGAAGTCCAAGTCGGCAACGTATAGAGATGGTCCCTACCCGACGACGGGCTCACAGGCTAGAAGGGGGAGGCAGACAACAAAACCAAACATGTAGACCTGTCTCCTCTGTGACCTTGGGTAAGTCACTTCATTTCTCCGGGCCTCAGTTACCTCATCTGTAAAATGGGGATTGAGTCTGTGAGCCCCACGTGGGGCCGATCCGATTTGCTTGGATCCAAATAATACTAATAATGATGGCATTTATTAAGCGCTTACTATGTGCAAAGCACTGATTTGCTTGGATCCAAATAATACTAATAATGATGGCATTTATTAAGCGCTTACTATGTGCAAAGCACTGATTTGCTTGGATCCAAATAATACTAATAATGATGGCATTTATTAAGCGCTTAGTATGTGCAAAGCACTGATTTGCTTGGATCCAAATAATACTAATAATGATGGCATTTATTAAGCGCTTAGTATGTGCAAAGCACTGATTTGCTTGGATCCAAATAATACTAATAATGATGGCATTTATTAAGCGCTTACTATGTGCAAAGCACTGATTTGCTTGGATCCAAATAGTACTAATAATGATGGCATTTATTAAGCGCTTAGTATGTGCAAAGCACTGATTTGCTTGGATCCAAATAATAATAATAATAATGATGGCATTTATTAAGCACTTACTATGTGCAAAGCACTGATTTGCTTGGATCCAAATAGTAATAACAATAATGATGGCATTTATTAAGTGCTTACTATGTGCAAAGCACTGATTTGCTTGGATCCAAATAACACTAACAATAATGACGGCATTTATTAAGCGCTTACTATGTGCAAAGCACTGATTTGCTTGGATCCAAATAATAATAATAATAATGATGGCATTTATTAAGCACTTACTATGTGCAAAGCACTGATTTGCTTGGATCCAAATAATAATAACAATAATGATGGCATTTATTAAGCGCTTACTATGTGCAAAGCACTGATTTGCTTGGATCCAAATAATAATACCAATAATGATGGCATTTATTAAGCACTTACTACGTGCAAAGCACTGATTTGCTCGGATCCAAATAATAATAACAATAATGATGGCATTTATTAAGCGCTTACTATGTGCAAAGCACTGATTTGCTTGGATCCAAATAACACTAACAATAATGACGGCATTTATTAAGCGCTTACTATGTGCAAAGCACTGATTTGCTCGGATCCAAATGTGGCTGGAACGTAGTAAGCGCTTGACAACTGCCATCAATATTGATTATTCTGATGATCTCCCTGGCAACCTCGTCCTCTGGCCCCGCCACATACCGAGGCCAAGACAGAGGGCCAGGGGGATCCTTTTTGCGGTCTAATTTGCTTGGATCCAAATAATAATAACAATAATAATGGCATTTATTAAGCGCTTACTGTGTGCAAAGCACTGATTTGCTTGGATCCAAATAATAATAACAATAATGATGGCATTTATTAAGCGCTTAGTATGTGCAAAGCACTGATTTGCTCGGATCCAAATGTGGCTGGAACGTAGTAAACGCTTGACAAATGCCATCGTTATTGATTATTCTTATGATCTCCCTGGCAACCTCGTCCTCTGGCCCCGCCACATACCGAGGCCAAGACGGGAGGGCCAAGAGGGATCCTTTTTGCGGTCTATCCCGTGGGGCTTGGGAGGGTCTAAGTGGGAAACCGAGTGGTCCGGGACCCCCGGCCCGGCTGACCCCGGGGACGGGACGCGGGGTCCTTACCCGGGGCTCCGTACAGTTTCTCCACTGCCTGGCCGCAGCACCGGGGATCCACCTCGGCCCACTGGCCAAAGTAGGTGAGACGGACGTGGCCTTTCCCGGCGAGGGGTCGGAGGTCGGCGAGGCGCGGGGGAAGAGGAGGAAGATGAAGGAGACGCTAGCACTTGGCGGCGGGGAGAACCGCGGAGCGCTCGAGGGAACACTCTGACCCCAGGCGTGTGCACGTACGCACATGCTCGTGAGCAGACCAGCCGACAACCAGACAACCGCGCGCAAACCGGACGCAATGTCATCCTAGCTAGTGTTCGGCGGACTCGACGGCCGTCTTTCCCAACTTATCCCACCTGGACGGGAACGGGCAGTTTTCTGGGAAGGCAGATCCCACCCCGACCCTCGGAAGGCCCGGCCCGACGGGAAGAGGGGCCTCTGGAAGGGAGCTCCTCTCTAGCCCGAGGAAGCGTGGCGGGTCGGGGAGCTCGGCATTCATTCAATCCTATTTATTGAGCACTTACTGTGTGCAGAGCACTGTACTAAGCGCTTGGGATGTACAAGTCGGCAACATCTAGAGACGGGCCCTACCCAACAATGGGCTCACAGCACTGTAGGCTCTTTGGAGATAGGGATCCTATCTACCACCGTCGTCGGGGCATGCTCTCCCAAGCGTTCAGTACAGTGTCTCGGCTCTCTTCCAGCCCTGGAAGTGACGCCTCCCTCCCCACCGTGCCCCCCGACCCCAGCCCAAGGGCCCGAGGGCGTGGGGGCTCACCGGTAGCATCCAGCAGCAGGTTTCGGGGGTTGAGGTCCCGGCATAGCAATCCCTGCTGATGGAGCCCCTCGAGGGCCACCAGGATCTCGGCAGCCCACTGCCGAACCAGGTCCTCACTCACGCTCCACCCGGAGCCCGTCCCCTCGGCCGGATGGCGGCTCTGGACGGGCCGCCGGGCACTCCCGGGGCCTTGCGGGGACCGAGCGGTCTCGGCCTCAGCCGTGCCCACCGGCTGGGAGGACGGCTCAGCCCCCGCTTCGCCCTGCTTCGGGCCGGGGGGCTTGGAGATCCCCTTCGCAGACGGGGAGGGCTGACCCAGAGGGGCGGCGTCTGTCCTGGAGGGGGTTGCCGGTCGGAGGTCAAACCGCCCAGACCCCTCACCATGCCCCGGCTGAGGATCGGGTCCTCCCGACCGGGCTTGGCCTTGGGGTCCGGAGGCAGCGTCCGGGTGTTCGGGGGTCTCCGTGGCAGGGAGGCGCCGCCTGCTCCGTGCTTGGGAGAAGGGGCCCAGGCTCCGGTGATCCTCTCCCTTCCCGCCGTGGCGGTCCCGAGCGGAGCTGGGATCCGGCCTGGTGGGACTGTGGGCGGCAGCCCGCTGCCGCGAGGGGTACTGGGAGCGGAGATGGTCCCAGAGCAGCCCCCCTGGGCCGGGCCGAAAACACAGAGGGGGAGACGGGGAGGGGGGTGAGTTCCCTCCGGCCTCCGACCCCCTCCGGTCCCCCGTGCCGAAACCTGGGAGAGGAGGAAGTCTCCCAAATCAGCTAGGCCTGGCCCCTTGGGAGTGGATCCGACCTCCCCCAAACCTCCTGGGTTCCATCTCCCACGCCGGACCCCACTTCTCGATCCCTTCCCGACCGGCCTCGACTCTGTCGTCGCCACCTCGGGGGGCAGCTACGGCCCGAGGGAAGCTGCCAGAGCCACGGCCGTGTGGGTGGGTGTTTCCCCCCGCCCCCCGACTCCATCCCCTCGCTCCCTGGGGGACCGCGCTCCCACCTCGGGGTGGGCTGCTCTTCCCGGAGGCCGATGGGAAGCAGCCCTCAGCAGTAGTGGAGGAAGGGAGGCAGTTGGGGGGTGGTTTCGAGGCCAGGGGGCTTGGAGGGAGGACCCCCTCCCACCCCGGAGGTTGAGGATTTGGGGAAAAGTAACGTGGGACTGCCTATTGCGTCTGCTCACTGTGGGCAGGGAACGTATCTGTCGTTTCTCTCCCAGGTGGTTAGTACAGTGCCCCGCGCACCGGGAGTGCTCAGTACGCTCGAAAGCGCGAGTGGAGGGGCGCTCTGGCCACGCACTCACCGGGCACGTGTTCCAAGTGCAGGAAGATGGAGTCTTCGCTTGCGTAGTAGTGCAGCAGTTCGGCCATGTAGGGGACCCCGCGGGGGATGACGGTCGGCCGCGTGCGGCTCTCCACGTGGGACTTGGGGAGGCTCTTGGGGACAGGACGGACACCCCCCCGTTTGTGATTGTGATTACTGGTGATTGTGGAAATCAACGGTGATTTCCCGGGAAGTCGGGCACAAACCCATCCTCGGGGAGGGGGCGGAGGGCAACCGCTTCCCGCCTTTCCCCCAGGCCTACCGCTAGCCCCGGCCCCCTCCCTGGCTGCCGGGGACTACGTGGTTGCCCGGAGCCACCAAACCGCTGCTGTTTTCCGTCTGGGAAGCCCGGACCCCCGTCTCTCCGGACGCCAGTCCCCCAGAGGACTCTGGAAGGAGTTCGGTTGGAGTCCTGGGGTGGCTGTGCGGGACTCCGGAAATCTCAGACCCCCCGAGGCTTAAGGGAGATCCTCCGGAAAGCATCACCTACCTTCACCACGAAGATGCCCCCGGTGATCGGATCCTGGACCAGTTGCACCTATATTTTGGGGGAGGGCAGAGGTCGTCACCCAAGCTGCCCCCCAAGGACACCCACCTTCCCCAGTACCCCTTCTCCCCGGAGAAGGCCTCGTTTCCCTCCCCCGAAGGTGTCGGGGGATTTAGTCTTTTAGACCACGAGCCCGCTGTCGGGTAGGGACCGTCTCTATATGTTGCCGACTTGGACTTCCCAAGCGCTTAGTACAGTGCTCTGCACACAGTAAGCGCTCAGTCAATACGATTGATTGATTTAGGGTGAGGTGGTGGCCCCCGTGGAGCAGGTTAGGAGAACTTGCCCCGGATGCGAAAGTTTCCTTGGGAGATTTTAATGTTGTGAAAGATTCAGCAGAGATCCTCCAGGAGGTCTCCCCGAGGTCGATGCTGACATTTCCCCTAAGCAATCAATCAATCAATCAATCAGTCGTATTTATTGAGCACTTACTGTGTGCAGAGCACTGTACTAAGCGCTTGGGAAGTACAAGTTGGCAACATATAGAGACGGTCCCTACCCAACAGTGGGCTCACAGTCTAAAAGTCTAAGCAGCCGTGACTGCTCTGGCCTAGTGGCGAGAGCCCGGGCCCGGGAGCCAGAAGGTCCCAGGTTCTAATCCCGGCTCCGCCACGTGTCTGCTGTGTGACCTCGGGCCTGCCACTTCACTTCTCTGGGCCTCAGTTCCCTCATCTGTAAAATGGGGAGTGAGACCGTAAGCTCCACGTTCAACAGGGACTGTGTCCAACCTGATTTGCTTGTTGGACTGTTGGGAGCCCACTGTTGGGTAGGGACCGTCTCTATATGTTGCCAACTTGTACTTCCCAAGCGCTTAGTACAGTGCTCTGCACACAGTAAGCGCTCGATAAATATGATTGATTGATTGATTGATTGATTGCTTAGGGCGCCTGGCACATAGTGAGGGCTTAACAAGTAGCAGAATTATTATTATCAATATTATTCTCCGGACCTCAGTTCCCTTATCTGGAAAATGAAGATTGAGACTGTGAGCCCTATGTGGGGCAGGGACTATATCCAACCCGATT
The DNA here is from genome assembly GCF_015852505.1 of Tachyglossus aculeatus. Lineage (NCBI taxonomy): Eukaryota > Metazoa > Chordata > Mammalia > Monotremata > Tachyglossidae > Tachyglossus > Tachyglossus aculeatus. Next base: position 41,173,467 of record NC_052088.1, on the reverse strand, counting down.
AGCTTGTAAAGCAGTGCCTGGCATATAGTAAGCACTTAAATGCCACAATTATTATTATTGTTATTATTAATTGCTCTAGCCAGAGTTGGGGGGGGAATTGAGCTCCATTTTGGGTTTCAGGATCTACTTGGCTCCCACTCCCATTAATTCATTCAGTTGTATTTATTGAGCTCTTACTATCATCATCATCATCAATCGTATTTGTTGAGCGCTTACTGTGTGCAGAGCACTGTACTAAGCGCTTGGGAAGTACAAATTGGCAACATATAGAGACAGTCCCTACCCAACAGTGGGCTCACAGTCTAAAAGGGGGAGACAAAACCAAACATACTAACAAAATAAAATAAATAGAATAGATATGTTTTGAGCTCTTACTCTGTGCAGAGCACTGTACTAAGTGCTTGGGAGGGTACAATATTACAATGAACAGACACATTCCCTGCCCATAGCGAGCTTACAGACATTAATATAAATAAATAAATTACGGATATGGACGTAAGTACTGTGGGGTTGGGTGTGGGCGATGAATAAAGGGAGCAGGTCAGGGCGATGCGGACGGGAGAGGGAGAAGAGGAAAGGAGGGCTTAGTCTGGGAAGACCTCCTGGAGGAGATGGGCCTTCGCTAAGGCTCTGAAGCGGGACAGAGCAATTGTCTGTTGCTGATTCGTACTTTCCAAGCGCTTAGTCCAGTGCTCTGCACACAGTAAGTGCTCAATAAATGCGATTGAATGAAGGAAGGAAGGAAGGAAGGAAGGAGGGAGGGAGGGCATTCCGGGCCAGAAGCAGGATCTGAACCTCCCCTTCCGGGAGCATCACCTCGGTGATGATGATGATGAGGGTATTTGTTAAGCGCTTACTATGTGTCAAGCACTGCTCTAAGCGCCGGGGTAGATAGTAGCTAATCAGGTTGGATAGTCCTTGTTCCACATGGGGCTCACAGTCTTAATCTCCAATTTAAAGATGAGGTAACTGAGGCACAGAGAAATGAAGTGACTCGCCCAAGGTCGCCCAGCAGACAAGTGGCGGAGCCGGGATTAGAACCTAGCCACTGGCGGTGTTCAGGCACCGGGCAAGTCACTTAACTTATCCGTGCCTCAGTTTCCTCATCTGTGAAAACGGGGACTAAATACCCGTTCTTCCCTCAAGGCTGTGAACCCACGTGGAACAGCGATGGCATCCGATCTGATTTTACTGTACCTGCCGCAGTGCTTTGTTGAGTGCCTGGCACATAGTGAGCACTTTGAAAAGTACCTCAATTAATATTCTATTATTATTATTATTATTTTGTAGCACAGCCCTGAGTCCAGCCGGACTTGTACGCTCTTACTGTCAGCCGGACGGGCGTCCCTTCAATCCCCAGTATTGTCCAAGCCACATCACGGAGAAGCAGTGTGGCCTAGCAGGTAAAGCACAAAGCTCCACCACTTGTCTGCTGTGTGACCTCAGGCAAGTCACTTCACTTCTCTGGGCCTCAGTTACCTCATCTGTAAAACGGGGATTAAGAATGTGAGCCCCAAGTGGGACACGGACCGTGTCCGACTGTATATGTTGCCAACTTATACTTCCCAAGCGCTTAGTACAGTGCTCTGCACACAGTAAGCGCTCAATAACTACGATTGATTGACTGATTGATTGTATCTACCCTTGTCTCGTATCGGAGAAGCAGCGAGGCTTAGCGGAAAGAGCCCGGGCTTGGGGGTCAGAGGTCGTGGGCTCTAATCCTGGCTTCGCCACTTTCCAGCTGTGTGACTTTGGGCAAGTCGCTTCACCCCTCTGTGCCTCAGTTCCCTCATCTGGAAAATGGGGGTCAAGACTGTGAGCCCCATGTTGGACAACCTAATTACCTTGTATCAAGAACAGTGCTTGGAACATAGTAACAGTGCTTTGCACATAGTAAGTGCTTAATAAATGCCATGATATGTTGCCGATTTGTACTTCCCAAGCGCTTAGTACAGTGCCCTGCACATAGTAAGCGCTCAATAAATACGATTGATGATGATGATGATAAATAAATAAAAATATAGTAAGCGCTTAACAGATACCATTATTATTATTACCCCCGCTCTTAAAACAGCGCTTGGAACATAGTAAGCGCTTAACAAATACCAGCATTATTATTATTATTATTGCTCCAAGCGTTTAGTACGGCGCCTGGCACATAGCAAGCGCTTAACAAATAGCATTAAAAGAAAAAAACCCTCGGAATAAGTGAGCCTGAAACTGTGGGTTGTCAGAGGCGACAACATGAGACTTCCTGCTGCTCTCATTCATTCATTCATTCATTCAGTCGTATTTATTGAGCGCTCACTGTGTGCCGAGCGCTCGGAAAGTACAATTCGGCCTGGGAGAAGTGGGATTGAGCTAGTTTGCGGATGAGCGAAGTGGGAAGTGGCCGGGCTGAGCAGCTTGCGGCTTCTTCTGGTTTCCTGTCTCCCTCCGGGTGGGAGTTTGCCTCGGTTTCTCCGGCCGCCTGAGGGGAAGGGCCGGGCTGCGGTCTGTGCTTGGGCCTCCTTGGTTCATCCGGTGCTTTCTCTTTCTAGATGCAGGGGGGAGAGGGCGGAGGCGGGCACCCCCTTACCTTCTCGATGACCCCCACCACTTTCCAGCGCCTCAGGTTCTCCACCGCCGAGCTCAGCGTTCGGATAGGCCGGAACCGCAGGCTGCTGAACCCCTGGGGCCGGAGAGAAGGGGAGGAGGAGGAGGATGAGGACCGCGGGACCATTCCCAGCTCCGGGAGGGCTGAGCGGACCCCCCACCCTCTTTTTGGGGGGCCGCCACGCAGCCGATCCCCTGGGAATAACACACAAGCTAGCGGAAGAATGGGAGGCAGCGGGGATAGAGGAGACCACGGTGAGAGGTGGGATAGGGCCACTCGTCCGCCGTATGACCTTGGGAAGGTCACTTCACTTCTCTGGGCCTCAGTTACCTCATCTGGAAAATGGGGATTGAGATTGGGCCCACCTTGCTTTGCTTGTCTCTACCCCAGCGCTTAGTACAGCGCCTGGCCCGCAGTAAGCGCTTAACAAATACTATTATTAATAATAATAATGATAAGAATGACGGTATTTGTTAAGCGCTTACTATCATCATCATCATCAATCGTATTTATTGAGCGCTTACTATGTGCAGAGCACTGTACTAAGCGCTTGGGAAGTACAAATTGGCAACATCTAGAGACAGTCCCTACCCAACAGTGGGCTCACAGTCTAAAAGGGGGAGAAGGAGAACAAAACCAAAGATACTAACAAAATGAAATAAATAGAATAGATATTTACAAATAAATTAAATAAATAAATAAATAGAGTAAAAAAAATATGTACAAACATATATACATATATACATATACATATACATGTATATGTACAAAGCACTGTTCTAAGCGCTGAGGAGGTGACAAGGTGATCAGGTTGTCCCACGGGGGGCTCCCAGTTTTAATCCCCGTTTGACAGATGAGGTAACTGAGGCCCAGAGAAGTGAAGTGACTTGCCCAAAGTCACCCAGCTGACAGTTGGCGGAGCCGGGACTTGAACCCATGACCTCTGACTCCAAAGCCCGGGCTCTTTCCACTGAGACACACTGCTTCTGTTATTCTATTTATTATTATTATAAGGGACCACGGGGAGGCCTTCCCGAGACAGACGATCCCCGCATGAGCAAGGGCCAGGCTTTTGTCAGTCCGTCAGTCGTATTTATTGAGCGCTTACTATGTGCAGAACACTGTAGTAAGCACTCGGGAGAGGACGATAGAACAGTAAAACAAATTCTGCCCCCATTGAGCCTAAAAGTCTAAAGGGGGAATTTGGCAGGGAGGGAGATGAAGGAAGATTAGGTTGGTCATTCCCAGCCGATCTCTCTTCCCGCCCAGAGCCCTCTGATCTTTGGGAAGCAGCGTGGGTGAGTGGATAGAGCAGGGGCCATGGAATCAGAAGGGCCTGGGTTCTAATCCCGTCTCTGCCACATGTCTGCTGGGTGACGCTGGGCAAATTGGGAGAAGCAGCGTGGCTTAGTGGAAAGAGCCCAGGCTTTGGAGTCAGAGGTCATGGGTTCAAATGCCGGCTCTGCCACTTGTCAGGTATGTGACTTTGGGCAAGTCACTTAACTTTTCTGTGCCTCAGTTCTCTCATCTGTAAAATGGGGATTAAGACTGCGGGCCCCACGTGGGGCTACCTGATTACCTTGTCGTCTACCCCAGCGCTTAGAACGGTGCTCGGCCCTAGTAAGCGCTTAACAAATACCATTAAAAAAAGTGCCTTAATTTCTCTGGCCCTCAGTTACCCCATCTGTAAAATGGGGATTAAGACCGCGAGCCCCACGTGGGACAGGGATTGGGCCCAATCCGATTAGCTTGTATCTACCCCAGAACAGTGGTTGACGTGTTGTAAGAGCTAACCATCACTATTATCATCTTTAGACTTTCCGCATCCGTCCCAAGGCACCAAAATCCCACCGGAGCCCCCTCCCCTGCCCCTCCCTGACAGCCTAATCCACGGCCTTATTGCCGGCCTCTCCCCTGAACTCCGCTCCTCCTTTCTCAGCCTGTCTCGAACAAGTTATATCCCGGACTGGGATGCCCTCCGGAGTACGCTTTCTCTCCACCCGGTACTGTTGTTGGAGACGATCCGGTCTCCAGGCCGATGTGGGCAACTTTGAACTCATCCTCGCTTGCGTTGGAGCCCTCTCTTCCGTTCAGCAGCACTGTCGCTCCTCCCTCGTCGGCTCCCAGGCCCAATTGTTCCCCCGACCGATTAATCCAGCCCTGAATTCCCTCCTCCATCACCCCCTCTCTCCCCCCGTCGACCTCACGAACTACCCTCGTCGATCTGAAACGTCTCCTCGCCAACTTTCTCTCAACTCTCACACCTACTCTCTCCCAAGAAGAGGTCTCCCACTCTGCTTTCAAAATCTACCCTCTCTCGGCCTCGGATTCCCTCCCCGCCTCACCTTCTGAAAACCCTCGCTCCCGCTCTACTTCCCGTAACGAGCTCGTCTTTTCTCGCAACTTCAAGTCGCGGATGGCTCCTGGATCTCATCAGCCCTGACCTCTCCCACCATCCGCGGGCTCGTGTTTCCTCTTCCCTGCAGGATGTCTTCCCGTGGATGTCCCATTGACCCTCCGAACTCAAAATGATCCAAAACAGAACTCCTCATTCGTCCCCCCAAACCTTTTCTCCTACCTAACTTTCCCACCGCAGTTGACCACACCTGTCTTCCAAGCCCAAACCCTTGGAATTATCTTTGATTCCTCTCTCCTCTCACATCCAGTCTGTCAGGAGATTCCACTGGTTTCTTTTCTCCACAACTTCCTCGGGTCTGGCCCTCCATCTCCAACAAATAGTCACCGCCCCGGTCTAAGCGATTGTCAAATCCCGGCTAGTCTCACGTCAGCTTTCCTGTGGGCCTCCCTGCCTCCAGCTTCTCTCCTCTCCAGTCCAGACTTCACGTCGCTGCTCAGATTTTCTTTCTAAACCATCATTTTGCATTCGTCTCTCCAGTCCCGAGAAGGCTCCGTTGGTTCCCCATTCTTCTCCACAGCCAGAAAAAACTCTGGACGAATAGCTTTAAGGTACTCCATCGGGTCTCTCCCTCTCACCTGTCCACTCCCCTTTCCCACTGCCCCCCAGCTCACACTCTTTATTTTTCCCAAGCTCTCCCCCCGTGCCTTCTTCCCAACTCTCCCGCTTCCGACCCCTGGCTCACGTCCTTCCACCTGCCCAAAATTTCCTCCTTCCTTCAAATCCACTAGACCGCAGTTCTCCCCGTCTTCAAAAATCACAGCTCCAGGAGGCTTTCCTTGGTTAATTTTTCATCTACTATGTCCCATCCTCTCTATTATCACCTCAGCACGTCTGTACTTACTTCTTCCTGTTATGTTTTTATAAGTATTGCTTTCACAAACTCTATATTTGAGCACTTCTTCCTCTTTTTTTGGTAAGTTTTTACGTCTTTCTGCTCCACTAGATTGAAAACTCGTTGGGGGCAGGGATCGTATCGTAGTGCTTAGTACAGTGCTCTGCACACAGTAAGCGCTCAATAAATACGATTGATGATGATGATGATATCGTACCCTCCCAAGCGATCAGTACACTGCTCTAGACTCGGTTGGGTGCTCCATAAGTTCTATCAAGGAGCAGTGTGGCCTAATGGAAAGCGCTAAGGCCTGCAAGTCAGAGGACATGGAGTCTGATCCTGGCTCTGCTGGTTGCCTGCTGCCTCGGGGAAGGCACTAAAGCGCTCCGTGCCTCAGTTTCCTTATCTGCAAAGTAGGGATTCACCTGTTTTTCCTCCTACTGGAAGTCTCACGTGGGACAGGGATTGTGTCTACCCTAGCTCTTAGAACAGTGCTTGACAAATAGTAAGTGCTTAACAAATATAATTATTATTATTGATTCACTGATTTATGGTTTGAATAGCATAATAATATGATATTTGTTAAGGGCTTACGGTGTTCTAAGTGCCAGGGTAGATACAAGGTAATCAGGTTGTCCCACGTGAGGCTCATAGTCTTAATCCCCATTTTCCAGATGAGGTCACTGAGGCACAGGGAAGTGAAGTGGCTCGCCCAAGATCACACAGCAGACAACTAGCTCTCTTCCTCCCTTCAAAGCCCCACTGAGAGATCACCTCCTCCAGGAGGCCTACCCAGACTAAGCCCCCTTTTTCCTCTCCTCCTCCCCATCCCCCCCCGCCCTACCCCCTTCCCCTCCCCACAGCACCTGTATATATGTCTCTACAGATTTATTAGTCTATTTTACTTGTACATATTGACTATTCTATTTATTTTGTTAATGATGTGTATAGAGCTATAATTCTATTTATTCTGACGGTCTTGACACCCATCTACATGTTTTGTTGTCTGTCTCCCCATTCTAGACTGCGAGCCCACCGTCAGATAGGGACCGCCCCTATATGTCGCCGACTTGTAGTTCCCAAGCGCTTAGTACAGTGCTCTGCACACAGTCAGCGCTCAATAAATACGATCGACCCACTGTTGGGTAGGGACTGCCTCTATGTGTTGCCAACTTGTACTTCCCAAGCGCTTAGTACAGTGCTCTGCACACAGTCAGTGCTCAATAAATACGATCGACCCACTGTTGGGTAGGGACTGTCTCTATGTGTTGCCAACTTGTACTTCCCAAGTGCTTAGTAAAGTGCTCTGCACACAGTAAGCGCTCAATAAATACGATCGACCCACTGTTGGGTAGGGACTGTCTCTATGTGTTGCCAACTTGTACTTCCCAAGCGCTTAGTACAGTGCTCGGCACACAGTAAGCGCTCAATAAATACGATTGATGATGATGATGACTGAATGAATGACAAGTGGCGGAGTCGGGATTAGAACCCCCGTCCTCGGACTCCCAAGCCCGGGCTCTTTCCACTGTGCCACGGTTTTCTTATAATAATAATAATAATAATAATGATGGCATTTATTAAGCGCTTACTATGTGCAAAGCACTGTTCTAAGCACTGGGGAAGTTACAAGGCGATCAGGTTGTCCCTCAGGGGGCTCACAGTCTTCATCCCCATTTTACAGATGAGGTAACTGAGGCCCAGAGAAGTGAAGTGACTTGCCCAAAGTCACCCAGCTGACAATTGGCGGAGCCGGGATTTGAACCCATGACCTCTGACTCCAAAGCCCGGGCTCTTTCCACTGAGCCACGCTGCTTCTTATGCGGCCTATGGTCACGGTAGAGTCCCACGGGCCACTCCTCTTCTCCGTAGTTAGCCCCCGGAGGAGAGTCCAGGCTTTTAGACTGTGAGCCCACTGTTGGGTAGGGACCGTCTCTATATGTTGCCAACTTCTCAAGCGCTTAGTACAGCGCTCTGCACGCGGTAAGCGCTCAATAAATACGATTGATGATGATGATGATGACGACGGGGATCCTCCGCACGACCACCCCGGTTGATTCCCACTCCAGCCGGCCAGAGCGGATTGTCCTCACCGTGCCTGGGCTGCCCCCATGGCTCAAAGACCTCTGCAGATGGCAGTTGAAAATCTCCTCCGCTCTCTTCAGGTACTTGGTGATCTTCGGCTTCACGGCTTCCCGCCGCTCCCTGTTGGGGTCCACTGTTGGAGAAAGACACCGAGACCCCCGCTCCGGTCTGGATCGCGGCAGGGAGGCCCCTGGCTACAGGTGGGCACGATGGAGTCGACACCCCGAGGCCGGCACGCGCGGTCCTCGGGTGCCCAGCCCGGGCGGGCGAGGCCTTGCCCGATGCCGCGCATCCGTTCAGGGGCAGAACCGGCTTCCAGGCCCCATTCTCAATTCCCCAGACCCCACCGCCCAACGGCAGCGGTGGTCCGGGTGGGCATCGCCCTTAAGAGGCGCTTCCATTCGGCGTTCTCTGGAGATCTAGCTCTGTATTTTATTTATTTCTATTAGTCTATTTCTATTAGTCTTTTAGACCGTGAGCCCACTGTTGGGTGGGGACTGTCTCTATATGTTGCCAATTTGTCCTTCCCGAGCGCTTAGTCCAGTGCTCTGCACACAGTAAGCGCTCAACAAATACGATCGATGATGTTGATGTCTGCCTCCCCTTGATAATAATAATAATGATGATGATGGTATCTGTTAAGCGCTTACTAAGCGCTGGGGAGGTTACAAGGTGATCAGGTCGTCCCACGGGGGGCTCACGGTTTTAATCCCCGTTTTACAGAGGAGTGAACTGAGGCCCAGAGAATCTATCAATCCATCAATCAATTGTATTTATTGAGCGCTTACTGTGTGCAGAGCACTGTACTAAGTGCTTGGGAAGTCCAAGTTGGCATATAGAGACAGTCCCTACCCAACAGTGGGCTCACAGTCTAGAAGGGGGAGACAGAGAACAGAACCAAACACATTAACAAACTAAAATAAATAGAATAGATATGTACAAGTAAAATAAATAGAGTAATGAATATGTACAAACATATATGTATATATGTACATATACACACATGTACGTGCATGTATGTATGCATATGAATGCATGTATAGGTATATATGTATTCCCCTATCTTACCTCCTTCCCTTCCCCACAGCACCTGTATATATGTATATATGTTTGTACATATTTATTTCTCTATTTATTTATTTATTTATTTTACTTGTACATATCTATTCTATTTATTTTATTTTCTTGGTATGTTTGGTTTTGCTCTCTGTCTCCCCCTTTTAGACTGTGAGCCCACTATTGGGTAGGGACTGTCTCTAGATGTTGCCAACTTGGACTTCCCAAGCGCTTAGTACAGTGCTCTGCACACAGTAAGCGCTCAATAAATGCGATTGATGATGATGTATGTGTATGTATCTGTATGCACATATATGCACATATATGCACAAACATATATACATACGTATATATACACATGTACATATATGTACGTGTATATATACGTATATATACATATATATACGTATATAGATACATGTATATATAGATAGATATATACACACATATATGTACATATATATGTATATATATAAGTGTGTATACATGTATATATATGTATGTATGTATATATATATGTATGTGTGTATATATATATATATATGGAGAGAGAGAGAGAGAGAGAGAGAGAGAGAGAGAGAGAGAGAGAGAGAGAGAGAGAAGTGAAGTGACTTGCCCAAAGTCACCCAGGTGACAGTTGGCGGAGCCGGGATTTGAACCCATGACCTCTGACTCCAAAGCCCCAGCTCTTTCCACCGAGCCACACTGCTTTTCCGTCTCCCTTCTAGTCCGCAAGCTTGCTGTGGGCAGGGACTGTTTCTGTTATATCGTTCTAGTGTGCTCTCCCAAGCGCTTAGTACACTGCAAGCGGTAAGTGCTCAATAAATAGGATTGTGCGGGCCCAGCGCCCCGGGCCTCCAGCTCCCAGAAATCCCTGTCTCCTTCTCCATCTGGACTCTGCCCTACTTCTTCCTTCTCCTCCTCCTCCTCCCGCCTGCAGCCCCACACCTGCTTCTTCATTGCGCTCCCCTCTCCTGAGAGTCAGGAGACCTGGGTTCTAATCTCGGCTCCACCGCTTGCCCTCTGGGCCACCTGGGGCAGGTCACTCAAATTCTCAGGGCCACGATTTCCTCGCCCACACAACGGGGATCAGATACCTGTTCTCCCCCCCTCTTGGACTGGGGGCCCCAAGGGGGACAGAGACTGTGTCCGAGCGCTCAGTATAGTGCTTGGCACATAGTAGGTGCTGACCGTTGTTACCAGTAGGCCCGCAGCGTAATAATAATAACAGAGAAGCAGCGTGGCTCAGTGGAAAGAGCCCGGGCTTTGGAGTCAGAGGTCATGGGTTCTAATCCCGGCTCCGCCAATTGTCGGCTGTGTGACTTTGGGCAAGTCACTTCACTTCTCTGCGCCTCATTTACCTCATCTGTAAAATGGGGATGAAGACTGTGAGCCCCCTGAGGGACAACCTGATCGCCTTGTAACCTCCCTAGCGCTCAGAACAGTGCTTTGCACATAGTAAGTGCTTAATAAATGCCATTATTATTATTATTATGGGTTCTAATTCCGACTCTGCCACTTGTCAGCTGTGTGACTTTGGGCAAGTCACTTCACTTCTCTGGGCCTCAGTTACCTCATCTGTAAAATGGGGATGAAGACTGGGAGCCCCCTGAGGGACAACCTGATCGCCTTGTAACCTCCCCAGCGCTTAGAGCAGTGCTTTGCACATAGTAAGCGCTTAATAAATGCCATTATTATTATTATTATTATGGGTTCTAATTCCGACTCCGCCACTTGTCAGCTGTGTGACTTTGGGCAAGTCACTTCACTTCTCTGGGCCTCAGTTCCCTCATCTGGAAAATGGGGATGAAGACTGGGAGCCCCCCGAGGGACAACCTGATCGCCTTGTAACTTCCCCAGCGCTTAGAACAGTGCTTTACACATAGTAAGCGCTTAATAAAGGCCATTAAAATAATAATAATAATAACTCTGGTAGTTGTTCAGCGCTTACTAGGTGCCAGGCACCGTACTAAGCGCTGGGACAGATACGCGGTTAATCGGGTCTCACCTGGGGCTCGAAGTCTCAGTAGGAGGGACATCCAGTTGGCAGATGTGGGAACCGAGGCACGCGGAAGAGTAGGGACCGTCTCTATGTGTTGCCAACTGGTACTTTCCAAGCGCTTAGTACAGTGCTCTGCACACAGTAAGCGCTCAATAAATACGATTGAATGAATGAATGACTTAATCAAAGTCAGGTAGCAGGTGGGTGGCGGAGCCGGGATTAGAATCCAGGTCTTCCGATTCCCAGGCCCGGGCTCTTTCTACTGGCCCATGCTGCTTCCCCATCCTTTCCCGACGCCGCTGGTCTCCCTGTCACGCCGCTACCTCAGTCTCCCTCCCGGTTTTAGCCAAGCCGCGCCTTCCTACCTTGCACCCCGCTGAGGAGGACGTCCACCCCGTTCTTGTAGTGGTTGAAGGCCGCCTCGTAGTCCTCGCCGACGTCCCGCTCCAACGCCAAGCGGATCTGCTTGGCCGCGTCCACCAGGTAATCCCGCTTCCCGACCCCGTGCCCGTCGGCCACCCGGCTCCGGATCTGCTCCAGGCACCCCCGGCTCATGGCTGCGGCCGGGCCCGCTCACTCCCGGCCCCAGCCCGGGCCCCGCGGACCAGACGGACGCACGGACGGGTGGCGAGGGAAGGGAGGAAGAGGCCGGAGGACGACGTCACCGCAGGCCCTGGGCCCCATCCCTTCCCACTACTTTTCCCAGGCCTAGGTTCGGCTCGTAAGCGGGGACGGACGCCAACTTCCCGGGCTCCTGATTCCTGGGTTCGGGGGGTGGCTGCGGGTTAGACTCTGGGGACCCGAAATCCACCGTCGGACGCCTCCTGCTCCGTGGGGCTCCGGCGGCGGTGACCTGCAAAGGGGAAGTTATCCGGGCAGACTGTCCGGAAGACGGGGGGGGGGGGACTGGAAACCACCAGAGACGGGGGCAGCTGGAAACTGACTCTTGAAATCGGGCCAGGGACCAGGCCTGGTGGACGGCGGGGTCTCGGGGTGCTCGGAGGGAGGGAAAGAGGAGACAGTGGCGTCCCATTCCTCCTCCCACACACCCCCAGGTCAGGGGAGGGCTCAGACGGGCCTAGGAGTCCTGGGTTCTAATCCCGGCTCCGCCACTTGTCCCCTTTTAGACTGTGAGCCCACTGTTGGGTAGGGACTGTCTCTATGTGTTGCCAATTTGTACTTCCCAAGCGCTTAGTACAGTGCTCTGCACATAGTAAGCGCGCAATAAATACGATTGATTGATTGATTGGTTGCTGGGTGACCTTGGGCGAGCCACTTCTCTTCTCTGGGCCTCAGTGACCTCATCTGGAAAATGGGGATTGAGGCCATGAGCCCCACGTGGGACGGGGACTGTGTCCGACCCGATTTGCTTGCATCCGCCCCCGCGCTTACTACATAGTCGGGGCTGAACAAATACCGCAATTAATAGCGTGGCTTAGTGGAAAGGGCACAGGCTTGGGAGTCAGAGGACGTGATTTCGAATCCCGGCTCCGCCACGCGTCTGCTGTGTGACATTGGGCAAGTCACTTCACGTCTCCGTGCCTCAGTTACCTCATCTCTAAAATGGGGATGAAGACTGTGAGCCCCACGTGGGACAAACTGATTACCATGTGTCTACCCCGGTGCTTAGAACAGGGCTTGGCACATAGTAAGCGCTTAACAAATACCATAATAATATTAACAATAATAATAATAATAATAATAATAACAATAATAATAATAATATTACCTTCACAGCCTCACAAGCCCGCGGAGCCTGTTTCCTGGAAGCTGGGCCGCTGGGCCCCCTTGGCACCAATCGATCAATCAGTGGTATTTATAATAATAATAATAATAATGATGGTATTTGTTAAGCGCTTACTATTTATTGAGCACTTACTATGTGCAGAGCACTGGACTGAGCGCTTGGGAGATCCCACTCCAACAGAATTAGCAGACACGTTCCCACCCCACAGCGAGCTTCCAGGCTAGGCTGCCTCCGGTCGGGGGCCGTCTGCAGATGACTGTGTATCCTTCCCAGCGCTTAGTACAGTGCCTAGCACATAGTAAGCGCTTAACAAATACCGCTATTATTATATCCTGGGCTTCGGCCACCACCAGGGGAACTTAGTGGAGCTGTGAAGGTGGGCGTGGGGCAGATCATTCAAGGGCAAGTCACTTAACTTCTCTGTGCCTCAGTGACCTCACCTGTAAAATGGGGATGAAGACTGTGAGCCCCCCGTGGGACAACCTGATCACCGTGCAGCGCTTAGAACAGTGCTTGGCACATAGTAAGCGCTTAATAAATTCCATCATTATTATCTTTCTAGACTGTGAGCCCGCTGTCGGGTAGGGACCGTCTCTATATGTCGCCAACTTGTACTTCCCAAGCGCTTAGTACAGTGCTCTGCACACAGTAAGCGCTCAATCAATCAATCGTATTTATTATAGATCGCTCAATAAATATGGTTGAATAAATGAATGAATGAGGGCCACTCAGGCCGGTATTCCTGCTCACAGCCCCCGTAGCATCTGCAGGACAACGTCATCCCGGGGTGTGGCGACCCGGCTCTCTCTCCCATGGCACTTGGGGTGCATGGGATCAATCAATCAATCAATCGATCGTATTTATCGAGCGCTCACTGTGTGCAGAGCACTGGACTAAGCGCTTGGGAAGTACAAGTCGGCAACACATAGAGACGGTCCCTACCCAGCAGCGGGCTCGCAGTCTAGAAGGGGGAGACAGAGAACAAAACCAAACAGACTAACAAAATAAAATAAATAAATAGAACAGATATGTAATAAATGAGAATGGTGTTTAGCACATAGTAAGCGCTTAACAAATGCCATCACCATCGTCACAGTAAGCGCTTAACAAATGAGAACAGTGTTTAGCACAAAGTAAGCGCTTAAATGCCCATCACCATCACAGTGAGCGCTTAACAAATGTCATCTTTATCATCATCATATTAGATATAAAATATATAAATATATTATATATAAAATAAATAGAATAGATATGTACAAGTAAGATAAATAGAGTAATAAATATGTTGGGAGATGGGGACCCCGGCAATCCCCCACCCCAGTGGGGGGATCCTCGTCCGGGGGAGCCCTGCGTCCGCGCTGGGAATATGGGGGGTAAGAGTTGGGATGTGCAGGGGGAAGGGAGCCGAGGGGAAGAGGGCCAGGAATAGGCCCTACCTGCCTGAGCCGGATTAGGAAAACTAATCCTTGGAGATGTCTCTTTTGGTGAGGATGCTCGGCCGGGGATGCTGGGCAGCGCCATCTCCTCCATCCGACCGGGCCCGAGCCCCCACTTTGATTGGCTGCGGATGATGTCATCCCCACCCACCCCCCCCAGAATAAAGCACCAATCCCCCACCAGATGGGTTTTCCAGGACTCTTAAAGGAGCAGCATGGTCTCTCCTGGTGGAGGCGGGGGTCTCTGGACCACTCATCCCTGCGTTCACTCAGTCCATCGTCTAATAATAATAATAACGATGGCATTTATTAAAGGCTTACTGTGTTCAAAGCACCGTTCTAAGCACTGGGGAGGTTACAAGGTGATCAGGTTGCCCCACGGGGGGCTCGCAGTCTTCATCCCCGTTTTACAGATGAGGGAATTGAGGCCCAGAGAAGTGAGGTGACTTGCCCAAAGTCACACAGCTGACAGTTGGCGGAGCCGGGGTTTGATGATGATGATGATGGCATTTATTAAGCACTTACTATGTGCAAAGCACTGTTCTAGGCGCTGGGGAGGTTACAAGGAGATCAGGTTGTCCCACAGGGGACTCGCAGTCCTCATCCCCATTTTCCAGATGAGGGAACTGAGGCCCAGAGAAGTGAAGTGACTTGCCCAAAGTCACACAGCTGACAATTGGCGGAGCCGGGATTCGAACCCCCGACCCCTGACTCCAAAGCCCGGGCTCTTTCCACTGAGCCACGCTGCTTCGTGGGTTTGAACCCATGACCTCTGACTCTGACCTCTTTTAGACTGTGAGCCCACTCTTTTAGACTGTGAGCCCACTGTTGGGTAGGGACTGTCTCTATATGTTGCCAACTTGCACTTCCCCAGCGCTTAGTACAGCGCTCTGCACACAGTAAGCGCTCAAGAAATACAATTGATTGATTGACTCCAAAGCCCGGGCTCTTTCCCCTGAGCCACGCTGCTCGTATTTATTGAGCGCTTACTGCGCGCAAGCGCTGTACTAGGTTCTCGGAGCAGACACATCCCAAGCGCTCAGTACAGTGCTTTGCACACAGTAAGCGCTCAATAAGTACGGTTGAATAAATTACCTGTCCCCAACAAGCAGGGGACGGTTGTGGCTGCAGGCTGTGGCCGTTGGGCTACTGCTTTGGTAGCCTGGATTTTAGGGCCTCAGTTACCTCCTCTGTAAAATGGGGATGAAGACTGTGAGCCCCACGTGGGACAACCTGATCACCTTGTAAATTCCCCAGCGCTTAGAACAGCGCTTGGCACATAGTAAGCGCTTAATAAATGCCATCATTATTATTATTATTATTAAGTGTGCGTGGTGGAGACAGAAATCCCCCGAGGGGCCCCACGGAGAGCCAGTCAGCCAGTCAGTTTATATTTATTGAGCCCTTGCTGTGCGCCAAGTACTGTACTGAGCGCCTGGGAGAGGACCACAGAATAATGCAGCAGGCCCATTCCCTGCCCACATTGAGCTTACAGCCTAGGAGGGGAGACAGACATTAATAGAAATAAACGAAATTAGATATGTACCTAACTGCTGTGGGGCTGGAAGTGGGGTTGAATAATAATAATAATAATAATGATGGCATTTATTAAGCGCTTACTATGTGCAAAGCACTGTTCTAAGCGCTGAAAAAGGGAGCAAGTCAGGGTGACGCAGAAAGGAGTGGGAGAAGAGGAAAGGAGGGCTTAGTCAAGGCCTCCTGGAGGAGACGGGCCTTTAATAAGACTTTGAAGTGGGGGAGAGTCACCGTCTGTTGGCTCAGTGGAAAGAGCCCGAGCTTTGGAGTCAGAGGTCATGGGTTCAAATCCCGGCTCCGCCACTTGTCTGACTCTGGGCAAGTCACTTCACTTCCCTGTGCCTCAGTTCCCTCATCTGTCAAATGGGGATGAGGACTGTGAGCCCCACGTGGGACAACCTGATCACCGCGTTTCCCCCCAGTGCTCATTCGTTAAGTGCTTAACAAATGCCATCGTCATTATTATTTTTATATGAGGAGGGAGGGCGTTCCAGGCCAGAGGCAAGACTTGGGTGAGAGGTCGGCAGGGAGATGTATGAGATGGAGGGATAGTGAGAAGGTTAAGGAGGTTACCATTAGGGGAGCGAAGTGTGCAGTTTGGGAGGCAGCGAGGTGAGGTAGGAGGCGGCAAGGGAATTGAGAGAGGAGAGGAAAACTGTCCATCCATGCCCCGTTATGTCCTAGGGCCCCGTGTCCCTCGGGAGAACCAATAAGGCCCTCAAATTTCCGGAGGGAAACGGAAGGAGACCCATACCTCTGGAGAGCTTCAGGGTGGGACTCCAGAGGAAATAATAATAATAATAATAATAATAATAATGGCATTTATTAAGCGCTTACTATGTGCAGAGCACCGTTCGAAGCTCTGGGGAGGTTACAAGTTGATCAGGTTGTCCCATGGGGGGCTCACAGTCTTAATCCCCATTTTACAGATGAGGGAACTGAGACCCAGAGAAGCGAAGTGACTTGCCCGAAGTCACCCAGCTGACAATCGGGACCCATGACCTCTGACTCCAAAGCCCGGGCTCTTTCCACGGAGCAACGCTGCTCCTTGAAGTCCTTGGTTGGGCCCTGAAGCCCCCGACCAGGCCCGGATTTGGCTCCCGGGTCCGTCGGAGCCCCGGTCCCCTCAGCCTGAGGTCCGAGGTGGGAGGCGACGGCTTTGTGGAAGCCGTCCTTGGGCCGCGGCAGCTGCACAGACATCCTTCAGCAGGGCCGCCCCCATCCAGCTATCGCCCTCCAAAGCGGGCCAGGGCACGGAGGGGCGAGAATGACGCAGGCGGGATCGGGGGGCCGTCTGGGGAATCGGGCCGGCTCATCCCCAGGGAGAGAGACCCTCCTCCCTCGTAGTTCGGAGACAAAGCCAAAGACTCCTCACCCTGGGCTTCAAGGCTGTCCATCCCCTGGCCCCCTCCTACCTCACCTCCCTTCTCTCCTTCTCCAGCCCAGCCCGCACCCTCCGCTCCTCTGCCGCCGCTCACCTCTTCACTGGGCCTCGTTCATCATCATCATCAATCGTATTTATTGAGCGCTTACTATGTGCAGAGCACTGTACTAAGCGCTTGGGAAGTACAAATTGGCAACATATAGAGACAGTCCCTACCCAACAGTGGGCTCACAGTCTAAAATGTGTCCCGCCGTCGACCCGCGGCCCACGTCCTTCCTCTGGCCTGGAATGCCCCCCTTCCACACATCCGCCAAGCTCGCTCTCTTCCTTCCTTCAAAGCCCTACTGAGACTTCACCTCCTCCAGGAAGCCTTCCCACACTGAGCCCCTTTGTTTCCTCTCCTCCTCCCTCCCCACAGCACTTGTATATATTTGTACAGATTTATTCCTCTATTTATTTGTACGTATTTACCATTCTATTGATTTTGTTAATGATGTGCATAGAGCTTTAATTCTATTTGTTCTGACGACTTTGACACCCGTCTACGTGTTTTGTTTCGTTGTCTGTCTCCCCCTTCTAGACTGTTGTTGTGTAGGGACTGTCTCTACGTGTTGCCGACTTGTACTTCCCAAGCGCTTAGTACAGTGCTCAGCACACAGTAAGTGCTCGATAAATACGATTGAATGAATGAATGAATGAGGGGGTAGATTCGTAAGTACAGGCAGGCGGGAGGATGCCAAGGAAGGGGACGCTGGTTTGAGGGGGAAAAAACAGAGGCAGGGTGAAGCTGAGGGAAAGACAAGAACTGGAATTCAGGTAAATTCCCATTCTTGTCTTTCCATCCCCTTCTAGACTGTGAGCCCACTGTTGGGTAGGGACCGTCTCTATATGTTGCCAACTTGGACTTCCCAAGCGCTTAGTGCAGTGCTCTGCACACAGTAAGCACTCAATAAATACGATTGATTGATTGATTGAGAAGCCCCCTTCACGTTCAGGCCACGCTTCCCCACTCCTCAAGAACACTCCAGGGGTTGCCCATCCACATCAAAGCCGTGTGGCTTAGTGGAAAGCACACGGGCTTGGGAGTCAGAGGTCTTGGGTTCTAATCCCAGCTCCGCCACTTGTCTGCTGTGGGACTTTGGGCGAGTCACTTCACTTCTCTGGGCCTCAGTTACCTCATCTGGGAAATGGGGATTAAGACTGGGTGCCCCAGTCCTTCCCAGCCTGAGCCCCTTCCTTCCTCTCCCCCTCGTCCCCCTCTCCATCCCCCCCATCTTACCTCCTTCCCTTCCCCACAGCACCTGTATATATGGATATATGTTTGTACAGATTTATTACTCTATTTATTTTACTTGTACATATCTATTCTATTTATTTTATTTTGTTAGTATGCTTGGTTTTGTTCTCTGTCTCCCCCTTTTAGACTGTGAGCCCGCTGTTGGGTAGGGACTGTCTCTATATGTTGCCAACTTGTACTTCCCAAGCGCTTAGTACAGTGCTCTGCACACAGTAAGCGCTCAATAAATACGATCGATGATGATGATGACTTTGGGCGAGTCACTTCACTTCTCTGGGCCTCAGTTACCTCATCTGGAAAATGGGGATTGAGACTGGGAGCCCCAGGTGGGACAACCTGATCCCTTTGTATTTACCCCGGCGCTTAGAACAGTGCTTGGCACATAGGAAGCGCTTAACAAATACCATCATTATTATCATTATTATTATCAAACAGAAACTCTTCACCATCGGCTTTAAAGCCCTCCATCCCCTCGCTCCCTCCTATCTCTCCTCGCTGCTCTCCTACTCCAATCCGACAGACAATGACTCCTTCAAAGCCTTCTCGAGGGGACACCTCCTCCGAGAGGCCTTCCCTTCCTAACCCTCGTTTCCTTTCCTCACCCTCCCTTCTGCATCCACCTGATTTACTGCTTTTATTTACTCTTCCCATCCCCAGAGGACTTACGTGTACACCGGTGATTTATTTATTTATATTAATATCTCTCTCCCTCTCTAGACTAAGCTCGCTGCGGGCAGGGAATGTGTCCGGTATATTGTTATATTGTAACAAGTACTTAGTGCAGTGCTCTGCACACAGTAAGTGCTCAGTAAAAACGATAGATTAATTGGTTGATTGATGGGAGAATTTACTTCAAAACTAGAGAAAGAGTGGAACAAGGTTTGCATTCTTGTTCTTTTTGAAAACGGCACAGAATAATGCCGACTTTGGCCATACCCAATGTTGGGTAGGGACTGTCTCTATATGTTGCCAATTTGTACTTCCCAAGCGCTTAGTACAGTGCTCTGCACATAGTAAGCGCTCAATAAATACGATTGATGATGATGATGATACCACATTGAGTAGGGATTGTCTCTATTTGTTGCCAAATTGTCCTTTCCAAGTGTTTAGTACAGTGCGCTGCACACGGTAAGTGCTCAATAAGTACGATTGAATGTTTTCTTCTTCCTTCAATATCAGAGCAATTGTTAGTCTAGCACGCCATTATTATTATTATTATTACGGCATTTATTAAGTGCTTACTGTGTGCAAAGCACTGTTCTAAGCACTAGGGAGGTTACAAGGTGATCAGGTTGTCCCACGGGGGGCTCATTGTCTTAATCCCCATTTTACAGATGAGGTCACTGAGGCACAGAGAAGTGAAGTGACTTGCCCAAAGTCACGCAGCTGACAAGTGGCAGAGCCGGGATTTGATCCCATGACCTCTGACTCCAAAGCCACTGAGCCACGCTGCCATTCTTTTCTGGGGAATCTGATCCCCAACTTCCTGGCCTATTTGAAGGAGTCACATTTCCGCTTCTCCTTGATTCCCCACTCAGAGCAGAAGGAGCGTGATGGCGTCTCTATAATTCTTGAGGGTGCAATTTAAAATTATTTATTTATTGGGGGTGAAGGACGAGCTTTGTGCTGATAATTAAACTCATCCTCTAGATTGTAAACTTCTTGTGGAAAGGGGTGGTCTCTATAATAATAATAATGGTATTTGTTAAGCTCTTATTATGTGCCAAGCACTGTTCTAAACACCGGGGTAGATACAAGGTAATCAGGTTGTCCCACGTGAGGCTCACGGTCATAATCCCCATTTTCCAGACGAGGTGACCGAGGCACAGAGAAGTGAAGTGGCTTGCTCAATGTCACACAGCAGACAAGCGACGGAGCCGGGATTAGAACCCACATCCTCCGGCTCCCAAGCCCGGGCTCTTTCCACCAAGCCGTGCTGCTTCAATAATAGCGATGGTATTTGGTAAGCGCTTACTATGTGCCAAGCACTGTTCTAAGCGTTGGAGTAGACACAAGGTTGCGTGGTAATAATAACTGTGGGACAGGGTCTGCGTCCAACCCTATCTTCTTGTATCTACCCCAGCGCTTAGTACAGTGCCTGGCACATGGTAAACGAAAACCATTAAAAAGAAAATCAAGATCGCCCTTAACGCTTACATAGCTTATTTGTATCTTCGGCACTTCTGGATTTGGGTCTATTTTTATCTATGTTTTCATTTATATTTTCAATTACTGTTTTGTCCCCTCTCAGGGTCGCACCTGGAGGGTTTCCAGTCCTCTACCAGTCTCGGCTACGGGAGGGAGAGTCAAGCAGAGGCATATCCATTTCATTAGAACAGTGCTTTGCACATAGTAAGCGCTTAATAAATTCCATGATTATTATTATTATTATTGTTATTATTATTATTCCTAGCTTGGGCAGTGGCTGGCGAGTGGAAGGCAATCTACTACAAGTCAAAACTCACCCGTGCTGGACAGCAGAGGCAAGGGAGAGAGTCGAGAGAGGAGACTCGAGTTAACGGCGGAGAAGGCGGCAAGGTAAACGACTTTCATATTTTTACCAAGAAAACTCTCCGGATCCGCCCCCAGAACGATTGCAGATGGAAGCGGGGCGTTCTGGGAACGATGTGCCCATGGCGTCGCTATGGGTCGGACACGACAGCGTAAGACGAGTATTTTGTCCACTCAGTAGGCACTCAATGACAATTATTACTGTTTCTCTTGTTTCTCTGTTGCATCTGGAGTTTTAAAAATTGTATTTGTTAAGTACGTGCCAGGCCCTTGGATGCAAGTTGATCAAATTGGACACAGTCCGCGTCCATCTTCTCTGCTCCTCAGTCACCTCGTCTTCGAAACGGGGATTAAATGACTCGCTCAAGGTCACCCAGCAGACAGGTGGCGGGGCCGGCATTAGAACCCAGTTCTTTCTGATTCCCAGTCCCGAGCCCTATCCAAGAGGCCACGCCGCTTCTCCACGATATATTCGATCCGCTTCCCGTTATCCTGGTTCACGCTATTTGTAAGTCATTTTCGTCCGTCTCCCCCCGTGAGATTGTCAGCTCTTCGAGGGTTAGTTTCTATTATTTGAAGTGTTGAGTGATTGCTGTCTGTACTTCCCAAGCGCTTAGTACAGTGCTCTGCACATAGTAAGCGCTCAATAAATGCGATTGATGATGATGATGATGATGCTATGTGCCAAACGCTGTATGAAGCGCTGGGGAGGATACAGTGCAATTCTGTTATTCGCTGGTGGTTAGGTTTAGGCTGGATGCTCTTAAAGCAGGGCTTTGCCCACTGATCGATTGGCAGAGTACCACGGTCCCACTCGGCTTTGAATCCATCGATTGACTGTATTAATTGAGCGCTTACTGTGTGCAGAACACTGTACCAAGGGCTTGGGAGAGAACAATGTAACAGGGAAGACATATTCCCTGTCCACGGTGTCTTTGCAGTCTAGATGTGGAGGGATTTAGGACACTAGGGTTTGGACGAAACTGGATTAAGTGGGGTGTAAACTGCTGGGCCCTATTGGTGACTGAGGGGCTCGTCTAGAACAGTGCTTGACGCACGGTGATCGCTTAACGAACACCATTAAAAAAATCCCCACTGGAGACATCCCCTCAGAGAAGCAGCGCGGCTCAGTGGAAAGAGCCCAGGCTTGAGAGTCAGAGGTCGTGGGTTCTAATCCCGGCTCTGCCACTTGTCAGCTGTGTGACTTTGGGCAAGTCACTTCACTTCTCTGGGCCTCAGTTACCTCATCTGGAAAATGGAGCTTAATAAGACTGTGAGCCCCATGCGGGACAACCTCATTACCTTGTATCTACCCCGGCGCTTAGAACAATAATCATATTATTATTATTAATAAAAACGTTGGTATCCGTTAAGCGCTTACTACGTGTCAAGCACTATATTAAGCGTTGGAGTACGGACGAGATAATCCAGCCCTCCGTGGGGCTCACAGCCTAAGAAGGAAGGAGAGTGGGATTGAATCCCTCCCTGCCGCCTAGAATGTGAGCCCGATGTGGGCAGGGATTGTCTCTCTCTATTGCTGTATTGGACTTCCCAAGCGCTTAGTACGGTGCTCTGCACACAGTAAGCGCTCAATAAATACGATTGATGATGATGATGATGATGCTCTGCACACAGTAAGCGCTCAACAAATACGATTGAATGAATAAATCCCCATTATGTGGATGAGGCAACTGAGGCACAGAGAAGTGACTGGCCTCTAAACCGCTCATGGGGAGGGGAAGTGTCTACCAACTCGTGGACTCTCCCGGGCGCTTAGCACACAGTAAATACCGTTGACCGATACCAGGGAGCGATCCCCTTCCCCTCCCACTTCCTGCTCCTCCTCCCACACAGTCATCAAGTCTTCATTCATTCAATCGTATTTATTGAGCGCTTACTGTGTGCAGAGCACTGTACTAAGCGCTTGAAGTCGGCCACATATAGAGACGGTCCCTACCCAACAACAGGCTCACGGTGTCTTGCAGTCTCTAGAAGTCTTGCAGGTGGGAACATTGAACTGGCTCGAAGGAGATGTCCTTTCCAAGCGCGTAGTGCAACGCTCGGCATGCAGTAAGCGCTCAATAAATATGACCGAATGAATGAATGAGCAGGTGGTTCTGCTCCAGACTGGACCGGCTTCTTCTCCGGCAACAGGGATGCCACGGGAGACCACGGCTCCCGCATCATCTCTCCCTCAGCCTCGCTCCCGTGGCATCCTTTTAGACTGCGAGCTCACTGTTGGGTAGGGACCGTCTCTATATGTTGCCAACTTGGACTTCCCAAGCGCTTAGTACAGTGCTCTGCACACAGTAAGCGCTCAATAAATACGACTGATTGATTGACTGATTGATCCTGAGGTGCCGAACGGAGCCGTGTCCTTCGGGCTCCCGACTAGGCCTCAGGCCCGATGCTGGGGGAGTTTTCGATGGCTCCCCAAGGGACGGGAGGGTTTCTACTGCTCCCGGAAGCCGCTCTGAGCGCCGTCTTTCACACCCACGTCTGAGACCCCCTCACCTCCTCCAGGAGGCCTTCCCAGACTGAGCCCCTTCCTTCCTCTCCCCCTCGCCCCCCTCTCCATCCCCCCATCTTACCTCCTTCCCTTCCCCACAGCGCCTGTATATATGTATATATGTTTGTACATATTTATTACTCTATTTATTTATTTATTTTACTTGTACATATCTATTCTATTTATTTTATTTTGTTAGTATGTTTGGTTTTGTTCTCCGTCTCCCCCTTTTAGACTGTGAGCCCGCTGTTGGGTAGGGACTGTCTCTGTGTGTTGCCAACTTGTACTTCCCAAGCGCTTAGTCCAGTGCTCTGCACACAGTAAGCGCTCAATAAATACGATTGATGATGATGATGATGAGTGAGTTGGAGACGGCGCGGCTGACGGCGAGAAGCTGCTTTTTGCCGGCTTTATTTCTCTCCCTCCCGATCAGTGCGGTCTGGCTCCGGGCTGACGTCTGGAATAGGGCTGGCATATTAATAATGATAGCATTTATTAAGCGCTTACTATGTGCAAAGCACTGTTCTAAGCGCTGGGGAGGTTACAAGGTGATGAGGTTGTCCCACGGAGGGGCTCACAGTTTTAACCCCCATTTTACAGATGAGGGAACTGAGGCCCAGAGAAGTTAAGTGACTTGCCCAAAGTCACACAGCTGACAAGTGGCAGAGCCGGGATTCGAACCCATGACCTCTGACTCCAGAGCCCGTTCCCTTTCCACGGAGCCACGCTGCTTCTCTAGAGGATGGCCCCATCCCCCCGGCATTACCTCTTCCCCTCCCCACAGCACCTGTATATACGGATATATGTTTGCACGTATTTATCACTCTATTTACTTATTTATTTTACTTGTACGTATATATTCTATTTATTTTATTTTGTTACTATGTTTGGTTTTGTTGGCTGTCTCCCCCTTCTAGACTGCGAGCCCGGTGTTGGGGAGGGACTGTCTCTATATGTTGCCGACTTGGACTTCCCAAGCGCTCAGTACAGTGCTCTGCACGCAGTAAGCGCTCAATAAATGCAATTGATTGATTGATTGATGGCCAACTGCCACCCAGGGTGACAGAATCTCCCTGGATCTCAGAGCGGTCGGGGAAGGGGGCGGGAGAAGGGAGCAACGCCGACTCCATCTTGGACACGTTGGACTTTGGAGACCTCCAAGCTCTCCTTCTCTCACTCTTCGCCTCTTGCTAGGACGCCCCCGGACCTCTGGAGCCGGCCCTCTCCACCGTCTCTGCTGCTTCAAGAGCGGTGTGGCCTAGTGGCTAGACCCCGGGCCCGGGAATCAGGAGGACCTGGGTTCTAATCCCGGCTCCACCACTTGCCTGCTGCGTCACCTTGGGCAAGTCACCGAGTTTCTCTGTGCTTCAGTTCCCTCATTTGCAAAACGAGGACTCATTCATTCGTTCAGTCGTATTTATTGAGCGCTCACTGTGTGCAGAGCACTGTACTAAGCGCTTGGGAAGTCCAAGTTGGCAACATCTAGAGACGTTCCCTACCCTCACAGGCTAGAAGGGGGAGGATGAAGACTGTGAGCCCCACGTGGGACGGGGATTGGATCCAACCTGATTGCTTAGCACAGTGCCTGGTACTTAGGAAGAGGCTGCTGCCCCAGATCCATCCATCCATCCTTCCCAGCTTTTCCACTTGTCTGCCGTGTGGCCTTGGGCCGGTCGCTTCACTTCTCTGGGCCTCAGTTCCTTCACCTGGAAAATGGGGATGAAGACTGCGAGCCTCTTGCGGGACAGGGAATGTGTCTAGCCCGATTTGCTTGCATTCACCCCAGAGTTTAGTACGGTGCCTGGCCCATAATAAGCGCTTAGCAAATACCACCGTTATTATTATCGTTATCCACGCTCGGGAGGGGATGGGTAGAACTCAACCTGGTCAGCCCCAAACTCTCCTCAGGCCAAGTTCAGTTCCGATTGAGTGGAAAGTGTACTTAATTTGTACTTCCCAAGCGCTTAGTACAGTGCTCTGCACATAGTAAGTGCTCAATAAATATGATTGATGATGATGATGATGATGAATAAATACGATTGATGATGAAAGTGGGCCTGGGGCCTGATTCCGGGGGCATGGCACAGTGGATGCAGCACGGGCCTGGGCGTCAGAAGGTCACGGGTTCTAATCCTGGCTCTTCCATCTGTCTGCCGGGTGACTTTGGGCAGGTCACTCCGCTTCTCTGGACCTCGGTTACCCCCTCTGCAAAATGGGGATTGAGACTGCGAGCTTCCCTGGGACGGGGACTTTGTCCAACCCGATTTGCTTGGATCCACCCCAGCGCTCGGTACAGTGCCTGACACGTAGTAAGCGCTTACCAAATAGCGTAATTATTGTTATCAGATAAAGTCAGCCCTGCTGGGAGTTGAAGTCCCAGCAGCCTGAGGGACAACCAGGCAGTTGGAAAACCACATGAGGGTGGCAGCGTTCATTCAGTGGTATTTATTGAGCGCTTACGGTGCTCAGAGCACTGTACTAAGCGCTTGGGAGACTACAATGCAACTATAAACTATATTTCCTGCTCACAACGAGTTTACAGGGCAGAGGGTCCCCCGCTCAAAGCTCCCAAAACCAAGCCGGGGAAAGGCTACGGGTTTGGGGCCCCGTAGAGGGTTTTCGACTTGTGCGGGGTGATTCCTCCCATGCCAAGGGGACCTCGGGCCACTTCTTTTCCCGTTTCTCAGGTGATTCCGCAGGAAGAGGGCTTCCTTCCGACAAGCCGTTGAAAGATTGGAGGCCGAGTTGTCGCTTTGCTGCGCCGTGCCCCAAGGTAACCGAGCTCCTGCCAGCGAGCAGTGGGAATGTGTCTTGTTTAGTGTTATTTTGAACTCTCCCAAGTGCTTAATACGGCGCTCCGCACCAAGTAAGCCCTGGATAAACCCGATTAAGTGAAAGGCCCCTGGGTGGGCTGCAACAGGATGGCGTCTGATCCAGCGCTTAGTACGGAAGCGCTTCGCAGATACCGCGATTACGACGATGAAGCGGGAGGGACGGGGCTGGCGGAGTCTGGGAAATCTCTGCGGCCGTCCCCTGGCTCCGCAGATGTCAGGGCGCATTCCAAGCTGGGCCCGATGGAGACGTCTCTTCCGAATCCCGCTCTGGGGCCCAGCCTGGGGCGGGGAGGATTCTCGTAGGCCTGGCGGGGTGCCCGGGTGGGCTCTGGAGGTCTGCGCCTCCGCCTCGGGGCCGGGCCGGGCGTCTGGGCTCGGATTTCCTCCACCGACCAGGCCGGCTGGAGTCCTGGCCGGATCCAAGGCACGGGGGGCAGCTTCAGAGAACAAGCCCAAGGCCCACGGGACGGGGCGGGGGTCCCCAGCTAGGGGAGGGGTGCCAGGGGGACGCGGGAGATAGCCTCACGCAAAGTCTGGTTTCAACTAGGGTAGTTTATTAAGAGGATTTGGCTTCGCTCTGGTGCCCGGGCCCCGGGAGAGCCGGCGAGCCGGGTGGGGATGGCCAACAGTGAAGGGGGCCTGGCCCCCCGGGAAGGGCCAGGTGCCCGTCTCCCGGGCATCCCTGGGCAAGGTCATCTTCCTTCGACGGCTTCTCTCCATCCCGGGCCCCTCTCCAGCCGGCAGCAGGCAAAGGGCCGGAAGGTGGGCGTCCAGAGCGGCGTCGTAGGTGAGGAATTGAGGCGGCAGCGGTGGCGGGCACAGGGGAGGGGCGGTAGGTGCCAAGTGGGGCGGCGGAAAGCCCGCGAAGACCCCACCGCCCGGCTGACTGCTGTCCTCTAAAGCTCCCTACCCCCTAAACCGTCTCCCCGGGCCGGCTTCGAGGCCTCGGCCCCGCTCGGCGCGCTGATCGCCCTCCCTGCCGCGGGGCTCCGAGTGGCTAATAAATAGAGGGGACGTGGCCAGCGAGGGGAACGGGGGACGTGAGACGGGGAAATAAATACAAGAGCCGGGTGCCGGGGCGGCTCTCTCCTGGGGAGCCGGGCTATCGGCGGGGAGGAGCAGAGCTGCACCTGAGGAGGCGAGACACCAGGGCCGGGGTGAACGTGGGCCCACCCGGAGGGAAAAGACGCATGGGTTGGGCGGGATTAAGGCTCGCGGGAGTCGGCGGTGGCCGACTCCGTGCGGGTATGGAGCCAACGGCCTTCCCAAGCGCTTAGTACAGCGCTCTGCACGCAGTAAGCGCTCAGTAAATACGATTGAATGGATGAACGGCCTCTTCCCACCTGTCAAAAGCGCCCTTCCCTCCGCCACGCGGCCCTAGGCCATCCCCAGTCTCGACAAACTCACAGGTGACAGGCCGTGGGTCTCGGCCTCTTCCTCTTCCCTCTGTCCTTGGTTCTCCTCCTGGAACAAGCCGAAGGGGACATTATTATTACGGTTAATAATAATAATAATAATAATAATAATGATGGCATTTATTAAGCGCTTACTATGTGCAAAGCACTGTTCTAAGCGCTGGGGGGATACAAGGTCATGAGGTTGTCCCACGTGGGGCTCACAGTCTTCATCCCCATTTTACAGATGAGGGAACTGAGGCTCAGAGAAGTGAAGTGACTTGCCCGAAGTCACACAGCTGACAAGTGGGGGAGCCGGGATTTGAACCCATGACCTCTGACTCCAAAGCCCGGGCTCTTTTCCACTGAGCCACGCTGCTTCTCCACTAGCCACGCTGCTTCTCCACTACGGTTGGGTTGGGTTGGGTTGGGACATTACTATTACGGTATCTGTTAAGCGTTTATTAGGCTCCAGGCACCGCACTAAGCGCTGGGGTCGACACAGGCAAATCGGGTTGGACCCGGTCCCTGTCCCCTGTGGGGCCCGCGGTCTCCACCCCCATTTTACAGATGAGGAAACCGAGGCACAGAGAAGTTAAAGCGTGGCTCAGTGGAAAGAGCCCCCCCCCATCTTACCTCCTTCCCTTCCCCACAGCACCTGTATATATGTATATATGTTTGTACATATTTATTACTCCGTTTATTTATTTTACTTGTACATATCTATCCTATTTATTTTATTTTGTTAGTACGTCTGGTTTTGTTCTCTGTCTCCCCCTTTTAGACTGTGAGCCCACTGTTGGGTAGGGACTGTCTCTATATGTTGCCAATTTGTACTTCCCAAGCGCTTAGTACAGTGCTCTGCACATAGTAAGCGCTCAATAAATACGATTGATTGATTGATTGATTGATTTGGAGTCAGAGGTCATAGGTTCAAATTCCGGCTCCGCCAATTGTCAGCTGTGTGACTTTGACCAAGTCACTTCACTTCTCTGGGCCTCAGTTACCTCATCTGTAAAATGGGGATTAAGACTTTGAGCCCCACATGGGACAACTTGATCACCTTGTATCCTTCCCCAGCGCTTAGAACGATGCTTTGCACATAGTAAGCACTTCAACAAATTTCATCATTATTATTATTATCTGTAAAATGAGGATTAAGACTGTGAGCCCCCAGTGGGACACCCTGATTACCTTGTAACCTCCCCAGCGCTTAGAAGGGTGCTTTGCACATAGTAAGTGCTCAACAAATGCCATCATTATCATTATTATGTGTAAAATGAGGATTAAGACTGTGAGCCCCCAGTGGGACACCCTGGGACAAACTGATCACCTTGTAACCTCCCCAGCGCTTAGAACAGTGCTTTGCACATAGTAAGCGCTTAATAAATGCCATTATTATTATTATTATTATTATTCTCTGAGCCTCAGTTACCTCATCTGTAAAATGGGGATTAAGACTGTGAGCCCCACATGGGACAACTTGATCACCTTGTATCCCCCCCAGCGCTTAGAACAGTGCTCTGCACATAGTAAGCGCTTAACAAATGCCATCATTATTAGTATTATATCACTTTGTAACCTCCCCAGCTCTTAGAACAGTGCTCTGCACATAGTAAGCGCCTAACAAATGCCATCGTTATTAGTATTATATCACTTTGTACCTCCCCAGCGCTTAGAACAGTGCTCTGCACATAGTAAGCGCTTAACAAATGCCATCATTATTAGTATTATATCACTCTGTAACCTCCCCAGTGCTTAGAACAGTGCTTTGCACATAGTAAGCGCTTAACAAATGCCATCATCATTATTATTATATCACTTCGTAACCTCCCCAGCGCTTAGAACAGTGCTCTGCACATAGTAAGCGCTTAACAAATGCAATCATTATTATTATTATATCACTTTGTAACCTCCCCAGCGCTTAGAACAGTGCTGTGCACATAGTAAGCGCTTAAGAAATGCCATCATTATTATTATTATATCACTTTGTAACCTCCCCAGCGCTTAGAACAGTGCTCTGCACATAGTAAGCGCTTAACAAATGCCATTATTATTATTATTATATCACTTTGTAACCCCCCCCGCCCTTAGAACAGTGCTTTGCACATAGTAAGCACTTAACAAATGCCATTATTATTAGTATTATATCACTTTGTAACCTCCCCAGCGCTTAGAACAGTGCTGTGCACATAGTAAGCGCTTAACAAATGCCATCATTATTAGTATTATATCACTCTGTAACCTCCCCAGCGCTTAGAACAGTGCTTTGCACATAGTAAGCGCTTGATAAACGCCATTATTGTTCTTCTTATTATTAAGTGAAGGGACTCGCACAGGGTCACACGGCCGACCGCGAGTTCCACGAGGAAAATGTGCGTCGGAGGGGTCTCCATCATCATCATCATCATCAATCGTATTTACTGAGCGCTTACTGTGTGCAGAGCACTGTACTAAGCGCTTGGGAAGGACAAGTTGGCAACATATAGAGACGGTCCCTACCCAACTCTCCAAAGAGCATCCAAGAACGAGTGCCACTTACCTCTCTGGTTTCATCTTTTCCCGCCGAGGCCTGGGGTGGGAGAGAAAAAAGGGGTGGGTTTGGGGGGGTCTGTCTCCCTGGGGCACAAATCCTGGCCCAAGACGTCCAGTCCACTGCTGGGGGAGTCGAGGCCCCGAAAGCAAAGATCCAGGGAGTCAATGGTATTTACTGAGCGCTTACTGGGGGCAGAGCACTGTTCTAAACTCTAGGGAGAGGACACATTCCCTGCCCACAACGAGTTTACACTTTGTCTTTTAGACTGTGAGCCCACTGTTGGGTAGGGACCGTCTCTATATGTTGCCAACTTGGGCTTCCCAAGCGCTTAGTACAGTGCTCTGCACGCAGTAAGCGCTCAATAAATACGATTGATTGATTGATTGATTTACAGTCTACAGTCTGGGAGTCGGAAGGACCTGGGTTCCAATCCCAGCTCCGACACCTGTCCGTTGCGTGACCCTGAGCAAGGTTGAAGGTCCCTCCTTCTATCAATCAATCGTATTTATTGAGCGCTTACTGCGTGCAGAGCACTGTACTAAGCGCTTGGGAAGTCCAAGTTGGCAACACAGAGAGACAGTCCCTACCCAGCAGTGGGCTCACAGTCTAAAAGGGGGAGACGGAGAGAAAAACCAAACATGCTAACAAAATAAAATAAATAGAATAGACTGTGAGCCTGCTGTCGGGTAGGGACCGTCTCTAGATGTTGCCCACTTGGACTTCCCAAGCGCTTAGTACAGTGCTCTGCACACAGTAAGCGCTCAATGAATACGATTGAATGAATAATAATAATGTTGGCATTTGTTAAGCGCTTACTATGTGCAAAGCACTGTTCTAAGCGCTGGGGGAATACAAAGTGATCAGGTTGTCCCATGTGGGGTTCACCGTCTTAATCCCCATTTTACAGATGAGGTAACTGAGGCTCAGAGAAGTGAAGCGACTTGCCCAAGGTCACACAGCAGACATGTGGCGGAGCCGGGATTCGAACCCATGACCTCTGACTCCAAAGCCCGGGCTCTTTCCACTGAGCCACGCTACTTCTCTATGAATGTTGCTGAATTGTACTTTCCGAGCGCTTAGTACAGTGCTCTGCACACAGTAAGCGCTCAATCAGTACGATCGAATGAATGAGAAGCTGCATGACCTTGGGGAAGTCACTTCACTTCCCTGGGCCTCGGTTATCTCATCTGTAAAATGGGGATTAAGAGTGTGAGCCTCACGTGGGACGGGGACTCTGTCCAACCCGATTACCTTGCATCGACCCTGGGGCTCAGTACAGTGCCTGGCACATAGTAGGTGCTCAACAAATATCACAATCACTATTATTATTATCATTACTATACTATTACACTATTATTATTACCAGCCTGATTACCTTGTATCTCCCCAGTGCTTGGCACATATAGAGGACGCTAAATAAATAGCCCAAGGATTGCTCAGTAATAATAGTAATTGTAGTATTTGTTAAGCGCTTATTATGTGCCAGACACTTTGCTAAGTGCTGGAGTGAATATAATAATGATAATTTGGGTATTTGTTAAGCACTTACCATGTGCCAGACGCTTTGCTAAGCGCTGGAGTGAATATAATAATAATAATTTGGGTATTTGCTAAGCACTTACCATGTGCCAGATGCTTTGCTAAGCGCTGGAGTGAATATAATAATAATAATAATTTTGGTATTTGTTAAGCACTTACCATGTGCCAGACGCTTTGCTAAGCGCTGGAGTGAATGTAATAATAATAATAATAATAATTTTGGTATTTGTTAAGCACTTACCATGTGCCAGACGCTTTGCTAAGCGCTGGAGTGAATATAATAATAATAATTATGGTATTTGTTAAGCACTTACCATGTGCCAGATGCTTTGCTAAGCACTGGAGTGAATATAATAATGATAATAATTTGGGTATTTGTTAAGCACTTACCGTGTGCCAGACGCTTTGCTAAGCGCTGGAGTGAATATAATAATAATGATAATTTGGGTATTTGTTAAGCGCTTACCATGTGCCAGACGCTTTGCTAAGCGCTGGAGTGAATATAATAATAATGATAATTTGGGTATTTGTTAAGCGCTTACCATGTGCCAGACGCTTTGCTAAGCGCTGGAGTGAATATAATAATAATAATAATTTGGGTATTTGTTAAGCACTTACCATGTGCCAGACGCTTTGCTAAGCGCTGGAGTGAATGTAATAATAATAATAATAATAATTTTGGTATTTGTTAAGCACTTACCATGTGCCAGACGCTTTGCTAAGCGCTGGAGTGAATATAATAATAATAATTATGGTATTTGTTAAGCACTTACCATGTGCCAGATGCTTTGCTAAGCACTGGAGTGAATATAATAATGATAATAATTTGGGTATTTGTTAAGCACTTACCATGTGCCAGACGCTTTGCTAAGCGCTGGAGTGAATATAATATAATAATAATTTTGGTATTTGTTAAGCACTTACTATGTGCCAGACGCTTTGCTAAGTGCTGGAGTGAATATAATATAATAATAATTTTGGTATTTGTTAAGCACTTACTATGTGCCAGACGCTTTGCTAAGCGCTGGAGTGAATATAATAATAACAATTTTGGTATTTGTTAAGCACTTACCATGTGCCAGACGCTTTGCTAAGCGCTGGAGTGAATATAATAATAATAATAATTTGGGTATTTGTTAAGCACTTACCATGTGCCAGACGCTTTGCTAAGCGCTGGAGTGAATATAATAATAATAATAATTTGGGTATTTGTTAAGCACTTACCATGTGCCAGGCGCTTTGCTAAGCGCTGGAGTGAATATAATAATAATAATAATAATTTTGGTATTTGTTAAGCGCTTACTATGTGCCACGCACTAAGTGCTGAAGGAGGTACAAGGTAATCAGGTTGTCCCACATGGGGCTCCCAGTCTTCATCCCCATTTTCCAGATGAGGGAACTGAGGCCCAGAGAAGTGACTGGCCCAAAGTCACCCAGCTGATAAGTGGCGGTGGCGGGATTCGAACCCATGCCCTCTGACTCCCAAGCCGGCGCTCTTCCCACTGAGCCGCGCTGCTTCTCTGATGCGAGCAAACCGGGTTGGACACGGTCCCTGCCCCAACTGGGGCTCGCGGTCTCAATCCCCATTTCGCAGATGAGGTAACTGAGGCCCGGAGAAGTGAAGTGACT
The DNA here is from genome assembly GCF_015852505.1 of Tachyglossus aculeatus. Classification (NCBI taxonomy): domain Eukaryota; kingdom Metazoa; phylum Chordata; class Mammalia; order Monotremata; family Tachyglossidae; genus Tachyglossus; species Tachyglossus aculeatus. Next base: position 41,140,125 of record NC_052088.1, on the reverse strand, counting down.
TGTCCAAGGTCACACGGCAGACAAGGGGAGGCGCCGGGATTAGAACCCATGACCTTCCGACTGCCCGGTCCGGGCTCTAGCCACTGCGCCAGGCTGCTTCTCATTCATTCATTCGGTCGTATTGATTGAGCGCTTACTGAGAAGCAGCGCGGCTCAGTGGAAAAGAGCCCGGGCTTTGGGGTCAGAGGTCATGGGTTCAAATCCCGGCTCCGCCAATTGTCAGCTGGGTGACTTGGGGCAAGTCACTTCACTTCTCTGGGCCTCAGTTCTCTCATCTGGAAAATGGGGATGAAGACTGGGAGCCCCCCGTGGGACAACCTGATCACCTTGTAGCCTCCCCAGCGCTTAGAACAGCGCTTTGCAGATAGTAAGCGCTTAATAAGTGCCATTATTATTATTATTATTTCTGTACTAAGCGCTCCGAAAGCACGATTCAGCAACAGAGAGAGACAATCCCTGCCCACAGCGGGCTCACGGTCTAGAAGGGGGGGCCTTCAACCTTACGCTCTAATATGTTGCCGACTTGTACTTCCCAAGCGCTTAGTACAGTGCTCTGCACACACTAGGCGCTCAATAAATACGACTGAATGAATGAATACGTGTCCCAAGCTCGTTTGCAGATTCCAGGGACAGTTGGCAGACACCAGGCAGAACTGGGCCCCCTTGCCCCCTCACCTTTCTCATTCATTCATTCAATCGTATTTATTGAGCGCTTACTGTGTGCAGAGCACTGTACTAAGCGCTTGGGAAGTCCAAATTGGCAACATATAGAGACGGTCCCTACCCAACAGTGAGCTCACAGTCCAGGAGGTTGCAATCCTTACTTTCTAAGACCGCGACATCCCAAGGGTGGGTCGCCAACCCTTCCGAGTCCGGGCTCACGTCTGCTGATTCTATTGCGCTCTCCCGAGCGCTCAGTACAGTGCTCTGCAAAGAGGAAGCGTTCGCTAAATCCGACCGATTGATTTATTTTCTCTCCCCCTGAGGCTGGGGCGAACCCTCCCTTCCAGGCCGCTAAAGCGCTCACAGGGAGAAAAGCCCGGGCCTGGAAATCAGAGGACCGGGGTTCTAATTCGTTCAGTCGTATTTACTGAGCGCTTTCTGTGTGCAGAGCGCCGTACTGAGCGCTTAAATAACAATGATGGCGTTTGTTTAAGCGCTTACTGTGTGCCCAACGCCGTTCTAAGCTCTGGGGTAGATACCAGGAGCAGCCTGGCTCGGTGGGAAGAGCCCGGGCTTTGGAGTCAGAGGTCGTGGGTTCAAATCCAGCTCTGCCAATTGTCAGCTGTGAGGCTTTGGGCAAGCCACTTAACTTCTCTGGGCCTCAGTGAGCTCATCTGTAAAATGGGGATTAAGGCTGTGAGCCCCCCCAAGGAACACCCTGATCACCTTGTAACCTCCCCAGCGCTTAGAACAGTGCTTCGCACATAGCGCTTCGCACTTCCAGACTGTGAGCCCACTGTTGGGTAGGGACCGTCTCTATATGTTGCCAACTTGTACTTCCCAAGCGCTTAGTACAGTGCTCTGCACACAGTAAGCGCTCAATAAATACGATTGATTGATTAATTGATTGATAGTAAGAGCTTAACAAATCATCAATTGCATTTATTGAGTGCTTACTATGTGCAAAGCACTGTACTAAGCGCTTGGGAAGTACAAATTGGCAACATATAGAGACAGTCCCTACCCAACAGTGGGCTCACAGTCTAAAAGATGCCATCATCATCATCATCATCACAAGGTAATCAGGTTGTCCCTAGTGGGGCTCACAGTCTTCATCCCCATTTTCCAGGTGAGGTCACTGAGGTACAGAGAAGTGAAGTGACTTGCCCAAAGTCACACAGCTGATAAGTGGCGGAGCCGGGATTAGAACCCATGGCCTCCGACTGCCAAGCCCGGGCTCTTTCCACTAAGCCACGCCACTGCTTCTATTCCCACACCTGCTGTGTGACCTTAGGCAAGTCACTTAACGTCTCTGGGCCTCCGCTCCCTCGTCTGCAAAATGAGGATTCAACACCTGTTTTCCCTCCTACTTAGACTGTGAAACTCACATGGGACCTGATCCTGTTATATCCTGTTTATATGTATATACGTTTGTACGTATTTATTACTCTATTTATTTATTTTACTTGGACATATCCATTCTATTTATTTTATTTTGTTAATATGTCTGGTTCTGTTCTCTGTCTCCCATTTCTAGACTGTGAGCCCACTGTTGGGTAGGGACTGTCTCTCTATGTTGCCAACTTGGACTTCCCAAGCGCTTAGTACAGTGCTCTGCACACAGTAAGCCCTCAATAAATACGATTGATGATGATATCTATTCTATTTATTTTATTTTGTTACATATCTATTCTATTTATTTTATTTTGTTAGTATGTTTGGTTATCTTCTCTGTCTCCCCCTTTTAGACTGCGAGCCCACTGTTGGGTAGGGACTGTCTCTCTATGTTGCCAACTTGTACTTCCCAAGTGCTTAGCACAGTGCTCTGCACACAGTAAGCGCTCAATAAATACAATTGATGATGATATCTATTCTATTTTATTTTGTTACGTATCTATTCTATTTATTTTATTTTGTTAGTATGTTTGGTTTGGTTCTCTGTCTCCCCCTTTTAGACTGCGAGCCCACTGTTGGGTAGGGACTGTCTCTCTATGTTGCCAACTTGGACTTCCCAAGCGCTTAGTACAGTGCTCTGCACACAGTAAGCGCTCAATAAATACGATTGATGATGATGATGACTGTCTCTCTATGTTGCCAACTTGTACTTCCCAAACGCTTAGTACAGTGCTCTGCACACAGTAAGCGCTCAATAAATACGATCGATGATGATGATGATGATGATATCTACCCCAGCGCTTAGAACAGTGCTCGGCCTAAGGTAAGCGCTTAATAAATACCGCGATTATTATTATTATCATCATCATCATCATCAATCGTATTTATTGAGCGCTGACTGTGTGCAGAGCACTGTACTGAGCGCTTGGGAAGTCCAAGTTGGCAACATATAGAGACAGTCCCTACCCAACAGTGGGATCAATGTGACCTAGTGGAAGGAGACCGGTCCTGAGTGTCAGGAGACCTGAGTTCTAATTCCGGCCCCGCCGGGTGACCTTGGGCAAGTCGTTTCACTTCTCTGAGCCTGTTTCCTCATCTATAAAATAATAATAATGGCATTTATTAAGCGCTTACTATGTGCAAAGCACTGTTCCAAGCGCTGGGCACTGTTCAAAGCGCTGGATTCAATGCTTGTTCTCCCTCTCCCTTAGACGGATAGGCCCGCATGGGATGGGGACCGTCCTGGTTATCTACCCCCGTTAACAGTTCTTATTCACCTCTCCGTGACTCGGTTTCCTCAGCTTTAAAATAGGGATGAGACATTAGCTTTCCCTCCCTCTTTGGCTGCGAGCCCAGAGCTCCTGGTGTCAAACAAGGTATCTTGAACTTTCCCGACTTGACACAGAGCAAATCCTGAACCAACTGGTTCCCAACTGGAAGCTGGCTCCGGGCGTTGGGAATTTGGCACCAGGCCCCTCGGTGACACTTTCTTCATTCATTCATTCGAGCATATTTAGTATTATAATAATAATAATGTTGGTATTTGTTAAGCGCTTACTATGTACAGAGCACTGTTGTAAGCGCTGGGGGGAATGCAAGGAGATGAGGAATTTGGCACCAGGCCCCTTGGTGACACTTTCTTCATTCATTCGTTCGAGCATATTTAGTATTATAATAATAATAAGGTTGGTATTTGTTAAGCGCTTACTATGTACAGAGCACTGTTGTAAGCGCTGGGGGGAATGCAAGGAGATGAGGAATTTGGCACTAGGCCCCTTGGTCATTATAATAATAATAGTTATTATTATTATTTAATATAATTAATATTTAATATTAATATAATTAATGTCAAATAATTATTATTATTGGTATTTGTTAAGCGCTTACTATGTACAGAGCACTGTTGTAAGCGCTGGGGGGAATGCAAGGAGATGAGGAATTTGGCACCAGGCCCCTTGGTCATTATAATAACAATAATTATTATTTAATATGATTAATATTTAATATTAATATTAATATGATTGATATCAAATGATAATTATTATTGGTATTTGTTAAGCGCTTACTGTGTACAGAGCACTGTTGTAAGTGCTGGGGGGAATGCAAGGAGATGAGGAATTTGGCACCAGGCCCCTTGGTCATTATGATAATAATAATAATAATAATTATTTAATATATTTAATATTTAATATTGATATAATTCATATTAAATAATAATTATTATTGGTATTTGTTAAGCGCTTACTATGTACAGAGCATTGTTGTAAACGGTGGGGGGAATGCAAGGAGATGAGGTTGCCCCACGTGGGGCTCACAGTCTTCATCCCCATTTTACAGATGAGGCCACTGAGGCCCAGAGAAGTAATAATAATAATAATAATAATAATAATAATAATAATAATAACGACAGCATTTATCTCCCACCCCAGGCCTCGGCGGGAAAAGATGAAACCAGAGAGGTAAGTGGCGCTCGTTCTTGGATGCTCTTTGGAGAGTTGGGTAGGGACTGTCTCTATATGTTATAGACATATGTCTCTATATGTTATGCTATATGACAGCATTTATTAAGCGCTTACTATGTGCCAAGCACCGTTCTAAACGCTGGGGAGGCTACAAAGTGATCAGGTTGTCCCACGGGGGGCTCACGGTCTTCATCCCCATTTGACAGATGAGGGGACTGAGGCGCGGAGAAGTGAAGTGACTGGCCCAAGGTGACACAGCAGACATGCGGGGGAGGCGGGATTCGAACCCATGACCCGGGACTCCCAAGCCCGCGCTCTTTCCACTGAGCCACGCTTATTGAGCGGTGTACTTCCCAAGGGCTTAGTACGGTGCTCTGCACACAGTAAGCGCTCAATAAATACGATTGATTGATTGATTGATTTACCGCGCACCAAGCACTGTACTAAGCGCTTGGGAGAGTACAAACGGACACACGACGAACTCAGTCTAGAGAGGGAGAGAGCGCTGTTTTCCCGGGCTTTCTGCCCCATTTAACTTTCCCCCCTACCCGCCTTTTTGGGGCAAAACCTGTCTCGCAGCATTTGGGGCCCCCCGCCCCCGAGGCCGGCGCCCCATGACGAGGATGATGGTATCTTTTAAGCGCTTACTATGTGCCAGGCCCTTAGAGAAGCAGCATGGCTCAGTGGAAAGAGCCCGGGCTTTGGAGTCAGAGGTCATGGGTTCGAATCCCCACTCCGCCAACTGTCAGCTGGGTGATTTTGGGCAAGTCACTCAACTTCTCTGGGCCCTCAGTTCCCTCATCCATTCATTCATTCATTCATTCAATCGTATTTATTGAGCGCTTACTGTGTGCAGAGCACTGGACTAAGCGCTTGGGAAGTCCAAGTTGGCAACATCTAGAGACGATCCCTACCCAGCAGTGGGCTCACAGTCTAGAAGACTGTGCATATATGTATATCATCATCAATTGTATTTATTGAGCGCTTACTGTGTGCAGAGCACTGTACTAAGCGCTTGGGAAGTACAATTTGGCAACATATAGTGACGGTCCCTACCCAACAGTGGGCTCACAGTCTAGAAGACTGTGCATATATGTATATCATCATCAATTGTATTTATTGAGTGCTTACTGTGTGCAGAGCACTGTACTAAGCGCTTGGGAAGTACAACTTGGCAACATATAGTGACGGTCCCTACCCAACAGTGGGCTCACAGTATATATGTATGTATATATATATATGTATATATATATATAAGTATATATAAGTATAAGTATATACATATAAGTATATGTATGTATATATATATATATGTATATATATATATATATATATATAAGTATATACGTATATATGAGAAGCATCGTGGCTCAGTGGAAAGAGCCCGGGCTTTGGAGTCAGAGGTCATGGGTTCAAATCGCAGCTCTGCCAATTGTCAGCTGTGTGGCCTTGGGCCAGTCACTTAACTTCTCTGGGCCTCAGTTCCCTCACCTGTAAAATGGGGATCAATCACTCAATCAATCAATCGTATTTATTGAGCACTGTGTGCAGAGCACTGTACTAAGCACAGTGCTCTGCACACAGTAAGCGCTCAATAAATACGATTGATTGATTGATAAGCGCTTGGGAAGTACAAGTTGGCAACAAGACTAATAAGATGAAGCCTGTGAGCCCCCCGTGGGACAACCTGATCACTTGGTAACCTCCCCAGCGCTTAGAACAGTGCTTTGCACATAGTAAGCGCTTAACAGGTGCCATTATTATTATTATACAAGTGCTGTGGGGAGGGGAAGGAGGTAAGGCGGGCGCTTAGCAGGTACCACAGCTGTTATTAACACCACGTCTATCATCTCACACAGAGCCCCCCCGGGGGGACAACCTGATCACCCTGTAACCTCCCCGGCGCTTAGAACAGTGCTTTGCACATAATAAATTATTACTATTATTACTACAAGCTAATCACAGGCTCACAGCATTGACTTTGGGCAAGTCGCTTCACTTCTCTGTGCATCATCTGTAAAATGGGGAGCCCCACGCGGAACAACCTGATCGCCCTGTATCCCCCCAGCGCTTCGCACATAGTAAGCGCTTAACAAATACCATTATTATTATTATCAATCAATCGTATTTATTGAGCGCTTACTATGTGCAGAGCACTGTACTAAGCGCTTGGGAAGCGCAAATTGGCAACATATAGAGACAGTCCCTACCCAACAGTGGGCTCACAGTCTAAAAGGGGGAGACGGAGAACAAAACCAAACATACTAACAAAATAAAATAAAATAAAAATATTATTATTTGATGGGCGAGGTGACCGAGGCACGGAAAAGCGAAGCGCCTTGGGCAGGTCCACAGGGCCGACAAGCGGCAGGGCGGCCCCGCGATGGGCAGCGGCTCTCTGAACTCCGACCCCGCTGCCCCAGACCAGCCCCTTCAGGGTGAGCGCTCAATAAATATGATTGATTGATTGATTGATTGATTGAGAGACGCCCTCCCCGAGAAGCCCCGCCACCACGGCCCTGACTTTGGGCCCCGGGGACCCCCTCCTTGCCGCACAGCTGCGGCCCATCTGCCGGCTTCCGACTCCAGAGGCCAATTCCGGGCGAGGGGGAGGAAATGAAAGCCAGCTGCGGTCCGCAGACCTCTCTTGGGTTTAATGATAGCATTTATTAATCAATCAATCGTATTTATTGAGCGCTTACTGTGTGCAGAGCACTGGACTAAGCGCTTGGGAAGTCCAAGTTGGCAACATCTAGAGACAATCAATCAATCGTATTTAGTGAGCGCTTACTGTGTGCAGAGCACTGGACTAAGCGCTTGGGAAGTCCAAGTTGCCAACATAGAGAGACAATCAATCAATCAATCGTATTTATTAAGCGCTTACTGTATGCAGTGCACTGGACTAAGCTCTTGGGAAGTCCAAGTTGGCAACATCTAGAGACAGTCCCTACCCAACGGTGGGCTCACAGTCTAGAAGGGGGAGACAGAGAACAAAACCAAACATACTAACAAAATAAAATAGATAGAATAGATATGTACAAGTAAAATAGAGTAATAAATATGTACAAACATATATACATACACATGTACACATATATATACATATATATACATACATATATATACATATATACAGGTGCTGTGGGGAAGGGAAGGAAGTAAGATGAGGGGGATGGAGAGAGGTACGAGGGGGAGAGGAAGGAAGGGGCTCAGTGTGGGAAGGCCTCCTGGAGGAGGTGAGCTCTCAGTAGGGCCTTGAAGGGAGGAAGAGAGCTAAATCAATCAATCAATCATATTTATTGAGCGCTTACTGTGTGCAGAGCACTGTACTAAGTGCTTGGGAAGTCCAAGTTGGCAACATATAGAGACAGTCCCTACCCAACAGTGGGCTCACAGTCTAAAATAAATAGGATTGATTGAATGAATGAGAGGCCTAGGGAGGCCAGAGGTCCTCTCATCGCCCAGGCGGCGATGGAGGAGGAAAGGAGGCTCAGCGCTTACTATGTGCCAAGCACCATTCTAAGCGCTGGGGGGGCTACAGGGCGATCAGGTTGTCCCACGGGGGGCTCACAGTCTTCATCCCCATTTGACAGATGAGGTCACTGAGGCCCAGAGAAGTGAAGTAATAATAATAATAATAATGATAGCATTTATTAAGCGCTTACTATGTGCAAAGCACCGTTCTAAGCGCTGGGGAGGCTACAAGGCGATCAGGTTGGCCCACAGGGGGCTCACAGTCTTCATCCCCATTTGACAGATGAGGTCACTGAGGCCCAGAGAAGTGAAGCGACTTGCCCAAAGTCACACAGCTAAGTGGCGGAGCCGGGATTTGAACCCAGGACCTCTGACTCCAAAGCCCGGGCTCTTTCCACGGAGCCACGCCGCCTCCCCGGAGCCCGGGAAATGAAAGGCAGAGACCCCGGCCCCCGAGACGGATCCAAGAGTGGAGGTGCTAAAATCCTCCTCCTTCCCAGTCCCTGGCACGGAGCAGCCGTCCTGCGGGATTCATTCCTCCCTATCCCACGTGGGGCTCACAGTCTCCATCCCCATTTTGCAGATGAGGGAACTGAGGCACAGAGGAGTTAAGCGACTCGCCCAAGGTCACGCAGCAGACAAATGGCAGCAAACCTTCTGACGTGCTCTGTCCCTATGCCCTGCTGCTTATCTGTCGATGGTTATCGATTGATCTCTGGTATGTACTGAGCGCTCGCTTGCTTTGTGGAGAACCCCACACAAAACGCTCGGGAGGGTACACTACAACAGAGTTGGTAGATGGGACCCCTGCCCACAAGGAGTTTAGAGGAGGAGTTGGGCGTTAAAAGCAGATTATTGGATTGGTTTCATCACACCCCGCAGACAAACGTTTTAAGTCAATGCCTGCCAATGACAAAGTAAGAAATCATCTTTAGGAGGCGTGAAGATGGAGCCATCTAGTCTCGGCTTGCTACCGCTTCAGCAGAACCCTTTAATTTTTGCCTCATGATGGCTCAATAAATACGATTGATTGATTCATTCATTCAAATGTATTTATGGAGCACTTACTGTGTGCAGAGCACTGGACTAAACGCTTGGAAAAGCACAATGGTAAACAGTGACGTTGAGAATTAGGGTGGCTCGGTGGAAAGAGCCCGGGCTTTGGAGCCAGAGGTCATGGGTTCAAATCCCGGCCCCGCCACTTGTCAGCCGTGTGATTTGGGGCGAGTCACTTCACTTCTCTGGGCCTCAGTTCCCTCATCTGTAAAATGGGGATGAAGACTGGGAGCCCCCCCGTGGGATAACCTGATCACCTTGTAATCTCCCCAGCGCTTAGAACAGTGCTTGGCACGTAATAAGTGCTTTATAAATGCCACCATTATTATTATTATTATTATTATCATTATTAAGTACGGATAGGGCGGGGTCCGTCCCTGCTCCCAAGCTCACAGGACGGCCCGCCCCGCACGCCTTCGTGAGAGCTCTCCCAAACGCTCAGTACAGTTCTCTGCACACAGCAAGCACTCGATAAATACATCGAGACTGCCTACATTTTCAGACGGTGAGCCCACTGTTGGGTAGGGGCTGCCTGTATATGTTGCCAACTTGTACTTCCCAGGTGCTCAGTGCGGTGCTCTGCACACAGTAAGCGCTCAATAAATATGATTGATTGATTGATTGATCGACTGAGCTGGGAAACCCACCCCCGTGGGGGACCTTAGAGTTCCCCCGGCAGCTCAGGGCAGGCGAACTCGGCCCCGGGAGAGACCCGTCCCGGCCTGGAAGCCCTGGGTGGGGGTGGTCTCCGACCCCAGCAGCATCCCTGGGGGGGTCTTACCTGCACTCACACCGCACATGCTCAGTGAAGGTCAGCTCCATGTATGACGTCTGCTCCTCAGATTTGATCTTCAGGAGCTGCAAGGGGGGAGAACACGACCCGAGCGTCTGGCCCGCTCCTCCGCCCGCGGCCCGGCCACGGGGGCCTGGTTGGGAAAGGCCCAGGCCGCTTCGAGCCGGACCGCCACCTCCAGGGAGCACAGATGGGGTGGATTAGATGGGGGGGCGGGTGCCCACCTGCATGGTGACGTTGGCCGTCTCCACGGGGACGCACTGGAGGCTCTCGTCCCCGCAGCAGCCAGTGCAGCGGCGCAGGGAGACGCAGGAGGGGCTGAACACGTGCTCCACCTCGCCGGGGTACTCGGCCACAATCTCCACCAACTTCTCCAGGGCGCGGCAGAAGCTGCGGCCCCAAACCTCCTGAAATGGCAGCACTGCGCGGGAGAAGCCAAACAGGGCCGGGAGTTTCGGGCCGGGGCGCCGGGCGGCCCGTCTCCCCGCCCCAGTCCCCCTGCCTCCCCATTCGATCGCCTTTATTGAGCGCCTACGGTGGGCCGGGCACTGCACTAAGTGCTTGGGACAGTACGATACAAAAATAGACACATTCCCTGCCCACAGCGAGCTTACAGTCCCCGGCTCTCCGTATCCCCTGCCCCCATTTGGGCAGGGGATGTGCCCGTTTTTATTGTTCTATTGTACTCTCCCAAGCGCTCAGTACAGTGCTCTGCACACAGTAACCACTCGATAAATACGAACGACTGACTGGGTTGGATCCAGGCCCCTTCTCAACTACCGAGAAGCAGCTAGAGCCCGGGCTTGGTAGTCAGAAAGACCTGGGTTTTAATCCCAGCTCTGCCGTTTGTCTGCTGTGGGACCTTGGGCAAGTCGTTTCACCTCTCTGGGCCTCAGTTACCTCATCTGTCAAATGGGGATGAGGACTGTGAGCCCCATCTTGGACACGGACTAGACTGATTAGTTCGTATCTACGCCAGTGCGCTTAGAGCAGTACCTGGTATAGTAAGCGCTTAACAATTACCGTATATATATATTTTTTAAATGTATCCTAATCTCTTCAACTCCTTCAGCCCCACTCTGGTGAACGTCGGGGTGAAGAGCCTCCCCCCATAATCTCCTTTTCAGCTCGGACTTGAGCTTTGAATTCTGGTCCAGGCCAGACTCTTCGGCTCTCAGGCCCCTAGCTCCACTGCCCAGACGATGCCTGTCCGGGAGGTCGTCTGTCAATTCTTTCCCGCGATTCCTGCTTCCCACAGGAAGCCCCCCGCGGGTAGAGTCAGGGGTCGAAGTTCACTTGGCCCAGTTACCGGTGGCACCGTAGACCTCGGCCTGAGCGTCGGGAAAGGAGGGGAGTCCACGGAAAATCGTCAGGACGCGGGGAGGCAGCCGCAGAGCCCATAAAGAGTCGCTCATCCGGCGGTCTCGGGGGGAGGAGCCAAGCGCTAAAGCTCTCGCTTTAGCTAAAACTAAAGCTAAAACAGGCCAGAGGGCTGGGGGCCGCCTGCCTCGTGGGGCCTTCCACGTTTCCCTTTCCTGAGCCGTGAGCCCCAGTCGAGCTTTAGTGGCCCGCCCCGTTGGTCTGAGCCAATGTCGGATCTCTCTGGTCCGAAAAGACAAATAAAACCAGAAAAATGCAGGCCGACCCAAGCGGCCTTAGCTGGGCTTAGTGCTGTTTTTGTCTTCCCCTAATGGCCCCTGCAGGAAAGATAACACCTGGAGACGACCAGGGAGGGCTCTCCCTCCCCTCCTCTCCCCCTCTCCTTGCTGTGGCTCCCGTGGAGACCACTTCCTACCCAGCTGGGGTCAGAGGGCAGCCACCCCACCGGGGGAAGCCGGAAGGGGTAACTTGGCAGCCGGGAAAAGAGATTCCTTTCTTTTCCTCTGTAAACGGAGCCCTGGCTAAAGACCCGTCCTTCTGGGGCTCCCTCAGGGAGGCCGGCTGGGTGGGTGAGGCGGGGGAAGGGGAAAACTGGCGACGGGACGATGTGGGTCACGATCTCAAGGGAACCGTGGCCAGGACCACCCCGTCCCAGCCAGGAAAACGTCCGCAACGTCCAGACCGACCTCCTGGACACCAAGGAGGGACCGCCGGGGGGGGCGGCGAGGAGGAGGTCTGCCCCGGCCTTCCCAGCTGGGCGGTCAGCCGTCCAAGAGGAGGCCTCTCCTTGACTGCTCCTGGAATCGTTCCCCCTTCCGACCGGCTCCGGACCCTCCCTCCGGAGCCGGGCGGGAGGAAGCGGCACGGTCTCGCGAGCCTGGTAATCGGACAGACGTGGGTCCTAATCCCCGCTCCGCCGCCTGTCCGCTGTGCGACCTCGGGCAAGGCATTTCAATTCTTTATGCTTCAGTTCCCTCGTCTGTAAAATGGGGATTAAGATCGAGGCCGATGTTGGACCGTGCCCAACCCCTTTATCTCGTATCTACTCCGGTGTTTAGAACAGTGCCCGGTACGTAGCAAGCGCTTACCAAATACCGTTATTATTAGTATAATTAGCCCAGGCGGGTGGACGGGGGACAGGCTGGTGTCGGGAGTGAAGAGTGTATGCGAGCTACCGTGTTTCAGACACCGAAAAGATGTCGGGCGCCTTAGTCCTCGACGGGGAACCCATCTGGCTCGAGTTTCTTCCCGAGACGCCCCCGGCCCAAAGCCGGGAGATCGTCCGGCCCCGCCAGAGGATGTTTCAGAAGAGCGAGAGAGGGGAGCGAGGGGTCTGGGAGGGGCGGCTGGCTGCCGCCCCAGAGCACAGCAGGTGTCTCCGCCGCGCTGAGATGGCTCCAGCACAACTGGCGCGTGGGAAAAGAGACCTGAATCGGGAACGCCTTTCCCAAACTCTGTCTGCCTTTGGGATTTGAACCAGTCCTGGCGCCGTTTCCAAAGCGGCCCCCTCCTCAAGGAAAACTTCCCTGTTACTGGCTAGTGGGCCTAGAGGAAAGAGCCGGGAGAGAGGAGACCAGTCCTTCTGGACCGTGAGGTCGCTGGGGGCGGGGACCGTGTCTGTTTATTGTTATAGCGTGCCCTCCCAGGCGCTTAGTACAGTGCTTTGCCCACGGTAAGCGCTCAGATGCGCTTGACTGAATGAACGAGAGACCTGGTTTCTGACCCCGCTCAGCCTCTTGCCTGCTGAGTGACAGCGGGGGATTCATTTCACTTCTCCGTGTCTCAGTTTCCTCATCTGGAAAACGGGGATGAAATATCTGCCCGCTCTTCCCTTAGGCAGGGACAGGGACCGTGTCCCATCAGATTGCGTTTACCTGTCGGGGAACGAATGCCACAGCGATTCCCGGAAGATTGTGGGAGGGGAGCCAAGGGGATCAGTTCGGATCGGGCACGTTATGCTTCCGCTGGCCAAGTCGACGGATACACAACCATCCCCCCCCCACCCGCCCTCATTCCTATGACACATGTACTTGCAATGTACTTTGCCTCCGTATATTTAGCCATCTTAGTTCTGTTTGTCTGTCTGGTCTGCCCCGGAGTCCCCGAGGGTGGGAATGATTTCTTCTCCTCTCTCCCCACCCCAGTTCTCCCCTCCAGTCCCACGCCGCACCCTCAGTGAGCTGAGCTGCCCTGTATCCGCCCCAGCGCTTAATCCAGTGCCCGGCACATAGTAAGCGCCTCACAAAGTCCATCATCGTTATTATTATCTCCACGTCAGGCTGTGGTCCCTGGCTACGGGGCAGCGGGGAGCATCCGGTGGCTCTCCTTCCCCCGAAACGGGCCGTCTGTAGGATGAGACGCTCGCGTACGCGTGCCTGGGCTTCCCTGCCACTGGAAATGTATCACTGTGGGGTGGCGGGGAAGGGGGGAGGTCGAGGACAGGGTTAAGACAGAGGCGAGAGGCGGGGTGCCCGATTCGGCAGATGTCTCCCCTCGCGTGGAAGTTCCTCACTCGCTGGAAACGAGAGAGGGTTGTCGTCCCGTCTGAGCTGTTTGTCATCAGCGGAAAGGTCCGGTCAGCTCCCCGAAGCCTCCGCCCGGGGCCGAGAGGCGCGGCGGGAGGCTCTTCCGGATCCCACTCGCTGTCTGCCCGGCGAGAGGCTTCAACTCCCAGGCCTTTGAGCCCCCGCCATCCCCCCGACAGGCCTCCTCCGCGGATCCAAGCCACCTCCGCCTTCCCACGCGGCTCCCTCCCTGTGCCCGCCTCTCGGTGAAGCCCCCTCGCCTCCCTCTTCAAGGGCCCATCTGCTCTTTCATTCATTCATTCAATCGTATTTATTGAGCGCTTACTGTGTGCAGAGCGCTGTACTAAGCGCTTGGGAAGTGCAAGTTGGCAACATGTAGAGACGGCCCCCACCCAACAACCCAACCCTACGCTGCCTTACGCCCGGCCCAGGGAGAGAGCGGGACGAGGAAGCAGCTGACCCTTGGGAGAGGGAGGTCAGGGGGCAGGGGTCATCAGCTTACCTTCCCCTTCTGACGTGCTGCTGTTCCCGGAAAGCTGGTCCCACTGGCGGAGAGGAGGGAAGGGCGCCGGTGAGGCGGGGAGGACGGGAGACTCCCGTGGAAGGGCCGGGATGTGTCGGGGGGCTGCCCGGCGGTGGTCCGGCCCCTCCTTCCCTGCCCCTGCCCCGACGTCTCTCCCCACCCCTGGGCGCCCCGGCCGTTCTTGCTCTGCTCTTGCTGGGCTCCTTCTCTCTGTCCCGCCTCTCCATCCCCCTCACGACCCCCTTCGACCCCTTTAATGTCCGGGCCTGGACTCGGGCCAGAGCCCCGTAGGGAGGGGGTGTCAGCTGTGGGAGCGGAGGGGCCGCAGACGGACCTCCGGGTAATGTAACGCCGCGGGTTCGGCCTCCCTTCCCCCTGCCCTCCTCTGCAAGTGTTGAACAGGCCGTCCCCTCCTCACCCCCTACCCCACCATCCCGTCCCCTCCCACCTCCCTCTTTCAGGGGTTTCCCGGAGAGCAGGACGGGGAGGGACCTTGGTGGGAAAGGAGGTTATTGAGCTTGGCAGGATTTCTCTTCCCCGGGCTGGAGCCAGGCCAGGGTCCGGGCCCTCATCCCGGCTCCCGGGACGAGCGTCTCGGGAGCGTCTCTGGCCTGCGGGATCCAGAACCCCGGTGTCAGCATCCTGCCGGCCCCGGGACTGGAGTCTGTGCTTACTCTGGGAGAGGGCCGAGGCGGGCGGGGAGGGCTCTCTCGGCCTCACTCCCCCTCCGGGGCCTGGCTGGGCCCCGGCCGGGTCAGAGGTCTCCACTGCGTTTGGCCCGTCACGGGGGCCGTGACCCTGACCACCGGCCCGGGGATTACTCGGGGGTCCTTGGAGCTGAACCGACAGCCCCGGGGAGCGACGGGAAGCTTCGACTCCATCCCGGAGTCTCCTCCGGGCCCGGTTCGGCTCCGGGACCTCCTGAGAGGCCAGCATCGAGGGCTCTGAGGGGGCACCTGCCCCCTCACCGAGCACGCAGGCCTCCCCGCATACAGCTTCTTCTCTAACCTAGAGCCCGGCCCCCTACAAGCCCCCGTCAGGACCCCCAGAACCCGCATCCCCCTTACCTGAGGTGGAGGGGTGGGCAGGGCGAGCCCGGCCAGGAGCTGCAGGAAGCAGGTGAGGAGCCGCATGGCTGGCGTCTCCTCAGACGGCCCGAGGCGGGGGGCTCCGTTTCAGGGGGGCAACCGGCATACTCCTCCAGGGCCCCGAGCAGACCCGGCTCCGGGGTGTGGCGTGGGGGAGACCCCGACGCCCCACTTCAGTGCCTCCAGGGGCCCCGGTGGGCGGTGGGCCGCCCCCGGCCAGGCATCCTCGGGATCACCGCCGGAGGTCCAGGAGGAAGGCCCGAGCAGGCCGGGCCACGTGCGTGGCCTAGACGCTCCCTCGGCCTGTCCCCAAGGGGAGGCCTTCGGCCCGTTTGGATGGCCCTCCCGCCCTCGGGGTCCCGGTCAGCGGCGTCGAGGACCCTGGTGGTTCCCCGGCCCCGTGCCGGCTGATCCCATCTGAGCTCCGCTGCCCTGGGAGACGCGGTTTCATGGGCTGGGAGCTGACTGAGGGTGGAGTTCCTCTCTAGTCCCTCCTCTCTCCCGCCCGCTCCCTCTTTCCCAGCTTCTGTGGCTGCCCAGACTCCAGCCCGCCCAGGATTTCCTGTAACTCGGCCTGTGTGTGTGTGTGTCGGGAGGGGGGCGGGTGGCTCGCTCCCCCCCTCCCCGGGTTACCAACCATGGGAAGCCCCCCGGCGTGGAAACAGCTGGGAGCTTGGGGAAGCCCACGGCCAGGGACCCGAGGGCTGGGATCAGAGGACGGGCCCGCGTTCTGAGAAACCGGGGTTGCCGGGTTTGGCACGGCGGCCGTGTTTCAAAATTGGATTGTATTAAATCGAACGGCATCGAGAAGCGGCGTGGCTGAGTGGAAGGAGCACGGCTTTGGGGGGCAGAGCGCGTGGGTTCTAATCCCGGCCCCGCCGCTTGTCCGCTGGGTGACCTCGGGCAAGGCGCTTCACTTCTCTGGGTCTCAGTTACCTCATCTGGAAAATGGGGAGGAAGACTGGGAGCCCCAAGTGGGATAAACCGACTGCCTCGGATCTAGCCCGGTGCTTAGAACGGTGCTTGGCACATAGTAATCGCTTAACGAGTGCCATCATTATTGTTATTAAATGGGCTCGCTTTAAGTGGGACACCCCGGATAAGTCCTCTCCACGCAGCCGAGCGGGAGACCGCCAAGCCCCCCTCCGCCTCACTGCCCACCCCTGAGCCTTCTCTTCCTCGGTCTCCGCCAGGCCGTTCGTGAACCTGTGCCGTGGAAACCTGCAGGGCAGGAGGTCCTTTGGTGGGAGGTCAGGAAAGGGCAGGGACGGGGCCCGGGATCGGGGCAGAGCTGAGGCACGGGCGAGGGCAAGCCATAGCCTGGTCCGGGCGCGTCTGGCTCCGACGTGGCGGGTCACGGCTCCCGCTAGGCCCCAAAGGAGCAAGCCCGGCCCCGTGTCTGCCAGCCGGAATCGCCGGTGGCCGGCCGATCCCCCTGGCTTTGCCTCGGTCTTCTCAACTGGAGAATGGGGGTGGAAATTCCCATCGGTTCCGCCTGCCCCACGGAGAATCAAGTGTCTCTTTTCCTCCTCTGGACACATTGTCTCACAGGCCTTTCTGGCCAGGGCGGCACATGTCTGCAGAGAGCCGCTCTAACGAGACACTCCCTCCCCTCCTCTCTCCTGCCCACCCACCCCCTCGCCCCCGCTCACCCCAAGGAAGAAGCCCCCGGCCGCACGGGCGGCCGGGAAAATGGGGGGAAAGGAGCCCCGAGGGAGGGCGGGCGCGGGTGTCTGTCTGCATCCTGTCCATCCATCCTCTCCGGGAGCATTCCTCGGCACCCCCCTGGCCCCCACACTGTGGTGCCCCCCACTTCGCCGGGATCGCCGTGGCTTCTTGGGGCCGGGCACCGTGGGAGGGCTCAGGGCCACAACCCCCGCAGACGCACATTCCTGTGGGAAGCAGGGCGGGCTGGCGGGGCTGACCCTAACGCCGACCCCCGTGACCTCTCAGCCCAGTCGGCCGCCCACCCACCCAGTAGCCACCACAGGTCTCTCCCCCTCCCTCTCCTCCTCCTCTCTCTTCCTCTGCCCTTTCTTCTCCCCTCCTCCTACTCCTTTCCGTCCTTCTCCTCCCACTCTTTCTCCTCCTCCACCTTCTCCTTTTTCTCCTCCGTCCTGCCTTCTTCCTTCCCATCTGCCTTCCTCCTCTTCCTCCTCTTCACCCCTGAGCCCCAAGAGCCTGGAACTGGGGGAGGAGCCGGGGGGCCAGAGCCGAGCTGCTCGGCCGTGGGAGTGGACGGGAGAATGCACAGCTGGCGGGAGGAACTCGGGAACAACTCGGGAAGACTGCTCCGATTTTCCCGTCTGGCTGAACGGACCACTCCCGCCCTTGCTGGTGCACCCCAAAACCTCGAACCCAGGGTGTAAGGGGGTGCAGGTGTAAGGGGGTCCCCCCCGCCTTCTAGACTGTAAGCCCACTGTTGGGTAGGGACCGTCTCTAGATGTTGCCAACTTGTACTTCCCAAGCGCTTAGTACAGTGCTCTGCACACAGTAAGCGCTCAATAAATATGATTGATTGATTGATTGATTGATTGATTGCAGGACAGTGGGCAGGGGAGGGCTGCTGGCAATTGGCATTGCTGGAAACTCAGCACTTCGGAAAACCCTACTGTGGGTTTCGGGTCCCTCACTGAAGACGGGTGCGACCGTAGCTGGCACCTCCGTACCCTGGGACGGCGGGCACCGCAGGCATCCTAGCTCATTAAATGTGTCCGTTACTTTGTCTAGCACACTCTTCCAAGCGCTTAGTACAGTGCTTGGCACACAGTAAGAGCTCAGTAAGTACCGCCCAGCGACCGAGGCTTTGTAAATGCCTACAGATGCTCCAGGCTTTGCTCAACGTGGATAATTTACTGAAGTAATAATAATGATGTCATTTATTAAGCGCTTACTACGTGCCAAGCACTGTTCTAAGCGCTGGGGGGATACAAGGTGATCAGGTTGTCCCACGGGGGGCTCACGATCTTAATCCCTATTTTACAGATGATGTCACTGAGGCCCGGAGAAGTGAAGCGACCCACCCAAAGTCACCCAGCTGACAAGTGGGAGAGCCGGGATTTGAACCCATGACCTCTGACTCCAAAGCCCGGGCTCTTTCCACTGAGCCACCCTGCTATGGTCTCGGTTCTCTGGGGGCTTAGGATCTCATGTCCTTGGGCATCGAGCTGGGCAGAGTGGCCAACAGAGAGCCTTATCTGTTGCCGGGAGGAGCTGTGGGAGCTATGGCAGTGTGGCTTAATGGATAGAGCAGAAGCCTGGGAGTCTGTAGGACCTGGGTTCTAATCCCGCTTAGAACAGTGCTTTGCACATAGTAAGCGCTTAATAAATGCCATCATTATTATTATTATTATCCCGGCTCCACCACTTGTCTGCTGGGTGACTTCACGTCTCTGGGCCTCAGTCCCCTCATCTGTCAAATGGGGATTAAAAGCGTGAGCTCCACGTGGGACAACCTGATGACCTCTATCTACCCCAAGCATGTAGTAAGCGCTTAACAAATACCATTATTATTATTATTGTCTGCTGTGAGGCTTTGGGCGAGTCCCTTCACTTCTCTGTGCCCCCTCATTTGTAAAATGGGATTCGAGACTGTGAGCCTCATGTGGGACAGGGACTGTGTCCAACCAAATTTGTTGGTATCCACCCCAGCGCTTACTACAGTGCCTAGGACATAGTAAGCACTTAACAAATACCATAATTATTATGATTATTCTTTAGGCCTCAGTTCCCCCTTTTTTATAGCATTTATTAAGCGCTTACTATGTGCAAAGCACTGTTCTAAGCACTGGGGAGATTACAAGGTGATCAGGTTGTCCCATGGTGGGGGGCTCACAGTCTTAA
Source organism: Tachyglossus aculeatus (assembly GCF_015852505.1). Classification (NCBI taxonomy): domain Eukaryota; kingdom Metazoa; phylum Chordata; class Mammalia; order Monotremata; family Tachyglossidae; genus Tachyglossus; species Tachyglossus aculeatus. Next base: position 41,120,923 of record NC_052088.1, on the reverse strand, counting down.
TCCCCATTTTACAGATGAGGGAACTGAGGCCCAGAGAAGTGAAGTGACTTGCCCAAAGTCACACGGCTGACAAGTGGCGGAGCCGGGATTTGAACCCATGACCTCTGACTGCAAAGCCCGGGCTCTTTCCACTGAGCCACACTGCTCATCTGGAAAATGAGGCGAGCCCCATGTGGGAAAGTGACTGCATCCAACCTGATTACCTCCTTATCTACTCCAGCCTGGCACTTCGTAGGTGCTTAGCAAATACTATCAATCAATCAATCAATTGTATTTATTGAGCGCTTACTGTGTGCAGAGCACTGTACTAAGCGCTTGGGAAGTACAATTTGGCAACACATAGAGACAGTCCCTACCCAACAGCGGGCTCACAGTCTAGAAGGGGGGACAGAGAACAAAACCAAACATACTAACAAAATAAAATAAATAGAATAGATATGTACAAGTAAGATAAATAAATAAATAGAATAATAAATATGTACAAACATATATACAGGTGCTGTGGGGAAGGGAAGGGGGTAAGATGGGGGGGATGGAGAGGGGGACGAGGGGGAGAGGAAGGAAGGGGCTCAGTCTGGGAAGGCCTCCTGGAGGAGGTGAGCTCTCAGTAGGGCCTTGAAATACTACAATTATTATTATTACTATCCGTCCCGGCGTTTCCCTGGGGACAAAGGTGGATGCTGGCCGGCCCAGGGCCAGTGGCGAAGTGGCTCTGTTTTCAGGCCTAGTGCCCGTTGTCGGGTAGGGACCGTCGCTCTATGTTGCCGACTTGTACTTCCCAAGCGCTTAGTCCAGTGCTCTGCACACAGGAAGCGCTCAATAAATACGATTGAATGAATGAATGAATTAGGGAGAAGATGAAGGGCAGCTGGAGGAGCAGTGGGAAAACCCAGGTGTCTCGTGAAGTTTTTCCGTCAGTGGGTGGCTCTCCTGTAGTGCTCTGCCTCTCCGGCGCTGCTGCTGTACTTGTATTTGTTCTCTGTCTCCCCCTTTTAGTCTGTGAGCCCACTGTTGGGTAGGGACTGTCTCTATATGTTGCCAATTTGGACTTCCCAAGCGCTTAGTACAGTGCTCTGCACATAGGAAGCGCTCAATAAATACGATTGATGATGATGATGATGATGATGATGATGATGCTCCTAGCCAGGTCAGTTCCGTGCTCCCCCCTTTCTCCAGCAGCCCCCCTCTCTGCCAGCTCGCCTCCACCCCCGGAGCCGATTTCACCTCAGCGGTCCTCGCCTGACCTGCTGCCCGCTCTTTCTGCCTCCCGGCATGGCTTAAGTGACTTGCCCAAAGTCACCCAGCTGACAATTGGCGGAGCCGGGATTTGAACCCGTGACCTCTGACTCCAAATAATAATGATGGCATTTATTAAGCGCTTACTATGTGCAAAGCACTGTTCTGAGCGCTGGGGAGGTCACAGGGTGATCAGGTTGCCCCACGTGGGGCTCACAGTCTCAATCCCCATTTTACAGATGAGGCAACTGAGGCACAGAGAAGTGAAGTGACTTGCCCAAAGTCACCCAGCTGACAATTGGCGGAGCCGGGATTTGAACCCATGACCTCTGACTCCAAATAATAATGATGGCATTTATTAAGCGCTTACTATGTGCAAAGCACTGTTCTAAGTGCTGGGGAGGTCACAAGGTGATCAGGTTGCCCCAAGTGGGGCTCACAGTCTCAATCCCCATTTTACAGATGAGGCAACTGAGGCACAGAGACGTTAAGTGACTTGCCCAAAGTCACACAGCTGACAATTGGCGGAGCCGGGATTTGAACCCATGACCTCTGACTCCAAAGCCCGGGCTCTTCTCCACTGAGCCACGCTGCTTCTCTTCAAAACACTGTTCTAATAGCTGGGGAGGTTAACAAGGTGATCAGGTTGTCTCACGGGGGGCTCACAGTCTTCATCCCCATTTTACAGATGAGGTAACTGAGGCCCAGAGAAGTTAAGTGACTTGCCCGCAGTCACACAGCTGATAAGTGGTGGAGCCGGGATTTGAACCCACGACCTCTGACTCCAAAGCCCGGGCTCTTTCCACTGAGCCACGCTACTTCTCTCTAAACTGACCTCCCTGCTAGTTAACACAGTGGTATGGTTCCCAACTTGTACTTCCCAAGCGCTTAGTCCAGTGCTCTGCACAATGATTGAATGAATGAATGAATGAATGAATGAATGGAAAGAGCCCGGGCTTGGGAGTCAGAGGTCGTGGGTTCTAACCTTGGCTCTGCCACTTGTCAGCTGGGTGACCTTGGGCAAGTCACTTCACTTTTCTGTGCCTTGGTTCCCTCATCTGTAAAATGGGGATGAAGACTGTGAGCCCCACGTGGGACAACCTGATTACCTTGAATCTACCCCGGCGCTTAGAACAGTGCTTGGCACATAGTAAGCGCTTAACAAATACCAACATCATTATTATTATTATTATTCAGTCAGTCAAGTGTATTCATTGCATTTACCACACACTGAACACTTTGCTAAGTGCAGGGGAGAGTACTCCTTGACGATCAACAGACACGTTCCCTGCTCACAATGAGTTTACAGTCTAGAGGATGAGCTTGTGGTCTGGGCCCCCCCGCCCCGCATTCATTCATTCATTCGTTCATTCAATCGTATTTATTGTGCGCTTACTGTGTGCAAAGCGCTGTACTAAGCGCTTGGAAAGTACAAGTCGGCAACATAGACGGTCCCTACCCAACAGTGGGCTCGCAGTCTAGAAAGGGGAGACAGACAACAAAACAAAACATGTGGACAGGTGTCAAAGTCGTCAGAAACAAATAGAATTAAAGCTCTATGCACATCATTAACAAAATCAATAGAATAGTAAATATGTACAAGTAAAATAGAGTGATAAATCTGTACAAATATATATGCAAGTGCTGTGGGGAGGGGAAGGAGGTAGGGCGGGGGGGATGGGGAGGAGGAGAGGAAAAAGGGGGCTCAGTCTGGGAAGGCCTCTTGGAGGAGGTGAACTCTCAGTAGGGCTTTGAAGGGACGAAGAGAGTGAGCTTGGTGGATGTGCGGAGGGAGGGCGTTCCGGGCCAGGGGGATGACATGGGCCAGGGGTCGACGGTGGGACGGGAGAGAACAAGGTACAGTGAGGAGGTTAGCGGCAGAGGAGCGGAGGGTGTAGACTGGGCTGGAGAAGGAGAGAAGGGAGGTGAGGTAGGAGGGGGTGAGGGGATGGACAGCCTTGAAGCCAAGAGTGAGGAGTTTCTGCTTGATGCATAGGTTGACTGGCAGCCACTGGAGATTTTTAAGGAGGAGAGTAACATGCCCAGAGCGTGTCTGCACAGAGATGATCCGGGCAGCAGCGTGAAGTGTAGACTGAAGTGGGGAGAGACAAGAGGATGGGAGATCAGAGAGGAGGCTGATGCAGTAATCCAGTCGGGATAGGATGATAACATCCCTTGCTTAAATCCCACTCTGCCATGGCTTCCCTCCCCCTGGCAGAGGATGCCCACTCCCCACTTGGCCTTCCTGTGCCGCCCCCGATTGGATTCCCGGTCCATGGGTCGCGAACCCCATGGGGGACAGAGTCTGTGTCTAATTTCCCTCCTGTGTGTTATTTCCCAGCATTAGCACAGTGCTCAGCACACAGCAGTCCTCAGAGAGTCAGGGATCGCATCTAATTCCCGCCTGTAAACTCTCTCACAGGGCTTAGTACAGTGCTCTGTGCACAGTGAGCGCTTAACAACAACAACGACAGCAAGAAGCAGCGTGGCCTAGTGACTAGAGCACGGGCCTGGGAGTTAGAAGCACCTGGGTTCTAATCCTGGCTCTGCCACTTGTCTGCTGTGTGTCCTCGGATAAGTCACTTCGCTTCTCTGTTCCTTCATCGTCTTGGCTTACGCTGCCGAGTCGTCTCCGCCCCATAGCGACGCCACGGACACATCTCTCCCAGAACGCCCCGCTCTCCATCTGCAGTCGTTCTGGTAGTGTATCCATCGAGTTTTCTTGGTAAAAATACAGAAGTGGTTTCCCATCGCCTCCTTCCGCGCAGTTAACTTGAGTCTCCGCCCTCGATTCTCTCCCATGCCGCTGCTGCCCGACACGGGTGAGTTTTGATTTGTGGCAGATTGCCTTCCACTCGGTAGCCACTGCCCAAGCTAGGAATGGAATGGGTAGGCCTCTGCTTGGCTCTTCCTCCCATTTCCTCAAAAATTTCCCTGGCCTGGCATGCCCTCCCTCTGCCCATCCGCCAAGCTAGCTCTCTTCCTCCCTTCAAGGCCCTACTGAGATCTCACCCCCTCCAGGAAGCCTTCCCAGACTGAGCCCCCCTCTTTCCTCTCCCCCTCCTCCCCCTCTCCATCCCCCCCGCCTTACCTCCTTCCCTTCCCCACAGCACCTGTATATACGTATATATGTTTGTACGGATTTATTACTCTATTTATTTTACTTGTACATATTTATTCTACTTATTTTATTTTGTTAATATGTTTTGTTTCATTCTCTGTCTCCCCCTTCTAGACCGTGAGCCCACTGTTGGGTAGGGACCGTCTCTAGATGTTGCCAACTTGGACTTCCCAAGCGCTTAGTACAGTGCTCTGCACACAGTAAGCGCTCAATAAATACGCCTGAATGAATAGTTGAGACTGGTAGAGTACTGGAAACTCTCCAGGCGTGAGCTGCCTCAATTACCTCATCTGTAAAATGGGGGTGAAGACTGTGAGCCCCACGCGGGACAGGGACTGTGTCCAACCTGATTAGCTTATATCTATCCCAGTGCTTGGCACATAGTAAGTATTTAACGAATACTGTAAAAACAACAAGAACTATTACTGTTATTACCACTATTACATCTCTCCCAGCCCAGATCACCTGCTCTGGCCTATCCTGTCCCCTCCCACAGACTTCCCCATCTGGGAGCATGTAATCTTACTGTGGGCAGGGATTGTGTCTGTAATATTGTTCTATCGAACTCTCCCAAGCGCTTAGTACAAAGCTCCGCACACAGTAAGCACTCAGTGTTTCCTCCTGCCAAAATCTCAGCCCTTGAAGGTCCGGGACTTGGTCTCCCAGAGCATCTTAGACCAGCGCGCTTAACAAATGCCATTATTATTATTATTATTTATTATTATTATTATTATTATTATTATTATTATTATTATTATTATCTTAAGAGTTTATTCTGGTTCTGGATCTAAGTCTGAACCTAGGTAAGCCTGCAGGGCCGGAGAGGGAACCAGCACCAGAACGAGAATTGGGTCTGAGTCTGGGCTGGAAGTCTGCTGCCTCCTCCAGGGAACGTATCTACCGTCCCTGTTACATCGCACCCTCCCAGGCGCTCAGTACAGTGGTCTGCACACAGTCAGCGCTCAATAAATACGATTGATTGATCGATTGGTTCTGTTCGGGGGAGAGGGAGTTGTGGATGGCTGAAGGAATCAGGGATTCTGGGTGGGAGAAGGAGGAGATGTATTCCAGGGCCGCACTCGGATGCTTTGGACGGGCCGCAGATTCATTCATTCAGTTGTATTTATTGAGCGCTTACTGTGGGCAGAGCACTGTACTAAGTGCTTGGGAGAGTACAACATAACAATAAACAAACACATTCCTTGCCCGTAATGAGGTAATACCAATAATAACGGCATTTGTTAAGAGCTTACTATGTGCCAGGCCCTGTTCTCTGCGCTAGCTAATGAGGTCCCTGTCCCACATGGGGCTCACAGTCTTAATCCCCATTTTCCAGATGAGGTAACTGAGGCACAGGGAAGTGAAGTGACTTGCCCAAGGTCACACAGCAGGCAAGCGGCAGAGCCGGGATTAGGACCCACATCCTCTGACTCCCGAGCCTGAATCTCTGGTCAGAGAAGGGAAAGGTTGGGTTCTACAACGGGATTTGGGGCTTGAACTCCTTTCTCTTGGCCTTGGGCAGTCGCTACTGTAATGATCGTCATCGTCATGATCATCGATGGTATTTATTGAGTGCTCACTGTGTGCAGAGCGCCATACTAAGCGCTTGGGAGACTGCAACACAACCGAGTCAGTAAACGCGTTTCCTACCCACGGTGATCTTACAGCCAAGAGGGGGAGACCGACATGAATATAAATAGATCATTTATAATTCATAATAACGCTAATTGTGGTTTTAAGTGCTTACTATGTGCCAGACACTGTACTGAGCGCTGGGGAGGTGAAAAGCAAACTGGTTCGGATGTAGTCCCCGTCCCGCGCGGGGCTCACAGTCTTAATCCCCATTTTATAGATGAGGGAACCGAGGCACAAAGAGGGGAAGTGACTTGCCCATGGCCACAGAGCTGATGGGTGGCGGCGCCGGGATTAGAACTCAGGACCTTCTGACTCGCCGGCCCGGGCTCTAGCCACTAGGCCATGGTGTTTACAGGGTGGACCGTCATCTGGTTTGACAGCCACCCGTCTGGCTTTCAGGCGGTCCGATCCTCCCGGGACCGGACGCCCAGAGACCTAGGAGCGGTATTTTCCCTTCCCGGCCTCTCTCCGCCTCAGCAACTGCCTCCAAATTCCAAGGCTCGGAACCGGCCAGGGCGTTCATTCCGACTTGGGAAGAGGGGGGGAGAACTGGGAGATTCGTTCATTCAAGGATCCGAAGTCCCCCCCGGGGAGAAATGCTCTAGAATCACAGGAAATCTACGGACTTCCTCAAAATGTCACACGCCGTGGCATCACGCGTGATGTCACGTGAGTCTCCGTGTCTGGAATTCACCAGGGCCGTCAGTGGCCACGTGCTTGACACGCAGTGAGCGCTTAACAGCATGGTTCAGTGGAAAGAGCCCGGGCTTTGGAGTCAGAGGTCATGGGTTCAAATCCCGGCTCCGCCAACTGTCAGCTGTGTGACTTTGGGCAAGTCGCTTCACTTCTCTGGGCCTCAGTTACCTCATCTGTAAAATGGAGATTAAAACTGTGAGCCCCCGTGGGACAACCTGATCACCTCGTAACCTCCCCAGCTTTTAGAACAGTGCTTTGCACATAGTAAGCACTTAATAAAAACCATCATTATTATTATTTTTATTTTCTGGGCCTCAGTTCCCTCATCTGTAAAATGGGGATTAAGACTGTGAGCCCCACATGGCACAACCTGATCACCTTGGAACCTCCCCAGTGCTTTGCACATAGTAAGCGCTTAATAAATGCCATTATTATTATTGTTACCATTATTATTATCTCCCCCTCCTCCCCCATCCCCTCCGCCTTACCTCCTTCCCCTCCCCACAGCACCTGTATATACGTATATATGTTTGTACATATTTATTACTCTATTTATTTTATTTGTACAGATTTATTCCATTTATTTTATTTTGTTAATGTGTTTTGTTCTCTGTCTCCCCCTTCTAGACTGTGAGCCCACTGTTGGGTAGGGACCGTCTCTATGTGTTGCCAACTTGTACTTCCCAAGCACTTAGTCCAGTGCTCTGCACACAGTCAGTGCTCAATAAATACGATTGAATAAATGAATGAATATACCGAACCCTAACCCTATGCCGCCCTAGTAAACTATTTTTCCCCTTTTGTCCTAAAAGGAAATATCAGATTGACTCATGCCCCCGGGAAGCCAGAAAGCCCCTCAACGAAATAAGGACACTGGGTAAGTGAACCCCAATTAATTCCAGTTCTGGGTGACTTGGCGGTGGGGGGGGGATCCAGGCTCTGTGAGTGGATGGTGGCAGGGCCCCCCATGCCATTTTTGAGGTATTTCAGCAGGAAAATGCTCCTCAAGGTGGAATAGAAGGGTGAGTTTGGAATTCTGGGCTACAATTAAAACTACTACTAATCATCGTAGTATTTGTTAAGTGCTTACTAAGTGCCAGACATTCATTCATTCATTCATTCATTCAATCATATTTATTGAGCGCTTACTGTGTGCAGAACACTGTACTAAGCGCTTGGGAAGTACAAGTTGGCAACATATAGAGACGGTCCCTACCCAGCCTAGATGCAAGCTAATCAGGTTGGACCCAGTCCCGGTCCCACTGTCTCGATCCCCATTTTACAGATGAGTGAACTGAGGCGCAGAGAAGTGAAGTGACTTGTCCAAGGTCGTCCAGCGGTCGAGTGGCGGAGGCAGGATTGGAACCCAGGTCCTTCTGAGTCCCAGGCCTGGGCTGTATCTACTAGGCCACACTGTTTCTCTTTGTGAAATCCTCATAGCTGCTACGAGGCCAGTGTTGCCCCAATTCCAGGGCACATCCCTCCTACTTAAACCGTGAGCCCTGTGGCAGACAGGGATTGGGGTCTGCTCTGATCTGTATCTACTCCAGTGTCTAGCACAGTGCTTGAAACATAGTAAGCACTTAACTAATGCCACAATTATTATTTCTTTTTATTGCATTCGTTAAACACTTGCTATGGGTCAAGCACTTGTCTAAGCATCCAACTCAATCAGGTCAGACACAGCCCCTGTCCCACCTGGGGCTCACAGAAAAGTAGGAGGGGGACCAGGTTTCGAAACCCCATTTTACAGTTGAGGAAACTGAGGCCCAGAGATGTGAAGTGACTTGCCCAAAATCACACAGCAGGCAAGTGGGAGAGCAGGGATTAGAAACCGGGTCCTCTGACTCTCAAGCCCGTGCTCTTTCCACTAGGCCATGCTGCTAATTATTATTATTATTATTATTATTATTACTACTACTGTTTTGGTCGTGGTTGTTATTATTAGAGGCAGGAAACCCATGCTCTTTCCACTAGGCCAAGCTGCTTATTATTATTATTATTATTATTATTATTATTATTACTACTACTACTACTGTTTTGGTCGTGGTTGTTATTATTAGAGGCAGGAAACCTGAGATTCTGAGACCAAGTCCCAGCCCTGTCACTACTTCACGGTATGACCCTGGGTAAGTCACATTCCCAAGCGCTTAGTACAGTGCTCTGCACACAGTAAGCGCTCAATAAATACGATTGATTGATTCCCACTCTGGACACTTTCCCTATCTGTAAAGTGAGCTTTCTTGGGGTTGGCGGCCACTCTGTAATAATAATAATAATAATAATAGCGGCATTTGTTAAGTACTAAGTTCTGTACTAAGCGCCGGGGTGGATACAAGCAAATCAGATTGGACACAGTCGCTGTCCCCCGTGGAGCTCACAGCCTTAATCCACATTCTACAGTCGAGGTAACTGAAATACAGAGAAGTGAAGTGATTTGCCCAGGGTCACACAGCAGACACGTGGCAAAGCCGGGATCAGAACCCAGGTCCTTCAGACTCCCGGGCCGGTGCGCTATCCACTAGGACAGTCCTCTTCTCTCTGTGAAAGTCAATCGTATTTATTGAGCACTTACTGTGTGCTGAGCACTGTACTGAGCGCTTGGGAGAGTGTAATATAACAATGAACAGATAAAATCCCTGTCCCTGTCAGCTGCTTCGAGGCCAGGCTCCGAGTGCCGTCGTCCCTGCTGAGCAGAGGAGCTTGTCTCTGTACCTTGGCCTGGGGTGTGGGATGAAAATGGCAGCCCCGGTTCCCTCCCCAAGCATCCTTTTCTCCAAGATGAGCCCCTCTTGCCCTCAAATAGGCTTATAATAATAATAATAATAATAATAATAATAATAATGGCATTTATTAAGCGCTTACTATGTGCAAAGCACGGTTTTAAGCACTGGGGAGATTACAAGGTGATCAGGTTGTCCCACATGGGGCTTACAGTCATAATCCCCATTTTACAGATGAGGTAACTGAGGCCCAGAGAAGTTAACTGACTTGCCCAAAGTCACACGGCTGACAATTGGTGGAGCCGGGATTGGTGGAGCTTATGCCCCGGCGGGGGTCTCGGGGTCGATACCACGGGCAGCAGGACCCCCCCAGGTCCCGTCGCCCGGAACCAGGGTAGGACCCAGGGCCCGCTGGAGAGAGCCGAAGCCATCCCTTCCGCCTTTGCCATCAGCCCCTCGAATTTATTGAGGTCTTACTGTGTGCGGGGCCTTGTAGTAAGCGCTCGGGAGAGGACAATGGAATGCTAAAGAGAGATGTTCCCTGCCCACGGGGAGCTGACAGTCTAGAGGAGAAGGAAAAGTGGGCTTAATCAGGGAAGGCCTCTTGGAGGAGGCGTGCCGTCGATAAGGCTTCGAAGCGGGGGACAGTCGTTGTCTGTGGGCCGTGAGGAGGAAGGGCATCTGGGGGGTGTTGACTCGGCCTTGTCAGAGCGTCGCTCAGTGGAAAGAGCCCGGGCTTTGGAGTCAGAGGTCAGGGGTTCAAATCCCAGCTCCGCCACTTGTCAGCTGTGTGACTTTGGGCAAGTCACTTAACTTCTCTGGGCCTCAGTTCCCTCGTCTGTAAAATGGGGATTAAGACTGTGAGCCCTACGTGGGACAACCTGATCACCTTGTAACCTCCCCAGCGCTTAGAACAGTGCTTTGCTCATAGTAAGCGCTTAATAAATGCCATTATTATTATCATTATTATTATTCCCCCTCCTCTGCTCCTTCGTCTCAGCCCGGAGCGGACTGGGGACCTCCAGCCGGAGATCAGAGAGGCTGGAGTTTCGGGGGTGAACGGGGTTTTACCGCTCAAACGCTTAGCACAGCGCTCTGCACGGAGTAAGTGCTCAATAACTGCTGTGGCTCGACTAGAGTCCGAGGGAAGCCGGAGGCAAGCTGGGATGCGGGGAGAAGGGAGGACACAGGGGAGAAACTGGACGAGGGAGGAGATCTGGCTCAGTACGTTCATTCGTCCAATCCTTCAGTTGTATTTATTGAGCGGTTATTGTGTGCAGAGCACTGTACCAAGCGCTTGGAAAGTACAATTCGGCAACCCCGACCTGACAACGGGTAAGGGCTCAATAAATACGATCGAACGAATGAAGCCTGGACTATCTGCATTCCACATCTCTCTCTGAGGTCTCCGGGGCCGGTGTCCTCCGCGGCCGGCTGGCCCGTCGGCCGCTTCCCTTGCCCGGCCCGGGGTGGCCGTCCCTCGGCTTCGGCGGTGGAGGGCCCGGGGGCCCAGGTGCGCCGGAGCCCGGCCGGGGAAGCCGGAGGCTGACAATTCAGGGAAGTAGCCGCCCCCCGCGCCCGGCTCCGGGCGACCCGGCGGCATTGTAGGCCGAGGCGGGCAGGAAGCGCCGGGCGGTTACTCAGCCTCCAGCTGCACGTGGCCGGAACGTGGTTGTTCGTGTTGCCCGGCAGCCGGCCGTCTCCCTCGTGCGTGGACCAGGAATGGTCTTCCCACCGTGGGGGCCGGGAGAGGGAAATGCGGCGGGAATCCAGGATGTCCCAGCTTACGCACCTCCGCCTCCAGCTGCACCTGCGGCGTCCGAATCCGGCCCCGCCACCTGTTGCCCTGCCCGGGGTTCAGATCCGAAACCATGCCCGGTGGATGGTGGTCCGAGCCCGACTTGGGGGGCTGGGGTTGTAGGGACATGGGGGGAGGCGTGGCGTAGTGGCTAGAACAGAGGCCTGGGAGTTGGAAGGTTGTGGGCTCTAATCCCGGCTCTGCCACTTGATGATGATGATGGCATTTATTAAGCGCTTACTGTGAGCAAAGCACTGTTCTAAGCGCTGGGGAGTTTACAAGGTGATCAGGTTGTCCCACGTGGGGCTCACAGGCTTAATCCCCATTTGACAGATGAGGTAGCTGAGGCCCAGAGAAGTGAAGTGACTTGCCCAAAGTCACCCAGCTGACAAGTGGCGGAGCCGGGATTTGAACCCATGACCTCTGACTCCAAAGCCCGGGCTCTTTCCACTGAGCCACGCTGCTTCTCTAAAATAATAATGGCATTTATTAAGCGCTTACTATGTGCAAAGCACTGTTCTAAGCGCTGGGGAGGATATAAGGTGATCAGGTTGTCCCACGGGGGGCTCACGGTCTTAATCCCCATTTTACAGATGAGGGAACTGAGGCACAGAGAAGTTAAGTGACTTGCCCAGAGTCACACAGCCAAGTGGCAGAGCCGGGATTTGAACCCATGACCTCTGACTCCAAAGCCCAGGCTCTTTCCACTTGTCTGCTGTGTGACAAGTGCAAGTCACTTCACTTCTCTGGGCCTCCGTTTCCTCACCTGTAAAATGGGGATTGAGGCTGCGAGCCCCATGTGGGACAGGGACTGCATCCAACCTGATTTGCTTGTATCCTCCTCAGCGCTTAGTACAGTGCCTGACACATAGCGAGAAGTTAACAGATACCATTATTATTAGTAGTAGTGGCATTAGAGCGAGGGTAGCAGACTCGTCTGGGGACCCCCGGATGGGACATGTGATGTATCCCACCAGATGAGCAGGGAATGTATCTGTCTATTGTTCTTGGTTGCTCCCCCAACACTTAGTACAGTGCTGTGAGCACTGTAAGTGCTCGATAAATTTGTTATTCAGAAATAAAATACTCACGTTAACGATAATCATTTTTATTCATTAAAGCTATCATTTTGGGGGTACTAGCTTGTATTTCAAAATAAATATATCAGCTTTATCACACCCTTTCTGAGAGGTGTCCAATTACACCCAGTATCCTGGGGCTCCAAGAGACTCCATCAAAGGTCAAGCTGAGGAACTGCTAGGTCAGAATCCAAAAAAGTTAATTAGAACGAATGGAAAAACTTTAGCGGCCTTTCAGCGGTCCTCAGACGTAGCTCTTTGCATCTGTCTCCCTTTCTAAACTGTAAGCTCACTGTGGGCCGGGAACGAGCCTGTTTATTGTTATATTGTCCTCTCCCAAATGCTTAGTACAGTGCTGTGCACACGGTAAGCGCTCAATAAATACAATTGATGGGTTTTACAGAGGACAATGTTCCAAGAGCCATAATACATAACTAGAAAATCACTGGCCCTGAGGCCAGGCAGAAGGGGATATGACACCTGTCTACATGTTTTGTTTTGTTGTCTGTCTTCCCCTTCTAGACTGTAAGCCCGTTGTTGGGTAGGGACCATCTCTATAGGTTGCCGGCTTGTCCTTCCCAAGCGCTTAGTACAGTGCTCTGCACACAGTAAGCTCTCAATAAATATGATTGAATGAATAAATGAATGATTGAATGACCGATATCCCGTATTCACTCCAGCGCTTAGCGCAGAGCTTGCTTTACTTTTATGACTGTTCCTGCTCACAGGGAATCAGAAAGAGCAGGTCTCCCGTGCCAAGCGAGGAACATCCCAACATGGTCACTCTCCCCCTCTCCCCTCCACCACAGCATCTTCTTCCCCCTTTTTATTGTTCTATCGCGCTCTCCCGAGCGCTTAGTACAGTGCTTGGCACACAGTAAGCACTCAACAGATATGACTAAATCTATCTCTGTGCATGCAGGGGCAGAGGGGTGACAAGCATCTGTCTCCCTTTCTAAACTGTAAGCTCACTGTGGGCCGGGAACGTGCCTGTTTATTGTTATATTGTCCTCTCCCAAATGCTTAGTACAGTGCTGTGCACACGATAAGCGCTCAATAAATACAATTGATGGGTTTTATGGAGGACAATGTTCCAAGAGCCATCCAGAACCCAAGCAAACTGATGAACTGTTCGTTTTTCTTCAGCGGTTGAATTTCTCCCATTTTTCCAGTCACGTTAATCGTTACTTTGGCCCTGCCTCTCCCCTCCCGGTGGATAAGGGACAGAGTCTGGATTGATCTTCCCGGATTCTCCCCCAGGCCTTGGCACAAGGCTCGGCGCTTGTAAGGATTGGGTAACGGGAGGACGCCGCCCTCACAGGGAAGGACGTGAAACTGGGAATCAGGGCCGAGAAGGTGCGGGGGATTTCGTTCCCCTACGGAACTTGTCTTTTTCCCTGTCTGCTGATGCCCATCTCCGGTTTTCGGTGTGGTGGTGGATACAGCTTGGGCGTGGGAGTCGGAAGGCCATGGGTTCAAATCGCGACTCTGTCACTTGTCTGCTGTGTGACCTCGGGGAAGTCACTTCACTTCTCTGGGCCTCAGTTTCCTCAGCTGCCCGAAATGGGGAGTGAGAGTGTGAGCCCCTTGTGGGACGGGGACTGTGTCCAACATGATTAACTTTTAGCTGCCCTAGTGCTTAGAACAGTGCTTGCACATGGAGTACGAGGGGGAAATGGGGTGTCCTGGGAAGCTACTACGATTGACTCTCTTTGAACTGTACCCTGGGCTGTGGCGCGGCTGAGAGGAGATGTTCATTCGTCCATTCCTTCATTTATTTATTCGATCGTATTTATTGTTGGGTAGGGATTGTCTCTATCTGTTGCCAAATTGTACTTTCCAAGCGCTTAGTACTGTGCTCTGCCCCCAGTAAGCGCTCGATAAATATTCACTCATTCAATCGTATTTATTGAGCGCTTAATGTGTGCGGAACACCGGACTAAGCCCTTGGGAGGGTACAATATGACAATATCACAGGAACGTTCCCTGCCCACAACGAGCTTATAGTCTAGAGGGGGAGACGGACGTTAGTATAAATAAAGAAATGAATTACAGATACGTGCAGCTACGTAAGGAGATGTGAGGGAGGCCACTGGATGAGAAGTCTCTGGGGGAGCGGGTTTGGAAGGGGGAAACTGAGGCTGAACAAGACTCGTTAGTTTCCTGGAGCAGGTGCCAGGCTGGAAGACTTCCAGGAGAGCCGATCGGAGGGACTCAAGGCCTCTGGACCTTGAACAGGTAGCGAGGGTTAGTGGAATCCCGGGTCTCCTTGTGCTTTCGGGAATAGTTCTAGAACTTGGACAGCTGCAGATGGAAAGAAGTTTTTAGTCACCAATCAATCAATCAGTCGTATTTATTGAGCGCTTACTGTGTGCAGAGCACTGTACTAAGCACTTGGGAAGTACAAGTCACCAAGTCTGTGTGTATGGATGTGTTTGTATAATAATTATGGTATTTGTTAAGCACTTACTATGTGTGAAGCACTGTTCTAAGCACCGGGGGGGATACAAGGTGATCAGGTTGTCCCTCGTGGGGCTCACAGTCTTCATCCCCATTTGAAAGATGAGGTAACTGAGGCCCAGAGAAGTGAAGTGACTCGCCCAAAGTCACACAGCTGACAAGTGGCGGAGCCGGGATTAGAACCCACGACTTATGTGTGAGTCAGTCAGTCGTATGTATTGAGCGATTCTTGCACGAAGAGCACCGTACTAAATAGCTGGGAGAATACAATGCAACAGTAAACAGACACGTTCCCTGCCCACAATGAGCTGACTGTCCAGAGGGGTGAATAAGGGGGCAAATTAGGGTGGGAGAAGGGAGTGGGAAAGAGGAGAGAGGACGATTTAGTCAGGGAAGGCCTCTTGGAGGAGATGGGCCTCCAATAATGCTTTGTAGTGGGGGGGAGTCATTGTGGGATATGAAGACGGAGGGCATTCCAGGCCAGAGGCAGGACGTGGGAGAGGAGTCGGCGGGTCAGGAACAGGCTAAGGATGAAGGAAGCATTCCCGTGATGGAAAGGGGTTTCCACGGGTGGGGTTGGGGGGTGGGGGTGATTCTGGGGGAAGGGGTAGAAAGGGGGTGAATGTGGATCATCTGGTCCTGGGGCAACTGCGGGGTGGATTGGATGAACTTGGGGAAGGGGATGAGGAGCGGTATTGGTGGGCGGGGGGGACTGAAAGCATCTGGCCCGGGTGGCTAGGATATAAAAGAAGGAAAATCCAGAGCTGCAACAGCTGATCTGAAGACCAGCGACCAAAGCGAGTCCCTCTAGTAGGTGGCAATTCGGCAGCTCCCAGCTGCGGGGAGTCCAGGGGTTGGGAATTGCGATAACCGGATCATTAAGGCACCTGTCTAAGAGAAGCAGCGTGGCTCAATGGAAAAGAGCCTGGGCTTTGGAGTCAGAGGTCATGGGTTCAAATCCCAGCTCCGCCAATTGTCAGCTGTGTGACTTTGGGCAAGTCACTTAACTTCTCTGTGCCTCAGTTCCCTCATCTGGAAAATGGGGATGAAGACTGTGAGCCCCCCGTGGGACAACCTGATCACCTTGTAGCCTCCCCAGCGCTTAGAACGGTGCTTTGCACATAGTAAGCGCTTAATAAATGCCATTATTTTTAGACTGTGAGCCCACTGTTGGGTAGGGACCGTCTCTATGTGTTGCCAATTTGTACTTCCCAAGCGCTTAGTACAGTGCTCTGTACATAGTAAGCGCTCAATAAATACGATTGATGATGATGATGATCTGTCAGGAATCAAGAGGTGAGTAGAGTGAGTTGTTGACAGGTGACTGTTGATGCATTGTTATCTCCCTAAGAAGCATGGCCTACTGGCTAGAGCCTGGGCCCGGGAGTAAGAAGGAAATGGGGTCTAATCCCGGCTCCTCCGCTTGTCTGCTGGGCCTCAGTTACCTCATCTGTGAAATAGGGATTATTCCTTCTAGACTGTGGGTAGGGACCATCTCTATATGTTGCCAACTTGTACTTTCCAAGCGCTTAGTACAGTGCTCTGCACACAGTAAGCGCTCAATAAATATGATTGAATGAATGAATAAGGATTAATAACAATAATAATAATAATGATGGCATTTGTTAAGTGCTTACTATGTGCAAAGCACTGTTCTAAGCACGGGGGAGGATGCAAGGTGATCGGGTTGTCCCACTTGGGGCTCACAGCCTTCATCCCCATTTTACCGATGAGGTAACTGAGGCACAGAGAAGTTAAGTGACTTGCCCAAAGTCACACAGCTGACAATGGGCGGAGCTGAGATTTGAACCCATGACCTCTGACTCCCAAGCCCAGACTCGTTCCACTGAGCCACGCTGCTTCTCTAAGAGCCCCAGGTGGGACGGGGTCCGTATTCAACTCAGTCTGCTCATATCCACCGCAGTGCTCAGCACAGTGCCTGGCACGTAGTAAGCGTGTGAGAGAAGAGAAGTGAAGTGAAAACAAAACATATTAACATTAAGCGCTTACTATGTGCAAAGCACTGCTCCTGTATATATATATATATGTATACCTGTATATATGTATATATGTTTGTACATATTTATTACTCTATTTTACTTGTACCTATCTATTCTATTTATTTTATTTTGTTAATATGTTTGGTTTTGTTCTCTGTCTCCCCCTTCTAGACTGTGAGCCCACTGTTGGGTAGGGACTGTCTCTATATGTTGCCAACTTGTACTTCCCAAGCGCTTAGTCCAGTGCTCTGCACACAGTAAGCGCTCAATAAATACGATTGATTGATTGATTGATTGATTAAGAGTTCAGGCCTATTTCCGGCTATTTATTCATTCATTCATTCATTCGTATTTATTGAGCGCTTACTGTGTGCAGAGCACTGTACTAAGCGCTTGGGAAGTCCAAGTTGGCAACAGATAGAGACGGTCCCGACCCAACAGTGGGCTCACAGTCTAGAAGGCTGGGCTTTGAGACGCGGGGCGGGAATATGGGGCAGGGCATCCGTCCGAAGGACGAGAGGCCTAGGGTATGGGTTGCGGGGAACTTACGGCGATCACAGTCAGCCCCAGTTCCCTCGCCCCCACCCTGAGCTGGGGTCCATCTCCCGAAGTAGAAATGAATTCAAGTTCTGGCAAGACAACCTCAGGGGAAGGTCTAGAAAGAAGCCACCGAGCAAGCTCGTGGATTCCCATCTCCTGAGCTCTGTAAAGACCGGAGAGCTCTTGGCATAACGCAGATGGAGGCCGGAGACGGGATCAGATGACCTTTGGAAGTCTTCTTTAGTCAGCCAGTCTTATTTATCGAGCGCTAGCGCTTCGTACAGTGCTCTGCACACAGTAAGCGCTCAATAAATATGATTGATGATGATGATGCAGAGTGCTGAGCTAAGCACTTGGGAGAGGACAACGTAACAAATATATTTGCTGCCCATAATCGGCTTACAGATAGCTCTAAGACTAGAAAACTTGGCAACCAAACCCCTGACTCCGAAAGAAACAGCTTGACGTTGCTCTGGCTCTGCCCTGGTTCCGGAGCAACTGGAAGGGAACTGTAGAAGTCGTTGTTATTGTTGTTAAAGGCATTTCTCAAGCGCTTACTATGTTCCAATCAATCAACCAATCGTATTTATTGAGCGCTTACTGTGTGCAGAGCGCTGTACTAAGCGCTTGGGAAGTACAAGTTGGCAACATATAGAGATAATCCTTACCCAACAGTGGGCTCACAGTCTAGAAGGGGGAGACAGACAACAAAACCAAACATACTAACAAAATAAAATAAATAGAATAGATATGTACAAGTAAAATAAATAAATAGAGTAATAAATATGTACAAACATATATACATATATACAGGTGCTGTGGGGAAGGGAAGGAGGTAAGATGGGGGGATGGTTCCAGGCACTGTTCTAATCGTTGGGATAGATACAGCCAAATCGGGTTGGATCACATTCCCTTTCCTACATGGGGCTCACGGTCTTCATCCCCATTTGACAGATGAGGGAACGGAGGCCAGAGAAGTGAAGTGGGGCTCACCCTTTTAATCCCCATTTTACAGGTGAGGTAACTGAGGCCCAGGGAAGTGAAGTGACTAGCCCAAGATCACACAGCAGACAGGTGTGTTAGAGAAGCAGCGTGGCACAGTGGAAAGAGCCCGGGCTTTGGAGTCAGAGGTCGTGGGTTCATATCCCGGCTCCACTAATTGTCAGCTGTGTGACTTTGGGAAAGTCACTTCACTTCTCTGTGCCTCAGTCACCTCATCTGTAAAATGGGGATTAAGACTGTGAGCCCCCCCGTGGGACAACCTGATCACCTTGTAACCTTCCCAGCGCTTTGCACATAGTAAGCGCTTAATAAATGCCATCATTATTATTATTATTATTAGGTGGCGGAGCAGGATTAGAACCCAGGTCCTTCTGACAACCAGGCCCGGGCTCTAGCCACTTAGACTTAGACTCGGGCTGTGCTCAGGAGAGTTTTCCTCCTTGGACTTCTCCACGCACGTAGTCCTCTCGCTTCTGAAAGCCCTCTCCAGCTCTCCGCACCCCTCAATCCCCCCACTCTTTCCTCGGGGGGCTTTCCTTCGGCAAATCCCTGGCCACCGTCATTCCAGAGCTCTAGACTCCAAGACCATCTCTAGACTATAAGCTCCTCGTGGGAAGGGAATGCGGTTGTAATATTGCTATACGGCACTCTCCCAAGCGCTTAGTATAGTGCTCTGCGTTATTGGCTGACCGACCGACTGACCGAGAAAATTACTCTGTCTCAGCCCTGAGGAAACGTCCGCTCCAGCCTCCCCCATTTCTCTATTTCCACCCTCTATTTATTTTATTTTGTTAGTATGTTTGGTTTTGTTCCTGTATATATGTTTGTACATATTTATTACTCTATTTATTTATTTATTTATTTATTTTACTTGTACATATCTATTCTATTTATTTTATTTTGTTAGTATGTTTGGTTTTGTCTCCCCCTTTTAGACTGTGAGCCCACTGTTGGGTAGGGACCGTCTCTATATGTTGCCAATTTGTACTTCCCAAGCGCTTAGTACAGTGCTCTGCACACAGTAAGTGCTCAATAAATACGATTGATTGATTGATTGATATGTTGCCAATTTGTACTTCCCAAGCGCTTAGTCCAGTGCTCTGCACACAGTAAGCGCTCAATAAACACGATTGATTGATTGATTGATTGATTGAAGGCCCTTGTAGTCAGATCTGTAACTTTTGGACATTTGATATTCATTCCGACCCCACGGCAGCGTGGCTCAGCGGAAAGAGCCCGGGCTTGGGAGTCAGAGGACGTGGGTTCTAATCCCGACTTCGCCACCTGTCTGCTGCGTGACCTTGGGCAAGTCACTTCACTTCCCTGGGCCTCTGTTACCTCATCTGTTAAAATGGGGATTAAAAGGGTGAGCCCCAGTGGGACAACCTGATTACCCTGTATCTACCCCAGCGTAGAAGCGCTTAACAAATACCATAATCATTATTAGGTACAGATCTTTAAATTATGCAGTATAAGTTATTTATTCATATTAAGGGCTGTTTCCCTCTGTAAGCTCATTATGGGCAGGGGACACGTCTGCTAATTCCGTGTATTGTACTCAGTACGATGCTTTGCAACATGCTCTGCACATGGTGAGCGCTTAATAAATATGACTGATGGATCGATCGATTGATAAAAGCTACTTGTAGGCCATATCCCCGCTGGGTGAGTCAGTGACCCTGTGGCCCACGGAGAAGTCAGGCGAGGTCTCATTCACTAAATGACGCTGAATTCATAATAATAGTAGTAATAATATTTGTCAAGCACTTATTATGTGCCTAATATTGTACTAAGCACAGTGGTACAAGATAATCAGGTCAGACACGGTTCCTGCCATCTTAAGTAGGAGGGAAGGAGTGTTGCCTAAGGGAAAGAACTCGAGCCTTGGAGTCAGAGGACTTGGGTTCTAATCCCCACTCTGCCAATTTCTTGCTGGGTGACCCTGGGCAAGTCACTTCACTTCTCCGGGCCTCAGTTTTCTCAACTGTAAACTGGAGGTTCAATCATCATCAATCATCAATCGTATTTATTGAGCGCTTACTACGTGCAGAGCACTGTACTAAGCGCTTGGGAAGTACAAATTGGCAACATATAGAGACAGTCCCTACCCAACAGTGGGCTCACAGTCTAAAAGGGGGAGACAGAGAACGAAACCAAACATACTAACAAAATAAAATAAATAGAATAGATATGTACAAGTAAAATAAATAAATAGAGTAATAAATGTGTACAAACATATATACATATATACAGGTGCTGTGGGGAAGGGAAGGAGGTAAAATGGGGGGGATGGAGAGGGGGACGAGGGGGAGACGAGGGGGAATCTCTGTTCTCCCTCCTACTTAGACCGTGAGTCCCATGCGGGACAGGAGCTGTGCCCGGCCTGATTGATGCCGACCATGAGAAGCAGCGTGGCTCGGTGGAAAGAGCCCGGGCTTTGGAGTCAGAGGTCATGGGTTCAAACCCCGGCTCCTCCACTAGTCAGCTGGGTGACTTTGAGCAAGTCGCTTCACTTCTCTGTGCCTCAGTTACCTCATCTGTAAAATGGGGATTAAGACTGTGAGCCCCCCCCCCCACCACGAGGGACAACCTGATCCCCTTGTAACCTCCCCAGCGCTTAGAACAGTGCTTTGCACATAGTAAGCGTTTAATAAATGCCATCATTATTATTAATATTATTATTGATTTGTGTCTACCCCAGCAACTAGAACAGTGTCTGACACACAGCGCTTAACCATTACCATTATTTAAAAAAACAAACAGGGATTGAATCTCCGTTTTAGAGAGAAGAACACCGAGACACAGAAGTGAGGTGACTCGCCCGAGGCCACAAAGCAGGCAAGTGGCAGACCCGGGATGAGAACCCGGGTCCTCCGGGCTCTTTCCACCAGGCCACATGGTCTCCCCGTGGGGATTGATGTTTCCCAGGGTCTTGGGTCAGGGGCGGCCGCAACTTAGCCACAAGCTTCCTTCCTCTTGCTCCGCTTCAGGCCTTCCGTCCCCGGCTCTCTAGAAAGCCAAGAGGAGCCCTGCTTGCCTAGTCTAATTCCCACCATTAACTTCCCGTTGGCTCTGGGGTGTGTCTGGCCTGGCCCGGAGCCCTCCCGGCCGTGGCTGGGAGTCGACCGCCACAAATTCCAGGATGGGCTGGCAGGGATTCGGCCCTCCCCTCCTCTTCTCTCCCTCCGTCCTCCAGGCCCGAGCACGGCTCCCGCTGCCTCCCCGGGATGGCTCATCCGGGGGCCGGTTCTCAGAAGGGCTTACGCTCGCCACAGACGGGGCACGGGGTAACTCCGGCCCTGCCCGTCAGACACAATCCCCGCTCCTGGTAAACTCCCCTTTTAGGATGGCCAGAGGAAAAGTACGGCCTAGTGAGAGAGCGACTGTAACGGGCCGAAATGAAGCCAGTGGCTGGAGGCTTGTCCTTTCCTCTTTTCCCACTCCCTTCTGCGTGGCCCTGACTCACTCCCTTTATTCAACCCCCTTCACGCTTATTCATTCATTCATTCAATCGCATTTATCGAGCGCTTATTCCGTGCAGAGCACTGCACTAAGCACTGGGGAAAGTACAATACCACAATTAAAAGATACATTCCCTGCCTACAACGAGATTACAGTCTCCCCCTTTTAGACCTCCCCCTTTTAGACTGTGAGCCCACTGTTGGGTAGAGACTGTCTCTATATGTTGCCAATTTGTACTTCCCAAGCGCTTAGTACAGTGCTCTGCACACAGTAAGTGCTCAATAAATACGATTGATTGATTGATTGATTGATAAAGGGTGGGGGGAGAGACCGGCATCAATACAAATAAATAAAATGACAGATATGAACATAAGTGCTGTGGGATTGGGAGGGGGGAAGAGCAAATGAGCAAGTCGGGGTGATGCAGAAGGGTGTGGGAGATGAGGAAAAATGGCACTTAGTCTGGGAAGGCCACTTATGTATATATCTATAATTTATTTAAACGGATAAACAGATGTCTGCCCCTCTAGACTGATTTATTTAAACGGATAAACGGATGTCTGTCTCCCCCTCTAGACCGTAAGCTCATCGTGGGCAGGGAATGTGTCTGTTTATTCTTGTTTTGTCCTCTCCCTAGTGTTTAGTACAGCGCTCTGCAAAAAATAAGGGCTCAGTAAATACGGTTGACTGACTGACTGATTTACAGTTTTAGGGGGCAAAGAGAGGCAGGTTAAACCTGAATCCCAGACCTGGGAGTAAGGAGACCTGGTTCTAATCCTGTCTCCGCCAATTCCCTTTGCTTTCCATGACTTCGGACAAGTCATCTAAGTCCTCCGGGCCTCGGTTTCCTCTTCTTTAGCTTGGGGACAAAATACCCGTTCTTCCCTCTTAGGCTGCGGGCTTGACGTAAGATAGTGGCTGTTGTCCAGTATGCTTCATCTCGTATAATGATGATGATGATGATGGTATCTGTTAAACTCTTCCTAGGTGTCAAGCACTGTACAAGCTAATCAGGTTGAACCCAGCCCCTGTCCCACATGGGGCTCACAGTCGCAATTCCCATTTTACAGATGAGGTAACTGAGGCAAGGAGATGTGAAGTGACTCGCTCAAGGTCACACAGCAGACAAGTGGCCGAGCTGGGATTAGAACCCAGGTCCTTCTGATGCCCAGGACTGTGCTCTCTCCAGTTGCCCAGGGCTTAGTGTGGTGCCCTCCGTATGGTCTGTAGTTATCAAATATTGTTTTATTATTATTGTTATTATTAGTCAGCTTCCCCAGGACCCCAGCGTGAGGAGGTGGGTCTCTGATGTGGCCTTCCAAGCCCCCGGGACCCTCCCTGATCTCAGCTCCACAACTCTCTCAGGGTGGTCCCGTCTCCAGCTGGAGCTGTGATAATATTGACCCGGGGGGAGATAACATCGAAGCCAAGGAGTGCTGAGGACCAGAGAAGAGAGAGGAACTCGCTGCCAGAAGAGATTCATGGCCCCCCGGAGGGCTCAGGCTAAATGGGACCTTAATAGGTCTCTTCCAGCTCAGATTTCACAGATAATTAGAAGCAGGCCCCCCTGTAGGGGAGAGTAGCAGGCTAGTGGTTGATGGTGCTTGGTAGCCACCCTGGGGTGGGCCCTTCTGAGGGGAGCAGCTGGATCTTGCTCCAACGAAAAACGTGGCAGAGACGTGGGGCAGGGGAGGAAGGGAGCAGGGGGATGCAGGGGGTTTGTAGGGAGCAAGGTGGGGAGGCTCTGTTTTGGATTTCTTTTCTGCCTCGGTTTGACTTCGGAGTTACTGCTGCCTTAATCCCTTTGACCGATAGAAATTGGTTGGGTGAGAGGAGGGACAGGAAGGAGGGTTGCAGTGAGGAGGGGGAAGAGAAGTAGGGGAAGAGAAGTGGGGGAAGGGTGGAGGAGGAAGAGGAGGGAAGGAAAAGGGCAGAGGAGAAGGAGGAGGAGGAGAGGGAGAGGTGGAGAAGAGGAGGAAGAAAAGGAGGAGGAGGAGAAGAGGGAGGAGGAGGAGAAGGAGCAGGAGGAGGAAGAGGAGAAGGAGGAGGGAAGGAGGAGGAGGAATAGAAGGAGGAGAAGAGGAGGGAGGAGGAGAAGGAGAAGGGGGAGGAGAAGAAGGAGACGGGAAGTAGGAGGAGGAGGAAGAGGAAAGGAGGAAGAGGAAGAAGGGGAAAAGAAGGAGGATGAGGAGAGGGAAGAGGAGGAGGAGAAAGAAGAGGAAAAGGAGGAAGAGGAGGATAAGGAGAGGGAAGAGGAGGAAGAGGAAGAGGGTAGGAGGAGGAGGAAGAAGAGGAAAAGGCGATAGAGGAGAAGGAGGATGAGGAGAGGGAAGAGGAGGAGGAAGCGATGGAGGAGAAATCTCCAGGTCAAACTTGTTCTGAGTTTGGGGAGGGTTTTTCCCAGCCAGGAAACTCTTCCCCAATTCTCAGGGCAAGTCCATCTGGCAGCTTTTGGGGAGCAGAGCAGTGCGGGCGGCTGGGGAATGCGGTGCTGGTAGCAGGCTGCTCTCCCAGTTTGGACAAGTCCTCCGCCGGGCTCAGAGCCACGGAAGGGACCCCGATGGGGCCTGAGGCCTTGCTTTGTCCCCCGGCGGCCCAGGGGAAATGAGCTGGCCAGGAGCAGGGATTTCACTTCGGTTTCAACCGCGGGGCCGCATCGGAGGAAACAAATTCCTCTCCTTCCCCTCCCCCGGTCCTGGGGGCATTTCTGGCCTTATGCTCTCCGGGCGCGGGCAGCCCGGCCCACTGTCTCGTTAATGGAGGCCAGATGGTGCTTGTCTCTCTGACTCCAGAGGGGCTACCGTCCTACACTTCCCTCCAGCCTCCAGCTGCTCCCAGGCCTCTGGCCCGGCCCGGGCCTTCGGGGGCCGACAGGCAGAGGATAGAGCTTCATTCAAGGGCTTCCCATTCATGGCAGGGGAGAAGCGCGGCTGGAGTGGCCGTCCCCTCCCAACCGCCTCCCGGGAGAGAAAGCACTCACACTGCCTGTGGCCTCCTCCTCCCGGATCCCCTCCATCTGCCAGAGAGGAGCAGGGCCCCCTCAAAAGCTGGAGACCGGAGCCTCTGTCCCAGCAGGGGCGGGACACCGAGTGGGACAGTAGGCCCGGCCCCAGGGCCGAAGCCGAGCCAGGCGTTTGCCCCGGCGCACAATTTTCAAAACAGTGATGATCACAGTTATGGCCTTTATGAAGTGCTTACTACGTGCCAGGCACTGTACTAAGCTTTGGAGTGGATACCGGCAAATCGGGTCGGACACAGTCCCTGCCCCACGTAGGGCTCACGTTTTCCAGACGAGGTCACCGAGGCACAGAGAAGTGAAGTGACTTTCCCGAGGGCACACAGCAGACGAGTGGCGACCTTCTGACTCTTGGGCCTCTATCCGCCACAGCACGCCGCTTCTCTAAAGCCACAACCCTCTGGCCCCGCCGCCCCAAACCTTAAAAGGGGATCTGAGCCCAAGAAACAGAGCCCACCAAGCCACTCCACGTGCTGAAGTGCGAGACGGGGACAGAAAAGTGGATGTTCTTCTCTTCACACCTAAACTGGAAGCTACTTGTGGGCAGGGAATGCGGCTGCCACCTCGGTTGTATCGTACAACCCAGCCCAAACACTTGGCTCCTCTAATACCAACCTTCTCACGGTACTTCGATCTCTTCTATCTCAGCCCCAACCCCTCGCCCACATCTTACCTCGGGCCGGGAGCGCCCTCCCTCCTTAAATCTGACAGATAACGACTCCCCCCCACCACTTCAAAGCCTTATCGAAGGCCCGTCTCCTCCAGGAAGCCTTCCCCGACTAAGCCCCCCTTTCCTCTTCTCCCACTCCCTTCTGCGTCCCCCTGACTTGCTCCCTTTATTCATCCTCCCTCCCAGCCCCACAGCACTTGGATAAATATCTCTCATTTATTTCTTTCTGTTAATGTCTGTCTCCCCCGCTCTGGACTGTAAACTCGTTGTGAGCAGGGAATGTGTCTGTTCATCATTGTATTGTCCTCTCCTAAGCGCTTAGTACAGTACAGCAGAGGCACATAGTTAGCGCTTAATAAATACCACTGATGATGATGATGACACCTGACCTCCGGATGTGGGGAAGGGACCAGGCATAGAACATGGGCTTGGGAATCAGATGGTCGTGGGTTCTAATCCCGACTCCACCACTCGTCCGCTGAGTGGCCTGGGGCAAGCCACTTCTCTGGGCCTCAGTGACCTCGTCTGTAAAATGGGGATTGAGACAGGGAGCCCCACTTGGGACGGGGACTGCGTCCGGCCCGCTTGGCTCGTATCCTCCCCGGCGCTTAGTACAGTGCCTGGCACACGGTAAGCGCTTAACAGATACCACAATTACTATTATCATCTCCCACGGCTGGAGTCCGTGTGTCCGGCGGTCACTGCCAGAGCCAGCGTGAGCCGGTTTGGTCCCTTGGACTGCCGGTTGGCTGATATGAGCTTTGGGAAAACACTCTCCAGTTCCTTGGGAAGTAGGGGAAAGTTCGGGATTTCACCTGGGGCTGGCTGCCAGAGCACTCAATAATACTAATAGTGGTGGAATATGTTGTACCCTTACTATGTGCCAAGAACTGTACTAAGCGCTAAAGCAGATATAAGATAGGTCAGAACACAGTTCCCACCCCACATGGGGCTCACAATCCTAAGGGGGGAGAGAGAGAGCAGGTAGTGAATCCCCATTTTACAGATGAGGAAACTGAGGCGCAGAGAATGATCGCAATTAAATATTAAATTTAATATTAAATATTACTAAATGCTATTGACAAATATTAATTTACATTCGTGATAATTTTGGTATCTGTTAAGCGCTTATTAGGCGACCCGGACCGTTCTAAGCTCTAAGGTAGATACAAGTCATTCGTTTATTCATTCAATCATATTTATTGAGGTCTAGGGTAGATACAAGTCATTCGTTTATTCATTCAATCGTATTGAGCGCATACTGTGTGCCGAGCACTGTACTAAGCGCTTGGGAGAGTCCAATACAACAGTAAACAGACACATTTCCTGCCCATATCGAGCAACAGGTCCCACAGTCTAAGCAGGAGGGAGAGCAGGTTTGAATCCCCATTTTTCAGATGAGAAAACCGAGGCACGGAGAAGTGAAACGACTTGCCGTAGGTCACGCAGCAGGCGAGGGGCCAAGCCAGAATTAATAATGATGGTATTTGTTAAGCGCTTACTATGTGCCAAGCGCTGGGGTAGATACGAGGTAATCAGGTTGTCCCATGTGGGGCTCACGGTCTGAATCCCCGTTGTACGGATGAGGGAACTGAGGCACAGAGAAGTCAAGTGACTCGCCCAGAGTCACACAGCAGACAAGTGGCGGATTCGGGATTAGAACCCAGGTCCTCTGACTTCCAAGGCTCTTTCCTCTTCTTTTTACTTCTTGCTCGCGCCCAGCCAACGCAGAGATCTCAGACCTGCCCTCTGTCCCAAAAAATAGCCAGGGACGGGGGCAGAGAAGGGGAGCTTCAACCTGAATGGGATTAAAAGGAAGTCGGAGCCCCGGGTAGCTCTTTGCCTGCCATCCTGCCCTCCTCTCCCTGCTCTGGGGACCACAGGGAAAAATAAACAAACAAGGGAGAACACGGAGAGCACAGATTTTTGGCAGGATCAGAAGGCCCGGCCCCGGTTGCAAAACCAACCCAGAGGCCACACCCCTGTGGAAACACCACCAAGCACAGAAGCGTCGGGGCGTTGTTTAGCTCGCGCAAAGCGGGAGATCCCGTGGCGTGGGAGTCCGGAGGACCTGGGTTCTAATCCTGCCTCCGCCTCTTGTCTGCTGCGTGACCCTGAGCGAGTCACATCGCTCCTCTGGGCCTCAGTTCCCTCATCTGGAAAATGGGGATTAAGACAGTGAGCCCCATGTGGGCACAACATGGCGATCTTGTGTCTATCCCAGCGCTTAGAAGAGGGCCTAGCACATAGTAAGCACTTGATAAATGCCATTAAACCCCCCCCGACAATGACTGTTCTTTGCCTGGGAACAGGAGGATGGACTGGTTGACCTCTCGGTGGGGGCAGGAGTCCCTTCCTGTTTTCTCTCATTTGTCTCTTTCTGTTAATGTCTGTCTCCCCGGCTCTGGAGTGTAAACTCGTTGTGAGCAGGGAATGTGTCTGTTCATCATTGTATTGTCCTCTCCTAAGCGCTTAGTACAGTACAGTACGGCAGAGGTCTTAGAGAGACCCCCCCACATGCAGCCACAGACCCTCCAGGGGAGGAATTAAAACCCTGCTGCAGTGGAAACTGTGGCTCACTCTGAAACAGGAGATCCCAGCCAGGAGGAAGGCCGGCGTCTACCTGGGAGGGCGAGTGATGGGTCTGGGGTCTGCCCTAAGTAATAATAATAACAGTGGTATTTGTTAAGTGCTTAATGTGCGCCAGGCACTGTACTAAGCGCTTAGGAGAGTTCCGTCCAACAATAAAGAGACACACCCCCAATCACAGTGAGTTTACGGTCTAGGGCCACACTCTTAATTCCCATTTTACGGACGAGGGAACTGAACCGTCGCTATTTCGGTCTCCTCTCCGGAGGCATCTGTGGGGAGATGACCCCTGAGCAGCCGCCGCAGGGCCGGTCTGGGAGGGGATCTCAGCGTGGATAGAGCGGGGGCCTGAGAGCCGCAAGGACCTGGGTTCTAATCCCGCTTTTCCATTTGTCTGCTGTGTGACCCCGGGCAAGTCACTTCTCCGCATCTGTAAAACGGGGATGAAGACTGTGGGCCCCATGTGGGATGGGGACTGTGTCCACTCCGGTTACCTTGTATCTACCCCGGGGCTTAGTACGGGGCCTGGCGTGTAGTAAGCGCTTAACAAATCCCGCAGTTATTATGATCTCAACTTCTTGAGGGTGTGCCCTGGTGTGGGCTGTTTCTCAGGATGCTCTCGGGGGTCCGAATGTGGGGCCCCAGAGCCAGGTTGGGGGAGGGCGGGCTGAATCCATCCCCCGGGAGAGCTGCTCGCCTCCGTCAGCCAGAACGGATGAGGTCCCCGGACAGTGGTGGCCAGGCCGCTATTTCCTGCCCCGGCTTCTCCGCCTCCGCTGGATAACGGGATCATCCTGGGCCGGGGCCAGTTCGGGCGGGCGATGCCCTGGCGTCTCGGGCTCAGCCTGGGAGTCAGAAGGACCTGGGTTCTAATCCCGGCTCCGCCACTGCTTGTCTGCCGGGTGACCTTGGGCAAGTCACGTAACTTCTCTGGGCCTCAGTTCCCTCACCTGAAAAATGGGGATTAAGCGTGTGAGCCCCATGTGGGCCCAACCTGATTAACGTTTACTTATCTTAGTACTTAGACCAGTGCTTGGCATGTAGTAAACACTTAACAAGTACCATAATAATAATAATTATTATTATTATGCCCTGGACTCCATCTGGAGGGGAAATCTCACTCCAGGTGCCCACGCCTAGATGCCCATGGAGTTAAGGCCCTCTTGCTTACCTCTTGCTTATCTCCTCACCGTACCTCGTTCTCGCCTGTCCCGCCGTCGACCCCCGGCCCACGTCATCCCCCAGGCCTGGAATGCTCTCCCTCTGCCCATCCGCCAAGCTAGCTCTCTTCCTCTCTTCAAGGCCCTACTGAGAGCTCACCTCCTCCAGGAGGCCTTCCCAGACTGAGCCCCTTCCTTCTTCTCCCCCTCCTCCCCCTCTCCATCCCCCCATCTTACCTCCTTCCCTTCCCCACAGCACCTGTATATATGTATATATGTTTGTACATACTTATTACTCTATTTATTTATTTATTTTACTTGTACATATCTATTCTATTTATTTTATTTTGTTAGTATGTTTGGTTTTGTTCTCCGTCTCCCCCTTTTAGACTGTGAGCCCACTGTTGGGTAGGGACTGTCTCTATATGTTGCCGGCTTGTACTTCCCAAGCGCTTAGTACAGTGCTCTGCACACAGTAAGCGCTCAATAAATACGATTGATTGATTGATTGCTTTGACACTGCAAGGCCAGCTCCTCATGAACTCTTCCTCCCAGCCCACAGCTCTCATCTTCAGTCAGGGAGAAAGTTCTGTCGGTTGTTCCAGGAGCAGGTTGGGAGCCCGGGCCGGAGAGTCGGAAGGTCGTGGGTTCTCGTCCCGGCTCCGCCACTCGTCAGCTGTGTGACTTTGGGCAAGTCGCTGAACTTCTCCGTGCCTCAGTTACCTCATCTGTAAAACGGGGATTAAGATCATGAGCCCCACAAGGGACAACCTGATTATTACCTTGCAATGATAATAATGATGATGGCATTTATTAAGCGCTTACTATGTGCAAAGCACTGTTCTAAGCATTGAAAATGTTGGTATTTGTTAAGTGCTTACTATGTGCAAAGCACTGTTCTAAGCGCTGGGGAGGATACAAGGTGATCATGTTGTCCCACATGGGGCTCACAGTCTTAATCCCCATTTTACAGAAGAGGGAACTAAGGCACAGAGAATCAATCTATCAATCATGGAGCGCTTACTGTGTGCAGAGCACTGTACTAAGCGCTAAGAGAAGTCAAGTGACTTGCCCAAAGTCACACAGCCAGTGCTTGGCACATAGTAAGCCCTTACCAAATGCCATTATTATTATTATTCATTCTTTTAATCGTATTGAGCACTTACTGTGTGCAGAGCACTGTACTAAGCACTTGGGAAGTACAAGTTGGCAACATCTAGAGACGGTCCCTACCCAACAGCGGGCTCACAGTCTAGAAGGGGGAGACAGACAACAAAACAAAACATATTAACAAAATAAAATAAATAGAATAGTAAATCTGTACAAGTAAAATAAATAGAGTAATAAATCCGTACAAACATATATACAGGTGCTGTGGGTAGGGGAAGGAGGTAGGGCGGGGGGATGGGGAAGAGGAGAGGAAAAAGGGGGCTCAGTGTGGGAAGGCCTCCTGGAGGAGGTGAGCTCTCAGTAGGGCCTTGAAGGGAGGAAGAGAGCTAGCTTGGCGGATGGGCAGAGGGAGGGCATTCCAGGCCCGGGGGATGACGTGGGCCGGGGGTCGATGGCGGGACGGGCGAGAATGAGGCACGGTGAGGAGATTAGCGGCGGAGGAGCGGAGGGTGCGGGGTGGGCTGCAGAAGGAGAGAAGGGAGGTGAGGTAGGAGGGGGCGAGGTGATGGACAGCCTTGAAGCCCAGGGTGAGGAGTTTCTGCCTGATGCGCAGATTGATTGGTAGCCACTGGACATTTTTGAGGAGGGGAGTAACGTGCCCAGAGCGTGTCTGCACAAAGATGATCCGGGCAGCAGTGTGAAGTATAGACTGAAGTGGGGAGAGACAGGAGGATGGGAGATCAGAGATGAGGCTGATGCAGTAATCCAGTGGGGCTAGGATGAGAGATTGAACCAGCGGGGTAGCGGTTTGGATTATTATTATTGTCTGCTGTGTGACCTTGGACAAGTCCCTTCACTTCTCTGAGCCCCCTCATCCGTAAAATGAGGTCTTTGAGACTGTGAGCCCCAAGTGGGACAGGGACTGCGTCCAACCCGATGTGCTGGTATCCATCCCGATGCTCAGTACAGTTCCTGGCACATAGCAAGCAGAAACTCCTCACCCTGGGCTTCAAGGCTGTCCATCCCCTCACCCCCTCCTACCTCACCTCCCTTCTCTCCTCCAGCCCACCCGGCACCCTCCACTCCTCTGCCACTAATCTCCTCACGGTGCCTCGTTCTCGCCTGTCCTTCCGTCGACCCCCAGCCCACATCCTCCCCCTGGCCTGGAATGCCCTCCCTCCCCACATCCGCCAAGCTCGCTCTCTTCCTCCCTTCAAGGCCCGACTGAGAGCTCACCTCCTCCAGGAGGCCTTCCCAGACTGAGCCCCTTCCTTCCTCTCCCCCTCATCCCCTTCTCCATCCCCCCATCTTACCTCCTTCCCTTCCCTTCCCCACAGCACCTGTATATATGTATATACGTTTGTACATATTTATTACTCTATTTTGCTTGTACATATCTATTCTATTTATTTTATTTTGTTAGTATGTTTGGTTTTGCTCTCTGTCTCCCCCTTCTAGACTGTGAGCCCACTGTTGGGTAGGGACTGTCTCTAGCTGTTGCCAACTTGTACTTCCCAAGCGCTTGGTACAGTGCTCTGCACACAGTAAGCGCTCAATAAATACGATTGATTGATTGATTGATTAACAAATACTACGGTTATCATTATTATTATTATTATTAGCCCCTGACTCGGCTTTTCCTGACCCGGGCCCCGGAGGGCTGGCCGGAAGGGAAGCTAGGGAACGCACCCACCGCTCTGCGGTCCCCCGCCAAAGTCAGGCGTCACGGTCCCCTGAAGGGCTCAGGTTCTGCCCCAGGCCAGCTCAAACTTGGCGCTCTCTCTCCCAAGCTAAGGCCCGTGGTTCGGGACGGCCCACATCATCATCATCATCATCAATCGTATTTATTGAGCGCTTACTGTGTGCAGAGCACTGTACTAAGCGCTTGGGAAGTACAAGTCGGCAACACATAGAGACAGTCCCTACCCAACAGTGGGCTCACAGTCTAAAAGGGGGAGTCACACAGTCTAAAAGACATCCCTCCTCTGGCCCGCATCGCCCTCCCTCCTCCCATCCGACAGGCGAGTCCTCTCCCCCCTGCTTCCAGGTCTCCCTGAAAGCCCACCTCCCCCAAGAAGCCTTCCCTGACTAAGCCCTCCTTTCCTCTTCTCCCACTCCCTTCTGCGTCACCCCGACTTGCTCCCTCGATTCATTCCCCTCCCGGTCCCACAGCGCTGTTGTATACATAGCTGTCATTTATTTATTTTTGTTAGCATCTGTCTCCCCGTCTACACCGCAAGCTCAGCGGGGGCAGGGAAAGTGTCATACTGTTAGACTCCCAAGCACTTTGTACACAGTAAGTGCTCAATAAATACAATCAACAGGAGGACCTAGGTTCTAAACCGCGTGTCTGCTGCTGTGTGACCTTGGGTGAGTCACTTCACTTCTCTCCGCCCCGGCCTGCTGTGAGAAATCACTTGGCTTCTCTGGGCCTCAGTTACTTCATCATCATCATCATCAATCGTATTTATTGAGCGCTTACTACGTGCAGAGCACTGTACTAAGCGCTTGGGAAGTACAAATTGGCAACATATAGAGACAGTCCCTACCCAACAGTGAGCTCACAGTCTAAAAGACTTTTTCATCTGTAAAATGAGGATTAAAACCGTGTGGGACAGGGACTAGGAATCTAAAAAAAAAAATATGGTACCTGTTGAGCGCCTACTATGTGCCAAGCATTGCCCTAAGCGCTGGGGTAGATACACGCTAATCAGGCTGGACACAGACTCTGTCCCACATGGGGCTTACAGTCTTAATTCCCATTTTACGGATGAGGTAACTGAGGCCCAGAGAAGTTCATTCATTCATTCATTCATTCAGTTGTATTTATTGAGCGCTTATTGTGTGCAGAGCACTGCACTAAGCGCTTGGGAAGTAGTGAAGTGACTTGCCCAAGGTCACAGAGCCGACAAATAGTGGCAGAGCCAGAATTAGAA
The DNA here is from genome assembly GCF_015852505.1 of Tachyglossus aculeatus. NCBI lineage: Eukaryota > Metazoa > Chordata > Mammalia > Monotremata > Tachyglossidae > Tachyglossus > Tachyglossus aculeatus. The sequence continues at coordinate 41,087,690 of NC_052088.1, read as the reverse complement.
CCCAGGTCCTTCTGATTCCCGGGCTCATGCTCTAGCCACTAAGTCACGCTGCTTCAGGGTAACCTTCGACTACCCCAGCGTTTAGAACAGTGCCTAGCACATAGTGAGCACTTAACCATCCTGGCTCCGCCACTTGTCTTGTGTTGTCTCCTTGGGAAAGTCACTTCACTTCTCCATGCCTCAGTCCCCTCATCTGTAAAATGGGGATCAAGACGTGAGCCCCATGTGAGACAGAGACTGAATCCAGCCTGATTTCCCTCCATCGACCCCCGCGCTTAGTACAGTGCCTGGTACTAAGTCCTTTTAGACTGTGAGCCCACTGTTGGGTAGGGACTGTCTCTATATGTTGCCAACCTGTACTTCCCAAGCGCTTAGTACAGTGCTCTGCACACAGTAAGCGCTCAATAAATATGATTGATTGATTGATTGATTGGTCCAGAATAAGCGCTTAACAAATACCACAATCACCAGCATCATCATTTTAAGGTGGCTCATTTGGCTTTAGGTCCTTGGAGTCACAGTCAGTCGCATTTATTGAGCACTTACTGTGTGCAGAGCACTGTACTAAGCGCTTGGGAGAGGACGATACAACAGTAAACAGACACATTCCCCCGGGCTTGGGAGTCAGAGGTCATGGGTTCTGAGTCCGGCTCCGCCGCTTCTCAGCTGTGACTTTGGGCAAGCCACTTCACTTCTCTGTGCCTCAGTTGCCTCATCTGCAAAATGGGGATTAAGACTGTCAGCCCCATTTGGGACAACCTGATGACCTTGTATCCCCCCCAGCGCTTAGAACAGTGCGTGGCACATAGTAAGTGCTTAACAAACGCCATTATTATTATTATTATTATTATTATTCCCTGCCCACAGCGGGCTTACGGTCTAGAGCGGAGAGCAGAGCAAGGAGGGAAGGCGTGGGGAGCGGAGGTCGGTTAATCATATTTATTTAAGTATTTAAGGTCGGTTAATCGTATTTAAGGCCCTACTGAGAGCTCACCTCCTCCAGGAGGCCTTCCCAGACTGAGCCCCTTCCTTCCTCTCCCCCTCGTCCCCCTCTCCATCCCCCGCATCTAACCTCCTTCCCTTCCCCACTGCACCTGTATATATGTATATATGTTTGTACAGATTTATTACTCTATTTATTTATTTTACTTGTACATATCTATTCTATTTATTTTATTCTGTTAGTATGTTTGGTTTTGTTCTCCGTCTCCCCCTTCTAGACTGTGAGCCCGCGGTTGGGTAGGGACTGGCTTTATATGTTGCCAACTTGGACTTCCCAAGCGCTTAGTACAGTGCTCTGCACACAGTAAGCGCTCAATAAATACGATTGATGATGATGATGATGATGATGCAGAGCACTGGACTACATGCTTGGGAAGGGCAACGGAACTGTCTAATAGGTGCATTCCCTGCCCACAATGGGCTTACAGTCTAGGGCTGCTCTGCCTCAGGCCGGAGGGAACCGGGAATTCCAGGGCGACAGGCCGGAGGGTGGAGGGTTGAAGGTTGGGCCCACCTGCTCCCGGGCATCAATCAATCAATCAATCAATCGTATTTATTGAGCGCTTACTATGTGCAGAGCACTGTACTAAGCGCTTGGGAAGTACAAATTGGCAACACATAGAGACAGTCCCTACCCAACGGTGGGCTCACAGTCTAAAAGGGGGAGGAGACAGAGAACAGAACCAAACATACCAACAAAATAAAATAAATAGGATAGAAATGTACAAGTAAAATAAATAAATAAATAAATAGAGTAATAAATATGTACAACCATATATACATATATACATATATATACATACATATATGTATATACAAATATACATATATTTTATCTCAAAAATAAAATTAAATCCTGCACATAACATGACTAAATATATTCTGCCTCCCCATGTGGATATACATGTGTGCATTTCAATACAATCAATCAATCAATCAATCAATCGTATTTATTGAGCGTTTACTATGTGCAGAGCACTGTACTAAGCGCTTGGGAAGTACAAACAAATGAGAAGCAGTGTGGCTCAGTGGAAAGAGCACAGGCATTGGAGTCAGAGGTCAGAGGTTCAAATCCCTGCTCCACCAATTGTCAGCTGTGTGACTTTGGGCAAGTCACTTAACTTCTCTGGGCCTCAGTTACCTTTATCGCCAACTTCCCTGTGGCTTCACCGCCACCGTCTCCGGGTCTCCGATCCCTCAAGCCGCGTCTACTTTGGCCGCAGGCCTCTGCGGCCTGGGAGGATCGGAGCAAGATGAGCCTCAGGGAGGGAGCTATTTTCCCAAGAGCGGTGTCCGTGACGCCGTCTCGGCCTCTCGGCTTCTCCTGGGATGTCCTCTCCCACTGGAGGAGGCGTCAGCCTGCCTTATCGGCTACAGCCCGGGCCCGGGAGTCGGAAGAACCTCGCTTCTAATCCCGCTTCCACCGCCTTTCCGCTGCTGTGTGACCTTGGGCCAGTCACTTCCAGCGTGGCCCAGTGGAAAGAGGTCATGGGTTCAAATCCCGGCTCCACCAGTTGTCAGCTGTGTGACCTGGGGCAAGTCATTTAACTTCTCTGGGCCTCAGTTACCTCATCTGTCAAATGGGGATGAAGACTGTGACGTGGGACAACCTGATCAATCAATCAATCAATCAATCGTATTTATTGAGCGCTTACTGTGTGCAGAGCACTGTACTAAACGCTTGGGAAGTACAAGTTGGCAACATATAGAGACAGTCCCTACCCAACAGTGGGCTCACAGTCTAGAAGGGGGAGACAGAGAACGAAACCAAACATACTAACAAAATAAAATAAATAGAATAGATAGGTACAAGCAAAATAAATAAATAGAGTAATAAATATGTACAAACATATATACATATGCACAGGTGCTGTGGGGAAGGGAAGGAGGTAAGATGTGGGGGATGGAGAATAGAATAGATATGTACAAGTAAAATAAGTAAATAAATAGAGTAATAAATATGTACAAACGTATATACACCTCCCCAGCACCTAGAACAGTGCTTTGCACATAGTAAGCGCTTAATAAATGCCATCATTATTATTCTCTGGGCCTCAGTTCCCTCAGATGGAAAATGGGGATGAAGACCGTGAGCCCCATGCGGGATGGGGACTGTGGCCAGCCTGATTAGCGTTTCTACCCCGGTGCTTAGTACGTGCCGGGTACTTTGGAAGCCCTTAACAAATACCACAGTTATTATTATTATTATTATTATTATTATTATTATTATTATTATTATTATTATTATTATTATTATTATTATCGTTAAGGCCCCAGTGAGGGTCACATGTTTTGTTTTGTTGTCTGTCTCCCCCTTCTAGACTGTGAGCCCATTTTTGGGCAGGGACCGTCTGTCTATGTTGCCAACTTGTACTTCCCAAGCGCTTAGTACAGTGCTCTGCACACAGTAAGCACTCAATAAATACGATTGAATGAATGAATGAATGAAAGGGAAGGCTCAGACAGCCCAAGGCAGGAAGGGTCTGGTTCAGTGTCTATTCATTCTTTCATTCAATCGTATTTATTGGGCGCTTTTTGTGTGCAGAGCACTGTACTAAGCGCTTGGGAAGTACAAGTTGGCAACATATAGAGACGGTTCCTACCCAACAACCTCCCCTGGTTGGGCTCTGACTGTGGCGACCATCCGTCGGGCTGACAAGCCCGCACAGGGAGAGCCCCTTTAATGACAATAATGATAACGGTGGCACTTGTTAAGCATCTATGACATGCTAAGCACTGTACTAAGCGCTGGGGTAGATGCAGAAGGCAGAAGAGAGGAAGGCAGGCAGGGTGATGATGGTGACGATTATGGTGTGTATTTGTACATACTTATTATTCTATTTATTTTATTATCAATGTTATATAGCTATAATTCTGTTTATTTTGATGCTATTGATAATAATAGTAATGATGATGATGATGGCATTTGTTAAGTGCTTACTATGTGCAAAGCACTGTTCTAAGCGCTGGATGCCTGTCTACTTGTTTTGTTTTGTTGTCTGTCTCCTCCATTCTAGACCGTGAGCCCACTTTTGGGTAGGGACCATCTCTATCTGTGGCTGAATTGTAATAATAATAATAATAATGATGATGATGATGATGGCATGTGTTAAGCGCTTACTATGTGCAAAGCACTGTACTTTCCAAGCGCTTAGTACAGTGCTCTGCACACTGTAAGCGCTCAATAAATATGATAGAATGAATGGTATTTATCAAGCACTTATTATTTGAGAGAAGCAGCGTGGCTCAGTGGAAAGAGCCCGGGCTTTGGAGTCAGAGGTCAGGGGTTCGAATCCCGGCCCCGCCACATGTCTGCTGTGTGACCTTGGGCAAGTCACTTAACTTCTCTGAGCCTCAGTTGCCTCATCTGTAAAATGGGGATTGACTGTGAGCCCCACGTGGGACAACTTAATCACCTTGTATCCTCCCCAGCGCTTAGAACAGCGCTTTGCACATAGTAAGCGCTTAACAAATGCCATTATTATTATTATGAGCCAGGCACTGTACTGAACGCTGGGGTGGATGCCAGCAAATTGGGTTGGAGACAGTCCCTGTCCCAGGTGGGGCTCACAGTCTTCTTCTCCATTTTACAGGTGAGGTAACGGAGGCCCGGAGAAGTGAAGTGACTCGAACAAGGTCACACGGCAGAAGAGTGGAGGAATCGGAATTAGAACTCATGACCTTTCGATTCCCAGGCCCGGGCTGTATCCCCTAGGCCCTGCCGCTTCTCAGCCCGACGTCGCCACCTCCTTACCAGCTCAGCCCCGCTTCCCCTGGGTGAGGATTCCCCCCTTGTCTCTGCCCCCCGACTTCTCTTTACCCGCTTCTCACGTCTGCCCTTCACCCACTAGACCTGGGTTCTAGTCCCATCTCTGCCTCTTGTCTGCTGTGTGACCTTGGGCGAGTCATTTCACTTCTCTGGGCCTCAGTCCCCTCCTCTGGAAAATGGGGATTGAGACGGTGAGCCCTATGTGGGACAGGGACTGTGTCCAACCCGATTGGCTTGTCCCCACCCCAGCGCTTGGTACAGCGCTTAATAAATACCGTAATCGTCATCATCATCATCACCCTGCCTGCCTTCCTTCCTCTCCAGTGGCCAAGCCAAGGCCCAGTGCCCTGGCAGGAGTAGCCAAGATTGGCTAAGGGAGGGTGCCAGACTAAAAAAGGACGGTGGTGAAAGCCCGTCTCCTCCAAGAAGCCTTCCCTGACTGATCCCGCCTCTCCTCTTCTCCCACTCCCTTCTGTGCCGTTCTTACTTGCTCCTTCATTCGTCATCCCTCCCATCCCCACAGCACGTAGGTGTACATCTGTATAGATCTCTCATTTATTTCTCTGTTCATTGACGTTAATATCTGTCTCCCCGTTCGAGGCTGTGAGCTTGCTGTGGGCAGGAACGTGTCTATTGTTCCGTTGTCCTCTCCCAAGCGCTTAGTACAGGGCTCTGCACATAGGAAGCGCTCACTAAATACGATCGAACGAATGATTTCACGAATGAATGGTGATTCAGGGGGGCGAGATTCAACCGGCCTTCCCCGCCACCCGCAACTCCCAACCCGGGCCCTTCGGACCCTCGGCTGCGTCCAGATCTGGGGGCCACAGGGAAAGCGGGACAGGCGGGAATGGGAGGGATGGGATCTTGTTAAGGCTCTCGGGTGCTCCTCAGCCCTTTCCCACCCTCTTCCCTACCCGCTATCCTCAGCTTTCTCCCCTCGGGCCGCCCCGGTCCCCACACGCCTCCCCGCCGGCCCCGTGAGGAAAATGCCGCTCCGTCCGTGGGGGCCTAACCCTGCCCTCAGTGGGAATGACGGAGCCGGGTTTTCTCAGACAGTCTGTCCCGCGGCCGGCCGGCGTCTTCTTCCCACTCCCGGCTTCCCGCCCCATCCCAGCTGCAATAACAACGGCCCCAACCCGAAGCCTTGTTGTTGCAGCCGAAATCGGGGCCTCCAAGCTCTCCTGGAGGGGCCAAGCCAGGCCCTTCCCCGGAATCGCCCTCCGGTCCCAGACCAGGCCGGGAAGCCGTGGGGACGGAGGGATCGGGGGGCCGGTTCCAGCGTGGGATTGCGGGGAGAGGAAGCGGAGCCACTTGGGAACTGGCAGAGCCAGGCCGTGGGCAGAGGGCGGCCCTGCGGTGGCTTTCAGACCGTGCCAGGGGGCGAGACTTTCCCACGGGGTGGGATGAGCCGCGGGACGCCCCCGGGGCCGTCTTCCCCCCCCGGGGACGGGACCCTCCGCCCTGCGACGGTCCCTTTCGGTCAGGCCGAGGCCCAGCCGCGGTAGGAGCAGCAAGGCGGGACCCAAGGTCGGCCTCTTCCCACAGTGCTCCTCTCTCTCTCTGGCCAGCCACCCTAATGAGAATAATAATAATAATAGCCATAGTAGTAATAATAATAGTGGTGTTATTAGCGGTAGTGGGGATTCATTCATTCAGTCGTATTTATTGAGCGCTTACTGTGTGCAGAGCACTGGACTAAGCGCTTGGGAAGTACAAGTTTTAGGCTGTGAGCCCACTGTTGGGTAGGGACTGTCTCTATGTGTCGCCAATTTGTACTTCCCAAGCGCTTAGTACAGTGCTCTGCACATAGTAAGCGCTCAATAAATGCGATTGATGATGACGATACAAGTTGCGACACACAGAGACGGTTCCTAACCACCAACGGGCTCACAGCCTAGAAGGGGGAGACAGACAACAAAACATGTGGACGGGTATCAAGTCGTCAGAATAAATGGAAATAAAGCTAGATCAATCAATCAATCGTATTTATTGAGCGCTTATTGTGTGCAGAGCACTGGACTAAGCGCTTGGGAAGTACAAGTTGGCCACATATAGAGACGGTCCCTACCCACCAACGGGCTCACAACCTAGAAGGGGGAGACAGACAACAAAACGAAACATGTGGACGGGTGTCAAGTCGTCAGAATAAATAGAAATAAAGCTAGATCAATCAATCAATCAATCGTATTTATTGAGCGCTTACTGTGTGCAGAGCATTGGACTAAGTGCTTGGGAAGTACACGTTGGCCACATATAGAGACGGTTCCTACCCACCAACGGGCTCACAGCCTAGAAGGGGGAGACAGACAACAAAACAAAACATGTGGACGGGTGTCAAGTCATCAGAATAAATAGAAATAAAGCTAGATCAATCAATCAATCAATTGTATTTATTGAGCACTTACTGTTTGCAGAGCACTGGACTAAGCGCTTGGGAAGTACAAGTTGGCCACATATAGAGACGGTCCCTACCCACCAACGGGCTCACAGCCTAGAAGGGGGAGACAGACAACAAAACAAAACATGTGGACGGGTGTCAAGTCGTCAGAATAAATAGAAATAAAGCCAGATGCACATCATTAACAAAATAAATAGAATAGTAAATATGCGCAAGTAAAATAAATAAACAGAGTAATAAATCCGTGGGATGAAGACTGTGAGCCCCACGTGGGACATGGACTTTGTCCAAGCTGATTAGTCCGTATCTACTTAGAACCGTGCCTGGCACGTAGTAAGCCGGAAACAGATACCGTAAAAAAATGAATACAGTCGATCAATTGATTACCACTGATTGATCGATTGACTGAGAGTTGCTTTTTTCCACAGTCGGACCTCTGGGACCGAGGAGACCAGTGCCCTCCTGGAGCCTTATCTGAGTGAGGGAGCCGGCGCCGACGCAGCAGGGAAGGTGGGGATGTTGGGAAAGATCTCCATCTTCCACCCGTACATTTCCGATCCAACTTGAGCCCGTTCTGTCTTGTCTTACGCAGTCGTTTCCGACCCATAGCGACTCCATGGACGCATCTCTTCCAGAATGCCCCACTTCCATCCACCATCGTTCCTCTCCCCCTCGTCCCCCTCTCCGTCCCCCCCATCTTACCTCCTTCCCTTCCCCACAGCACCTGTATATATGTATATATGTTTGTACATATTTATTACTCTATTTATTTATCTTACTTGTACATATCTATTCTATTTATTTTATTTTGTTAGTATGTTTGGTTCTGTTCTCCGTCTCCCCCTTTTAGACTGTGAGCCCGCTGTTGGGTAGGGACTGTCTCTATATGTTGCCAATTTGTACTTCCCAAGCGCTTAGTACAGTGCTCTGCACGCAGTAAGCGCTCAATAAATACGATTGATGATGATGATGTGGCGTATCCGTAGAGTTTTCTTGGTCAAAATCCGGAAGCGGTTTCCCATCGCCTCCTTCCGCACGGTAGGAACTTGAGTCTCCACCCTTCACCCTCTCCCAGGCCGCTGCTGCCCGACATAGGTCTATATTGTATATATGTTTGTACATATTTATTACTCTATTTATTTATCTTACTTGTACATATCTATTCTATTTATTTTATTTTGTTAGTATGTTTGGTTCTGTTCTCCGTCTCCCCCTTTTAGACTGTGAGCCCGCTGTTGGGTAGGGACTGTCTCTATATGTTGCCAATTTGTACTTCCCAAGTGCTTAGTACAGTGCTCTGCACGCAGTAAGCGCTCAATAAATACGATTGATGATGATGATGTGGCGTATCCGTAGAGTTTTCTTGGTCAAAATCCGGAAGCGGTTTCCCATCGCCTCCTTCCGTGCGGTAAACTTGAGTCTCCACCCTTCACCCTCTCCCAGGCCACTGCTGCCTGACATAGGTATATATTGTATATATGTTTGTACATATTTATTACTCTATTTATTTATTTATCTTGTACATATCTATTCTATTTATTTTATTTTGTTAGTATGTTTGGTTTTGTTGTCTGTCTCCCCGTTCTAGACTGTGAGCCCGCTGTTGGGTAGGGACTGTCTCTATGTGTTGCCGACTTGTACTTCCCAAGCACTTAGTACACAGTAAGTGCTCAATAAATACGATTGATTGATTGATAGGTGAATTTTGACTCGTAGCCGACGGCCTTCCACTTGCTAGCCACTGCCCGACCTAGGAATGGAAAGGGTAGGCCTCTGCTTGACTCTCCCTCCCATATCCGAGACTGGTAGCGTCCCGGAAACTCTCCAGGTGCCATCCTGAGAGGGTTTGCATCCTATCGCGTAAGAAAAATGGAAAGTACATTTGTAGTGTGCCTGGCTATAATAATAAAATACAATAAATAAAATAAAAATAAAATAATAAAAATGGTATTTGTCGAATCCTTACTATAATAACAATAATAATAGCAATTATTAAGCACTTACTATGTGCAACCCATTGTTCTAAGCTCTGGGGAGGTTACAGGTGAACAGGTTGTCCCATGAGGGGCTCAAAGTCTCAATCCCCATTTTACAGATGAGGGAACTGAGGCCCGGAGAAGTGAAGTGGCTTGCCCAAAGTCACACAGCCGACAGGTGGCAGAGCCGGGATTTGAACCCGTGACCTCTGACTCCAAAGCCCGGGCTCTTTCCACTGAGCCACGCTGCTTCTCTACTGTGTGCCAGGCACTGTACTAAGCCCTGGGTGGATACAAGAAAATCAGGTTGGACACGGTCCCTGTCCCATGTGGGGCTCACAGCCTCAATCCCCATTTTACGGATGAGGTAACTGAGGCTCAGAGAAGTGAAGTGACTTGCCCAAGGTCACACAGCAGATAAGTGGCGGAGCCGGGATTGTTGGCCCCAAGAGAGCAGGGGGTGCGATACACGCGTAGCTATTTCTGCCGATCACATTTTCTGTTACTCTGCCCATACCCTTCCTCTCAATGTGGCTTATTCATTGTATTGTAATAATAATAATAATAATAATAATAATAATAATAATAATAATAATAATGGTATTTGTTAAGCGCTTACTACGTGCAAAGCACTGTTCTAAGCGCTGGGGAGGTTACAAGGTGATCAGGTTGTCCCACAGGGGGCTCACAGTCTTAATCCCCCTTTTACAGATGAGGTAACTGAGGCACAGAGAAGTTAAGTGACTTGCCCAAAGTCACACAGCTGACAGAGCCGGGATTTGAACCCATGACCTCTGACTTCTCCAAGCGCTTAGTACAGAATTCTGCACGCAGTAGGCACTCAGTAAATACTCCCAAATCCTTGTTGATCCTCTTACTCCCTCAATTTGTAGACATTTTTATCCGCCTGTCTTCATAGAAGCAGCGTGGCTCAGTGGAAAGAGCCCGGGCTTTGGAGTCAGAGGTCACGGGTTCAAATCCCGGCTCTGCCAACTGTCGGCTGTGTGACTTTGGGCAAGTCACCTCACTTCTCTGTGCCTCAGTTCCCTCATCTGTAAAATGGGGATGAAGACTGTGAGCCCCCCGTGGGACAACCTGATCACCTTGTAACCTCCCCAGCGCTTAGAACAGTGCTCTGCACGTAGTAAGCGCTTAATAAATGCGCTTAATAAATAATAAAAGTGCTTAATTAAGCGCTTAATAAATAATAATATTATTATTATTCCCCACTAGCTTGGGAGCCCTCTGAGGGCGTGAGTTGTAAATTTCGCTTTCAATATATTCTTCTAAGTGCTTAGCACAGCGCTCCCTGCGCAATAAATGTTTAATAGTGATTGACAGAGTTTTATATTGGGACTAGCAAACTAGTAATATTATTTTTATTAAGGTATTCATTAAGCACTTACTCTGCGACAAGCCCTTTTCTACGTGCTGAGATAGATAGAAGCCAAGCAGGTTAGACGCAGCCCCTGTCCCATATCGGGCTCACAGTCTGAGTATGAGGGGGAACCGTTGTTTAATTCCCATTTCACAGCTGAAGAAACTGAGGCACAGAGAAGTGACTTGCCTAAGGTCACACGGCAGGGTCCGGATTAGAACCCAGGTCCTCTGACTCGCAGGCTGGCGCTCTGTTCACCAAGCCCTGCTGCTTCACTGTGTCTACTAAATCATCAATCGTATTTATTGAATAAAATGACACTAACTGAAATGAATGAAAATGAAATGGAAATTAAACTCAATGAAGATTAGTTTGAAATGAAATGAAAATTACTAAATGAAAATGAAACATTTAATGATGGTATTCGTTGAGCGCTTACTGTGAGTCGAACCCTGTTCCAAGCGCTGAGTGATAACTGTGGTATTCGTTAAGCGCTTACTATGTGCTTGACACTGTACCAAGCGCTGGGGTGACTAAGACCCCTGTCCCACCTGGAGCTCACAGTCTCAATCCCCCTTTCCCAGATGAGGTAACTGAGGCCCAGAGAAAAAAAAAAATAATAATAATAATGTTGGCATTTGTTAAGCGCTTACTATATGCAAAGCACTGTTCTAAGCGCTGGGGGGATACAAAGTGATCAGGTTTTAGACTGTGAGCCCACTGTTGGGCAGGGACCGTCTCTATATGTTGCCAACTTGTACTTCCCAAGCGCTTAGTACAGTGCTCTGCGCACGGTAAGCGCTCAATAAATACGATTGATGATGATGATGATGATGAGGTTGTCCCAAGTGGGGCTCACAGCCTTAATCCCCATTTTACAGATGAGGGAACTGAGGCTCAGAGAAGTTAAGTGACTTGCCCAAGGTCACACAGCAAACGAGTTGGCGGGGGGTAGGCTCATCCCTCTAGACGGTAAGCTCGTTGCGGGCAGGGCACGCGTCTGTTTATTGTTGCATTGTACTCTCCCGAGTGCTTAGTACAGTGCTCTGCACACAGTAAGCGCTTCTTTTAGACTGGGAGCCCACTGTTGGGTAGGGACTGTCTCTCTATGTTGCCAACTTGTACTTCCCAAGCGCTTAGTACAGTGCTCTGCACACAGTAAGCGCTCAATAAATACGATTGATTGATTGATTGATTGATCTCCCCCTCCCTTCTGCGTCGTCCTGGTGGCTCCCTCCGCTCTTTCCCCATCCCAGCCCCGAAGCACTGACGTTCGCATCTGTAATTTTATTTATAATAATAACAATGATGATGGCCTTTATTAAGCGCTTACTATGTGCCAAGCAGTGTTCTAAGCGCTGGGGAGGTTACAAGGTGATCAGGTTGTCCCACGGGGGGCTAACAGTCTTCATCGCCATTTGACAGATGAGGGAACTGAGGCCCAGAGAAGTGAAGTGACTCGCCCAAAGTCACACAGCTGTTAAGTGGTGGAGCCGGGATTTGAACTCATGACCTCTGACTCCGAAGCCCGGGCTCTTTCCACTGAGCCGCGCTGCTTCTCTACTGCTCTTCCCCCTTCCCAAGCCCCAAAGCACTTAGGTACCGATCTGTCTTTTAATTTAATAATAATAATGATGGTGTTTATTAAGCGCTTACTATGTGCAGTGCACTGTTCTAAGCGCCGGGGGGGATACAAGGTGATCAAGTTGTCCCACGTGGGGCTCACAGAATCTCCATTTTACAGATGAGGTAACTGAGGCTCGGAGAAGTTAAGTGACTTGCCCAAGGTCACACAGCAGACAGGTGGCAGAGCCGGGATTCGAACCCATGACCTCTGACTCCAAAGCCCGGGCTCTTTCCACTGAGCCGCGCTGCTTCTCTATTTATTTATTTATTTTATAATAAATACATTTATAAATGTATACATTTTTATTTATTTATAAATATTTATCATTTATTTGTGTTGATGTCTGTCTCCCCCACCCTAGATTGTGAACTCGTTGAGAGCATGGAATAATAATAATAACGGTATTTGTTAAGCGCTTACTATGTGCCAAGCACTGTTCTAAGCACTGGGGGGGATACAAGGTGATCAGGTTGTCCCGCGGGGGGCTCCCAATCTTAATCCCCATTTTCCAGATGAGGTCACTGAGGCCCAGAGAAGTGAAGTGACTTACCCAGTGTCACCCAGCTGACAAGTGGCGGAGCCGGGATTAGAACCCATGACCTCTGACTCCTAAGCCCGGGCTCTTACCGCTGAGCCACGCTGCTTCCCAAACATCAGTGATTATTGTGGTCTTGTCCTCTCCCAAGCGCTTCATACAGTGCTCTGCGCAGTAAGCGCTCAATAAGTATGATTGGATGAATGAATGAATGAATTAAACACTCCCACCAGACCCCTCTGGGTGTTAATATGTGCTAAACACTAAAAACTCTCAATTGTGAATTCTTTCCGGGGTGTGGGGGCTAGGGGAGGGGTACTTAGTACAGCGCTCTGCACACAGTAAGCGCTCAACAAATGCGATTGAATGAATGAACAAACTCCCTATGCCTTTTTTTTCCTGAATTAATATGTGCTAAACACTAAAAACTCTCAATTGTGAATTCTTTCAGGGGTGTGGGGGCTAGGGGAGGGGTACTTAGTACAGTGCTCTGCACACAGTAAGCGCCCAACAAATGCGATTGAATGAATGAACAAACTCCCTATGCCTTTTTTTTCCTGAATTCAGTCCGTGTTGTTCTTTCCAAGCGCTTAGTACAGTGCTCTGCACACGGTAAGTGACTGTGTGTTAGACTGTGAAGTCTAGAAGTTAGACTGTGAGCCCACTGTTGGGTAGGTACTGCCTCTATATGTTGCCAATTTGTACTTCCCAAGCGCTTAGTACAGTGCTCTGCACATAGTAAGCGCTCAATAAATACGATTGATGATGATGATGATGATGAGTAAGCGCCCAGCAAATGCAATTGAATGAATGAACAAACTCCCTATGCCTTTTTTTCCTGAATTCAGTCTGGGTTGTACTTTCCAAGCGCTTAGTACAGTGCTCTGCACACAGTAAGCGCTCAACAAATGCGACTGAATGAATTCCACGCTGGGGCTGTTCTTGCCTTTCCATTCATTCCTCCGATCGTATTTATTGAGCACTTACTGTGTGCAGAGCATTCATTCGATTCATTTCATCGTATTTATTGAGCGCTTACTGTGTGCAGAGCACTGTACTAAGCGCTTGGAAAGTACGATTTGGCAACAGATAGAGACGGTCCCTACCCAACAGCGGGCTCATGAGAAGCAGCATGGCCTAATAATAATAATGATGATGATGATGGCGTTTGTTAAGCTTTTACTACGTGCAAAGCACTGTCCGAAGCGCTGGGGAGCATATAAGGTGATCAGGTTGTTCCACGGGGGGCTCACAGTCTTCATCCCCATTTTGCAGATGAGGGAACTGAGGCCCAGAGATGTGAAGTGACTTGCACAAAGCTGACAAGTGGCCGGGTCGGAATTCGAACCCATGACCTCTGACTCCCAAGCCCGGGCTCTTTCCAATCAATCAATCAATCAATCAATTGTATTTATTGAGCGCTTACTGTGTGCAGAGCACTGTACTAAGCACTTACCACTGAGCCACGCTGCTTCTCTAATAGCTAGAGCCCGGGCATGTCGTCTGTCTCCCCCTCCTAGACTGTGAGCCCGCTGTCGGGTAGGGACCATCTCTAGATGTGGCCGACTTGTACTTCCTAAGCGCTTAGTACAGTGCTCTGCACACAGTAAGCGCTCAATAAATACGATTGAATGAATGAATCGATGGATGGATGGATGGATGGATATATGTTGCCAACTTGTACTTCCCAAGCGCTTAGTCCAGTGCTCTGCACACAGTAAGCGCTCAATAAATACGATTGAGTGATATGTTTGTACACATTACTCTATGTTACTTGTACGTATGTATTCTATTTATTTTATTTTGTTAATATGCTTTGTTTTGTCGTCTGTCTCCCCCTTCTAGCCTGTGAGCCCACTGTTGGGTAGGGACCGTCTCCAGATGTTGCCAACTTGGACTTCCCAAGCGCTTAGTTCAGTGCTCTGCACACAGTAAGCGCTCAATAAATACGATTGAATGAATGAATGAATGGATGGATGGATGGATGTTTGTACATATTACTCTATTATACTTGTACGTATTTATTCTATTTATTTTATTTTGTTAATATGCTTTGTTTTGTCGTCTGTCTCCCCCTTCTAGCCTGTGAGCCCACTGTTGGGTAGGGACCGTCTCCAGATGTTGCCAACTTGGACTTCCCAAGCGCTTAGTTCAGTGCTCTGCACACAGTAGGCGCTCAATAAATACGATTGAATGAATGAATGAATGGATGGATGGATGGATGTTTGTACATATTACTCTATTATACTTGTACGTATTTATTCTATTTATTTTATTTTGTTAATATGCTTTGTTTTGTCGTCTGTCTCCCCCTTCTAGCCTGTGAGCCCACTGTTGGGTAGGGACCGTCTCCAGATGTTGCCAACTTGGACTTCCCAAGCGCTTAGTTCAGTGCTCTGCACACAGTAAGCGCTCAATAAATACGATTGAATGAATGAATGAATGAATGGATGGATGGATGTATATATGTTGCCAACTTGTACTTCCCAAGCGCTTAGTCCAGTGCTCTGCACACAGTAAGCGCTCAATAAATGATTGAATGAATGAATGAATGAATGAATGGATGGGTGTATATATGTTGCCAACTTGGACTTCCCAAGCGCTTAGTCCAGTGCTCTGCACACAGTAAGCGCTCGAGAAATACGATTGATTGATTGATATGTTTGTACATATTACTCTATTTTACTTGTACGTATTTATTCTATTTATTTTATTTTGTTAATATGCTTTGTTTTGTTGTCTGTCTCCCCCTTTTAGACTGTGAGCCCACCGTTGGGTAGGGACCGTCTCTAGATGTTGCCAACTTGGACTTCCCAAGCGCTTAGTCCAGTGCTCTGCACACAGTGAGCGCTCAATAAATACGAATGAATGAATGACCGACCCCCCCCGGGTCACTGAGTTCTGGCAGACAGTGACGTAGAATCCCCCGTCGACGGAGGGCCCTCTCTAGCCCCACTTCCGGTTCTCTATGGTTCTGGGCGGAAGTGCTGGCGGAAGTGGCGTCCGGACGCGCCTTCCGCCCTCAGCCCTCGGCCTGGGTGGGCGCGATGCCGGCTCCTTCCGCCGCCGCGTCGTCGTCGTCGCCGCAGGTGCCGGAGGTGTCGGAGCGGATGGAGAGCTTCGTGGAGGCGCTGAGGCGGGGCTCCGGGAACCGCAGCTCCGAGGACCTGGCCCGGCACGCCGTGGGCCTGCTCCGGGCCATCGTCGCCCGCGGACGCTGGGGCAACGCCGGTCACAGCGCCGACCCCTGGCCGGGGGCGGGATCGCGGGGGGGGGGGGATGGCGGCGGGGGGCGGGGGGGGGAGAGGGGAGAGAGGGGAGGGGGAGAGAGGGAAGGGGAGGGAGGATCAATCAATCAATCGTATTTATTGAGCGCCTACTGTGTGCAGAGCGCTGGACTAAGCGCTGGGGAAGTCCAAGTTGGCAACTTATGGAGACAGTCCCTACCCAACAGTGGGCTCACAGTCTAGAAGGGGGAGGCGGAGAACAAAACCAGACATATTAACAAAATAAAAGAAGTAGAAAAGGGAGAAAAGAGAGAGGGGAGGGGGAAAGGGGAGGGAGGAGGGAGAGAAGAGAGAGAGAGGGGGGGGGGGAGAGATGGGAGGGGAAGGGAAAAGGGGAGGGAGAAGGGGGAGAGAAGAGAGAGAGGGATGGGAGAAGGGGAGGGAGGAGAGGGAGAGAAAAGAGAGGGGTGGGAGAGGAGGGAGAGAAGAGAGAGGGATGGAAGAGGAGAGTGGGGGGAGGAGAGGGAGAGGCAGAAGAAAGGGGAGGGAGGGGAGAGAGGGAGGGAGGAGAGGGAAAGGGGTGAGAGAGGGGAGGGGAAAAGGGGAGCGAGGAAGGAGAGAAGAGAGAGGGGAGGGGAAGAGGGGAGGGAGGAGAGGGAGAGGAGAGAGAGAGGCGAGGGAGAGGAGAGAGAGAGGCGTGGGAGAGGAGAGAGGGGGAAGGGGAAAAGGGGAGAGGCGGTGGGAGAGGAGAGGGGGAGAGAGAGGAGGGGGAAAAGGGGAGGGAGGAGAGGAAGAGAAGAGAGAGGGGAGGGAGAAAGGGGAGGGAGGAGGGAGAAAAGAGAGAGGGGTGGGAGAGGGAAGGGGAAAGGGGGAGGAAGGAGGGAGAGAAGAGAGAGAGAGGAGGGGGAGGGGGAAAAGGGGAGGGAGGAGAGGGAGAGAACGGGGGGGAGGGGAAAGGGGGAGGGAGGAGAGGGAGAGAAAAGAGAGAGGGGTGGAAGAGGAGAGGGAGAGAGAGAAGGGGAGGGAGGAGAGGGAGAGAAAAGAGAGAGGGGTGGGAGGAGAGGGAGAGAGAGAGAAGGGGAGGGAGGAGAGGGAGAGAGAGAAAAGGGGAGGGAGGAGAGGGAGAGAAAAGAGGGGTAGGAGAGGGAGAGAGAAGGGGAGGGAGGAGAGGGAGAGAGAAGAGAGAGGGGTGGGAGAGGAGAGGGAGAGAGAAGGGGAGGGAGGAGAGGGAGAGAGAGAAAAGGGGAGGGAGGAGAGGGAGAGAGAGAAGGGGGGGAGGAGAGGGAGAGAAAAGAGAGAGGGGTGGGAGAGGAGAGGGAGAGAGAAGGGGAGGGAGGAGAGGGAGAGAAAAGAGAGAGGGGTGGGAGAGGAGAGTGGGGGGAGGGGAGGGAGGAGAGGGAGAGAGAGAGAAGGGGAGGGAGGAGAGGGAGAGAAAAGAGAGGGGTGGGAGAGGAGAGGGAGAGAGAAGGGGAGGGAGGAGAGGGAGAGAGAGAGAAGGGGAGGGAGGAGAGTGGGGGAAGGGGAGGGAGGAGAGGGAGAGAAAAGAGAGAGGGGTGGGAGAGGAGAGGGAGAGAGAAGGGGAGGGAGGAGAGGGAGAGAAAAGAGAGAGGGGTGGGAGAGGAGAGTGGGGGAAGGGGAGAGAGAAGAGGGAGAGAAAAGAGAGAGGGGTGGGAGAGGAGAGGGAGAGAGAAGGGGAGGGAGGAGAGGGAGAGAAAAGAGAGAGGGGTGGGAGAGGAGAGTGGGGGGAGGGGAGGGAGCGGCAGAAGAAAGAGGAGAGGGAGGGGAGAGAGGGTGGAGAGGGAAAGGTGAGAGAGGGGAGGGGAAAAGGGGAGCGAGGAGGGAGAGAAGAGAGGGGAGGGGAAGAGGGGATGGAGGAGGGAGAGAAGAGAGGGGGGCAAAGGGGGGAGAGGGGAGAGAGGGGGGGTGGGAGAGGGGAGGGGGGGTGGGAGAGGAGGGGGAAAAGGGGAGGGAGGAGAGGAAGAGAAGAGAGAGGGGTGGGAAAAAGGGGAGGGAGGAGGGAGAAAAGAGAGGGGGGTGGGAGAGGGAAGGGGAAAAGGGGAGGAAGGAGGGAGAGAAGAGAGAGAGAGGAGGGGGAGGGGGAGGGGAAGGGGAGGGGAAAAGGGGGGAGGAGAGGGAGAGAAAAGAGAGAGGGGTAGGAGAGGGAGAGAAGAGAGGGGGTGGGAGAGGAGGGGAAAGGGGAAGGGGAGGGAGAGAGAGGGAGGGCAGGGAAAGGCAGAAGAAGGGGGGGAAGGAAGAGGGGAGGGGAAGGGGGAGAGACGGAGACGAGGGGAGGGGGAGAGAAGGAGACGAGGGGAGAGGGAGAGAAGAGAGAGGGAACGAAGGGGGAGGAAGAGAGAAGGTGGGGAGAAGGGGGGAGGGAAGGAAAGAGAGGGAGAGGGGAGGGAGGGGAGGAGGCGAGAAAGGGGGGAGGGTGGAGAAGGGGAGAGACGGGAGGGGAGAGAAGGAGAAGAGGGAGGGATAGAGTAAGGGGGAAAGGGAGAAATGAAGGGGTAATAATTGCAATAATAGTTGTGGTATTTCTCAAGCGCTTACTATGTACAAAGCACTGTTCTAAGCGCTAGGGTACATACAAGGTAATCAGGTTGGGCACAGTCCCCTGTTCCACATGGGGCTCCCAGGGTCCACCCCATTTTCCAGATGAGGGAACTGAGGACCAAGGAAGTGACGAGACTTGCCCAACATCACACAGCAGAGGAGTGACGGAGCTGGGATTAGAACTCACGTCCTCTGACTCCCAAGCCCCCGGGCTCATGCCCCGAGGCCATGGGGGTGAAGGAAGGGGAACAGGGAGGGGTGGAGGAAGGGGAGAGAGGAATGAAGGGAGGGAAGGATGGAGGAAGGGGGGAGAGGGAGGGATGGAGGAAGGGGAGAGAGGAATGAAGGGAGGGAAGGATGGAGAAAGGAAGGAAGGGGGAAGAGAGAGGGATGAAGAAAGAGGGGAGAGAGAGGGATGGAGGAAGGGGAGAGAGGGATGAAGGGAGGGAGAGAGGGTTGAAGAAAGTTGGGGGGGAAAAGGAAGGATGAAGAAAGGGAGGGGGGGAAAAGGGAGGGATGAAGAAAGGGAGAGAGGGAGGGAGATAGGGAAGGGGAGAAAGGGAGAGACAGAGTGGACAGCTCCTCTAGACTGTAAGCTCATTGTGGGCAGGGAACAGGTCTGCCACCTCTGTTGTACTCTTCCCTCCCAAACACTAGTACAGTGCTCTGCACAGAGCAGGTGCTCCATAAATACTATTGATTGATTGATTGATTGATAATAAAAAATAATGATGGTATTTGTTAAGCGCTTACTATGTGCAAAGCACTGTTCTAAGCGCTGCGGAGGTTACAGAGTGATCGGGTTGCCCACAGTTTTAATCCCCCTTTTACAAATGAGGTGACTGAGGCCCAGAGAAGTGACTTGCCCAGAGTCACCTAACTGGCAGTTGGCGGAGCCGGGATTTGAACCCGTGACCCCCGACCCCAAAGCCCGGGCTCTTCCCACCGGGAGCCTCCCTCCCCGCCCTCCTCTGGGGCCCGGCCCGGCTCACCCGGTCCCCGTCGCCGTTGCAGGGGAGCTGATGGAGCTGATGAGGAAGGAGGGCCGGAGGATGACGGCCGCCCAGCCCTCGGAGACCACGGTGGGCAACATGGTGCGGAGAGTGCTCAAGATCGTCCGGGAGGAGTACGGCAGGTCGGAGCCGGGCCCCGGGATTCCTTCCAGCGGCTTCTTTTCCCGCGCCGGCCTCCCGCAGGGAGAGGGCCCGTCTGGTGATCCCCCCCGCCACCTTAGACTTGTCTGTGATTGTGTGTTTTTACGCGCTTCTGGACTGTGAGCTCGTTGTTGCGTAGGGACCGACTCTATACGTTGCCAACTTGGACTTCCCAAACGCCTAGTACAGTCCTCTGCGCACAGTAAGCGCTCAATGAATGCGAATGAACGAATGCGCGTCCTCAAGTATCAGTGAGCCGTAGTAATAATGATAATTTATTACGCGTTTACTGTGTGCCATCATCATCATCAATCATATTTATTGAGCGCTTACTATGTGCGGAGCACTGGACTAAGCGCTTGGGAAGTACAAGTTGGCAACATATAGGGACAGTCCCTACCCAACAGCGGGCTCACAGTCTAAAAGGGAGAGACAAGGAACTAAACCAAACATACTAACAAAATAAAATAGACTAGATATGTACAAGTAAAATAAATAAATAGAGTAATAAATATGTACAAATACATAGACATATATACAGGTGCTGTGGGGAAGGGAAGGAGGAGTGCCAGGCAGTGTACTAAGCGCTGAGGTGGATACAAGCAAATAGTAATGATAATGATGGTATTTGTTAAACACTTACTATGTGCAGAGCACTGTTCTAAGCACTGGGGAGGTTACAATAATAATAATAATAATAATGATGGTATTTGTTAAGCGCTTACTATGTGCAAAGCAAATAGTAATAATAATGATGGTATTTGTTAAACACTATGTGCAGAGCACTGTTCTAAGCACTGGGGAGGTTACAATAATAATAATAATAATGATGGTATTTGTTAAGCGCTTACTATGTGCAAAGCACTGTTCTAAGCGCTGGGGAGACACAGGGTGATCAGGTTGCCCCACGGGGGGCTCACAGTCTTCATCCCCATTTTACAGAGGAGGGAACTGAGGCCCAGAGAAGGGAAGTGACTTGCCCAGAGTCACACAGCTGCCAATTGGTAGAGCCGGGATTTGAACCCATGAACTCTGACTCCAAAGCCCGGGCTCTTTCCACTGAGCCACGCTGCAGGAGTGAAGTGACTTGCCCAAAGTCACGCAGCTGACATGTGGCGGAGCCGGGATTTGAACCCATGACCTCCGACTCCAAAGCCCGGGCTCTTTCCACCGAGCCACGCTGCTTCTCTGGTGCTTACAAGGTGATCAGGTTGTCCCACGGGGGGCTCACAGTTTTAATCCCCATTTTACAGACGAGGGAACTGAGGCCCAGAGAAGTGAAGCGACTTGCCCAAAGTCACCCAGCTGACAGTTGGCGGAGCCGGGATTTGAACCCATGACCTCGGACTCCAAAGCCCGGGCTCTTTCCACTGACAGTCCCTGTCCCACGTGGGGCTCCCCGTCTCAGTCCCCACTTGGCAGATGAGGTAACTGAGGCCCAGAGAAGTGACTTATCCAGGGTCACGCAGCAGACCAGCGGCAGAGCCGCGATCGGAAGCAGCGTGGCTCAGTGGAAAGAGCCCGGGCTTTGGAGTCAGAGGTCATGGGTTCAAATCCCGGCTCCGCCAACTGTCCGCTGTGTGACTTTGGGCAAGTCACTTCACCTCTCTGGGCCTCAGTTACCTCATCTGTAAAATGGGGGTGAAGACTGTGAGCCCCCCGTGGGACAACCTGATCGCCGTGTATTCTCCCCAGCGCTTAGAACAGTGCTTTGCACATAGTAAGCGCTTAATAAATGCCATTAAAAAAAAAAACCCAGGTGGTTCAGACTCCCAGGCACACGTTCTTATCCACGAGGCCGTGCCGCTTCTCCGGTCTAATTCGGGCCCTTGCCTGCCATTCGATTTAAACTCTCATTTTATCAGTCAGGCCTGTTTATCATCATCAATCGTATTTATTGAGCGCTTACTGTGTGCAGAGCACTGTACTAAGCGCTTGGGAAGTACAAGTTGGCAACATGTAGAGACAGTCCCTACCCAGCAGTGGGCTCACAGTCTAAAAGGGGGAGACAGAGAACAAAACCAAACATACGAACGAAATAAAATAAATAGAATAGATATGCATAAGTAAAATCAATCAATCAATCGTATTTATTGAGCGCTTACTATGTGCAGAGCACTGTACTAAGCGCTTGGGAAGTACAAATTGGCATCACATAGAGACAGTCCCTACCCAACAGTGGGCTCACAGTCTAAAAGGGGGAGACAGAGAACAGAACCAAACATACCAACAAAATAAAATAAGTAGGATAGAAATGTACAAGTAAAATAAATAAATAAATAGATAAATAGAGTAATAAATATGTACAACCATATATACATATATACAGGTGCTGTGGGGAAGGGAAGGAGGTAAGATGAGGGGGATAGAGAGGGGGACGCGGGGGTGAGGAAGGAAGGGGCTCAGTCTGGGAAGGCCTCCTGGAGGAGGTGATCTCTCAGTAGGGCTTTGAAGGGAGGAAGAGAGCTAGCTTGGCGGATGGGCAGAGGGAGGGCAATTCAGGCCCGGGGATTGACGTGGGCCGGGGGTCGATTATTGAGTGCTTACTGTGTGCAGAGCACCGTACTAAGCGCTTGGAAGAGTACAGTGCAACAGAATTGGTAGACAAATTCCCTGCCCACGTTTATTCAGTCATATTTACAGAGTGCTGTACAATACAACACAATAAACGGACACATTCCCTTCCCACGATGAGCTTATAGTCTAGAGGGAACTCGTAGTCTGGAGGGGGAGATGAATATTAATGTAAATAAAAAGTGCTGTGGGGTTGACTGGAGATGACGAATAAAGGGGACAATTCCAAGCGCAAGGGATTGCGGAAGGGAGCGGGAGAAAAGGAGACTAGGGTTTAGTCAGGGAAGGTCTCCAGGAGAAGATGTGCTGCTAATAAGGCTTTGGAAGCGGGAAAAGCGATCGTCTGTCGGATTTGAGGAGGGAGGGCGTTCCAGGATAGAAGCAGGACGTGGGCGAGGGGTCGGCAGCGAGCTGGACGACATCGAGATACGTCAAGGAGGTTGGCGTTAGCGGAAAGAAGTGTGCGGGCTGGATTGTAATAATATGATGGTATTTGTTAAGCACTTACTATGTGCAAAGCACCGTTCTAAGTGCCGGGGGGATACAAGGTGATCAGGTTGTCCCACGGGGGGCTCACAGTCTTAATCCCCAATTTACAGGTGAGGTAACTGAGGCCCAGAGAAGTGACTTGTCCAAAGTCACACAGCTGACAAGTGGCGGAGCCGGGATTTGAACCCCTGACCTCTGACTCCAAAGCCCGGGCTCTTTCCACCGAGCCACGTTGCTTCTCTAACGTGGGAATTGTAGTGGGAAAGCAGCAAGGTAAGACAGGAGGGGACCAAGGTCGCTGCTTTAAAGCCGACGGCGGAGGGTCCCTGTCTGATGCGGAGGTCGACGGACATCCGCTGGCGGTTCTTGAGGAATGGGGAAATGTGGACCGAAGGGTTTTATAGGAAAACGATCCGGGCGGCCAGAGGGAAGCGTGGACCGGAGCGGGAAGCGACAGGAGGCAGGGAGGCTGATGCAGTCATCCTGGCGGATGACTGACTGCACAGTCATCTTTTAGACTGTGAGCCCACTGTTGGGTAGGGACTGTCTCTATGTGTTGCCAATTTGTACTTCCCAAGCGCTTAGTACAGTGCTCTGCACACAGTAAGCGCTCAATAAATACGATCGATCGATTGGCGGGGTAGAATAAGAGCTTGGATTACTGGGGTAGCAGTTCGGATGGGGAGAAGAGGGTTCAGCGATGTCGCGAACATTGAACCGACAGGGTGTCGTGACAGGTTGAAGGTGCGGAAGCAGCGTGGCTCGGGGGCGAGAGCCCGGGCTTTGGAGTCCGAGGTCATGGGTTCAAATCCCGGCTCCGCCGCTTGTCAGCTGGGTGACTTCGGGCAAGTCACTTCTCTGGGCCTCACCTCATCTGTAAAATGGGGATTAAGATCGTGAGCCCCACATGGGACAACCTGATCACCTTGTATCCTCCCCGGCGCTTAGAACACTGCTTTGCACATAGTAACCGCTTAGCCAATACCAAAATTATTATTATTATTTTGTGGGTTGAATGAGAGAGAGGAGTCGAGGATAACGGCAAGGTTGCAGTTTTTTGAGAGAGAGAGAGGACGGTGGTGTCGTCTACAGTGGTGGGAAAGTCAAGGGGAGAACTGAGTCTCGATGGGAAGATAAGGAGCCCTGTCCTGGGGGTTAGGGGTTCTAATCCCGGCTCCGCCGCCCGTCTGCCGTGTGACCCTGGGTAAGTCACTTCTCTGCATCTCAGTCACCTCATCGAGAATGCGATCCCCATGTGGGACAGGGACCGTGTCCAACCCGATAAGCTTGAATCCACCCCAGCGCTTAGTACCATGGCTGCCCCACGATAAGCGCTTAACAAAACCATAATAATAATGATCAAATGGGGGAGAAAACATTCATTCATTCAGTCGTATCCATTGAGCGCTTACTGTGTGCAGACCACTGTAATAATAATAATGATAGCATTTATTAAGTGCTTACTATGTGCAAAACAGTGTTTTAAGCGCTGGGGAGGTAACAAGATGACGAGGTCATTCATTCAGTCGTATTTATTGAGCGCTTACTGTGTGCAGGGCACTGTACTAAGCGCTTGGGAAGTACAAGTTGGAAGCATATAGAGACGGTCCCTACCCAACAACGAGCTCACGGTCTAGAGGGGGGGACAGACATTAATACAAATAGATAAAACAATAAATTACCGATAGATACATAGGTGCTGTGGGGAGTCATTCATTCAGTCGTATTTATTGAGCGCTTACTGTGTGCAGGGCACTACTAAGCGCTTGGGAAGCACAGGTTGGAAGCACATAGAAGACGGTCCCTTCCCAACAACTAGCTCACATCTAGAGGGGGTGACGGGCATTAATACGAACAGATGAAACAATAAATTACAGATATATACAGATAGATACATAGGTGCTGTGGGGAGTCATTCATTCAATCGTATTTATTGAGCACTTACTCTGCAGGGCACTGAACTAAGCGCTTGGGAAGCACAGATTGGAAGCACATAGAGATGGTCCCTACCCAACAACAAGCTCACGGTCTAGAGGGGGAGACGGGCATTAATACAAACAGATGAAACAATAAATTACAGATATATACAGATAGATACATAGGTGCTGTGGGGAGTCATTCATTCAATCGTATTTATTGAGCACTTACTCTGCAGGGCACTGAACTAAGCGCTTGGGAAGCACAGATTGGAAGCACATAGAGATGGTCCCTACCCAACAACAAGCTCACGGTCTAGAGGGGGAGACAGACATTAATACAAACAGATGAAACAATAAATTACAGATATATACAGATAGATACATAGGTGCTGTGGGGAGTCATTCATTCAATCGTATTTATTGAGCACTTACTCTGCAGGGCACTGAACTAAGCGCTTGGGAAGCACAGGTTGGAAGCACATAGAGACGGTCCCTACCCAACAACGAGCTCACGGTCTAGAGGGGGAGACAGGCATTAATACAAACAGATAAAACAATAAATTACAGATAGATACATAGGTGCTGTGGGGAGTTATTCATTCAATCGTATTTATTGAGCGCTGACTGTGTGCAGGGCACTATACCAAGCGCTTGGGAAGTACAAGGTGGAAACATAGACGGTCCCTTTTCATCCCCGCTTTCCAGACGAGGGAACTGAGGCAGGGAGAAGTGAAGGGACTTGTCCGAGGCCACACGGCTGAGCGTCCCCCCCCCCCCAGCCCCCCGCGGGCTCACAGTCTTCATGCCAATTTTACGGATGAGGTAGCTGAGGCCCAGAGAAGTGAAGCGACTTGCCCCAAGTCACACAGCTGGCAGTTGGCCGGGCCGGGATTCGAACCCAGGACCTCGGACTCCAAAGCCCGGGCTCTTCCCACTGAGCCACGCTGCTGGGCGTGGACAGTATAACCGGCACAACGAGCTCACGGTCTAGAGGAGGAATGTCGGTTCTCCCTAGTGGGGATGGAGACTGCGCCTGACTGGATCGGCTTGTAGCCCAGGGCTTGGCACCATAATAATAATAATATTAATAATAATAATAATAATAATAATGTGTTGTTGTAATCCTGCCAGGCTCCATGGACGCAGCGATGAGAGTGACCATCAGGAGTCCCTTCACAAGCTGCTAACGGCGGGCGGCATGAGCGAAGACTTCAGTACGCACCATGCCCCTCTTCGAGCCAACATCATCGAGGCGATCAGTGAGCTGCTCGTGGAGCTGGGTAAGAGTCTTGTTGGCCGCCCCTTGGGTGCCCGGCCCAGCTCAGGGGCCCCCTCCGTCCCCCGTCCCGGTCCAGTCAGCCCTCCGACCGTGGGTTGTGTTTGTTAATCAATCAATCAATCAATCAATCGTATTTATTGAGCGCTTACTGTGTGCAGAGCACTGGACTAAGCGCTTGGGAAGTCCAAGTTGGCAACAGATAGAGACGGTCCCTACCCAACAGCAGGCTCACAGTCTAAAAGGGGGAGACAGAGAACAAAACCAAACATACTAACAAAATAATAATAATAATAATAATAATAGCATTTATTAAGCGCTTACTATGTGCAATGCACTGTTCTAAGCGCTGGGGAGGTTACAAGGTGATCAGGTTGTCCCACGTGGGGCTCACAGTCTTAATCCCCATTTTACAGATGAGGGAACTGAGGCACAGAGAAGTGAAGTGACTTGCCCAAAGTCACACAGCTGACAAACATATTGTGTCTATATGACACAATATTGTGTCTATATGACTTGTCTATATATGTCTATATATGTGTCTATATATTGTGTCTATATGACGGTCTATATGACACAGCTGACAAAATAAAATAAATAGAATAGATACATACAAGTAAAATAAATAGAGTAATAAATATGTACAAACATATATACATATATACAGGTGCTGTGGGGAAGGGAAGGAGGTAAGATGGGGGGGATGGAGAGGGGGACGAGGAGGAGAGGAAGGAAGGGGCTCAGTCTGGGAAGGCCTCCTGGAGGAGGTGAGCTCTCTGTAGGGCCTTGAAGGGCTAATTAAGTTAATTAAGTTAAGGGCTAATTCTGGGCGCTTCGCCGCATACTATAGACGTGATCTGTCCCTTCGAGGGGCTTGTGGTCCAGTGGGGGAGACAGGCGCCTAAATAATAATAATAATAATGATGGTGGTATTTGTTAAGTGCTTACTATGTGCCAAGCACTGTTCTAAGCACTGGGGGAGATACAAGGTAATCAGGTTGTCCCAAGTGGGGCTCACAGTCTTAATCCCCATTTTACAGATGAGGGAACTGAGGCACAGGGAAGTTAAGTGACTCGCCCAAGGTCACACAGCAGACAAGTGGCGGAGTCGGGATTAGAACCCACGACCTCTGACTCCCAAGCACATCAAGGGGTAGCAAGCCTGTTTACTTGGATTGATGCCTGTCTCCCCCCGCCAGACTGTGAGCCCGTCGTGGGCAGGGATCGTCTCTCTTTATTTGCCGTAGTGTACTCTGCAAGCGCTCAGTACAATGCCGGGCACACAGTAAGCGTCCAATAAATACGATTGAGTGAATGAATGAACCGAGTAAAAGGTTATAAACACACACGTGGCGAAGATTCAAGTGAATAGGTGATGCAGTAAGGAGGGAAAATAGAATCAGGACTGTACGCTTATTGTGGGCAGGGAACGTGTCTTACACTCTGTTGTCCTCTTCCAAGCGTCTAGTACGGGCCCACAGTAAGCACTCTATATCGTTGCTTGTTAATCAGCGTTCAGTATATACCACTGATTCATCAGGGAAGGCTTCCTGGAGGAGACACAGCTTCAGTAGGGCTTTGAAGATGAGGCTAGAGAAGCAGCACAGCTCAGTGGAAAGAGCCCGGGCTTTGGAGTCAGAGGTCATGGGTTCGTATCCCGACTCTGCCACATGTCTGCTGTGTGACCTTGGGCAAGTCACTTAACTTCTCTGAGCCCCAGTTCCCTCATCTGTAAAATGGGGATGAAGACTGTGAGCCCCACGGGGGACAACTTGATCACCTTGTATCCCCCTCAGCGCTTAGAACAGTGCTGTGCACGTAGTAAGCGCTTAATAAATGCCATCATTATTATTATTATTATTATTATAGGAGTAGGGAGGGATGTCCATGCAGGAGGAACTGTGGGGCGACAAGAGGAAGGGGAACGAAAGGAAACCAGGGTGAGACACGGCGTATTAGAGGCGGCAAAATATGCAGGCTGGGTTATAGCCGTAATGAGCAACACTATGCAGGAGGGGAAGAGCCGATCGGGCGTCTTAAAGCCGACGATGAGGGGTTTCCGCCTGCTGAGGAGATGGTGGGTGTTTATGCTGAGCGTTCATTTAGTCGTATTTATTGAGCGCTTACTGTGTGCGGAGCACTGTACTAAGCGATTGGAAAGTACAGTTCGGCAACAGATAGAGGCAATCCCTACCCAACAACGGGCTCACAGTCTAGAAGGGGGAGACGGACAACAGAACAAGGAGACTGGCATCGATGCCATCAAAATAAATAGAATTATAGCTATATACACACCATTAATAAAATAGAGTAATAAATATGTACAAATACAAGTGCTTGGGGAGAGAAAGGGGGTAGAGGGAGGAGGGAGGGCTTTGGGGAGGGGAGGAGGAGCAGAGGATAAGGGGAGGCTCAGTCTGGGAAGGGCTCCTGGAGGAGGTGAGCTCTCAGTAGGGCTTTGAAGAGAGCGAGTGTGTGGAGGGAGGGCATTTCAGGCGAGAGGTAGGACGAGGGCCAGGGGTCGATGGCGGGACAGGTAAGAACGAGGCACGTTGAGGAGATTAGCGGCGGAGGAGCGGAGGGTGCGGGCTGGGCTGTAGAAGGAGAGAAGGGAGGTGAGGTAGGAAGGGGCGAGGGGATGGAGACCCTTGAAGCCCAGGGTGAGGAGTTTCTGCCTGATGCGCAGATTGATTGGTAGCCACTGGAGATTTTTGAGGAGGGGAGTAACATGCCCAGAGCGTTTCTGCACAGAGATGATCCGGGCAGCAGTGTAAAGTGTAGACCGAAGTGGGGAGAGACAGGAGGTTGGGAGATCGGGGATCCAGAACTGAACTTTGAGGGACCCCTACAGAAAGAGTTCGAGGAGGGATACCAAGCTGTGTTCAGGTTTCCGGGTAAGGGAACTAGCCCACGGTGTCAGAGGCGACTGAGGGGCGTGGGAGGATCAATCAATCAATCGTATTTATTGAACGCTTATTGTGTGCAGAGCACTGTACTAAGCGCTTGGGAAGTACAAGTTGGCAACATAGAGAGACAGTCCCTACCCAACAGTGGGCTCACAGTCTTAAAGGGGGAGACAGAGAACAAAACCAAACATACTAACAAAATAAAATAAATAGAACAGATATGCACAAATAAAATAAACAAATAAGGAGGATGGGGGAGGATTAGAGTCCGTTAGGTTTGGAGAGGAGGTCGTCACTGGTGACTTTTGGAGAGGGCAGTTTCAGGGGAGCGGAGGTGACGGGTGTCAACGGGTTGCTCGGGCAAAGCACCTCGCTTGCAGTGGGCGCTCAGTCGATGACACTGGTTAATTGGACGAGCCCCTTCTTAAAGAGCCTCGGCCCGGGGGGAGTTTCGCCCTTCAGCCCCGTCTCCCGCTTGCAGAGGGGACGACGGAGAACATCGCCGCGCAGGCGCTAGAGCACATCCACTCCAACGAAGTCATCATGACCATTGGCTACTCCCGCACCGTGGAGGCCTTCCTCAAGGAAGCGGCCCGCAAGCGCAAGTTCCACGTCATCGTCGCGGAGTGTGCCCCTTTCTGCCAGGTAGGAGCCGCGAAGGGGATGGACCGGTGGCCAGCGGGCCACCAGCCACGGGCAAGGGATCTGCCGGTCGTGTGACTCACCATGCCGGAGCGGGGAAGTAGACACGGGCTCATCATCTGGGGTGTGGGTAAGAAAGGGAAGCAGTATGGGGCCCGGGCCTCAGAGTCGAAAGGCCCCGAGTTCTCATCCCGGCTCTGCCGTGTGACCCTCACTTCTGCGGGCCTCAGTTACCTCATCTGTAAAATGGTGACTAATAATAATAAGGATGAGCGTCTTTGTTAAGCGCTTACTACGTGCCAAGCGCTATTCTAAGCGCTGGGGGAGATACTAGGTGATCAGGTTGTCCCGCATGGGGCTCACGGTCTTCATCCCCATTTCACAGACGAGGCCCAGAGAAGTGGGGTGACTTGCCCAAAGTCATAAGGCTGATAAGTGGCGGAGCCGGGATTAGAACCCACGACCCCTGACTCCCGAGCCCGGGCTCTTTCCGCAGAGCCGAGCTGCTTATTAAGAGGGTGAGCCCCATGTGGGACAGGGACTCTGTCCAACCCGAGTGACTTGTATCCACCCCCGTGCTTAGAACAGTGTTTGGCACATAGTAAGTGCTTAACAAGGACCAGTAGTCGTAGTATTGTCTACTGTGGGACCTTGGGCAAGTCACCTCACTTCTCTGGGCCTCAGTTCCCTCATAAAATGGGGATGAAGATTGGGAGCCCCGTGTGGGACAGGGACTGTGTCCAAGCTGATTACCCTGAAATGAACCGGACCATGGCCGACTTACTCCACGCACGGCCCAGAGGGATCATTCTAGACCCCAGATCCACCGGAAAACTCAAAAACTCCTCAGCGGGCCGCTTTGCCACTATCTACAGATGGAGAGTTCAGCTCTCCGCTCCTCCTGGGCGGGACCCGCTCGGCCACCGGGAGGGCTTCAAGTCAGTAAAAGCAGCCGCGTGAATTTGCGGCCCCTCCGTGCCCGAGTCCGGAGCTGGGGCCGAACTGGCCGGGCCGGATCTGTTGGCTTTCTCCTGGCACGTCGCTTTAATTAGCCTCCCCTGAGCACCCAAACCCCAGAGTCGTAGTGATAGTTTGTATTAAACGCCTGCTCCGGGCAGATCGCCGTACTGAGTGCTGGGGGAAAAGAAATTCACGGGTGAGAATTAGACAACCTGCTGGGGCCCTCGAGGGGCTTCCAGTCTTATGAGGGGTTTGGCGACGGACCTAATTGGGAAAAATGAAGTCGCACCGATAGGAAAAGAAAGTGAGAGAGGGAACGGGCACAGAGAAGTCCAGCCACCCCCAAGTCTTGGCCCGCTGTTCTGAAATTTTTGGCTGCCGTTAAGTTCATTCCTGGGTGGCTCCGCACAGGCAGGGAGAGGACGTTTTGGGGGGCCTCGGGGGAGAGGTGAGGCCCGGAGCTGGCTTTTGTTCCCCTCTCCCCTGGAGCGTTCATCGGCTTCTCCTCTCCGTGGCAGGGTCACGAGATGGCCGTCAATTTGGCCAAAGAGAACATCGAGACGACGGTCATGACGGATGCCGCCATCTTCGCCGTCATGTCACGGGTCAATAAGGTGGGTGCGTCGTAAACCCTGGAGACGGAGGGGTGACTTGCTGCCTTTCCGTCGCCGATGCTGTCTCCTCCCTCAGGGACTGTTCCTACTCCCTGGGAGCAGCGAGGGCGGTGCCAGGGGCGTGGTGGGAAGGTTACGCCTGATAAGCGGTCCGACAGAGGCACTTGATGGAGTGGGGGAATGGGTGGCGAGGGTGGCCGATCCTCCCAGTGTGGGAAGCGGAACCGATCCGGGGGTAATCTTTCCTCCCTACCCTGCGTTCCGGGACTTACCCCCTCCCGGCATCGGTCTTCTGTCCAGAAATGCCGAAATCACCGTTTCAGCGATGGCAGGGCCCCTCTCTTTCCTTTTCCCAGTCTCCTTTAGGCCTCTCGCCCAGGCCGGCCGCTCCTCTTAGGCCCCCGATAGCCAGACAAGCTCACGTCACTCTTTCCGCCCTCCAGGTGATCATCGGCACCAAGACCATCCTGGCCAACGGGGGCCTGAGAGCGGTGACGGGGACTCACACTTTGGCCCTGGCAGCCAAGCATCACTCCACCCCCCTGATTGTCTGCGCTCCCATGTTCAAGCTTTCTCCCCAGGTGGGTCGGTGGTTGGAAGGGAAAGAATCCTCATTCGGGGGCTGCCCTATTGCTTGGGTCCCTCTCTAGCCACCAAGGAGATGTGCTAATGGGGAGAAGTGGGGAAGCAAGCGAAGGGAGAGGCCAGGGGGAATATCTCTCTCTCCCTCTCTCCGCTCTCCTCCCTCCCTTCTCTCCTCTCTCTCTCCTTCCATCCTCCCTCATCTCCTCACCCTCCCCCTTTTCCTCCCTCCTCTTTCTCTTCTCCCTCGTTTTTTTCCCCTCCCTCCTCTCTGTACCTCCTGTCTCCCTCCTCTCTCTCTACTTCTCTTTTTTCTCCCTCCCTCTTCTCCCTACCTCCTCTCTCTTCTATCCCTCCCCTCCCTACCTCCTCTCTCTTCTATCCCTCCCCTCTCTTTCTCCCTCCTCTCTCTCCCCCTTCGTCTCATTCATTCAGTTGTATTTATTGAGCACTTACTGTGTGCAGAGCACTGTACTAAGTGCTTGAAAAGTACAATTTGGCAACATACAAAGACAGTCCCCATCCAACAACAGGCTCCTCTCCCTCCTTTCTTTTGTCTCGCCTTTCTCGTCTCTCCTCCCCTCTCTCTCCCTCCTTGCCTCTCTTCTCCCCCTTCTCTCCTCTCACTCCCTCCTGTCTTCTCTCTCCTCGATTCTCTCTCCTCCCTCCTCTCCTCTCTCTCCCTCCTCTCCCTTCCTCCTCTCTTCTGTCTCTCTCTCTTTCAGCTCCCTTGAACCCAGGTCTTCCCACTGCCACTGGGCTTTCCTCTTAACACTGGGTGGCAATACCTTTGACTCTTTCTACAGACAACCACCCCAAAACTCCTGCCCTCAACATGAGCCCCCCTGCAGATGGGAATATGGGGCAGACATACAGCAGGTGCTGACATTTGATACATGAGGGATGGCGAAATGCTTCACTAAAACACCAGATGTAGCCACTGGCAGGGAGAAGGGGTCGCCGAACTCCAAGGCCCAGCCAAGCTTACTTAACTCTCTCTCTTGTAGTTCCCAAACGAAGAGGATTCATTTCACAAGTTTGTGTCCCCCGAGGAAGTCCTGCCTTTCACAGAGGGTACGGTATTCCGTGGTGGGAGGGCTCGGGCCTTAAAGGGAAGAGGAATTGTTTGCGGTCTCTACCCTATTAAAGACAGCTTTAAGTCTGATGTGCCTGCCTGCATTTTGAAGTCATTCCTTGCAGCTGGCGGAGGAAAGGGTTTCTTTTTTTTTTCCTCTGATGGCTTGATTTAATTTTCTTTAATTGTATTTGTTAAGTGCTTATCGTGTGCCAGGCACGGGGGTAAATACCAGCTAATCAGGTCAGACACAATCCCTGGCCCCTACTGGGGCTCACGGGCTTAATCCCCATTTGACAGATGAGGGAACTGAGGCCCAGAGAAGTGAAAGCGACTTGCCCAGGGTAACCCGGCAGACAAGCGGCGGAGCCGGGATCAGAACTCCAGATCTTTCAACTCCCAGTGCTTACTGTGTAGTGAGCGCTTGGGATGTGTGGGTGTGGTGCTCATTTTCACGGCCGACACGGCCTTCTCTTCTAGGGGTCATTCTGGAGAAGGTCAGCGTGCACTGCCCTGTGTTTGACTACGTCCCCCCGGAGCTCATCACCCTCTTCATCTCCAACATCGGTGGGAATGCCCCTTCCTACATTTACCGCCTCATGAGCGAGCTCTACCACCCGGACGATCACCAGCTCTGATGGCTTTGGGCCGCCTGACGGAAGGGGCTTCGGTGGGTCTGCCGTCTTCCCAGGAGATCCAGAGGGGCTCCCGTTTCTCTGCCCTTAACGGAGCGGCGGGATTTAACCGAGCGAGGTCCGCCTGACCCGGATGCCTCTGTAGAGGAACGGAAAAGTTCCAGTTCGCTCTAGTGTCAGACAGAACACTGAATCTCTCCCCGTGGCAGTGAGCCTTAGCTAGGAATGGCCATCTATCGCCTCTTCTCCCAGTCCGGGCCAATAAAAGCCGCTTTAATGGGCTCCTGCGTTCCCGTATTTACCGACCTGGTGATGACGGGCGACCCGGTTACCATACGTGGACAGTCGCGCCCGGTGCAGGACTGTAAATCCGAAATAATAGATGCTATAATAAACGCTTTTGGGGGACGGGGAGCGGGGAAAGGACCGATCGTGTTTTTGAGAAGGATGAAAAACCTACCTTCGGTGGCAGTTTTGGACAGATGAGTAGACACGTGTCCTCACTGGGAGGTTTTGGCTGGAGGGAGAAGAGAATGAGAAAGGCCAAGTCTGAAAGTCTGTCTTAGTAATGCGGTGATTCTGGTGAACTCGAGGCGTTTGATTACTACAGATTGTTCCAAAGTCATTAATGGGGTTAAGGGGTTATTATTGCTTGGTGTGGTTTATCACTTGGCTTTCCATCCTGAAATGGTACGTTATTTTTGGCTATATTCATGAAAATACCTATTTGTGAGTATGTCTTAATTGCTGAGTTTGGTATAATAATAATAATGGCATTTGTTAAGCACTTACTGTGTGCCAAG
Source organism: Tachyglossus aculeatus (assembly GCF_015852505.1). Lineage (NCBI taxonomy): Eukaryota > Metazoa > Chordata > Mammalia > Monotremata > Tachyglossidae > Tachyglossus > Tachyglossus aculeatus. The sequence goes on along the minus strand of NC_052088.1, from coordinate 41,053,590 downwards.
CAGTGTTCTAAGCACTGGGGGGGGGGGGGGGGGGATACAAGGTAATCAGGTTGTCCCACATGGGGCTCACAGTCTTAATCCCCATTTTACAGATGAGGTAGTTTAGGCACAGAGAAGTGACTTGTCCAAAGTCTCACAGCTCACAAGTGGCGGAGCAGAGATTAGAACCCATGACCTCTGACTCCCAAGCCCAGGCTCTTTCCACTGAGCCACGCTGCTTCTCCTACTGAGATACTCAGGGCAGACACCTGTATCACCTGTATATCACCTGTATATATGTTTGTACATATTTATTACTCTATTGTACTTGTACATATCTATTCTATTTATTTTATTTTGTTAGTATGTTTGTTTTTGTTCTCTGTCTCCCCCTTTTAGACTGTGAGCCCACTGTTGGATAGGGACTGTCTCTATATGTTGCCAACTTGTACTTCCCAAGCACTTAGTACAGTGCTGTGCACACAGTAAGCGCTCAATAAATACGATTGATTGATTGATTGACAGAGCCCCTGAACCACATAGGGTTCACAGTTTAAGGTGGGGAAGGAGAAGAGAGAAGAAATATATTCCCGTCTGACAGATTAGGAAACAGAGGCACAGGGAAGTTGTGACTCACCCAGCGTCAACCCAGTCAGAACCCGGCTCCACCACTTGTCTGCCGTGTGACCATGAGCAAGTCACTTCTCTTCTCCGTACCTCAGTTCCCTCATCTGTAAAATGGCAATTAAGACTGTGAGCTATGTGGGGCAGGGACTGTGTCCAACCCCGCTTGCTTGTATCCACCCCAGCGCTTAGACAAGTTCCTGGCACATAGGAAGCGCTTAACAAATACCATAGTTGTTAATTCTAATTACAGTTATTAACTAGAACCCTGGTTGTGACGCAGGCGGTAGCAGCAGTTTAAAAAAGAAAGCTTGGGGTGGGAGTCGAGGCCTGGAGCAGTATGGGAGCGTTGATTTGGGTAGCAGAAAGGAGCTGGAAATAGGGGAAGGATTAATCGTGTGATTTCGCCATCATTCAGTTGTATTTATTGAGAGTTGACTGTGTGCAGAGCACTGTATTAAGCACTTGGGAGAGGACAATACAACAATAAACAGACACTTTCCCTGCCCACAACGAGCTTGACAGTCTAGATGCGGGGAGACACACTAATTACATGGACTACATGGGGACGGATTCTGGAAAGAAACCTAATTGCACGCCAGTCAACGGGCAGACGTGCCCCACGATACAATCACATTTTCAAAAGGAGAATAATCACATTTCAGAAGGGGTGGGGGCCACTTTTCACGAATTCCTTTAAGCCTACTTAAGTACGGGCCTGCCCCGGAACCAAACTGCAATCCCGTTTACCGGCAAAATTTGCAAGGCGAAAACGTTACTCAGATACCCGCAAGTATTTCTTTCCGGGCAAAAGGAAAAACTGAAACAGCCCCAAAAGAGGCCTTCTAAATGTTTATGGGAACGTTGCTTTTAATTAAGGACAGTGAGGAAATTGCAAGATGTTCAGTTCCCATTCAGTCTGTCCTGTGAGATGTATTTTTACGCAGGGAGCTGAGATGCTAATCTGATCCCAAGCAACTCAAAGCGGAGAAGTCATTGCTCCCGCTACCTATTGTCCAAAACAAAGCAAGAATGATCACGCCCTGTGTTCTAGGTTGGCCGAAGCAACCACGCATCCTGTGCCTAAAAATTGTGAGTCGCCCTTAATAATAATAATAATTATAATGATGGCATTTGTTAAGCGCTTACTATGTGCAAAGCACTGTTCTAAGCGCTGGGGGGGGGGATACAAGGTGACCAGGTTGTCCCGCGTGGGGCTCACAGTCATCATCCCCATTTTACAGATGAGGTAATTGAGGCTCCGAGAAGTTAAGTGACTTGCCCAAGGTCACACAGCAGACGTGGTGGAGCTGGGATTCGAACCCATGACTTCTGACTCCAAAGCCCGGGCTCTTTCCACTGAGCCACGCTGCTTCTCTTCTGACTGGTTCGCTCATTTCCGAAGACGATGAGGCGATACCGTCCAAGGTGCTTTGTGACGACCAAGGCCGGACTCCTGGGTTCGCCCTTGTCCTCCTGGGTGGCCCTGCCTCAGTTTCCATGGCTGAAAAGTGCGGAGCACATTGACCCGTCATGTGGAGTAGTGAGAAATAGTAATTTTTTGTGGGTGCTATTGGTTAAGCACTAAGCGCCGACACTACTAAGCGCTGGGGTAGATACAAGTTAGGTTGGATATGATCCCTGTTCCACATGGGGCTCGCTGTCATTCAATTGTATTTATTGAGTGCTTACTGTGTGCAGAGGACTGTGCTAAGCGCTTGGGAAGTACAAGTTGGTAACATATAGAGACGGTCCCTACCCAACAACGGGCTCACAGCCTAGAAGGGGGAGACAGACAACAAAACAAAACATGAGCCCACTGTTGGGTAGGGACCGTCTCTATATGTTGCCAACTTGTACTTCCCAAGCGCTTAATACAGTGCTCTGCACCCAGTAAGCGCTCAATAAATACGATTGATGGATTGAAGTCGTCAGAACAAATAGAAATAAAGCTAGATGCACATCATTAACATCTTACAGATGAGGAAACCGAGGCCCAGAAAAGTGAAGTGACTTGCCAAGGTCACACAGCAGACGGGGCAGAGCTGGGATTAGAACTCGGGTCTTTCGGGCTCCCAGGCCCTTGGTCTATCCACTAGGCCACACTGCTCACTGCAAAGCATTGCACGGGCAAACTGCTTTAACGAAGAATTCCCGGGCCTGACCGGAAAAGCTATCTCCTTCCCAATCACCGTTGGTGAATTGATCCATACAGCCACTCCGAATGGATGCGGTAAAACTGTTTGGAAATGCCGTTTCTAAGCGTCTTCACTTGGCCTTACTCTTTCGCTCGCCCAACAGCTGTTCCGAAACCTCCGGTTGTATGAGGGCCAGATGATTATTAATTCTCAAAATGAGCTGGGAAAGTTCCGACGTTCCTTCACTAACTCCACCAAATGGGAAGCAGCTTCCCGAATACCAGTTACTGATCCCCTGGGCCCTAAATTGGGAATGTCTGGATGACTGCCGCCTTGGACATCTTGGATTGAGGACGGTGTGGAGACAGGTGTCGTTTATGGCTGGAGAAAACTTAGTGAGACGGGATTCCCGCGATCTCACGATTCTTAGCAGCACTGCAGAGTCAGAAGGTCATGGGTTCTAATCCCGGCTCTGCCTCTTGTCTGCTGTATGACCTTGGGCAAGTCATTTCACTTCTTTGAGCCTCAGTTACCTCATCTGTAGAATGGGGAGTGAGACTGAGCCCCACGTGGGACAGGGACTGTGTGCAACCTGATTTCCTTGTATCCACCCTGGCGCTTAGTACTGTGTCAGGTACCTAGTAGGCACTTAACAAATAGCATTATTATTATATTGGGAGCGCCATCTGGGACAGGACTTTGAGCTGATTGAAATGACTGGGGATTTTAGTAATTGAGGTATGCAAGCCCTCTAGACTGGAAGCTTGTTGTGGGCAAGGAATGTATGTTTTCATTCATTCAATCGTATTTATTGAGCGCTTACTGTGTGCAGAGCACTGTACTAAGCGCTTGGGAAGTACAAGTCAGCAACATATAGAGACGGTTATTGTATTGTACTCTCCCAAGCACTTAGTGCAGTGTTTTCCCCAAGGTAAGCGCTCAATAAATACGTTTACCGTGCCTTGATCTCGCCGCCAACCCCTGACCCACGTCCTGCCTCTAGCCTGGAATGGCCTCCCTCCTTCAAAGCCCTACTAAAGGCGCGCCTCCTCCAAGAGGCCTTCCCAGACTAAGCCCTCCTTTCCTCTTCTCCCACCCCCTTTAGCGTCGCCCTGATTTGCTCCCCTCATTCCTCCAGCCCCACAGCACTTAACGTCCATAGCAGTCATTTGTTATTTCTATTAATGTCTGTCTTCCCCCAGGCCATAAGCTCCTTGTGGGCAGGGATTGTATCCCAGTTCAGCGATCACCATATGGTAAGTGCATAAAAATTCTATTTGTATTGATGCCTGTTTGCTTGTTAAGTCATCCGTCTCCCCCTGACTAGACTGTAAGCCCACTGTGGGCAGGGATTGTCCCTCTTTATTGCTGAAGTGTACTTTCCAAGCGTTTAGCACAGTGCTCAATTAATACATTTGAATGAATGAATCAATCAATTGTATTTATTGAGCACTTACTGTGTGCAGAGCACTGTACTAAGCGCTTGGGAAGTACAAGCTGGCAACATATAGAGACAGTCCCTACCCAACAGTGGGCTCACAGTCTAGAAGGGGGAGACAGAGAACAAAACCAAACATACTAACAAAATAAAATAATGAATGTGCGCAGGGATGGTCTCTGTTGCTGAGTTCATTCGTTCATTCATTCAATCGTATTTATTGAGCGCTTACTGTGTGCAGAGCACTGTACTAAGCGCTTGGGACGCACAAGTCGGCAACATATAGAGACGGTCCCTACCCAACAACGGGCTCACGGTCTAGCAGGGGGAGACAGACAACAAAGCAAAACATGTAGGCAGGTGACGAAACATGTCGGAGTTGTATTTTCCAAGCGCTTAGTACAGTGCTCTGCACCCAGAAGCTGCGTGGCTTAGGGGCAAGAGCCCGGGCTTGCGAGTCAGAGGACGTGGGTTCTAATCCCGACTCCCGCCACTTGCCTGCTGGGTGACCTTGGGCAAATCACTTCACCTCTCTGGGCCTCAGTTCCCTCAGCTGGAAAATAATAATAATAGTGATAGCACTTATTAAGTGCTTACTATGTGCAAAACTCTGTTCTGAGCACTGGGGAGGTTACAAGGTGATCAGATTGTCCCATAGGGGGCTCACAGTTTTAATCCCCATTTTACAGATGAGGTCACTGAGGCACGGAGAAGTTAAGTGATTTGCCCAAAATGGGGATTAAAAAATGTGAGCCCCACGGGCTTTGGAGTCAGGGGTTCAAATCCAGACCCCGCCAATTATCAGCTGTGTGACTTTGGGCAAGTCACTTAACTTCTCTGGGCTTCAGTGACCTCATCTGTAATATGGGGATGAAGACTGTGAGCCCCCCATGGGACAACCTGATCACCTTGTAACCTCCCCAGCGTTTAGAACAGTGCTTTGCACATAGCAAGCGCTTAATAAATGCCATCATTATTATTATTAAAATGGGGATGAAGACTGTGAACCCCCCCGTGGGACAACCTGATCACCCTGCATCACCCCCATCGCTTAGAACGGTGCTTTGCACATAGTAAACGCTTAATAAATGCCATTATTATATTATCATTATTAAAATGGGGATGAAGACTGTGAGCCCCCCGTGGGACAACCTGATCACCCTGCATCACTCCCAGCGCTTAGAATGGTGCTTTGCACATAGTAAGCGCTTAATAAATGCCATTATTATATTATCATTATTAAAATGGGGATGAAGACTGAGAGCCCCCCGTGGGACAACCTGATCACCCTGCATCACCCCCAGCGCTTAGAACAGTGCTTGGCACAGAGTAAGTGCTTAAAAAATGCCATTATTATTATTATTATTAAAATGGGGATGAAGACTGTGAGCCCCCCGTGGGACACCCTGATCACCCTGCATCACCCTCAGCGCTTAGAATGGTGCTTTGCACATAGTAAGTGCTTAATAAATGCCATTATTATTATTATTATCATTATTAAAATGGGGATGAAGACTGTGAGACCCCCGTGGGACAACCTGATCACCCTGCATCACCCCCAGCGCTTGGAACAGTGCTTTGCACATAGTAAGAGCTTAATAAATGCCATTATTATTATTATTATTAAAATGGGGATGAAGGCTGTGAGCCCCCTGTGGGACAATCTGATCGCCCTGCATCACCCCCAGTGCTTAGAGCGGTGCTTTGCACATAGTAAGCGCTTAATAAATGCCATTATTATTATTATTATTAAAATGGGGATGAAGACTGTGAGCCCCCCGTGGGACAACCTGATCACCCTGCATCACCCCCAGCGCTTAGAGTGGTGCTTCGCACGTAGTAAGCACTTAATAAATGCCATTATTATTATTATTATTATTATTATTATTAAAATGGGGATGAAGACCGTGAGCCCCTTGTGGGACAACCTGATCACCCTGCATCACCTCCAGCGCTTAGAACGGTGCTTAGCACATAGTAAGCGATTTATTTTATTTATTTATTTAATTTGTTAGTACGTTTGGTTTTGTTCTCTGTCTCCCCCTTTTAGACTGTGAGCCCACTGTTGGGTAGGGACCGTCTCTATATGTTGCCAATTTGTACTTCCCAAGCGCTTAGTACAGTGCTCTGCACATAGCGCTCAATAAATACGATTGATGATGACGATGACAGTCTTTTAGACTGTGAGCCCACTGTTGGGTAGGGACCGTCTCTCTATGTTGCCAACTTGGACTTCCCAAGCGCTTAGTACAGTGCTCTGCACACAGTGAGCGCTCAATAAATGCGATCGATTGATTGATAAATGCTATAATGATTGTTATTATTATGAATAATAATGGGAGGGAAGGAGTGGAGCAGGCCTCGCCCTGGTGCGCATGCGCACGCGCAAATGGCGTCCGTCGTCTTGCGGGGTATTCGGAGCGTGCGCGCGGCCGAGGAGAGGCACGTTCCCGCGGCGGCGCGCGCCTCCGTCCTCCCGTGGAGGCGCGCATGCGCGCCGGGCGAAGGCGCGCATGCGCACCCGCGGGGTGGCCTCTTCGTAGTGGAGGCCGTTGGCCTTAGTGAGGCCAACATGGTGGCCAGAAAGGGTTGGGGGCGAAGGCGTTTTCGGGACCGGTGACGGCTGCTGCTGCTGCTTCCATCAAATGTGGAGGACGCCCTCGTGAAGACGGGGCCCTACAGGCCCCTTCAACCGCCATTTCCCAAGCGAGGGAAGGGACTGGATAGAAAGAAGAGGAGGAAAACAGGGGCCAGGGGTCAGAGGTCAGGAGAAGTGGACAAGGGCTGGGGAGAATAATCATAGTAATAATGATGGTATTTGTTAATAGTAATAATAATAATGGCATTTGTTAAGCGCTTACTATGTGCAAAGCACTGTTCTAAGCTCTGGGGAGTTTACAGAGTGATCAGGTTGTCCCACGGGGGGCTCCCACTCTTCATCCCCATTTTACAGATGAGGGAACTGAAGGCCCAGAGAAGTGAAGTGACATCCCCGAAGTCGCACAGCATGGGATTTGAACCCATGACCTCTGACTCCAAAGCCCGGGCTCTTTCCACTGAGCCACGCTGCTTCCCCAAGCGCTTATTACGTGCCAAGCACTGTTCTAAGCGCTGGGGGGGATCCAAGGTGATCAGGTTGTCCCACGTGGGGCTCACAGTCTAAATTCCCATTTTACAGATGAGGGAACTGAGGCCCAGAGAATAATAATAATAATGGTATTTGTCAAGCGCTTACTATGTGCCAAGCACTGTTCTAAGCGCTGGGGGGGATACAAGGTGATCAGGTTGTCCCACGTGGGGCTCACAGTCTTAATTCCCATTTTCCAGATGAGACCCAGAGAAGTGAAGTGGCTTGTCCAAAGTCGCCCAGCTGACCATTGGCAGAGCCGGGATTTGAACCCATGACCTCTGACTCCAAAGCCCGGGCTCTTCCCACTGAGCCACACTGGTTTAGGGGTGAGGGGAAGGGAGGATAAATAATGATAATGGCACTTATTTAAGCGCTTACTATGTGCCAAGCACTGTTCTAAGCGCTGGGGGGGATACAAGGTGATCAGGTTGTCCCACGTGGGGCTCCCAGTCTTAATTCCCATTTTCCAGATGAGGCCCAGAGAAGTGAAGTGGCTTGTCCAAAGTCGCCCAGCTGACAATTGGCAGAGCCGGGATTTGAACCCAAGACCTCTGACTCCAAACCCTGGGCTGTTTCCACTGAGCCACGCTGCTTAAGGGGTGAGGGGAAGGGAGGATAATAATAATGGCATTTATTTAAATGCTTACTATGTGCCAAGCACTGTTCTAAGCGCTGGGGGGGATACAAGGTGATCAGGTTGTCCCACGGGGGGCTCACAGTCTTCATCCACATTTTACAGATGAGGGAACTGAGGCCCAGAGAAGTGAAGTGGCTCTCCCAAAGTCGCACAGCTGACCATTGGCAGAGCCGGGATTTGAACCCATGACCTCTGACTCCAAAGCCCGGGCTCTTCCCACTGAGCAACACTGGTTAAGGGGTGAGGGGAAGGGAGGATGATAATAATAATATTTGGTAAGCGCTTACTATGTGTCAGGCACTGTACTAAGCACTGGAATAGTAATAATAGTAATGATGGCGTTAAGCGCTTACTATGTGCCAAGTGCTGTACCAAGCACTGGAATAATAATAATAATAATGATGATGGCATTTGTTAAGCACTTACTGTGTGCCAAGCGCTGTTCTAAGCGCGGGAATAATAATAATGGCATTTGTTAAGCGCTTACTATGTGCCAAGCGCTATTCTAAGCGCTGGAATAATAATAATGATGGCATTTGTTAAGCGCTTACTGTGTGCCAAGCGCTGTATTAAGTGCTGGAATAATAATAATAATAATGGCATTTGTTAAGCGCTTACTATGTGCCAAGCGCTGTTCTAAGCGCTGGAGTAACAATAATAAGGATGGCATTTCCTAAGCGCTTACTATGTGCCAAGCACTGTACTAAGCGCTGGAATAATAATAATGATGATGATGGCATTTGTTAAGTGCTTACTATGTGCCAAGCGCTGGAATAATAATAATGATGATGGCATTTGTTAAGCGCTTACTATGTGCCAAACGCTGTTCTAAGCGCTGGAACAATAATAATAATAATAATGATGGCATTCGTTAAGCACTTACTATGTGCCAAGTGCTGTTCTAAGCGCTGGAATAATAATAATAATAACGATGATGGCATTTGTTAAGCGCTTACTATGTGTCAAGAGCTGTTCTAAGCTCTGGGGGGGGAATACGAGGTGGTCAGTTTGTCCCACGTGGGGCTCACAGTCTTCATCCCCATTTTATAGATGAGGTCACTGAGGCTCAGAGAAGTGAAGTGACTTGCCCAAGGTCACACAGCTGACAAGAGGCGGAGCCGGGATTAGAACCCGTGAACTCCGACTCCCAAGGCCGGGCTCTTTCCACTGAGCCACGTTGCTTCGGGAATAATAATAATGGTGTTTGCTAAGCGCTTATTCTGTGCCAGGCACTGTACTATCAATCAATCAATCAATCGTATTTATTGAGCGCTTACTGTGTGCAGAGCACTGTACTAAGCGCTTGGGAAGTACAAGTTGGCAACATATAGAGACAGTCCCTACCCAACAGTGGGCTCACAGTCTAAAAGAGTCTCTGGAATAATAATAACGGTGTTTGCTAAGCGCTTACTCTGTGCCTGGCACTGTACTAAGCTCTGGAATAATGATAACGGTGTTTGCTAAGCGCTTACTATGCGCCAGGCACTGTACTAAGCACTGGAGTAATGGTAATATGTGCTTACTGTGCGCCAGGCACTGTACTAAGCTCTGGAATAATAATAATGGTGTGTGTTAAGCGCTTACTGTGTGCCAGGCACTGTACTGAGCGCTGGGGTGGGTACCTGTCCCACGTGGGGCTCACAGTCTCAGCCTCCATTTTGCAGGTGAGGGAACCGAGGCCCAGAGAAGTGAAGGGACTTCCCCAAGGTCTCACAGCAGACAAGTGGCCGAAGCGGGATTAGAACTCGTGATCTTCCGACCCTCAGGCTCCGGGCTCTGTCCACCGTGCCGTGCTGCAGCTTCCAGCGGCGTGGAAGTGGACAAGAGAATCAATCAATCAATCAGTCGTATTTATTGAGCGCTTACTGTGTGCAGAGCAGGGAGGAAAGAAGAGAAGAAAGGAGTTGGGGAAGGGGAGAATGATAATGATAACAATAATGGTCCTTCCATTCATTCAATCAGTCGTATTTATTGAGCGCTTACCGTGTGCAGAGCACTGTACTCAGCGCTTGGGAAGTTGGCAACATATAGAGACAGTCCCTACCCAACAGCGGGCTTACAGTCTAGTAAGTGATGATGATGATGATGGTACTTGTTAAGCGCTTACTATGTGCAAAGCACTGTTCTAAGCGCTGGGGGGGATACAAGGCGATCAGGTTGTCCCACGGGGGGCTCACAGTCTTAATCCCCATTTTACAGATGAGGTAACTGAGGCACAGAGGAGTTAAGTGACTTTACCAAAGTCACACAGCTGACAATTGGCGGGGCCGGGATTTGAACCCATGACCTCTGACTCCAAAGCCCGGGCTCTTTCCACCGAGCCACGCTGCTTCTCTCTCTAATTGCTTACTATGGGCCAAGCACTGGGGTGGATGCAAATAGGGTTAAACACAGTCCCAGTCCCAGGTGGGGCTCTCAGTCTGAATCCCCGTTTACAGATGAGGGAACTGAGGCACAGAGAAGTGAAGGGACATCCCCAAGGTCGCACAGCAGACAAGTGGCGGAGCCGGGATTAGAACTCATGACCTTCTAGACTCCAGGCCCCTGCTCTAGCCGCTCTGTCATGCTGCAACTTCCAGCAACAGGGAAGTGGACTGGGGTGGGGGTGAGAAAGAAGAGGCGAAAGGGGTAGAGGGGAGGAGAGGACAAGGGATGTCCTTCCATCTTGCGAATCTCACCACCGACCCCTTTCCCTTGGCCACTCCCTGGTCCGGGACTCCTCCCTTCATATCTGGGCGTTCACCACCACCCTTTTAGATGTTGCCAACTTGTACTTCCCAAGCGCTTAGTACAGTGCTCTGCACACAGTAAGCGCTCAATAAATACGATTGATTGATTGATTGATTGATTAAAAACCCTCCTAAAATCACATCTCCTCTTCCTTTCCTATCTGAGCGTCCACCACTCTAAAAACCCTCCTAAAATCCCATCTCCACCAAGAGGCCTTCCCGGACTGAGCCCTCATTTTCCCCTCCCCGCCTTCCCCTCTGTGTCACCTACGCACTTGGGTCTAACCCCCTTTGGCCTTTATGTAATGGCCTAGTGGGAAGAGTATAGACCGGCGTTGTAATCCAGGCTCTTGCCGGGCGTGTGACCGTGGGGGAGTTGTTTACCTTCTTTGTGCCTCAGTTTCCTCACCTGTAAAATAAACATATGCTACCCGTTCTCCCTTCTACATAGACCGCGAGCCCCAGTGGGACAGGGGCTGTGTCCAACAACATATCACAAATACCTCCTTCCCTTCCCCACAGCACCTGTATATATGTTTGTACATATTTATTACTCTATTTTACTTGTACATATCTAGTCTATTTATTTTATTTTGATAGTATGTTTGGTTTTGTTCTCTGTCTCCCCCTTTTAGACTGTGAGCCCACTGTTGGGTAGGGACTGTCTCTATATGTTGCCAACTTGGACTTCCCAAGCGCTTAGCACAGTGCTCTGCACACAGTAAGCGCTCAATAAATACGGTTGATTGATTATTGATTGAAATACCATAATAATTATTTTTACTATTTACCCCACCTGTAGTTTATTTTAATGCCAGCCTCCCCCTGTATACTGTAGGCTGCTTTTTGGCAGAGATCACGCCTACCAATTCCTTCGTACTGGATTTTCCCAAGTGCAGAAATGCCCCGGTCGACGCACATATTAAATGCTCGGTAAATACCGTCGACCGATGAACGGTCTAGCCCATCTCTGCCAGACTTTCTGTAACTGTCAAGATACCTCAACGCTCGAGAAAATGCCAATGGCCCTGTATGGCGCCTCGTAGATGATTCGCCAAGCCAGTGCTGTCCGCAGGAGCGGAGAGCGGAATTTTAAGCGGGATATGCGTAATTGTGAATGACATTTCCCTAATGTTAAAATCCAGTCAATCAATCAATCCTATTTATTGAGCGCTTACTGTGTGCAGAGCACTGTACTAAGCGCTTGGGAAGTACAAGTTGGCAACATATAGAGACAGTCCCTACCCAACAGTGGGCTCACAGTCTAAAAGAGCCGACTAGGCGTTAAGGGTGGTAGTGTCGGTTTGACCCTGTACGGAACCGTCCTCCCAAAAATGATCTTAAAGAGCCTGTTACTCCCCATAAGTAAGTTTCAGTGGCTTCACAGGAATTTTTGATTTAATTCATCATTCAGTTGTATTTATTGAGCGCTTACCGTGCGCAGAGCACTGTACTACGCGCTTGGAACGTGAAATTCGATAGAGTTGTCACACCAGACTGAATGCCGTGATCTTAGCGAAGTTGACCTGAAAACGTAATAGATTTTTGCTAAAGTGCCTTTGGTGAGTTTTATTTGGCCAGTGTCGTCGAATGAGCAGACTGTTGGATTTCCCCCTTTTCAGGTCACCTTCAGAGTTCGTTCATTCATTCGTTCATTCAGTCGTATTTATTGAGCGCTTACTGTGTGCAGAGCACTGTACTAAGCGCTTGGAAAGTGAAGTTCAGCAATAAGGAGAAACAGTCCCCGCCCACACCAGGCTTACAGTCCAGAGGTGGGGAGGCAGACGTCAAAACAAGTAAACGGGTTTCAATATAAATAAATAGAATTAGAGACATATATATATATATACACATAAGTGTTGTGGGGTGGGGAGGTGGGGGAAGAGCAAAGGGAATGAGTCGAGGTGACGCGGAAACGAGGGGGAGCCGAGAAAAAGGGGGGCTCGGTCTGGGAAGGCCTCTTGGAGGAGGTGAGCCTTCAGTAGGGCTTTGGAGGGGGAAAGGGTGATTGGCAGATTTGAGGAGGGAGGGCGTTTCATGCCGGAGGTAGGACGGGGGCCAGGGTTCGACGGCGGGACAGGCGAGAACGAGACCCCGTGAGGAGGTTAGCACCAGAGGAGCGGAGATTGCGGGCTGGATGTAGAAAGAGAGAAAGGAGGTGAGGTAAGAAGGGGCAAGGTGATGGACAACTCCGAAGCCAACAGTGCTGATTAATAGCGTTTATAGAGTCGATTAATTTCATTTAGGGGCATGGCCCTTAGGAAAAGGTAGCAAAATCATTAAGCAACGTGACACTGGGAACCGTCGTGCTAGAATACGATCTTTGCCCTTTAAAACGTGCGCTCCGAAATACCCCTTCGTGGAGGTCAGGTTTTGAACAACGAGAGAGACGAGAAAGGGATCTTTGTTTCTTCAAGTATAGCCCAGTTTTTGTTGCAGTGCAGGTAAGCCGGGTCGTGGACGGTTCAAACCTTCCATCCGAGCTCTTCCAAATCGGCGTTTGTTTTTCTCTATTTTTCGTTTAATAGGGAAGCGCCCGTGAGCCGAAGAAGACGTTCCCTCCCCCGGCCCCGTCCCCTCCGCCCGCCATGATCAGATACCTCCCGGAAGACGTGCAGGCTAAGCTACGTTCCGGCGTGGCCATCAGCTCCCTGGACCAATGCGTCGAAGAGCTGGCTCTCAACAGCATCGACGCCGAGGCCAACTGCGTGGCCGTCCGGGTGAACATGGAGACCTTCAGGGTGCAGGTGGTGGACAACGGCTCCGGGATGGGAAGGGACGACGTGCAGAGGGCGGGGGACCGGTACTTCACCAGCAAGTGCGGCTCGATCCAGGACCTGGAGAACCCCAAGTTCTACGGCTTCCGAGGAGAGGCGTTAGCCAGCATAGCGAGTCTGGCCGGTGCCGTCGAGGTGTCATCCAAGACCAACGGGACCGCCAAGACTTTCCTGAGATTCTTTCGCGCCGGGAAAGCGCTGGACGTCTGCGAGGCAGACTCGGTGAGACCCAGCGTGGGGACGACGGTCACGGTGTATAATCTCTTCTATCGGTTGCCGGTGAGGAGGAAGGGCATGGATGCCCGGTTGGAGTTCGAGAAGATCAGGCAGAGGATCGAAGCCCTCTCGCTGACGCAACCTTCCGTCTCCTTCTCCTTGAAGAACGAAGCTTCCGGGGCCATGGTTCTCCAGCTCCCCAAGGCGAGAGACGTCCGTTCCCGATTTTGTCAAATTTACGGCCTGGGGAAGTCCCAGAAGTTAAAAGAACTGAAATACAAAGGCCGGGGCTTTGAGCTGGGCGGCTACATCAGTTCCGAAGCCCACTATAATCGGAATATGCAGTTTCTGTTTGTGAACAAAAGGCTGGTTTTAAGGACGAGGTTGCATAAACTCCTCGACTTTCTGTTAAGGAAAGAGAGCATCATCTGCAGGCCGAAGGGCGGCCCGGCCGGCCGGCCGGTGACCTCGAGCCATCCTCGGCACCGGTCTAACTCGGAGCGCCACGGGATCTACGTCATCAACGTGAAGTGTCAGGTGGGGGAGTACGACGTGTGTCTGGAGCCGGCGAAAACGCTGATCGAGTTTCGGAACTGGGACGCCCTGCTGGCTTGCGTCCGGGAAGGAGTGGAAGCCTTTCTCAAGCGAGAGCAGTTGTTCGTAGAGTTGTCAAGCGAAGACATGAGGGAATTCAGCGAGGACAACGGCTTTAGTTTCGCGGCCGCCTTCCGGTCTGCGGCCCCTGACGACAGCCGCGTCCGAGAGAGTTTTCGGAAGGCGTGCGATGACCTCGTGGATGCGTACGAGATGTCGAACGCGAAATCCAGAGCCGTGAAAAGGAAAGCTGTCGAAGAAACCGGCACCCTGAAGAGTCCCGGGGAGGCGGGAGACCGTGCCGAACCAGTCGGAGATTCCGCCCTCCGGGTGATCGGGGAACCCGACGGCACCGGCGGCGGAGATGCAGGGGAAACCCCTTTGCCGCTTAAACGGGCCCTTGCGCGTGATCTACCGAAACCCGTTACTACGGAACCAGAAGCGGCCAAGTCAGCAGAATCGGAAGAAACCGCTCCTCGGGAACCCGAACCTTTGCCAAACGGTGGCGACGGCTCTTCGGACGTATCGGAAAGTGAGAGTTCCGGTCAGGCGTCGCTTCACCTAGAGGACAGCGGGAAGGACCCCGGAATACCGGAGGACGAAGCCATTGCCAGTGACACGGTGGCCAATATCCCGAGTAGTAGCCTCCCTCAAGGTCACGCGGAGAGCTCTAAAGCTGAAACTGAAACGAAATGCAAACCTCAACCTTTTGGGAGGCCACTGGTGCGTACGTATGATGTACTGGAAGAACAAGGCGGAGCGGGCAAAGAGCTAAGCAGCAATCGAGGAAGAATGGATTTTACGGGTGGGCAAGTAAAGTTATGTACCACTGGCTTTTTAACGCACCTGGTTCAAAACCCGCCCTCCGGGTCGTCTGAAATAAATCCTCCATTTCCAAAGCGTTTTAGGCCGGGACCTTTAAGCGCCAGGGAAGTGTTTGAACGTAAAACAGATAGCGCACGTCCAGCCCCCGCCATTAATAGAAAAGTGAGTAATTTGAACGAAAGACCTGCTCTGCTCCCCAGTGGAAAATACCATGGCACAAATACAAGTGACTGGCTAGGAAATAAAACAGCAGTCCCCAGTCAAAATGAACAATTTTTTTCCCACTCTGGCCGTCAGAAGGAAGCTTGTACAGCACCAGACGTAAGTGACCCGTTGCCTGATTTTTCATCGAATTTGCTCTTGAGGAGCTGTTCTTCCTGCGGGAAAAAGCAAATCGAGAAGCCTCCCGTCTGCCCCAGACCGGTTACCCAGAAGAAGCTCAGATTGTTTCCTCAGCTAGGAACGCTAGAGCAATTTAAGAGACAATATGGGAAAGTGGAAAGTTCTCCGTCTGCCGGCCTTCCAGAAACAAAGAGCGGTCCTGCAATCCCAACATCATGTAATTCCCCGGACGAACTGGAAATCCCCCAGCAAAAGAGTAAGAGTTCCAAGAATTCCGGTATTTGTGAAACCTCAACCACGGAGTCTACCGAACCAAGTAACGTTGGCCCCAGCCTCTCCTCGGAGAAATCTCCACCCTCCGGGAAAGAGGGTTGTTCGGAGGCGGGAGAGCCGCCGCCGAGACCGACGGAGCCTTTGCGGGCCAGCAGGAAGCATCCGAATGTTAACGGGCCACCGGGATCGCTGGCCTCGAAACTATCCAGAATGAAGGGCCATCACGAGGAAGATCCAAGTAGTGAGATGGTGGATCTCAGCGAGCAGCCCCCAACGGATTCCAAGAAAACGGACTCAGGAGACGCGTTGGTTCGCGATTCCTTTCGGCCGTCCCTAAGCGGGACTAGAGAAGCAGAGTGTAAGAGTGTCATCCTCGATTCCAGCGCCGAAGGCCAGAACGATTGCGGTGGTAAAGATTTGGGAGGCGGTGGTGTAACAGTAGCGGACACAGCCGTGGCCACCGCTCGGCCTCCGACTAGCCGCACGCCAAGGACTCATGTGGTGAATCAAAGCACTCCTTTGCCGTTGGACGGACGCGCCAACTCCATCGACGACGTTCGGGAAGATTCAGGGATGCCCGGCGCACCTCTGGAAGGGCAGCTGGAAGCTTCCGACGTTCCCGGGGGGATTTTAACCAGTGATCTCAAAGCTCCTCTGGACGATCTCAACGCAACCTGTGTTGAGAATGAGGAGACCAGGACACAAGACGGTTCCAAGGATGGAGATCCGGGCTCGCCTTCTTCCGACTGGCTCCGGCATTTCGATGTTTCCCTGGGTAGAACGGTCTATATCAACAAAATAACCGGACTTAGCACTTTCAGTGCTCCGCCCGAGGAAGCGCCGGTGGATTGTACTAAAGATCTAACGACGGTGGCCGTGACCGTCGTCTCCGGGAGCGGTAAGTGTTCCGAGGCTGTTTTTACAGCGAACACGAGTTTTGAAGGGATTTGCTCATCCAGGTGGCCCTTTTAACGAGGGAAAATGTTTTGATTCATTCATTCATTCACTCAGTCGTATTTATCGAGCGCCTACGGTGTGCAGAGCACTGTACTAAGCGCTTGGGAAGTACAAGTTAGCAACATAAAGAGACGATCCCTTCCCAACAGCAGGCTCACAGTCTAGAAGGGGGAGATGAAACGATAGAATTCCTCACGGATGGCTTTGATTCCAGACTGTGAGTCCGTTGTTGGGTAGGGCCCGTCTCTATATGTTGCCAACTTGTACTTCCCAAGCGCTTAGTACAGTGCTCGGCACACAGTAAGAGCTCAATAAATACGATTGAATGAATGAATACCGACTTATGTTCGGTTATAATGGGAGTCCTCCAGGGGAGGTATCATAATTGACTGTCAGCCACCTCTGTTCAGACTTGCAAAATGAGTTTCCTGACTCGAACAGTTTTCTTGTTTCGTGTAATAGTATAATAATAATAACGGCATTTGTTAAGTGCTTACTATGTGCAGAGCACTGTTCTAAGCGCTGGGGAGGTTACAGGGTGATCAGGTTGTCCCACGGGGGGCTCACAGGCTTCATCCCCATTTGACAGGTGAGATAGCCGAGGCACAGGGAAGTGAAGCGACTTGCCCAAAGTCACACAGCTGACAAGTGGCGGAGCCGGGATTAGAACCCATGACCTCCGACTCCCAAGCCCGGGCTCTTCCCACTGGGGAGACGTGTTTCGGGTCAAACAGAAGAATACACTAAGGTTGTCAGAGCTTTAAAATTAAATAAGGCTTAATGAAAATGTAAATTGCTCAAGGGCCAGGAACTGTGCCCTGCATATTCTCTCCCACACTTAGTACAGTGCTCCACAAAGAATTGCGTAATAAGTACTATTATTCATTCATTCAGTTTATTCAAGTGGATTTATTAAGCTCTTACTGTGTGCAGAGCACTGTACTAAGCACTTGGGAAAGTACAAAACAACCAATACTACAAGAGTACTACTGTGATTACTACTTGGTGTATCTTCACCTGTTGATGTTTGCTTTTGAGTTCTTCCTATCAGACTCTTGTTTTTGCTGAAACATTTATGGCGTAATACGATTATTTTTTATTAAGTTCAGAGAAAGTTCAGTAAGCCTAAATTAAACCTTAATTTCAACAGACTACCCTCTAGAAGCGATAGTATTTATTACACGCTAGCAATAGCAGTATTTCTTAAGCCGTATTTGTTAAGCGTTTACTGTGTTCAGTGCACTGTACTAAGCACTCATGAGAGAATAAAAGTATACAGGCATATTCCCTGCCGATAACGAGCTTACAGCCTAGAGCAGTGAAAAATATATATCTATTTTTAATGGTATTTTGTTAGGCACTTACTACATGCCAGGCACTGTGGGTAGAGACAAGCTAATACGGTTGGAAACAGTCCCCATCCCACGTGGGGCTCATCGTCGTAATCCCCATTTTCCAGATGAGGTAACTGAGGCCCAGAGAAGTGAAGTGATTTACCTAAGGTCACCCATTAGACAAGCGGCAGATTAAGCGCCCTGGTTTTTCCGACTCCTAAGTCTGGGCTCGACAGTGCTTTGCACATAGTAAGCGCTTAATAAATGCTATCATTATTATTATTAGGCCTATCTGCTCGTCACGGGCCACCACTGCTTGTGCTTGCTGTGTGGAGAGCACTGTACTAAGCGCTTGGGAGAGGACAATATAACCGAGTTGGCGGACACGTTCCAGTCAGGCAAAATGGCACTTGAGGCGATCCTGTAAAAGTGTTTCTGTAGTAAATGCTGTCCTAGTTTGGGAATGGACCTCTATATAAAGTCAGAATATATTGGAAAAATTAATGTCAGGAGATGTTAAATTCTCAAATAATAGTAATAATGGCATGTATTAAGCGCTTCCTATGTGCAAAGCAATGTTCTAAGCGCTGGGGAGGTTACAAGGTGATCAGGTTGTCCCACGGGGAGCTCACAGTCTTAATCCCTGTTTTACAGATGAGGTAACTGAGGTACAGAGAAGTGAAGTGACTTGCCGAAAGTCACACAGCTGACAGTTGGCAGAGCTGGGATTTGAACCCAGGGCCTCTGACTCCAAAGCCCGGGCTCTTTCCACTGAGCCACGCTGCTTCTCAAAGTAGCATCTCTTCTCATCGGTGTCCTACGCCAAGTTTGAGTCGGTTGGGGGGCATTTTGTAGGAAAGTAGGGCAGACTTCTGCAAGGCACAAATTGTTTCCGATGGCGTGACGCCCTCTTCATTCATCCAATCGTATTTATTGAGCGCTTATTATGTGCAGAGCACTGTACTGAGCGCTTGGAAAGCACAATTCGGCAACAGATATTCTGTGACACCTCTTGAAGGTTTAGTGCTCTGCTCTTTGGAATCAAAGCATTGTCATCTGCGGGAACTAGTCCAAAAGAAACAAAATACCGAAAGTTGAACGTTGGGTGACGTAGCGTGTTGGTTTCGAGCAAACCTTAGCCAAGTACCCTCCTGAGGAGCGTGGTCCCAGGTTGGTCTGGTCAAGTCTTGGAGAAATGGGTCTGGGTTGGGAGGGGAGGGGGGCTTCTCCCATCCCGCCGTGGCGGGCCGTCTTGAGCCCTTGCTGAGGTGACATTAGGAAGGGCAGGGAGTCGCCTCCCTGGAAATGGGAATCTGGGCCTGATAATAGGGACCGAGCTATTATTAAATGATTCTGAAAAACGCTCACTGGAATATCAGATAGGTGAGCGTATGGCTGCTTGTTCAAGCTCTCATCCTATCCCGTCTGGACTACTGCATCAGCCTTCTCTCTGATCTCCCATCCTCGTGTCTCTCCCCACTTCAATCCATACTTCATGCTGCTGCCCGGATTATCTTTGTCCAGAAACGCTCTGGGCATATTACTCCCCTCCTCAACAATCTCCAGTGGCTACCAATCAATCTGCGCACCAGGCAGAAACTCCTCACCCTGGGCTTCAAAGCTCTCCATCCCCTCGCCCCCTCCTACCTCACCTCCCTTCTCTCCTTCTGCAGCCCAGCCCGCACCCTCCGCTCCTCCGCCGCTAATCTCCTCACCGTGCCTCCTTCTCGCCTGTCCCGCCATCGACCCCCGGCCCACGTCATCCCCCGGGCCTGGAATGCCCTCCCTCTGCCCAGCCGCCAAGCTAGCTCTCTTCCTCCCTTCAAGGCCCTGCTGAGAGCTCACCTCCTCCAGGAGGCCTTCCCAGACTGAGCCCCTTCCTTCCTCTCCCCCTCGTCCCCCTCTCCATCCCCCCATCTTACCTCCTTCCCGTCCCCGCAGCACCTGTATATATGTTTGTACATATTTATTACTCTATTTATTTATGTATTTATTTTACTTGTACATATCTATTCTATTTATTTTATTTTGATAGTATGTTTGGTTTTGTTCTCCATCTCCCCCTTTTAGACTCTGAGCCCACTGTTGGGTAGGGACTGTCTCTATATGTTGCCAACTTGGACTTCCCAAGTGCTTAGTACAGTGCTCTGCACACAGTAAGCGCTCAATAAATACAATTGATTGATTGATTGAACAGTCAGGCCCGGGGTATTGGGATTACCACTCCCACCACGGACCGATGCGTATCTGGATCTACCATGGCCCTCTCCAGTGCCGTCCGAAGATTCATTCGTTCGGTCATATTTATCGAGCCCTTAATGCGTGCAAAGCGCTGTACTAGAGAAGCAGCGTGGCTTAGTGGAAAAGGCAGGGGCTCGGGAGTCAGAGGCCGGGGGTTCTAATCCCGGCTCCACCACTGGTCAGCTGTGTGACCTTGGGCAAGTCACTTCACTTCTCTGGGCCTCAGTTCCCTCATCTGGAAAATGGGGATGAAGACTGTGAGCCCCACGTGGGACAACCTGATTACCTCGTATCCTCCCCAGTGCATAGAACAGTGTTTGGCACCAAGCAAGCGCTTAACAAATACCATCATCATCATTATTATTACTATTACTAAGCCTTTGGGAGAGCACAGTAGAACTCCAGACGGACACAGGCCTGCCCACAACGAGCTCACGGTCTTGTAATGATCAGAAGCATTATAGAGTAGAAACGCAGTGAAAACCCGATGGAAACCAGGCATCAGAGAGCGTGAATCAATCAGTAGCAATCAATAGTATTTATTGATGAATCACACGTCTCTGCCAGTTCGTCAGAAATATTCAGGAGCCACCGCATGCCGAGATTTGGCCTAAATGTTGCGGGCCAGAGCGAGTGTCCCATCCCTGTTTTAAGGGGCGTGTACTCTACTGAGCGGGGACTAGAAGAACTCTGATCACCACAGATAAAAGTAGTCGCAAGTGCAATAATAATAAGAATAAGAATAATGATGGTATTAAGCACTTACTATGTGCAAAGCACTGTTCTAAGCACTGGTGGGGGATACAAGGTAATCAGGTTGTCCCGTGTGGGGCTCACAGTCTTAATCCCCACTTTACAGATGAGGTAAACGAGGCCCAGAGAAGTTGAGTGACTTGCCAAAAGTCACACAGCTGACCGGCGGAGCCGGGATTCGAACCTCTGACTCCCAAACCCGGGCTCTTTCCACTAAGCCACACTGCCTCAAAGAGATACCTAGATCATGGATAAATTTGAACAAGAGGCACATATGCATATAAGTTACAGAAGAACTAGGTGGAAGGTAAAGCAGTTTGGAGTCACCAGAAGTAGCGGGCGTTCAGTGCGGCAGAGGAGGTGAGGTATTAGGTGTCGAAGGAGTTTTGTTTGCATTTAAACCACCGAAAGTTTCCCGTTATGAAATTTCCGCAGTGTGGAGCAGCGTTGCCTAGTGGCTAGAGCCCAGCCATGGGAGTCAATCAATCAATCAATCGTATTTATTGAGCGCTTACTGTGTGCAGAGCACTGTACTAAGCGCTTGGGAAGTCCAAGTTGGCAACATATAGAGACAGTCCCTACCCAACAGTGGGCTCACTAAAAGGGGGAGACAGAGAACAAAACCAAACATACTAACAAAATAAAATAAATAGAATAGATATGTACAAGTAAAATAAATAAATAAATAGAGTAATAAATATGTACATACATATATACAGGTGCTGTGGGGAAGGGAAGAATTGCCGCCACTTCTTGCCCGCTCTGTGGCCTTCACTTCTCTGGGCCTCAGTTTCCTCATCTGTAAAATGATTAAGACTGTGAGCGTAATGTGGGTATCAGACCCAATTGGCTTGTATCCTGCCCCCAGCGCTTAGTACAGTGCCTGGCACATAGTAAATGCTTAGCAGATACTACAGTTGTTGTTATTATTACTGTGTATATAATTTTTTTTGGTATATTTAGGGTTTCAGTTCAAGTGCCATCCTTTCAGAAGCGATCTTGTGCTGCCCTTCCTTCCAAGTGCTCAAAAGGCGAGGACCATGATGAAGCAAGACAACCAAGGTAGGGTCAGATTTCCGGAGGATAGCCCCAGAGTGCCGAACTCACGAAACAAAGCAAGTCGGTCAGTTGTAAGCACTGTACTAAGCGCTTGGGAGGGGGTGATACAACAGTAGACAGGCACGTTCCCTTCCCACAGTGAGCTTTTTGCCAAGAGGGGAAGACAGACATTGAGATAAATAAATGGCAGGTATGTACAGAAGTGGTGCGGGGCTGGGAGGGGGGAATGAATCAAGGGAGCAAGTCAGGGCAAGAAGTCGGCGGCGAGATAGACAGAAGCAGGGGGGGCTTGTTACTCCTGAATGGTGGTGGCTGGCAGGAACCAGAAATTCTTCAAGGCCTGTTTTACAGCAGAACCAAATGGGACTTCAACTCAGCAATTACGTGGTCAGAACAAAAGGCATTTAGCTGGTGATTACGTGTAGTCTGTGGGACAGTCAATTTTTTACAAGGTGACCCGATATTTTTTTCATCCTCTGTTTTACCAGCTCTCATTTGAACCAAGCCCCTAACTTGGCAAGTAGGCAGTCAGTCGGTACTCAGTAAATGGTTTTTATTGAGTGATTACTTTGTGCTGAGCGCTTGGGGGAGAGGACAGTACAATTGGTGAGCGTGATCCTTGCCCTGAAGGAGATTAGAGTTTAACGGGGGAGGCAGACATTAAAATAAGCTACAGGCAAGGCTGGGGGGCTGGGGGGAATTCCCAAGGGCTTGGAGTGTGGCAGTAGAAAGGGAAAATAGGAAGAGGAGACTAGGGATTAGTCAGGGAAGGCTTCCTGGAGGGGAATGTGGTTTCAGGGGAGAGGGTCGGTGTGCCGGACCTGCTGAGGGACGGACTTCCAGGGAGCAGGGAAGACATGAGCAAAGCGTCAACGGCGGGTGACGGGGAGCTGTTAGAGGAGCCAAGTGTGCGGGCTGGGTTGTAGCGGGAGAGAAGCGGAGGTTCATCACGGGGAGGGAGCCAGTCGAGCTCTTGGAATCGGATGACGAGGAGTCTCCGCTTGATGCGGAGATGGGTGGGCGACCGTTGAAGGCACCTGAGACCTCCGAATGATTTTTTTGGAAAAATGGTCCAGGCAGCAGAGAGACGGGTGGACCAGAGAGGGGAGAGGCTGGGGGTAAAGGGGTCAGAGAGGCGGTTGACTCAGAGGTCAAGACGGACTGCGACAAGCGCTTGGACAGGTGTGGCGAGAGTTTGGAGGGAGAGGAGAGCGCGAATTCCGGAGGTAGTGTGGAGATGGAATCGACGAGATTCAGTGACCGACCGACCTGCGGATCAAAGGAGAGAAACGAATCAAGGATCACATCCAGATTGCGAGCTCGCGAGGCAGGAAGGAGAGTAGTTTTGTCAACAGTGGTGGGGAGAGTTTGGGATGGAAGATTGATATTGTTGTCGTTGACCTGTGTCAAAAAGAAGATGCCTTCTAGGTCAGAAACGCAGTCTTGTCTAAAAACAGCGGTGCTGCTGCCATGGCCCATGTTTTCTTCTCCTGGCAGGAGCGATGGTTTTAAACTGCATTGAATCCCATCTATAAAGCCAAAGCGTTGCTCTCTTCCCTGCTATTTTCAGTGCTGTGAGATCAGGAATGTTTAGTAGTTCTCCTCAGAGAAAGTCACTAAACATTCATGAAGTTCAAGAATTAGTTCTCCGACCCTTTTGGTCCCAAGATTATACTGATGGCTGGCCAATGGGATCGCCTAATAATTTTGGCGGAGCTGTAATCAGCTGATAAATTAATCTCGAAAATTTCCGCTCTCATGTAATTTTTTGATGTCCTGGTTGGCCTAGGGATTTTCAGCTGCCAAGCCAGTAGGATATTTTCATCCATTTTGAGGTCAGCGGGCCCGGTTGTAGCACTAAGATCTTAGAGCTCATTGAAATTTTCAGTTGAGGTAGAAGCTCTCTTGGGACTCCCCCCAAGATGGCCTCAGGCGCTTGGTACAGTGCTCTGCACACAGTAAGCGCTCAATAAATACGAAATGGCCTCAGCAGTTTGCCACTACCATCCCGTGACCCTTAGGTTTGGAACCCCCGAAAGGCCCAGGAAGCATTCTGCGTTCAGCCAACCACACCTCATCATCATCAATCATCAATCGTATTTATTGAGCACTTACTATGTGCAGAGCACTGTACTAAGCGCTTAGCACTGTACTAAACCATCCTAAAGGCTGGTTGCTAAGAATTAGCGGAAGGCCAATTACCCGATTCCCCTTTGTGAGAGCAAGTGTCTGACAAGATAGATTCCACACACCCCCAGATCTCTCCGGCGGACTAATTGGGTACCAGCAGAAAGCCATGATTTACTCTCTTCCAAAAGTTTTACTAGGAGCAATAGATAATAATAATAATAATAATAATAATGATTCATTCATTCATTCAATCGTATTTATTGAGCGCTTACTGTGTGCAGAGCACTGTACTAAGCACTCGGGAAGTACAAGTTGGCAACATCTAGAAACGGTCCTTGCCCAACAGCGGGCTCACAGTCTAGAAGGTGGAGACAGACAACAAAACACAACATATTAACAAAATAAAATAAATAGAATAAATATGTACAAATAAAATAAATACAAACATATGTACAGGTGCTGTGGGGAGGGGAAGGAGGTAAGGCGGGGGGATGGATGGGGGAGAGGAAGGAGGGGGCTCAGTCTGGGAAGGCCTCCTGGAGGAGGTGAGCTCTCAGTAGGGCTTTGAAGGGATGAAATGAATGCCATCATTTGAAACTGTGAAATTTTTTAGACTGTGAGCCCACTGTTGGGTAGGGACCGTCTCTATATGTTGCCAATTTGTACTTCCCAAGCGCTTAGTACAGTGCTCTGCACATAGTAAGCGCTCAATAAATACGATTGATTGATTGATTTATTAAGCGCTTACTATGTGCAAAGCACTGTTCTAAGCACTGGGGAGGTTACAAGGCGATCAGGTTGTCCCGCGGGGGGCTCACAGTCTTCATCCCCATTTTACAGATGAGGTGACCGAGGCACAGAGAACCTAAGCGACTTGCCCACGGTCACACAGCAGGCAGGTGGCAGAGCCGGGATTAGAACCCCCGATCTCCAACCCCCAGGCCCGTGCCCTTTCCACTAGGCCGTGCCGCTTCTCTCCCAACCGATGATCAACTAATTTTTAAAAAGTTACAATGTCCGGTCACATTAAGATCGTAACGGAATAAGCCCTGAGTACCACTGCTGAGAACAGTGCTTGGCACATAGTAAGCGCTTAACAAATACCGTCATCATTTTTATTATTATTGCACTAGTCCACGCTAAACGGCCGACTTTCATTCGCCCTTTCCCCTGACGCTATTAATCTCCATTTTGAACATGTGGTTTCTGTCCTAGATAAAATTGCCGAAACCCCTGCCGCCGACTCTCTTCATTCCCTGTTTTCGGAATGGGACAATCCGGTATTTGCCAGATACCCTGAGGTGGGTGTGTGTAACAATCCTTCACCGGTCATCGGGTCCAAACTGTTGGGTGCGCGGTTGTCTTTTTAAACCGCGATCCCGGGTGTAGTTGACTTGGGCCGGTTTCTAAAGCAATACGGAAGGAGGTGGGGCTCACTTGCAGATGCTGCTGTGGGAAAATATAGTATCAGAGCCCGAAGAGGGGTTCCGAAGCCTTAGCATCAGGGGAACTTTCCCAAGGGAGCAATGCATTGCATAACCAGTGAGCAAATGTACTTTTAGCCAAGATCTGAGTACATTTCTCAGGAAGACGCTCAAGATCTCAGTTACTCAGAGAACTAAGAGTAAAATCGGTGTCCCAGGGTATAATAGTGGCTCTTCTAGTGGAACAGTGTGTCACTTGACCTGGTGGCAGAGTTCTTTTTCCCGCGAGGGCCTTCTCACATAATGGATTCCCTGCTCCCCACTAAGCGTCTGAGTTGGACCATCAGCTGAGAATTAGGTGTCCCGTAGTCATCCCCAAAAAGAGCTTTTCGGCCTGAGGATGACGGATGGAGAAGTTATTATGAAGCGGTATCAACTTTGTCCAAATTTCCGGGAGGGACTTCAACTCAGAGGAGATTGGAGCTATTATCTAAGGTGATCTATTTTCACCCTATCGAAAACAGATGCGACAAGTGGATATTTTTGAAGCAGCCCGAGGTCCTTTACTCTTATTATTTTTATTAGGGCACTTGTTAAGTGCTTAGTATGTGCCAAGCACTGTACTAAGCGCTTGGGTAGGTAGAAGGGAATCAGATCGGACCCGATCCCCGTCCCACATGGGACCCGTAGCTTGATTGAAAAGCACGAAAATCATGTGGCTATAACACGGAGAGGGGCTTGGTGTGTGTTCATTTCAGGTTGCTGTCGACGTGAGCAGCGGCCAGGCTGACACCCTGGCAGTGAAGATTCACAACGTCTTGTATCCGTATCGTTTCACCAAAGAGATGATTCATTCCATGCAGGTAAGAACGACTTGGTGAGCTTAACTCTAACCCATCGAATTCTGTGGACCTTCACCGCCTTCTGATTGCTTTTTGCCACAGAAAGAAGCAGGTGGTTTATATAGCAGAAGAAACTCTCTGTATGTTGCCAACTTGTACTTCCCAAGCGCCTAGTACAGTGCTCTGCACACAGTAAGCGCTCAACAAATACGTTTGAAGGAATGGATCTTCGGAGTATGATGATAACGGCGCAGGGAAACCTTTCTCGAAAGGGCCGACCCTCTTGAGAACCGCTAAGAGATTCTCTGCAAAGAACTGGAAACTTGTATATGTTTCGAGTAATTTTTTGAGGTCGACAAACTGTCCAGCAGTCAGGGCTTTTAGCAGGAAGGGAAAGCAACTGGCGGCTTACCCAGTAATTTCATTTATCCCTTTGCTCTTCTCCCTCCCAGCCCCAAAGCGCTTATGTACATATCTGTAATTTTATTTACGTGTAACAATGTTTGCCCCCTTTTACTGTGAGCTCGTTGTGGGTAGGGGATGTCACTGTTTATTGTTATATTTTCCCAAATATGTAGTAAGCGCTCAATTGAGTGAATGAACGAATGAATCAGCAGGGGCTGACAAATACCGTGATGATGCAGTGATTCACCCCATGGGTGAATTTCACCATCAGTAGCATCTTCTTTGAGGACAGTGGTAGACATTTGTGTTTTATTGTTGTCGGTGATATTTGTTACGGGCTTACTGGGTGCCAGACACTGTACTAAGCACTGGGGTAGATACAAGATAATCAGGTTGGACACAGTCCATGCCCTATATAGGGCTCCCAGTCTTCATCCCCATTTAACAGATAAGGGAACCGAGGCCCAGAGAAGTGAAGCGTTTTGCCCAAAGTCACACAGCAGACAAGTGGCGGGCCCGGGATTAGGACACAGGTCCTTCAGACTTCCAGGCCAGCGTGCTCTATCTACTAGGCCACGCTGCTTCTCCAACTCCCACAGGCATCAGAAGGTCATGGGTTCTAATCCCGGCTCCGCCACTTGTCTGCCCCGGGATCTCGGACAAGCCGCTTCACTTCTCTGTGCCTCAGTTCCGTCATCTGTAAAATGGGGATTGAGACTTGGGAGCCGCACGTGGGACAGGGGATGTGTCCGACCCGATTTGCTTCTATCTACCCAAGTGCCTAGCTCATAGTAAGCACTTAACAAATCCCGCAATTGTTATTATTATTATCATTTTCTTTGGGGCAACTGTAGACGTGTAGTACAAGTGACAGCATTCAGCAGCAACTTTTGGACCGCTCCCATTGGGCTGCTCGAAGAGGGATTCGGTCAAAACGGGAATTGGGCAGTCGCAGCGTTCCCTAGGCCTCCGCCCTCTCCGAGCTTCCCGTTTCTTCCCTTCATCCCCCTCGTCACCCCTTCCCTGGAACCGTGTTCCTTCCCCTTCCGTTCCCTCGTCCGTACGCTCTCTGTCCGTTCCCCATTTGCATCCGGCCTTCCCGTCGTTCACTAGCTTCGGTTTCCCGTTCTTCCGGAGACTCCCCCAGTCCTGGTTTCCCCCCTGCCAACCCTCCTTTTCAGCTGTCTATCCGCCGCATTTCTAGGGGGCTGCTAGATGGTTTAGCGCCCAGCGAGTTCTGCAGCAAGCCCTGCTTAGTGACCCGTGCCGTAACGACTCCAGACCCAGACAGACTGGGACCAAAAATATCTCCGCTACCCTCTCAGCAGTTGGCTCGGGTGGCTCTAGTCCCCCAAGCCCTCGATGTAGAGCAGCTGTAGATGCTCAATTACTCAGTCCCGGTCACCCATTTCCAAATTTAGGGTGGTGGCTCTTCCCCAAAGTGGGCCCTTCCCTCTCGCTTCCGGGCTCGGACGTTTTTATGTGAGATTTTTGTTCACCTGGAAGTAAAGAGCCCGTGATCCCTCTCTTTCGGTTATTTTTCCCCAGATAGGGAAGCAGTGTGGCCTAGCGGACCGAGCCCGGGCCCGGGAGGTAGAAGGGCCTGGGTCTTAATCCCGGCTCCGCCGCTTGTGTGCTCTGTGACGTCGGGCAAGTCACTTCGCTCCTCTGTGCATCAGCGACCTCATTTATAAAATGCGATTAAAGACTGTGAGCCCCACGTGAGACAACCTTGTATCCCCCCAGTGCTTGCCGACTTGTACTTCCCAAGTGCCTAATACAGTGCTCTGCACACAGTAAGCGCTCAATAAATACGATTGAGTGAATGAATGTGCCCAGCGCTTTAGTTCCATGCCTGGCACATAAAAAGCATTTAACAAGTATCATTGAGAAGCACAGGTTGATTGAAGTCTTCACGTGTTTTCATTATGTTGCCAGCTTGTACTCCCCAAGCACTTAGTACAGTGCTCAGCGCACAGTAAGCGCTCAATAAATACGATTGAATGAATGACTGAATTTTTCTAACTTCTTCAGGGATCCCTGTGCGATCTTTCTGCAGCAATAAACTGCGTTCGCCTGTGTTGCAGGTTCTCCGACAAGTGGATAATAAATTTATTGCCTGTTTAATGAGTACGAAGCTTGAAGAAAATGAAGAGGCAGGTAAGAATGGAGCCTCACTTTTAGCCATACCCAGTTGTTCCGGAATGCAGTTTCTCCTAGGCCACGTCTAAAGAAATCCAGCTAGAAAATGGATGTATCTTTCAGCGGTTTTTGTGTCAATATTTCTGTTATTAAATTCAGTGCTGCAAGTTTGAGTTGGCACAGGAGCAACAGAGAAATCCGCGGGCTACGATCTGCGGGCCCGAGCTGATTTTGGAGAGAGAAGGCGGTGTTCACTCCCCTTGAGATTTTCCAGTATTTTTGGACTTAAGCCAGGCACTTTCAAATGGTCTCCTGAGGTACCTTCATCTTTCTAAGTCAAGTCCTACCAAAAGTCGCGCTTGGTGAATTATTCTCGTTTTGTTGTTCTTGTGGAAACAGCTTTGGAGTTACGGTAGAAAAATGCACCAAATGTTGGAGCTTCCTGGCTGTCATTTCTGGCACCTGGATTTCTCCTAGTGGCCAAAGAAATCATTTTTCCTGAATTTCAGCAAACCGAGAACGCCCGGCCTTGGAGTCGATGCTCCAGGTTTCGGCCCGTGGTGAAGTGCTGTTTTCCCAGATCAGGAAAAATAGAGGGTCGGCGACTTAATGACGAGAACAGCGCGGCCCCCGTTATCGTCCGCCGTATCCGAGAATCGCAGAACGGGGTGTTGTGCCCCGAAGGAAGACGGGCCGTCTCCCTAGAGCGATGAGAATTGGGCGTGGTCCCGATTTCGCGGTATTCCTTCCCCTTAGGAATGGACGTTGGCTCCAGATTCATTTTATGTTATTGCCTCATCGTCCTTATTTATTTAGTTGTTTTGCCCAGTACGGGATGTTCACCACAAACATCTGCAACTCCTCCTGTCCTCAAAGGAGTGTCAACTACAAGGCTTTGGCGGGGCCAGTCCTTTTTCCTCGCGACCTGCCTAGATGGGAAGGGGTCAAAGCGCCAGCCTCCTCGTTCTCATTCATTCAGTCAGTCATTCGGTCGTATTTATTGAGCGTTTACTATGCGCAGAGCGCTGGACTAAGCGCTTGGGAAGTACAGGTCGGCAAAATCTAGAGACGGTCCCTACCCCACAGCAGGCTCGCGGTCGAGAAGGGGGAGACAGACACCAAAACACGTAGACAGGTGTTTACCTTCTCGAGAAAGGGGTAGGAATGTCGGATCCGTGTCGGGAGCTGAATCCGAATGAAAAACTAAACCGGCCGTTGAAAACCTCAGCCGAAAGCTAGTTGTGGACAGGGAATGTGTCTGTTGTTATGTTGTACACTCCCAAGAGCTTTGCCCACTGTAAGCGCCCAATAAATGCGATTGAATGGACAAATGAATGAAAAGCGTGAACTTGTCTGGCAGAGGTGTGTGTAACAAAGAAAAATTCGATGGGGTTGCCGGAAATAGAAGTGAGGTTCTTTGGGTGGCCTCGGGTAAGGAGACTGAGGCAATTTAATGTTACGATTTGTTTGGCTGCTCTTTGGTACCTAAAAAGAATTGAAGGGAGTAGAATTTCCTTTTTTTTTTTTGCTGCTTCCTTTACCGGGAAGCGGTCAGTTTCAAAAAGCACAGTTTTTAGGTCTCAGGAGAACATGCAAGTCTCTGCGATGTTTTAACGAAGAAAATGTATTAATAATCCTATAGTCGGCTACTTTTTGGCAGCGTGATAACTAAATGCAGTCGCAGAGGGGCTTTAAGTGTTTTTTGTTCCAAATCATCGTATTTGCAGCTGTCACAAACGGTGACCCCGTTCAGACCTGTCGGGTCTCTGCCGTCTTCCGAGGCCCAGGTTGGCCTCGGGGTCTAGTGGTTTATTTCTACCTGGGGTTCGTGGAGGGTCCCGAGTCTTGGGGTACCTTCCGTTGTGGTGTGTGAAACCTCCTTGCCACAGGTGATATTCTTTCTGCGTTAGATTGGAAGGGTCTCCCGACCCTCTGCGGGACTCCTGAAGTGGAATGGCACCCTGTTTCCCCAGATATTTCCGTCACCGGTACTTATTGAGTACCTGGAGCACCGTGCTGAGCGCCTGGGAGAGTACGATCCGGTTGGCAGCCAGGATCCCGGCTCCACCGCTTGTCTGCCGTGTGACCCCGGACGAGTCACGTAGCTTCTGTGGGCCTCAGTTACCCCATCTATAAAATGGGGATTGAAACCGTCTGGGACAGGGCCTGCGTCTGAGCAGATTTAGTGCTTAGTACAGTGCCTGGCACATAGTAAGCGCTTAACAAATGCCACAGCCAGCCCTGCCCTCAAGGAGCTTACAGCCCAGTGGGGGAGACAGACTTCCTTAGCAAACCGTCAAATTAATAAACCGACGACGATAAGAGTTTTAGCCTGGGATTAGAAATAGACCTGGAATGTTACGGTTTTCCGTCACGAATGAATCTCGGTCTTTTGTTACGGTGCTTTTCCGGATGGGGCTCAGACCTTAACTGAGGGCTTAGTGATTAAAAAATGCTGTTTCAAAGGATTATTCTGAACGTGAGAGTAGTCATAACTGAGTTGTAGAATATGTCTGTAGTCAGACAGTGGTATTTATTGAACGCTTTGGTATGTGCAGAGCACTGTACTAAGCGCCTGGGAGAGTCCAACAGAGTTGGCAGACTTGTTCCCTTGACCATAGCAAGTTTATAATAATAATAATAATGGCATTTATTAAGTGCTTACTGTGTGCAAAGCACTGTTCTAAGTGCTGGGGAGGATACAAGGTGATCAGGTTGTCCCACGGAGGGGCTCACAGTCTTCATCCTCATTTTACAGATGAGGTAACTGAGGCCCAGGGAAGTTAAGTGACTTGCCCAAAGTCACGCAGCTGACAATTTGGCGGAGCCAGGATTTGAACCCATGACCTCGGACTCCAAAGCCCGGGCTCTTTCCACTGAGCCATGCTGCTTCTCTTACAGTCTAGAAGACCGTCCCAAAACAATGAAAGCTTCTTTAGCTTTTATTTGGATCTCGAGCCACCGCAAATCAATCTGTCAGTCCAACTTGTACTTCCCAAGCGCTTAGTACAGTGCTCTGCACACAGTAAGCGCTCAATAAATACGATTGAATGAATGAATGAATGAATGAGGAAGAAAAGAAATCTTTGTCGTTATCCGGGAAACCCATTTTCCTCTTGCGCTTCCGTAAATCGTTGACTGCTAGGCGTGATACTGAGCAACAGTCACGGAGCCTCACTAAATCAGAGGAGAGGAGGAGCTGAGGTGGTTGTGGTGGTGGTTGGAGGGGTGGGGGGGCGTCGAGGAGTTGAGGTACCCAGGCGCTTAGTACAGTGCTCTGCAACACAGTAAGTGCCCAGTAAGTACCATCGGTTGAGGCTGCTGTGCTGGGAAGGGTGAAAGAGGCTTCAGGAGAAAGTGGGCCTTGGGAAACGTGAGGAAGGAGATGCAGGAGGAGAACCTGGAGATCATCATCAATCGTATTTATTGAGCGCTTACTATGTGCAGAGCACTGTACTAAGCGCTTGGGAAGTACAAATTGGCAACACATAGAGACAGTCCCTACCCAACAGTGGGCTCACAGTCTAAAAGGGGGAGACAGAGAACAAAACCAAACATACCAACAAAATAAAATAGGATAGATATGTACAAGTAAAATAAATAAATAAATAGAGTAATAAATATGGAGGTGGCTGGTCTGGGTTTGTCACCCCGGCTCTTCTGTTATTTCTGCCCCATGTTTCCCTGGACTCTTTCTCTCAGTCCAGTCCCCCGCCAATGGACCATGTCTGATCAGATAATAATACTGATGCCATTTGTTAAGCGCTTGCCATGTGCAAAGCACTGTTCAAAGCACTGGGGAGGATACAAGGTGATCGGGTTGTCCCGCGTGGGGCTCACAGTCTTCATCCCCATTTTCCAGATGAGGTAACTGAGGCACAGAGAAGTGGAGTGATTTGCCCAAAGTCACCCAGCAGGCAAGTGGCAGAGCCGGGATTTGAACCCATGACCTCTGACTCCCAAGCCCGGGCTCTTTCCACTGAGCCAAGCTGCTTCTCTACAGCAGGATGTGTGGGAGTTTGGATAATAATACTGATGGCATTTATTAAGCACTTAACTATGTGCAAAGCACTGTTCAAGCTCTGGGGAGGATACAAGGTGATCAGGTTGTCCCGCGTGGGGCTCACAGTCTTCATCCCCATTTTCCAGATGAGGTAACTGAGGCACAGAGAACTGAAGTGCCTTGCCCAAAGTCACCCAGCTGACAAGTGGCAGAGCCGGGATTTGAACCCACGACCTCTGACTCCCACCCAAGCCCGGGCTCCTTCCACTGAGCCAAGCTGCTTCTCTACAGCAGGATGTGTGGGAGTTTGGATAATAATAATGATGGCATTTATTAAGTGCTTAACTATGTGCAAAGCACTGTTCAAAGCTCTGGGGAGGATACAAGGTGATCAGGTCGTCCCGCGTGGGGCTCACAGTCTTCATCCCCATTTTCCAGATGAGGTAACTGAGGCCCAGAGAAGTGAAGTGACTTGTCCAAAGTCGCACAGCTGACAAGTGGCAGAGCCGGGATTTGAACCCACGACCTCTGACTCCCAAGCCCGGGCTCCTTCCACTGAGCCAAGCTGCTTCTCTACGGCAGGGAGTGTGGGAGTTTGGATTGTCAGCCAACCCCTCATTCATTCATTCATTCACTCAATTGTATTTATTGAGCGCTTACTGTGTGCAGAGCACTGTACTAAGCGCTTGGGAAGTACAAGTTGGCAACATATAGAGACGGTCCCTACCCAACAACGGGCTCACGGGCCAGAAGAGGGAGAGAGACAATAAAACAAAACATGTAGACAGGTGACAGAACGTGAATATAACAGGAAGCCAGGCCGTCGTATTTACCGAGCGCTTACGGCATGCGGAGCGGCGTACTAATCAATCGTATTTATTGAGCGCTTACTGTGTGCAGAGCACTGTACTAAGCGCTTGGGAAGTACAAGTTGGCAACGTACTAAGCGCTTGGGAGAGAACAGCATGACAATAATGCCCGGATGAATGCTTTCGCACTCAGCCTGAAGCAGTTTGGACGTCGGGCGGCCCTTATTGACCACCTCCTCTCCTGTTTCTAGATGGAAACCTGATTGTACTGGTGGATCAACACGCCGCCCACGAGCGGGTTCGCCTAGAGCAACTTATTGCAGGTGAGGACCCAGGGACCCCGGCCTCAGAGGGGTCCAACGTGGCACCCCCCGGAAGGGTTTTCCGTGTCGCAGCCTGGGTGTGGAAGGGGGATCTAACCCTGAGAAGCAGCGTGATGAGGTGGATAGAGGCCGGGCCCGGGGCCTGATCCCAGCTCCGCCACCCGTCTGCTGTGTCACCTCGGGTAAGTCACTTCGCTTCTCTGGGCCTCATGCCGCTAATCTCCTCACCGTACCTCGTTCTCGCCTGTCTCGCCGTCGACCCCCGGCCCACGTCATCCCCCGGGCCTGGAATGCCCTCCCTCTGCCCATCCGCCAAGCTGGCTCTCTTCCTCCCTTCAAGGCCCTACTGAGAGCTCACCTCCTCCAGGAGGCCTTGGCAGTCTGAGCCCCCTCCTTCCTCTCCCCCTCCTCCACCTCTCCATCCCCCCCATCTTACTTCCTTCCCGTCCCCACAGCACCTGTATATATGTATATATGTTTGTACATATTTATTACTCTATTTATTTATTTATTTATTTTACTTGTACATATCCTATTTATTTTATTTTGTTAGTATGTTTGGTTTTGTTCTCTGTCTCCCCCTTTTAGACTGTGAGCCCACTGTTGGGTAGGGACTGTCTCTGTATGTTGCCAACTTGTACTTCCCAAGCGCTTAGTCCAGTGCTCTGCACACAGTAAGCGCTCAATAAATACGATTGATGACGATGATGATGATGATCTATAAAATAGGGATTAAGGCAGTGAGCGCCGTGCCCATTGGTACTTCCCAAGCGCTTATTGAGTAAGCACTCAATAAATACGATTGAATGAATGAATGAGTGAATGTGGGACTGTGTCCAACGTGATGACCTTGCATCTACCCCAGTGCTTAGAACAGTGCTTGGCACATAGTAAGCGCTTGAGACACCATCGTTATTATCTAGCAAGTAGAGTTCATTCACTCGGTCGTATCAATTAAGCGCTTACTGTGGGCAGAGCACTGTACTAAGCGCTTGGGAAAGTACAGTACGGCGGTAGTGACATTCCCCGCCCGCATGAGCTCGTGAAAATTTCCAGAAAACGGTAAGTCAAGCGTTTTTCCACACAGAGCCAAGAGGTGGGTGATCTAAATGGGGAACGCTAACTGACCCTCGGCCGGCCTGGGCCTCAGACCCCACCCCGGGTGGCCCGTGACCTCTTTTCCCATCTTTCGTAATCCTCGGGTTACAAACGATGGAAAGCAATGCGACTCAGCGCGCCGGTCAAAACAGCAGGGCCTTGGGACGTTTGGTCAGCCCACATTGAATCTGCCTCTCGGGGTGTGTCAGCAATCGCAGACCGGAGGCACTCAGGGAATGAAGCGTTTATTAAGCTTGGCGTTCACGTTGAAGCGTCAGGTGGCCAAACCAGGACTGAAGGGGATAATGACTCATCTCCCGGCTTGGGCCCCGCCATTCCAAATACTCCGGCAAGGCCGACTCTCTTCATTGGGGCCTCGCCGCCCCCCCAGCCGACCCTTTTCCGGAAAAGATGATGAAGTGAACGGGGATGAATCGGTGGAGACGTAGAAGGAAGATCCAGTAACGCGGCAGGTGCCGTTTTCGCCAGCTAGGCCTCTGTCTTAACGACGGAGTGGTCCCTTTTACACAAAAGAGGAAACTTGGTCCATCCCCGATGACTTTGGGGCCGAGAACTCATTCATTCGTTCATTCAGTCGTGTTTATTGAGCGCTTACTGTGTGCGGAGCACTGTACTAAGCGCTTGGGAAGTACAAGTTGGCAACATATAGAGACGGTCCCTACCCGACAGCGGGCTCACGGGCAGGAATTGATTACGGGGCCTGTGGTTAGCGAAGCGCCACTCACGCCGTCTCGTATGTGCTTAACAAGTTCCATAATTATTATTATTAAGCGCATAGTAAGCGCTTCATAATATGCATACTAA
The DNA here is from genome assembly GCF_015852505.1 of Tachyglossus aculeatus. Lineage (NCBI taxonomy): Eukaryota > Metazoa > Chordata > Mammalia > Monotremata > Tachyglossidae > Tachyglossus > Tachyglossus aculeatus. The sequence continues at coordinate 41,017,543 of NC_052088.1, read as the reverse complement.
GTGCATAGAGAAGCAGCGTGGCTCAGTGGAAAGAGCCCGGGCTTTGGAGTCAGAGGTCATGGGTTCAAATCTCAGCTCTGCCAATTGTCAGCTGTGTGACTTTGGGCAAGTCACTTAACTTCTCTGTGCCTCAGGTACCTCATCTGGAAAATGGGGATTAAGACTGTGAGCCTGATTACCTTGTAGCCTCCCCGGCGCTTAGAACAGTGCTTTGCACATAGTAAGCGCTTAATAAATGCCATAATTATTATTATTATACTATATGCCAAGCACTGTTCTGAGCCCTGGGGTAGATACACGTTCATCAGATTGGATGCGGTCCCTGTCCCACGTGGGGCTCACAGTCTAAATAAAAGGGAGTAGGGTTGAATCCCCATTTTACAGATGAGGTAACTGAGGCACAGAGAAGTTAAGTGACTTGCCCAAGGTCAGTTGGTCCATCATATTTATTGAGCACTTTTTATGTGCAGAGCACTGTCATCATCGTCATCATCATCATCAATCGTATTTATTGAGCGCTTACTATGTGCAGAGCACTGTACTAAGCGCTTGGGAAGTGCAAATTGGCAACATATAGAGACAGTCCCTACCCAACAGTGGGCTCACAGTCTAAAAGGGGGAGACAGAGAACAAAACCAAACATACTAACAAAATAAAATAAATAGGATAGATATGTACAAGTAAAATAAATAAATAAATAGAGTAATAAATATGTACAAACATATATACATATATCCAGGTGCTGTGGGGAAGGGAAGGAGGTAAGATGGGGGGGATGGAGAGGGGGGCGAGGGGGAGAGGAAGGAAGGGGCTCAGTCTGTCCCAAGCCCTTGGGCGAGCGCAGTACGATAGAATTAGCAGACGTGTCCCCTGCCCCTAATGAGCTTACAGTCCGGGGAGGTCACACAGCAGACAACGTGGCAGAGCCGGGATCCGAACCCGGGTCCTCCGACTCCCAGGCCTGGGCTCTTTCCATTGGGCCACGCTGCTTTCTCGGCCCTCGCGGTCGTATTCTCCCCCCTCCCACCCCCCCGGAGGGCAGCGGGAGCGAACGGGATAGGGAATGAATGAGAATGCAGATTACAGAGAGGCTACTAAAATGAGTAAAGAAACTTTTCGGAAGATGATCAGAACCCCTGCCCCTGACGTTGAGTGCCCGCTCCCTGATACAGATTCAGGACGTCGCGTGGCTGGAAATTACCGGGTTTCTCTCCCGGGCTTGACCTGAGGCCGGTGACCATCCCCGTTCCGTGTTAGGCCGATGAGCTCTTTCTGGCCAACAGACTCGTATGAGAAGCGGCACCTCAAAGACGCTAGCCGGAGAAAGTTGCTCTCCTCCACTCTGATCCCACCGCTGGAGATCGTGGTCACCGAGGAGGAGAAAAGGCTCTTACGGTTAGTACCGTTCTTTGAATCCGACAGACTCGTTATCCCTTTATCTTTCCATGTCTGTTTTCCATGGTACTTAAGTGGTTACCGTGTGCCAGGCGTTGTTCTAAGCACTGGGGTTGATACAGGCTAATTGGATTGGACAAAGTCCATGTGTCACATGGGGCTCACGGTTTTACTCCCCATTTTACGGATGAGGGAACTGAGGCCCGGACAAGTGAAGTAATCAGAATAATAGTCATGGTATTTGTTAAGCGCTTACTATGTGCCAAGCACTGTTCTAAGCGCTGAGGTAGATACAAGGTAATCAGGTTGTCCCATATGGGGCTCACGGTCTCAATCCCCATTTTACAGATAATAATAATAATAATAATGATGATGGCATTTATTAAGCACTGACTAGGTGCAAAGCACTGTTCTAAGCGCTGAGGGGATACAAGGTGATCAGGTTGCCCCACGGGGGGCTCACAGTCAATCCCCATTTTACAGATGAGGGAACTGAGGCCCAGACAAGTGAAAGGACTCGCCCAAGGACACAAGTGGCTGGATTAGAACCCAGTTCTTTCGGTCTTCCCGGCCCAGACCGCAACCGCTAGGCCGCGCGGCTTCTCTGGAAGCTTATTCCAGGAGATAGCGTTTAAGACACTGTCATCCTTTCCTGGAACTGTCAGTGTTTACTACAACCGATGATATTGGTGGTTTACATATCCCGATGATATTCATTCAGTCGTATTTATTGAGCGCTTACTGTATGCAGAGCACTGTACTAAGCGCTTGGGAAGTAAAAATTGGCAACATATAGAGACGGTCCCTACCCAACAATGGGTTCACAGTCTAGAACATGGGCTCACAGTCTATGTGGTAAGAACTGGGCTAGATCAGCCGCCTTCAACACTGTGGACCACCCCCTTCTCCTCAACATGCTATCCAACCTTGGCTTCACAGACTCCGTCCTCTCCTTGTTCTCCTCTTATCTTTCTGGCTGTTCGTTCTCAGTCTCCTTTGCGGGCTCCTCCTCCCCCTCCCATCCCCTTACCGTAGGGGTTCCTCAAGGGTCAGTTCTTGGTCCCCTTCTGTTCTCGATCTACACTCACTCCCTTGGTGCCTTCATTCGCTCCCACGGCTTCAATTATCATCTCTACGCAATGACACCCAAGTCTACATCTCTGCCCCTGCTCTCTCTCCCTCCCTTCAGTCTCAAGTCTCCTCCTGCCTTCAGGACATCTCAATCTGGATGTCTGCCCGCCATCTAAAACTCAGTATGTCAAGACTGAACTCCTTATCTTCCCTCCCAAACCCTGCCCTCTCCCTGACTTTCCCGTCCCTGTAGACGGCACTACCATCCTTCCTGTCTCACAAGCCCGCAAACTTGGTGTCATCCTCGACTCCGCTCTCTCATTCACCCCTCACGTCCAATCCATCACCAAAACCTGCCGGTCTCACCTCCGCAACATCTCCAAGATCCTCCCTTTCCTCTCCATCCAAACCACTACCTTGCTGGTTCAATCTCTCATCCTATCCCGACTGGATTACTGCATCAGCCTCCTCTCTGATCTCCCATTCTCCTGTCTGTCCCCACTTCACTCTGCTGCCCGGATCATCTTTGTGCAGAAAAGCTCTGGGCATGTCACTCCCCTCCTCAAAAATCTCCAGTGGCCACCCGTCAACCTGCGGATCAAGCAGAAACTCCTCACTTTCAGCTTCACGGCTCTCCACTCACCTCACTCCCTCCTACCTCACCTTCCTTCTGTCCTTCTCCAGCCCAGCCCACACCCTCCGCTCCTCTGCCTCTAACCTCCTCACTGTACCTCATTCTCACCTGTCCCGCCATTGACCCCCGGCCCACATCCTTCCCCTGGCCCGGAATGCCCTCCCTCCACACATCTGCCAAGCTAGCTCTCTTCCTCCCTTCAAAGCCCTACTGAGAGCTCACCTCCTCCAGGAGGCCTTCCCAGACTGAGCCTCCTTTTTTCTCTCCTCCTCCCCATCCCCCCCACTTCCTTCCCCTCCCCACAGCACCTGTATATATATTTGTACAGATTGGTTACTCTATTTATTTTACTTGTACAGATTTACTGTTCTATTTATTTTGGTAATAAATAAATAGATGTGCTTATAGCTTTAATTCTATCCTGATGATTTTGACATCCGTCTCCATGTTTTGTTTTGTTGTCTGTCTCTCCCTTCTAGACTGTGAGCCCATTGTTGGGTAGGGACCGTCTCTATATGTTGCCGACTTGTACTTCTCAAGCGCTTAGTACAGTGCTCTGCACACAGTAAGCGCTCAGTAAATACGATTGAATGAATGAATGAATGCATTTCAGGTGGCATATAAAACCCTGGGAGCTGGGGAGGGACAGCTTTCGTAGTCCTCGTGAATCACTGGAAAAGATCTTTACTCACTCCCAGATAACAGGAACCATTAGAAACGGGAGGAAAAAGTCCCGTGATTCCTTGTTTCTGGAGTCCAATTTAGATTAACTACAGATCCATATATTCACCCTCAGTTAATTGAAATGCATTGTTTGGTTCCTGAAGCTTTTAGAGGGTTAAAAGAGGGTTTTTTTTTTTGCCAATTTGAAGTACTCCGGGCCCCTTGATTCGAAGCCAGGCTCTTTAAATACGGTCTGCAGAACAGTGCCCATAAACTATAATATATTAGCAAATTTCCAGGGAGGAAGGAAGGGAAATATTCCTGGAGCTTTGAAGTCCAGAAACACGAGGAAGGCGATATGCCCTCAGGGGGAAACGTGAGTCTAAAATCCCGAGGAGTCCTGTTACGACAGAGGCTCCAAACGATGCATTCAAAGTGGGATTTGACAAATCCCATGGTGAGAACTTGTCTGACGACCCCATCCGAATCCCTTCGCTTCAGGTACTGCCCCAGGAGCCTGGAGGATCTGGGTCTGGAATTAATATTTCCGGAGGACAGCGGCTCCCGGATCCTCGTGGAGAAGGTGCCGCTGTGCTTCATTGAGCGAGAAGCCAATGAGCTGCGTCGGGGAAGGGAGCCAGTGACTAAAATCATCGTGAAGGTGAGGCCTGGGTGCGAACTATGAGCTGAGCGCTTTTGGGGTAAGTCTGGCCCCGTGGTGATCTCCCTAGGAAAACCACTGGGATGGGAGAGGGGGTCACGGCTCAACTTGGCGCTGTTGTTCTCACCGACAGTCAGTCAGTAATACTGAGCACTGACTGTGTGCAGAACACAGTACTAAGCGCTCAGGAGCAGACGATATAATAGTTTTATACATCCATTCAGTTGTATTTATTGAGCGCTTCTTGTGTGCAGAGCACTGTACTGAGCGTATGGCAAGTCCAATTCAGCAACAGACAGAGACAATCCCTGCCCACACTGGGCCCACAGTATAGAAGCAGCATGGCCTAGTGGATAGGGCACCGTCCTGGGAGTCAGAAGGACCTGGGTTCTAGTCCTGCTCTGCCACTTGTCTGCCGTGTGACCTTGGGCAAGTCACTTCACTTCCCTGGGCGTCAGTTACCTCACCTGTGAAATGGAGATCAAGACTGTGAACCCCACGGGGGACATGGACTCTGACCAACCTGATTACCTCGTATCTGCCTCAGCGCTTAGAATGATGCCTGGCACATAGTCAGTGCTGAAAAGAGCCGGGGCTTTGGAGTCAGAGGTCATGGGTTCAAATCCCAGCTCCGCCAGTTGTCAGTTGTGTGACTTTGGGCAAGTCACCTCACTTCTCTGTGCCTCAGTTACCTCATCTGTAAAATGGGGATTAAGACTGTGAGCCCCCTGTGGGACAACCTGATTATCTTGTAACCTCCCCAGTGCTTAGAACAGTGCTTTGTACATAGTAAGCGCTTAATAAATGCCATCATCATTATTATTAACAAATACCATAAATATATATATATATATATATATAAAGGCCGAACTCGTGCTCCCTTAAATATATATATACTTATGTAATATATATATATATTTACATATATATATATATATAAAACAGACACATTCCCTGCCCACAACAAGCTTTCAGTCTGGTTGAGAAGACAGCTTCTGCCACCCTCTCAAGCAGAAATCTTTGTCCCGTTTAGTTCTCTAGGACTCTCTTCCCCCCACCACCCCGTCCCCGGCCTTTATAAGAAGAAGAAAGAAAAAAGCCTCTTCCAATTACTGGACTGATAAGATCAGTAGGGACCTTTTAATGTTATCCAGTCTCCTTGACTGTCAGACCAGAAGACTGAAACACCAGCCCCAACTGAGTGCAGTTCAATTTGAAACAAAACACAGCGTTCGGAAAGTCTCCAGCCTGGGAAACCAGGCTGATTGGAAGTGATTTTTGGTTCTTTGGTTGCGGTTGAATTTTCAAGGGTCCGGTGTGGTATTCATTTCAGAAGTGGAGTAGAGCTTTGCATCCTGACTTTATTGACCGTCTCTGAAGCGGATCACTAGCAGAGTCCCTCCCTAAAAGTCTGCCCTGCCACAGAGCCCGGTCGAACATGACTTAATATGAACCAGGCCTTAAAATATCCTGAGCACTGTGTAGAACAGGAATGGACATTTATCCATCCCCCTGGGCTGGCGGCTTAAATTTTACCATCAGATGGAACACGATACGCGGGAGGATTAGAACATTATCGGGGGAAGTTTTCTGGAAGCCCTGTTTCACTGGGTTTCGTGAGAGAGTTAACCATCCCCGGTCATATTTCCTTTTAGCATTTGTGTCTCCTTGTGGGAATGACAAGGCCGTGATCTTTACAGGGTTTCTACCAGGAGGCCCTTAGTAACCAAGCTGAGGGAGGAAGTATTTCATGTTGGAAATTCTCTGAGTTTTGGGAGGAAAAATGGTGTGCGTGTTTGGGTGGAGATGGGACAGGTGTGCGCCTGCCGTCCTCGGTCGGGGAGGAGAAAGAAGAGACACGGTGAGGAGGATTTAAGGGAGCACGAGTTCGGCCTCGAAACCTCACCCCGCCCCCAGGCATAGTGTAAAAGCCGCCACCCTCTCCTCACATCTGGGGAGAGAGAATCTGGAACCGATAAGTCCATCACAGAGGCCGTCCGGCTCGCCCTTGAGTGGAACGGAGGGACTCCTGGCAGCCCTGTGATGTCTGGTTTGCTGGGAGATGCGGGTCTTCCCCAGCCTGTGGGGCCCGATGGTAGGGAAGAGCCTCGGCTGGGCCCCTAGGGAAACGTGTCGGTAGCCGTGTCACCGAACAAAGAAACCTTCTGGGTTTTGAACAGAGGATGATAGCGTTTGCGCCGTGTCTCAGAGCAGCACTCTCTCCGGTAGTCAGAAACACGTAAACTCCAGAGGCCGCTCAGATTGGTAGCAAGAAATAGTGTTTCGCGTGCAGTCTATGAAGTTTATTTGCAAATAAATACAGGCAGGGAAACGCTGTCGACAGGAGTCTGCCAAGGACGTGTTGTTGTGGCCAGAGTGGAACACAACATTCAACAGGAAAATGCTTTTGAAAATTGAAATTTTAAGCTGAAGAAGGAGGGTTGCCAGGAAACGCTTGTGGGAACTTGGGCCTGTGTCTTAAGCGAGTGTTAGGTTAAGTAGGCTTGTGTTTCGTGATTTTCGGTGAGTTGTTCCAAGTTGTTAGCCTTGTTCTAACTGCCCTTTGGTCAAAAATCTCCACGACATTTAATATCGGCCGGATTTCGACAGCCACTTAGTTAGAAAATCCCTTCGGCCAGTGGGAACCGTCTCTGGATTGAGACTCGATGGGAACTCTAGACTGTAAATTCTTGGGGGGCAGGGAGCCTATCTGCCATTTCTGTTGTATCATGTTCTCCCAACTCCTTAGTACAGTGATCCTTTAAAAAAAACATCAAGACGAACTTTGAGAGGGTTTTACATTCAGAAGCGTTGTAATCCTCCATTAATCTGCACTCGGCTTTTCCTCTCCGCATTCCTGAGAAGCTTTTCAGAAAGGTTCTCCTTTTTATCTGGTGAGGAAAGAGAAACTCGGGTAGCGATATTTCCTAATCACCAAACAAGTCATTTCGACAGTGGCCAAGTTTAAGGACTTCTTGAGGCTACTGATGCTTTGAGAAGGCAAAGAATGGATGAAAGAAATGCCGTGAAGTAGCGAAGCCACATCTGATTTGATCCTCTTTTGTATCTCGCTCTCCAGGAACTCATTCGAGAACAAGTGGAGGTGAGCAGTTCTCTTGATGCGGGGAAGCAGCGGGGGGTTTCAGTCGCTCTTTTTCCCGTCACTGAAGACTCTGCTTGGCTCCCCCCACCGCTTTCAGCTCCTGCGAACCACGGGAGGAGCCCAGGCGACTTTGCCGTCGACCATCCAGCAGGTGTTGGCCTCACAGGCTTGCCACGGTAAGACGGCGGACCTCCGCAGGTCCCTCGCCCTCCCCCCGAGGAATCCTGAAATCCCCGCCTTCTATATCCAGAGCCCGTCAGGAGCATCGTGATCCTGAGGGCTAGGAAAGGTAAGACCCAAATCCCCGGTTTCTTCCGAGGTCCCTGGAACCGACAGGCCCCATCAAGTCCCCCAAAGCATCCCACGAAACACGTTGCCGTGTCCTGCCCGATCTCTGCGAGGAAACATTTGTAACTCAGCCGGATTAGGATCGGCATCCAACATCCCCCCCGGTACATGCCGTAACGTTTCCCTCTTGTTTCTCCTCAGGAGCCATTAAGTTTAACGACACCCTGAGCCTAGAAGAAAGCTGCCGGCTTATCGAAACTCTATCCTGGTGTCATCTGCCCTTCCAGTGTGCCCACGGGAGACCTTCCATGCTGCCTCTGGCAGATTTAGACCATATGGAAGAAGAAAAACAGGTACACTTAGTCAGCGACAAGCAGTTAGACTAAGAATGGGAAACAGGAGGAAGCAACCGGATTTCCCCTGAGGTTTATCTTCTCCTCTTCCCTGGACCACGCGAACTTAGCCCCTAGTCTGAGTTAGGTTTAAAACTTATAAATAGGAAGAGAGAGAGAGAGGTGGTGGGAGGAGGAAAGTAATAAACTTTGGACTCCCTCCCACCGCCCCTCTTAGAGCTTCAGTTTCCTGAGTACAGAATGATGCTGAGATTTAAGTAGTGGCAAATGGGCCTTGAATTGCTTAAGATGAGCCCGGGTAGATACGTACGTGCCCTTAATTTCCGATGCCAAGCTGGCTTGAGTCTTAATGGGCTATGGCATCTCTGTATGTTGCCAACTTGTACTTCCCAAGCGCTTAGTACAGTGCTCTGCACACAGTAAGCGCTCAATAAATACAATTGATTGATTGATTGATTGGTCCCTAAGGCTGCAGGGATTTTTCTAGAAATGCAGCAAACCAAGCTTTGGTAAAATTGGGCGTGAGCTTGTGAATGTTTTCGTAGGCCCCGCTGTGATGTGTGGCCCAGTGGCTAGAGCCCGGGCCTAGGAGTCAAAGGGACCTGGGTTCTAATCCCAGCTCCGCCACTTACCTGCTGGGTGACCTTGGGCAAGTCACTTCAGTTCTCCTTGCCTCGGTTCCCTCAGCTGTAAAACGGGGATGAAGACCGTGACCCCCGCGTAGGACACGGGCTGTGTCCCGCCTGATTAGCTTGTGTCTACCCCGGTGTTTAGCACGGGACCTGCCCCTTCTAGACTGTGAGCCCACTGTTGGGTAGGGACTGTCTCTATATGTTGCCAACTTGTACTTCCCAAGCGCTTAGTACAGTGCTCTGCACACAGTAAGCGCTCAATAAATACGATTGATTGATTGATTGCCATGTAGTAAGTGCTTAACAAACTCCATAAACCAAAACAAAACTTCAATGGAGAAGTCAGCTCACGGCGTTTCCAGACTGCCTTTGTGATCATTAGAACAGGGCCTCAATTAAGAGTTCTGGTGTACATATTCAAAGAAAGCTGACAAGATCTCTTGGCCAGATTACCACTCATGACGACAGTAATGCAATAAAGACGCCAAATGGTTTAAATTAAGAGAGCATTTTCTGTCTTCATTATAATCTTAAATGGAACAGAACATGGGAGTGTTTTCGGAATGTCCAAGGTGCTGCTTCCCCGGATCTTTTCCTGGTTTTGGAGGACGGTAAAACTCTCCTTTAGTAATAACAACCGAATTTGTTAAGCTTCTCCCGTGGACAAAGGACCGTCCTAAGTGCCGGAGGAAAAATACACATGGTGAGACTTAAACCGCTTACTGGTCCCCAAGGGGCTATAAATAAGTCGGGGAGGGTTGGCAACATTCATTCATTCAGTCAGTCGTATTTATTGAGCACTTACTGTGTGCAAAGCACTGTGCTAACCACTTGGGAGGTACAAGTCGGCAACATATAGAGATGGTCCCTACCTACCCAACAACGGGCTCACGGTCTAGAAGGGGGGCACAGACAACAAAACAAAACATGTAGACAGGTGTCAAAATCAGAATAAATAGAATTATAGCTATCTGTACATCATTAAAAAAATAGAGTAGTAAATATGTGCAAGTAAAATAAATAGAGTAATAAATCTGTACAAATATATACAAGTGCTGTGGGGAGGGGAAGGAGGTAGGGCAGGGGGTTGGGGAGGAGGAGAGGAAAAAGGGGGCTCAGTCTGGGAAGGCCTCCTGGAGGAGGTGAGCTCTCAGTAGGGCTTTGAAGGGAGGAAGTGAGCTAGTTTGGTGGATGTGTGGAGGGAGGGCATTCCGGGCCAGGGGGAGGACGTGGGCTGGGGGTCGACGGCGGGACGGGAGAGAACGAGGCACAGTGAGGAGGTTAGCGGCAGAGGGAGCGGAGGGTGCGGGCTGGGCGACAGACCCAGGAGGACGAAGTTGAAACAGTAAAAGCACAAAAACAACATAAAAACGAGGAAAATAAGTCGCAGTAGGATAGCGTGGCTAAAGGGAAGCAGAGGTCCGGGAGGCCAAAGTTCACAGCTGCCGCCACAGCAACCCCACAACCTTTCCAGGCTTCTAAAATCTGTGCAGGCCCCAACCAGCTGCTGCTGCTAAAAGTCCCTCCCGGCCGTCGGGCTACTTCTCTCCTCCTGTTGAATCATCCTCTAATCCTGTTCTCTTTCGGCAGCCGAGACCCAACATGGCTAGACTTCGCAAGATGGCCCGAGCCTGGCATTTGTTTGGAAAACCGGCGATCCGTGGTCAAAGCCAAAGTCAACAGCCACCTCAGGAACCACCGTGAAGGCAGAATCTCCAGACGGTTGGATTCTCACACAGCCAGAACTTCCCGGCTCGGTACCTTATCAACTGTTTCTTCCAAAACCAAGATGTGATTATTTATTAAATATTAGCGGTAGGGCAGTGAGAAGTGGTGGGCACGGGGCCGCCGTCCAGAAATGGCTTCAGACGCACAGGGCGTTTGATATGATTCTGCTCTGAGCTGGAAGCTGTCGGGCCTGAAGATCGGCCGTGGGAAAACGTACGTGCTCACTCACCGTCTACAGAACCCCACATTTCGTCGTTTTGAAAGCAATCTCCCTTCAATCTTCTTTTTCTTTACCGTTTGTTTTCATTTAACTTGCATTTGTGACGTCTGTGTATCCCTCACCCCTCTGGAAGTGGTCGCCCTGGACCCTGTGGCCAACTTGCCAGTTTTGTGCCCACCCCTGGACTTCTCAATTTCCTCTCCGTCCTTACCGGCTCCCCATGTTTCTTCTCGCATTCCAAATCTCAAACTGTATTCTCTTCCCTCCCACAGCGTGTTTCCGGAGTCCTCCACCCTACCCGCTAATAATAATAACGATCGTAAAAAGGAATCGTGGTGTTTGTTGTGGGCTAAATACTGTGCTAAGCGCCGGAGCAGATTCGGGGGCATCGGGTCGGACTCGGTCCCCGACCCTCAAGGGGTTCCCGGCCTGTAGGAGGGGGAACAGGGATCGACTCCCCATTTCACAGATGAGGAAACTGAGGCCAGAGAAATTAAGTGACGCGCTCAAAGGCTCACCCAGCAGGCAAGTGGCAGAGCCGGGATCGGAACCCAGGTCCTCGGACTCCCAAGGCCCAGGCTCTTTCTGCCAGGCCACGCTGCATTTTAAAGGAAAGTCGGAGGTGAGCCTTGGGCAAATGGAAGTTCATTCACTCATTCATTCAATCATATTTATTGAGCGCTTACTGTGTGCAGAGCACTGTACAAAGCGCTTGGAAAGTACAATTCAGCAGGAGGTTAGACAGCGAAGATCAAGAGGCTGTGGGCGAGACCGTGCGTTTTCTAGGCGCTACAACTGAGGCAGCAGAGGTCCCATCTGCCTTCTTGAATGATGTTGGAAAAAAGTTTACAGGTTTTCAGACAGGCCCAGTCGATTAGTAACCTTACCCGTAAATCTGGCTAACGAGAGTGAGATTGCAATACGGTTTGAACACGAATCTTTCCTGACTTACCGCCTTAAATATGACCTTCACAGCCTCTCGCTGCAATGCAGTGGAAGGAGTTGCATTTATCTTCCTGTTATGTTGTACAGGAAACAAACACGTATTTGTGTTGGACGAGTTCACTTCAGGAGCATTTGCCCATTAGACCTGGTGTGAACCTTGGGATTGCTGTCAAGCATCTAGTTTATGTTGGTGCCAAGTAGGTCTGAGGGAGAGTTTTAATTTGCTTTAACTTTTCTAGGGATTCCTGCACTTAGGCTCTCAAATGATAGTAGCTCCCTCCCGAAAGAACGACAACTCTTGTTGCGATTGTTATCCCGTTCCTTGTTTTCCGAGAATCCCACCATAAGCAGAGGCTTCAGAAAATTCCAATTCCTCTACCCCTAATTCGTTCTCACCACACTCAGCAAAGTTAAGTTGTCTGAGGAAGGAGATTCTTGTGTTTCTCTCATTAATCCTCCCTTTGTCAAACCACCTGTTGACAGGAAGCTCTCTCTAAACTGAGCCTTTCCCATTGCATTTTAAGACCATTTCTTGGCATTTTTCCCTTCTAGACCAGTTGCCTGCTAGCTCTGTTGGATTGTACTCTCCCAAGCGCTTGGTACAGTGCTCTGCCTATAGTAAACGCTCAGTAAATACCATTGGTTAATTGATTCCCGTATGCCCTTAGTGGGTTTGATCAGCTTTTTGTTACCTGGCGAGAAACCTGACTATTGACAACGATGAAATTTGTCCGTTTTCAGAATTTTGTAGAGTCTCATTTTAGGGCGCTTCACCCTCCAAGTAAGACTGTTGAAAAATGAAGCCAGTCTTTCTTTTTTAAAAAATAAGCATTTCTCCAGCTCATAGGCAGTTTGAAAAGCCCACCCTCGAGAAGCCGAATCTCAAACAGCAGCAGAGAGCAGAGGTAACGTGGATAACTGAAATCTGAAAACTGGGGGTGAGTGCCCTTTTTCTTTCCCTCTTTCTCCTCCTGCTCTGCCCCCCACCCCATTTGTCTATAAAGCAGCTATAACCTGATACCCCACCGGCCTTAGAGAGGCTAGTAGGCTGCCCAAGCTGTAGTCCCGTTCGTCGCTGTGGGCGCCGGGCCAGAGCCGGGAGAGGAAGACGTGGATTCTGGAGATGTGAAGATGGTAGCGGAAGGATTTGGTCATAATAATGATGGTATTTGTTAAGCGCTCACTATGTGCAAAGCACTGTTCTAAGCGCTGAGCACTGTTCTAATTTGGTGATGGGATACGCCGGTGGAAGGAGAGAGATGAATCAGGGATAATGCCAAGGTTGCGGGCCTGTAGCCGGGGAGGACAGTGGAAGAGGGTCATAGAGGCGTGTGGACATTTGCCGTAGGTATATTCATTCATTACATCGTATTTGTTGAGCGCTAACTGTGTGCACAGCACTGGACTAAGCGCTTGGGAAGTCCAAGTTGGCAACATATAGAGACGGTCCCTACCCAACGACGGGCTCACAGTCTAGAAGGGGGAGACAGACAACAAAACGAAACGTGTGGACCAGGTGTCAAGTCATCAGAATAAATAGAGATAAAGCTAGATGCGCATCATTAACAAAATCAATAGAATAGTAAATATGTACAAGTAAAATAAATAGAGTAATAAATCTGTACAAACATATACAGGTGCTGTGGGGAGGGGAAGGAGGTAGGGCGGGGGGGATGGGGAGGAGGAGAGGAAAAAGGGGGCTCAGTCTGGGAAGGCCTCCTGGAGGTGGTGAGCTCTCAGTAGTATACCCAAGAAGGTGGCCATATGATCCATGTTTTGGACTCCTGAGGAGTAAAGTTTTTTTTTTCTTTTAGAAGATGACCCTCCTATGACCCAAAGCCGGACAAGCATCCTAGGTGTGGACACAGCTATCTAAAGAAGCGGGCTTAGATATCCACCAGCCTCTAGGGTACGTCTAATAATAATATGTATTATTACGTGCTTCCAGGCGCTGAGGTAACCCAAGGTAATCATGACCCGTTCCGCGCAGAACCCCCGGTCTAAGAGGTACGGGTATTTTATCCCTATTTTACAGATGAGGAAAGTGAATCGCACGGAGCAGGTCAGTGGTGGAGCTGGGACTAAATAATAACAATAATAATGGTACTTGTTAAGCACTTACTATGTGCCGAGCACTGTTCTAAGCACTGGGGTAGTTAGTTGATCAGGTTAGACACAATCCCTGTCCCTCGAAATAATAATAATGATAGCATTTATTAAGCGCTTACTATATGCCAAGCACTGTTCTAAGCACTGGGGAGGTTACTAGGTGATCAGGTTGCCCCACGGGGGGCTCACAGTCTTAATCCCCATTTTACGGATGAGGTAACTGAGGCCCAGAGAAGTTAAGCGCTCAATAAATGCCATCATTATTATTATTATTAAGTGACTAGCCCAAAGTTAGACTGTGAGCCCACTGTTGGGTAGGGACTGTCTCTACGTGTTGCCAATTTGTACTTCCCAAGCGCTTAGTACAGTGCTCTGCACATAGTAAGCACTCAATAAATACGATTGATTGATTGATTGATTGATTACACAGCTGGCAATCGGTGGAGCCGGGATTTGAACCCATGACCCCTGACTCCAAAGCCCGGGCTCTATCCACTGAGCCACGCTGCTTCTCGTAGGGCCCCAACTCTTAATCCCCATTTTCCAGATGAGGTAAGTGAGGCCCAGAGAAGCGAAGTGACTTGCCCGAGGTCACACCGCAGGCGTGTGATGGAGCCGGGATTAGAACCCAGGTCCTTCTGATTCCCAGGCCCGGGCTGGAGCCACTAAGCCACGCTACTTCCCGCTAACCCCATCTCTCTCGCTCACACACGCAGAACCTAGGAGCCCCAAATCCCAGCTCGGGGCTATTTCCAGCGTGTGACGCCGCTGATGCCGCCACACTGCCTTGACATCTAGCCTGTACGCTCGTCCTCTAGACTGTAAGCTGAGAACACATCTACCAACTGTTTTCTTGCGCTCTCCCAAGCGCTCAGTACAGCGCTTTCCATCCAGGAAGAGCTCAGTAAATACAACAGATTCATTGACAGGGCAGAGGTGGCTTTGACTCTGCCCATGTGCCACCATCTCTGAAAAATGAAGTTGCTCTGAGGAAATCTACTTTGAAGTGGCAGTTCACCTCCTGTGCCGGTTAATCCCAAATTGTACTGTACCTACCCCAGTGCTGAGCAGAGTAAGTACATTCAATTGTATTTCATTCATTCATTCAGTCATATTTATTGAGCGCTTACTGTGGGCAGAGTACTGTACTAAGCGCTTGGGAAGTACAAGTCGGCAACATATACAGTCCTTACCCAAAAACGGGCTCACAGTCTAAAAGGGGGAGAGCGCTTATCGCCTATTGAGCATTTATCGTGTGCGAAGCACTGTACTAAGAGCTTGGGAGAGTACAGTAGAACCGTGAGCCCACTGTTGGGTAGGGACTGTCTCTGTATGTTGCCAATTTGTACTTCCCAAGTGCTTAGTACAGTGCTCTGCACATAGTAAGCGCTCAATAAATACGATTGATGATGAACAATAAACAGACCCGTTCCCAGCCCACAGCGAGCTCACAGTGTAGGCTTATTCATTAAGTCTGGATCCGGTTCGCTATGAGAGACAATCTCCCGCATTCCCAGCCGTTTTGAACATGTTTTGGAAAAATGGCTGTACATAATCCACTGAGGGAGGTCAAACAGCAGTTTTAACCATAAGGGCACAGTGGGGTGGTGTCTGCCAGACTGTAAACCTTTTGAGGGTAGGGGTTGTTTTATTCTATATGCTTAATTCAGGGGTCTGCACCTAGTAAGCCCTCAATAAATACCGCTGACTGATTGATTGACAAGAGGGACGGGGCTTGGGAATGGCGGGAAGGCTTTGACGAGCTAACAGAGTCGGAAAGTCCTGCCCCGGAACTCTTAGTTCTTTCCAACCCTGCGCAGAGACTCTCCGGTCTTGACGGAGCAAACCTGGATGAGCGAGGCAGATGATCCAGCCGAAAAGGCTGGGGGGATGCCAGTCCATCAGCAGCTCCGCCACTTGTCTGCCGTGTGACCTTGGGCAAGCCACTTCACTTCTCTGGGCCTCAGTTACCTCATCTGTAAAATGAGGGTACGAGCCCCAACCTGATTACCTCGTATCCACCCCAGTGCTTAGAACAGTGCGTGGTACATAGTAAGCGCTTAACAAATGCCGTAGTTATGATTATTATTAGAAGAAACGTGGCCTAGTGGATAGGGATTCATTCGTTCATTCAGTCGTGTTTATTGAGCGCTTACCGTGTGCAGAGCACTGTGTTAAGCACTTGGAAAATACAATTGGGCAACAGATAGAGACAATCCCGACCCAACGACGGGCTCACAGTCTAGAAGGGGGGAGACGGACAACGAAACAAAACAAATAGGCATCAATAGCATCAAAACAGATCAAGAAGAGAAGCAGCGTGGCTCAGTGGAAAGAGCCCGGGCTTTGGAGTAAGAGGTCATGGGTTCAAATTCCGGCTCCACCAATTGTCAGCTGTGTGACTTGGGGCACGTCCTCTGTGCCTCGGTTACCTCATCTGTAAAAGGGGGATTAAGACTGTGAGCCCCCCCGTGGGACAACCTGATCACCTTGTAACCTTCCCAGCGCTTAGAACAGTGCTTTGCACATAGTAAGCACTTAATAAATGCCATTGTTATTATCATTTGGACCTGTGTTCTCATCCCCTGACCAACACTTAGCTGCTGGGTGACCTTGGACAAGTCTCTTCACTTCTCTGGGCCTAAGCTGTAAAGTAGGACTGTGAGCCCCGTGTGGGATGTGGACTGTGTCCAACCGGATTACTTTGTATCTACCCCAGCACTTAGTACGATGCCTGGCACATAGTATGTGCTTAACAAATACCATAAAAAAATAGCATTTACTGGGGGCTTATTCTGTGCAGAGCACAGTGCTAAACACTTGGGAAAGTCCAATATTGCCCCCATAGCTGGAAACAACTATTTAGGGTAATGGTGCCCATCAATCCCAACAACCTCCAGGAGGCCTTCATGGGCAATGAACCAAGGCTAAAGAGCCTGAGAAAATTCCATAAGCATTGGGCATAATCATGTCTAGCCTCTTTTAATATCTAGATGGAATTTTTGGGCATTTCTAGTCTACTAGACATGAGCTATTTCTTCTCATTCATTCCAAATTGGCACACCCTTGTTGTTCTATTATGGCAAAGTTGGAGATTTTCCTTTTCCTGATGCAACATTTAGTTTTGCTCCTTTTCTAGTATAAAATCCTAGTCATTTCCATCGCGGACCAGGATCAGGTTAGATAACTGGCAGCCAAAGATAGAAAAAATGACTGCTCAGCGATAGCTTCAGACACTTATCCGCTCTGGGACAGGGACGATTTGCTAGCCCTCCAATTCTGCTCTTCATTATACCTGCTCTGCTCTGTATAATATTAATAATTATGTTATTTGTTAAGTGCTTACTATGCGCCAAGCTCTGTTCTAAGCGCCGGGGTAGATACGAGGTCATCAGGTTGTCCCACGTGGGGCTCACAGTCTTAATCCCCATTTAACAGATGAGGGAACTGAAGCCCAGAGAAGTGACGTGACATGCCCAAGGTCACAGAGCCGACAAGTGGCGGATCCTTTATTAATCAATCAATCAATCAATTAATCATATTTATTGAGCGCTTACTATGTGCAGAGCACTGTACTAAGCGCTTGGGAAGTACAAATTGGCAACATATAGAGACAGTCCCTACCCAACATTGGGCTCACAGTCTAAAAGGGGGAGACAGAGAAAAAAAACTTTTTTTAGTAATTTTTAATAATAAAAAATTATTAGAACCCTCAACTACTTGTCTGTTGGGTGACCTTGGGTAAGTCACTTCGCTGCTCTGGGCCTCAGTTCCCTCATCGGTAAAATGGGGATTAAAGACTGTGAACCCCATGTGGGACGTGGACTGTGTCCAACCCGACTAGCTTGGCTCGGCCTCAGCGCTTAGTACAGTGCCTGGCACATAGTGAGCACTTAACAAATACCACAACTCCCCTCCCCCCTACAAAAAGAACCCAAACCTTGGGGGGGAGGTGGGGGGATCCCAGGGACCCTCCCCACCCACTTCCATTCCCAAAAGCCCCCCCAAAATCCCTGAGACCACATCCTAAGGCAATTATTACCTCACTCCACTGAACCTGGCCCTGTGAATGCCTTTTCTCCCTCCCCCTCATTCTCCCTCCTTCCCCTCTTCCTCCTCCTCCTCCTCCTCCTCCCTTGCCCAGTAGGAATTTTGGCAGCCGGAGGTCTTCCTTAGGTCAGGTTTAAGGCATCGAACTCCTTTCGGATACAATAATTTCACTCTTGAAACTCCTCCTTCAAACCAAGTTCTAAGGAACCTGCGTCTTAGGGATATATTCCCTAAGATTTTTCCTAGATCAGCAGTCCCTAAAAATTGGTAGCCCCGTCCACCCTACTGGCCATTGACTGCTTCTTCTATATTTCCAATTGGCTGGGTTCTCTTTTGACAATGAAAATGGGTCTCAAAATCCCAGGGATCAACCGCTAGCAATCGGAGAAACTCAAGACTTTCATTTGCTTATTCTTTATCAGCCCCTCAGCAGGAAGCAGCATGGCCTAGTGAAGAGAGCATGGGCCCGGGAAGCAGAAGGATCTGGGTTCTGCCACTTGTCTGCCGTGTGGCCTTGGGTAAGTCACTTCACTTCTCTGGGCCTAATTTACCACATCTGTAAAATGGGGATTAAGACTGTGAACCCCATGTGGAACAGGGACTGTGTCCAACCCAATTTGCCTGTATCCACCCCGGCGCTTAGAACGGTGCCTGGCACAAAGTAAGTGCCTAACAAATACCACTGTTATTATCGAGTGCAGAGCACTGTACTAAGTGCTTGGGAAAACACAATACACAGAGTTGGTAGATGTGATCCTTGCCCACAAAGAGCTTACAGTCCACCGGGGGGGCGGGCATTTAAAGTTATCATTATTGTGATGATTATTATTATCAGTAATAATAATGAGTGCTATTCGTTAAGTGCTTACTATGTGCCAGGCACTGTTCTAAGCACTGGAATAGATACAAGATAATCTGGTTGGACATAGTTACATTCGTTAAGATCTAAGCGGTCTATGCCGAAATTTTGAATATGAAGCATCGACGACGTTTTAGGAAGCATATTACCGTTGGACGACATTTTAGGAAGCATATTATATCTACATGTTTGTTTTGTTGTCTGTCTCCCCCTTCTAGACTGTCAGCCCGTTGTTGGGTAGGGACCATCTCTATATGTTGCTGACTTGTCCTTCCCAAGCGCTTAGTACAGTGCTCTGCACACAGCACTCAATAAATACGATTGAATGAATGAATGAATAGTCTCTGTCCCACGTGGGGCTCACAGTCTTAATCTCCATTTTACAGATGAGGGAACTGAGGCACAGAGAAGTTTTAGAGGGAATTAGTTGAATATAATGATATTTACATACATGCTGTTGGCTTGGGTGACTATCAGAGTGCTTAAGGGGTATCCTAATATAACCCTCCTAGAACCGTGTCTCCCTCCTAACATTCCTCTCCAAACTCCTTGAATGAGCTGTCCACACCAACTGCCTTCAACTCTTCTCCTTCGATTCTCTTCTTGATCCCTTCCAATCTGGCTTGTACCCCCTTCACCCCAGGGGAAACTGCCCTCCCAGAGCTCACCGATGATCTCCTTTCTTGCTAAATCCGACGGCCTCTACTCCTCCTACCTCACGTCCCTTCTCTCCTTCTCCAGCTCAGCCCGCACCCTCCGCTCCTCTGCCGCTAATCTCCTCACCGTGCCTCGTTCTCGCCTGTCCCGCAGTCGACCCCCTCTCCATCCCCCCATCTTATCTCCTTCCCTTCCCCACAGCACCTGTATATATGTATATGTGTTTGTACATATTTATTACTCTATTTATTTATTTATTTATTTTACTTGTGCATATCTATTCTATTTATTTTATTTTGTTAGTATGTTTGGTTTTGTTCTCTGTCTCCCCCTTTTTAGACTGTGAGCCCACTGTTGGGTAGGGACTGTCTCTATATGTTGCCAATTTGTACTTCCCAAGCGCTTAGTACAGTGCTCTGCACATAGTAAGCGCTCAATAAATACGATTGATGATGATGATGATGATCGTCCTCGACCTCTCATCTGCCTTTGACACTGTGGCCCACCCCCTTCTCCTGGAATCGCTATCCAACCTTGGCATCACCGACCCTGTCGTCTCCCGGTCCTCCCGTCTCTCTGGCCGTCTCTTTCGCGGGCCTCTCCTCTGCCTCCCACCCTCTAACTGTGGGGGTCCCTCGAGGCTCAGTTCTGGGTCCCCTTCTAGTCTCCATGTCCACACCCATTCCCTGGAGATGTATGTGGATAATTCTCAATCAATCAATCAATCAATCGTATTTGTTGAGCGCTTACTGTGTGCAGAGCACTGTACTAAGTGCTTGGGAAGTACAAGTTGGCAATATATAGACAGTACCTACCCAACAGTGGGCTCACAGTCTTAAATCTAAATCTACATCTCCAGCCCTGACTTCTCTCCTCCTCGGTCTCTCGTCTCCGACGCCCTTCGGGATATCTCCACCTGGATGTCCCACCGACACCTCAGACTTAACATGTTCAAAACGGAATGCTTGATCTTCTCACCCAAACCCTTAACTTTCCCGTCGCCTTAGGCCATCCTGTGTCCCCAGCCCTTTAACCCTGGCATTGTCAATCAATCAATCAATCAATCAATCGTATTTATTGAGCGCTTACTATGTGCAGAGCACTGTACTAAGCGCTTGGGAAGTACAAATTGGCATCACATAGAGACAGTCCCTACCCAACAGTGGGCTCACAGTCTAAAAGGGGGAGACAGAGAACAGAACCAAACATACCAACAAAATAAAATAAGTAGGATAGAAATGTACAAGTAAAATAAATAAATAAATAGATAAATAGAGTAATAAATATGTACAACCATATATACATATATACAGGTGCTGTGGGGAAGGGAAGGAGGTAAGACGGGAGGATGGAGAGGGGGACGAGGGGGAGAGGAAAGAAGGGTCTCAGTCTGGGAAGGCCTCCTGGAGGAGGTGAGCTCTCAGCAGGGCCTTGAAGGGAGGAAGAGAGCTAGCTTGGCGGATGGGCAGAGGGAGGGCATTCCAGGCCCGGGGGATGACGTGGGCCGGGGGTCGATGGCGGGACAGGCGAGAGCGAGGTACAGTGAGGAGATTAGTGGTGGAGGAGCGGAGGGTGCGGGCTGGGCAGTAGAAGGAGAGAAGGGAGGTGAGGTAGGAGGGGGCGAGGTGATGGACAGCCTTGAAGCCCAGGGTGAGGAGTTTCTGCTTGATGCGCAGATTGATCGGTAGCCATTGGAGGTTTTTGAGGAGGGGAGTAATATGTCCAGAGCGTTTCTGGACAAAGATAATCTGGGCAGCAGCATGAAGTATGGATTGAAGTGGAGAGAGACACGAGGATGGGAGATCAGAGAGAAGGCTAGTGCAGTAGTCCAGACGGGATAGGATGAGAGCTTGAATGAGCAGGGTAGCAGTTTGGATGGAGAGGAAAGGGCGGATCTTGGCAATGTTGCGGAGCTGAGACCAGCAGGTTTTGGTGACGGCTTGGATGTGAGGGGTGAATGAGAGAGCGGAGTCGAGGATGACACCAAGGTTGTGGGCTTGTGAGACGGGAAGGATGGTAGTGCCGTCAACAGAGATGGGAAAGTCAGGGAGAGGACAAGGTTTGGGAGGGAAGACAAGGAGCTCAGTCTTCGACATGTTGAGCTTTAGGTGGCGGGCGGACATCCAGATGGAGATGTCCTGAAGGCAGGAGGAGATGCGAGCCTGGAGGGAGGGGGAGAGAGCAGGGGCAGAGATGGAGATCTGGGTGTCATCAGCGTAGAGATGATAGTTGAAGCTGTGGGAGCGAATGAGGTCACCAAGGGAGTGAGTGTATATTGAGAACAGAAGGGGACCAAGCACTGAACCTTGGGGAACCCCCACAGTAAGAGGATGGGAGGGGGAGGAGGAGCCTGCAAAAGAGACTGAGAAAGAACGACCGGAGAGATAAGAGGAGAACCAGGAGAGGACGGAGTCTGTGAAGCCAAGGTCAGATAACGTGTTGAGGAGAAGGGGGTGGTCCACAGTGTCAAAGGCAGCTGAGAGGTCGAGGAGGATTAGGACAGAGTATGAGCCGTTGGATTTGGCAAGCAGGAGGTCATTGGTGACCTTTGAGAGCGCAGTTTCCGTGGAATGAAGGGGACGGAAGCCAGACTGGAGGGGGTCGAGGAGAGAGTTGTTGAGGAATTCTAGGCAGCGCGTGTAGACAACTCGTTCAAGGAGTTTGGAAAGGAATGGTAGGAGGGATATGGGACGATAACTAGAAGGTGAGGTGGGGTCAAGAGAGGGTTTTTTTAGGATGGGAGAGACATGGGCATGTTTGAAGGCAGAGGGGAAGGAACCAGTGGAGAGTGAGCGGTTGAAGATGGAAGTTAAGGAGGGGAGAAGGGATGGAGCGAGAGATTTCATAAGATGAGAGGGAATGGGGTCAGAAGCACAGGTGGCCGGAGTAGCACTTGAGAGGAGGGAGGAGAGTTCCTCTGAGGATACCGCTGGGAAGGATGGGAGAGTAGCAGAGAGTGTTGAGAGCCGGGGGGTTGGAGAAAGGGGGGAAGAGACTTTGGGGAGGTCGGACCTGATGGATTTAATTTTGTTAATGAAGTAGGAGGCCAGATCGTTGGGGGTGAGGGAAGGAGGAGGGGGAGGAACCGGGGGCCTGAGAAGGGAGTTGAATGTACGGAAGAGCTGGCGGGGGTGATGGGCATGGGTGTCAATAAGGGAGGAGAAATAGTTTTGTCTGGCAGAAGAGAGGGCTGAGTTAAGGCAGGAAAGGATAAACTTGAAGTGAACGAGGTTGGCATGGTGTTTAGACTTTCGCCAGCAGCGTTCAGCAGCTCGAGCATAAGAGCGAAGGAGGCGGACAGTGGCAGTGATCCAGGGCTGTGGGTTAGTGGTGCGAGAGCGGCGAAGGGAAAGGGGAGCGAGCGAGTCTAGCTGAGTAGAAAGGGTAGAGTTGAGAGCAGTAATCTGATCATCAAGACTGGGTAGAGAGGAGAGTCCTCAACTCGTCTCTCATTCAACCCACATATTCAGGGTGTCACCAAATCTTGTCAGTTTCATCGTTGTATCTCTAAAATCCGCCTTTTCTTCTCCATCCGAATTGCTACCATGTTGATCCAACCACTTTTCATCAACCTCCTCGCTGACCTCCCTGCATTCTGTCTCTCCCCATTCCAATCTATACTTTACTCTGCTGCCTGGATCATTTTTCTAAAAGAAAAAACGTCATTCAGGTCATGTTTCCCCACTCCTCAAGGACCTCCAGAGGTATGCATTCATCAGGAACTCCTTACCGTTGACTTAAAAGCCCTCAATCACCTCGCCCCCTCCTATCTTACCTTGCTGATTTCCAACTACAGCCCTGGATATTTACTTGGCTCCTCTAACACCGGCCTCCTGAAGAGAAGCAGTGTTGCCTGGTGGAAAGAGCACAACTTGGAAGTCCGAGGACCTTGGTTCTGATTCCAGCTCTGCCAGTTGCTTGCTGTGTGACCTTGGGCAAGTCACTTAACTTCTCTGGGCCTTCTTAGACCGTGTGCCCCATGTGGGGCAGGGACCAACGTAATTAAGCTGTACCTACCCCAGGATTTAGAACAGTGTTTGATGCATAGTAAGCGCCTTACAAATACCATAAAAAAAGGAACAGGATACACTCGATTTCATCTGTCTTGCCGCTTTCCCCTTACCCATGTCCTGACTCTGGCCTGGAACTAATAATGGTATTTGTTAAGTGCTTATTATGTGCCAAGCACTGTACTGAAGGCAGAGATTTAACTTCTCTGTGCCACAGTTACCTCATCTGTAAAATGGGGATTAAAGACTATGAGCCCCACATGGGACAATCTGATGACCTTGTATCTCCCCCAGCGCTTAGAACAGTGCTTGGCACATAGTAAGCGCTTAACAAATACCATCATTATCATTATTACAAGATAATTGGGCCCCATGTGGGGCTCACAGTCTAAGGCGGGGTGGTGGGGGGAGAATAAGTTTTGAATTCTCATTTTATAGATGAGGGAACTGAGGCGCAGAGACGATAACTGACTTGCCCAAGGTCACGTAACAAGAGAAGCAGCGTGGCTCAGTGGAAATAGCCAGGGCTTTGGAGTCAAGAGGTCATGGGTTCAAATCCCGGCTCCGCCAATTGTCAGCTGTGTGACTTGGGGCAAGTCACTTCACTTCTCTGGGCCTCAGTTCCCTCATCTGTAAAATGGGGACTGTGAGCCCCCCGTGAGACTACCTGATCACCTTGTAACCTCCCCAGCGCTTGGAACAGTGCTTGGCACATAGTAAGCGCTTAATAAATGCCATTATTATTATTATTATTATTATTATCAGAGTCGGGATTAGAACCGAGGTGCTGCTCTGAATCCTAGGTCTGTGCTTTTTCCGTTACGCCGCGCTGCTTCATATCTGAAAGATCATCGCTCTCCCCACTTTCCGAGCTTTATTAAAATCCCATCTCCTCCAAGAGGCCTCCCCTAATTAAGCCCTAATTTCCCCTCCTCCCTTTCCCTTCTGCCTCACCCTTTACTCGCCCCATCGCCCGGCCCCCAGCATTTGGGTACATACCCGTAATTTATTTATATTAATGTATCTCCCCCTCTAAAATGTAGGCAGGGAACGCGTCTACCAGCTGTTATATTATCCTCTCCCAAGCTTGTAGTGGAGTCTCTGCACACAGTAAGTGCGTAACAAATACGAGTGATTGAGCCTTCCGTGGCGTGCAGAGACTTTGCTCGGCATCTCTGCTCTCTTCCCCTGCTAGGCCCCGGCTTCTTCACTTAATCTGCGCGCTGCTGTAGATTGTCCGGCCTCTCCATCCCACTGCTCGTGTTTCTGGAACTCCCTGCTCGCCCAATTCTCTCAGACTGTAGCCCTCCCCAACTTCAAGCCCTTTCCAAACTTCCACCTCCTCTGCAAGCCGCTTTTCCCCACATCCAGGCCCACACATTTCACTCCTCCTAACGCCAACCAACTCTCTGTATCTCCATCTTGCCGCCGGCCCCCTGCCCAGAATCCCCGCGCCCGCCCTCAATATCCGATAGCGCAATATTGTCCCCGACCTTCGAAGCCCTCCTATAATCTTATCTCCTCGGAGAGGCCTTCCTTGACTAAGTTCTCGCAACTACTATCTGCTACCTATCTACTCAGATCTGTACCCCTGAAACACTAGATATTCACAGCAGTTATGTACATATCTTTCCGCTTTTCTGCCGCCTTTTCTCCTGCCTGCCTACCCCCTCCACACTATAAATTCCTTGTGGGCGGGAATCGTATCCTCCAACTCTATTGCATTGCACTTTCCCGAGCCCTCAGTACAGCGCTCTGCATACAGCAGGTGCTCGATAAGTCCCACTGCCCCAAATGTCCAAATCCTCCTCTATCATTCAATCGATCGTATTTATTGAGCGCTTACTGTGTGCAGAGCGCTGTACTAAGCGCTTGGGAAGTACAAGTTGGCAACATATAATCGATGACTTTTTTTGACCACTCGAGGAGTAAATATTTTGTCTGTCTTTCCCATGAGCATGCAAGCGCCTTGTGGGCAGAGGGTATGTCTGTTCTCTGCCTGGCATTTTCCCCAAGTGTTTAGTACAGTGAAGCAGCATGGCTCAGTGGAAAGAGCACAGGCTCTGGAGTCAGAGGTCATGGGTTCAAATCCCTGCTCTGCCACTTGTCGGCTGTATGACTTTGGGCAAGTCACTTAACTTCTCTGTGCCTCAGTTACCTTTCATTCATTCAACCGTATTTATTGAGCACTTACTGTGTGCAGAGCACTGTACTAAGCGCTTGGGAAGTAAAATTGGCAACATATAGAGACGATCCCTACCCAACATCTTTAAAATGGGGATTAAGATTGTGAGCCCCCGCTGGGTCAACCTGATCGCCTTGTAACTTCCCCAGGGCTTAAAATAGTGCTTTGCACACAGTAAGCGCTTAATAAATGCCATCATTACTATTACAGTGCCTTGCACCCATTGGGTGCTCAATAGATAAGGCGACTACAATTACCATTGAAATCATCATGGAAACTGTCATCAACAAACATTTATTGAAATCATTTACAATAAAGCCCAATTCCCTGAGCACTCAGATTCTCTCTAAAGATGACGTAATTACAGTAGATTTTAAATTATACGTTCAAATCGTTCTTCCTGGCCCTGTTGAATGAATAATTCAAATCTTTCCAAGGAAGAGCAGAAGTAAACCTAAGAGTTAAACATTTTACAAATAGGGGTGTAAATGGAATGCAAACTGCTAGACAAAACACAGAGTATTCCACTATCTTTTAAAAGACAGCTTAGCTCTCAAAGTGCAAACCTGCCGTCATGCACGGCCCATACATCATTTCAGGGTTTCCCATTGACCTAAGTAACATAAAAAATGATCTCCAAAAATAACAAATAAGATAAATAGGAAGAATGCCCATTCTGTCCATCAACTGCTTCTCTCTGCCATTACTCTTTAAAGAAAAACCCACAAAGAAACGAGGTGAATGAGTTGTCCGAGGAAGACGTGCCCGCCCGAATCCTGCTCTCGACGCCCCGATCATTTCCTGATTTGGAAGTCGGAGTAATCGAGCTGTGCGAGGCTCCTCTCGTTGAAGAAGTGCGCTTTCTCAATGTGGGATTTGGGGCTGCCTTTGGTGCGGAGCCATTCCTGCAGGTCCCGCACCTGGGCAGGGGGGCCCTGCATTTGACCCCGCACCGTCCCCTGGGCGGTGTTCTGGACCCAGCCCACCAGCCCCAGCTTCTTTCCTTCGGCCTGCGCGGGAAAAAAAGAAAAAGCCACCGGCTGAAATCTGCCGGAGGTAGGTTGGCGTTTTAGCCCGGAATCCCCCGCCCGCCCCGGAGCTTAACTGCCAAGGCCGGAACAGTCCTTTGGAACCCAAATGAAGGAAGATGGGAGATTTATTTGGTCCTTGGAATCCATTTCCTTCCCCCTTCCCTCCAAACTCACTTTGTCCTGGGGTTTTCCACCAACAAACTCCCTGGCTACCGGAAGGACCAGAGGGTGAAGTGCACAGTGAAGCAGAGCCGGGTTTTTACAACGCAGACATCAGGCGCTTGGCGATCGCGGCTCCATCATCTTAATGCCCGCCATCCCTCCCCTCAAACCTACTATCAATCAATCAATTGTATTTATTGAGCGCTTACTGTGTGCAGAGCCCTGTACTAAGCGCTTGGGAAGTACATCTCGTAGTAAAGAAGGAAGCAGGATAAAGATGACCCTCCGCTCGGCGGAATTATAAAAGCCGAGAAGCAGCATGGCCTCGTGGATAGAACCCGGGCCTGGAAGTTGCAAAGACCTGGGTTCTAATCCCAGCTGTGTGACCTTGGGCAAGTCATTTCACTTCCCCACGCCTCAGTTTGGAGCAGGGGGACGCAGGAAGCCAAGGGAGGGTTTTGAGAAGAGATGTTCATTCAGTCAGTCGTATTTATTGAGTGCCTACTATGTGCAGAGCACCGTACTAGGGACGCAGGAAGCCAAGGGAGGGTTTTGAGAAGGAAAGAGATGTGCATTCAGTCAGTCGTATTTATTGAGTGCTTACTATGTGCAGAGCACTGTACTAAGCGCTTGGAAAGTACAATTCAGCAATAGAGACAATCCCTGCCCGCACCGGGCTTACAGTCTAGAAGATTTCTTGTGTGTGTGTGTACGCATTCAGATGCCCAGTTGCCACAGTGAGAAATAGGACAAAGGGCACAAAGCTTTGATCCAAAGTGTGTGTACGCATTCGGATGCCCATATGCCACAGTGAGAAATAGGACAAAGGGCACAAAGCTTTGATCCAAAGTGTGTGTACGCATTCAGATGCCCATATGCCACAGTGAGAAATAGGACAGGGCACAAAGCTTTGATCCAAAGAGAAAGAAACCCTAGGAAAATGGAAATGATAGATTTGGGGAATCATCCTTTAAAATGCCGCTGCCAAGTTCCCCGGTGTACTGTAAATATTCCCCATAGCCTCATCCCTAATAAAACCTCTCCACGTGCCTCAATAAGTATTCCCCATTCCTGCGGCGTAAATCTGCCAGCCGGTAGCTCCTGAAGCACAAACGTACCTGCGTGTATTTACGGAAAAACACACCTTGCACCTTCCCGGAAATCTCGTAATCCACCGACATCAGGCCGTGACCTTCCGCCATGAGAACACCTGCTTGAGACCAAAGCAGAGGATGGAAAGGAAACGGTTCCGAGATCCAGGCGACGCTTAGGTCACTCAGCTCAGCTGCTACTCACCCTCATTTCTCTCAACCCTGGACGGGTCAGGTAATCCTCCCCCGGGAAGCGCTCCGTGACTATTTTTCTCACCTCCCGACTCTATCTACCCTATGCACCTCGTCACCGACCCCTCGTCCACCTTTTCCTTCCGGCTTGGGACTCCCTCCCGCTTCGTATCTGGGAGTCCACCCCTCTTCCCCATCTTCAAAGCCCCCTCTAAAGTCCCATCTCCTCCAAGATGCCTTCCCCGACCGAACCTTCATTTCCCCGAGTCACCCATCGCTGGTATTTAGTGAGCACTTAGTGTGTACACAGCACTATACTAAACACCTGAAAGAGTACAATACAAGAGTTGGGAGACACGTTCCCTGCCCACAAAGAGCTTACAGCCTACACACTTGAACGGTGCTTCAGCGCTTGGAACGGTGCTTGGCACATAGTAAGTGCTTACAAATACCATCATTATTATTATGTGTACTCTTTATTCTGGTTTCGGTCTGCCCAACGGCACCAGATAATGAGCTCCTGGTAGGCAATCGCTTAGTGCAGTGTCTGCACCTAGTGAGCGCTCAATAATATCATTAATCAATCAATCGTATTTATTGAGCGCTTACTGTGTGCAGAGCACTGTACTAAGCTAAGCGCTTGGGAAGTACAAGTTGGCAACATATGGAGACAGTCCCTACCCAACAGTGGGCTCACAGTCTAAAAGAATAATAATATTAATGGCATTTATTAACCTGATTAACTTGTATCTACCCCAGCGCTTAGAACAGTGCTTGGCACATAACAAGTGCTTAACAAGTACCATAATAATAATAAAATGGGGATTAAGAATGTGAGCCCAATGTGAGACAGGTATTGGATCCAATCTAACGTGTATCCACCCCAGCGCTTAGAACAGTGCTTGGCACATAACAAGCGCTTAACAAGTACCATAATAATAATAAAATGGGGATGAAGAATGTGAGCCCAATGTGGGACAGGGATTGGATCCAACCTGATTAACTGGTATCCACCCAGTGCTTAGAACAGTGCTTGGCACATAACAAGTGCTTAACAAGTACCATAATAATAAAATGGGGATGAAGAATGTGAGCCCAATGTGGGACAGGGATTGGATCCAACCTGATTAACTGGTATCCACCCCAGCGCTTAGGACAGTGCTTGGCACATAACAAGCGCTTAACAAGTACCATAATAATAAAATGGGGATTAAGAATGTGAGCCCAATGTGGGACAGGAATTGGATCCAACCTGATTAACTGGTATCCACTCCAATCAATCAATCAATCAATCGTATTTATTCAGCGCTTACTGTGTGCAGAGCACTGTACTAAGCGCTTGGGAAGTACAAGTTGGCAACATATAGAGACAGTCCCTACCCAACAGTGGGCTCACAGTCTAAAAGGGATTGGATCCAACCTGATTAACTGGTATCCACCCAGTGCTTAGACCAGTGCTTGGCACATAACAAGCGCTTAACAAGTACCATAATAATAATAAAATGGGGATTAAGAATGTGAACCCAATGTGGGACAGGGATTGGATCCAATCTGATTAACTGGTATCCACCCCAGTGCTTAGAACAGTGCTTAGCACATAACAAGCGCTTAACAAGTACCATAATAATAAAATGGGGATTAAGAATGTGAGCCCAATGTTGGATCCAACCTGATTAACTGGTATCCACCCCAGCGCTTGGCACATAACAAGGGCTTAACAAGTACCATAATTAATAATAATAAAATGGGGATTAAGAATGTGAGCCCAATGTGGGACAGGGATTGGATCCAACCTGATTAATTTGTATCCACCCCAGTGCGTAGAACAGTGCTTGGCACATAACAAGCGCATAACAAGTACCATAATAATAATAAAATGGGGATGAAGAATGTGAGCCCAATGTGGGACAGGGATTGGATCCAACCTAACTGGTATCCACGTAACAAGGGCTCAACAAGTACCATAATAATAATAAAATGGGGATTACAAGTGTGAGCCCAATGTGGGAGAGGGATTGGGTCCACCCCAGCGGTTAGAACAGTGCTTGGCCCATAGTAAGCGCTTAGCAAGTACCATAATAATCCTAATAACTGAAGAAATGATGCTGCTGGTCCCTGCAGCTCCAATCCCCCTTTTTTCCAACCTCAGCCAACGCACCTGAATGGAGCTTCCCACCTCAGGCCACACCCTCGTGGCCTCCAAGTCTCGCGAGACCGACGGCTCCCGGCCGGGCCCAACGGCCGCGATGCGCAGGTCCGCCCGGGCAGTAGAGTTCCGGGCCTCCTTCCGGCCAGAGCGGCCCGGGAAGCCGCGGAGCCAATCGGAGGGCGGAGGGGGCGCTGAGCTCATTTCCGGCCGCGCCCCTTTCCGGAAGCGGAGGCTCGCGGCCTTGGTGACCGTTGCTAGGGGGCGGGGCCTTCGGCTTCTGTCATTCAATCATATGATAATGACAGTATTTGTTAAGCGCTTATTAGGTGCCAAGCACTGTTCTAAGCGCTGGGGGGATCCAAAGTGATCAGGTTGCGCCACGTGGGGCTCACAGTCTCCATCCCCATTTTACAGATGAGGGAACTGAGGCCTAGAGAATAATAATAATAATAACAATGGCATTTATTAAGCGCTTACTATGTGCAAAGCACTGTACTAAGCGCTGGGGAGGTTACAAGGTGGTCCCACGTGGGGCTCACAGTTTCCATCCCCATTTTACTTGGGTAGGGACTGTCTCTATTTGTTGCCAACTTGTACTTCCCAAGCGCTTAGTACAGTGTTCTGCACACAGTAAGCGCTCAATAAATACGATTGATTGATTTACAGATGAGGGAACTGAGGCCTAGAGAATAATAATGGCATTTATTAAGCGCTTACTATGTGCAAAGCACTGTACTAAGCGCTGGGGAGGTTACAAGGTGATCAGGTTGTCCCATGGGGTGGCTCACAGTCTCCATCCCCATTTTACAGATGAGGGAACTGAGGCCCAGAGAAGTGAAGTGACTTACCCAAAGTCACACAGAGGCCAAGGGGCGGAGCGGGATTAGAACCCATGATCTCTGACTCCCAAGCCCGGGCTCTTTCCACTGAGCCACGCTGACAGTATTTGTTAAGCGCTTACTATGTGCCAAGCACTGTTCTAAGAGCTGGGGGGGGATCCAAGGTGATCAAGTTGTCCCACGTGGGGCGCACAGTCTCCATCCCCATTTTACAGATGAGGGAACTGAGGCCTAGAGAAGTGACTTGCCCAAAGTCACACAGCTGCCAAGGGGCGGAGCGGGATTAGAACCCATGACCTCTGACTCCCAAGCCCGGGCTCTTTCCACTGAGCCACGCTGACAGTATTTGTTAAGCGCTTACTATGTGCCAAGCACTGTTCTAAGCGCTGGGGGGGATCCAAGGTGATCAGGTTGTCTCACGTGGGGCTCACAGTCTCCATCCCCATTTTACAGATGAGGAAACTGAGGCCCAGAGAAGTGAAGGGACTTGCCCAAAGTCACAGCTGCCAAGGGGCGGAGCGGGATTGGAACCCATGACCTCTGACTCCCAAGCCCGGACTCTTTCCACTGAGCCACACTGATATTTGTTAAGCGCTTACTATGTGCCAAGCACTGCTCTAAACACTGGGGGGGGCGGGAGAATACGAGGTGATCAGGGTGTCCCACGTGGGGCTCACAGTCTTCATCCCCATTTTCCAGATGAGGTCACTGAGGCCCAGAGAAGTGAAGTGACTTGCCCAAAGTCACACAGCTTTGGGCGGAGTTGGGATTAGAACCCACGACCTTTGACTCCCAAGCCCGGGCTCTTTCCACGGAGCAACGCTGCTTCTCATTAATAAAACTAATAATAATAATAATAATCTTCTAGACTGTGAGCCCGTTGGTGGGTAGGGACCGCCTCTATATGTCGCCAATTTGTATTTCCCAAGCGCTCAGTATAGTGCTTGGCACACAGTAAGTGCTCAATAAATACGATTGAATGAATGAATGAATCCTGTTCATTCATTCATAGAAGCAGCATGGCTCAGTGGAGAAGAGCATGGGCTTTGGAGTCAGAGGTCATGGGTTCAAACCCCGGCTCTGCCAATTGTCAGCTGTGTGACTTTGGGCAAGTCACTTCACTTCTCTGGGCCTCAGTTACCTCATCTGTAAAATGGGGATTGAGACTGTGAGCCCCACATGGGACAACCTGATCATCTTGTAACCTCCCCAGCGCTTAGAACAGTGCTTTGCACATAGTAAGCGCTTAATAAATGCCATTATTATTATTATTATTATTATTATCCTGGTATTTGTGAAGCGCTTACTATGTGCCAAGCACGGTTCTAAGCGCTGGGGCAGAAGCAAGGTCATCATGGTTGTCCCACGTGGGGATCACAGTCTTAATCGGGCTTGGGAGTCGGAGGTCGTGGGTTCTAATTCCGCTCCGCCACTTGGCCGCTGTGTAAAAAGGGGATGAAGACTGTGAGCCCCACGTGGGACAACCTGATCACCTTGTATTCCCGCCCTCCCAGCGCTTAGAACAGCGCTTTGCACATAGTAGGCGCTTAACAAATGCCATTCAATTCATTCAATGGTATTTATTGAGCGCTTACTGTGTGAGGAGTACTGTAATTAAGCGCTTGAGAAGTACAAGTTGGCAACATTCATTCATTCAGTCGTATTTATTGAGCGCTTACTGTGGGCAGAGCACTGTACTAAGCGCTTGGGAAGTACAACTTGGCAACCTATAGAAACCCAACATAGGGCTCACAGTCTAGAGCCATTATTATTATTATTATTATTATTATTATTATTATTATTATTATTATTATTATTTTATTACCCCAGTGCTCAGGGGATCAGCGTGGCTCAGTGGGACTGTGAGCACTGTATTAAGCGCTTGGGAAGTACAAGTTGGCAACATATAGAGACGGTCCCTACCCAACAGCGGGCTCACAGTCTAGAGCCATTATTATTATTATTATTATTATTATTATTATTATTATTATTATTATTATTACCACAGCGCTCAGGGGATCAGCGTGGCTCAGTGGGACTGTGAGCACTGTACTAAGCGCTTGGGAAGTACAAGTTGGCAACATATAGAGATGGTCCCTACCCAACAGCAGGCTCACAGTCTAGAGCCATTATTATTATTATTATTATTCTTATTATTATTATTATTATTATTATTATTATTGTTATTATTACCCCAGCGCTCAGAGGATCAGCGTGGCTCAGTGGGACTGTGAGCCCGTTGTTGGGTAGGGACCGTCTTTATCTGTTGCTAACTTATACATCCCAAGCGCTTAGTCCAGTGCTCTGCACACAGTAAGCGCTCAACTTCTCTGTGCCTCAGTTACCTCATCTGTAAAATGGGGATTGAGACTGTGAGCCCCCCCGTGGGACAACCTGATCACCTTGTAACCTCCCCAGCGCTTAGAACAGTGCTTTGCACATAGTAAGTGCTTAATAAATGTCATCATTAGTATTATTAATAAATACTGTGAGCCCGGTGTTGGGTAGGGACCGTCTCTATATGTTGCCAACTTGTACTTCCCAAGCGCTTAGTGCAGTGCTCTGCACACAGTAAGCGCTCAATAAATACAATTGACTGAATGAATGAATAAATGCGGCTGAATGAATGAATGATCACCTTCATCATCATCATCAATCGTATTTATTGAGCGCTGACTGTGTGCAGAGCACTGTACTAAGCGCTTGGGAAGTACAAGTTGGCAACATATAGAGACATATAGATCACTTTGTAACCTCCCCTGCGCTGAGAATAGTGCTTTGCACATAGTAAGTGCTTAATAAATGTCATTATTATTATTATTAATAATAATAAATACTGTGAGCCCGGTGTTGGGTAGGGACCGTCTCTATATGTTGCCAACTTGTACTTCCCAAGCGCTTAGTGCAGTGCTCTGCACGCAGTAAGCGCTCAATAAATGCGATTGAATGAATGAATGATCACCTTGTAACCTCCCCTGCGCTTAGAACAGTGCTTTGCACATAGTAAGCGCTTAATAAATGTCATTATTATTATTAAATACTGTGAGCCTGCTGTTGGGTAGGGACCGTCTCTATATGTTGCCAACTTGGACTTCCCAAGCGCTCAGTGCAGTGCACTGCACGCAGTAAGCGCTCAATAAATGCGACTGAATGAATGAATGATCACCTTGTAACCTCCCCTGCGCTTAGAATAGTGCTTTGCACATAGTAAGTGCATAATAAATGCCATTATTATTATTGTTATTATTAATAAATACTGTGAGCCCAGTGTTGAGTAGGGACCGTCTCTATATGTTGCCAACTTGTACTTCCCAAGTGCTTAGTGCAGTGCTTTGCACGCAGTAAGTGCTCAATAAATATGATTGAATGAATGAATGATCACCTTGTAACCTCCCCTGCGCTTAGAACAGTGCTTTGCACGTGATAAGCGCTTAATAAATGTCATCATTATTATTATTATTATTATTAAACAGGCACACGGGGGGCGGGACGCCGATAGGGGGCGTGACAGAGCGAGGGCGGGGGCGACGATAAGGGGCGTGGCCATAAGGGGGAGTGCCGACGTTAAAAGGGGCGGGACCAGAGCGACGCCATGACGTAACGGGGGCGTGGTCAGACGGACGTCTCTACGTCACGGGGCGTGGTCAGACAGCAAGGTGGCAGTGATAAGGGGGCGTGACAGGGCGGCTTCATGACGTCATATGGGCGTGGCCATATCGACAATGGGAGTCGATAAGGGGGAGTGGCCATAGAGGGGCGTGGCTTGTCGGGTCCGCGCAGGCGCACTTCTTCCAGGGCGGGGCCGAAGCGGCCCTGGTTTCCAGGCAACGAGAGTCCGCGCGAGGCGCGCCTGCGCAGAAGCGCCAGGGCATCGAGGCCTAACCGCAGGTAACCGTCGTCGTCAGCCTTCTCCTCGTGACTTTCCTTAGGCGCTCACTATAGGCCAGGCACTGTACTAAGCGCTGTACTAAGCGCTGGGGAGAAGGCAGCGCCGCCCAGTGGAAGGAACACGGGCTTGGGAGTCAGAGGTCGTGGGTTCTAATCCCGACTCCACCACTTTCAATCAATCGTATTTATTGAGCGCTTACTGTGTGCAGAGCACTGTACTAAGCGCTTGGGAAGTCCAAGTTGGCAACATATAGAGACAGTCCCTACCCAACAGTGGGCTCACAGTCTAAAAGGGGGAGACTTTCATTTATTCATTCATTCAATCGTATTTGTTGAGCGCTTACTGTGTGCAGAGCACTGTACTAAGCGCTTGGGAAGTACAAGTTGGCAACATATACTTGTCAGCTGTGTGACTTTGGGCAAGTCACATCACTTCTCTGGGCCTCAGTTACCTCATCTGTAAAATGGGGATTGACTGTGGGACAACCTGATCACCTTGTAACCTCACCAGCGCTTAGAACAGTGCTTTGCACACAGAGCTTAACAAATGCCATCATTATTATTATTATTATTATTATCCCGACTCTGCCACTTTCACTTATTCATACATTCACTCGTATTTGTTGAGCACTTACTGTGTGCAGAGCACTGTACTAAGCGCTTGGGAAGTACAAGTTGGCAACATATACTTGTCAGCTGTGTGACTTTGGACAAGTCACTTCACTTCTCTGGGCCTCAGTTCCCTCATCTTTATTTTAATAATAATAGTGATAGCATTTATTAAGTGCTTACTAAGCGCTGGAGAGAAGCAGCGCGGCTCAGTGGAAGGAACACGGGCTTGGGAGTCAGAGGTCGTGGGTTCTAATTCCGACTCCACCACTTTCATTTATTCATTCATTCAATCTTATTTATTGAGCGCTTACTGTGTGCAGAGCACTGTACTAAGCGCTTGGGAAGTACAAGTTGGCAACATATACTTGTCAGCTGTGTGACTTTGGGCAAGTCACATCACTTCTCTGGGCCTCAGTTGCCTCATCTGTAAAATGGGGATTGACTGTGGGACAACCTGATCACCTTGTAACCTCCCCAGCGCTTAGAGCAGTGCTTTGCACATAGTAAGCGCTTAACAAATGCCATCATTATTATTATTATTATTATCCCGACTCTTCCACTTTCATTTATTCATACATTCACTCGTATTTGTTGAGCGCTTACTGTGTGCAGAGCACTGTACTAAGCGCTTGGGAAGTACAAGTTGGCAACATATACTTGTCAGCTGTGTGACTTCGGGCAAGTCACTTCACTTCTCTGTGCCTCAGTTCCCTCACCTTTATTTTAATAATAATAATGATAGCATTTATTAAGTGCTTACTAAGCGCTGGAGAGAAGCCGCGCGGCTCAGTGGAAGAAACACGGGCTTGGGAGTCAGAGGTCGTGGGTTCTAATTCCGACTCCACCACTTTCATTTATTCATTCATTCAATCTTATTTATTGAGCGCTTACTGTGTGCAGAGCACTGTACTAAGCGCTTGGGAAGTACAAGCTGGCAACATATACTTGTCAGCTCTGTGACTTTGGGCAAGTCACTTCACTTCTCTGGGCCTCAGTTACCTCATCTGTAAAATGGGGATTGACTGTAAGCCCCCTTTGGGACAACCTGATCACCTTGTAACCTCCCCAGCGCTTAGAGCAGTGCTTTGCACATAGTAAGTGCTTAACAAATGCCATCATTATTATTATCATTATCCCAACTCTGCCACTTTCATTTATTCATACATTCACTCGTATTTGTTGAGCGCTTACTGTGTGCAGAGCACTGTACTAAGCGCTTTGGAAGTACAAATTGGCAACATATACTTAGCTGTGTGACTTTGGGCAAGTCACTTCACTTCTCTGGGCCTCAGTTTCCTCATCTTAATTTTAATAATAATGATAGCATTTATTAAGTGCTTACTATGTGCAAAGCACTGTTCTAAGCGCTGGGGAAGTTACAAGGTGATCAGGTTGTCCCATGGGGGGCTCACAGCCTTAATCCCCATTTTACAGATGAGGGAACTGAGGCCCAGAGAAGTTAAGTGACTCGCCCGAAGTCACACAGCTGGCAAGTGGTGGAGCCGGGATTTGAACCCATGACCTCCGACTCCAAAGTCCACGCTTTTTCCACTGAGCCATGCTGCTCCTCTGTACATGTTTCCTGTTCTATTTATTTAATTTTGTTAATATATTTTGTTTTGTTGTCAGTCTCCCCCTTCTAGACTGTGAGCCCGCTGTTGGGTAGGGACCGTCTCCATATGTTGCCAACTTGTACTTCCCAAGTGCTTAGTACAGTGCTGTGTACACGGTAAGCGCTCAATAAATACGATTGAATAAATGAATGAATGAAGACTGTGAGCCCCACGTGGGACAACCTGATGACCTCGTACCTCCCCCAGCGCTTAGAACAGTGCTTTCCACATAGTAAGCACTTGACAAATACCAACATTATTATTATACAAGAAAATCGAGTTGGATCCAGTCCCTGTCCCACGTGGGGCTCACAGTTTCCACCCCCATTTTACAGATGAGGTCACTGAGGCCCAGAGGAGTGAAGTGACTTGTCCAAGGTCACACGGCAGACACGTGGCGGGGCTGGGGTTAGAAGCTGTGACCTTGTGACTCCCATGCCCGGGCTCTAGCCACTAGGCCATACTGCTTCATGTGGGGGGGAATAATAATAATAATGGTATTTGTTAAGCGCGTACTATGTGTCAGGCACTGTACTAAGCGCTGGGGTGGAGACAAACAAATCGGGTTGGATCCAGTCCCTGTCCCACGTGGGGATCACAGCTTTCATCCCCGTTTTAGAAGTGAAATGACTTGTCCAAGGTCACACAGCAGACACGTGGCGGAGCTGGGATTCGAAGCCAGTCCTTCTGAGTCCCAGGCCCGAGCTGTAGCCACTTAGGCCATGCTGCTTCACGTGGGGGTAATAATAATAATAATAATAATAATTATTATTATTATTATTAATAATAATAATGTTATTTGTTAATCAATCAATCAATTGTATTTATTGAGCACTTACTGTGTGCAGAGCACTGTACTAAGCGCTTGGGAAGTACAAGTTGGCAACATATAGAGACAGTCCCTACCCAACAGTGGGCTCACAGTGCTTACTACGTGCCAGGCACTGTACTAAATGCTGGGGCGGAGACAAGCAAATGGGGTTGGATCCAGTCCCTGTCCCACATGGGGATCACAGCGTCCATCCCCATTTTACAGACGAGGTTATTGAGGCCCCGAGGAGTGAAGTGACTTGTCCAAGGTCACACGGCAGACATGTGGAGGAGCCAGGATTAGAAGCTGTGACCTGATTCCCAGGCCCGGGCTGTAGCCAGTAGGCCATGCTGCTTCCCGTGGGGGTAATAATAATAATAATAATAATGATAATAATAAGAATAATGGTATTTGTTAAGCACTTACTATGTGACAGGCACTGTAATAAGCGTTGGGGCGGAGACAACTTGTACTTCCCAAGCGCTTAGTACAGTGCTCTGCACACAGTAAGCGCTCAATAAATACGATTGATTGATTGATTGACAAGCAAATCAGGTTGGATCCTGACCCTGTCCTACATGAGGCTCTCAGCGTCCATCCCTATTTTACAGACGAAGTCGCTGAGAAGTGAAGTGACTTTCATTCATTCATTCAATCGTATTTATTGAGCGCTTACTGTGTGCAGAGCACTGTACTAAGCGCTTGGGAAGTCCAAGCCAGCAACATATAGAGACGGTCCCTACCCAACAGCGGTCTCACAGTCTAGAAGGGGGAGGCAGAGAACAAAACCAAACGTATTCACCAAATAAAATGAATAGAATAAATATGTACAAATAAAATAAATAAATAAATAAATAATGTGTGTGACTTGTCCAAGGTCACGCAACAGACATGTAGCAGAGCCGGGATTAGAAGCCGTGACCTTCTGACCTTCCAGGCCCGGGCTCCATCCTCTAGGCCGTGCTGCTTCTCTAACCGAGGGGAGCCGTCAAAGCCACGTGGGGGTAATACTAATAATAGTGATAATGGTATCTGTTAAGCGCTTACTATGTGCCAGGCACTGTACTAAGCACTGGAGTGGATACAACTAAATCGGGTTGGACGCAGTCCCCGTCCCATTTGGGGCGCGCAGTCTCAATTCCCATTTTTCAGATGAGGAAACTGGGGCATAGAGAAGTGAAGTGAATCGACCAAGTTCACACAGCGACACGGAGCGGAGCCGAGATTAGAACCCATGTCCTTCCGACTCCCAAGCCCGTGCTCTAACTACTAGGCCGTGCTGCTTCTCCTTCTATAAGTAATTATAGCAATAATAATAATGATGGTGGTATTTGTTAAGAGCTTACTCTGTGCCAAGCACTGTTCTTAGCGCTGGGGTAGATCATCATCATCATCAATCGTATTTATTGAGCGCTTACTGTGTGCAGAGCACTGTACTAAGCGCTTGGGAAGTACAGGTTGGCAACATATAGAGACAGTCCCTACCCAACAGTGGGCTCACAGTCTGGTGATCAGGTTGTCCCACGTGGGGCTCACGGTCTAAATCCCCATTTGATGGATGAGGTAACCGAAGGCCAGAGAAGTGAAGTGACTTGCCCCAAATCACACAGCTGACAAGTGGCGGAGCCGGGATTAGAACCCACGCCCTCCGACTCCCAAGCCTGGGCTCTTGACACTAAACCACGCTGCTTCATTTCCGCCGTGGAGGGACTGGAAGAGAGACTTCAAGGCCGCCTACCCTCTAAGCCGGGACAAAATGGGGATGGCTGTTTTCATTCATTCATTCAGTCGTATTTATTAAGCGCTTACCGTGTGCAGCATGCTCTGCTAAGCGCTTGGGAAAGTACACGACAGCACTAAACAGTGACATTCCCTGCCCGCAACGAGCTCACGGCCTAGAGGGGCCGAGACAGGCATCAATACAAATAAATAAAATGACAGATATGTACTCAAGTGCCGTCAAGCGGGAGATGAGGAAAGGTGGGGCTTAGTCTGGGAAGGCCTCCTGGAAGAGGTGCGCCTTCAGTAGGGCTTTGAAGGAGGGGAGAGTCATTTTCTGGGATTTGAGGAGGGAGGGCGTTCCAGGCCAGGATGTGGGCCGGGGGTCGGCGGTGAGACAGGCGAGATGGAGGCACGGTGAGGATTTTGCCCTCCCACCCCTCCAGAACTACCTCAGAATCAATCAATCGTATTTATTGAGCGCTTACTGTGTGCAGAGCACTGTACTAAGCGCTTAATATTGGCATTCGTTAAGCGCTTACTATGTGCAAAGCACCATGGGAATACAAGGCGATCAGGTTGTCCCACGTGGGGCTCACAGTCAATCCCCATTTTACAGATGAGGTAACTGAGGCTCAGAGAAGTTAAGCCCGAGGTCGCACAGCAGACGCGGCAGAAGCGGCATTCGAACCCATGACCTC
This sequence comes from Tachyglossus aculeatus, assembly GCF_015852505.1. NCBI lineage: Eukaryota > Metazoa > Chordata > Mammalia > Monotremata > Tachyglossidae > Tachyglossus > Tachyglossus aculeatus. Next base: position 40,977,172 of record NC_052088.1, on the reverse strand, counting down.
TGGCTCCAAAGCCCGTGCGCTTACCGCTGAGCCACGCTGCCCCCTCTTTTAGAAGCGTCTGAAATTCAAAAACAAAAGTTGCAACGGCAGAATAGCCCGGAACTCCAGGCCCCCCGCTTAAGTCTCCCACGGTGGTCCCAGCTTTAGGGCAGCCTCCAGCTCCCAGCCTGTTTGTATTTTCTTTCTTTTTTTTTTTTTATGGTATTTGGTAAGCGCCTACTATATGCCAGGCGCTGTTCTAAGCAGAGGAGTCGATACAAGATAATCAGGTTGAGCCCAGTCCGTGTCCCACGTGGGGCTCCCAGCTTTAATCTCCATTGAACAGATGAGGTGACGGGCCCGGAGAAGTAAAATGACCTGCCCGAGGTCACACGGCGGACAAGTGGCAGAGCCAGGAATCCAGCTTTGGTGCCAGAAAGTCCTCTGGCAGAGCTTGGGCTGGACACTTTTAGGCCCTAGGCTGTAGCCACAGAGCCAGCGATTCTCCCGCAGATCCCACGCAGATCTTTAACACGTATCGGCTCCCACTCAACGGACGTGACTGAAATGTGTAGTGTCGAATAGGTTCTATTTGAACGGGACCCTGTGTTTCAGCTTCCATTTATTCTCCTTTCCTCGGCCTCCTGCACATTTGGACTTAGCCCGCCCTGCCCAGCCCGGAGAGGGTGTCATCCAGACCCCGGTGAGGCCCACGGCGGAGCCGAACCTCACCACGTCTCTCCACCGGCAGCGCGATGAAGACGGGAGGAGTCCGGCTTTAAGGCCGGCCGTAAATCACGGCGGCAGGCCTCGGTTTCCCTTCAAAAGCCCTCCTCCCGAGTCCGCGTTGGCGCGAGAGAGAAGGCGGCAGGAGGCAGGGAAGCACTGAATCTGGTTTTTGAATCTCTCCCAGGCCTCAGTCCAGGCCCCGAATGACTTGTTCCCAACCGGTTCCAGGCCCCCACCCGTCTGCGATGCTCCCCAAAACCAAGGTGACGGGGCCAGAACTCCATTCAGCGGGGCTGAGCCGGTGGCAGCAGGAACCCGCCCTCAAGCTGACCCAGCTAGAGCACCTGAAGAATGAGTTCCAGCAAAGGCTCCTGCGAGACAAAGAGAAGAAGTTGGAAAGCCTCTTTCCCGACAAAAGGCAGAACAACTTCGCCAAGCCTAGGAGCTTTGCCTATTCTGCCGGAAGCAACCCGCAAAATTCGGGACTCCATCAGCCGGGCCCAGGGAGAGAGGGATTCGGTTCAGCAGGGTCCCACCCCCGCCTCGCCCAGCCGGACAGCCTGAAGGCTCAGATTCCTCTTAATTGGACGGCGAAGAAGCAAGTCGGTGTGGACAGGGCGTATCCACTGAAGCCCATGTCTCATCACCAGGTCGCGAGCGTGAGCCGCGGGGTTGCTAGTAACAGCCGGACTTTCTCCCTGAAGCCTTCTGATCCCAGAGATTATTCATCCCCCAACCCTGCCTCAAGGAATTGCGAGAATTCCTGCCCGGGAAATTCACCCCTTGTCCCCCTGCCCCCGGTGCCGGCCCAGAATTTCAAACCCGACCCAAACAGGGCTGAGCTCGTCGAAATCCGCAGACTAGAAGCGACCGGTGAGCTCTTGCAAGAGGAAATCCGGAAGAAGGAGGCTCTCCTCAGGGAAACACTGAAGAGGGCCGAGCAGGAGCTTAGGAGGATGCAGAAAGGGAAAGAACAGGAGGAGGAAGAAGAAGAAGAAGAAAGACGTGTGCCTCAGAGGAAGGGAATTCCCGGGAGAAGGACGGCGGGTCAGAGAAGCACCGTTTTCAAGTCCGTCTATTCATTAGAAGACCAGCCTGAGGAGGGTCTCAGTAATTACGTGGGCACTAGAGAGGATGAGAACTGGGGGCGTTATCCAAGGCATTTGAGCTCCCTTTCAGGCTTTTCCCAGTTTCCCTCGGAATACGGAGTCCGGAGGCTCAAAAAAGAGCGACTCGGGGCCGGGAATGGTAACCGCCGGGACCCGACCTCCTCGGGATCCGCTTCGCCACCTCAGGCTCCCAGCGGCTCCTTCCCGAACTCCAGCGACGGGAACGGCCCCCAGACCTCGGTCTTCGCGGCCCGCGGCTGTGCGGCCGAAGAAGAGCCGGACCTTGGCCGGTGCAGCTACTGTGGGCGCAGGTTTCTCCTGGCGAGGCTGGAGAGACACGCCAACGCCTGCAGGAAGGCCCGTCGCTCCAAGAGGAAAGTGTTCGATTCGGCCAAGGCCCGGGCCAAGGGCACGGATCTGGAGCAGTTTCTCACCTGGAAGGGCCCAGCCCCAGCCAAGGTAATTCATTTCCTCACCAGGATAACTCTTCGGGAGAGCCCGGGGCTGTCTCGCGTCACGTCTAGGCCGTAACTCACTGTGGGAGGGAATGTGACTTCCAACTCTGTTCCTTTGGGCTCTGCCACGCGCTCTGCCCACAGAACGCGCTCGATTAATACGACCGATTGATTGAGTAGTGGATGGAGCGAGGGCCTGGGATGATGATGATGATGGCATTTGTTAAGTGCTTACTACGTGCAAAGCACTGCTCTGAGCGCTGGTGAGGATACCAGGTCCCCCATGGGGCTCCCAGTCTTAATTCCCATTTTCCAGATGAGGTAACTGAGGCCCAGAGAAGTGACTTGCCCAAGGTCACACAGCTGACAGTTGGCGGAGCCGGGATTTGAACCCATGACTTCTGACTCCCAAGCCCGGGCTCTTCCCATTGAGCCACGCCGCTTCTCGTGGGAGTCAGAAGGTCCTGGGTTCTAATCCCCGGCTGCCGCGTGACCTCGGACAAGTGACTTCACTTCACTGGGCCTGGGTGACCTCATCTGGAAAATGGGGGTGGAGACTGTGAGCCCCGGGTGGGACGGGGACTGAGTCCAACCCGATCTGCTCGGATCCACCCCAGCGCTCAGTAAGGTACCTGGCACATAGTGAGCGCTTAACAAATCCCACAATTATTATTCTCTGTCAAGGGAATGGATGGAATCGGCAGAGAATGACATTAACCTGAACGTGATGGATAGGAGGGATGGGGAAAGGGCAGGAAGTAAAATGGTCTGAATGGCTTAGTGGCCACCTGTGTGACCTTGGGCAAGTCATTTAACCTCTTTGGTTTGCAGTTTCCTCATCTATCGTCTGTAGTATTTAGTAGACGCCTGCTGGGTACAGAGCTTGGTGTGCTTTGCACATAGTAAGCGCTTAACAAATACCATCATTATTATTATTAAGAGCTTGGGAAAATACAATATATTTAGTAGACATGGGGCCTGCCTTGCGGCGCTTCCTATATAGCGGGAGAGATAGGCACCACGATAATTTGCAGACAGAGCGACCAGAGTATGAAAATATGGACGTAAGCGCCGTGGGGCCTGCGAGTATAGGAGTGCCTAGGTGGTTTGGAAGCGTTGCAGTAGCAGTAGAGGGGATATAGAGTCACGGGATGAGAGATTAATCAGAGAAGGCCTCCTGGAGGAGATGTACTTTCAGAAGGGCGTTGAAGATGGGGAGAGCAAGGCTTCTGTCGGATGCGAAAAGGGAGCTAGTCCCAGACAGGTTCAAACATATGCTATATAAGCTATATTGTAGTTTACCTTTTTTGTAAATAATGTATGTAATAATAATAATAATGATGGCATTTGTTAAGCGCTTACTATGTCCAAAGCTCTGTTTTAAGCGCTGGGGGGGATACAAGGTGATCAGGTTGTCCCACCTGGGGCTCACAGTCTACATCCCCATTTTACAGATGAGGTCACTGAGGCCCAGAGAAGTTAAGTGACTTGCCTAAAGTCACACAGCTGACAAGTGTACTTCCCAAGCGCTTAGTACAGTGCTCTGCACACAATAAGCGCTCAATAAATACGATTGAATGAATGAATGAAGTGGTGGAGCCAGGATTAGAACTGAAGCCTGGGCTCTTTCCACTGAGCCACGCTGCTTCTCTTCAGCATTTAGGCACATATCTTGGAATTATATATTTATAATTTATATTTAATGTATAATCAATCAATCGTATTTATTGAGTGCTTACTGTGTGCAGAGCACTGTACCAAGCGCTTGGGAAGTACAAGTTGGCAACATAATAATAATAATAGTAAGTATAAGTAATTTATAATTATTTATATTACTGTCCGTGTCCATCTTTAGACTGTAAGCTCGTTGTGGGCAATCGTTGACTCAGCCATTCAGTTGTATTGATTGATTGCTTACTGTGTTCAGAGCACTGTACTAAGTGCTCGGGAGAGTACAATAATAATAGTAATCATTATTATCGTTACAATACAACAAGAAACAATCACATTCACGACCCACAATGAGCTTACAGCCGGGGAGACAGGCATCTGTGAGCCCACTGTTGGGTAGGGACTGTCTCTATATGTTGCCAATTTGTACTTCCCAAGCGCTTAGTACAGTGCTTTGCACATAGTAAGCGCTCAATAAATACGATTGATGATGGTGATGATGAATACAAATTTTAAAAAATTTTGACAGATATGTACACAAGTGTCATGGGGCTGGGAGGGGAGAAGAGCAGAAGGGAGTGGGAGATGAGGAAAAGCGGGGCGTAGTCTGGGAAGGCCTCTGGGAGGAGACGGGCCTTCAGTAAGGCTTTGGAGGCAGGGAGAGTCATTGCCTGACGGATTACAGAAGCAGCGTGGCTCAGTGGAAAGAGCGCGGGCTTTGGAGTCAGAGGTCGTGGGTTCAAATCCCGGCCCTGCCAACTGTCAGCTGGGTGACTTTGGGCAAGTCGCTTCACTTCTCTATGCCTCAGTTACCTCATCTGTAAAACGGGGGTTAAGACTGTGAGTCCCGCGTGGGACAATCTGATCACCTTGTAAACTCCCCAGCGCTTAGAACGGTGCTTTGCACATAGTAAGCACTTAATAAATGCTATTATTATTATTATTATTATTATTATTATTATTATTATTAGAGGAGGGGGGGCATTCCAGGCCAGAGGCACTAGAGGAGCCCAGTGTGCGGACTGGATTGTAGAAGGAGAGAAGTGAGGTGAGACAGGAGGGGCCGAGGTGGCTTTAAAGCCAATGGTGAGGAGTTTTTGCGTGATACGGAGTTGGATGGGCAACCACCGGAGATTTTTGAGGAGTGGGATCCTGAACGTTTTTGTGGAAAAACGATCCGGGCGGCAGAGGGAAGTAGGGACTGGAGTGGGAAGTGACAGGAGTTCAGCAAGGAGGCTGATTGCAGGGTGGGCGGCGCAGCCTCGTAGATAGAGCACAGGCCTGGGAATCAGAAGGACCTGGGTTCTAATTCCGGCTCCGCTGCTTGTTTGCTGTGTGACCTGGGGCAAGCCACTTCACTTCTCTGTTCCTCAGTTACATCATCTGTAAAATGGGAATTAAGACCGCGAGCCCCATGTGGGATACTAGACTCGGTCCAACCTGATTATCTTGTATCTACCCTAGGATTTAGTACAGCGTGGCTCAATGGAAAGAGCGCGGGCTTTGGAGTCAGAGGTCATGGGTTCGAATTCCGACTCCACCACATGTCTGCTGTGTGACCTTGGGCAAATCACTTCACTTCTCTGAGCCTCAGTTACCTCATCTGTAAAATGGGGATTAAGGCTGTGAGCCCCACGTGGGACAACTTAATCACCTTGTGTCCCCCCCAGCGCTTAGAACAGTGCTCTGCACATAGTAAGCGCTTAACAAATGCCATTATTATTATTATTATTATTATTATTATTATTATTATTATTATTGCAAGCGGTTAACAAATACCATTAAAAAAAATCCCTCCGTTTTTCTCACCCAAGCGCTTGATCTTGGGCCAGCCAATTCACTTTTCTGTGCCTCATCTGTAAAATGGGGATAAATCAATCAATCAATCATATTTTTTGAGCGCTTACTGTGTGCAAAGCACTGTACTAAGCGCTTGGGAAGTACAAATTGGCAACATATAGAGACTGTGAGCCTCATGTTTGACGTGGACTGCATCCAACCTGATTAGCTTGTATCTACCTCAGCGCTTAGTACGGTGCCCGGCACCTAGGAAGTGCTTGACAAATATCATTTTTTTTTTTTTTAAAGAAAACATAGTGCCATTACTGGAGCAGACCGATGATCATCCATCCCTGTATTCTGCTTCCAACAGTGACAAAAAGAGTCTTAAAAGAACCGTGTGACGTTTGCCTCCCTTGACAATAATCTTAATGTTCAGGACATAAATTTCACCATCTATAGCCCTAACCTGTTCTCCAGAGACCCATTATGGAGACTGCCAAACTGTCATTTAATCCAAGCCCCTCATGAACTTCCTGCCCTTATGAAATAACGGATTTCACAGGCCCATCACACGCTGTGCGCAGAAATGTCTGGGGTTTTTTTTAATCTGTTTCAAGTACCACAAAGGAATAGAATCACGAATCCGTTTCTGGAAGCAGCATCCCAACTCAGTTCTCTGGCTGGTTTCAGCCTCCTGTTTTCCATTTTCTTAGCCCGTGTCCCTGTTTCTTGCAGGAAGCGATCCCCTAAATCTCACTGATGGAGCTCCCGTGATTCATTTTTTCCACTCACGGGGGGCAAGGGAGGGAAAGCCGCGTTGAACTACTGCTGCTATTAGAAACCACGTGGCCTAGTGGGAAGAGCCCACTGGGAGTCAGAGGATGTGGATCTGTATATATGTTTGTACATATTTATTACTCTATTTATTTTACTTGTACATATTCATTCTATTTATTTTATTCGGTTAATATGTTTGGTGGTGTTGTCTGTCTCCCCCTTCTAGACTGTGAGCCCGCTGTTGGGTAGGGGCCGTCTGTATATGTTGCCAACTTGTACTTCCCAAGCGCTTAGTGCAGTGCTCTGCACAACAGTAAGCGCTCAGTAAATACGATTGAACGAATGAATGAGTAATCCCAGCTCTGCCACGTGTCTGCTGTGTGACCTTGGGCAAGTCACTTCACTTCCCTGTACCTCGGTTACCTTATCTGTAAAATGGGGATCAAAACCGAGCCCCCTGTGGGTCAGCGTCTGTGTCCAACCTGATTACCTTGTATCTACCCCACTGCTGAGATCAGTGCTTGGCACAAAGTCAGCACTTAACAAATACCACAATTGTTATTACACGTCAAACTAGCCAGCTAGACTGTAAGCTCGTCGTGAGCAGCGAATGTGTCTGTAATATATTGTTATATTGTACTCTCCTAAGTGTACTCTCCTACTCTGTTCCTCCCTTCAAAGCCCTACTGAGAGCTCACCTCCTCCAGTAGGCCTTCCCAGACTGAGTCCCCTCCTTCCTCTCCCCCTCCTCCCCCTCCCTACCCCCCCGGCCTTACCTCCTTCCCCTCCCCACAGCACCTGTATATCTGTTTGTACAGATTTATTACTCTATTTAGTTTACTTGTACATATTTACTATTCTATTTATTTTATTTTGTTAATATGTTTTGTTCTCTGTCTCCACCTTCTATAAATCAATCAATCAGTCAATCAGTCGTATTTATTGAGCGCTTACTGTGTGCAGAGCACTGTACTAAGCGCTTGGGAAGTCCAAGTTGGCAACATATAGAGACAGTCCCTACCCAACAGTGGGCTCACAGTCTAGAAGGGGGAGACAGAGAACAAAACCAAACATACTAACAAAATAAAATAAATAGAATAGATATGTACAAGTAAAATAAATAAATAAATAGCCCACTGTTAATAAATAATAAATAATGATAATAATAATAATAATTAATAAATAATAATAAATAAATAGCCCGGGCCTGGGAATCAGAAGGTCGTGGGTTCTAATCCCGGCCCTGCCACGTGTCTGCTGTATGACCTTGAGCAAGTCACTTTACTTCTCTGTGCCTCAGTGACCTCATCTGTAAAATGGGGATCGAGACTGTGAGCCCCACAGGGAACAGGGACTGTGTCCAACTTCATTTGCTTGTGTCCACCCCTGCGCTTAGTACAGTCCCTGGTGCATAGGAAGCGCTTAACTGAGAGCTCACCTCCTCCAGGAGGCCTTCCCAGACTGAGCCCCCTCCTTCCTCTCCCCCTCCTCCGCCTCTCCGTCCCCCCTCGCCTTACCTCCTTCCCTTCCCCACAGCACTTGTATGTATGTATATATGTTTTGACGTATTTATTACTCAATTTATTTTACTTGTACATATTCTATTTATTTTATTTTGTTAATATGTTTGGTTTGGTTCTCTGTCTCCCCCTTCTAGACTGTGAGCCCACTGTTGGGTAGGGACCGTCTCTATATGTTGCCAACTTGTACTTCCCAAGCGCTTAGTACAGTGCTCTGCACACAGTAAGCGCTCTGATGATGATGATGATAGTACAATGCTCTGCACACAGTAAGCGCTCAAGTAAATACGATTGAATGAATGAATGAACCGTAATTATCAGCATTATTGTTACAGTGCTCTGCCCACAGCAAGTGCAGTCAGTAAATGCGATCGACTAACTGACCGACTGCTTTCCCCCAAGGGACTTACGTCTCTCTGTCCTTCGCAGGCCGAACCGTCCCGGAAATGTACCTGGAGACAGAAGCACGACTGTTTTATCCAGTCCCTCCGCCAAGCTCGGGAAATGCAGCAGGGCACCGGCAAAGGAGGAAAGCTCCTCATCCCTCCGGCGGAGCACCCGGACTACGTCGAGTGCCCCCACTGCAGCCGCCGCTTTGCCCCTAACGCAGCCCAGCGGCACATCCCAAAATGCAAGAACATCAAGAACCGTCCCCCTCCCCCGGGAAAACGCTCCTGCTGAGCCACGACGCTTAGAGCGGCTCGTCCTTTGCTTGGCCCACGGGCTCTGAAAATCCCGAACCCCCCCTGACCCTCCCGGCCGGCCTCCTTTCCCCGAGCGACCGCAGGGAAAGAGACACTCCGTGCTGCTCCTTGGCTCCGGCTCCAGGCAGGCTGCTAAGCGCCTTACATCATTCCGCTCCGGAAGAGAAGTCGGAAAGTTACGAGCACCGAATAGACCCTATTAAAACCCTCTCATCTTGGAAAGTCTGACCTGTGACTGTTTTCCCTGCAGCGCTTCGGAGCTTATATTGACGGTGCTTACGCGTCCTCCTTTTTTTTTTCTTTTGGATAATAACAGTAACGATGATGGTGTTTGTTAAGCGCTTACTAGGCACTGTTCTAAGCACTGGGGGAGATGCAAGGTAATCAGGTGGTCCCCACGTGGGGCTCACAGTCTTCACCCCCATTTTCCACTCCTTCATTCAATCGTATTTATTGAGCGCTTACCGTGCGCAGAGCACTGTACCAAGCGCAGATGAGGGAACTGAGGCCCGGAGAAGTGAAATGACTTACCTAGGGTCACCCGGAAGATCTGTGGCAGAACTGGGATTAGAACCCAGGTCCTTCTGTCTCCCAGGCCATGCGGCTCCTCATTGGATGCCTTGGTGTCAGGGGAGTCTGATTATCCAGTGAGCTATAATTATCCAGTGACTCTTATGAAGGATATGAGTCTTCCCTGAGGTTTTATCCTGGAAGAAATCAAAGACATCCAGTGGGTGGTTTGTCATTCATTCATTCATTCATTCATTCAATCGTATTTATTGAGCGCTTACTGTGTGCAGAACACTGTACTAAGCGCTTGGGAAATACAAGTCGGCCACATAGAGACGGTCCCTACCCAACAACAGTCTCACAGTCTAGAAGGGGGAGACAGACGACAAAACAAAACATGTAGACGGGTATCAAAATCGTCAGAACAAATAGAATTAAGGCTATATGCACATCATTAACAAAATAGAGTAGTAAATATGTACAAGTAAAATAACTTGTAAGTGACCATCATACAGTAGTTAGTGCCCTTCAACTTCCCGAGTAAAACATCCCACCAAAAACACCAAATAAAAAGCCCAAGCAAAAAGTGTATTTCCCACGAGAGGACGGGGAAGAGGGGTGCATTTTTCTCCATGGGCTTTCTTTGAAATGGGATTTCTTTGAAATTTGTCTCTGGGAATTATACCTTGGTGCCATGCTTGTGAGAATTCAGCACGCCGTAGCTGGCAAGTCACATGAACAATCAGGTTCAGATAATAATAATCGTGGTACTTGGTAAGTGCCTACTATGCGCCAAGCGTTGTCCTGGGCTCCGGGTTAGATACAAGATAATCAGGTCCCACATGGGGCTCATAGTCTAAGTAGGAGGGGATTGAATCCCTATTTTGCAGACGAGGAAACCGAGGCCCAGAAAAGTGATTGATGATGATGATGATGATGAAGGGACTCGCCCCAGATCACGCAGCAGGTATGCGGCGGAGCCGGGATTGGTACCCACGGCCTTTGACCCCAAGGCCCGCTCTCTTTTCAGTAGACTGAGCATGAGTAGAAATTTTGCTGGGAAAAAAGTTCCAATAATAATAATAATAATGGTATTTGTTATGTGCTATGTGACAAGCACTGATCTAAGCCCTGGGGTAGATGCAAGGAAATCAGGTTGGACACAGTCGCTGTCCTACATGGGGCTCCCAGTCTTCACCCCCATTTTACAGATGAGGTAACTGAGGCCCAGAGAAGTGAAGTGACTTGCGCAGGATGTGTCGGAGGGCGGGGAGAAGCAGGCAGGCTACCTCTCTGCCAGGGGCAGTAGTCCGGAAGGATCCAGGATTTTGGAACAACATCCTAGAACCCAGCGTGGGTGATCCTAAGCCAGGAGAATGATTATATTTTCTCGAGCCCAGAAAGGGGCCACGGAATGGAAGAATTAGTTCACGCGTGGAAGCTGTAAAGGAGGTTGCCTCTTCCAAGGACAACTTATGTCTATGTCAATACTTAGAGCGGTGCTTGGCACTTAGCACGTGAGAAGTACAAAAATAATAATAGTAATAATAAAAAGAAGTGTTTACTCTGCACAAAACACTGTACTAAGCATGTGGGAAAGTAAAATACAATAGGGTTGGTGGACACAATTCCTGCTCGGAAGAAACTGCCAGGCTAGAGGAGACAGGCACTAAAATAAATTTCAGAAAGGGGAAATGGCAGAAAGTGAGATGTGTAGATGTGCTGTGGGGTGTCAAGTGATTACGGTATACAGATCCAAGTGTATAAGCGATGCAGAAGAGTGAGGTCAGAGCTCCGTATGAACCCCTTCAAAGGTAAAATTTACCCCAATGTGTGTTGTTTTTGAAACTCCTGAGAAAACTGAGCAGAAAGAACCCAGGTTTCTCCAGTGGGGAGGAGTTAGGGGTGGTTGTTCTCCTGCCACCCCCAGTTCTCCCACTTACAGAGAGGGAAGCAGCATGGCTCAGTGGAAAGAGCCCAGGATTGGGAGTCAGAGGTCGTGGGTTCTACTGCCGGCTCTGCCACTTGTCAGCTGTGTGACCTTGGGCAAGTCACTTCACTTCTCTGGGCCTCAGTTCCCTCATCTGTAAAATGGGGATGAAGACTGGGAGCCCCCTCCGTAGGACAACCTGATCACCTTGTATCTCCCCCAGCACTTAGAACAGTGCTTTGCACATGGTAAGCGCTTAACAAATACCGTTATTATTATTATTATTCTCTGGGCCTCAGTTCCCTCATCTGTAAAATGGGGATGAAGACTGGGAACCCCACGGGGGACAACCTGATAACCTTGTATCACCCCCAGCGCTTAGAACAGTGCTTTGCACATAGTAAGCGCTTAACAAATACCATCATCATTATTATTATTATTATTCTCTGGGCCTCAGTTCCCTCACCTGTAAAATGGGGATGAAGACTGTGAGCCCAACGTGGGACAACCTGATAACCTTGTATCACCCCCAGCGCTCAGAATAGTGCTTGGCACATAGTAAGCGCTTAACAAATACCATCATTATTATTATTATTCTCTGGGCCTCAGTTCCCTCACCTGTAAAATGGGGATGAAGACTGTGAGCCCAACGTGGGACAACCTGATAACCTTGTATCACCCCCAGCGCTCAGAATAGTGCTTGGCACATAGTAAGCGCCTAACAAATACTACCATTATTATTATTATTAAATGTAAGAACAGGTTTAGGCTTTTACCCGATTTCACTCTATCTCTGTCCCCCCAACTAATTTTTTGAAAACCGGTATTAAAAGTCCCCAAACCCAGACAGTTCTTCCTTAATGTGAGTTGTCAGGGGGTGGTACGGCTCAGTTGTGATTCAGAGGCCGGGAAACGTCCTCCCGGCAAGGTGAGGCATGCCGCGTTTTCGAAGGAACGGCGCTGGCGGGTGCTAGCGGCATCGGAGCGGGAGAGGATTTGATTACGAGATTCCACATTCCACCCAGGAAGACGGGTGTGATTTCAAGATGCATTTTCAGTTAACATTTCCGCTGCCGTGATGAACACGATTTATTTGTGATTCCGTCCCAGTTCTGCTGTGATCGGCTGGAAGGCGGAACCTTTGGGGGCTGGATTATCAGCATTTTCACCGCTGTCGAAAAATCACCGGGCCTTTTCGGAATGTGGTATGTAGAAGGTGTGACGATTTAAAAATGCTTAAGGGCGGTTTCTGGGAGGTTTTCCTCCTTGACGGTTAATAGACTTGGGTCAGCTTCTGTTTATGAGAAGCGCGGGTCAGCAGGCTTCGTGTTCTACTGGGCATCCCTTTCCTCATAAACAAAATTTAGGATAGTCGCAAATTATGGATGGAAAGAAGTCTAATAGCCTACAAAGCAGCGTAAAAGCAACTTAATTTGGGATGATAAGTAACAGTAATGGTAATAATATTTGTTAAACCCCTATTATCTATCAATGGGCTACAGACAGTGTGGTTTAGTGGCCAGAGCACAGGCTTGGGAGTCAGGAGATGTGGGTTCTAATCCCAGCTCCACCACTTGTCTGCTGTGTGACCTTGGGCAAGCCACTCAACTTCTCGGTGTCTCAGTGACCTCATCTGTGAAATGGGGATGAAGGCTGTGAGCCCCAGGTGGAACAACCTGATTACCTTGTATCTACCCCAGCGCTTCGAACAGTGCTTGGCACATAGGCAGCGCTTAACAAATACCATAATTATTATTATCAGGTTGAACGCAGACTGAGAACCCTATGAGGACAGGGATTAAGTGGGAGGGAGAACAAGTATCGAATCCCCATTTTACAGATGAGGAAGCAGGCCCAGAGAAGTTAAGTGACTTGTCCGGGGCCCCACAGCAGGCAACCGGCTGAATCAGGATTAGAACTCAGGTCCTCTGACTCTCAGGCCTGTGCTTTCTGCTGTCATACTACCTGCTGGGTAGCTGGAACATAGAGTATTTGTTTAGCCATGTCCTTCAGAAAGAACTAAGACACACCATGAAGATGAATCATGAATCATGAATGAAAGCCAGACTTAAAAAATATAAACTCAGTTTTTACCTGAAATTAAAGAAAAAAATTAGTCTTTAAACCTGAAAAATCCATGCCCTGGTTTCAGAATTTGGATTACAGGTTAAGAGGAATAAGGGGGAGCATTTGCCCTGAGGATAAAGTTAGACTTTGAAAAACCAAGGAGCTTGTTCCGGCCCTTTCCTCTGCCAAGGACACTCGAATACGGTTAAATCATCCAGTCCCCATCTGCATTTGGCAACAGTTCGCAATGAAAAGCTTTCTTGGCGCTCTGGGATTTGGGTCCCGATTACGTCTGTTCCTTTGTCCAGCGATTCCCAGACCATGTGCTGCCGGAACTTCCAGGTGTCCCTTGAATTTGGGACGACAGTATCTTTTATGGATGCCCGTCATAGTTTGCGGGATGATGACCGACTCTGTGGTTCAGGATATCCGGAGGGAAAATCAGTACACTGTATATAGCTGTCGTTCGTATTCGAAGACGTCACTGGTGGTAAAATATCATACCAGGTGTTCTGTGAAGTGTATTTTTCTTGTATGTTAAGTCACAGGGGCACATTGAGGGGAGGGCCTACAGTGCTCAAAGATGCAGCTTCTCAGTGAAGGGGTGAGCTCTCCTGCTCCCCATAAAGTGCTCATAGGCATCAGGAAGGAGGGTGGGTATCCTTGGTCACATCTAGGCTGTGGCTTTGGGCCAGGATCATCTGTGACTTTCCCATTTCCCACTTCAGGACTTTCCATCCGGGGAATGGAGAGAAGGGATGAACTCATCTTCCCTCTCAAACCTTCTAACTTTTCCCAACTCTTCTACCTAACTTTTCCATCGCAGCCAACACTGCCGCCAACCTCCCCGTCTCTCAGGATCTTCGCTTTGGAGTTACCCTTTCCTCCAACCCTCCTTTTCAGCCTATCACTAAATCAGGTCGGTTATTCCTCGACAACATTTCCAGAATCAATCAGCCAATGGTATTACTTGAGCGCTTACTGTGCTCAGGGCAGCGTACAAAGCATTCGGGAGAGAAAAATGCGGTGGGGTTGGTAGACACGTTCCCTTCCCGCAACGAGCTTGCGGTCTTACAAGTCGGGAATCCACACTTCCACTCTGCCAAAATTGCCATCACGTTGGTCCAGGCATTTTTGCCATAATTACTGCATCATCCTCCTTGGGGACATTCCAGTCTCCCCTGTCTCCAATTTATTCTTCACTCAGCTGCCCACATCAGTTTCTAAAAGAGTTTTGTGCCTGTCTCCCTTCTCCTGAAAAATCTTCACTGTTTACCCATATCTCTCCATCTCAAGCAAATACTCCTGACCGTTGGCTTTAAAGCCTTCCATCATCTCTCTTCCTCATATTTATCCACTCTCTTCTCCCACTCCACTCCAGGTTGCGTTTCTATCAAGGTAATTTGCTCACTGGCTTCGTTCTCATCTGTCACCATCCTCTTGCTCTATCCCCCTTAAAATCCAGCAGGCCACTGCTCTCCCCACTTTCTAAGTCCTCTGAAATCACATCTCCTCCAGGAAGTCTTCCCTGATTAATCTCACTCCCCCACTCTACATCCTCCCAACTACTTGAGCACTTCTGTGTCACTAAAGAGGCAGCATAGCCTAATGGATAGAGCCCAGGCTTGGGAGTCAGAAGGACCTGGGTTCTAAACCTGGCTCGGCCACTTCTCTGCTGTGTGACATTGTGCAAGTCACTTAACTTGCATATTTATTACTCCATTTATTTATTTATTTATTTATTTATTTATTTATCTATCTTGTACATATCTATTCTATTTATTTTATTTGGTTAGTATGTTTGGTTTTGTTCTCTGTCTCCCCCTTCTAGACTGTGAGCCCGCTGTTGGGTAGGGACTGTCTCTATGTGTTGCCGACTTGTACTTCCCAAGCACTTAGTACAGTGCTCTGCACACAGTAAGCGCTCAATAAATATGATTGATTGATTAACTGCTCTGTGCTTGTTACATCATCTGCAAAATGGGGATTAAGATTGTGAGCCCCACGGGGGACAGGGACTGCGTCCGACCTGACAACCTTGTTTACCCCCCAGCGCTTAGTATAGTTCCTGGCACAGAGTAAGCACTTAACACAAATACCATTAAAAAAAGAGAAAACTAAACCACTTGGATTCTCATACCTTGCATCGCCTCCCATAGCACCTACATACATATCTTTTGTGCTTACATAATAATAATAATAATGGCATTTGTTAAGCATTTACTATGTGCAAAGCACTGTTCTAAGTTCTGGAGAGATATAAGGTGAACAGGTTGTCCCATGTGAGGCTCACAGTCTTAATCCCCATTTTACAGATGAGGTAACTGAGGCTAAGAGAAGTTAGGTGACTTGCCCAAGGTCACACAGCAGACATGTGGCGGGGCCAGGATTCGAACCCATGCTCTTTCCACTGAGCCACACTGCTTCTCTTACATACATATCTTAGTACAGCGCTCTGCATATAGTAGGCACTCAATAAATATGATTGATTGATTTTGCATTTTATTTCTTTAACCTGGAATTTTAATGTCTATCTTCCCAGCAAGATTCTATGACCCTTGAGGAAAGGGGTCATGTCTATTAATTTTATTTTACTCTTCCAAGGGCTTAGTAGAGAGTTGTGAATAGGTTGGGTGCTTAATACCTACTACAGGTTGATTGTACAGAAGAAAAGAAAAATTACTCCCCGCAAGCATGAAGGCTGTCTTGCCTCTGTGAATGGCAGAATCAGAGTTAAAACAGACATCATCTGATCCAGTCTCAATAATACTAATGATGGCATTTATTAAGCAGTTACTATGTGCCAAGCGCCGTTCTAAGCGCCGGGGTAGATACAGAGTAATCAGGTTGTCCCTCGTGGGGCTCACAGTCTTAATCCCCGTTTTACAGATGAGGTAACTGAGGCAAAGAGAAGTTAAGTGACTTGCCCAAAGTCACCCAGCTGATAATAGTAATTATGGCATCTGTTAAGCGCTTACCTTGTGTCAAGCACTGTTCTAAGTGCTGGGGTAGATACAAGGTAATCGGATTGTCCCATGTGGGGCTCACAGGCTTTATCCCCATTTTACAGATGAGATAATTGAGGCACAGGGACGTTCAGTGCTTGCCCAAGGTCACCCAGCAGACAAGTGGTGGAGCCGGGACAAGAATCCATGCCCTCTGACTCCCAAGCCCGTACTCTTATATTCAGTTCAGTCAATCGTATTTATTGAGCGCTTACCGTGTGCAGAGCACTGTACTAAGCGCTTAGTATTCTTGCCACCGAGCCACGGTGCGGAGGCGGAATCAGAACCCCCAGCCTCCAACTCCCAAGCCCGTGCTCTTTCCACTAAGCCACACTGCTTCTCAACTTTCAGGCAGGGGAAGAACTAAATTGTGCCGGATGGCTTTCTGCCCTCTTTTTTAAAGCTCTCCAAGATTGGAGAGTCAACAGTCTCCTTGGGTATTCATGCCAAAGTTTTCCTTTCAGGTAGTTGTATCTTCAACTACAATCTCCCCTACTTTAAGGCTATTTCCTCCTGTTCGGCCCTCTGAGGAAATGGAACTAATCCACAGCCACCCCTTAGAAGTAATTATCGGCAGATTATTGAATCATTGCTTAGCCTTCTCAGGTTAAGCGGTTCCAGCCAGCCACTTTTACCTTTCGGCATAGCGTCTATTTTCTTTAGGTTTTTTTGTCATCGCTTTTCTCTTGGTTCCTCGATATTCCTTGGTGACCTCAACCAGACGTAGCACAGTACAGCAGGAGGAATATTTCCCAGGCCTTTCTGGGCAGATACCTGTTGAAATGTCTCAGTACATGACTTCAGTAATCCTCTTTAGTACCTTCAAACCCTCAACTATGCTCCTTCAGCACTTTTTTTTTTACTCCACTCAGTGTTTCCTAGCTCATCTTTTTCCATCCTACATTTGCAGTCTATCTAGTCCTTCCTGAATTTCAATCTGTTTTTTGCAAGAAGCAGCACGGCCTAGGGGAAAGAGCACGGTCCTGGGAGTCAGAGGACCTGGGTTCTAATCCCGGTTCTGCCATCTGGCTGCTGTGTGGCCTTGGGCAATCCGCTTAACTTCTCTGTGCCTCAGTACCTTACCTGTAAGATGGGAATTAAGACTGTGAGCCCCATGTGGGACATGGACTGAATCTAATCTGACTGTCTAATATCCACTCCAGTGCTCAGGACAGTGTCTAGCAGGTATTAAGTGCTTAACAAATACCATTTTAAAAAAGACCATTTTACCCTTGGAATTCCATTCCGGTCTCCCAAAGGATCAGCAGTCCCATCCAATTTAGTAGCATCTAAAAATTGGGTGAACATTCTCTTGAATCCTTTAAGTAAACAATAAAATTGAATGAATAGAATGGGTTCCAGGATAAATTCCTGTGGAAGATCTTTTGATATCTGCTCCCTATTTTAATACTGAAAATTGTTTTCTACCCAACAGTAGTATGACCAAGGCTGTACATTCTCAGTGTGTCTAAGAGAATGTCATGCCAGATGGAATTAAGAGTCTACTAAAGTCCCTAATGATTACATCTATCTTGTCTACATGGCCGGTCGCTATCACTGGATATTTATCTGTCATGATTTGATTGACACAAGTCATGTTCGTGGCTTCCTTAATGCTCTCCTAGGGGGTTGCAAATTAATCGTTTGATCATTTGTTCTACTATCTTTCCAGGTATTGATGCAAAAATGACTAGTTGGTAATTACAGGATCACCCTTTTCCTCCTTTTATAAAGATTGACGCAATGGGTGCCTTCTTCTGGTATTTACAGGCTATGCCCGTCTCCCCTACGATCGCAAAAACAGCCGCTGACAACTCTGCAGAAACACCTGCCAATTCCAGATGTGCGGAAGGATGTATGACCTCAGGCTCTTGAGTTACGTCTTTAGCCGCCCTTTCCTAGTTTGGCTTTCCCAGCGTCTATGCCAAGTGGAATTTGTCCTGGACAGCTGTTCCCTTTTGATCTTTTTTTTTTTTTTTTTGGCAGCGACAGAAGTGAAAAGAAAAAATGTGGGAAAAAAAGCCTCTTGCTCTTCAGACATCTTTTATCAATCAATCAATCAATCAATCGTATTTATTGAGCGCTTACTGTGTGCAGAGCACTGTACTAAGCGCTTGGGAAGTACAAGTCGGCAACACATAGAGACAGTCCCTACCCAACAGCGGGCTTACAGTCTAGAAGGGGTGGGGGGGGGGGGTTTGGGCTTTCCTTGTCCACTTGGGGGAAAGTTGATGATGATGATGGCATTTATTAAGTGCTTACTATGTGCAAAGCACTGTTCTAAGCTCTGGGGAGGTTACAGGGTGATCAGGTTGTCCCACGGGGGGCTCACAGTCTTCATCCCCATTTTACAGATGAGGTAACTAAGGCACAGAGAAGTCAAGTGACTTGCCCAGTGTCACACAGCAGACAAGTGGCAGAGCTGGGATTTGAACCCATGACCTCTGACTCCAAAGCCCGTGTTCTTTCCACTGAACCACGCTGCTGCTTGATATTTCCGCCTAATACCACTTTTTTCATTCCCTTTTATGACCCATGCTATTCGTACTTCCTTTCCAGCCTTTGCCTAGAATTTCTAATCTCGTTTCTACATAACCACGCTGTTTCTCTGTAGTCTTCTCAAGTGATTTGGCATGGATTCCGCTTTTTAGAGTTTCCGGTTTTTAGGACCCTCGACGGCTTAGCCAACTTGGGGCATCTCGGTGCCATTCTTGTCCTCTTCCTGTCTTCCTATGGCTTTTGAACCGGCAGAATTCCACTCTCCCGAATGGGTGGCGATGGCCTGGAAGGCATCGCTCATCTAGATAAGAAGCAGCGTGGCTCAGTGGAAAGAGCCCGGGCTTTGGAGTCAGAGGTCATGTGTTCGAATTCCAGCTCGGCCAGTTGTCAGCTGGGTGACTTTGGGCAAGTTACTTCACTTCTCTGTGCCTCAGTTACTTCATCTGTAAAATGGGGATTAAGACTGTGAGCCCCCGTGGGACAACCTGATCACCTTCTAACCTCCCCAGCGCTTAGAACAGTGCTTTAAGTGCTTAATAAATGCCATTATTATTATTATTATCTAGATGACATGGGAGGTGATGCTGATTCTTACCAATAGAGGTACTTGTGCTTACGTTTCACTTTCTGCCTCGCCACCGGAGAGCACTTTCCAAAGACGCTCGTTATTTTTTTTTTTTAATGACATTTATTAAGCACTATGTGCAAAGCACTGTTCTAAGCGCTGGGGAGGTTACAAGGCGATCAGGTTGTCCCACAGGGAGCTTACAGTCTTCATCCCCATTGTACAGATGAGGGAACTGAGGCCCAGAGAAGTCAAGTGACTTGCCCAAAGTCACACAGCTGACAATTGGCAGAGCCGGGATTCGAACCCATGACCTCTGACTCCAAAGCCCGGGCTCTTTCCACTGAGCCACACTGCTATTCCTTACGGTTCCCTAAGCTGAAGTAGAGACAAGGCATAAATGGAGTTGTACCTCCCTCTCTTTAATCGCCACAATTCTAAGATGTCTCAAAATAATTATGGTACTTGTTAAGCGCTTACTACATGCCGGGTACCGTTCTAAGTGCTGGGGCCGATCCAGGCTAATCAGTTTGGACGCAGTCCCCGTCCCACGTGGTGCTCACGGGCTCACCATCCGCTTTCCAGATGAAGTAACCGAGGCACAGAGAAGTGAAGTGGCTTGCTCAAGGTCATGGAGCAGACAAGTGACAGAGCTGGGATTAGAACCCGTGACCTTCTGATTCTCAGAGCCATGCTCTAACCACTACGGTCGGTATGTTCGTCTCCCTGATGAAAGGAAAGAACTCCAAGGCAGCGCTGATTTTCCTAGATTCATTCATTCAATCGTATTTATTGAGCGCTTACTGTGGGCAGAGCACTGTACTAAGCGCTTGGGAAGTACAAGTTGGCAACATATAGAGACAGTAGCGCAGTTACTGGATCAAGAGACGCTAATCCTCTTTTGCTGAACTCTTTGGATCTACGTAAATCCAAGAGCATGGGTTTGGGAGTCAGAAAAATCCACCCTTTCCTCTCCGTCCAAACTGCTACCACTTTAATCCAGTTATCCTATCCCACCTTGATTACCGCATCAGCCTCCTTGCAGACCTCCCTGCTTCCTGTCTCTCCTCACTCCAGTCCATGCTTTTCTCTGCTGCCTGGATCATTTCTCTACAAAAACATTCAGTCCACGTTCCCCCACTCCTCAAGCACTTCCAGTGGTTGCCCGTCCATCTCAGCATCAGGCAAAAATTCCTCACCTTTGGCTTTAAATCACCCAATCACCTTGTCCCCTTCTACCTCACCTTGCTACTTTCCTCCTGCAACGCAGCCCATAGCTCCTCTAATGCTAACTTTCTCACTCTACCTCAGTCTCATCTATCTCACCGCCATCCTCTCGCCCACTCCCGCTTCCAGCCTGGCATGCCCTCCCTCCTCATGGCCAACAGTTACTCTCCCCTGCCTGCAAAGCCTTATTGAAGGCAAATCTGCCCTGAGTCCTCTGACAAAGCCCTCTTTTCCTTTTCTTCCACTCCTCCTGCGTCACCTTGACCTGCTCCCTTTATTCATCCCCACTCCCAGCCCCACAGCACTTCTGTACATCTCTGCAGCGTGGCTCAGTGGAAAGAGCCCGGCCTTTGGAGTCAGAGGTCATGGGTTCAAATCCCCGCTCCACCAACTGTCAGCTGGGTGACTTTGGGCAAGTCGCTTCACTTCTCTGGGCCTCAGTTACCTCATCTGTAAAATGGGGACTAAGACTGGGAGCCCCCTGTGAGACAACCTGATCACCTTGTAACCTCCCCAACGTTTAGAACAGTGCTCTGCACATAGTAAGCACTTAACAAAATGCCATCATTATTATTATTATTATATCTGTATTTAATTTCTTTCTATTAATGTCCGTCTCCCCCTCTAGGCAGTAAGCATTATTATTATTATTATATCTGTACTTTATTTCTTTCTATTAATGTCCGTCTCCCCCTCTAGGCAGTAAGCTCGTGGTGGGCAGGGAATGTGTCTGTTTATTGTTGTAGCCTCCCAAGTGCTTAGTACAGTGCTCCGCACACAGTAAGCGCTCCATAAATATGATTGAATGAATGAATGAGGCGAAGACTCAGGTAGAGCGGGGTAGTCCAGTGGTGTTTGCATCGTTGTCCTGGTGGCTGTCTCTGCAGCCCCGTATTGCAGGCGGGGCAGCAGAGGCAGCACAGTGAAGAGAAGTGGGAGGACTGGATAATAATAATAATAATAATGACATTTATTAAGCGCTTACTATGTGCAAAGCACTGTTCTAAGCGCTGGTAGGAGGAGGTGGGATTGTGGGTCTGAACCCCTGCACCACTGTCACTAGGTGCCCCCTGATCCTCCAGAGGGAGAGATTCCGGGGGGCCGGCAGCAGGGCAGAGATGGGCAGGGAGGAGGGCGATTCTCGGGGACTCGTCATCCCTCCCCCCGTCCCCTCGCCCTCTCTCTTTCTTTCCTTTGCCTTCATCTCCTCTCACTCCCGTTCCCCCACCCTCAAACACTCCCCAAACCAACAAAGTCAGTGTTAGATACAACAGTGTGGCTCCACGCTCCCGTTACCTTCGGCTTGCGGGATGGCCCGGCTTCCTCTGGAATCCCCAGGCCCCCGTTCCCGAGACATGCCAGATATGACATCCCCCGGTACCCAGCAGAGTCCCCCCGGGGCACGGCCGCAGGGCGTCTACTGGTGCTGATAGAGTCCCGGGAAATCTCTGGTCTAGAACACGCAGAGAATAATTTCATAAAAATGTCTTAACCCCGATCTTCAGTCTGCCGATCATCCCTTGTTTGTGGATGGGGTCTCTGCTGTCATAAGGGGTGGGTCTGCCGAGGGCAGGACAGAAGGTACTTGGATGACAAAGATTTTCCCAGGTCAGATGGAGGAGTCTATGACGTTCCTTCTTGTAGTAGGAAGGGCGGGGGAAGAGGAGGCTTTCCGAACAGAGATGGCTGGGGGCTCTGCAGAGCAGGTGGGCCTGAACCTGTAATCTCACGGATACAACACAGGCCTGAGAGTCAGATAACCTGAGTTCTAATCCTGGTGTGTCACTTGTCTGCTGTGAGACCTCGGGCAAGTCACTTGTCTGTGCCTCAGTTACCTCATCTGTGACAGGGGGATTTAAGACCGCGAGCCCCGTGTGGGACGTCATGGAGTGTGTCCAACCTGATGGGCTTGTATCGATCCCAGAACTTAGTACAGTGCCTGACATATAGTAAATGCTCAACATGGTAGGAGGGGGCAAGATGATGGAGGGCTTTAAAGCCAATAGTGAGGAGCATTTGTTTGATACAGTGGTGGGTAGGCAACCAATGGGGATTTTTGAGAAGGGTCTCAGCCCCACAGAGGGGTGAACTCTTGTCAGACAAGAAAGCTTTGTGACAGACAGTGGTGGCTTCTGGGGATCTGTGTCAGGAGGACGCTGGGTTGCTTAGTGTTTCCACTCCGTTTGTTTTTGAGAAGCAGAGTTGCGTGGGCTCCTGAGACCAAGTCACCGGGGGAGCACGTGGGAGAGCAGAAAGTAGGTATGGTACCAAAACAGATCCATTCATTTGCCAGGTCTGGACTTGAGTCCCTGTGAAATGAGCCTCTACTAGGGATCTGAGCAGTGCCGGGTGGGCAAGAGGGTAGAGTGTTTCAGTCAGCTTAGCTGTAGTTGTCTAAGTGTCCACCTATCCCCTTAAGTAGGGGAAAGTGTTGATGAAATCAGTCAATCAATCAGTTAATGGTATTTACTGAGTGCTTACTGTGTGCAGAGCATTGTTCTAAGCCCTTGGGAGAGTACAAGAGAATTATCAGTCATGTTCGCTGCTTATAATGTCTGTCTTCCCCTCCTGTCTAGAGGGTAACATTAATATGAATAAATAATTCATAATCACTAATTTAAAGCAAGTAAGTTTTCTGCCACCCCATATCACTCCCTCCCCAGCCGCGAGCACGGTCATTTCCTGGCAGCAGATGTGATCCTGAGGAGCAGCGTGGCTTCGTGGAAAGAGCCCGGGCTTGGGAATCAGAGGTCGTGGGTTCTAATCCCAGCTCCGTCACGTTTCAGCTGTGTGACTTTGGGCAAGACACTTAACTTCTCTGTGCTTCAGTTTCCTCATCTGTAAAATGGGATGAAGACCGTGAGCCCCACGTGGGACAACCTGATTACCTTGTATCTGCCCAGCACTTTGAAGAGTGCTTGGCAAGTAGTAAGCGCTTAACAAATACCATTATTATTATTGTTATCTGTTGACCGAAGACAGGATGGGCAAACCTGGACCCTCAGCATCACAAAATCAGGTTCCGCAGTTCTACATTTCTGTCAACTGGGGCCAATGGAGAAGCTCCAGTGCCACCTCAGGATCCTCTTCCCCATCCCCGGAGGAGGCTTTGGTGGTGAGTCCCAAGACCCCCATAGTTCTGGGTCCAGTTGGCTCTAAGTTCTGGGAGGAAAACCCCCACAGGCCTCCACCTCCAGCAATGTGCAGGTTGGGGCTGGATGACCACGGGGAGAACCCGACTATCCGCCAACGCAGCTCATCCCAACTCCCCAGCCCCAAGCACTGTCCCCCTGCACTTGGGCAGTCGGGTCATTTCTCAAATGCAGCCCACCATGGAAATATGTTGCCAATTTGTACTTCCCAAGCGCTTAGTACAGTGCTCTGCACATAGTAAGCGCTCAATAAATATGATTGATTGATTGATTGATTGAAAGATGGAGCCCTGTAGCTCAGTCCCACTGAAAAGAAAGGCGGTGGTGGTGGTCCTCCCTGGCCTGGCTTTCCTCTCTCTCCCCGGGTCGGGGTCATCGCCGAGGACAGGCCGAAGGTCTCAACTCCCCCCAGGCTCGTGATTTCCATCCAAGTCGCACCCGGAGACAAGCAAACGGGACTATCGGGGAACATATCCCAGCCCCGTATCCGGGACCGGCCAGCATGGCCCCACCTACATCTGGATATTCCACCTCAAAACGAAAGAAGTCGCATCCAAATGGGTTCCCGGCCACGCCTCGATTCTGCAGGCGTAGCTGGGACCGGTGGCCGGGACCGGCGGGAGGGAACCTTTCCAGGAGGCCCGGGGCTCTGGGTCCGGAGCCGGGGAACCCGCTGCCCATGTTGCTTCCGGATGGTGAGGTCTCCGGAGCACCGGGTGGTGCGAGAATTCCCAAAGTTCTGGCGGAGGGCCGGCCTGGAATGGGCCACACTTTAGCCTTAGCCGGGAAGGAGCCGAGGGTGGAGGGCTCGTGTTCTTCCCATTTCAGAGAGCGAACCTCCCCGTGCTCCTCGCTTCTTGACATCACCGTTAAAGCTTAGGGCCCGGCTGGAACGACCCGGAGAGGGCGGCGGCTAGAGAGCAAAGACCTGAGGGAAGGGCTTTGACGTGGGTTGAAGGAAATATGCCTATTGAGGCTAGGGACATTGAACCCCGTGATTCGAGTGGGAGAGGCCAAGCCAGTGGGGAGGAGGTTGGGGGTGAGGGGAAAGGGGAAAGGCGGCCCACCGTTTGGGCCCAGGCTTTTCCTTCCGCTTCCGTTGGCTCCGGGCCGAGGCCCTGCTTCCATCACGCTCCTCCCTGGTTTCCACCCCCATCCACGTGGCTTCGACATAATAATAATGATGATGATGTTATTTGTTAAGCGCTTACTATGTGCAAAGCATCATTCTAAGAGCTGGGGGGATACAAGGTGATCAGGCTGTCCCACGTGGGGCTCACGGTCTTAATCCCCATTTGACAGACGAGGTAACTGAGGCACAGAGAAGTTGTGACTTGCCCAAAGTCACACAGCCAATAAGTGGCGGAGCAGGGATTAGAACCCATGACCGCTGTCTCCCAAGCCCATGTTCTTTCCACTGACACGCTGCATTACCTTTGACGGGTCATTTCCAGCCGGGACCACGGATGGCTGAGCCTCGGTCCCGATCCCCATCTGCCCGACCCATGGGGAGGTTTGTCCCTGTGCTGGTTTCAGCTCCCAGCTGGAGTTGCTGCTTATTGAATTGCCCGTTAATCGCAAAGTGAAAAACGGGCCTGAAACTGCAGCCGGCGGTTGCATAATCTCTAGACTTTAAGTACTCTTACCTAAACTTTTCAAGACCTGCAGAGTCAGTGTATTCGGTGTAGGAGAGGGACAAGGAGTAATGTGGTTCACGCCAAAAAAACCAAAACCAAGAAAACCCCTTCTCATTTGTTTCTCTACCTATGGCCTTTAAGGCCGGCAAAGAGAATATTTGAGGAGTTAAAGGAAATATGACCCACATGCAGATTTCTTTTTTTTTTTTAACCACCTTAGCCTTTCCATCCTTGTGTTTTATTCTAAGATTGTGAGCCCCTGGCCAGCCAGGGGTCATGTCTAACTCTCACTTGTGTATTTTTTCCCCCAGTGCTGAGTACAGAGTACACACAGTAGTTGTTCAATAAATACTATTGCTATTACTACTATTATTACTCCTCCTCCTACTATGTTGCCAACTTGTACGTCCCAAGCCCTTAGTAACAGTGCTTTGCACACAGTAAGTGCTCAATAAGTATGATTGAATGAATGATAGATAAAACAATATATTTGGCATGAAAAACTTCATACGAAAGTTTCCTCTTGATTTTGCCACCTCAGGCCTTACAAAGCCTTTTCATTATTAGGAGAAGCAGCGTGGCTCAGTGGAAAGAGCCCGGACTTTGGAGTCAGAGGTCAGGGGTTCAAATCCCGGCTCCGCCACTTGTCAGCTGTGTGACTTCGGGCAAGTCGCTTCATTTCTCTGTGCCTCAGTTCCCTCATCTGTAAAGTGGGGATTAAGACTGCGAGCCCCCCGTGGGACAACCTGACCACCTTGTAACCTCCCCAGCGCTTAGAACAGTGCTTTGCACATAGTAAGCGCTTAATAAATGTCATTATTATTATTATTATGAGAGAAAAGAAAATATTTGGGATGAGAGAAAAAGGTAAAACTTGCTTGATGCAAGCAAATCTCCTGCTTATGGCACCACCCTAGGCCTTCAAGGCCCTTGCGTTCAGAGAGACTGGAAAGGAGTTGCGATGAAAAAGGAGGTAAGTGTTTCATGCTAATAAATCTGCCATTTCTTTCTCCTCCTGAGGTCTTCAAGGTCTTTTTCGTTTTGGTAGTGGAGATTGACCAACTGGAGTCTCAAAGAGAAAGGGAAAGTAACTTGATGCAAAAATCTCCTCTTGGTGCATCCATCTCCTATCCTTGCTCCCTTGGTCTTTGTGGTGGGTGGTGGGGAGGCGGGGGCGAACCCCAAGGAAACTCTGCAGGGGCAATGGAGAGATTCTCTCCATGCAGAATGTTCTGAAAAATCTGGTCCAGATGTCCAAGGAATCCACAGTAGATCTTTATGACTGCGCTTCTGGACCAAGAGAGTATCCTCCTAGATACTCTGGAATAGCTCCCTTGAGAGCCTTCTGGTTTTCAGAGTGGTTCGAGCTGCTTCAGTTGGACCCCTTTGGCTCATTTTCCATCTTTTTTCCATCAATTGTCCAGTTTCACAGGGAAATCCCTTTCAAAATTCTTTCACAGTATTATATCAGGATTACCATTTCCAGCCGGCAGGATTAAAGCTCAGCAGTGAAAACTCCTCGACCTTTTCTAAATCGTGATTGACCAACTCAGTTCTCAATGCAATGGTTTTTTTTTCTCTCATTCAACTGACTTAAAGCTCAGCTAAACGATTGATGCACTCCGTCATGCCAGCATTTCCAAAGTCCATTAAAGTAGTTAAATTGAATAAAAATGAAACAGTAACAGCACAATAAAATATGAATAGTTTAAAATAAAAATTAATACTAAAGTCCATAAAATGGTTCAATAAAATAAAAGTAAAGGTAAAACAACAGACAGCACAATAAAATACAATAAAATAGTTGAAAATAAAAATCAATATTAAAATCACCAACATATAAAATCCTGGACATAAATACCTACAATACTCGCTCATTCCATTGACTGTAGATGTATGGGTTTTTTTTAAGGATCAAAAGTGCCACAAACCGGCAGAATGAAAATGGTGAGGCTTATCTTTGGTTTCTCTATCGCGATTCGGTGAAAGGCTTTATGAAAGCAAGCGAACTGTAACACTATAGACCGACCCTAAAACTTGGAGGGAAAATTCAAACCAAGTATAGAAGCAATTTTAGTTCTTCACCTTCTGTGTTGAAGAATGTCTGTCATTTGGTCTTTGGTCCTCGAGGTTTAGACTGTTTAAAGATTTTGGGATGCTACTTTGGGCAGGATCTTGCATGTGTGCGGATTGGCGTGCATCGAGCCCCATCTGGGGGACCGACACATTGTCGCCCTGGGGACAGGTGAGCAGGCCCCTACCAGCACTGTATCATCATCATCATCAATCGTATTTATTGAGCGCTTACTGTGTGCAGAGCACTGTACTAAGCGCTTGGGAAGTTCAAGTTGGCAACATATAGAGACAGCCCCTACCCAACAGTGGGCTCACAGTCTAAAAGGGGGAGAACAAAGCTCCCCCTTTTTGTAAGCAACAAAGCTAAGAGGGGGGCCCAGAGGGAGGAAATTACGAACTCCCAATAAGGGTGGGTTTCATGAGAAGTCCTCAGGGTGGCCCTGGGACCTGGATAGTGTTGCCTTGATGAATTTCCGTGCATTTCCACCTGCCTGAGCTTTTCCACTTCCAAAGCCACTGGCAGGATTTTTGTTCCCCACATGCAGCACGGAGAGAATCCGGGGGAAAAAGTGAGGCGCAGGTACAGCGGCCCAAGACGGCCTCTCACTAAAGGAGAATTCATGCGATTGCGTATGCCATCGGAGGCATGGATCGTACTCTCCTAAGTGCTTAGTACAGTGCTATGCACACAGTAAGCGTTCAATAAGTACAAGTGAATGAATGAGCGTGCCAAGCGCTTACCATGTGCCTGTGTACCCGTAATTTATTGTATGGCCTGTTTCCCCTTCTAGACTCTAAGCTCGTTGTGGGCAGGGAAAGTGTCTACTGACTCTGTTGTATCGTACTCTCCCAAGTGCTTAGTACAGTGCTCTGCACACATGAAGCGCTCAATAAATACAAGTGAATGAATGAGCGTGCTAAGCGCTTACCGCGTGCCTGTGTACCCAGAATTTATTTTATGGTCTGTTTCCCCTTCTAAACTCCAAGCCCGTTATGCGCAGGAAGAGTGTCTTCTGACTCCATTGTATCATACTCTCCTAAGTGCTTAGTACAGTGCTCTGCACACAGTAAGCGCTCAATAAATACAATTGAATGAATGAGCTAAGCACTTACTGAGTGCCTGTGTACCCATAATTAGTAGATACAATCTCTGCCCTCTGGTATTTACTGAGCGCTTACTGTGTGCATAGCACTGAACTAAGCACTTAGGAGAGTACGATACAATGGAGTCAGTAGACACTCTCCCTGCCCACAACGAGCTTAGAGTCTAGTAGGGGAAAGAGACCATAAAATACATTATGGGTACACAGGCACACAGTAAGCGCTCAATAAATACAATTGAATGAATGAGCTAAGCACTTACTGAGTGCCTGTGTACCCATAATTTATTTTATGGTCTGTTTCCCCTACTAGACTCTAAGCTCGTTGTGGGCAGGGAGAGTGTGTACTGACTCCGTTGCATCGTACTCTCCCAAGTGCTTAGTACAGTGCTATGCACACAGTAAGCGCTCAGTAAATACCAGAGGGCAGAGATTGTATCTACTAACCCTAGACTGTGAGCCCGTTGTTGGGTAGGGACCGTCTCTATATGTTGCCGACTTGTACTTCCCAAGCGCTTAGTACAGTGCTCTGCACACAGTAAGCGCTCAATAAATATGAATGAATGAATGAATGCCCCTGCAGCCCCATATGTCAAGGGGGGAAGCAGGGACAACCCGG
The DNA here is from genome assembly GCF_015852505.1 of Tachyglossus aculeatus. Lineage (NCBI taxonomy): Eukaryota > Metazoa > Chordata > Mammalia > Monotremata > Tachyglossidae > Tachyglossus > Tachyglossus aculeatus. The sequence continues at coordinate 40,948,059 of NC_052088.1, read as the reverse complement.
TGAGATGGGACGGAGCAGGTCCCAAGGAGGTGGGATGGAGGGGCCGAGCCCACTGCAGCACTGCCACTGGGTGCCCTCCTGATTTTCGGTGGGGGGCCCGCTGCAGGGGGGACAGTGGCAGAGCAGGGGAGGGAGCGGCAGGGAAGAGGAGTTTGCTGGGAACCCCTTCTCTGTCTATCCTCCCCTCCCACCCCCACCTTTCACATTCCCTCCTTTTTTCCCTCCAGCCACTTCCATTTCTCCTCCTTACCTTTCTTCCCTAAAAAAGTCTAAAATTTTGTTTCAACAGCTCCCCTACCCAGATTCCAGGACCGCAGCCGTCCGGCCAAGTCAGCTCTAATTTCTTCCTAGATTCTCAACAGCTGGAGGGAGACCTTCCTGAAGCACTCCTGACTCCATCCCCAGCCCCCCACGATTCCAAGCCTGAGCCTCCGGGTGTCTGCTGTGGCCTGGGGTTGTCTCTGATCCCTCCTTTTCTTCCCCCAAACACTGTTAATTCATAAAAATTCAGGAATTCCCATCTCAAACCTGATGGTCTTCCTTTGTCCCCTCCCCTTACTGTATATTCCAAGAAAAGCTTTTCTTCCCCCAAACTCGGTGAATTCGTAGAAATTGTGGAATTCCAATCTCAAACCTGACGGTCTTCCTTTGTCCCTTCCCCTTGCTGTATATGCCAACAAAACCTTTTCTTCCCCCAACAAACACCGTGAATTCATAAAAACTGTGAAATGCCAATCTCAAACCTGATGGTCTTCCTCTGTGGACAGATTGGGTCTTTGGGTGGTTCAGAGAAAGAATGATAACAATATAATAGTAATAATGATTGTGGTATTTGTTAAGTGCTTACTAGGGTGCCAGGCACTGGGCTAAGGACTGGGGTGGAAGCAAGTAAATCAGATTGGACACAGTCGCTGTCCCGCGTGGGGGACATTTTATAGATGAAGTAACTGAGGCCCAGAGAAGTGAAGTGACTTGCCCGAGGTCACACAGCAGACAAGTGGCAGAGCAGGGAGTCAGACCCTCCACTGCTGCTTCTGGGCTGTCTGCTCAGGGTAATCAAGACAAAGATGATTCAGGGCTAATGACAAAAGCTCCTTTTGCTGGGAAAGTGAAGGTGGCAGCCCCACCTGAGGGCTTTACAGGTGAGCAGATGGGTGGAAACCCCTGAGCCAGCCGAAGATGTGACAGTTCCGTGAGGAAACGGGAAGGGTGATCAACGCTCTGCACACAGTCAGTGCTCAATGAAAACAGCGGATGGATTTCTCCCGCAGGCAGGCGCCAAGAACTCGCTGTCGCTGCTAACACCACCAGCTCACCAAGGTTAGTGCCTCTGTTGTCTCTGCAGAGATGTGAGCGCTGGGTTTAGGTGGGGTAAATGGGAGGAGGAGGAGGAAGAGCAGCAGTTGGTTGGTGGTTCACATGCTGCCACGTTGCTCCCCTGCCTCAACCTCCCCCCTCATCCTGGCCGTGCCCTGTCAGTCGGTCCCCTGCTCCACAAACTTAGGTTCTCAAATCCTCTGCCACAACTGAAAACCTGGTGTTCGCTAACAACCAGATCAAACGACCGAAACCTTTTTTCTTAAATTATCGATTTCTTACGTGACTGGGGGTTTCATCTGCCATCAGCTCAGGAGCTTACTCCCCCGGCGTGTCCTACAGTGCTCTGCACACAGTAAGGCCTCAATAAATACCATTATGTTTTCACCTCATTCTCTATTCCCAAATACCATTCCTTGCTCACACGCATTTCTGAACACGAGATGTGCTTACATGCGGCAGGGCAAATACCGAATGTCCAAACATCACAGGTCCAAGGAAGGGTGTAGACGATGCAGAAGGGAGAAGAAGTGTGTGTGGGTGTAGGTGGAGCACAGAGGGGAGGAGGAGGGAGGAGAAGGCCTCTTGGCAGAGTTGCGATCTTAAGAATTCACTGAAGAGGAGGAGAGTGGTGGTCTGCCATGTGTGGAGGGGGCGGCAGTTCCAGGCCAGGGGGAGTCCGTCGGAAAGGAATCGGAGGCTAGAGGTTCATTCATTCAATCGTATTTATTGAGCGCTTACTGAGTGCAGAGCACTGTACTAAGCGCTTGGGAAGTGCAAGTTGGAGAAGCACTGTGGCTCAGTGGAAAGAGCGCCGGCTTTGGAGTCAGAGGTCATGGGTTCAAATCCCGGCTCCGCCACTTGTCAGCTGGGTGACTTTGGGCAAGTCACTTCTCTTCTCTGGGCCTCAGTTACCTCATCTGGAAAATCGGGATGAAGACCGTGAGCCCCCGCCCCCACCCCGCTGTGGGACAACCTGATCACCTTGTAACCGCCCCAGCTCTTAGAACAGTGCACATAGTTAGTGCTTAATAAATGCCATCATTTATCTTACCTCCTTCCCTTTCCCCATAGCACCTGTATATATGTATATGTTTGTACATATTTATTACTCTATTTATTTATTTATTTTACTTGTACATATCTATTCTATTTATTTTATTTTGTTAGTATGTTTGGTTTTGTTCTCTGTCTCCCCCTTTTAGACTGTGAGCCCACTGTTGCGTAGGGACTGTCTCTATACGTTGCCAACTTGTACTTCACAAGCGCTTAGTACAGTGCTCTGCACACAGTAAGCGCTCAATAAATACGATTGATTGATTGATTGATCATTATTATTATTGACTGAGCCCCCTCCTTCCTCTCCCCCTTCTCCCCATCCCCATCCCCCCGCCTTACCTCCTTCCCCTTCCCACAGAACCTGTATATATGTTTGTACGTATTTATTACTCTATTTATTTTATTTGTACATATTTATCCTATTTATTTTATTTTGTTAACATGTTTTGTTTTGTTCTCTGTCTCCCCCTTCTAGACTGTGAGCCCATTGTTGGGTAGGGACTGTCTCTATATGTTGCCTACTTGTACTTTCCAAGCACTTAGTACAGTGCTCTGCACACAGTAAGCGCTCAATAAATGCGATTGATTTTATTTGTACATATTTATCCTATTTATTTTATTTTGTTAATATGTTTTGTTTAGTTCTCTGTCTCCCCCTTCTAGACTGTGAGCCCACCGTTGTGTAGGGACTGTCTCTATATGTTGCCAACTTGTACTTCCCAAGCGCTTAGTACAGTGCTCTGCACACAGTAAGCGCTCAATAAATACGATTGATTGATTGATTGATTGATTGATTGATTGAATGATTATTGTTGGACAGACGAGTTGGAGACGCAGAGAGGAAGCCGGCGCTGGAGGAGCACAATGCCACCAGGTGGCAGTAGAGAGGCGCGGTCGCCCAGAAGCACGATTTGGGAGAGAAGCAGCGCCGCCTAGTGGACAGAGCGCGGCCCTGCGGGACAGAAACCGCTGGCTTCTAACCCAGTCTCGGCCACTTGACTGCTGCGTGACCTTGGGTAAGTCATTTCACTTCTCTAATAATCATTCATTCATTCATTCAATCGTATTTATTGAGCGCTTACTGTGCGCAGAGCACTGTACTAAGCGCTTGGGGGAGTCCAAGTTGGCAACATATAGAGACGGGCCCTACCCCAACAGTGGGCTCGCAGTCAAGAATGATGGCATTCGTTAAGCGCTTACTATGTGCAAAGCACTGTTCTAAGCGCTGGGGAGGCTACAGGGTGATCAGGTTGTCCCACGGGGGCTCACAGTCTTCATCCCCATTTGACAGATGAGGTCACTGGGCAAGTCACTTAACTTCTCTGGGCCTCAAAGTCACACAGCTGACAATAATAATAATAATAATAATAATAAAATAATAATGATGATGATGATGATGATGATGACATCATTTATTAAGCGCTTACTATGTGCAAAGCACTGTTCTAAGCTGACCGTTTTGTTCTCTGTCTCCCCCTTCTAGACTGTGAGCCCACCGTTGGGTAGGGACCGTCTCTATATGTTGCCAGCTGGTACTTCCCAAGCGCTTAGTACAGTGCTCTGCACACAGTGAGCGCTCAATAAATACGATTGATTGATTGATTTTATTTGTACATATTTATCCTATTTATTTTATTTTGTTAATATGTTTTGTTTTGTTCTCTGTCTCCCCCTTCTAGACTGTGAGCCCACTGTTGGGTAGGGACTGTCTCTATATGTTGCCAACTTGTACTTCCCAAGCGCTTAGTACAGTGCTCTGCACACAGTAAGCGCTCAATAAATACGATTGATTGATTGATTGATTTTATTTGTACATATTTATCCTATTTATTTTATTTTGTTAATATGTTTTGTTTTGTTCTCTGTCTCCCCCTTCTAGACTGTGAGCCCACTGTTGGGTAGGGACTGTCTCTATATGTTGCCAACTTGTACTTCCCAAGCGCTTAGTACAGTGCTCTGCACACAGTAAGAGCTCAATAAATACGATTGATTGATTGATTGATTGATTGATTGAATGATTATTGTTAGACAGACGAGTTGGAGACGCAGAGAGGAAGCCGGCGCTGGAGGAGCACAATGCCACCAGGTGGCAGTAGAGAGGCGCGGTCGCCCAGAAGCACGATTTGGAAGAGAAGCAGCGCCGCCTAGTGGACAGAGCGCGGCCCTGCGGGACAGAAACCGCGGGCTTCTAACCCAGTCTCGGCCACTTGACTGCTGCGTGACCTTGGGTAAGTCATTTCACTTCTCTAATAATCATTCATTCATTCATTCAATCGTATTTATTGAGCGCTTACTGTGCGCAGAGCACTGTACTAAGCGCTTGGGGAAGTCCAAGTTGGCAACATATAGAGGCAGGCCCTACCCCACAGTGGGCTCGCAGTCTAGAATGATGGCATTCATTAAGCGCTTACCATCAGCGTGGCTCACTGGAAAGAGCCCGGGCTTTGGAGTCAGAGGTCATGGGTTCAAATCCCGGCTCCGCCAATTGTCAGCTGTGTGACTTTGGGCAAGTCACTTAACTTCTCTGGGCCTCAGTTCCCTCATCTGTCAAATAGGGATGAAGACTGTGAGCCCCATGTGGGACAACGTGATCACCTTGTATGCTTCCAAGCGCTTAAAACAGTGCTTTGCACATAGTAAGCGCTTAACAAATACCATTATTATTATTATTATTATTATTATTATGTGCAAAGCACTGTTCTAAGCGCTGGGGAGGTTACAGGGTGATCAGGTTGTCCCACGGGGGCTCACAGTCTTCATCCCCATTTGACAGATGAGGTCACTGGGCAAGTCACTTAACTTCTCTGGGCCTCAAAGTCACACAGCTGACAATAATAATAATAATAATAATAATAGCATTTATTAAGCGCTTACTATGTGCAAAGCACTGTTCTAAGCGCTGGGGAGATTACAAGGTGAGCAGGTTGTCCCACGGGGGGCTCACAGTCTTAATCCCAATTTTACAGATGAGGTAACTGAGGCCCAGAGAAGTGAAGTGACTTGCCCAAAATCACACAGCTGACAACTGGCGGAGCCAGCGTTTGAACCCATGACCTCTGACTCCAAAGCCTGTGCTCTTTCCCACTGAGCCACGCTGCTTCTCAATACATTTATTAAGTTCTTACTATGTGCAAAGCACTGTTCTAAGCGCTGGGGAAGTTACGGGGTGATCAGGTTGTCCCACAGGGGGCTCACAGTCTTAATCCCAATCTTACAGATGAGGTAACTGAGGCCCAGAGAAGTTAAGTGACTTGCCCAAAGTCACACAGCTGGCAATTGGCGGAGCCGGGTTTTGAACCCATGACCTCTGACTCCAAAGCCCAGTCTCTTTCCACTGAGCCACGCCGCTTCTCTCAAATAATAATAATGGCATTTATTTTAAGCGCTTACTAGTGCAAAGCACTGTTCTAAGTGCTGGGGAGGTTACAGAGTAATCAGATTGTCCCACGGGGGGCTCACAGTCTTCATCCCCATTTGACAGATGAGGTAACTGAGGCCCAGAGAAGTTAAGTGACTTGCCCAAAGTCACACAGCTGGCAATTGGCGGGGCCGGGGTTTGAACCCATGACCTCTGACTCCAAAGCCCAGGCTCTTTCCACTGAGCCACGCTGCTTCTCTCAAATAATAATAATGGTATTTATTTTAAGCGCTTACTATGGGCAAAGCCCTGTTCTAAGTGCTGGGGAGGTTACAAGATCGATGCCTGCTACCCAGAACGACCCCTAATCATCATCATAATTATAGTAGTAATAATAATTGTAATTCTGGTATCTGTTAAGCACTCACTATTGCCAGGCACTGTACTAAGTGCTCTTCTCCCCTCCCAGCCCTATGCCACTTAGGTACATATCTGCAGTTTTATTCATTTGTATTGTTCCCCAACTCTGGACTGTAAGCTTGTTGTGGCCAGGGAATGTCACTGTTTATTTTTGTATTGTACTTTCCCAAGTGCCTAGTACAGTTTCTACGCACAGTAAGTGCTCAGTAAATACGATTGAACGAATGACAATTCGGTGACCTTTCCTACATCGCCTCATAATAATTGATTATGCTTATTATGATTCAAGCGCTGTCCCGAGCACTGGGGAAGAGATGAAATAATCACGGCAGCCGCAGTCCCCGACTTGTCATATAACTTCTCTGTGCCTCCGTCACCTCATCTGTAAACTGGGGACGAAGACTGTGAGTCCCATGTAAGTCATGGACTACGTCCAACTCGGTTATCTTGCATCTGTTGCAGTGCTTACTGCAGTCCCTGGCCCGTAATAAAGTGCTTAATAAATGCCAGAAAAAAGAAGGGAGAACAGGTGTTGAATTCCCATTTTACTGATGAAGAAACTGAGGCACAACGAGGCTAGGGCACTTAAGCTCACAAAGTGAGCAATGGAGGCAGGATTGGAACCCAGATCCTCTGAATCCCAGATCGGCATTTTCCGCTAGGTTACGTGGCTTTCGCCGGGAGTGACCTCCCTCAGAAAAATCTTCAGCTTTCTGAGCCCGAGGGGGACAGAGCCAGGCCTCAGACATCCTTTTCCCAGTAGGTTTCATTTCTGGAGGGGATCCTACTGGCCCTCCCGGGGAATGGGGCCTGGTCTCCCATTCCCCCTCCTGTCCCTTCCCAGTCACCAGTCCTCCCCTCATAGCTGAGGGAACTGGCCAAGGAAACCAGTCTGCGGGGAAAACGTGGGGAATCTCTCCAGCTCAGGGCTTCTGGCTAGAAGCTAGGCTGTAAGCTCGTTGTGGGCAGGGAATGCATCCGTTTATTGTTATATTCTACTCTCCCATGCTTGGCACCCAGTAAGTGCTCAATAAATCCAACTGAATGAATGAATGAAAGTTGTGGGCGGGAAGCCTGTCTACCAACTCTACTATACTGTACTCCCCCAACCACTTAGTTCCATGTCTCAGCCTACGGTAAGTGCTCAATAAATACTGAGAAGGACTTTCCAAGATGATAAACTCCAACCAAGAGTACTCAGGAGGGGGATTGAGGTATTAAACAAGCGCTTTAGTACAGTGCTCTGCACGTAGTAAGCGCTCAATAAATACGATTGATGATTAAACCCATGCCAGGCCCTCCGGGGCAGACATGCTGCTTCCAGGCAAGGGTTAAGTGGTGTCCTGTCTACAGGTGCCCACCACTCCGAGGCTCCACCCGCTAGAAGACCTGCAGGGCTCTCAGCTGGGAGACTGAGTGCTCAGCAAGTAATAGTCACCCCGGGGGGTCGGGTCATGGAAGCCCCTGCGCCCTGTCTGTCTCCGGCCCTGTGGCCTGACCCCTTCCTCTGAGGACCGTCCCGAAGCAGCGTGGCTTTGCGGAAAGAGCCCCGGTTTGGGAGGCGGAGGACGTGGGTTCTAATCCCGGCTCCGCCACTTGTCCGCTGCGTGACGCTAGGGAAAGCCGCATCGCTTCTCTGGGCCTCGGTGACCTCATCTGTAAAATGGGGATGGAGACTGTGAGCCCCGCGTGGGACAACCTGATTGCCTTGTATCTACCCCAGCGCTTAGAACAGTGCTTGGCACATAGTAAGCGCTTAACAAATGCAATCGTCATCATCATCACTGCTTTCTCTGAGGACCCCCAACCCTGCTGACAAGGTAAGCAGACACCTCTCCCTATCATACATCTCTCCCCACCGGCCCACCACCACAGGGTGGGTTACCCCATTCAGATAGGGTCTTAGGCCCTACTGAGAGCTCACCTCCTCCAGGAGGCCTTCCCAGGCTGAGCCCCTTCCTTCCTCTCCCCCTCTTCCCCCTCTCCATCCCCCCCATCTTAGCTCCTTCCCTTCCCCACAGCACCTGTATATATGGATATATGTTTGTACATATTTATTACTCTATCTTACTTGTACATATCTGTTCTATTTATTTTACTTTGTTAGTATGTTTGGTTCTGTTCTCTGTCTCCCCCTTGTAGACTGTGAGCCCACTGTTGGGTAGGGACTGTCTCTATATGTTGCCAATTTGTACTTCCCAAGCGCTTAGTACAGTGCTCTGCACACAGTAAGCGCTCAAGAAATACGATTGATTGATTGATAGGAGCCGAAGACAGGAAGCTAAAAGTTTCTCTTGTTTTTCTCAGGCCACCTTCCACGCAATACTCTCTTGCCTTAGAATCAATCAATCGTATTTCTTGAGCTCTTACTGTGTGCAGAGCACTGTACTAAGCGCTTAGAACCAAGGGGAGGATTGTTCTGTTTTGATTTAAGTCTACACAGGTTTTTTCAAGTTGTGGAATGATGGGTCCAGAGGCAACTCACCCAAGGTCACAAAATCCTGAAGAAAAAATAAAGTGTTAGATGCTTTGGTAAACACTGTGTTGTGTTTCTAAAGATCCCTCTGTGCAGTGACACAACCGTTCATTCATTCAATTGTACGTATTGAGCGCTTACTGTGTGCAGAGCACTGTACTAAGCGCTTGGGAAGTACAAGTTGGTAACATATAGAGCCGGTCCCTACCCAAAAGCGGGCTCACAGTCTAGAAGGGGGAGACAGACAACAAAACAACACATATTAACAAAATAAAATAAATATGTACAAGTAAAATAAATAGAGTAATAAATCTGTACAAACATATACAGGTGCTGTGGGGAGGGGAAGGAGGTAGGGTGGGGGGATGGGGAGGGGGAGGAGGGGGAAAGAAAGGAGGAGGCTCAGTCTGGGAAGGCCTCCTGGAGGAGGTGAGCTCTCAGTAGGGCTTTGAAGGGAGGAAGAGAGAAGAGTACTCAGTTATAGAGGGAACCGTGAGACCAGGGCAGTTGTATTGTAAGGTTGAAGGCACTCTTTCATGTATTCAAATGTGGTTAAAGTGAGGAGATGGAAGAAATGAAGTGACTTTGTTACGCTTTTGAAATAAGCCCATTTACGTTTCCTCATGTGGTGGGCAGCCATGCCGGTGGTTGTGAGCCCACTGTTGGGTAGGGATTGTCTCTATATGTTGCCAACTTGTACTTCCCAAGCGCTTAGTACAGTGCTCTGCACACAGTAAGCGCTCAATAAATACGATTGATTGATTGATTCCTCTGGGTGGAAACAAACTGGAAGTGATGTCAACTTTACATTCTGGAAACCCCTGCCTCATTCCATGATGGGACTAGAATAGTGTGGCCTAGTGGATAGAGCATGAGCTTGGGAGTCAGAAAGACCTGAGTTCTCATCATGGCTCCACCGTTTCACTTCTCTGGGCTTCTTTTACATCATCTGTAGAACAGGGATTAAGACTGTAAGCCTCCTGTAGAATAGGGACTGTGTCCAAACTGATTAATTTGTATCTACCACGGTACTTAGTAGTTCCTGGTACTTAGTAAGCACTTAACAAATGCCTTTAAAAAACAACAACCCCCAAAACAGGGAAAGTGAGTCAAAGTGCCATATCTCCGTTACAGCCGGCTTAGTATCCTGCCAACCTTCCTCCACAGAGGCCTTCACTGACTAAGTCCTCCTTTCCTCTTCTCCTCCTTTCTTCATCGCCCTGACTTGCTCCCTTCATTCATTCCTCCCATCCCGGCCCCACAACACTTATGTCTATATCTGTAATTTATTTATTTATATTAATGTCTGCTTCCCCTGTAGGCTGTCAGCTCACTGTGGGCAGGGAATGTGTCTGTTTATTGTTATATTGTACTCTCCCAAGTGCTTAGTACAGTGCCCTGAACACAGAAAGCACTCAAGAAATATGATTGAATGAATGAATACCTCTATGAATCCTGGCCTATGCTCTCATCCAGTGTGTTCTCCCTGCGGACCACAAGCAAAGTCAGAGTGCTCTTCAGTCAGTCAATCGTACTTATTGAGCGCTTACTCTTTGTAGAGCACTTGTACTAAGCACTTGGGAGAATACAGTACAACAGTAAACAGACACATTCCCCGCCCACAACGAGCTTACAGTCTAGAGGGGGAGGTGGACATTGATAGAAATGAACAAATTACAGACATGAAGGAAAGTGATGTGTTGCTGGGAGGGGGGAATCAATCAATCAATCATATTTATTGAGCACTTACTGTGTGCAGAGCACTGTACTAAGCATTTGGGAAGTACAAGTTGGCAACATATAGAGACAGTCCCTACCCAACAGTGGGCTCACAGTCTAAAAGGGAACTGTGGGGATGAATAAAGGGAGCAAGTCAGGAAGATGCAGAAAGGAGTGGGAGAAGAGGAAAGTCTCTGTCCCACGTAAGGCTCACAGTCTGAGTATAAGGGAGAACAGGGATTGAATCCCCACCCTACAGATGAGGAAACTGAGGCCCATAAGTGAAGTGACTTGCTCAAGATCTTAAGCAGGCAAGTGGCTCAGTTGGGATTTCAGTCCACATCTCCCAACTTCGAGTTCCCATGATATTTCCACAAGGCTATACTGCCTCTGTTGTACACTTCACTTTTTCCTCCTCCTGTCTCTCAACAACTACATCTAGCTTGTCCCCACAGCCTGCCGCTGTTTACTCCAAAACGTTTCTCAGATCTGCTGTTTCCTCGCCACCTGCCCCACACCCTACAACAGCCACCAAGTTGGACCAGGAGGTCATCATTATTATGATTATTATGGTATTTGGTAAGCACTTACCACTTGCCAAGCACTGTCTAGTGTTGCTGGGGAAGATAATAATAGTAATGGTATTTGTTAAGCACTCACTGTATGCATAACACTGTTCTAAGCACTGGTGAGGTTACAAAGTGATCAGGTTGTCCCACGTGGGGCTCACAGTCTTAATCCCATTTTACAGATGAGGGAACTGAGGCCCAGAGAAGTTAAGTGACTTGCCCAAAGTCACACAACTGACAAGCGGCGGAGCTGAGATTTGAACCCATGACCTCTGACTCCAAAGCCCGGGCTCTTTCCAGTGAGATGAAAGTTAATCAGATCGGACACAATCCGTGGTCACATTGGGGCTAACCGTCTAAGTAGTAGAGAAAACTACTTCGGGAGGGAGAACTCTAGCCAGGAGCCCATTGGGTCCCTGGCACTCATGGAACAGCACTCTGTCAATCAGTTAAAGGAATTTATTCAGCACTAACTATGCGCAGAGCACTGTACTAAGTGCTTGGGACAGTACAACAGAATTAGCAGACACATTCCCTGCCCATAGAGAGCTTACAGTTCAGAGGGGAACTTCTATTACTAATGTTGGGAACTACTGTCCCACCAGCAGTTTTGTCTTTCAGAGGCGGAGATCACAGTTATTTATTTCAGGGGAGTGAAGCCTATGGACCACTTTCTGTTCCTTTTTTTTGATATTTGTTAAGCTATTACTATGTGCCAGGCAGTGTACTAAGTGCTGGGGCAGATTGGGAACTACTGTCCCACCAGCAGTTTTGTCTTTCAGAGGTGGAGATCACAGTTACTTATTTCAGGGGAGTGAAGCCTATGGACCACTTTCTGTTTCTTTTTTTTTGATATTTGTTAAGCTATTACTATGTGCCAGGCAGTGTACTAAGTGCTGGGGCAGATGCAAGCCAATTAAGTTGGACAAAGACCTTGTTCTACATGGGGATCATAGTCCTAATTCCCATTTTACAGACGAGGCAACAGAGGCACAGAGAGGTAAAGTGACTCACCCGAGGTCACGCAGCAGAGAATTGATGGAGTGAGGATTAGAACTCGGGTTCTTCCAACTCCCTGGCTCAGTAGGTGGGTCAAGTTGGGGAGGCTCCTTGGGTGAACCCCATCACAGTTCTGCCCCTCTCTTTTGAACCTTCTAGAGTGGGGAATTCACTGCAGGTGTCCCAGAACTGCTCCTTTGCTCAACTGTATTCATCAGTGATATTTACTGAGCAGTTACCGTGTGCAGAGCACTGTACTATGTGTTTGGGAGAATGCAACGCAACAAAACCGGCAGACCCATTCCCGGCCCACAGCGAGCGAGAATTAGGAGCTGGAAATGGAAGAGATGGTTATGAGCCCCTGGGGGGTTGAGGCCTGCGGTTTTAGATGTCCAGGCTAGGTTGGAGAGTGATGGGAGTGAGAGAAGCAGCATGGCATAGTAGATAGAACACGGGCTTGGGAGCCTGAAGGACCTGAGTTCTAATCCCGGCTTTGCCACTTCTCTGCTGTGTGACCTGGGGCAAATCACTTCACTTCTCTGTTCTCCCTCACTGTAAAATGGGATGAAGTCTGTGAACCCCACGTGTGACAGGGATTGTGTCCAATCCAATCTGTTTGTATCAACCCCAACGCTTAGAGCAATGCCTGGCATGTAGTAAGCGCTTAACAAATACCGCAATTATTATTATTATATTTACTGAGCACTTACTATGGGCAGAGGACCGCGCCAAGTGCTTGGGAGAGTACAATCCAACAGAATTGGCAGACATGCTCCTTGCCCGCCATGACCTTACCATCTAGAGGGGGAAGACAGACATTAATATAAATAATGATAATAATAAATAAATAAATAATATAATATAATATAATATAAGTAATAATAAATAATGATCGATTGAGACGCTGCATGGATATTGCACAATACCAGATAATACAAACTAGGAAAGGCTGTCGGAGTTTCAGCCGGGCACTCAGGCAAAGGTGGGCCTCAGGCTCAAACTTACGATGCCGGAGATGGAGAGAGGGAACGTTGTAGATGATGGAAGCTCAGGCAGAGAGGATGGGCTACAACCCTTAGTTTAAGAGCTGTGAAGCGGAATCTGCCCCAGATAATCGATCAATCAATCAATCAGTGGCATTTATTGAACACTTACTATGTGCGGAGCCCTGGACTAAGCTCTTGGGAGAGTGCAGTACGGTAGAGTTAGTTGGCACGCTCCCTGCCCTCAACGAGCTTTCGGTCTAGAGGACAAGCTAACAGTCTATCAATCCATCATTGGTATTTATTGAGCATCTACTAGGTGCAGAGCACTGGGCTAAGTGCTTGGGAAAGGACAATAAAGCAGAATTAGCAGACATGTTCCTTGCCCATAACAAGCTTACAGTCTAGAGGGAGAGACAACTGTTAATATGAATAATAATAATAATGATAATGATGGTATTTGTTAAACACTTACTATGTGCAAAGCACTTTTCTAAGTGCTGGGGAGGATAATAATAGTAATTATCATTCTGGTATTCAAGCGCTTACTATGTGCCGGGCTATGCGCTAGGGTAGATAAAAGATAATCAGATTGGACCCAGTCACTGTCCCACATAAGGCTCAGTCTTAGGCCTCATTTTATAGCGAGGGAACTGAGGCACAGAGAAGTGAAGTGACTTGTCCAAGATCACGCAGCATACAAGGGATTAAAACCGAGGTCCTCTGACTCTCAAGCCTGTGTTCCTTCCACTAGGCAGACAAGTGGTGGGGCTGAGATTAGAACCCAGGTCCTTTTGATTGCCAGGCCCATGCTTAATCCACGCTGCTTCTCCATTTCCTCTTGACCAGGCTGCTTCTGAATATTCTGAATAATCATACTCTTAATTCATTCATTCATTGTCGTATTTATTGAGCACTTACTGTGTGCAGAGCACTGTACTGAGCGCTTGGGAATTACAAGTTGGCAGCATATAGAGACGGCCCCTACCCAACAACGGGCTCACAGTCTAGAAGGGGGAGACAGACAACAAAACAAAACATGTGGTCAGGTGTCAAGTCATCAGAATAAATAGAAGTAAAGCTAGATGCACATCATTGACAAAATAAAAACAATAAAAAATTCATACAAGTAAAATAGAGTAATAAATCTGTACAAACATATATACAGGTGCTGTGGGGAGGGGAAGGAGGTAGGGCGGGGGGGATGGGGAGGGGGAGAATCTACTCTTGGGAACCATGGGATGTGTTTTTGCAAAATTCTCAGGACTGGCATATCCTCAGAGTTTCTTTCCTCCGTCTGAGCTTTGACCAAAAGGGATATATTGAGTATCCCACCATGTTATCCTTTCAATTATCTGTCATTTTGTCCTCACAATGTCCTTGTGAGGCTGAGAGGCAGTGGCTGAGAGCAGCTGCCAAAGCACTCAATGGACAGTTTGTGTGTGTGTGTGCGTGTGTGTGTACACACCCACGTTGAAGCCATCAATTTATTTGCTCTCTCTATTGAGAATTGCTGTTTAGATCCACATTTTGCTACCTTAAATTTTGTAGCTGCAATTGGCAGATGGGATTGCAGAAGTGTGCTAAGCACAGAAGACTCCAAACTGTAAGCTCGCCACTAGACTCTAAGTTGGTTGTGGGCAGGGAACGTGTCAACCAGTGCCTTAGCGTACCCTCCCAAGTGCTTAGAACTGTGCTCTGCACACAATAAGAGCGCAGTAAATATCATCAATCAAAGGCTGTTTTTGATTGTCGTCTAGCTGAGCCTGGAGACCAAGGTATCTGCAGTCTCGTTTCTATTATTTTACTTGTACAGATTCACTATTCTATTTATTTTACTTTGTTAATATGTGTTGTTTTGTTGTCTGTCTCCCCCTTCTAGACTGTGAGCCCGCTATTGGGTAGGGGCCGTCTCTATATGTTACCAACTTGTACTTCCAAGCGCTCTGAGCCTCAGTTACCTCATCTGTAAAATGGGGATTAAGAATGTGAGCCCCACGTGAGACAACCTGATCACTTTGTATCCCCCCAGCACTTCGAACGGTGCTTTGCACATAGTAAGCGCTTAACAAATGCCAACATTATTATTATTAGTACAGTGCTCTGCACACAGTAAGTGCTCAATAAATATGACTGACTGACTGAATGAATAATAAAAATAATAACTGCGGTATTTGTTAAGCGTTTACTATGTACTAAGTGCTGAGAAAGAATCCCGGTAATTGAGTCAGTCACAGTCCCTGGCCTACATAAGGTTCACATTCTTAATCCCCAGGTTATGGATGAGGTAACTGAGGCACAGAGAAGTTAAGTGAGTTGCCCAAGGTTACAAAGCAGACAAGTTGTGGAGCCGAGATGAGAACCCAGGTCCTTCTGATTCCCGGGCCCATGCTTTATACACGAGGCCACGCTGCTTCTCCATTTCCTCTTGACCTGCAAATGGAGTGGTACCATCAACTCTGTCCACTGGTTCCGGAGAAGAAGCTAGTACGAACAGCCGAAGTTCCAGTTAGGAAGTGCTGTTCAATGCCCTTGTCTCCTCCCCTCTGAATCCCCTGACAAGACCCTCAGCTCCTTGAGAGCAGATATCGTGTCTTCTTCCTCTCTTCTTCTCTCCTAGGTGATCAGTACCGTACTCTGCACAGAGTTGACAATAAGGCCCTTGAGGCTTGGAATCTTGTTCAGCAACCATTGTGCCTCCTCAAGTGCTTAGTTCAGTGCTCTGCACACACACTGTAAGCGTCTTGAGGGCAGGATTGCATCTACCTTATTGTATTCTCCCAAGTTCTCACTACAGTGTCCTGCATACAGTAAGCTCCTTCAGGGCATGGATTAGCTGTACCTGCTCTCTGGTGCTTAGTAAGTACCTGGCACACAGTAAGCATTCAAATACAATTGCTGGATAGATCTAATCAACACAATGACCCCATCTTTACCTTCAAAGTTGCCCAAAATCCTTCACAGTTTATTGGGTTTGACTTCGTAATAATAATAATAATTGTGGTATTTATCTTTTACTATGTGCTAAGCACAGTTCTAAGCCCTGGGGTGGATACAAGCAGAGGAGAAGCAGCATGGCTCAGTGGAAAGAGCCCAGGCTTTGGAGTCAGAGGTCATGGGATCAAATCCCGGCTCCTCCACTGTCAGCTTTGTGACTTTGGGCAAGTCACTTAACTTCTCTGGGCCTAGATTCCCTTATCTGTAAAATGGGGGTGAAGACTGTGAGCCCCCCGTGGGACAACCTGATCACCTTGTAACCTCCCCAGTGCTTAGAACAGTGCCTTGCACATAGTAAGCGCTTAATAAAATGCCATCATTATTATTATTACAAGCAAACCAGGTTTGGCACAATCCCTGTCCCACATGACCCTCAGAATCTTAATCTCCATTTTACAGATGAAGCAACAGAGGCACAGAGAAGTGAAGTGACTTGCCCAAGATCACACAACAGACACGTGGTGGAGCTGGGATTAGAACCCAGATCCCTCTGACTCCCAGTCTCATGTTCTATCTACTAGGCAAGATTGCTTTTCTGTCTCTTTAGTTGTGCTGCTGTTGTCTGTTCCTTGAGGGCAGGGATCAAGTCTCTTAATTTTGTTGTCTTTTCCCAAATATGTAGTAATCGTCACCCAGGAGATACACAACCCAGTACTCTATGGGCACATAACGCTCAATAAATACTATTGGTTGGAAAATTGAGCATTAAAGAATTCCCTCTCAAGTAAGATATCTCCATTTGTCTAGTGGAGATTTTCTAATTTTCACCAGATGGTTCTTAATGAGGGCGCTTGTATTTAAAAAAAAATAAAAGCAAAAGCCAATGAAAGATTTTTCCCGGGAGCAAATAAGATGAATTTCCATAAGGAAATGAGTCAGCAGAATAATGCTATAGTTTGCATTGGAGGAGTCACTAAGGAAGAATTGTCTTTGTTGTTTTTCTTGGGGGAAATCCTGCTGATAGAAGATAAGCTCTAGAAAAGCTCAATTCCATTTAGGAATTATAGGGAGAAATCTGATTTTCTTAAAGCAGGGAAGACCCCGAGAAGCACTGCCGGACTGTTTTGTTGATATTGGCTTTGAGAGAAATGGTAGGCAGATGTAATTCAATAGACCAAGTTTATTATGAGGGTTAGGGTCACTCAATCATCACCAAGGCAGCGCCTTGGCTTTATTTGTGGTGCATTGTGGTGTCATTGGGGGAAAGCCTCACCTTTCCTTCCTGCCCCTCCATACCTTACTTTTTATGGTACTTGGGAAACACTTACTATTTGTGAAACGAGGCACTGAACTAAGCACTGGAGTCGGTACAAGATAAACAAGTTGGACACAGTCCCGTCCCACATGGGGCTCACAGTCTTAATTCCTTTTTACAGTTGAGGTCACTGAGTCTCAGGAAAGTGAAGTCACTTGCCCAAGGTTCCACCACAGATAAGTGGCAGAGTCAGGATTAGAACTCAGGTCCTCTGACCCCCAGGCCTGGGCTCTTTCCACTAGGCCAAGATACTTCTCTGACAGACATGTCAGAATAAGCTGACATGTTACCTGCCCATAACAAGCTTACATTGCTTACAGTAATAATAATAGTAATAATAATGATGATGGTAATTGTTAAGCGCTTACTATGTGCAAAGCACTGTTCTAAGCACTGGGGAGCTTACAGTGTGATCAGCTTGTCCCACGGGGGGCTCACAGTTTTAATCCCAGCGCTTAGAACAGTGCTTTGCACATAGTAAGCGCTTAACAAATGCCATCATTATTATTATTATTATTATCCCCATTTTACAGATGAGGTAACTGAGGCACAGAGAAGTTGAGTGACTTGCCCAAAGTCACACAGCTGATACTGTTGATATATACTCTCCATCCCCCATCTTACCTCCTTCCCTTCCCCACAGCACCTGTATATATGTATATGTTTGTACATATTTATCACTCTATTTTACTTGTACATATCTATTCAATTTATTTTATTTTGTTAGTATGTTTGGTTTTGTTCTCTGTCTCCCCCTTTTACACCGTGAGCCCACTGTTGGGTAGGGACCGTCTCTATATGTTGCCAACTTGTACTTCCCAAGCGCTTAGTACAGTGCTCTGCACACAGTAAGCGCTCAATAAATACGATTGATTAATTGCTTGATTGTTGATGGATTGAGTAGACCAGCTTCCAAGTTAGGGTGTTCTCCAAGTCATTCTCTAAAGTGAGGCCGGAAATGAGTGAGGTCCACACCATCTGGAAGTTAGATCTGTTTTCCAAATATACATATTTATGCATCTGGCATGGATAGTTTCTTTTAAATAAATCTCCAAATGAAAAGGGATGCCAGTTTTGGTCATTTGCTCTTGGAATCCTAGGAGAAGAGTGGTGGTACTATTCCAGAAGGTTTATTTCTATAATTTGAAGATTATCTATGTCATCACTTTTAACGACTGTGCATTCTAACCAGCATGCTTTTCTGGGTTGATCCATTCGGAAAACCCTCAAAAGACTGAAATAAATAAATACATTGTAATGTATTCGATATGCCACAGGAAAACCCAGGCTGGGAGAAAGTCTTTGAAATGGGCCTTTCTGAATGCTGTGATGTGCATTGCCTCAGGCTAGTGTGGGTTGACCCAATGCAAGAAGTAGGACCCTGGATCCTAGCGATCATTCATTCAGTCGTATTTATTGAGCGCTTTCTGTGTGCAGAGCACTGTACTAAGCGATTGGGAAGTACAAGTCGTTCAGACTCGGGTCTGAACCCATGGTGTAGCAAAGCAATAACCTGAATAACTTGTCCCCCAAATCATGTCTTATCAGAACTAGTCCTCTCGGCTTTATAGGGCTGTCCGTATTCAAGCAGTGTTACTTACTGAGCGCCTACTGGGTGCATCCGGCCTGGTGTGTGCAGAGTGTGCAGGGGACAGGCGGCGGGCTCCTCAGCCACGATGTCCAGGGGCGAGATTGAGGAGGGAGAAATTACTAGATGTTTCTCTTGGCTTTTCCCACTCCCACTAGTGTTGCCTCACTCCCATTAATCCCCTCTGGCAGTTCAATCAGTCATTCCTATTTGTTGAGCCCTTACTGTGTGCAGAGCACTGTACTAAGGGCTTGGAAGAGTACAGTACAACATGCGTTCTCTGCCCACAACGAGCTGACAGTCTAGAGTGGGAGACAGACATTAATATAAATGCATAAATTACTGATAAGGACATAAGTGCTGTGGGACTGAGGGTGGGGGAGTTAATAAAGAAAACAAATAAGTGCAATGCAGAATGGAGTGGGAGAAAAGGAAATGAGGACTTAGGGAAGGCCTCTTGGGGTAGGTTCTTGGAAATGGCTAGGCAGAAATGAGTCTCTTGGACTTAATGACTCAGCCGGGTTGTTCTGGTGCCAGCAACAACACAACAATAGGCCAGGTGACTTAGGTGCTTCCTGAATTGTTTTAGGAAGAAATTCAAATGAGATCCGAGCTCTCATTTCAGGCTGGGGCCCTGGGCGATTTCTCCCTGAGCTCTCTTTGATAACTAACTTCTCCAATCTGGTCCCAGTGTGGAATGTTTTGGGGGTTGAATCTGTGACCTTTGGACATTTGATATTTGCCCCAACCCCGTAGCTCTTATTTGCATATCATGAAAATGTATATGTTGCCAACTTGTACTTCCCAAACGCTTAGTACAGTGCTCTGCACACAGTAAGCGCTCAATAAATACAATTGATTGATTGATTGATATATCAAATTGCTTATTCGTATTATTTCCCAAGCGCTTAGTTCAGTGCTTTGCACACAATAAGTGCTCAATAAATACAATTGAATGAATGAATGGATGTAAGCCCCCAGAGAATGTGGACTGTCTGTCTGTTTTGTCTGTTACCTTTCCACCCCAAGTGCTTAGTACAGTGCTCTGCAGTCCATGGACTGTAAGCTCCTTTGAGGGCAGGGATGTGTCTACTAACTCCATTGTATTCTCCAAGGGCTTGGTACAGTGCTCAGCTATTGTGTTGCGAAGGGACATAACAGCAGCTGCATACCTAGTGGATGCTTGGGAGTCCAAGGACCTGACTCTGCCACTTGTTTGCTGTGACCTTGGGCAAGTCACTTAACTTCTCTAGGCCTCAGTTCCCTCCCCATCTGAAAAATGGGGATTAAGACTATGAACCCTATGTAGGACATGGATTGTGAACAAACTGATTACTTTCTATCTACCTCAGTGCTTAGTACAGTGCCTGACCCATAACAATAATAATAATAATAATAATGGTTTTTGTTAAGCACTTCCTAAGTGCCAAGCACTGTTCTAAGCGCAGAGGTAGATACAAGTCCCACGTGGGGCTCACAGACTTCATCCCCATTTTACAGGTGAGATAACTGAGGCATAGAGAAGTTAAGTGACTTGCCCAAAGTCAAACAGCTGATAAGTGGTGGAGCCAAGATTAGAATCTATGACCTCTGACTCCCAAGCCCGTTCTCTTTCCGCTAAACCATGCTCCTTCCAATAATAATAATAATAATTATGCTATTTGCTAAGCGCTTACTATGCACCAAGCACTCTTCTAAGTGCTGGGGCTGGGGGGGATACAAGGTAATCAGGTTGTCCCGCGTAGGGCTCACAGTCTTAATCCCCATTGTATAGATGAGGTAACTGAGGCACAGAGAAGTTAAGTGACTTGCCCAAAGTCTCACAGCTAAGTGGCAGAACCGATACTAGAATCTATGACCTCTGACTCAATCAATCATATTTATTGAGCGCTTACTGTGTGCAGAGCACTGTACTAAGCGCTTACTTAGCACTTAGTACTTAGCACGGACTCCCAAGCCTGTGCTCTTTCCACTGAGCCACGCTGCCTCTTGTATAGTAAGCACTTAGCAAATACCACTAACAACAACAACAACAACAAAAAATATGAGCTTACAGGCCAGAGGATCTCACCAGTGGGTGAGAAATCCTTACCAGCCATTAATGGGAACCTACGGAGATTAATTTAGCTTTGAAAAATGGCAGTTTGTCCAAATGTCTACCTACTCCAGAGTTGTCATATCTGGGCTTCTGTTTGTGAAGAAAGACATCAGAGTTGTTAGGACACCGTGAACTCTTCTGAGCTGACAGGCGAGGGTATCGGACTTTGTCTGCTTTTTTTTTATTCTATTATGGTATTCGTTAAGCGCTTACTATGTGCCAAGCACTGTGCTGAGCACTAGGGTGGATACAAGCTAATCAGATTGGACACAATCCATGCCCCAGACGGGGCTCCCAGTCTTAATCTCCACAGGCGCTTAACAAATTCCATCATTGTGATTTTACAGAAGAGGGAACCGAGTTATGGAGAAGTGAAGCGACTTGCTCGAGGTCACTTAGCAGACGGGTGGCAGAGCCAGGATTAGGACCCAAGTCCTTCCAACTCCCAGGCCTGTGCTGTGTCCACTAAGCCAAACTGCTTCTCTGTTCCAAGTGTAGAGCAATGGCTAGTGGAGTTCTAGTGTCTGAGAAGTGACTGTTTCTCTCCCGAGGAAACTGCAGGCATTTATGTGCTCCCACGTAGAAAGAGCCCAGGCCTGAGAGTCAGGAGATGTAGGTTCTAATCTCGGCCCTGCCACCTGCTTGCTGTGTGACCTTGGGTATGTCATTTCACTTCAATTAAGAACTAGACTACATGGTGTTTTACAGTGGTCTTTATTTTTTTTCTCTTAGGATTCTTCAAAGATGAAGAGTTAATAATAATAATAATGTTGGTATTTGTTAAGCACTTACTATGTGCCAAGCACTGTTCTGAGCACTGGGGAAGATACAAGGTAATCAGGTTGTCCCACGTGGACAACAATCCCCCCTTTGATCCTTCCAAGGCCCATGGCCTCCGGGAGGATCACATACGACCCTCCTCGGGATAACAAAGGTCTTCCGCAAAGCCGGCGACTAAAGTAAAGGACAAGGAAAAGACAAAAAAAATCCAGGCAACAAGGAAAAGATAGAAAAATCCAGGCACAACAGAGCGGACCACACACAACAATCCCCCTCCTCAGCGAAACGCGGCATCCAGACCGCGCTGCATGTCCATGATCTCAGCCTTGGACAGGGGTACAATTGGGGGTTGCAGAAGCATCAAGGTAGATGAAGCACATCAGAGGCCGGCCTTCAGGAGCTGAAAAACACAGCACACCAAAAACAAGCCAGCAGCAAGACACACAAATAAGCAACCAGACAAAATCTCACAGGACCGAGGCCCATCCGGTAGAAGTTCGATACAGCCGTAAAGCTGGGACAGCGGGTGGCTCAGAATCCCGAGGGTCCCTTCGTGGTCGCCAAAGAAGTTACTGTTATCGACAAGTAGGGTGCAAAATAGGTTAATCGGTGTAAATCGGCCGCAGGGTTCTTGTACCCCGGGTGGTGACGCAGATAGGAAAAATGACTCGGAGACATGAGTTCAGATAGAGCAGTAAAGAAGGAAAGTGGCTACCTGCCCGTTCACCTCCCGGGAGAGGGACGAGTGACAAGCAGCCCCGATCCCATTCTCACTGTGTCTTTTATTGAGTTACAGTAACATGGGAGCGGAGCAATTGGGAATTTCAGGAATCCAATTAGGACCAACAGGATGTTATAAATTCTCATTATTCTCTGTTTTCACTGCCTTGTGCAGGTTGTTGTTATCTGCCCTATGGCCTTGCATACTGCTTACTGGCCTTGAAGAAGTCTGTTGCTGAGCCTCGCATAAAATACAAAAAAAGGAGTTGTTCTCTCGGCCTGCACAAAATGGAGGGTTACTGTCAGCATACACAAAATGGAGTCAGTCATGTCAAGTCTGCTAGTGGACAACAATCCCCATTTTACAGACGAGGTAACTGAGGCACAGAGAAGTTAAGTGATTTGCCCAAAGTCACACAGCAGACAAGTGGCAGAGCTGGGATTAGAACCCATGACCTCTGACTCCCAAGCCCGGGCTCTTTCCACTGGGCCACACTGCTTCTTGCTACAGCAACCTCCTCTTCGCAGGACACAGGCTGTATTTTCTCAATTGGAATATAAAGTCTGGCTTATAACCAAATTACACTGGACCCACTTGGCATAGCTTTTTAAGCTCATTTTAGGAAAACATTGCTTGGGACTGGGAAGAGAAGGAGGAGGTGAAGTCCGGTTGAGAATTAAGGCACAAGGGAATTAAGGGTGGAGGGATGACTTCTTTGCCTTGCTTGAGTGAAGAAAATGGTAATTAAAGAGAATGTGATGTCTTTTCCCGGAAAATGTTTAATAAGGGGACACATTTGAATTTCCAGATGTTGGCCGTAACTGTGATTCTCCCCCTTCTAGACTGTAAGCCCTTTGTTGGGTAGGGACCGTTTTTATATGTTGCCAACTTGTACTTCCCAAGTGCTTAGAACAGTGCTCTGCACACAGTAAGTGCTCAATAAATACGATTGAATGAATGAATGAATGAATGTGATTTCTGAAATTGCAAACCATCTACCTTAGGGACCAGGATGTGACTGAGCATATCAAAAAATGAAAGAAAATTCAACCTAAAGGATGACTCTGTGGATTTTTGGCCCTCTTCAAAAGATGAGACCAAAATGATCGTGATTTGGATTGGACTATAAAACCAGCAAGCCACTCTCTGAGGCTCTCCACAGGCTTCATTTTATTAATGGCGTAGAATCAAATCACAGGCCTGGAAGAGAGCTCGATAAAGTGTCTAAACCAAGGGTTTCCATCTCACGGGCTGTGATGTACCCATTTGACTTGGTGAGAAGCAGCATAGCCCAGTGGAAGAAAAGCCCAGGAGTGGGAGGCAGGAAACCCAGGTTCTAATCCCAGCTCTGCCACTTACCTGCTTTGTGACTTTGGGAAAGCCACTTAACTTCTCTGTGCTTCCATTATCTCATCTGTGGATTGGGGATTTAATGCCTGTTTTATCTTCCTCTTAAGACTGTGAGCCCCATGTGGGACAGGGACTGTGTCCAACCTATCTTGTATCCACCCTAGTGCTTTGGCACATAGGAAGCACTTAATAAATATTATTATTATGATCATCATCCTCAATTTTATGTATTTATCTATTTTATAGAATTTGTTAAGTGCTTACTATGTGCCAACAACTGTTCTAAGTGCTGGAGTAGGAACAGGTTCATTAGGTCGGACACAGTTCCTGTCCCACATGGAGCTCACAGCCTTCCTCATCCTGACTGATGTCCTAGGATTGCCAAGTAGTCTTGGTACTTGTTGAATACTTACTATGGGCCAGGCCCAGTACTAAGTGAAGACATTAATATAAATTAATCGGATCGGACATAGTCCATGTCCCACATGGGGCTAACAGTCTAAATCCCTATTTTTCTGGGGAGATAATTGAAGCATAAAGAAATTAAGTGACTTGCCCAAGACCACACAGCAGACAAGTGGCCAGGCCGAGATTAGAACTCAGGTTCTCTTACAGGGTGGAGTGAGACAGAGGGCCACTGGACATTTTTCTGCTTCTGAGAGAGTTCAGAAACCATTTGAGAATCAGTGGATTAGTCCGTGCCCTTATTTAAACAATTGAATTAGGTGATTGTCTTTCCTGTTCTTCAAAATAGATCCCCAAACCTCTTTTGGCTCACAGTCTTAATCCCCATTTTACAGATGAGGTAACTGAGTCAAAGAGAAGTGAAGTGACTTGCCCAGTGTCACACAGCAGACAAGTGGGGGAGCTGGGATTAGAACCCAGATCCTTTTGACTGCCAGGTCCTTGCTCTACCCATTAGGCCATGCTGCTCTTCTGTTTTTTATTTATTAAATAAATGAATTCATTAACTTTATATTTCTCTGTAGAAATAGAATGAAACTTTAAATGATCATGGCCTGGGATATGGGTGTGAAACTTGTAACCATTGTTTATCTACTTAGGGCTAGCCCAAAAGCAAAGTATGTATACATACAGTGTTGCCTAGTGGCTAGAGTACAGGCCTGGAAGTTAGGAAGACCTGGGTTCTAATCCTCACTCTGCCAATTGCTTTGTGTGGGACCTTGGGCAAATCACTTCACTTTTCTGTGCCTCAGTTTCCTCAACTGGAAAATCGGGATTCAGTACCTATTCACCTTCCTACTTAACTCTGTGAGCCCCCAGGTGGAAGGGGGACTGTGTCTAACCTAATTAACTTGTACCTACCCTAGCGCTTACAACAGTGTTTGACACATGGTGAACACTTAACAAGTACCATAAAACAAACAAACCCTTTGTTCATTTCTTCCTTCTACCTGGAACTCCCTCCCACTTCATATCCAACAGACCACAGTTCTCCCCATCTTCACACCTCCTCCAAGAAGCTTTCCTGGATTAACATCTCATTTTCCCAGCTATCCACCTTCCCTTATCCATAACCTAATTCACTTGAGTCTGAACCTCTTAAAGCATATTGATTCTCTCATAACCCCAGCCCTAAAGCACTTAAGTACATATCCTTTATTTATTTTAATGTCCTACTCCCTAGTAGACCGTATCTCCTGGAAGGCAGGAATTGTGTCTCCCAACTCGATTGTATTATACTTTTCCAAGTTCTTGGTGCGGTACTCTGCACACTGTAGCCGCTCCATTAATACCATTCATTTATTCATTCAATCGTATTCATTGAGCGGTTACTGTGTGCAGAGAACTGTACTAAGCACTTGAAAAGTACAATACAGCAATCAAGAGAGGCAATCCCTGCCCACAGTGGGCTGCATTGTACATTCTAGGGGGCGGGGAGACAGGCTTCAAAACAAGTTAAACAGGCAGCAATATAAATGATATATTTATATATGCTTCAAAACACGTTAAGCAGGCAGCAATATAAATGATATATTTATATATGTTCTGTGTGGCAGGGAGACGGGGTAAGGGCAAAGGGAGTGAGGCGAGGTGACACGGAAGGGAGAGGAGCTGAGGAAAAGGGGGTTGAATTCTTGATTGCTTGATTGAGGTAGCTCTGGAGATGTCAGTATATTGTGGATCTGTTTCATCAAGCACCTTTCTAAATGGTTTCCAGTGAATGTAATTCCTGCTAAACGCTAAGTTCGTGATCAATTGCAGGGTTTTTCCCTTCTCAATTCATACTGGAGCACCATAGCCTAGTGGGAAGAGCTGTGGCCTGGAAGTTAGGGGGCCTGGGTTCTAATTCTGGTTCCACTGATTGCCTCGTGTGTGACTTTGGGCAAGTCACTTCAATTATTTTTGCTTGTTTCCTCATCTGTAAAATGCCTATTCACTCAATCAGTCAATTGTATTTATTGAGCACTTACTGTGTGCAGAGCACTGTATTAAGCTCTTGGGAGAGTACAATACAACAGTATAACAGACACATTCCCTGCCCACAGTGAGCTTATTCAGTGCCTAGTCTCCCTCCTACCTAGACTGTGAGCCTCATGTGGAAGAGGGACTCTTGTCTATTGTGTCTATTCCAGTGCTTAGAGCAGTGCTTGACACATAGTAAACACTTAACAAATACCATCATTATTAAATAGTAGATTACATTTATCTGAGTCACTTGGCTCTCAGTTTCTCATCAGTATGTCAAGTTCTACCCATCATTCTCCAGTGCTATCCATTTTCAGCACTGACATTTTAGCACATGGGGAAGCACATAAAGAACATGATAATGCTCTCAGACTCATATTCAGAGGCTTTTTTCAAATTTCAACCCGACGTTGACCAGGGAAAACTGAATTAAATACATCACATACATTGGCTAGGGGAGAGAGAAGCACATTTTCTCACCTGGAGGCATTGTCAACCTCATAAAAGTTTCTCATAAATTAAAGATGCTTCTATTTCCAAAAACATTACCGCTGTCAAGCTCTTTCAGGGCCTTCTACTTCTCTTGAAATATCAAGGCCTTCACAGCTGTTGGGCAACTCTTCGAGGCTTGACTTATTAAGGTGCTAAATTTCAGTAGACTAACAGGAGAAGTCATGTGTTGAAAAGATTCCAATAAAAGCACGCAAAAGCGTGGCCAGATTCCAAAGGTGCTAGCCTAGGCTCCTTTGAGAGAGGAGTCACCCTGTGACAGACCTGTCTAACGTCAGTTATAAATAATAATAATAATGATGGCATTTATTAAGTGCTTTCTATGTGCAAAGCACCGTTCTAAGTGCTGGGGAGGTTACAAGGTGATCAGGTTGTCCCACGTGGGGCTCATAGTCTTAATCCCCATTTGACAGATTAGGGAACTGAGGCCCAGAGAAGTTAAGTGACTTGCCCAAAGTCACACAGCTGACAATTGGCAGAGCCGGGATTTGAACCCGTGACCTCTGACTCCAAAGTCTGTGCTCTTTCCACTGAGCCATGCTGCTTCTCTCAATAAATCAGTAAATTAATCAATGGTTATTTATTGAGAGCTTACTGTGTTCAGAGCACTGTACTAAGTGCTTGGGAGAATACAATACAATGGAATTAGAAGAAACATTCCTGTCCATAATGAAGAATAATGTACTGAAACTGGAGCAAAGATCGCTCCTCTTTTGTAGGTGTGTAAATGAGCACAAGTCCCAAAGAGGTGGGAGATTTGGAAAATCAGGCTCAGTTTAGAAGAGATCTTCATCTGGGAAAAGGAAAAAAAAATGGAAACAGTGACCTTGAGCACTGTCATGAGTAGCAGGTGGGCTAATGGAAAGAGTGGGGGCTTGGGAGTCAGAGAACTTGAGTTCTAATTCTGGTTCTGCCAATTTCCTGCTAAGTGACCTTGACCAAATCACTTCCTATGTCTTGTTTTCCTGGTTATAAAATGGGGATTAAATGCCTGTTCTTTCTCCCCCTTTAGACTGTGAGCCTTCTGTGGGACAGGGACTTTGTCCTACCTGATTATCTTGCAGTCAGTCAATCGTATTTATTCAGCACTTCCTTTCCCTGTACTAAGTGCTTGGGAGAGTATACAACATAGCAATAAAGAGCCACATCCCCTGCCCAGTGATAGTAATAAATTTACATAAAAATCGTGTTGCAGGCTTCAGGGGGTGTCTGGGATTCCTATCAATTCTCTCAACCTTTGGGCGAAGGGATGAAATTACTTTCCTTTATGGTGTGCCCTCCCCCAGTCATATGATTCATTCATTCAATCGTATTTATTGAGCGCTTACTATGTGCAGAGCACTGTACTAAGCGCTTGGGAAGTACAAGTTGGCAACATATAGAGACGGTCCCTACCCAACAGTGAGCTCACAGTCTAGAAGAGGGAGACAGACAACAAAACAAAACATGTGGACAGGAGTCAAGTCATCAGAACAAATAGAATCAAAGCTAGATGCACATCATTAACAAAATAGAGTAGTAAATTTGTACAAGTAAAATAAATAGAGTAATAAATCTGTACAAACATATATACAGGTGCTGTGGGGAGGGGAAGGAGGTAGGGCCGCGGGGATGGGGAGGAGGAGAGGAAAAAGGAGGCTCAGTCTGGGAAGGCCTCTTGGAGGAGGTGAGCTATCAGTTGGACTTTGAAGGGAGGAAGAGAGCTAGCATGGCGGATTTGTGGAGGGAGGGCATTCCAGGCCAGGGGGAGGACGTGGGCTGGGGATCGACGGCGGGACGGGCGAGACCGAGGCCCAGTGAGGAGATTAGCGGCAGAGGAGCGGAGGGTGCAGGCTGGGCTGGGGAAGGAAAGAAGGGAGGTGAGGTAGGAGGGGGTGAGGGGATGGAGACCCTTGAAGCTGAGAGTGAGGAGTCTTTGCCTGATGTGTAGGTTGACTGGTAGCCACTGGAGATTTTTGAGGAGGGGAGTAACATGCCCAGAGTGTTTCGGCACAAAGATGATCCGGGCAGCAGCGTGAAGTATAGACTGAAATGGGGAGAGACAGAAGGATGGGAGATCAGAGAGGAGGATGATGCAGTAATCCAGTCGGGCTAGGATGAGAGATTGAACCAGCAAGGTAGTGGTTTGGATGGAGAGGAAAGGGTGGATCTTGGCGATGTTGCGGAGGTGAGACCGGCAAGTTTTGGTAACGGCTTGGTTATGAGGGGTGAACGAGAGAGCAGAGTCGAGGATGACACCAAGGTTGCGGGCTTGTGAGACGGGAAGGATGGTAGTGCCGTCTACAGTGACGGGAAAGTCAGGGAGAGGGCAGGGTTTTGGAGGGAAGATAAAGAGTTCAGTCTTGGACATATTGAATTTTAGATGGCGGGCAGACATCCAGATGGAGATGTCCTGAAGGCAGGAGGAGACCTGAGCCTGAAGGGAGGGAGAGAGAGCAGGGGCAGAGATGTAGATTTGGGTGTCAGTCCAAATTCATTAATCCAATCAGTGGTATTTATTGAGTGCTTACTTTCATTCATTCATTCATTCAATCAATCGTGTTTATTGAGTGCTTACTGTGTGCAGAGCACTGTACTAAGCACTTGGGCGAGTACAATAAAACAGTAAACAGACACATTTCCTGCCCACAATGAGCTTACAATCTAGAGGGGGAGACAGACAGCAATATAAATAAATAAATTACAGAGCTGTGCATAAGCGTTGTGGGGCTGGTGGGGGGGGGGGGTAAGAAGCAAAGGGAGCAAGTCAGCGTGACACAGGAGGGAGGGAGAGATGAGGAAAAATGCACAGAAAGCACTACTAAGCACTTGGGAGAGTACAATACATGCAACCCCTAGTGCTGCTCCTTGGATAATTTAAAGTCTCACTCTGTCCAGTGGCAAGATGGATTTGGTTAATCATCAGTTTGTGCTGAAATGTTCAAGGATTGGATAATGAATTCAGAGGATTTGTATTTCAAGCCAACTTTGGCTTCCACAAATAGAGTTCAAAAAGTCCCCTAAAACAGTCCCCAGCCTCTGTACAGAATCGAGACAGTGGACTGCTGTGTATAACACCACTGCCTCTGCCACCTTTACAAGACTATTATGTGGAAGTTCCATTCACAGAATTTTCTTCCCTTCCTCACCATTCATCATTCAGTGGTATTTATTGAGTGCATACTGTGTGTTGAGCACTGAAATAGATGCTGAGCTTCTTGTGGATAAAGATGTGTCTACCAACTGTGTATTGTAATCAATCATATTTATCGAGTGCTTACTGTGTGCAGTGCGTCTGTTACATTGTTATATTGTGCTCTCCTATGTGCTAACAGTGCTCAGCACTTAACACAGTGCTCAGGACTTAGAACAGTACTTGGCACATAGTAAGGGCTTAACAAATACCATTGTTATTAATATTATTGTAGTGCTCTGCACACAGTAAGCACTCAGTAAATAGCATTGAATGATTAACATTTTGTTGGCACATAGGAAGCGCTTAATCACTGTTATTTCATTATTATTATAGTGATTATCATCACCACTATTATTACCATCATTGCTGTCATCAATATTAGAGTTGTTATTTATTTCTTTAGGCTACAGTTGCTTGATGAGTGTCACAGAGGCCTTTTGGCATTTTTCCATTTCCCTGTGTGGATGCCATTATACCCTAACCTACTTTTATTAGGCCACACCGTAGCCTTTCCCTTAAATTCTGATGACTCACAATTCCTTACAACTTAAATCATTATTCTGCTTTCCAACGGACACTGGACAATTTTTGAGTAACTTTATGAGAATGGATTGGGTGCTCAGATTTATGTAGATATGTAACAGTTCTATTGATCTGAAGGAACAGCCAGAGCCTTGATAATAATAAAAGAAAAGGCTCACCTGTCAAAAACCATTGTTTCTCTAAGCTGGGATTGCAGGTTGTACAGTATGGAACTGAACAATGAAAGGGATTTAGATTGGAAGCACTTGATTTCAAAACCTAATTCAGTGTTTTAACATTTATGACGGATGAAATGCTGGACTCTGAATTTGCCTTTCAAAAGGTATGAAGACTCGTATATAAGGGGTTCATTAGCCTTTTCTCAAGTTCGACAGTGTTCACCTTTGAAACACCAATCAGTGGTATTTATTGAGCACTTACTGTGTGCAGAGCACTATACTAAGCGATTGGAAGAGCACACTATGATAATAATTTTGGTATTTGTTAAGTGCTTACTATGTGCAAAGCACTGTTCTAAGCACTGGGGAGGATACAAGATGATCAGGTTGTCCCACGGGGGGCTCACAGTCTTCATCCCCATTTTACAGATGAAGTAACTGAGGCACAGACAAGTTAAGTGATTTGCCCAGAGTCACACAGCTGACAATGGGCAGAGCTGGGATTTGAACCCATGACCTCTGACTCCAAAGCCCATCTCTTTCCACTGAGCCACGCTTAACTTAACTTGGCTTAACTTCTCTGGGCCTCAGTTACCTCATCTGGAAAATGGGGGTTAAGACTGTGAGCCCCTCTTGGGACAATCTGACTACCTTGTATCTTTCCCAGTGCTTAGAACAGTGCTTGGCACATAGCACTTAACAAATACCATAATAATAATAATTATTATTATTTCATCAGGTTCCACATGGAACCCCCCCCCCCAGTGTAAGTAGGACTGAGAACAGGTATTGAATAGCCGTTTTGCAGATAAGAGTACTGAGGCCCAGAGAAGCCAAGTGACTTGCCCAAGGCCACACAGCAAATAATTGGAGGAGCCGGGATTAGAATCTCGGTCCTCTGATTCCCAGCCTGCTTCAATCTGGTGGAGCCAGATGGATGAAATTTCCTTGACTGTCCAAGGGCTGCTTGTAAGGGAAAACTGAGTGACTATCGCCCAAATCCTTTAAGTTTTGGAACTCATATATTTCGTATTTAAATTCATCTAAACAGTTTTGGTTTTTACTCCCAAGTTATTGCTGCCATGGTCAGCAGTACTTGACTGATACCCGTCCGTCTCTACTGAGGACGATAGTAGTGTCTCTACTGGTCTCCTTTTTCCTCTCCTCCTCCACATTCCCTCCCCCTCCAACCCCCCCACCCCACCTCCTTCCCCTCCCTGCAGCAGTTGTATATATTTGTACAGGTTTATTACTCTATTTATTTTACTTGTACATATTTCATATTCTATTTATTTTGTTAGTGATGTGCATATAGCTAAAATTGTGTTTGTTCTGATGATTTTGACACCTGTCTACATGTTTTGTTGTCCGTCTCCCCCTTCTAGACTGTGAGCCTGTTGTTGGGTAGGGGCCGTCTCTATATGTTGCTGACTTGTACTTCCCAAGTGCTTAGTACAGTGCTCTGCACACAGTAAGTGCTCAATAAATACGATTGAATGAATGAATGAATGAGTGGTCCAGACTGGCTCCTGGCTAATTCCTGTGAAATTCCAGCACAGCCGCCTAAAAGGAGCAGAAGGAGCGTGACCCAGTGGAAAGAGCTTGGGCCTGGGAGTGAGAGGAGCTGGGTTCTCATCCCAGCCCTGCCACTTGTCTTCTCTGTGACCTTGGGCAAGACAGTTAACTTCATTTATTCATTCATTCAGTCAGTCAGTCGTATTTATTGAGCGCTTACTGTGTGCAGAGCACTGTACTAACTCCTTGGGAAGTACAAGTTGGCAACATATAGAGACGGTCCCTACCCAACAACAGGCTCACAGTCTAGAAGGGGGAGACGGATGGACAACAAAACAAAACATGTGGACAGGTGTCAAGTCGTCAGAACAAACAGAATTAAAGCTTAATGCACGTCATTAACAAAATAAATAGAATAGTAAATATGTACAAGTAAAATAGAGTACAAATCTGTACAAACGTATATACAGGTGCTGTGGGGAGGGGAAGGAGGTAGGGCGGGGGGACACAGTCTAGAAGGAGGAGACAGACTTCTCTCTGCTTCATTTATCCCGTCTAGAAAATGTGGATTATGACTGTGAGCCTCATGTGGAACATGGACTGTGCCTGACCTGATTAGCTTGTAATTACTCCAGTGCTTAATACAGTGCCTGGCACATAGTAAGCACTTAGCAAAGACCATTTATTAAAAAAAAAAGTATATGAGAAAGATGGAGTTTGAGAAAAAGAAGCTCCTCTACTTTTCTCCCTTAGTGTCCTTGCTGACTAAATCCTTGCAGCTCCTTGGTTATTTTGTTTGTTTTTTATGGTATTTGTTAAATGTTTATTATTGTGCCAGCCATTGTACTAAGCTCTGGGGGTAGATACAAGCTAGTCAAGTTGGATACTGTCCTGATCCCTGAGGGGGCTCACAGTCTTAATCCCCATTGTTCAAGTAAGGTAACTGAGGCACGGAGAAGTGAAGTGATTTGCCCAAGGTCATACAAGTGGCAGAGCCAGGATTAAAACCCAGGTCCTTCTGACACTCAGGCCCAGGCTTTGTTGTGAGGTCCAAGCAACTAAGGAGATGCTTGCAACCTGAGCTGGCCCAAAGGCTCCATCCCGGATGCCGTAGGTCTGACTGGCCCATTATAGGATTATCGATAATCCAATAAACCTGCATTATCGGTGGTGCCAGCCATTCCCTCCTGAAATAGCAACTTGTATCCCAGCAAAACAGAAGGCTACCCAAAAGGCAGCTTCACTCACCCACTTCTCCCTCTAAGTTCCAGACTTTGGCGTTCTTTTCCAAATTGAAGGTTACAGGGGACCCTGTACGCTTCATTACACTGAGCGTGCTCACACCTATCTAGGGATGAAGGCTACAGTAATATGGAAATAATATATTTACTAAACATGTATGTGTAAAGCACTGTGGTAAGTGCTGGGGTGTATGCCAAATTCATTGAGTCATATTTATTGAATGCTTACCATGTGCAGAGCACTGTACTAAGCGCTTGGGAGACTATAATACAACAGTAAACAGACACGTTCCCTGCCCACAATGAGCCTAAACTCTAGATGGGGAGAATCATTTGGCTGGACATATTCTCTGTTCCACCTAGAGCTCGCAGTCTAAGAGGGAGAACAGTTATTTAATCGTAATTTCACAGATGAACTTTACAATTTCCACCTATCAAAGTTCCATTTATTTTTAGGCAAAAACATGTCAACCTTTAATTCATTACACAGAGTGTCATATCTTGGCGTTGCATTTTAGCATCCCAAATGTTGAAGATCTAGTTGTTGTTCAGTTGATTGAATGAAATGCATGAGGAGGAATATAAGCAGCACTGGTTTTAATAAAGTGCCGTCGAAGGATGATGAAAGATAATTATAAAATGACAATCCAGTTCAGATAATTAGTTTTTGGATAGGCTATTATTAATGGTGTCATAGACTACATTGCTTATTTAATGTCTTAAGAATTCCTTCAAGATACTTACAATTGCGGGTCACTGCATAGAAGTAGCAAGTAACTCCTGTTCCAGGATTCTGGTGGTAAGGGTAGGGACCGTCTCTATATATTGTCAATTTGTACTTCCCAAGGGCTTAGTACAGTGCTCTGCACACAGTAAATGCTCAATAAATATGATTGAATGAATGAATGAATGAAAGTGTGAAGGGGAACAGGGAGATTAATGTGATTTTTCTAGGTCTTTTCAGAAAGAAGGCCTATATCCTTTCAAAATTTTTTTTCCTTCTCCCTTCAGCCTTTTCCTAAGGTTATTAGAGAAGCAGCATACCCAGTCAATCAGTGGTATTTATTGAGTGCCTACTGTGTGCAGAGCACTGTACTAAGGACTTGGAAGAGTACAGTACAACATAGTTGGTAGACACATTTCCTTCCCAGAATAACCTCACAGTCTAGGGGAAAGAGCTCAGGCCTGGGATCAGAGGACCTGGGTTCTAATCCTCTGCTTGGCCAATTATCTGCTGTGTGACTTGGGGCAAGCCATTTCACGACTCTGTTCTCCCTTCTACTTAGACTGGAAGCCCCACATGGGACCCGATTGTCCTGTATCTCCTAGCTCTTAGTATGGTGCTTGGCATGGGGTAGGCACTTAACAAAAATTATTGTTATTATTTTAATTATTATCATTATTACAATCAAAGATCATTTAGTTGTAGCTTCTGAACTCAATTAACAATTGGAGATCCAGGAGTAGAACGAGCACTGTCTCTCCTCTGTTACCATAACCCTCTAGATGGTGTTTTTTTATGTATCTGGTATCTACTCTTGATATAATAATGATGGTGTTTGTTTAGCGCTTGCTGTGTGTCCAGCGCTGTTCCAAGTGCTGGGGTTGCTGGGGCCTAATGGTTAGAGCTCGGGCCCGGGCGTAAGAAGGACCTGGGTTGTAATCCTGCCTCTGCCACTTGTCTGCTGTGTGCGAACTTGGGCAAGTCACTTAACTTCTCTGGGCCTCAGTTTCCTCAACTGTAAATTGGTTATACATGTTCATCTTCCTCCTTAAACTGAGAGGAGCTCTGTTCCCACAATTATCTTGTACCTACCCCAGCGGTTAGAACAGTGTTTGTCACCTAGTAAGCTTGTAACAAATACCGTAAAAGAACTGTTTATGTCAACAGTTGGCATGATAGGTAGAGTGGCCCAGTGGATTATTATGTAGTACACATCCACCACTGCCAGTTTATTTCCTCTACTACCATTTTAGCTTACTTTCCAGTAGGAAATGTTCTCTTCCCAAATAAGAGGAATAACCAGCTATTTTTTTGACTGTGAGCCCCATGTGGAACAACCTATCTTGTATCTACCCTAGTACTTAGAAAAGTACTTGGCACATAGCGCTTAACAAATACCATTATTATTATTAATTATTAGTATTATTATTATTGACTGTGAACCCCACGTAGGACATGGAATGTTTCAACCCAGCTAACTTGTATCTACCCCAGTGCTTGGGGCAGTGCTTGCCATATAGAAGCAGAAGCAGCGTGGCTCTGTGGAAAGAGCCTGGGCTTTGGAGTCAGTGGTCATGGGTTCAAATGCCGACTCCGCCAATCGTCAGCTGTGTGACTTTGGGCAAGTCACTTAACTTCTCTGGGCCTCAGTTACCTCATCTGTAAAATGGGGATTGATTGTGAGTCCCCCCCCCCCATGGGACAACCTGATCACCTTGTAACCTCCCCAGTGCTCAGAACAGTGCTTTGCACATAGTAAGCGATGTCATCATTATTATATAGAAAGCACTTAACAAGCACCATAGAACAATAAATGTGATGGATTGATTGATTCAGGACAGACAAGTTGTCCCAAGGTGACCCTGGGATACTGACCATCTCAAGGTCAAATGCTATCTATCCCGTGGCCGCCTGAGCCACCAGGCGGAACTTGGAAGTGAGGATGGGATACCGCCTCCACAACCAAAACTGCCAGATTGACAGCCTAAACCGGGAATACAGGAGGTGTCCCGTCCCCCCCCGCCCTGTGCCAATCAAATCAGGGATGGAGTATATGTTTGTACATATTTATTACTCTATTTTACTTGTACATATCTATTCTATTTATTTTATTTTGTTAGTATGTTTGGTTTTGTTCTCTGTCTCCCCCTTTTAGACTGTGAGCCCACTGTTGGGTAGGGACTGTCTCTACATGTTGCCAACTTGTACTTCCCAAGCGCTTAGTACAGTGCTCTGCACACAGTAAGCGCTCAGTAAATACGATTGATGATGATGATGATGACTGTCTCTATATGTTGCCAACTTGTACTTCCCAAGCTGTTAGTACAGTGCTCTGCACATAGTAAGCGCTCAATAAATACGATTGATTGATTGATTGATTGATTGAGGATGGGGGAGGGCAGAGATTGGGAAAACTCACTCCAATCCTCCCCCTGCTGCTTCTCCGTCTCCCGGACGTTGAGAGCTGGCCTCCCGGACAAGAACCTCGGCCTCCGCATCTTCCCACGCGCCCTGAACAGGTTAGGTCAGGATTTCGGGGTCCAGGACCGCCGCTAGAGAGGAAAGGGGGTGCCCTCCTCCCTGGCCCGGGATCCCCTCTCTAATACCCCCTGTCTCCCCCACCCCCCTTGATGCCCCGGTGGGACAAAGTTTGGCATGGGTGCTAGGCTTGCAGGGAAGGAGGGTTAGTTGGTGCGACACTGTGGTAGGATACTCTCCCGACCGCTTAGCGCAGTGCTCTACACGCAGTGAGAGCTCAATAAATGTCACCATGTAACTGATGGATCTGAGCTACTCCTTTAGGGGCTGGGAGAGCAACGTGCCCTTGTTGGGTCTGGGGAAACAGAGGGGTGATGGCAAATCTGGGAGACGAAATGAAAGTGAAGGCGAATGCTGTTGAGAGGACATAATTTGATCTCAATTTCTCCCCCTCTTACGAAAGTGATATTTTTTTTTCTTTACTAAATTGATGAACAGCGCACTGGGTCACAGCAGTTGGTGGACTTTCCTCGTTTGAGAAATCCAGCAATTGGGCGATTCACTTAACCTAGATAAACCTAAGCAGAACGCTCTGTGCTGATTGCTAGCCATCTCTCAGACAACCAGGAGAACCCTATGTGATGGAGTGAAACTTTAAAAGCCAGCGATGCCATGGTTAATTCTGTAGGCAGAAATCCTATTTGTTAAGCAAACCGTGGGATGATGAACACTGGAAGCCTTTGAGGTATTGTGGGTGGCATTGGCAAGCCACGCTTAAATCTCAGGTGTGGAAAGAGTTTCTGAGCATGGCTAGCTGCGTTCATATACACAGGAATTAATATTAGGAGCATGGCCTTTTCGCACAAAGGACATATTTACATGCGAAGCAGGTAATGCTGAATCTACAGCCGAATTGTACCGACTCGGTACTCTTTCTCCCATTTACTTTGAAATTTTCCCAAACCACTTATTTTTTGGTATGCCTGGAGGGCATCATCAGAAATCAATTACTAGAAATGTTGGGTCTGTATGCGTGAACCCTCCTTGTAAAAGAAGGTGGATCTGGGCTTTTCTTTTGTATGTAAATATTTCTTTAGATGCTGACTTGATAGATGGAGCTTAAGTTAATGAGGTGGGACTGAGGAGCAGGGTGGGGGCATTTTTTGATATTGTTGAACTTAGTGACTTCAGACTTTTCATTCAATAATAATAATAATAATGATGATGGCATTTATTAAGCTTTTACTATATGCAAAGCACTGTTCTAAGCGCTGGGGAGGTTACAAGGAAAAGCAGCGTGGCTCAGTGGAAAGAGCACGGGCTTTGGAGTCAGTGGTCGTGGGTTCAAATCCCGGCTCTGCCAATTGTCAGCTGTGTGACCTTGGGCAAGTCACTTAACTTCTCTGGGCCTCAGTTACCTCATCTGTAAACTGTGAGCCCCCAGTGGGACAACCTGATCACCCTGTATCCCCCCAGCGCTTAGAAGAGTGCTTTGCACATAGTAAGCGCTTAATAAATGCCATCATTATTATTATTATTATTATTACAAGGTGATTAGGTTGTTCCACGTGGGGCTCACAGTTTTAATCCCCATTTTACAGATGAGGTAACTGAGCCACAGAGAAGGGAAGCGACTTGCCCAAAGTCACACAGCTGACCAGTGGCAGAGGCGGGATTTGAACCCACGACCTCTGACTCCAAAGCCCGGGCTCTTGCCACTGAGCCGCGGTGCTTCTCTACATGTTTTGTTGTCTGTCTCCCCCTTCTATCATCAATCATCAATCGTATTTATTGAGCACTTACTATGTGCAGAGCACTGTACTAAGCGCTTGGGAAGTACAAATTGGCAACATCAATCATCAATCGTATTTATTGAGCACTTACTATGTGCAGAGCACTGTACTAAGCGCTTGGGAAGTACAAATTGGCAACATATAGAGACAGTCCCTACCCAACAGTGGGCTCACAGTCTAAAAAGTCTTCTAGACTGTGAGCCCGTTGTTGGGTAGAGACCGTCTCTCTATGTTGCCGACTTGTACTTCCCAAGCGCCTAGTACAGTGCTCTGCGCACAGTAATCACTCAATAAATACGATTGAATGTGTCAGTGTTTCTAGACTGTGAGCTTGTTGCGGGGTAGGGACTGTCTCTGTATGTTGCTAACTTGTACTTCCCAAGCGCTTTGTACAGTGCTCTGCACACAGTTGGCACTCAATAAATACGATTGAATGAATGAATGATAAACTGAGGCCGGAAGCTGGAATGGTCTAGGAGCACAGGTGATAAATACCTGCAGCCTCTGGCTCTCTGAGCAGAGGATTGAGATATGCAGCAGATGGCTGCAGGGCGCCTCTGTCCAGAGCGTGAGAAGCCTGCTGTGCCTGCACCAACTGAGGAGCCGTGGGATGGTGAGTATCCTGTCCTGCTGAACCCTCGTGGGGCTGGAAGCCATGGCTATGGAACGATTGAATGGCTCCCTCCAGAGTGGGAAGTGCTCGTGGGTGGGAGGTAGCCAAAAAAATAACGATGGTATTTGTTAAGCGCTGTTGTCCACTAGCGGACTTGACGTGACTGACTCCATTTTGTGTATGCTGACAGGAACCCTCCATTTTGTGCAGGCTGAGAGAACAACTCCTTTTGTATTGTCTGCAACGGATGCCTTCAAGGCCATTAACAAGTAACACCTATCTTTGTAAGGTCGTAGGGCAGATGACATCCCGCACAAGACAGTGACAACAGAAGATAAGGAGAATTTACACACCTATTTATGCAAGGCCATAGGGCAGATAACAACAACCTTCACAAGGCAGTGAAAACAGAGAATTTATAGCATCCTGTCGGTCCTAATTGGATTCCTGAAATTCCTAAATGCTCCGCTCCCATGTTGCTGGAACCCAATAAAAGACACAGTGAGAATGGAATCGGGGCTGCTTGTCACTCGTACCTCTGGTGAACGGGCAGGTAGCCACTTTCCTTCTTTACTGCTCTATCTGAACTCACGTCTCCGAGTCATTTTTCCTATCTGCGTCACCACCCTTGGTACAAGAACCCTGCGATTTACACCGATTAACCTATTTTGTACCAATCTTGTCGATAACAAGCGCTACAGTGAATCCCGCCTGCTTGCTGAGCCCCCTTTTTCCTCTCCTCCCCCCGCCCTACCTCCTTCCCTTCCCCACAGCACTTGTATAGATTTCTACAGCTTTGTTCCTCTATTTTACTTGTACGTATTTACTAATCTGTTTTATTAATAATAATAATCAATCAATCAATCGTTTTTATTGAGCGCTTACTGTGTGCAGAGCACTGTACTAAGCGCTTGGGAAGTACAAGTTGGCAACATGTAGAGACAGTCCCTACCCAACAGTGGGCTCACAGTCTAAAAGGGGGAGACAGAGAACAAAACCAAACGTACTAACAAAATAAAATAGAATAGATATGTACAGGTACAATAAATAAATAGAGTAATAAATATGTACAAACATATATACAGGTGCTGTGGGGAAGGGAAGGAGGTAAGATGGAGGGGTG
This sequence comes from Tachyglossus aculeatus, assembly GCF_015852505.1. Lineage (NCBI taxonomy): Eukaryota > Metazoa > Chordata > Mammalia > Monotremata > Tachyglossidae > Tachyglossus > Tachyglossus aculeatus. Next base: position 40,908,067 of record NC_052088.1, on the reverse strand, counting down.
AGAGGAAAGAAGGGAAGGCTGAGGAAATAATGGTATTTGTTAAGCGCTTCCTATGTACAAAGCACCATTCTAAGCACTGGGGGGATACAAGGTTGTCCCACGTGGGGCTCACAGTCTTAATCCCCCTTTTACAGATGAGGTAACTGAGGCACAAAGAAGCCAAGTGACTTGCCCAAAGTCACACAGCTGACAATTGGCGGAGCCGGGATGTGGACCTGGCCCTTTCCACTGAGCCATGCTGCTTCTCTAAGCACTGTGAATGTGGGATTGGGCTCACCCTTGTCTTTGAGTAAGAGTGGGAACTTGCAGGGTTCTGCTTTGAATTGAAATGATTGCATGAACCTGCCCGCCCTCCGTGTTTTGTGTGCATAGAATGGAGGACGTTCTGGGAGAGCCAAATAATTGAGATTTCAGGTGATGCCTATGGAAAGATTATGTCGGTGGATCTGGGTGGAGCAGGAACGAAGAAAGATCCAGCACTTAGAACAGTGCTTGGCGCAGAGTAAGCACTTAACAAATACCATCATTGTTATTACTATTATTATTATTTAGGCATTTGCCCTGAAGTGGGCGGAAATCAACATCTTGTTTGATAGGGGGGAATTAGGCTATACCCCTGTGTCAGTGTGAAAGTGTGTTTAGGATCAGTTATGTTTGAATGACTTGGCCAGTCTTGTGAAAACGTGTAGTGATCATTGCAGAGCAATTCCTTGCTGAATTTGGATAGCTCCGCAGGTGGAGTCATCTTTTTGGCCTGGGGTTTTTAATTTTTCTCCCCTCTCTCAGCTATTCGTGAAATCACCCATTTGCTTGCAAGAAATTTGCAGCTAAAGCATGGGTGTAGGAAACTTGCCTTCAGGGCCAGAGCTCTCAGTTTAGAAGATCGGAAGGGAATTCCTTTGAGAGAAGACACCACCCTCTAGTAAAGGGCTGCCTCCCTCAATTCAGTGGTTTTCCTCCTCAATCTAAAGCGCCTCCCTCTAGAAACTACAATGGTGGTAATTGGGAGTGAATTTGCTATTGTTCTCCCAGCCTAGGGAGATAGGGATAGGATAAGTGTTTGAATTAATGTGCTTTCAGTTTTGGATGGAGAGGAACGGATGGATTTTAGCAATATTGTGAAGGTTGGCAGGATTTGGTGACAGATTGAATATGCGGGTAGAATGATAGAGATGAGTCAAGGATAATGTACGTAGTGTACGTATTTATTACTCTATATATTTATTTATTTTACTTGTACATATCTATTCTATTTACTTTATTTTGTTAATATGTTTTGTTTTGTTCTCTGTCTCCCCCTTCTAGACTGTGAGCCCACTGTTGGGTAGGGACCGTCTCTATATGTTGCCAACTTGTACTTCCCAAGCGCTTAGTACAGTGCTCTGCACACAGTAAGCGCTCAATAAATACGATTGATTGATTGTAAAACAGGGATGAAGATTGGGAGCCCTGTGTGGGACAGGGACTGTATCCAACCTGTTTGCTTGTATCCACCTCACCGCTCAGTACAGTACCTGACACAAAGTAAGGTCTTAACAAATACCATAATAATAATAATTATTATTATTATTACCACCATAACTCAGTCCCAGACTGAGCCCCCATTTTCCTCTCCCTCCCCACCCCTCTGGCCCTACCTCCTTCCGCTCCCCACAGCACCTGTATATATGTTTGTACAGATTTATTACTCCATTTGTTTTACTTGTACATATTTACTATTCTATTTATTTTGTCAGTGATGTGCATCTAGCTTTACTTCTATTTATTCTGATGACTTGACACCTGACCACATGTTTTGTTTTGTTGTCTGTCTCCCCCTTCTAGACTGTGAGCCCACTGTTGGGTAGGGACCGTCTCTGTATGTTGCCAACTTGTACTTCCCAAGCGCTTAGTACAGTGCTCTGCACACAGTAAGCACTCAATAAATACGACTGAATGAATGAATAATGCCAAGTCTATGGGCTTGTGAGACAGGGCGGGTGGTGGTGCCGTTGACACTAATGGGAAAGTCGTCGGGAGGACAGGATTTGGGTGGAAAGATAAGGAGTTCTGTTTTGGACATGTTCGTCCCACCTAGGGCTCACAATCTTAATCCCCATATTCCAGATGAGGGAATTGAGGCACAGAGAAGTGAAGTGATTTGCCCAAAGTCACAGAGCAGACAAGTAGCAGAGCTGGGATTAGAACCCCTGACCTTCTGACTTCCAGGCACGGGCTCTATCCACTAGGTCACACTTTCCCTGCAGGGGCAGGGCAGGACCTGCCATCCGGCGTTCTCCGCTACCATGTGGTCGGGGCCTGGGCCCAGACCTGGAGCCTTGGGGTCAGATACCCACCAGACTCCAAAGCGTTTCTGTACATATCTATAATTTACCTATTCATCTTAATGTCTGTCTCCCCCTCTAGACTGTAAACTCACTGCGGGCAGGGAAGGTGTCTATTGTTAGATCGTACTCTTCCAAGCACTTAGTACAGTGCTCTGCACACGGTAAGTGGTCAGTAAGTATGACGGACTGACTGACTTGCTCAGAATCACATAGCCTAGACCGGTGGCTGAGGCAGGATTAGAACTCAGGTCCTTCTCCCAGGCTCATGCTCTGTCCACTAGGTCATGCTGCTTCTCCTTTACCCCCCAGGCCACCTAGCAGGTGGGGACAACGGGCCACGCTCACGGCCCAGGGCCGGGGCCCTCCCCGGGGTTGGGGGCACACATAAGGACGCTGCCATTTCTCCCGCCTGGATCCGCTCCACCTGCTCAGACCCGCGGGGTCGGACATGAGCTCGCCGTTCCCCGGCAGCCTGCTCCGAGCTGGGAATGGCTCACCACTCTGCCATTTCGCCACCACCGCCACGGACGCCTCTCCCCCTGCTGCCGCTGTAAGGGGCACCCAGACCAACTCCTCATCTCAGAGGAAAAGGGTTTTTGTGCCTGTGGCATACCCGCCTTCCTCAGTCTGCTAGATTGTAAGTTCCCCGTGGGCAGGGAGTGTGGCTGTTGTTGCTACTGTACTTCCCTAAGCACTTCAGACAGAGCTCAGGGGGCAGTCAGTCAATACTTTTGTTGGAGTGATTGGAATTGGAGTCAGAGGTCATGGGTTCAAATCCCGGCTCCACCAATTGTCAGCTGTGTGACTTTGGTCAAGTCACTTCAATCAATCAATCAATCAATCAATCGTATTTACTGAGCGCTTACTGTGTGCAGAGCACTGTACTAAGCGCTTGGGAAGTACAAATTGGCAACATATAGAGACAGTCCCTACCCAACAGTGGGCTCACAGTCTAAAAGGGGGCCTCAGTTACCTCATCTGTATAATGAGGATGAAGACTGTGAGCCCCGCGTGGGACAACCTGATCACCTTGTAACCTCCCCAGTGCTTAGAACAGTGCTTTGCACATAGTAAGCGCTTAATAAATGCCATTATTATTATTATTATTATTATTAATGAACATGGGGCTGGGAGTTGGGGAACCTGGGCTCTAGTGCCGGCTCTGCTCCTGGCCTATTCTGTGATCATGGGCAAGTCACTTAATCTCTCTGGGCCTCAGTTTCCTCATCTGTATAATGGAATAATACCAGACTCCCCCTACCTCTCTCAGAGAGGTTGTGAAGATAAAATGAGAAAATTGATATGAAAGTGCTCTGGAAAAATTAAAGCACTTAGAGAAGCAGCATGGCCTAGTGGCTGGAGCATGAGCCTGGGTGTCAGAAAGACCTCTAACAAAGTCCTACTGAGAGCTCACCTCCTCCAGGAGGCCGTCCCAGACTGAGCCCCCTTTCCTCTCCTCCTCCCTATCCCCCCGCCCTACCTCCTTCCCCTCCCCACTGCACCTGTATATATGTTTGTACAGATTTATTACTCTGTTTTACTTGTACATATTTACTATACTATTTATTTTGTTAATGATGTGCATCTAGCTTTATTTATTCTGATGACTTGCCACCTTTCCACATGTTTTGTTTTGTTGTCTGTCTCCCCCTTCTAGACTGGGAGCCCGTTGTTGGGTAGGGACCGTCTCTGCATGTTGCCAACTTGTACTTCCCAAGCGCTTAGTACATTGCTCTGCACACAGTAAGTTAATGGTATTTATTGAGTGTGTACTATGGGCAGAACAATGTACTAAGCTCTTGGGAGAGTACAGTAAAACAGCACTAGCATTCAATCATATTTATTGAGCGCTTACTGTGTGCAGAGCACACAGTACAAGTTGGCAACATATAGAGACGGTCCCTACCCAACAGTGGGCTCACAGTCTGGAAGGGGGAGACAGAGAACAAAACAAAACATATTAACAAAATAAAATAAATAGAATAAATATGTACAAATAAAATTAATAAATAAATAGAGTAATAAATACATACAAACATATATATGTATATACAGGTGCTGTGGGGAGGGGAAGGAGGTAAGGCGGGGGGGGATGGAGAGGGAGAGGAGGGGGAGAGGAAGGAGGGGGCTCAGTCTGGGAAGGCCTCCTGGAGGAGGTGAGCTCTCAGTAGGGCCTTGAAAGGAGGAAGAGAGCTAGCTAGGCGGTTGTGCGGAAGTAGGGCATTCCAGGCCGGGGGATGACGTGGGCCGGGGGTCGACGGCGGGACAAAAATGAATAGAATAATTGGAAGCAAACAATTTTCCATTTGTTGTCTCACGACCCTTTATTTTGATGGATGTTTCACTTACTCTAGGAATCTTTCCCGGTAATGTAATCTCTCAAGCAGGTTGACTATTTCCTGACCTCTCATTTAGAAGCATTTGGCCAAGGGTTTTTGCATGCACTATTTTCCTGCCTAAGCCACTTCTGAGAATTCCAACCAGGGAGAGGGTCGATTAGAGATGATGCCGGTCTCCTGGCAGATCACCAGTTGAAGAGAGGTTCTGGAGATATGGTTTCATCTCTCACGGTCTTATTTGTGTTTCTCTTCATAATGCCTGAGGAAAACTATTTTTTTTAATTTTCAAAACAATCAAGCTGTGGCATTTGCTTATTGGGTGTCGACCACCGTACTAAGCGCTAGGGAGAGTACAAATACAACAAAATCAGTAGTCACGTTCCCTGCCCACAAACAATGTTAGTGTTCATGATCGTTGAATGAGTTTAATTACATCTTAGAAATTAATCTAAAGCAGGGCTTTTCATCTTCACAGAGAGAATCCTTCAGATGGTTCTGGGCTCACATTTTAGAGCACCAGAGACCCTCAGTGAGGCTGAGAAACAGCTGAAAGATCCTGAAATGGAAAACTTAAATAACTGACAAAGGAACAATGCAAACTTCACTGCCCCACTGTGGCAACCATCGAGAAGCAGTATTGCCTAGTGGATAGAGCATGGGCCTGAGAATCAGAAGGACCTGGGTTCTAATCCTGACTCTGACACGTGTCCGCTGCATGACAACTTCTCTGTGCCTCAGTTATCTCATCTGTAAAATGGGCATTAAGATCGAGCCCCATGTGTGACAGGGACTGTGTCCAAACTGATTTATCTTACTTCTGCTTCAGCACTTAGACAAGTACCTGGCACATAGTAAGTGCTTATAATAATAATAACGATGGCATTTATTAAGCTCTTGCTATGTGCAAAGCACTGTTCTAAGTGCTGGGGAGGTTACAAGGTGATCAGGTTGTCCCACGTGGAGCTCACAGTTGCTGCTTATCAAATATGGTAAACCAACAAACATTAAAAAAAAGAGCATCAGAGGGGTTCAAGAAGGATTTGCAAAAACTCATGAGTGAGCAAATGATGACGAGTGATCAGAAGGAAAGTGGGGGGATGGGGAGGAGAAATTTAGGAATGCTAGAAGCAGCATGGCCTAGTGGCAAGAGCACGGGCTTGGCAGTCAGAGGTCATGGGTTCTAATCCCGGCTCTGCCACTTGTCTGCTGTGTGACCGCAGGCAAGTCACTCAACATCTGTGTGCCTCATTTACCTCATCTGTAAAATGAGGATTGAGAATGTGAGCCCCAGGTGGGACAGGGATTTGTCCAGTCTGATTATGTTGTATCTCCCCCAGTGCTTAGAACAGTGCTTGGCATGTAGTAAGTGCTTAAAAAATGCCATTATTAATAGAAGGTTCGTGCCTAAAATTGAAGATGAATATCCAAGAGGTTTTACAGGCACATCATTTCTTTCAACATCCCGATGCTACTGTCAGGAATAGAATACTGGGATGGACAGACCATTGCTCTGCTTCAGTAATGGCATTGCTTACGTTCTGATTTTCTTAACAACAAAAACCATTGGCTATAAATTATACCCAAGAATGGAATAATGTGTATTTTTATAAAAGGATGAAAAATTAATATAAATAAAACAAATATTCTCCAAGCAGTAAGGAAGCAAACAGATTGTGCTTCTCTTCACACTACAGGGGCTTGCTTTAGGGACTTGAGCAGAATGGTAGTGGATAGGAAAGACAGGGATAGATGCTGGAAACAGTGGTATATTGTTATCTTTATTTTTAAAAAAGTTTGAAATAATCCCTTCTGAGTGGCAGTCACCCCAACTGATTAGAGGAGAAGGTAGGGGCACAGGGAATGCATTTGTTTCTTGGGCCCTAAGGTAACCATGACTTGTAATCCTTGCTTCCAGGAGAGAGGAACAGCAGCGAAAACAAGGGAAAAAGGAGCGGACAGGGCTTTCCCCCTCATTGCATCCATCAGTTATTACTTCAGACCCATCATCATTATTATAATTACTATTACTATTAATAATAATGATAACAAATTGTTAAACACTTACTATATGCTAAGAACTATACTAAGCACTGGGGTGGATATAGTCCCTGTCCCACTTGGGGCTCACAGTCTCAATCCTTATTTTACAAATGAGGGAACCAAGGCACAGAGAAGTGAAGTGACTTGCCCAAGGTTACAGAGTGGACATGTGGTGGTGCCGGGATTAACACCCAGGTCCTTCTGATTCCAGGCCCATGCTCTAACAGCTAGGTCATGCTCTCTTTGTTAAGCACTTACTATGTGTCGAGCACTGTTTTGAGTGCTGAGGTAGAAACAAGTCTTTCAGATCGGACACAGTCCCTGTCCCACATGGGGCTCACAGTCTGGGTAGGATGGAGTAAGATTTAGTCCCCATTTTGTGGTATTTGTTAAGCGCTTACTTTCTGCCAAGCACTGTTATAAGCACTGGGGTAAGTACAAGATATTGAGGTCTCACATGGGTCTCACATTCTAAAGAGGGAAAACATTTTCCAGTTGAGGGAACTGAGGCATAAATAAGTTGTGTCTTTCCCAAGTCAAACAGCAGAGAAGTCGCAGAGCCAGGATTGCAACCCAGGCCACACTCCTTCCACCACGCTATGCAGCTTCTCTGATAATCACAATACAGGTGGCAAGCAGATCATCAGAAGCAGGAATAGGTCAAGATCTCCTATCTCTGTTGCCGTCTCCTTCATTGTCTCTGTCTTTGTCTCTCCCTGTCTCTTTGGGTGTTTGTCTCCCCTTCTCTGTTCTCTTCTAGAGATAAGATCTTTCTGTCAGGAATAAATATAACACTTGTAATATTCATTATTGTCATCAGTTTTTTATTGTACCCAGGTCAGTCAGCTAATCTTATTCATCGAGTGCTTACTGTGTGCAAAGCACCGTACTAAGCACTTGGGAGAATGCACTGTAACATACACATTCCCTGCCCACAATGAGCTTACAGTCTCGAGGCCTGTAGGTGATAGGAAACAGTTGTAATCCCAATGATGAAGATCTTCAGTCAGAGTATTTATTGAACACTTATTCTGTACTAAGCGCTTGAGAGGGTACAATAGAGTTAGTAGATATGATCCCTGCCCTCAGGAAATTTGCAGTCTAGATGGGGAGCTGGCACTAAAGTACATAAGCAAAGGTAGGGGAAGATTAAATAATAAACACAATGAATAATGCATATTTCAATCTTCCATGAATATCCACCTGAGCTCTACTTGAGGAATCCACAGATATTCAAGTAGAGTAAGGGAATGCACAGGTTATCTTGATTCCAAATCTTTCTCAATGTTTCTTTCATCATTCTTTTTTCCACTCCAACAGATGTCCCAGTCTGTCCATTATATGTAAGGCTGTATATTTGTAGTTGTTGTATTATAATGCCACCACCAAACTAGGAAACCAAACAGGCCACAGAGTCATATGAATAAAAACATATTATTTCCCAGCCTTCATCTAGGGCAGTAAAGAGAATGGGTTTAGAATTTTTTAGGCAACTTGCAAACGTGTTCCTTTTCCTGATGGTAAGAGAGCAGAAAAGTCAAGTACACCTGGACCACTAAGCCTATTGTTTCACAACTCCTTAGTGCTGGAGTCCCTTATTCATACAAAGAGATTGAGGAAGATCAGGAATAAGAAACTTTATCTTAACTTTTACCTAGCAGAAACTTGAATTCCAGGTGACCAGATGTCTAACGTGGTACAGGTAATGGGAATGTACAACCGTCAACTATAGTAATTGAAAGGCACAGCTGAGCAATTACCCACACTCAGTAAAGCTACTTCTCTCCAGCCACCCACACATTTGATGATTCCTAAAAGAAGCTTAATGTCGTTTCTATCTCTGTGGAAAGCCATGGATGACTCTGAGACAGTTTCCCTTTCTGCAGAGGGAAAGAACATTCCACCCAAGAGAATCATTTGAGTTTGCTTTATAATGGACAATCCAGTACAGTGCTCTGCACACAGTAAGCGCTCAATAAATACGATTGATGATATTTTTCTCCAGCAATAACGAAGGGCCATATCCTGGTTGAGAAGAGCTGTTTCTGTGGAGTGAAGTGTGCAGAAACCAAACTGGAGGAGATCCAGGAGAAAATTGGAGGAATGAAAATGGAGACAGCAAGTGTCGACAACTCGCTCAAGGAGTTTTGCGAGGAATGGTAAGAAGGAGCTGGAACGAAAACTGGGGGGAGCAATGGGGTCAAGGGAGGGCTTTTTAGGATAAGGGATAAGTATGTTTGAAAACATGGGGAAAATGTCCATTGGGAAAGTGAACAGATGAAGATGGCAGCTAAAGAGTGAAGAAGGTAGGGGACAAGTGTTTTAATAAGATATGAAGAAATGTGGTCATTAGTGCAGGTGGTGGGCATAGATTAGAGAGTCGGTGAGAGATCATTTCTTGAGATACTGCTGGGAATATTGGGAGAGTAGAAGAGGGAAGAGGAAGAGAGGGAGACTGAAGAGGACCAGAGGATATTTTAGGGAGATCACACCTGATAGTGTCAATTTTGTTAATGAAGTGTATGGCCACTTCATTATGTTAATGAAGTGTATGGTCATTAGGGGAAGGAGATGGTGGGGATGGAGGGAAAGATCTTTCCTCTGCCTCTCTCCTTTTGGTCATCACTTGTCAGGTCCATCAGATCAACAGCTGCATTCTTTTATGGTATTTTTGCTAAGCACTGGGGTAGATACAACTTAATTAGGTTAGACATAGTCCCTGCCCCACATAGGACTTTCAGTCTTCATCTCTATTTTACAGATAAGGTAACTGAGGCCCAGAGAAGTGAAGCGACTTGCCCAAGTTCACACAGCAGGTACGTCATGGAGCTGGCATTAGAACCCAGGTCCTTCTGACTCCCAAGCCCGGGCTTATGTTTCTCCATAAACACACATCTTCTCCATTGAAGCCGTGTTGCAAAAATATTCCTTCAGTGCGATTAGGACCTAATTGTCTTGTCATTAATGCTGAGTTTAGCCCATAGGTGTCACTAATAGGTGAGACACTTAGCACATTGTGGGCAGAGAACATTTCCACCAATTCCGTTGTATTATATACTCTCCCAAATATGCAGTACAGTGCTCTGCACAGACCAGTTAGGGAATTGTTTTAGAAACATTCGCAGTGGTTTCTGTAGTCAGTTTAAGATTTCAGGATGCGAACCCGCGACGTCTGACTCAAATCTGTGCTCTTTCCACTAAGCCTTAGAGTAGCCAGCAGTAGAACCCACATCCTTCTGACTCCCAACTGATTATTCCAGCTAGGCCTGTTCATTCCCTCCCCACTACGAGACTAGGACTATTAAAAAATCAGTTTAACTCATCTAAATCTGCCTTTTCCCCATACGCAGACCATCCCATATATGTTATGGTTTGACAAAGAAAGAGACTAATTCTAGAGAGAAGTGATAATGCGGTACTAAAACATCACTGGATTATGGCACCGTTTTAGCACTTCATCAAGCAATAAAGCCACAAGGGAATATTCTTTGATGTATTCATACCCTAATAAATTTGACACAATTGTCAACAGCCAATTTTTCTTTAGGACCTCACACAGGGGGGAAGTAACAATTGGAGGCAAAAATCAGGTTACTTTGAAAATGTTCTGGCTTGCTCCCAAATACAGCCTCAATTCAGTAGAAATCTAAAGGATGATACTGTAGACTGTAAACTCACTGTGGGCAGGCCATGTGTCTGTAAATTTTCCCAAGTGCGTAGGACAGCATTTCGTACACAGTAAGCACTCAACAAGTGTGATTGACCAACTATAATCATCTATGTGTACATTCCCAAATTGTTTAGATTTGGCTCAAGTGGTGGATTAATTGGAAGATGACCATGTGGTGGAGAGGTCAGCTATGGCCCTGGGCAGTATCCATGCCTTAGCTAACTGTCTCACAATGCCAAATAATCCCAGTTTAATGAGCTACCACAGGCAGTGTGTCAGTGAGTAGTGCACTTCATGTGCTACTCTTCTCAAATTAGGATTTGTCCATCAGTCATATTTATTGAGTGTTTACTGTGTGCAGAATGTTGTACTAAGCACTTGGGAGAGGACAATGTAGCATATCTGCCAACTCTGTTATAATAGATTCTCTCAAGGGCTTAGTACAGTGCTCTGCACGCAGTAACTACTCAAGAAATACTATTGGTTGATTTATTCAGGAACCAATTTTGTCAAAAAATTGAGGACTCTCTGTATTCTATTATGTAAGTATCGATCCAGTTATCCATCATTTCACTAGCTTGTTATAAGTAGATGCACATGTCTCTTTCCTTTTTATGGTAAGTAATTTCATAACTATCCAGGTCCCATGCAAGGGAAGCAGTGTGGACTAGTGGACAGAGCATGGGTGTGGGAATCAGCAGACCCAGGTCCTAATCTGTTATGCCACTGTCTGCTATGTGACCTTGGGTAAGTCACTTAACTTCTCTGCGTCCCCGTTGTCTCATCTGCACAATGGGGATTCAGTACCTGTTCTCCCTCCTGCTGAAACAGTGGGATGTGGGATGTTATTATCTGGTATCTACCCCAGTGCCTAAGTACAGTGCTTTGCAAATAGTAAGAACTTCATTAAACCACAGTGGTTGTCACTGAGTGGCACATTTCTTGGGGGCAGGAACTGTGGCTTTCATTTCTGCTTTACTCTTCCGAGGTCACGGTCACGTTGGAGCTGAGTTCTCCTGTTGTGAACAGCTGATGAACGTCATTGTAAGACTCAAGGCTGTGGATCCCAGACTAAGCCCCGCTTTTTTCCTCAGCTCCCCCTCCCTTCCTCATCGCCTTGACTTGTTCCCTTTGTTCAACACCCCTCCCCGCCCCATTCCACAGCACTTGTGTGTACACATGTACATATCTATAACTCTAATTAATGCCTGTTTACCTGTTTTGATGTGTATCTCCCCTCTTATAGACTGTGAGCCCATTGTGGGCAGAGATTGTCTCTTTTTATTGCTGAATTGTACTGAATTGTACTCCCCTCCTCAAAAATCTCCAGTGGCTACCAATCAATCTGCGCATCAGGCAGAAACTCCTCACCCTTGGCTTCAAGGCTGTCCATCACCTCGCCCCCTCCTACCTCACCTCCCTTCTCTCCTTCTCCAGCCCACCCCGCACCCTCCCCTCCTCCACAGCTAATCTCCTCACCGTGCCTCGTTCTCCCCTGTCCCACCATCGACCCCCGGCCCACGTCATCCCCGGGGCCTGGAATGCCCTCCCTCTGCCCATCCACCAAGCTAGCTCTCTTCCTCCCTTCAAGGCCCTGCTGAGAGCTCACCTCCTCCAGGAGGCCTTTCCAGACTGAGCCCCTTCCTTCCTCTCCTCCTCGTCCCCCCCTCCATCCCCCCATCTTACCTCCTTCCCTTTCCCACAGCACCTGTATATATGTTTGTACATATTCATTACTCTATTTATCTTACTTGTACATATCTATTCTATTTATTTTATTTTGTTAGTATGTTTGGTTTTGTTCTCTGTCTCCCCCTTCTAGACTGTGAGCCCGCTGTGGGGTAGGGACTGTCTCTATGTGTTGCCGACTTGTACTTCCCAAGTGCTTAGTACAGTGCTCTGCACACAGTAAGCGCTCAATAAATAAATACGATTGATTTCCAAGCCCTTAGTCTTCCAGACTGTGAGCCCGCTGTTGGGCAGGGACCGTCTCTATATGTTGCCAACTTGTAGTTCCCAAGCGCTTAGTACAGTGCTCTGCACACAGTAAGTGCTCAATAAATACGATTGAATGAATGAATAAACTGACACATTCTCTCCCCACGATGAGTTTACAGGCTAGAGTGGGAGACAGACATTAATATAAATGTTCAGTTCTAGACAACATTCTCATCTGCTCCCTGCCCAATTTCTTAGTCGTTCAACCTAATCTCTTTCAGTTCCATCGCCTCATGTCCAGACTGCTCTGCTACGCAACTCTGCCTCCTTATTCTGTATCTGTAATGAAAATAGTGTGAGAATGAGAGTCAAGCCCTGGGTTCTAATCCTGCCTCCACATTTTGCCTGCTGTGTGATTTTTTTGGGTTAGTCATTTAGGTTCCTTAGGCCTCAGGTCCCTTATCTCTAGGCTGTGAGGTCATTGTGGGCAGGGCATGTTATAATATACTCTCCCAAGTGCTTAGTACAGTGCCCTGCTCACAGTAAGTGCTCAATAAGTATGATTGAATGAGTGAAGGAATGAATGAATGAAAATAGGGATTACACACTCTTTTAGAATCTGAGCCTGTGGGTCAGGGAAAGTGTCTGATATGATTGTCTCATATCAACTGCACAGCATAATATAGTGGTTGGCACATAGTAAGCATGTAACGTATATCACACAAATAGTAATAATTATTATTACTGTTATCATTACATAGTTTGTTCTAGTGGAAAGAGCACAGGCTTGGGAGTCAGAGGATCAGGGTTCTAATCCCAGCTCTGCCAATTATCTGCTGTGTTGTACTTCCCAAGGGCTTAGTACAGTGTTCTACACACAGTAAGCGCTCAATAAATACTAGTGAATGAATGATCTTGGACAAGTTCCTTAACTTCTCTGTACCTCAGGTTCCTCATCTTTAAAGTGGGGATTAAATACCTGTTCTCCCTCCTATATAGAGTGTGAGCCCTTTGGCACAGGTACTCCGTGAATTCCAAATAATTTGTAGGTACCCCAGTGCTTAGAACAGTGCTTGACACATAAGAAGCATCTTCTAGACTGTGAGCCCACTGTTGGGTAGGGACCGTCTCTATATGTTGCCAACTTGTACTTCTCAAGCGCTTAGTACAGTGCTCTGCACACAGTAAGCACTCAATAAATACGATTGATTGATTGATTTAACAGGTACCATAATAATTTACAGTAGTATTATTTCTTGAGCATCCACTGAGTGCAGTGCTCTGTACTCAAAACTTGTGGGTAGTACAGTAGAAACACAGGGCACATTCCCTGCTGACAATAGAGTCAAATTCTTTCCTGGTTTTACCACATTTTAAAGTTGGAGTATATGTTTTTGTTTTGACCTTTGTATTATCTTTAGTGACTTTGTATTTTCTTTTTTCAGGCCTCTGCCTGCCTCTATTAATCAGCCACTCACATGTTTCTTAGGAGTACCTATGTATTGTTTGGTTTGTCACATTGTTTTTTTGAAATTGTTTTCATTTTCCTAGTATTTGATGGTATTTTGGATGATTTTGGACAGTAATATCGTAGGGACTAATATTGGAAGTTATAATAGACTTAATTGAGACTGTGAGCCCCACCTGGGCCAGGGACTGTGTCCAACCTGATTTGCTTGTATCCACCCCAGTGCTTAGAACAGTGTCCTGCACACGTTAAGCACTTAACAAACACCATTTTAATGGAGTTAACATGAATCCAAATATCCTGAAAGAAGTGATTTTATCTTTCCCACCATAGATGTAAGTAATTGACTCTTTGCAAGTGCTCAGTATTCCTCCTGATTGTTTGAAATGGAGTCAGGTAAAGTCCTCTAACTAATTTCATGCCTGAAATGAGGAATTTAATGTGGAGCAGTTCACAGAAGGAAATTGCGATATAAGCAAATAAGGGCCAACCATAAAATGCAGGTTGCATAGTTTCAATAAATGGAAAGTGATATTGACAAAATAATTAAAAGAGTCCAATGTCTGATCTGAGCAGGGTGTAAATTCCTTCCCTCCAATCTCTCTGGATATCAGTGTAGCTGACAGGCAGCATTACCTAATTTTATTAAAGGTCAGGTCACCTGAACCCTTGAAAGTTTCCTCCAAATCATAGCAAGAGTGAAATAAATTACATTCAGAAGAATGCATCTCCAGAAATGATATTTGTACATGGCCAAAAAGAAATCACTGTGAAAAATATGAGCTGCTAAAATCAGTTTTCAATAAAAAGTCACAGTAGCCTTTTTGATTCTATAAATCTCACCACTATATTGCTACACTAAATTTGAAAATAAAACTTTGATATAATACCCCTACAGTAGACCTATCCATTTTCTGGCCCTTGAACTATTTCAGGTGTATACATTAAAGCGTGCTATATTTTATGCACTTTGAAACCTCTTTTAAAAGGCAAAATATGGGCATTTGAGGAATCTGAAAATGGGAAAATTTGGTAGCAAGTACTGTGTACTAGTAAAAATGGATATGACTTAAAAGGACACCCTAATTATTCTAAAAAGGGTAGTTTGTTTTGAAAGGACATCAGTGATGCTTAACAGTGAGTTAAATTGTATAAAATGGGAGGGTAGCCTTTTGGTTTTCTTTTAAACCCTATGCACTTTTCTCCTTCAATCCTTTTCCTGAATTTATTCTCCCCCCCTTGCCCCTCTCCTCCCACCACCCTCCCACTCAATACAAATCTCCAAGAATGCTACTATCATTACGTACTAGATAATGACTCTATTAAATACTGTACTGAAGGTTAAATAGACATGGTTCTGTCCCTCTAGTTACTTACCATCCAAGTCAGAGAAACCAGTGATGTGCACAGATGTATGAAAGACATATCTGGACAAAACTGAACAGCACATAAAATTCAATGAAAAAAGTAAGGTGGTGTGAGTGAAAGGAGAGTTGTAGCTACAGGAATAGGAAGTGTAGAATGAAGAGGAATTCCTTATTAGCAATGTTAATAGTAGTAGTAGTAGTAATCAATCAATTGGTACTTATTGAGCATTTAATAATAATGATGGTACTTGTTAAGCACTTACTATATGCCAAGCACTGTTCTTAGCGCTGGCTTAGATACAAGGTTATCAGGTTGTCCCACGTGGGGCTCACAGTCTTAATCCCCATTTTACAGATGAGGTAACAGGCACAGAGAAGTTAAGTGACTTGCCCATGGTCACAAAGCAGACAAGTAGAAGAGCTGGGATTAAAACTCAGATCCTTCTGTCTCCCAAGCCCATACTCTTTCCACTAAGCCACACTTTACTACATGCAGGGCACTTTACATAGCGGTTGGGAGAATTCAATAAAGTAGACATAATCTCTGCTCTTGGGGAGTTTACAATCTAGTAGTAGCAATAGTGTTTGTAGTATTCATATTTATTGAGCCCCTACAAGGTGCATTGCAATGTTCTAAGGACAAAGGAATCCATCAGTAGTATTTATTGAGCATTTACTGATCTCTGGAGCGTTGGTAGACACAATCCCTGCCCTCAAAGAGTTTATAGTTTTAGTAGAGCACATTTCCTGCCAGCAATAATAATAGTAATAATTATTATTATAGTATTTGTTAAGCGCTCATTATGTGCCAAGCAATGTTCTAAGCATTGGGGTGGAGACAAGGTAATCTAGTTGTTCCACGAGGGGATCACGGTCTTAATCCCCATTTTACAGATGAGATAACTGAGACACAGAGAAGTGAAGTGACTTGCCCAAAGTCACACAGCTGATAAGTAGCGGAGCCAGGATTAGAATCCACAGCCTCCGACTCCCAAGCCCATGCTCTTGCCACTAGGACATCCCAAGGATTTCCCAAGGAACTTAGACTCTGACAGAGGACACAGACATAACGAAATCTACCAATAGAGTAGTCTATATCAAAAATTAAAGTGCTGAGGGTGGATATAAAATAAGTTCATCAGCTAGTGAAGGCTGAAGGGTTTATACAACTTAGGGTTCTGGGCATTCATCAAGAAAGGCTTGTTTAAGGAGGGATTTTAAGAGGGCCTTACAAATGAGGTAACTGAGGCCCAGAGAAGTGAAGTGACTTGCCCAAAGATCACACAGCAGACATGTGGTGGAGCCAGGATTTGAACCCATGACCTCTGACTCTAAAGCCCGGGCTCTGTCCACTGAGCCACGCTGCTTCTCTCTTTACACAGGACATCTTGGAAAAGCTATAGTACACAATTGGGCCACACGTGACAATGACAAAGTTAATCTTAAATTGAGGAGGGAGAAGGTACCTAACTAGTTTCCACTAATTTTATTTAAGCTTTAAAGAATTGAGGTAGTCTACTGAATTTTTCTGAAGGCTTAATAAAGTGCTCTACGTGTATCAAATGCTCAAAAATGTAATTAAGCGCTTAGGACAGTGCACGGCACACAGTAAGCGCTCAATACGATTGAATAATTATTCAACCTGAAAATTATAATCACAATATTATTATTATCATGTTATATAATAATCATATAATTATAGTCATTACATCATATAATTATAATAATAACCATATCACTATAATTATATTATGCAATAATAAATGTCACATCATTATCATATATAATTATTATAAATATATTATGACTGTATGATTATGACAACCATCATATAATAATTATATTATGATTGTGATAATAATATTATAATCATACAATATAATTATATATAATACTTATATATTATATAATTATAATTATACAATTATAATTATCATAATAAAATAATTTTTCAATTTGAAAACACTTGACAAAAAAAATTTATTCACAAAATCGATAACAGATATTAAATGAAGCCTCAATGCATACCATTAAATGAAGCTAATATATGAGGGGAAAAAGTCTAAAATCATTTTGGCCTCAGTCATCATGTACTCAATTAAAAGTGGGCATGTGATAGTAGGGGCTGATATTCCTTAAAATGTCATTCTGTCAAGCAGTGCATTTTCCCACAGACTTAGACGTAAGCCCCTGTTTGATAAACTCCAATGTGGCACCTGGACATTACAAGAAAATACAAATTTTACTGTAAATTTCCCCTCCCACCTCATCCCCAGGCTTAGTATTTCTCCTGCCCCTCTTAAACTCCGTTGCCAAGGAAAGAAAGGGAGGAAGGAAGGAGCCAGTCTGGGTTGCAGTTAAGACTTCAGGCACAGAGAAGATACTTAGAGGGAGGGATACTCTTCAAGTGAATATGAGAGAACTCTAGAGCTAAATGATTTTCAGAGATTGCCCTCTTTGCAAAACAAGTTTCCTGATTAGCTTGACGATTTAATTTATCTGGATGTTATAACTGGACCCTCACCTTCGTGTCCAAAATCATAAGGGGAGGTCCCCCTCCCCATCCCCTCCGCCTTACCTTCTTCCCCTCCCCACAGCACCTGTATATATGTATATATGTTTGTACGTATTTATTATTCTATTTTATTTGTACATATTTATTCTATTTATTTCATTTTGTTAATATGTTTTGTTTTGTTCTCTGTCTCCCCCTTTTAGACTGTGAGCCCACTGTTGGGTAGGGACCGTCTCTATATGTTGCCAACTTGTACTTCCCAAGTGCTTTGTACAGTGCTCTGCACACAGTAAGCGCTCAATAAATACAATTGAATGAATGAATGAATGAATACCAATTAGTCAAACAATTAATCATATTTTTTGAGTGCTTACTGTGTGCAGAGCACTGTACTAAGCCCTTGGGAGAGTATGATACAGCAATGTAACAGTCACATTCCCTGCCCACAATGAGCTTACAGTCTAGAGGGAGAGACAGGCATTGATATGAATAAATAAATTACGGATGTGTGCATAAGTGCTGTGGGGCTGGGAGAGGAGGTGAATAAAGTGAGCAAGTCAGGGCGACACAGAAAGTGGGAGAAGAGGAAAAGGGGGCTTAGGGAAAGCCTCTTGGAGGAGATGTGTCTTCAATAAGAGTTTGAATAAGGCTTTGGATATGAGGAAAGTTGCATCCTGTCAGATCTGGGGAGGGAATTTCAAGCAGGGGAAACAGCCTGAGCAAGGCAGCAGAGGTGGAGGAGTGAACAGTGAAATGCAGTTGGGAGAAATGAAAGCATCAAGCTGGGAGGTAATGGAGAAGAGAATTGTTTACAAGTCAACTTAATCCATTTTTTGAACACTTACTATGTGCAGAGTACTGTACAGAGTGCTTGGGGAGAACATAATACAGCAGAGTTGGTTGACATGTTCCCTGCCTAAAACGAGCTTAATGTCTAAAATGGGGAGAAGATGGTGGAGAGAGCCTTAAAGCCAACGGGGAGGAGATTTTGTTTGCTGTGGAGAGGCATGGGGAACCAACGGAGAGTTTGGAGGAGAGGAGAGATGCAGGGTGAGCTGTGGTTCAGGAAAGTCATCCGTGCCCGTAGTGGGTAGTAGTGAGCCCACTGTTGGGTAGGGACTGTCTCTATATGTTGCCAACTTGTACTTCCCAAGCGCTTAGTACAGTGCTCTGCACACAGTAAGTGCTCAATAAATACGATTGATTGATTGATTGATTAGTAGAGTTTGGAGGTGGTGAGAGGGAGACTGGAGACAGAGAGGAAATAACCCAGTATTCTAGCCACTACATAACTAGAGCTTGACTTGTACTTCCCAAGTGCTTAGTACAGTGCTGTGCACACAATAAGCGCTCAATAAATATGATTGAATGAATGAATGAATGAATGAATGAATGAATGAACCAGGGTGGTAGCAGTTTGGCTCTAGGAGTTGTGAAGGAAGAACTTGGCAGTAGGTTGAATGTGAAGTTTAAAGGTACCAAAGAGTCAAGGATGATATTGAGGATGTGGGCTTAATGGGCAGGGAAGATAACAGGGTTATCAACTGAGATAAGAAAGGGGGAGGAGTAAGTTTATGGGGACAGGTGAATAAATTTGAGATACTGAGTTTGAGGTGCCAGTGGGACATCCAAGTGCCGATGCGCTGAAGCTGTCTTCCAATCCTGTTCTATTGTACTATTCCAAGTGCTTAGTGCTGTGCTAAGCATACAGTAAGGATTCAGTAGATAGGATTGCTTGAGTCCCTGAAGGCAAAAGGATGAGACAGGTAGATTTGGGAGTCCTCCCTCTAGACTGTAAACTCGCGTGGGTACAGAACGTGCTCCCAACTCGCAGTATTGCACACTCCCAAGCATTTAGTACAGTGCTCCACATTCAGTAGGTGCTCAATAAATACCATTGATCTATTGATCTACACAGAGGTGATAGTTGAAACCAGGTGATGGGATGAGCTCTCCAAGAGAGTGAAGTTAAGAGTGAGAATAGTAGGAAGCTTAATCAGTCAATCAAGCAATCAATTGTTTTGATTACTGTGTGCAGAGCACTGTACTGAGCACTTGTGAGAGCCCAGTACAACAGAGTTGGTAGACATGTTTCTTGCCCACAGTGAGCTTGTAGTCTAGAGGGGTAGCATAGAGCATTGAGGGAGCACCTCTCTAAGAGGTGAGACGCAGAAGGGGAGCTGTGTGACTTTGGGCAAGTCACTTAACTTCTCTGTGCCTCAGTTACCTCATTTGTAAAATGAGGATTTAGACTGTGAGCCCCACATGGGACAACCTGATCACCTTGTATCCCCTTCAGTGCTTAGAACAGTGCTTGGCACATAGTAAGCACTTAACAAATGCCATCATTATTATTATTAATGGTGGGAAGGCCGGCAAGAGAGTCCAGTAGAAGTGAGAGCCTGAGGTAACTTCGCTGTGGGCAGGGAACCTATCTACCAATGTTGTTATATCATAATCTCCCAAGTGCATGGTACAGTGCTCTGCACATAGTAAGTGTCCAATAAATATGATTGACAAGTGCAGCGGGCCTAATGATAATAATGATAATGATGGTATTTGTTAAGTGCTTACTAGGTGCCAAGCACTATTCTAAGTGCGGGGATAAATACAAGCTAATCAGGTTGGACACAATCCCTGTCCCACATGGGGCTTGCGTTCTTAATACCCATTTTACAGATGAGGGAATTGAGGCACAGAGAAGAGAAGTGACCTGCTGAAGCTCACACAGCAGACAAGTGGCGGAGCCAGTATTAGAACCCAGGTCCTTCTGACTCTCAGGCCGAGGCTCTATCCATTAGGTCATGCTGGCTCTAGAACATGGAGTTCCCGGGATGGGGTGAGGAGCACTGAGACCTGAAATGGTGATGATTTTTTAACACTCATTTTTTAATGGTATTTGTTAAGTGCTTACTATATGCCAGGCATTATAATAATAATAATTTGTTAAGCGCTTACTACGTGCCAAGCACTGTTGTAAGTGGTAGGGTAGATACAAGGTAATCAGGTTGTTCCACGTGGGGCTCACAGTCTTAATCCCCATTTTACAGATGAGGTAACTGAGGCACAGAGAAGTTAAGTGACTTGTCCAAAGTCACACAGCTGACAAGTGGTGAAGCCAGAATTAGAACCCACAACCTCTGACTCCCAAGCCCAGGCTCTTTCCACTAAGCCACGCTGCTTCACTAAGCGCTATTGTACTAAGCACTGGAGTAGATACAAGGTTGGACCCAGCCCATGTTCCTCACATTCTTAACCCCCATTTTACAGATGAGCTAACCGAGGCCCAGAGAAGTGAAATGACTTGTCCAAGGTCACACAGTAGACAAGTGGTGAAGCCAGGATTAGAAACCAGGACTTCCAGGCCCCCGGGCTCTCTCCACTACACCACGCTGCTTGGAATCAGGAACCCAACATGAGGTTTCACCCAACCTTCTTTTGCCTCCTATTCTTTTATTCGCTGTAGGCAAAAGCACTAGAAATACAGCCCTGAAGAGCCTGCCCTTCACAGATTTTCCCCTCGGGCTCTCCTGCCGGGAGTACCACCCTCAGCAGATTGACAATGAAGATGTGTTGCACAGAACTAACTAGCTGATGAGATACTTAGCCTAGTGCGACAGGAAACTTAACATTCATCCTTCGTCCCCCGAAGCTGTCAAGCGAGAATGAGCGATGTGGGGAATACTGTAGCGGGGATTGCTGGCATCCTGGGTCTGAGGGGAATATGCAGGAGCAGCAATTGGGGTGGTTCGATTAATGGGGAAGTTTGAGTCTAATCTACCAACCCCCTGCCCCTCTCCCTGGAGTGTTTGTTTGCTTGTTTGTTTTTTTACAGTGGTATGTACAATTCATAGGATGTTTTGTCACTCATTGACTAGGTAGAGGTTATCTGTCTACAAGACTTTCTCCAAACAATGAAATTCTCCAATGCCCTGCTATGGGACAAGGAAGATTCAGATGCTGGTGGTATCAAATATTTCTTTCTGCATCAGATATTTAGGAGACATCTACAAGACTGTGTTGAAAATACAGTTGAGACTTTTTCCTCTTGGCTGGGTCATCACAACACTATGTTAGGAAATATTTGGACAGTGTTAACAGCCATTGGAAAACGTTTAGTATATATTTACTGTTCTTTTTAGTTTGCTAATGATGTGCATCTAGCTGTAATTCTATTTGTTCTGGCGATTTTGACACCTGTCTACATGTTTTGTTTTGTTGCCTGTCTCCCCCTTCTAGAGCCCGTTGTTGGGTAGGAACCATCTCTATATGTTGCCGACTTGTACTTCCCAAGCGCTTTACTAAGCGCTCTGCACACAGTAAGCACTCAATAAATATGACTGAATGAATCTAGCCTGATCTGGGGTTTTCAGATCCCTTGAGCTTCAGTTTCCCCATCTGTGAAATGGGCTTGGCGATAATCCTTTCCTTCCTCCTGCTGAGACTGAATTAATTCAAAGGGCAGCCCAATCAATGATAATACTAACAATAATTATAATAACTGTGGTATTTGTTAGCACTTAACATGTGCCAGGCACTATTCTAAGAGCTGGGGTGGAAACAAGCAAATTGGGTTTGACCCTCTCCCTATCCCACGTGAGGCTCACAGTCTCAATCCCCATTTTACAGATGAGATAACTGAGGCACAGAGAAATGAAGTGACTCACCCAAGGTCATGCAGCAGACAAATGGCAGCAAACCTTCCGACTCACAGGCCGTGCTCTATCCCTATGCCATACTGCTTATCTATCGATGGTTATCGATTGATCTGTGGTATGTACTGAGCGCTTGCTTTGTGGAGAGCCCCATACAAAACGCTCGGGAGGGTACAATTCATCAGAGTTGGTAGATATGGCCCATGCCCACAAGGAGTTTAGAGGAGTTGGGCATTAAAAACAGATTATTGGATTGGTTTCATCACACCCCACAGACAAACGTTTTAAGTAAATGCCTGCTAATGACAAAGTAAGAAATAATCTTTAGGAGGCGTGGAAATGTAGCCGTCTAGTTTCAGCTTGCTACCACGTCAGCAGAACCCTTTAATTTTTGCCTCATGATGGGTTCTGCTTAGTTACTCAGTTTTATTAAGAAAATCAGATCTCGCACTCGCAGTATTGGGGAACATCCAGCTCCCCAATTTTACTTGCTTTTGGCCCGCTACACATCCGCCATTCCTGGGATAATTGGAAAGATATGCTTCAGCTGCCGGTTTCCAGTTGTTGCAATAATGTGCTAACATGCTGGTCCCCTGAAACAGGCTGCTTATTAACTGTGATGCCCCAAATGCCATCTGGAGTGTTGTCCAGTCATCTGTAATTATTCTGTCTTTTCCTTCCGTTTGATTGTCTGCTTTGTTACAGTGTACTGTTGGTTGTTGATTTTTCGAGAGGGGAGCCGAGGAGAGAGGTTAGGTGCAGGTACCTAGCTCTTTTCTCATTCTAGCGAGACCTTATTTCTTATGGCAGTTCTGTCATCTGCGTGAAGTGACAAGATTATAAAGTACCAAAATGTTAGCTAAGGAAAAGTTTTATGTATCCCGATGAGGAAGTGAAATTAATTTGGTGACATTGGTGCTGGAAGGACAGAAAAAGCTTCAATTATAAATATAAAACCTTCAGGAACTTAAAAAAAGTATTTGATCTACTGTAGAAAGGGCATTTCCTTGTTCTGATCAGTTCCTCGGGCATGATCAATCAATCAATCAATCCGTCGTATTTATTGAGCGCTCACTTTCACAGGCCTGGGAGTCAGAAGGACCTGGGTTCAAATCCTGACTCTGCCACGTCTGCTGTGTGACCTTGGGCAAGTCATTTCACTTCTCTGGGCCACAGTTACCTCATCTGTAAAACAGAGATTGAGTGTGAGCCCCATGTGTCCAAATTGATTACTTTATATCTACCCCAGTGTTTAGAACAGTGCTTGGCACGTAGTAAGCACTTAGCAAGTACCATAATCATCAATTTTTATTACTTTGTGCAGAGCACTGTACCAAGTATTTGGAAGAATATTCATTCTTGCAATCATATTGAGGGCTTACTGAGTGCAAAGCACTATACTAAGCACTGAACTGAGTGCAGAGCAGTGTATTCAGAGAGTACTATATTACAGAGTTGGGGGAAACGTTTTCTGTCCACAATGAGACATAGATGGAGCAGGCTTTTGGGTCTTGACCTACCTCCCCAGTATCTGCTGTCCAGGCAGAACAAGGCTGATTAGCTGGCACTCTCTGGGGAATCTCAAGCCTCTGGAAGCCTGGGAATCAGGTGGCCAAGGCAAAGATGCCAGCTGTTTCTTTGTGGCTACTGCTCCTAATTCTAGAAGGTTCTGGTCCAGTGACTTGGCATAACCTAGCAGAAGAGCAACCCCGGTTAGAGGCATCCTTATTAGAGGTGTAGAAAGAGACCAGCTTCATTCAGTCAATCGTATTTATTGAGCACTTACTTTGTGCAGAGCACTGTACTATGCGCTTGATCAAATCCTGGGCTGCCAGGATTTCTTCCTTCTGCTTGCCTCTACTTCCTACCTCATCCCTCGCTTTTTTGGAACAGATGGGCTCAGTGTCTCCTTTTGACAGTCATCAACCTGCCAAGCCTTCTCCTAGGAAGCAATGTGGCCTAGTGGAAAAGTTAGACAGTCAGCTGTATTCACTGAGCACTTATTGTATGTAGAGCACTGCACTAAGCACTTGGGAGAGTACAGTGTAGCAAGATTACAGACACATTTCTGACCCACCATGAGCATGGGTTCCATTAGGTAAAGCATGCTCTTTCCATTAGGTAAGTGCTTAGTACAGTGCTCTGCACACAGTAAGTGCTCCATAAATATGATTGAATGAATACTGCTTCTCTGTTAAGTACTGACTTAATTGTCAATCACTGTTCTAGACAATAAGTTAGATACAAGTTGAATCGGTCAGACATGGTCGCTGTTCCCACAAGGAGTTCACAGTCTTAAGTTAGAGAGAGATCTACAAATGAGGAAATTGAGGCACAGAGCAGTTAAGTGATTTGCCCAAGTCTCACAGTAGGTAACAAGCAGCATGGCCTAATGGGAAGAGCATGGGCCTGGAGTCAGAGGACGTGGGGCCTAATCCCGGCTCTGCCATTTCTCTGTTGTGTGACCTTGGGCACGTCACTTGACTTCTAGACAGTGAGCCAGTTGCTGGGTAGGGCTCGTTTCTATTTGTTGCTGAATCGTACTTTCCAAGTACTTAGTACAGTGCTCTGCACACAATAAATACAATTGAATGAATGAATGAATGAATGAATGAATGAATGAATGAATGAACAAACCATGTGTAAAATGAGGATCAAGACTGTGAGCCCCATTCGGGACAGGGACTATGTCCAACCTGGTTACCATGTATCTACCTCAGCGCTGAGCGCTGTGCTTGGCACATAGTAGGCACTTAACAAATATTATTGTCATGATTTCTATTAATCAATCAATCATATTTATTGAGTGCTTACTGTGTGCAGAGCACTGTACTAAGCGCTTGGGAAGTACAAGTTGGCAACATATAGAGACGGTCCCTACCCAACAGTGGGCTCACAGTCTAGAAGGGGGAGATAGAGAACAAAACCAAACATATTAACAAAATAAAATAAATAGAATAGATATGTACAAGTGAAATAGAGTAATAAATATGTACAAACATATATACATATATACAGTTGCTGTGGGGAAGGGAAGGAGGTAAGACGGGGGGATGGAGGGGGGATGAGGGGGAGAGGAAGGAGGGGGCTCAGTCTGGGAAGGCCTCCTGGAGGAGGTGAGCGCTCAGTAGGGCCTTGAAGGGAGAAAGAGAGCTATCTTGGCAGATGTCGGGAGGGAGGGCATTCCAGGCCAGGGGGATGACGTGGGCCGGGGGTCGATGGCAGGACAGGCGAGAACGAGGCACGGTGAGGAGATTAGCGGCAGAGGAGCGGAGGGTGCGGGCTGGGCTGGAGAAGGAGAGAAGGGAGGTGAGGTAGGAGGGGGCGAGGGGATGGACAGCCTTGAAGCCCAGGGTGAGGAGTTTCTGCCTGATGCGCAGATTGATTGGTAGCCACTGGAGATTTTTGAGGAGGGGAGTAACATGCCCAGAGCGTTTCTGCACAGAGACGATCCGAGCAGCGGAGTTAAGTATGCATTGAAGCGGGTTGAGACAAGAGGATGGGAGATTGGAGTGGAGGCTGATACAGTAGTCCAGACGGGATAGGATGAGAGCTTGAATGAGCAGGGTAGCGGTTTGGATGGAGAGGAAAGGGCGGATCTTGGCAATGTTGCGGAGCGAGCAGGTTTTGGTGACGGCTTGGATGTGAGGGGTGAATGAGAGAGCGGAGTCGAGGATGACACCAAGGTTGCGGGCCTGTGAGACGGGAAGGATGGTAGTGCCGTCAACAATAATGGGAAAGTCAGGGAGAGGGCAGGGTTTGGGAGGGAAGACAAGGAGTTCAGTCTTGGACATGTTGAGTTTTAGGTGGCGGGCAGACATCCAGATGGAGATGTCCTGAAGGCAGGAGGAGATGCGAGCCTGGAGGGAGGGAGAGAGAGTAGGGGCAGAGATGTAGATTTGGGTGTCATCAGCGTAGAGATGATAGTTGAAGCCGTGGGAGCGAATGAGGTCACCAAGGGAGTGAGTGTAGATCGAGAACAGAAGGGGACCAAGAACTGAACCTTGAGGAACCCCCACAGTAAGGGGATGGGAGGGGGAGGAGGAGCCTGCAAAAGAGACTAAGAATGAAGGACTGGAGAGATAAGAGGAGAACCAGGAACCTATTACTATTAATGATAATGATAACTGGCAGTGCATGATTAGAACCCAGGGTTTTTTTTGACTCCTGGTACAGTTTTTAACCCTCTTTCCAACAGGGATTTCTGCTTCTTTGTATCCCCAGAAATTATCCTCCAAAGCACTTTAAATGGCTAGGTCCCACTGTTTCCAAACTATATATTACAAGGAAAAATACTTGGGCATTAGACACATTCCTTAATAATAGGGCTGCTGGGCTTTGCTGTGTAACATTTATCAATAGATTGGTGATTATGGCATCTATATTGACTGTGATATTATGAACTTCTTTATTATTCATTCAATCATATTTATTGAGCACTTACTGTGTGCAGAGCACTGTACCAAGCGCTTGATTAGGATCCCTAGGGGATCGATTGTACTAGTCACTAGGGAAATATAATTTTCGCTGTTGTTTCCTGTCTTCTAATAATGAGTTTCTAAATCATCCCAACGTTCATTATCTGATGTTCTGCTGTCTCTCTAAATTGGTAGTAATTTTGGTAACTGGCTTTTATTTTGAGGATTATTTGGAATTGCAACCGTTGATCCCTTTTTTTTTTTTTAAATCAAGTAGCATGGCATGATACCTTGGCCTTCCTGTTGAGAATCAGGGCACCAGACCAAGGGCATAATAAATGAGCAAAAGATTGATTGAAGGCATGCATTTTTCATTTGTGCCTAATATCCACCTAGCATATGAGAACCAGCTTTACAGAAATCATCACCTCCACCTGCGGACAGTAGCCCCATCTAGGGATAGAAATTCATATTTCTTCCTTTTGGATGCTTATTTGTGCTACTTCAATAATAATAATAATAATAATAATAGTAATAATAATAATAACGGCATTTGTTAAGTGCTTACTATGTGCAAAGCACTGTTCTAAGCACTGGGGGGATACAAGGTGATCAAGTTGTCCCACGTGGGGCTCACAGTCTTAATCCCCACTTTACAGATGAGGTAACAGGCTCAGAGAAGTCAAGTGACTTGCCCAAGGTCACACAGCAGACATGTGGCGGAACCGGGGTTCAAACCCATGACCTCTGACTCCAAAGCCCTTGCTCTTTCCACTGAGCCATACTACTTCAAGATCCAAGGAAGGAAAAATGTGTAAAGGCTTTTTGCTCTCAGGAAAACCCGTAGTCAGAAAATATAATCAAGCTGCTGTTCTTTTTTTTTTCTTTTATAGTATTTGTTAAGCGCTTACTATGTGCCAAGCACTGTTCTAAGTGCTTGGGTAGATACAAGGTAATCAGGTTGTCTCACGTAGCGCTCACAGTCTTCTTCCCCATTTTACAGATGAGGTACCGGAGGCATAGAGAAGTTAAGTGACTTGTCCAAAGTCCAAATGGCGGAGCTGGGATTAGAACCCATGACCTCTGACTCCAAAGCCCATGCTCTTTCTACTAAGCCACTCTGCTTCTCGAACCATTTGTTAAAAATGTGAATTCCCACTGCTCCGTTGGGTCCCTCGGATAGCTCTGTCCTGGAGGGATTCATGTCAGAAAGCCGGGCCCGAGGGGAGGATGAGGGCTCAAGTCGAGCTGTGGACCTCAGGGACTGTTTGAGAAGAGAAAGGGAGGCGACTGTCTCTAAAGGAAAGAAATCCTTTACCTCAACTCCTGGCCGGCGAGGAGGTTGGAATCCCATACTAGCCAGATCCACCTTTGAAAAGTGCATTTCTAGCCCCTAGATTGATATAAAGAGAAGAAAAACGATTTACCTGTATCTTGTAGCAGGCTGAGTGAATACTGACTTTCAAAAAGGAATTCCTGCTGTTCCCTAGGAAAGCCCTGTTGTCACTTTGTGTTCAAACCAAGGTTTGGCCTCCCTTTCAGAAATTTCAAGTGCCCACTTCACCCCAAGGCTCCGGGAGTTGAGGAGAAAGCACCAGAGGAGGAAGGAGGAGACTGTCACATCCCGCCCACCCCTGTACCAACGAAAGCGGGAGCCTTAACCATGCTGGCCAGGTTAAGCAATCTTCTGCTTTCATTTATCAACACAAAGCCCTGAGAAGAGAATATCTGAGGTGGAAGAGGAGAAATTTGCTTCATGCAAACAGTCTCCTCCTTTTATTTCTCTACCTCAGGTCTTCAAGGCCTCAAAAGAAAGTATTTAAGGCCTCAAAGGTGAAATTTGTGTCATGAAAACTACTTCCTGCTTTCATTTCTCTCCCTATGACCTGAAAAGAGAATATTTGAGGTGGAAGAGGAGAAATTTGCTTCATGAAAACAATCTCCTACTTTTATTTCTCTACCTAATGTCTTGGAGAAGCAGCGTGGCTCAGTGGAAAGAGCACGGGCTTTGGAGTCAGAGGTCGTGGGTTCAAATCCCAGCTCTGCCACTTGTTAGCTGTGTGACTTTGGGCAAGTCACTTAACTTCTCTGGGCCTCAGTTCCCTCATCTGTAAAATGGGGATGAAGACTGTGAGTCCCACGTGGGACAACCTGATTACCTTGTATCTACCCCAGCGCTTAGAGCAGTGCCTTGCACATAGTAAACACTTAACAAATACCAACATTATTATTATTATTATTTGAGGCCTGAAAAGAAGATATTTGAAGTTGAAAAGGAGACATTTGCTTCAAGTAAGCCACCTCCCCTTTTGGTTTCTCTCCCTAAGGTCTTCTTGACCCAAAAAGAGACTATCTGTGTCCAAAAGGTACAAGTTTTCTTCCTGAAAACCATCTCTTGCTTTTGTTTCTCTATCTAAGGGCCAGAAAGAGTAGTGCCATAGTATCAATAACAGTTTTTGTAATGGTATTATGTTCTTATTGGGTGCAGTACACTATACTAATTGCGGGGAGAGAAGGCACAGGTGAGAATTAGACTTGGGGGGCTCACAATCTAAGAGCACAAGTGGGGAGCAAGAAATGTTGAAACATTAAGGCACAACACCTTCTGAGGTTAAAATCAAGTTGGAGAGATGGACACTATAATACCTTATAAGCAGAGGGAAGAAGTGGAGTTTAAAGATGAGCTACAGGGAAAGAGGGTTAGGGGTGTGTGTGTGTGTGTGTGTGTGTGTGTGTTTATTCCCACTCTCCACAACTGTCCCATGTGCCTGCAGCAGAAGCAAGGTGTGTATGATAATGATGGTATTTATTAAGCACTTTCTTTGCACCTAAAAACTGCACCGAGGCTGGACAAGATAGAAGATTTCTTTTTGCTTCACACTTGCACTTGGATTTGCACCCTTTATTCACCCCTTCCTCAGTCCCACAGCACTTATGCACGTATCTGGAATTTATTGATTTATATTAATGTCTGTCTCCCCCTCTACATTGTAAACTCTTTGTGGCCAGGGAACGCGTCTAGCAACTCTGTTCTGTTGTCCTCTCCCAAACGCTTAGTACAGTTCTCTGCCCATAGTAAGCACTCGATAAATACTATTCATTGATCGATTTGAGTGTATCTACCAGCTCTGTCCAATAGTCCTCTCCCAAATACTTAGTACACTACCCTGCATATAGTAAGGGCTCAGTAAATACAATTGACTGATAGACTGATTAGTGACAAGCAAGGCATGTACATGGACTTGAGCTGGGACTGACATCTCAAAGGTCAATTACCAGTTTCACAATTCCTGGATTGGTTCCAGTTTAGTGCCAAGAACCCTTAGCAATTTTTCAGCTTGGCTCCTTGACCAAATTCTCCCAGCTGAAACAAACTACTTTCTGTGGAATTAGTTAAGCCACCTCAAAGAGATAGCAGCCTAACCACAAATTGCAAACGTATGTGCACCTGATGAGGCACGAGATAAATGGGGTGGCCTCTACTATATGAAGTTTTTAGATCAGAAGACAATCACCTCACTCAAAGTTTCTTTCCCACTTGGGACCCCAAAACTGTTCCCCACAATTGAGGTGTTTGTTGGCAGCATGAGAAAGCATCATGGCACTTTATCCAGGCTCCAGGCTTTCGATCTAAGAGCCAATCAATCAATCAATGGTATTTATTTAGTGCCTGCTGTATGCAGAGCACTGTACTAACCACTTGGGAGAGTTCAATACAGCAGAATTGGTGGACACATTCCCTTCCCAAGCCGAGTCTGCAGTCTAGAGGGGGAGACCAACATTGATATAAATAAAGAAATTATAGATATAATAATAATAATAATAATGATGGCATTTGTTAAGCACTTACTATGTGCAAAGCACTGTTTTAAGTGCTGGGGGGGGGGGGGATACAAGGTGATCAGGTTGTCCCACGTGGGGCTCACAGTCTTAATCCCCATTTTACAGATGAGGTAACTGAGGCGCAGAGAAGTTAAATGACTTGCCCTAAATCACCCAGCCCAGCTTTGCCACATGTCTGCTGTGTTACCGTGGGCAAGTCACTTAACTTCTCTGAGCCTCAGGTACCTCATCTGTAAAATTCATTCATTCATTCAATCGTATTTATTGAGAGCTTACTGTGTGCAGAGCACTGTACTAAGAGCTTGGGAAGTACAAGTTGGCAACGTATAGAGATGGTCCCTACCCGACAATGGGAGTTTTAATCCCCATTTTACAGATGAGGTAACTGAGGCCCAGAGAAGTGAAGTGACTTGCCCAAAGTCACACAGCTGACAGCTGGCAGAGCTGGGATTTGAACTCATGCCCTCTGACTCCAAAGCCCGGGCTCTTTCCTCTGAGCCATGCTGTAAAATGGGAATTACGACTGTGAGCCCCACGTGGGACAACGTGATCACCTTGTATTCCCCCAGTGCTTAGAACAATGCTTTGCACAGAGTAAGCACTTAACAAATGCCATCATTATTATTATTAAGTGGTGGAGCCGGAATTAGAACCCATGACCTCTGACTCCCATGCCCGTGCTCTTTCCATCGAGACATCGTGCTTGAAAAAAGTGCTGTGGGGCTGAGGGAGGGGGGTGAATAAAGGGAGCAAGTCAGAGCAACGCAGAAGGAAGTGGAAGAAAAGGGTATGGGGGCTCACTCAGGGAAGGCCTCTTGGTGGAGATGTGCCTTAAATGAGCCATAAAATTCCCCCATTTCCCCAGGTTTGACGAGCGTTTAATCAGGGAAGGCCTCTCGGGGGAGACATGCCTTTAAAAGAACCATAAAATTCCCCCATTTTCCCTAAATTCTACCTCCCTGAAATGAGGAGTGCCGATGAAGGGTGAATTTGAGTAAAATAATGGCACACTGGAGAATGAGTGGAAAGGAAAGGATCAACATTGTGAAGTTCAAAAAAGTCAGTCATGCACGGGTCTGGGAGTAAGAAGGTTAAGGGTTCTAATCTTGGCTCTGCCGCTTGTCGGCTGTGTGACCTTGTCAAAGTCACTCTCCTTCTCTGTGCCGCGGTTCTCCTGTTCTCCCTCCTTTTTAGACAGTGAGCCCCATAAGAGACAGGGACTGTATCCGAACTAATTCACCTGTTTCTACCCCAGGGCTTAGAACGGTGTTGAACACATAGTAAGCGCTCAAATAGAATAAATAAATAGCCTAAAAAAGTGTTCCGTGAGACATGAGACACCCTGGGCAACAGGGCTTAGAGCAGTGCTTGCTTCCAAGTAAGCGCTTAACAAATACCATTATTATTATCCAAGATCTGCAAGGGCCATCAGCGGCCACCCTAGTGGCCAGCCTTAAAGCTGACCCGCCCTTCCTTCCTGTCTTTTTCACCTTCCCTGCCTTTTCCTTCCACTCTCCCCAGGCTCTTGGATTAAGAGCCCCCCCAAACCTGGCCTCCTCTAATTATTTCTTACACCAATAGTCCTTCCCAAGAGGCTGAAAGGAACAGAAGCAGGGAGGAGAGAAGTAGCACGGCCTAGCGGAAAGGGCCCAGGCCTGGGAGTCAGAGGATCTGGGTCCCAACCCCGGCTCTGCCACCCCTCGGCTGTGCGACCCTGGGCTGTTTGCTTCACTTCTCTGGGCCTCAGTCATCTCATCTACAAAGTGGAGGGACAAGAGTGTGAGCCCTACGTGGGATAGAGACCGTGTCCAACCTGTCTTGTATCCACAGTGGTGCCCAGCACAGTGCCTGGCACACAGAAAGTGCTTAACATATGCCATTAAAAAGGAAGCAAAAAGGAGGGACAGAGTGGAGGGGATTGTGGGGCCTGGGTGCTGGGGAGTCCTCAGGGAAGAGCTTTAGAGCTTGAGTCATTGATTGATTCCTTTTTTAAATTTTTTTAATGACATTTATTAAGCTGTTACTATGTGCAAAGCACTGTTCTAAGCGCTGGGGGGGGGTTTACAAGGTGTTCAGGTTGTCCCACGTGGGGCTCTTCATCCCCATTTTACCGATGAGGTAACTGAGGCACAGAGAAATGAAGTGACTTGTCCAAAGTCACACAGCTGACAAGTGATGGAGCTGGGATTTGAACCCATGACCTCTGACTCCAAAGCCCGGGCTCTTTCCACTGAGCCACGCTGCTTCATTGATTCATTTGCTCGTTTATTCTTGTTTATTGAATAACCTCCGTGGTGCAAAGCACTGTACTAGGCACTGGAAAAGCCCTGGATGAGAATTAGACCCTCCTCTCGAGGAGTATCTGAATGGGTTGCAGGTGTCTATAATTAAGGATTTTTTCCAGATCCTTTTAACGATGAGCAGCTGCAAGTGCCCTTCTCCTTAATAGCCTTCTGCCTCGTTTTTTCCCTTGCTCTTACAGCCCCACTTCCTGGAAACCCAGTCTCTCCATTAGTCACTCCAATCAATGGGGCAAGGGTACTGTTCCTTTAAAGTCCTAGAGGTAAGGCTTGTGGGTTGTACTTGCTGTAGGCTGAGGAGAGAAGACAGAGTGTGTTCCTCTGGCCTTTTGGTGAGGAGGGTCTGTAATGGCCCTATGATTAGCTTAGCTTTTGTTCAGTTGTGGTAGTTGATGGCTTGGTAGTTCAGTTGTAGTAGTTCATGTATTGGATTAAGAGCCCCCCAAAGTTGGCTTTCTGTACCTATTTCATACACCAGTGGTCCTGGTGGTGCTGAGGCGAGTAGGACAAATGGTTTGTTTTTGATGGATCAGAAGTGACTTGGCCTGATGTTTTTGGGGTGTAACTTAATGCTGGGCCAACTGATTTTAGGGAGTGGCTTGTGAGGGAAATTGGATGCTTAGGTTTGGGATATTAGTGATTTTATTCACTATGGTGATTGACGGGGTTGAGGAATGGGCAGGGCTCAGGGTTTGAATTAAAGGGGTGAGGAAGGGAGACCCAAATCGGGCATAACTGACCTAATGGTGGTGGCACTCTGGTGGAGGGGGCTGCAGTTAGGAGTTAGATTGTACTCACTGAAGTGCTTAAGACAGTGCTCTGCCTACAGTAAGTGTCCCATAAATATGATTGACTTTGTGTGTATTATTGATTAAAAAATAATGGTACTTGTTAAATGCCTACTATATGCCAAGCACTGTACTAAACACTGGAGTAGATACAGGCTAGGTAGTGATAGCAATGGAGCAGTGGATAGCAATAAGGGGGTGAAGAAGGGAGACCCAAATCAGGGATAACTGACATAGTGGTGGTGGCTGCACCCTGGTGAAGGGGGCTGCAGTTAGGAGTTCGTACTCACCCCAGTGCTTAAGACAGTACTCTGCTTTCATTAAGTGCTCCATAAATATGATTGACTTTGTATTATTGATAAAAAATAATGGTAGTTGTTAAATAATTACTATATGCCAAGCACTGTACTAAGCACTGGAGTAGATACAAGCTAGGTAGTGATAGCAATGGAGTTGATAATCTAGGGTTGGGATAAGTGATATCACCTGTACTGAATTATCCAAGGAAGGGGGGTGGGGGGGGGAAGAAAGCTGGAGTTGTGTGTGTAGCAGGGCAGGCAGGAGACTAGGGCTGGATAGTCAATGTCAGTTGGATTAATGACGGGTATGTAGTGGAGAGGGCTGAGGGTGGTAGGAGAATGTGTTGGATAGCATTTACTTGTTCATTCTGTTGATGAGATGATGGTATTTGGTAGGCACTTAATATGTGTTCCAAGTGCTGGGGTAGGTAGAAGAAAATCAGATTGGACACTGATGTGTGTGGTTAACAGTGTTGGTAGCCAAGCCTCTGGTTTGTTTCTCTAGAGCGGAGGAAGTTGAGGGGTTGTGATGCATTGAAGTTTGTTTGTTTTTTAGGGAGATGATTGTTGCTCTGGATCTAGAGGTAAGGGTTCTGATGGGGCCGAAACCATGGGGTGCATGGGGGTGCATGCTCACTGTCTCTGAGTGTCTTTGTGTGTCTCTGTCTTTGTCTGTCATTGAGCTCTCTTCCTGTGCTCTTGCCAGGCCCCAGTTAGCTAGTATTGCCTACTCAACCATGAAGTCTTTCAAGCGAGTGACCTTCCACAACCTCAACATACGACTCTGTGCCTGGAATGTGCTGGATTCCAGACACAGTTTCTGCAGGGATTGTGCAACCCCCCGCTCCATTATCCAAAATGGGGTGCATCTCCAGCCCCCATCCACGGAAAACTTGCTCTCTGCTCTCCACTCTCCTCATTGTATTCAGCGCCGTGGGTCGGTCCTGAAGCGTCAGAATGTGAGTCCCCCAGGGGACGGGAACCGAGACCCGCCGATGGGGAAGGG